>NC_080789.1:1970490-3170490 GCF_028018385.1 Neofelis nebulosa | reverse complement strand
TTCATGGGATCCAGCCCCGTGTTGTGCTCTGTGCTGAGTGTGGAGCCTGCTTCACATTCTCTCTGTCTCTCTCTCTCTTTCCCTCTCTCTCTCCCCCCCTCTCTCCCTCCCTCCCTTCCTTCCTTTCCCCTGCATATGTACATGCTCTCTCTCTCTCTCAAAACAAAAACAAATGGATGTTTATATATAAAACATGAGAAACTATGTAAAAGGATCTTCTGATGGCACCTGGTGAAGCAGAAACTAGCAGAGCATCCAGGGGGCTCTCCAGGGAGCACCCATGGGGGGCCCGGAACACTCTCCCTGCGGAGCACGTTCTTTTTGGGTCTGGGTCCCATCGTAGGGTGGCCGAGGTGGGGAACTAGCTGGGACTGTGGATTTGGTCTAAGTTACTTGGAAAAGGAGCTCTGCTGACCGAGTCGCTCTGAGGCATTTTCCTTTGTCTTCAGCTCTGTGGTTCTCACCCTGGCCGCCTCCCAACACGCTGTGGGGGAGGGGCTCGGAAGAGTTTTCCGGGGGAACTGAGGCCCGCCTCCTCCCCTGAGCATAAATCCCCTGGTAGCAGCCTTCCACCACCCAGAGAGCAGGGAAGGCGGGCTTGCGACCGGAGGGCAGTGAGCAGAGAGCCAGCTGGAGTGGACTCTGGGCCCACAGAGTGGTCGAGACCGCCTGCCACGAGTTCAAGGCTGGGTGCGTGTGCCGGCCGGTCCTCGCTGCACAGTGGGCTGTGGGTCCCCGGGGCAGTGGGGGGTGGACCACTGGTTTGCAGCCTGTGCATTAGCTGTTCAGACCCAGCTACAGGCCCTGGCACAGGTATTTCTGGCCTCTTCCTCGGTTGGCATGGCTGCAGATGTAGGATGAGGTTTACGCTGTTACTGTATATTACCTTTTTATTGCAGACTGTTTCTATTGCAAATAGTCGTAAATATTGTTACAGTCTTGTCTGCACGATGACGTGTTCCCCCAAGTACACACACACTTGGGTTGCGGGGCTGAGTGGTTTGTATTTTCCCTGGATGTTTTCCTCCGAGTGTGTTTCAGCCTCCTGCGCTCACGGCTCCCTTTCCAGACTGGCACATCTCCACGGCATCAACGTGGCGTCGTTGTGTAGGACCCCGGTGGGGACCCTTCCCACTGAATGCCCTCTGCCGCCCCAGCCGGCCGGATTGCTTACCCTCGGGTGCACGGTGGGGGGCGACCTCTCATCAGGCGCTCATGGGGGTCACACACCGGAGTTCATGCATCATTCTAGGCGGGGGGCGGTGGCTAGCCTTGTTCTTGCGGCGGTGGAACGTTCTTTCTTCCGGGACACAGGCCCTGTCTGCTGGTCCTCCCCATGGGTCTGGCTCCTGCTGCCCGAGTGGAGGCCTCTGTCCATGTGGCACGTGCTCCCAGATTGTGGGTGGCCCCGTGCTACTCTGCTGCCCCTGGGCTGTGACAGCAAGGCCTTCTGCTAACCCGGCTTCCCACTGGCCCAGACCCAGTTCTGTGAGTTTCCTGAACTGACCTGTGGGGGCGAGTGGGCCTGTCTCCTCCCTCCATGTGGCCTGTGGCCTTGGACGCCTTGCCTCTTGGGACAGCTGCCGTGTGTTGTTGGCCTCTCTGAGCCTGCCGTCGTCTCTGTCAGAGATCATTTCCCAGGTCATCGTGCTGGCCGGGACGGCCAGTCCAGATTCAGCTGCCGCGGGCAGCAGTGACAGCCAGAGCTGGGGCTGTTTGTTGTCCCTGCCTCTGCCCCGCAGAGGCATCTCTGTGGACACGATTCCCATTCGACCTCTCCTTGTGCGTTTCTTTGAGGCTCAGCAGAAAGTTATGAGGCTCTTCTGGATTGTTCTGTCTGAAGTTGGGACCCTTTCTTCGGCTGTCTGGAGCTCGGTGGTGCAAGGTCCTTCTTTTCTCAGGTGGGGGTGAGTCTGCTGCTGGCTGAGGGGCTGAGCAGGGACTCCTTCCCGGCCTTGGCTCCACTGGGCGTCCACATTTGCCCTGATCCACACACCTTGCTTCTTTCTTGATGCCCTTGGACATGAGCGTTCAGCAGGTTCCTAACTTCAGACTCCTGCCCAGTCTCATGTTTCTTTCTCTTCTGCCTGCTCCCCTGTTTGCACCTGTGCTTGAGCTCACTCCTTCTTGGCTCCTGGAAGCCTGGCTCTCTGTTTCCCCAGCTGCAGCGTGAGCTCCGTGGGGGCCGTGGTCATTTCTGTGTCCTGGCCCAGAACTCCACATGACCAGTGAGGGCCACAGCTCTGCCGGCTCGGGCCCCATTCTGTTACCAATGTAACGAGCCTGCTTCCTGGCCCTGGAGGCCCCGGAGGCCCCGGACTCCTGCTGTCCTTGTTTGTCCAGGCGCCTGTGGGCAGCACCCTGGAGGGCCTTTAAGACCAAGAGCTTAGCAGGCAGACATCTGCAGAAAGCTAGAGCCGAGGGAAGGAGGGCTTGCCCCTCGGTGGGCGTCCTTTTGGGTTTCCGGACCCCCCTGCCCCGGACCCTCCCCCCAGGCCCCCCCCTTCCTACCTTCCTCCTTGCCTTTGTTTCTCTTGGTCCTTCACACCCCACCTGCGCCCTGGTCACGTTCCAGCCGGCTGATGGTGGGCGGGGTGGGAAAGGTGTGCTGTAGGCCGAATGTTGTGTCCCCCCAAATTCATATGTTGAAAACTTAATTCCCAAGGTGATGGTGTTAGGAGCGGGTGTGCTGAGAGATGGTTAGGTCATGCGGGTGGGGGGCTGAGAGCTGGTTAGGCCATGAGTGGGGACCCCTCATGAATGGAGTCAGTACACTTATGAAAAAGGCCCATGAAACCTCCCTTGGCCCTTCTGCCATCCCTGAACTGGGGAGAATGTCCTGATATTGGATGTCTAGACTCCAGAACAGGGCAAGTACGTGTCGTTTATACAGGACGGTGGTTTATCAGCCCCCGGTCTGTGGTGTCCTGATGGGGTCTCCTGAGCACGCCAGACGTGGCAAATCCAGGATCTGAGGCCCCTCCTGCCAGAAAGGTGCCCATCACCTCACCCTGGAAGTGTGGGCGGAGGGGGTTCTGAACGTTTGCACGATGTCAGTTCAGTTCCACCGGGGGTCTTCGTGCCCTGCACCTGTGTGACTGCACCTGCGTGGCCGGCTCTGATCTCTGCCAGGACCTTCCCTCTGGCTGGGAAGATGTCATCTGGGGGTTTTGGGGTTTCACTTTGCAGCTGCTTCCCGTTGTGGTTTGAGACACAGAAGTGCTCTGGAAGTGCTCTTCTCCTGCAGCGTGGATGTGACTCCCCACTTTGCCGAATCTCCTCTTCTGGCGGTTCCCAAAGGTGCGGCCTTTGCCCAACGGTGCCGGAGAGCTGTGTGCCGGAGCCCCTGTGCCGGGGCTGTTAGGTTGGTTCAGTTTCCCGTTCTGTAGGTGGAGGCAAGGAGCCCGCGGAGTCCGTGTTTCTGCAGATGTGGACTGAGCGCGACCGTGGCCTGCGCTCTTGCTCTCCGGGCTCCGAGCTGCGGCGCTGGATGGCGTGGTCTGCTCAGAGCGGCCGGGTGCAGCGCAGGGGACAGGGCAGCTCCAGAAAGCCAGCGCTGTTCTTTTGCCCGAGCGACGGCTTTCGCAGCCTTCGTTTTGACCTGAAGCATTTTGCCCCAGAGAGCGCTTCTTGAAAAGTGTTCCTCCCTGGATTTCTGTGACCCCCGCCATCCCTGAGGGCTCCCCTGTGACTCCATTCTGCTTGTCCACCTCTAGTTCCGCGCGTTGGCCAGAGTGCGCTTGTCAGCCCGTGTCCCGTAATAGCCTCTCCCTTGATCCGGGGTCCCGCGCGCTCGTGAGCTGTAGTCCGCGTCTGCTGTCCTCTGGGGATGCCCCCTGCGGTACCCTTGCACTTCCTCTGTCTGCAAGGTGTCGAGTGCCGTGCCGTAGAAAGATCGTGCACTTGGGTTTAGAGTCTGGCAGCTGGGCCTCGTCCTTTCATTTGTAAAACGGGGCCGAGAAGAAGCTATCCGGGCGCAGCCCTGCTCCGTGGCGCCCGCAGCTGTCACCGAATACCGCTTCTGATGTGCTCTCTTTGTCTCCTCCTCTTCTAAACCAGCTAGCCTTCCCACTTCCAGTTCGACTCAGAGCTGTCCCTACCGTCTTTTACCCGGGTGACATCTGGGGTCCTTGTCACACCGTCGTCTCTCTGTGTCTCCGTATCTAGTGACGCATTCTCATTCGTGCAGGAGATTCCTGCGTTCTTCCTTTCCATCTTTCCTCTTGTCTTTGACGGGCCTGCTCTGGTTCAGACCTTTATTATTGTCTCTGCCTCCTTGTCTCCCTCTTTCTCTGTGACACGTTCCGTGTACTGGCAGGAGGCGAATCAAATTGAAACATGGCTCTCCCTCGACTTGAGCAGCTCCCTGCTGCTTCCAGGACAGAGGTCAGACTCCTGGTATTTAACGCCCTTCGTAATCAGACTCCTAATTACTTGTTCATCCTTTTGCTCCATCCAGACGGAGGAACATACTGATCCTGGACCGTCGATTATTAATCTCTGCCTCATACTCATGAATAGTAACTCTTAAAACGTATATCGAAGTACCAGATTGTCTGATGGTGTACCACAGACAGCAGTACAAAGCAGCTAGTCCAGAAATGCAGTAACAACAGCTAACAATAGATCACCTTGTCCTCCTGGAACGTGTCTTTCCTCCCATTTTCTTTGATCTCGGTACCCCAGGAAGCCTGTGCTGCCCAGAGTACCAGAGGCAGCACCTGAACACAGGTTGATCACAGCCCAGAGATATCGGAGGTGCTGGTTCACCCCTGCTGTCCTGGCAGAATTACTCATGTTCGATTGTTATTAATTACGCCCTCAAGTGTCTACCTTAAACCGTGTATCATATGGTCGCCCTGCCTCTGCATAATCATAACGAAGAGTACTTCTGTCCTCTCGACCCCTGTGTTTGCACCTGTGTCGGAATGCGTGTGTGGTGACGTGCCCATCGCAGCGGGCTCCTCAGACTTTCCTAGAGCCCTTATTCCCCGCCCGTCTCCCTTGGCAGGTGTAGGCTTTGGTACCGTTAGTTACCTTTCTAGCTCCTGGTCTGTGCAGGCGTAATGGAAGGAGTTAGGAATACAGGGGTGTGTAAGCTAGAACCCCTGTCCCTGGGGAGCCCGTGGTCAGGGTGCCGACAGACTCGGACCCAGGTAGAGCTCGTGCTGGCATGAATGGAAGTGAGTGCCCAGAGGAGGAAGGGGTGAGCGCTTTGGTGTGGTGGAACGGCACACGGGCAGGCTGGGAGCCAGGGCACGATCCCGGGACTCGGTTTCACGGATCAGCACCAGGCATAGCCCCACGTTCTAGGCGAGAGCACCTGGTGGTACCAGGCGAGGGCCCCGGCACAATGACGCAAGCCTAACTGTGCCACGCGGGCTGGCAGGGGTTCCCTGTCACTTTGCGACTGTCCCTGGGTCTTTCACTGCCATCTGAGCCTTCCTTCTGGGCACTAACACGTGAAATTATATGCAGGGGACGATGGGATTATGTTGCTTTGCCTTTGTAATTACATTGCATACTTATCTAAAATTAATTGAGCTTATCACTGACAAGACTGTCTTCAGCCTTTCTGTGGGCTGCATCCAGCTTCCTGTCTGGTGGATTCCTCAGTCCTGTGCGACGTTTGGGGGTGTGCTCCTGGCCTTTGGGGTGGGGGGACTTCCTTGGCAGAGCTGGGAGGGCACCCACCGCTCTTTCCTGCCTTTCCTTGAGGGTGTTTGGTCCAGGGGCTCCTCCAGAGTGAAGGTGCCCACCTGCCAGTGAGCAGGTGCAGGTGGGACGGCGGCCTGGAAGGGGTCATGAAAACCTCAGGGTCCTGACCAGACGCATCCATCCACGTGGTGAGCAGCTCTCCCGGGGGCCTCTGTGCGGCGGCCCCGTTGACGTGAAAGCCTCGTGGCGTCGGAACGACTGTACTTGGTGACCCCGGTTTTGTTATTGACCTTTTGCCTTAAGAAATGGAATAATCCGCTTCCGGGTGGTATTACTGGCAAACACTGCTGACCGAGAAGGGGGTGGAGCTGAATCTCATCACGTGTGTGTGTGTGTGTGTGTGTGTGTGTGTACATTTCAATGCAGGAATTAATAGGAGGCTGAGGGTCTGTCTCCAGTGGGTCTGCTGGAAAGCAGAGACGCAAACGTCCAGCTTCTAATTTGCTTTGAAAGGATTTAGATTTTTAACATCAAATAGCAGTAGCCTTTCCTTTAATGAAATGCCACGCGACCCTGGCTATGGGATCAATGGTATTGAGGGGAGAACGGGCCTTGGGAGGCCTTGTGAAGTGACAGCAGGTGACTGGGCTCTCTTTCAAGGGCGGGGGCGGGGGCTGGCTCTGGCCACAGGACACTCCCCTTAGTGGCACTTTGCTTCTCCTTGCTGTAGATCTTGAAATGCCACTTTTTCCGTAAACATTTTTGATTTCCTGTGGGTAACCAATGGATATAACTCTGAGTCCATTCTCTGCTTTTGGACATTTATGTCATATATTTTTTTAAATTTAGAAACAATGGTGCAGTGACCATCTTTATGTGTAAGTATTTATTTGCATTTTGGGTTATTTCTTTGGGACAGGTTCCCAGAAACGGCGTTTTGGCAGAGAGGGTGTGGGCAGTTTCAGCGAGGCCAGGATGTGAGCCGACGGCCTCTCTCCCGTGACACCTAGTCACAGAGGTGCCTTCGACCCTACCTGCTCTGCGAAGGCTCCAGCATTTCGCGGGTTCTACGGATGCCTGGGGCCCTCAAACAGAGGGCTCCGTGGGCAGCACTAGGCCATGGCATCCTGCGTTAGGTCAGTCTACAGGCGCTCGCCAGTGAGGAACAAGAGCAGAGTAACACAGCCACTTGGGAGGGCCTTTGCCAGGTTTTCAGTTGGTGGAATGAGGTGGGGGGTTTCTGGGAGGGGCTCTCGTCGCTTTTCCACCATCCTGCTCTCTGCGGAGTGTGGGGGGCCTTCCAAATTCAGGTCTTTCCTTCCCCAGTTCTGCTCAAAAATCTACACGCCAGAATCCATGATTATCCTCCCGCAACAGAGCCTCCTTTGTCCATCTTCTTTAGAAGGCAGTTGGGGTTCTAAATAACGTTTAAAGAATTCCTTATCAAAGGCTCTTTGAAAACATTTTTATGGAGATATAATCACCTGCCATACAATTCAGCACTGAAGTGTATGACTCCGTAGTTTTTGGTTTGTTTGTAGAGCTGGGTAGCTGTCACGACAGTACACGGCAGAACTCAGAGAGAAGCCCCGTACGCATCAGCAGTTGTCCTCCTCCCTCAGCCCCAGGCAGCGCTGGTCCGCTTTCTCTCTACGGACTTTCCTGTTTGGACATTTCATAGACAGACGGTCCCCGACTCAGCATGGTTCGACTTTACGATGGTGCCAAAGCGATGCGCATCCAGCGGAAGGCGTACTTGGAATTTTGAGCTTGATCTTTTCCTGGGCTAGCGATCCGCGGTACGCTCCTCTCGTGATGCTGGGCAGCGGCCACGGCTCCCGTCAGCCTCTCGATCGCGAGGGTCAGCGGTGGTCCACCGACGACCGTTCCGTCCCTCACCTTCTGCACGGTGTTCGAGCAGTTACACGAGGCAGTCAGCGCCCTGCTGTGGACTGGGCTTTGCGTCGGCTGGTTCTATCTCACCGTAGGCTGACGTGAGCGGCCGAGCCCGTCAAGGTGGGCCGGGCTAAGCGGTGGTGCTCGGCAGGTTACGTGTATTAAGTGCATTTTCAACTTGTGATATTTTCAAGAGACAGTTGGCTCACGGGGGTGTAGCCCCTTCATGGGTTGAGGAAGATCTGTAAGTGGAATCATGTGACATGTGGCCTTCTGAGAATGACTTCTTTTATTTAGCATAATGTTCTCAAGGTGCTTCCTTGCTATAGCGCATGTCCTGCAAGGTTCTTTTGGTAGAGTAGTACCCCCTTGCATGGACAGGCCATGCTTTCTTCGTCCATTCATCACTGGATGGCGCTTGGGAGGGTTTGCACATTTTGGCTGTTATAGTACTGCTCCCGTGAGTGTTCGTGGTCGCATTTCTGTGTGGTTGTGGCTGTGTCCTCGTGGCTGCCGGCTCCTGTGGTGACTCAGTGGCTGATATTGGAGGAGGTCTCGTTTTCCCAAGTTGCTCGCTGTGGCCGTCTGAGTGGGGGTGGCTGGCGTCTTAACTGTGGTTGTCATTTCCCTGATGACTAATGATTCTGAGCACTTTTTCTTTTCTTTTTTATTTATTTTGAGAGAGAGAGAGAGAGAGAGCGAGCATGCATAGCAGGGGAAAGGCAGAGAGAGAGAGAGAGAGAGAGAGACAGAGAGAGAGAGAGAGAATCCCAAGCAGGCTCTGTGCTGTTTATCTCATGACCCTGGGACCATGATCTGAGCCGAAATCAAGTGTCTGGTACTTAACTGAGCCACCCAGGTGCCCCTGAGCACCTTTTCATATGCCTTTTCGAGAGAGAGACAGAGAGAGAGAGAGAGAGAGAGAGAGCATGCATAGCAGGGGAAAGGCAGACAGAGAGAGAGAGAGAGAGAGAGAGAGAGAGAGAATCCCAAGCAGGCTCTGTGCTGTTGATCTCATGACCCTGGGACCATGATCTGAGCCGAAATCAAGTGTCTGGTACTTAACTGAGCCACCCAGGTGCCCCTGAGCACCTTTTCATATGCCTTTTCGAGAGAGAGAGAGAGAGAGAGAGAGAGAGCGAGCATGCATAGCAGGGGAAAGGCAGAGAGAGAGAGAGAGAGAGAGAGAGAGAGAGAGAGAGAGAGAATCCCAAGCAGGCTCTGTGCTGTTGATCTCATGACCCTGGGACCATGATCTGAGCCGAAATCAAGTGTCTGGTACTTAACTGAGCCACCCAGGTGCCCCTGAGCACCTTTTCATATGCCTTTTCGCTGTGTGTATGTCTTCTTTGAAGAAATATCTGTTAAATATTTTGATCCATTTTCACTTGGGTCATATGTGTTTTTATTGACATCCAAGACTCTTGGCACTGAATCTCCACTCGTTGGCTGCCTTGAGGATCAGGCTGGGGGGCTGGCGGGGGGGGCTGGCTGGCTCCGGGCCAGTCAGGCTGTTTCTGCGGCAGCCACCCCCGCCCCACCCAGCTGGGCAGCAGGCCCTGTGCGTCCCTGGTGTAACCACACAGGGCCTGAGTCCCGGGTTACATGTTTGCGGTGAAGTGGTCACGGGTGAGCGTATTATTGTTGTAGGCAGGCCTCGAGGCTTTCCAGCTGCTTCCCTTGCTGATTTGCTGGAGGAGAAATCTCCTGCAGGAGAGCAGTTGAGAGTGAGGACGTGCTGAGCTGCGGAGTGGGTCTGCCCTGCAGGGCTGGGCAGGTGGCCTTGAACTTTGCAGATGGGAGGGCCAAGGAGGAGCAGGACAGGTACCGCCCCACCCCATGAGGGGAGAGTTCCTTTCCTGGTCTCCCTGAGAAAGTGACTTCTGCTTTGTAGGACTTGTTTTTCCCACTGTGAATACATTGGGTCCCTTCACTGATGTGAATTATAAAAACAAGGGGAAAGAATTCTATTGTCATCCACTCCTCATGGCGGTACTAAAACCAGCAAAACCAATCAAAGGACCAGAGGCAGATGAGATTACCAGAATCCTTTCTGATGTAAACACACAATCCTGTACTGCATTCCTTTCCAGTTCTGATGTGGCCCGTGTCTTCTAGCGAATAGAATTCTTCCTGGAAATTTGCTCCAAAATCCCGTGGGGAGGAGTCCCATTTCGCCTGGCGAACGTGCTGGAGCATCTGTGAATTAGGCCGTGAAGAGGAGATGCACTCTGTCTATTTTGTACATTGGACGAGTGCTCTGTGTGCCGGTGGGGGGTGGGGGGCGTGAGAGGAAGGTGGTTCCTTGGGGGAGGTGTGGCCAGTCCAGGCCCCGCCTCCTTGGAAGAGCAAGTAATAAGCTTCATTTTTAGAAATGTGTTGTTATCTTATTTAAATTGACTTAACTGTTAATCATGGTGCAGCGTCTAGAATAAAAAGGCATCTCTGTTTTAGTGTTTCAGTCCTTTTTAAGCATTTCTGTTTCGGGGGTTGTGAAACGGAGCGGCACAGCCAGAGTCTAGAACACAGCTGACCCGCCGTGTATTTTCTTGCCAGTGGCTTGTAGGCTTTTCTGTCTGTGAGCAGAGGAGATGGTGGGGGTCCCCTCTCCCTGTCTTTTTCAGGGCTTTCAGGATTGTGGCCACACTTTACCTCTTGATAAAAGAAAGTACCAGGAGGGCACTTTCTAATACTGTGCCAATTGTGCAGATTTTCACAGTTGAGCTGTATTTATTGCCTTTCTACTCTGGAAGTAGAGGGGTTGGCGTCTAATCCCCCTTCCCCTCAGGGTAGTTAATGTCACAGTTTCTGGGAAATTGGGATTCATTGTGCCGTTCTGACCGTGACTCGGGTTCCCGACTGAGCCATGAGGACCCGTGGTGTGTAGCTTTCTGTTTTATCCGCAAGTTGTTAATCTGGGGGGTGAGAAGGGGCGTCCTAACCGCCTCCTGTGCCCGGGGAGCAACCTCCTGCTTTTCGCTGCCACCCAGCCCTTTCTGGGGGTTCCAGATCGTGATTGGCTGCCCCCTTATTCTGCCTGTCCTCCCCTTTGCAGGCGGTGGATTCAGCCTTCCCTGTTCTGGTAAGCTCCCACCCTGGCCTCCTTTCCATCTTTCAGATTCTTGACGCCATTTCTGGCTTGCTCTGTCTCGTCTTTGTTGTAACCTTATTCCTTTACTGTAGTGTTGGTGAGGTCTAGGGTGGTGGCAGTTAAAATCTACCAGGTTTCAACTTGGCTTCAAGGTGCCTCTCAAGCAGCAGCTCCCTGGGAGTCTTTCCTGATGTCTCCCTTCTTCCAAGAAGAGGCTGCCTGTACCTTGGCGTCCCACGTCACCTGCACACCTGGATGGGGTAGCACCGTTTAACGCTCGCATTGCTGATTTCTTCCTCTTCCTCTACTTGCCAGTGAGCCCCTGGAGGGTAGGAACTGGGTCTGATTGTACTCTCTGAGGCTAGCTCAGCTCCCGGTTGGTGGTAAGTGGCGATCGATGTTCCCTGGGTAAATAAGTGTGTATAATAGACTCTGAGTAGGGGCAGTGTCTAAGTGGCGTTGGCCCCGGAGGCATCTTACACAAAGTGGGTGCTCGATAATTGTTGATCCAGTGGGCTGATTTATGAGACTTTCCTGGACTGTGGCTTCTGGGAACAAGAAATGTGCTTGTTTTACAGACCCTTTTGCTGGTGACTGCTCAGCTTTTAGATTAGATTCACATTTAAGCTTAAGTGATTGTAACGTACATGCATTTCTTATTCTTTTTTGAGATGTTTATTTATTTATTTTGAGAGAGAGAGAGAGAGAGAGAGAGGGAGAGAGAGAGAAAATCCCAAGCAGGTTCTGCACTGTCGGTGCAGAGCCCAACATGGGGCTTGATCTCATGAACCTTGAGATCATGACCTGAGGCAAAATCAAGAGTCGGACGCTTAACCAACTGAGCCACCTAGGCGCCCCAATATCTTATTTTTATTCATTGTTTCTCCCAGCTTTTATTTCCATAGAAGATTTTTCCAAAATTAGAATTAAAACTAGTTAAACAGAGATGACTGTTAGAAAGAAAAATAGCTTTAAATTCTGGCTTTTCTGGAAAAGGTGCTTATAATTACGAGTTCTTTGCATATACAGTTTTGTGACAGATTTCTGGTTCAGTCTCAAATGTGATATTTTACCTCCAGTTAGGACGAATGGCTCCCACTTGCTTCATGGTTTGGGTTCACATGCAGTGCTGAGTAATTACACCAGGAAGCATGGCAGACGACTCTTCTTGTGCTCGTGGAGCATTGTCACCATTTCCAAATGCCCTCCCGTGTAATGTCTCTGCTCTTTGGGAGAATTCTATGACTTGGGTGAGGGTGTTACTTTTAATTTGTTCCGTGTTTACAGAGGAAGAAATGGGAGCTCAAGAGATTAGAGGGCCTCTCTGAAGCCACACTGATTCTTGTTGGCTGTGCTGGGCCTTGAACCCGGGTCTGCTGAGTCCACGATCAGTGTTTGTTCTTACGTGTTTCTCTGCTAGCCGTTTGCTTCTTTTGGTCATGGGGTGTCTTGCTGTGGCAGTTTTCTAAGTGGGAATCTTATTGAGAAGTAAAGCCTTACGGTACACATGAACATGGAATTATGATATTGGTGTTTTCATAAGAATATTACAAAATTTTAATTTTCAGAAAACAAATTCACTGTTGTGGAAGGAAGACATGCTCTTTATTTCTCATTCCTTTTCTGCTTATTAAAATTTTTCTTACATTTCAGTTTTCTCTGTTAGAGGATTAGTGGTTTTATAATCTGATTCTAAGAAATACAGCGATAGAAAGCTAAAAGGAGAGCCAAACACAAGATTTAAACAGGAAGACTCAGGCAGTTGAAATAAAAGGTGGAAACAGTATTTGCCATGCAAGTAGTAATCATAAGAAAAGTAACTTACTTATAGTAATACCAGAAAAAAAAAATCCAGAGAGAGAGAGACAAAGAGGGATGTTTAATAACGATAAAAGATTCAACTCATTAAGTTGATGCATCTTTCCTAAATGTATGTGTACCCAAAACTACAGCTTCATAATACATGCAGCAAAACTTGACAGAAATGAAGAGAGGAAGAGGCAAGTTCACTGTCATAGGCAGACATTTTAGCACCCTTCCCTGAGTAATTGGTAGAATAGGTAAATTAAAACATCAGCAAAGATGTGGAAGATACATACCACTGTCAGCCAACTGGATCTCCCTGATTTAGCCACCACATGTGGATGACTGCATATACCAGCTAAAGAATGCACATCTTTCCAAGGACATATGGCACATTCACCAGATACACCATATGCTCTACCAAAGCAAGTCATAGTAAATATTGAAGGATTGAAACAACACCAAGTTCATCTGACCAGATGCTTTAATTTAGAAGTCAGTGTAACAATAAACTACCCAGGAAATCCTCAAATATTTGGAAATTTGTCAACGTACTTCGAATTAACTCTGGATCAAAGAAATCACAAGGAACATGAGAATCTATTTGAATGTAATGATAATCACCATGCGTATGAAAATCTGTGTGTTGCTAGTAAAAGAGTGCTTGGAGGGAAGTTTGGTCTTTAAACGTTTATCTTAGAAAGGAATCAAGGTTTCAAATCAGTGATTAAAGCTTCCACTTTAAGAAGGTAGGAGAAGAGGAGGAAGTTAAACAACACCAAGTAAAAGAAGGGAAATAAAACAAGGGTGGAAATCAGTAAATTGGTAAGTGGATAAACAAGGGCAAGAATCAAGAAAATCTGGTTAGTTTTTTTTTTTAAAGACCAATAAAAACTTCTAGTTAGACTTGATCGATGGAAAGAAGAGAAGACACAAATTACCATTATCATGTTGTACTGAAAGAGGAAGCATCACTACAAACCCTACAGACATTAAGAAGATAATGAGGGTGTATTATTTGCAACTTTATGCCAATAAATTCAAGAAGTGACATGAAATGGACATAGTACTTCAAAGACATGACCTCATAAAACTGATAGCAGAAGAAAGGGAAAACTTTAATATCCCAATGTCAATTAAAAAAATTATAATAAAAAAGCCTCACACAAGGAAAGATCAGGGTCAGATGGCTTTCCTGGCAAATTCTATCAAACCTTTAAAGAGGAAATAATACCAATTCTCCAGAAGCTCTCTCAGAAAAGAGAGGAGGAGAAACCTTCTCAGCTCATTTTATTAAGGCGTCATAACCCTAATACCCAAACCTTATAACAAAGGCATTGTGAGAAAAAGAAACTAGAGACCAATATCCCTGATGGCTATAGCCAAAAAGTTCTTCAAAAATACATTAGGAAGTTGACTCTTGCTTCAGTCCATGAAGGATTAGCTGCCAAAGGAATTTCTCTCCTGTTGTAAACAAATAGAAACTTAGACCAATAAACTGAACCTGGGGAGTCAAGGAGTCAGGAAGGGGGTTCTAGGAGGCCAAGACAGACTGCATGGGACACAGTATTCCACAGAGACAGAGCCCACATATCTGCAGAGGGGTCCCATCAAGTCCTTGGTGGAGTGCTGGCCTGTTCATGAATGGGGTCCAATCCATGAGGTGGGGGAGAGAATCCTCATGAGGCAGTGAGTTGAATAGTCCCCAGAGCTCATACAGGTGCTGACTGTTGGGCGTTGCTGGCTGTCACTTGCTGCAGGAACCTGGAACTGAAAAGTCACTCTCTTTAGCAGCTGAAGCGGGGGGGGGGGGGAGGGGGGGAACCCTGTGTGCTCAGGACCTGAGCACTCTGTAGGGGCCTAGTGCAGGAGAAAAACGCTCCAGAGGAGGCGCGCGCTGAAGAAAACCCAGCACCCACACTTGCTGCAGGAGCTGCGTGCCAGGGGAGCAGCCTCTGCAGGAGACTGATGAATGAGGCATGTGAGAACTTGGGTGAAAAAACTCCTTTCTCCTTTAGTGTCCCTCCTTCACTCTGTACTGAAAAGGATGATGTCATGCCAGCCAGCCAAGGAGAAGTATTTACAAGACCCAGTTCCATTATCACAGAGGCAGTAAATTGCTAACTGGCACATCTGGCATTTAAAAAAAAAAAAAAAAAAAAAGGCATGCCACGAAACAGGGAAATAGGACCTGGAATCAGAAGAAATATCTGTCATTAGAAACAGGTAAGATTATGAACGGTTCAGTAAAAAGATGGGGAAAAGATTTCAAGATACGCACCATAGAAAGTGTAGAAATGGCCAATAGGCTCACGAAAATCTGTTTAACGCTCAACATCGTTAGTCATCACAGAATTGCTAATTAAAATGTAATGAGACGCCTTTAATGCTTACTAGAATGGCTAAAATTAAAGACTGACAGCACTGACTTTGACCGGGATGTAGAGCAGTTAAAGTTTTTATACATTACTGGTGGGAAGCGTAAAATGGTGCAACCATTTTGAAGGACCACATGGCTTTTTTGTTTTTTTTTTTTGTTTTTTTTTTTAACCAAGGTAAACACGTATCTGTCGTATGATCCGGCAATTCCACTCCTTCACGTTTGCCTAATAGAGATGAGAACAGAGACCCACAGAACACATGTCCACAAGAACGGTCATAGCCGTTTTTTCACAGTGGTGAAAGCTTGTGAATAAAGCAGCTATCTGTGAATATGGAAGCAAATTGTGGTATATTCGTAGAGTCGATTAGTATTTCTGCCATTCGCGTAAAGAATAAACCACTGGTACGTGCAACGTCATGACTCTGACGCAAGCAGATGAAGCAGAGCTCCAGCAAGTACCTCCTGTGTGTGCTATTTATGTGAATGTCAAGATCAGACAGAGATAGTCTATGACCGGAAAGGAGCTAACTTGGAGTGGGGGCAAAGAATTATAGAAAAGGCTGCTAGAAATGCTCTGTATCTTGTTTTGGGGGGGCTACATTCATCCTTTTTTATTGCCTGTAAATTATATGTCAGTTAAAATATGGGACCCCACTCGCCCAAGAAAACCACGTCTAAAGGGGGTAGAGGAAAGACTTGGGCGTTCTTCTCTCCAGCACTTACCACCAGGCTATTGCAAGGCACTGCCTCAGGATGCGCAGGAAGCAGGATCGTGGCGTCTGACCTGCAGCAACTCGTCAACCACTTCCGGGAGGTGAGGTAGATGCTCGGATACGGCACTGAAGGTGGGCCGTTAGGTGCCCTGGCGCCAGTTGTTCCTGGCACCCATGGAAGAGGGAATTGGGCGTTACTGGGGTTGAGAGGAAGGCTTCATAGGTCTGGCAGAGGTGGAGCTGGTCCTGGGAGGTTGGGTGGATTTTGAAAAGTCGGAGGTAAAGTTGGAGATGCCACGGGAACTTTGTAGCTTGGTAGGAACACAGCAGGGTACACACTGAAAGGCACATCTTCCACTGTCCTTGAGCCATTCTCTGAAGCCCTCCCCCCGTGGCTGGCTGTGCTTCCAGGCTCCTGTGTCCACTTACAGAAGCACTCAGGGTGTCTGCCCTCTGCTTTCTCTTGTTCTTTTTTTTTTTTTTTAATATATTTTTAAGGTTTATTTATTTTGAGAGAGAGAGAGAGAGAGAGAGAGAGAGAGCGAGCGCATGCGAATCTGAGAGCATGAGCAGGGGAGGGGCAGAGAGAAAGGGAGAGAGAATCCTAGGCAGGCTCTGCCCTGTCAGCACAGAGCCTGATGTGGGGCTTGATCTCATAAACTGTGAGGTCATGACCTGAACTGAAACTAAGAGTTGGACGGACACGTCACCAACTGAGCCACCCAGGCTTCCCCCTGTTCTTCCATCTCCACAGACTCACTCCATATCCACCCAGAAAGGCGTCCATTCTTTTCCGTGGCAGTGTCGTAGTCCAGCGTGTGGATGTAACAGTGTTTTAATCATCTCCCTGTTGAGGACAGACACTCTGATTGTTTCTAGTTTTTGTTACGACAAGGCTCCAACGAACACCCTGTGTGTAACCCCTTGCACACGTCCCCGTGGAACAGATTTCTTCAAGTGAGGTTGCTGCTCAAATGTTATATACCTTTAAAACGTGACCAATAGAAAGTTCTGTTCGTATGCACTCCGACCAAACTATAAGAGAGTGGCTATTCACCTACAGTCACATCAGTACGGGTATACTCATTTAATATTTTATCTAATTTGCGACAAATTTCTTGTTCTAATAATGTAGTTATTTAATCACCATTGAGATTATGTGCCTATTTTTGTGTAGGTACTAGCCACTTCTATTTCCTCTTCCATGAATTTTCCAGTTTTGTGTAGATTGATCATTCTCTTGTATGTATTCTTTATGTATGAGTGATGTTAACTTTTTTGTATGGTACCTATGTATTTTTCAAGTCTGTCTTTTTTTTTTTTTTTTTTAACATTACAGTGTCTTTCATTGTGCAGCCATTTTAAACTTTTGTACTGTTAGTTCGTCAACCTTAATTATAGTTCTAGGATCTGTGTTTTGCTTGGAAGGCCTTTCTCCCATCTGAAAGTAGCACAATATTCCTCTATATTTTCTTGTATTTTTATCTTTCCTTCACATACATGTGCTCACACGCACACACACATGCACACACTCCATTTAGGTCTAAGGATTTTTAATGTGTATTTATTTTTGAGAGAGACAGAGCATGAGCAGGGGAGGGTCAGAGAGAGCGGGAGACACAGATTGTGAAGCAGGCTCCAGGTTCTGAGCTGTCAGCATAGAGCCTGATGTGGGGCTCGAACCCACAAGCCATGAGATCATGACCTGAGCTGAAGTTGGACACTTAACCGACTGAGCCACCCAGGCGCCCCGGTCTAAGGATTTTAATCATTTGGAATTTTTTTTAATGTTTATTTATTTTTGAGAGAGAGAGAGAGAGAGAGAGAGAGAGAGAGAGAGCGCGCAAACAGGGGAGGGGCAGAGAGAGGAGGACACAGAATCCAAAGCAGGCTCTAGGCTCTGAGCTGTCAGCACAGAGCCCGATGCGGGGCTCGAACTTACAAACCATGAGATCATGACCTGAGCTGAATCGGACGCATAACCAGCTGAGTCACCCAGGTGTCCTTGGAAATGTTTTTGTGGTAAGATACATGGTCTGATTTCCTTTTCTGAAAATAAATGCCATATTGTTTGGACACCATTGACTGATGGGCCCCTTGATCTGAAATGCTGTTGTAATCATAACTAAGTGCAGGTTTGATGTGAACCATTCATCGGTTCCATTGATCTCCCCAGTGTCTTAAGAACTGTAGCTCTCTTACGCATTTTCTTGTCTGTTAATACAAGTCCGTTCACGTTATTCCTTTTGGAAATCTTATTGGCTGCTGTTAAGCATTTGCTCTTTCAGATGAACTAGTGCCAGCGTATCAGGTTTTACAGCACACACGGAATATCCCCCTGGGATTTTGTTGGCTTGCGTTGAACTTAAAGAGTTTTTAAGTGGTGGTTGACAGCACTGTAATATTGAGGCGAGATCCAGCAGTGTGTTCGGTCCCTGCTCTTCTTCCCCTGTCCTCACCCGAGCCGCCGTCCCCCCTACGCTGGGCTTCGTAAGCAGCCCACCAGTGTCCCTCTGGTCTCTTCTTCACGCCGTGGCCACGGCTTTGCATTAGTTCTTTCCTGGACTGAGAATATTCCCCTTCCAGCCCCTCTTCCTTCAGTAATGTCTCCTCATCTGTGGGTCATCTTCAGGGAAACCTTCCTAACAAGGTAGAATTTCCCACCTGTCCTTTCACCTCCCAGCCCTTACCTCTTGTTCTGAGCCCAGTTGGAATTTCACACTTGCTCTGTCCTTGGGGTGGAGGTGGGTCCTCTGAGCGCAGGGCTTTGTGTGTTGTGCCCTGGCCCGGAGGAGGTGCTCATTAAATCCTTGTTAACGCCAGTGAGCTTGGTGTTTTCCTCCATTTCTTTAAGTAGAACCTCACAGTTTTCTTCATATGCTATTCTCCATTTCTTGTGAAGCCTTATGCCTGCAATATTGTTTATTTTGTTGCTGATGGAGAAAAGCTGTTGATTTTAGAATGTTCTTGTATCTGCCCGTCTTGCTGAACTCAACCCTCATTCCCGCCTCTCTTTGCTGGCTTTATCCTCAGGCCAGTTGGGTGCCAGTTGGCTGTAGCCCCAGCCTCACATCCGACCCTAGCAGTCTTCAGAGGGAGCAAGAGGAGGTTGCCTCCAAAAGGTTTCTGAAGAGCCAGGAGGGGCTTTCTCCTCAGCTTAGCTCTGCAACAGCCAGTCAGTTCCAACCTTGGGGTGCTGGGTTCAGCTTCCCTCAGGCTGACTCCCCTCATTACCAGGGCTGCGGGGCGGGGTGCTGGTGGTCACTTTGCACACCCGGGATTCCGCTAGAAAGGTGGAGGGGCAAACAGGCCCTGGGCGAGGGTGTACACTGGACGTCTACCGGAATGGTGCTGTGACTTTCCCATCAAGCCAGTTTAACACCTTCATAGGCACGAGATTTCCCGACATGGAGCCGTTTTATTCCTGGAGTTTTATTCCTGTGTGTACTGTCCTTTGAATATCTGGCTGTGTTTTGATCTGCGAAGATTTGTTTTGGACCTTTTGTCCATATTCATGAGTGAAATTTGTCTGTGTTTGCAGGAAGCCTTTCTAATAGGGGACGTTAATAGAGTGGAAAGATTCTGGGCTGTGAAGGTCACTGAGTTCCTGGGCCCCTGTGTGGCCGAGTCCCCCGACCTCTCTGCTCCTTGCCCACACAGTAGGGTCACAGCCCTGATTCACTCAGGCTGTGGCGAGGAACAAATAGCGCCTTTGAGAGCTCCTCTTACACACTGACGCTTACACAGACTCAGAACTTGGCCTCACATGTCTGTTCAAGGCACCATTTTTGTGAGTTTCCTTCATGAGGAGACAGGTTCAGAGAACATTAGCAACGGAGATTTCTCTCGGCTTTCTTCATATAAACCATAATCAGAAAACCAGACTCGTGCAGGAGGAGAGGCCCTGGGAACATGACTGGTAAACATTACATTATTGGTGTTCGGATATTAGGTTCCTGCTTTTCATAATATCCTCAGGGTGCGGGGGAAGATTCGATACTTTCTGAGATTCTGCTGTAAAGTGCAAGTTATTGCTGGTACCGTCACCCAATTATTCTGTACTTATTTTACTTAGACTTTAGTAATTGGAAAAAGATTAGATGTCAGGACTTTGTATTTTGTTGATTACATTACCAAAGTCTCTTTAATCGTTTCTTTTATTCCGAGTATTAATCATGAGCTCCTAGCTGTTAGGAGAAGAGCCTGATGGGAGATTCGTAACTTAAAAGAGAGAAATAATTACTTCAGTTTCCGTGGGACTGACTGAGTGTTGATACACCTGCAAATTGAAATGTGTTCTCTATCCATTCGGGGCACGTGGCTGAGACCTTGGGGAGACATAGAAGGTCACATGGAATTCAGGGGCCGATCTCCCCACCCGCCCGGCCCCTGCTGTGCCCTCTCCTGCCCTCCGGAGGCTCCGGACATGTCCTTGACCAGCCCTGCCTCTCTTTGGGTATTTGTGATGGCAACAGTGACTTGTACTAGTCTACTTGGAAGACTGTGTTGTCCTTGATGCGTGCATAACATGGCTTCACCCTCGATCGGTGCTGTATGAACACAGGCTTATCCCCGTGAAATAATTTCTTCCAAAAGCAGTCTTGGAGCCAAGCGCCTTCTGTTCTCCAGCAGTAAATGGTGGGAGTGAGACAGAATGCGGGAAGGATGGGAGAGCTCAGAGGGTGGTTAAGTTGGGGACAGGTGTTGGTGGTAGGGGTACAGGGAGACGGAGGGTGGGAGGGAAGGAGGGGGCATGTGGACTCTGGACTCACTGCTCTAGGGAGGAAGGTGTGTGGTGCCTCACCTGTCCCGGCGAGACTGTGGGGACACTTGCGATGCGTTTAGCAAACATGTACTCTGTGTAACTTAAATGCAAACAGGTGACACTTAGCTCTGCGGGAATAGAGGCAACTTTGCGTCTCTTGTATATTGAGAAGAATCATTATCTGAAATCTTTATCACTCAGGTTTGTTCTGATTTCGTTTATGGGGCCTCATACCCCGCCGTAACATTGATGGAATATGTTAAAGCCCCGTGGGGAGTCTGTGGACTGTTTGTAAACCCTGTTTTGTCTCTTTGTCAACAGAGGAATTGCGGAAGTTGAGCTGGTCCGGAATCCCTAAGTCGGTTCGTCCGATTACCTGGAAGCTGCTGTCGGTAAGTCTTCCTGGGGCTGCCTGTTCTGGCGGCCAGGCTCCAGGCGTGGCCCGTCGGCCGCCCAGGCATGCGCCTTGCCTTTGTGGCAGTGATCCGGGCCTTTGTCTGAGCTAAGGTGACATTTTCCATCTTTTGCTTAATTTCAAGCTTGGTTTGACAAGGCTGGCAGAAAATGAGGGGAGGTAATTATTTATGACAGCTGTATTCTTTTTCTCTGATTTTATTATTCTGAAAATCCGTAATATTTTCAAACGTGTGATATAGAAAGGATTGAGCATAGAAGACTGTTTCAGTTCTGAGGAATCCATCACAGCGAAATAGGTTTGACAAAGGTGGTGGGTTTTTTGTTTTTCTTTTTTTCTTTTTAAATGTTAGTGGGGATGTTAGACGTAGTCTGCGTTTCTGTGAAGGAGGCTGGGGTTCTGGTTCTAAACTGCCCATTGTGGAGACTCCTGGAGGAGGTCAGGTGGACGGGGTGGGGGTGGGGCGGCCGCCAGAAGATTCCCGGTCCTTCACTCGGGTTAATATCGGAAGTGAGCTGGGCCCTGCTGAAAGCTTGGGAGTAGTTTATAGACAGCTTTCTTCTCTTTCCCTTTTTAAATTATTTTTGGAGTTAAATCAGTGGGGAACTCTAAGTGTTTACTCTAAATTGGGTTTGACTTTTCAGTATTTAAAAGACTCTTTCTTGCTAATGAGTCTTCATAAATTTGCAGCTTAGTACCTCGTAATCCTAAATGCAGATACAGCTCTCAACAGTGAATATTTATTGATTAAATATTCTCTTGCAATTAAAATTAGACCTGCTACAATTGCTCATGTTTTTGTTTGGTGTTTGTTATTTTAAGCATTTGTATCTACTTTTCCAAACGTCCTCCAAGATAGGTTGCAAAGTTTTGAGATTGAACTGTGGGAAGTTTTGATGAAAGCACGTTTAAGACCTAATGGTACAATTTTGTACTTAAGGATGTGCTGCCTCTAGGTGGAAAGCCTTCATGAATGCTTCTGTCCCCTTCCTTTCCTTCGGTTCTCAGTCTGCTCGAGTCGTGGTTAGATACCCTGTGGTCGGAATGGGAGGGAGGGTGTAGGTGGGTAGAGTCTGTAAGCGGGCGTGTCAGGAAAGCCAGGGAAGGAGTGTGCGGGCCTCCTCGGGCATGTGTACCGCGTAGCCGCTTAACTGGTGACGGAGCCCCTTGCCTGGAGACAGAGGTGAATCAGATAGTGGCCCTGCCACTAGGAGGGGTTAGGGCTGGTCAGGGCTGCAGCACCGTCTGGGACCGTGTGCTGCGGGGTGCACGGGGCTCAGGCGGTCAGGAGCGGAGTGAGCGCCCAGGGAAGGCTTCTCGTTCCCAGTCTCTGCAGGTGCTGTGAGGTGGGAAGCTGGGGAGCGGGCGGGACACAGATGAACTTGGCAGTTCTAAGACCTCTTTGGGTTTGGGTTGATGGATGAGTTAAAACAATGTGTGTGGGGCGGTGAGTGGGCAAAGCCGGTCCTTCCAAAGTTGGGGGGGGGGGCACCGAAAAAGGGAGGGCAGTCCCAGGACAGCGCAGACTCACCTGTGTGGCAGGCCAGGCTTCTTGTGGGAGCTTCTGGAACATCTTGAAGGGTGTGTCAGGGTCCTTGTGTGTGTGTGTGTGTGTGTGTGTGTGTGTGTGTGTGTGTGGGGTGGGGGTTAGATGCAGATGGGATTGGACAAGCAGGGGCCAAGGTGGGCGGGCTCCCCAGGAATGGCTGGGATTGGTGACGAGCAGGGGCCAAGGTGGGCGGGCTCCCCAGGAATGGCTGGGATTGGTGACGAGCAGGGGCCAAGGTGGGCGGGCTCCCCAGGAATGGCTGGGATTGGTGACGAGCAGGGGCCGAGGTGGGCGGGCTCTCCAGGAATGGCTGGGATTGGTGACGAGCAGGGGCCAAGGTGGGCGGGCTCCCCAGGAATGGCTGGGATTGGTGACGAGCAGGGGCCAAGGTGGGCGGGCTCCCCAGGAATGGCTGGGATTGGTGACGAGCAGGGGCCAAGGTGGGCGTGCTCCCAGGAATGGCAAGGAGAAGGCTTGGATGGGGCAGGGAACTGGGGGCAGCCAGGGACCAGGAGCGGGTGACTCCTGAAGGATTTGAGTGAGGGGTGAGTCGGCTGTGTTTCTGGAATGGGAGAGTCAGGAGTCTCTCGAAAGGTCTGTTGGCTGGTTCCTTCATTGATTTGATCGTATTTAACGAGCATTTTGTGGCTCTGGTACTGTGTTGGAGCTGGGAGATAAGGAGAGAAAAGGACCAAGTCCCTGTGCCTTATGGAGCCTGCGAAAAAGAAGAGGAGTCCCTGCCCTCCTCTGTCTCCCCCAGGGCAGACCGGGGTTTTACCGCACGGGAAGGATCCTGTTCTTTCAGGAGTCTGGGCCCCCAGTGCTCTGCTCACCCTGTGTCTCAGCTTGCTTCACAGCACTTACTGAGTGCTTGCTGTGTGCCAGACCGTGCACACGCGAGAGATGCCCGCAGATGCGGTGGTCTCTGGGTGCAGGACCCAGGAGCTGGTGGGTCCGTATCGCGAGCAGAGCCCGGTCGGGAGGAAGGGTGTGCCGGGCTGCTCTGGGTGCTTGTTGGAAGGAAGAGACGGACAGTCGGGTCAGGGAAAACCCCCCGGGGGCGTGGGTGGAGGCTTTGGGGGGCCTGTGGCCGCTGGAGCAGGAGCCAGTCGCTGCCATGGCACTGTGCTTGTCACTCAGGGAGCGTGTGCTCACCTCGACTTTGCCGTGCGCTGGGCCAGGCAGGCGGTGATGTCATTCAGCCGTCACGTGCCCACACATGGTCCCTCTGGGGGTGACGATGGGCTCTGGGAATCCAGGTTGAGGGGTGCTAGTCAGACATGGGTGTGGGTAGGTGGAAGGAGGCCAGCATCCTGGGGGCTGTCGTCTCTTCGCCTCGAAGCACTGACCCAGGAGCTGCCTCGTGGGCCTGTCCTCGTCTCCCAGTTACTCCCAAGCGCACATCATCGGTATGTTTCCTGTCCTGGGGGATTTGGGGAGCACAGCGCAGGATGCTGACCACTCACTTCTGACTCAGCAGGTGTTTCCCACGCGTCTGCCCTCAGCCGGCAGACCCTTTGCAAGTGCTAGGTCACAGGAGCATCTTGGAAAATGGTGGGGAGAAAACCCAGCAGGCACTTCCGGGCCATGGGGTACAAGGAAGTGTCGCCCCAGTTAAGGCCACTTTTCAGTCTCTCTCTGAATCAGAGGCTTCACATTCCACTCTCCTGGGCCCGCAAAGTGGATCAGAGCCTTGGGGTATACCCCGGTTTGCACCAGTTCCAGCCTACCCCAGGCCGGGTGGTGGGGGTGGGGTGGTGGTGGCTGGGACGTGGTGGCTTTGGGCTGCCCTCTTGACCTGCGCTTTTTCGTTCTGGGTGCACATTAGTGTGACCTGGGAGTGAGGAAACATTGGTCTCTGGGTCTCGCAGGGTTGGAGACGGCCGCTCTAGGACAGGTGGGTGCCATGTGGGACAGGCACACAGGGACCGGCTGGGACCTGCACCCGAGAAGGCAACACGCCTGGGCCGACGTGCCTGGGCTTGACCAAGAGCGTCCCGGAGGCCCGACTGGGGCCCAGGTGGGGTCCGGCTTGTTCCAGCCCTTTTGCTTCCGGGACCCTGAACCCAGGATCGAGGAGAATCTGTCGTTTGTCTGGTGAACAAAGACAACCCAAACTGTACTTGAATGTGAACCTACTTCCAGACCTGGGAGACGAATGACTTTTTTCCCCCAGGATGTTCACGACTTGTCGCTACAAACCAGGATTTGTCCTGGTGGCTTGTTGAAGAGCACGATTCTTAACTGATGAGTAGGAAATGGTACTTTAACGAAGAAAGATGGGAAGCTTGGCTCCTGTCATTTGTGGGGGACTGGCATATACTCTGGTCTAGAAATACCAGGAAGCCACCATGGATGCTATTTAACATTTAAATTCCATGCAAGTGCGGCTGTGACTTTTTAAAAATTAGCGCTGTCAAAAATCATATTTTTTGGCTCATTTAAAAAAAAATAACTATTTCAGAAACATCAAACAGAAACTAATTAAACATTTAACATTTACGCTAATGAACAGGATGGTTAAAAACGAGAAGTGAGGGGTGCCTGGGTGGTTCCCTTGGTTAAGCACTGACTTCGGGTTCAGGTCACGATCTCCCGGTTTGTGGGTTCGAGCCCCACGTCGGGCTCTGTGCTGACAGCTGGGAGCCCGGAGCCTGCTTCGGATTCTGTATCTCCCTCTCTATCTGCCCCTCTCCTGCTTGTGCTCTGTTTCTCTCTGTCTCTCAAAAATAAATAAACATTTAAAAAAAACCCCAAAGAACCCAAGAAGTGAAATGCTGGTGTCATCATGTCTCCTTGCAGTATGTTGAGGTCGGTTTGCACGTGAACCTGGTGGGAGGGAGCGATTGGATGTTTGTGTCACTGGGACGGTTCCGACATAAGTATATGCGTGTATTGTTTTACATTTATGATTAGTGTTTTTATGGCATGCTAATACGGCAATTAAGTTTTCCGTAGTTGTGTCATTTAAAATTCATTGCGTACTTGAACATATTTCGTTTGCATAATTTCTAGTCTGGCTTAATTATCGAGAGGCCTCAAGTTGCATATGTGTGTTTTCCTTTCGGAGTGAGTGTCAGGAGTGTGTGCAGGGCTTTTTATTGCCCGTGCTCCCATCATGACACGCTTGCCTTTTAGAATTTCTCTTCCAGTAGTGAAGTTAGAATCTGGGGGTTGGGAGAATGCTCGAGTCCTCGTGCACGGCCACGAAGAGTCCTTCGGTGGCACCGCATGTGACCGCTGTAGGGCTGCCCACGCCGTTCCCTGGCTTGTACCCCCTGTGGCCCCGCTGCCCTGGCCTGGCACACAGGGCCTGCCGCCCGGCCACCACGCACCTGCCCACGCTCCTCACCCGCCAGGGGCGGAGGCAGCCTGGATACAGTGCCCCCCGTGTGCCCTGTGCAGTCATGTGACCATTCTCAGGGCGTTTGCTCTGTCCCTCCACACTGTTGTCTTCTCCACCACCAGTGCCAACCCCAGACCCACCCAGACCGAACCCAGAACTGTGTACTGGCCGATACTGTTTTTCATGAGGTCTCTCAGACAATCCTCCTCCCTGGGCGCCCAGGGCCGTGGCCGTCCCTGGGGAGTGGTGACATCATTCATTCGCTCAGCGAGCCTGCACGGGGAACCTGTGGTGCGCCCCTCAGTGTTCTGGGCGTGGGGGGCCGGAGTCTCTGTGAGCACGGGTCAAGAACCCCCTGCGGGAGCTCGAGAGACAGAGTAAGCGACATCTCTGTGTCTGAGCGTCTCTGAGAAGCTGAGTCTGGAAATACCTGGAGCCCGGGGAGGGAGGCCGAGGTCAGAGTGCTGACTCAGACGGGGCAGGGCAGGTCTCTGGGGGAATCGCTGTCTGAAGAGAGGTTACCCGCCGTAGTGTACTGGTTGCAGCGCTGACCAGACAGCCGCTGGAGGGAGCTGAGCTCCAGCGACAAATTGAGGCAGCTGCAGCCACGTGTCTTTGGTCCGGTGGATACGGCTTCGGCAGGGGAGGTGCTAGGGGGAGAGTTTTTGGGGACTCAGGGCCTGGAGAGTAGACTGGAGGAGGTGAGAGGCCAGCCTTGCTTCCCCAGGTCAGGGGCTGCTCCACGTCTGAGGCCTCTGTCTCAGCTGCCCAGCCCCTCCTGAGCCCTGGTGTGGAGGGGGGAGGGTCTCGGGCCCAGGGAACAGGGTGCAGAGAGAGGCCACAGGGGCTGACGGCAGCGCAGGGAGGGCGTCCGCCTCTGTGCAGGGGCGCGATTCCCGGGTGTGCTGGTGGGAAGGTTGAACTTGCCTTCCCGTGGGTTCCTGGGGCGGGCACGAGTGCAGGGCTGCGTTCGGCATCTCTGCTTCCCGGAGCTGAGCCCAGGGTCCGAGGGTCCGGGACACAGGCAGAGCCCAGGTGTGTGTGTGTGTGTGTGTGTGTGTGTGTGTGTGTGTACGTGTGTAGATGACCCCACGGGGTGGGGACCTGTTCCCGAGTTTGTGCGAAGTGAGCCCGGATCCCCCGAGAAGGGCAGCATCAGGTAAGGGCCTCTCGGGCCTGGCTTTGGCTGCAGTCCGTGCTCAGGCCCTGTAACTCGGCCACGGTGACCATTCTGGAGCCTTTACTCTTCCGTCAGTGACAACACCGCCAGCCCACCCACCAGGCAGGATTCAAGGCAGTGCTCCGGGCAGCTCCGCGCCTGGTGAGCAGTTGGGCTTTTTCTTACTCAGCTGTGGCCGTGGCTTCCTGGGGATAGGAATTGTTCTTCCTGCCAGGTGATGGCCACGGGGACTGAAGTCACAGTGAGGTCAGATGGGTGCGGTCACTCCTGGTGCTTGCCAGGAGGATGGTCTCTGACATGACGAAGCAGTGCCCTTCCTCGGGTCTGGCCATTCCCCCTGGGGTGGGAGGCCCCCTGGCAGGGACAGGGCTGGGTCCCCGACAGGGAGAGCGCCCCGTGCCGCATGGTGCCGGCAGAAGAGGTCTGACTGTGGAGGCGCCCGGGGCGGGCGGTTTCTCACGCAGGACCTGCGGCAGGGGTGCTCCGGGCACGCCTGGCACTCCTGTGTGCGCCTGGGTTATCGTTGCCGTCGCCGTTCTGAGTGTGTGAACCCATCTGCCTTTAGAACAGGAGCATCTCTCGTCCGGCCAGAAAGTAGAGGCACGCACGCGGGAGCATAGCCACCGAAGCTCAGCGGTAGCAGCTCCCACCGTCGGGGTTCCCTGTGTTGTCAGCGGGACCCTCTGGCGAACCTGCCCCTTCCCGACCTGTTGGAGTTGAGGCAGGTGCCCCCCGTCGTGCTGCTGAAGGGCGGGGGCTGGGCTCCCAGACCGGAAACTGTTGCCCTCCCTGGTGGGTTGCTTGGGAAGAAGCATCGGGAGCCTTTAGTATGCCCGGTGTGGCCTTGGACGAACAGCTTGCTTGTGGGGATTTTGCCTCAGGAAGAAGTCAGACGTGGCTCAGAATACCAGACGAGGGAAAAGATTGTCACCCTGTTCAGAACGAGCAAGGTTGAGCACAAGCAGGTGCAAACACAGGTACGTATGGCGGAAGGCCTTCGGGTTGGCAGACTTTCCGGAAGAGGCTGGGTGGCGGTATTGCAGGACAGATTTCAGCGCCTGGTGACCGCTCAGCTCTGCCGATGGAGAACACCAGCAGCCCCGCGTGGTTCGGACCCGAGGACGGCGGTTCCCAGCGTGCTGTCCTGTGCCGGCCCCGCCGGAGGCCACTACTTAACGACGTTGGGGACACGGTCGTGATTTCAAAGTGTGACGTGTCCGCATGGCAGGTTGGATGAAGGACATTCTCTTACAAAGGGCACGAGAAGGACTAATCATAAAAGATTAATGAATGGGGCCACATTAAAGCTAGGAACTTGTGTTCATCAAAAGACATCATTAGCGGGAAGAAAAGGCAAAGCACGGGGAGGAGGAGTAGAGACTTACGGAGGACTCCCCCGTGGAGTGTGACGTGCCTGCAGACGAATACGACCCAATAGGAAACCGGGCTATGCTCGTCCACGCGTTTCCCGGGTGTGGACGCAGAACACCTCCGCCAGTCTTCTGGGAAATGCAGAGCGAAGCTACCTTCTTTTTGTCCTTTTAAAGTTGATTTATTTTGAGAGAGAGAGTGAGCGCGCTTGTGCATGAGTATCAGAGGGGCAGAGAGAGAGGGAGACAGTCCCGACCAGGCTCCGCTTAGCACAGAGCCCGACTTGGGGCTTGAACCCATGAACCTCTAGGTCACGAACTCGGCCGAAGGTAAGAGCTGGACGATTAACTGACCGAGCCACCCAGGTGCCCCAAAGCTGCCTTGTGACAGAGACCACTGCAGGCCCATCGGGATGGTTAAAAAGAAAAAGTTTGTCAACACCGAGTGCTGGCAAGGACGTAGAACTTGCCACGGTACCTCCAGTGGGAGTGTAATCACTTCGGAAAATTCCGCAGCAGAACTTATGAAAGGTGGGCATGGCCAGTGGTTCGGCTCCTCGGTAAATATCTAACAGAATGCACGTCATGGGCCGTGAAGGGCAGGAACGAGAATGTTGAGAACACAGAGTGGGAGCAGTCCACACGTCTGCTGCGGTAGCATGGGATTTGTACGCGGGAACGCACAACAGTGAAAGCTGTTCTTAACATGTTCCAAACATGAGTGAGCTTTTCAAATGTAATGTCGAGTTTGAGCGGCCAGACAGAAAAAATGATTCCATTTGTAGAAGGTTCAGAAATAGGCAACATTTACCCGGTGTTAGAAGTTAGGGACTTATTAGCTCCGGGGAGGAGGTGAAGGACAGTGGTTAGGAGGCTCCCAGGGGCCTCGAGCCATGTGTGGTTATGATAATTCCTCCCACCGTTTGGATGGTGTGTGCTCGCATGTTATATTCCAGTATGTGTTTATGGACAAGAGGCTTAACGGTGTGACCCCGGTGTGTGAAAGCAAACGTATGCAGGAGTGTCATTGAGAATCGATGCTCCTAGAAATGCCTCGGGGAAGCAAAGGGGACGGATGTGCTCGCACAACTGAGAAGACGTGGTTGGATTCAGGCCGACCTCATCAAGGCCGGTGACTCTCCGAGCTCAGCTCTGCAGGTCAGCTCTTTGTGACGGACCCACAGCCTGTGGTTCTCCCGCATGGCCACAGGGCAGCTGCCACAGCTCCAGTCTCTGCACATCCTCCCCGATTCACAGGAAGAAGCAAAGAAAAGCCGTGGGGCTTGCCTTCTGTGCCTGCATTGGGTCCCCTCTCTGCCTCTGAGCCTGTCAGCCCCTGTGGCCAGTGGGGTGGCCCATCAGGGACACTCCTGAAGGAAGGGGTTGAGAACAGGGATGTGTGGTTCCTGGAGGATCTTTAGGGCTCTGTGGAAACAAGGGAGGTATAGATGTTCAGCAGCAAACACAGGTCTGCTGCAGATGTGGGAGCATCTTAAAGGCGGAAAATACCACGTGGGATTTATTTGTTCACTTGCTCATACATGAATTCACTTAATGAAAATTTGGCTGCCATGTGGCTGGCGTGGTGAGGGGCTGGCTCTGTGGGGGTCTCGTGCCAGGAGCAGCTGGAGCCCTGAGGGACCAGCCTGGCCTCGGGGGTTGGGTCAGGCGTCCTGAAGGAGTACCGTCGAAGAGACGCTGGAGGGATGAGCAGGAGGTAGCCAGGTAAAGCTTCAGAACATCCAGGGAAGAGACCAGGAGGACATCTTTCCTCTGTAGGACAGAAGAAGCACTCAATATAAAAGAAACACTTTGTAAGTTGGATTTCATGGAAATTTAAAACTTAGGCTGTTTGAGACAAGGAGGCAGGGCCCAGATTAGGAGAATATAATCTTAATGTGTATTTGCTTCTAGAAGACAGAACCATAAGACTCACTAGGAAGATAACCTGGTTTAAGAAATGGGCAAAAGATTTGAACAGACACTTCACCAGAGAAGAGAAGCAGTGGCGGCTGGGTACGTGGGAAGATGTTGAACATTGTTAATCATCGGGGATGTGCGATTAAAGCCACTCAGTAGAATGGCTGATATTTATCTTTTTAAGATTTCATTTATTTATTTTAATGTTTATTTATTTTGAGACAGAGAGAGACAGAGCATGAACGGGGGAGGGGCAGAGAGAGAGGGAGACACAGAATCCGAAGCAGGCTCCAGGCTCCGAGCTGTCAGCACAGAGCCCGACGTGGGGCTCGAACCCACCAACCGTGAGATCATGACCTGAGCTGAAGTCGGATGCTTAACCGACTGAGCCACCCAGGCACCCCGATTTTATTTTTTTTTTTTAAAGTAATCTCTATACTGAGCATGAAGCTTGAACTCGCAGCCCTGAGATCAAGAGTCACATGCTCTGACTGAGCCAGCCAGGCACCCCCAGAATGCTAATATTTAAAGATGGACAGTACAGGGTGCCTGGGTGGCTCAGTCAGTTAAGCATCTGACTTTGGCTTGGGTCATGATCTTGCGGTTCATGGGTTCAAGCCCCACATCCGGCTCTGCTGACAGCACAGAGCCTGGAACCTGCTTTGGATTCTGTGTCTCCCTCTCTCTCTGCCCCTCTCCTGCTTGTGCTCTGTTTCTCTCTGTCTCTCAAAAATAAATAAACATTAAAAAAATTAAAAAAAGAGAGGCACCTGGGTGGCTCAGTCGGTTAAGCGTCCGATGTCGGCTCAGGTCATGATCTCGCGGTTCGTGGGTTCGAGCCCCGCGTCGGGCTCTGTGCTGACGGCTCGGAGCCCGGAGCCTGCTTCGGATTCTGTGTCTCCCTCTCTCTCTGCCTCTCCCCCACTTGCGTTCTGTCTCTTGTCTCTCTCAAAGATGAATAACTATTAAAAAATTAAAAAAGAAAAGACGGGCAATACTATCAGGGAGGGTGTGGAGCATTTGAAATTCTTATCCTCTGTTAGCTGGAGTGTGAAACCACATCATCTCTTGTGAAAGGTCTGGCAGTTTGTTAGGAAACGAAACGTGTACATGCTCAGGGAGCCAAGGCTCCACTCCTAGGTGTTTAACCACGAGAGAGGAAAGCTTGTAGCCATTGTACGAGAATAGTAGCAACAAGCTGTATTCATAGTAGCCCCGAACTAGAAACACCCCGGACGCTCGGCAGGAAGTGCGTGGCCGGCAGTCCGCGGGGTCTCCGTGCGGTGGAGAAGTGAGCCGAGGGATGGGTGCCGGTCCCCTCGTCGGTTTGGAAAAATCGCAAAGACGCCAGGCCGAGCGGACACAAAGCGCGGGTCCCCGAATGATTCCATTTGCGTGACGTTCTAGGCCAGGCCGGGGCGGTCCGCGAGGAGTTGTGCGGCTCCCTGGGCTCTCCTGGTTGAGAGGGGGATGAGCACAGGGGAAGGTTTTGGGGAGATAGAGATTCTCCACGTCTTCACGGGGGCCGTAGTGACGCAGCTGTGTACCCTTGTCAGATGTCATGGGAAGGGTTTACTTGAAAGAGGCACATTTCATCTTACGTGTGACATGTCAGTAATGTTGATTTAAAAAGCAGAAGCAAAGAGGGGCGCCTGGGTGGCTGTCGGTTAAGTGTCAGACTCTTGATTTCGGCTCAGGTCCTGATCTTATGGTTCGTGGGTTCAAGCCCTGCGTCGGGCTGTGCGCTGACGGTCTGGAGCCTGCTTGGGGTTCTCTCCCAAGCCCTCTCCCTCCGTCTCTGCCCCTCCCCTGCTTGGGCTCCCTCTCTCTCTCCCTCTCAAAACAAAAAAATAAACTAAAAGCTAAAGAAAGCAGAAGCAGCGAAATAAAAAGCACGTACAACACCGACAGTCTGGCCCTGGAGACTGGGCTCTTCGTGACCACCCTGAGCCGCCTGGTCCTTCTGGGTTTGAGTTCACTTTATGTCCTGGGATTGCGGCTGCCAGTCGCCCACGAGTCTTTGGAGAGAGGAGGAAATCTGCATGAGCGACGATCTCTCCGGATTGTGCGTACGTGTGTGTGTGTGTGTGTGTGTGTGTGTGCGCCCACACATGCACATGCCTGTGTGTACGTTGTGTGTATGCATGAGCACACACGAGCACCCGCATGTACTCTGGTCAGAAGACCGTGCAGACTTCCGAGTTCTCTGAGGCACGCGAGCCGTTTAGAACCAGAGGTTCATCTCAGTCCTGTTCTCGAAGAGCACGGAGTTCAAGCCTGGCTCCCGTCTGACTCCCACTCCTGTGGCCACGGGTCAAGTTTGGCGGGCGCGGTGGAGGCTGTGAGCGTCTGAGCCCGAGCCGCCCGTCCGGTGCCTCAGAGGCCGCCTCCCTGATGTGTTTCGTGTCCGTTTCCGCTTACTGTTCTCGTCCCCCCCCCCCCGGTTTGGGAGCGCCACACCCAGTTAAGACCCTTTGGATTTCACACTTTGTGAGTCGGCATTAACCGTACCTACTTTTTGTTCTTGTTCTTTCTCTCACCCAGGGTTACCTTCCTGCCAACGTGGAGCGAAGACCAGCCACGCTCCAGAGAAAGCAGAAAGAATACTTTGCGTTCATCGAGCACTATTACGACTCCCGGCACGATGACGCTCACCAGGACACCTACAGGCAGGTGGGCGCCTGTCCCTCGCTCCACGTCCCGTGAGGGGCCCTGGCCTGGTGATGGTTTGCGGGAGGGGCTGTTTGCTCTGGTGCGTTCCTAACCGGGCCACGGATTTGTGTTTGCTGACGAATGAACAAGTGACGGTGTGCTCCTGCTGGTAGTGCTTTGCTCATGTCCGGTTCCTTCTATAAAAGTGACGAGGATGTTTTTAATTGGAGTTGCAGAGCGGATGCCCGAGGTCCCCTGCTGGTGCCCTGACACGTGCCTCGGGAGCCACCCGGCCTTTCTTGTGTCAGAGAGCTGCTCTTGGGCCCGTAGGACCCGGACAGGCATGTCGCTGGACCGATCAGAGGAGGAGAGTCTCCGTGGGCTTTGTGGGCCCTGACTCTCTGGGGCACGGAGGGGTGGGGTGTGGGTAGACGAGAGCTGACTGGGCAGCTGGACTGGGGGGGTGCAGTTCATCTCCAGCAAAACGTGTAGCCAGGGTATCATTTCTGCTCCCTCGTTGAACACAAAATGGTGTAATTATGGCTTCTTGAACAGTTGACAGTGTGTATGAGGGGAAGAAGCCTTACATTTGATTTATAGTTCAGAGTGCATTCAGAATTTGCTGTTAGAAAAGCTCATTGAGGACTTTGTCATTCTTACTGTCTTTGTAATGTGTGAAATGCAGAATGGTTTGTGCTGCGTTCATTCATTCGTTCGTTCATTTTTGCGCTGTGTTTAAACAAAAAGGTGGTTCTTAACTGATAGCTCTGTTTCCTGTCTCTTCAGTCAGCTTCTGACTTTCCCGAGACACGTTCGTACTGAATATTTCCTTTTGGAAACCCTCCTTCCGGGTGAAGGAGCCTTGCCGAATCTTTCTGCCTCAGATATGGGCTCTCCACATCTCTTCGTCACTTTGGTGTAGATCTGTTACACAGGTCCCAAGACAGGCCTTCCCTCTGATTGGCGACCAACAGTTCTTTAAGGGAAATGGATTCTGAGAAGATCTTCCTCATGGAGGGGAAACGGTCGAGCTTGGGGGGGCGAGCGCCATGCGAGAGAGCAAGGACCCGGGAGAGGCCCTTCTGGGGCGGGGCCCTTGCCTCTGGCTCCTTGGTGCTCCAGGGCGCAAGGCGCTGCTTGCCTGGCACCCTGAGAAACGGATTTAAGATAGATTGCACTTGGATTTGGTTGGGGCAATAGTAGCTTGCCTGCATTCTCTTTCCACTTCACTAATTCTAGGGAATGGTTCCACTTGGTATTGTTTTGGATGTGTTTTTGATACATTTTTATTCGAGGAAAAGACTTCCAAAGGATGACACCTAGCATCTATCTGTGAGATTTACCAGACTGTATTCTGTTACGAATTTCTTGAGGGAGAGTTAATTAAATACAGGTCGCATGTGTCTTTATTCAGTTACGATGATAGGTAATAAAAAGCTTCCGTGTTGTTGTGAATTCCCCAGATGTTTTTGCGATAACATCGCGGAGAAAACCGTAATCCGCGGCAGTGATGTCGGCTCGCTTTGCCGCCAAGCAGGCCCGCCTTGCGTGTCCAGCCCCTTCCCGTTGGCACGGACGGCAGGTGTAGGTATGGTGCCCACTGGCCCGCCCACCGGAGTGTGATGGCACGGGAGCCGTGTTCTGAGGGTGGCCCTTGAGGGCACCCTGGGGCAGGGGACGCAGTCGGACTAGGGTCGTCTGGCCCCCGGTCTGGACTGCACCCCTCCCTCTTGGCACTGCCGCCCGTAGGCCCACGCTTCTTCCATTCCTCCCCGCGTTGCTCAGGGGGCGTGGGGCTGATGGTTTCCTCCGGGCCGGCTCCTGCCCTCTCTCGCTTTCCTGCCCACTGTCCTTCAGTGCCGCCCCGAACACCGAGTCCGCTGGCCCCCGGGTCCCTCCTGGTCCTCTCCCCGGGCGGGTGCTGCCGATGGGCTGCTGGCGCCCGGGTTCTCGCCGAGGGAAGGGCTCCAGGCAGGGACCCGTCAGTGGGGAAGCAGCCGCCACGCCTCGCATCGGCGCGGTTGATGGCCTCCACCTCGGGTGGTCTTCACCAGGGAAGCCTCTGGGGGATGCGGCAGGCACCTTCTAGACAAGGATGCTGGGCCCCGGGCCTCAGTCATGGTGCCCAGACTGTCGTGCCTGTGAGGCAGAGCGAGGATGCTGACTGTTCCCGTGGATAGTGGAGTCCTTGTGGGCACATACTGACGGGAACGAACCTGAACATCGGCTCCTTCTCGGCATTACGATGTGCACGTCTTCCTTCAGCCTCTGTGGCCTTCTCCTGGGTGACTGGGGACGGTGACGGTGTTGGCCAGGGGCGGACGTGCCCGTGGGACGTTGGGAGCCGGCCCGTGGCACCAGCTCAAGCCCCGAACGTTCTTACTCGCTGCTGCTTGGACCTGCGGGTGTCGTCGTTTGCCGTGTCGGGGGCTTCGTTAGGGCTCTCGGGTCAGGCGGCGCGCAAGCAGGGATCGGCCGATGCTGGCAGAGGTTTTTAAGTGCTTCCTTTGAAAAGTGCCCCGGGTCCCCACGGACTCTGTGAAGTGGAGAAAAACGTGGCCTGGGCGCCAAGAAGAAGCTGTCACGGCCGAAAACTCGTCCGCTATTGATGTACCTGAATTGCTCCCGTGTCCGAGGCCGGGAATCAATGTTTGCTAATTGCTATGGATTCTGTTACTAAATAGCCGAGGGCCCGCTCTCTTCCTGATCGGGCAGCACGTGTTTGTGCGGGAAGTGTCGGCAAGCCCTCGTGCTGGGCCCGTGCGGCTAGAACCTGCCCCCTCGAGCACTCGGCCACAGAAGGAGTCGGTACTTTCAAGGCGGGAGCGGGTTCGAGTCCCGGGTCAGTTCATCGCCGTTGAGCACTGCTCTTACGCCGACATTTGTCACCTTTGGAAATAACACCTCTCTCCCTGCATCCGCAGATCCACATAGACATCCCTCGCATGAGTCCGGAGGCGCTGATACTTCAGCCCAAAGTGACGGAGGTAAGAGTCAGGATCGCAAGTTCCTGTGGACGGTGTCTCCCTGGGTCGGGGTGGTGGGTGCCCACGGAACTAGCGACGTGGTTTGTGCGGTTGGGGTGCTTTACCCACAGCACGTGTGGGGTGGCCCTCGAGAACGTAATCACGGACAGGAGTGGCTGTTTTGTGTGTGGCGTTGATGCATACGGAAGACACGGGTAGGCGTGCGTGGAGTGCGCGCACGTGTCCTTCCCCACCTGCGGGGAGAGCCCCACTCACGTTGGACCCGTGGCCTTGGAGCCGCCCACGGTGCCTACCCTGCTCTTGAAGGGCCCCCGCGACGTGAGCGGCCCCCTGACTTTGTGATCCCGTGACCTCAGCACGTGTCCCATGGCCTTCTCTCTGCAGCTCGTGTTTTTCTTCCACATCATTTGCTAACATTCAGCTCATCTGTGTGTCCTCTTGGGCGATCGTCCATCAGTCAAATATTGCACACTTTCTGTGGCTTTTTCCTGTCGCCGGATGTCTGGCTCGTCTGACGTGTTGTGATCAGGCCCTTCTCTGGGGCGTTGAGGAGAAGTAGGACGGTTGTGCTGGGGTAGGGGTGGGGGTGAGCCCGGGAGCCTGTCAGGCCTGGTGTCAGTGTGCTCCCGGGGGAGCTGCCCTCCTCAGACGCTCGCCTGTGGGGTGTTCGAGTCCCGCACTCCGTGTCCATGCTCTTCGTCCACGCCCTGCATCCACGGTCAGCGTCCATGCTCCTTGTTGTTCTAACTCTCGTCCACACTCCTCGTCCACGCCCCACGTCCACGTTCCATGTCCCCCTCACTCTCGTCCACGCCTTGTGACCATGCCCCTCGTCCTCCTCATTCCTGTCCCCCCAGCGGGCCTTCTCCTCCTGGTCGTCATCTCCATGTCTCTCCTTACTGGTGGCTGTGATCTCTTCCTGTGTTAATGTTTCCGTGGTCCCTTTTCGGGGGGGTGCTGCCCTCTGTCTTTTGCCCATTTTTCTTGTGGGCGGTTGATCTAGTTTTTTATTGGCTGCCGATCCTAATGTGTTAGGGATTCTAAATCTTTGTCAGCTTGCACGTCACATGCGTCCTCTCCCATCCTGTGGCTGCTTCTCACTTCCTTCTGGGTGGCGTTGACGACCGGAAGTTCTTCGTTTCAGTGCGGCCGAACTTCTCGGCCCCTTCATTTCTGGTTGGCACTGCTGTGCCTTTCTTGAGAAATCTACACGTACCTTGTGTGGTCAGTCCGCTCCCATAGGTTCATCTGAAGCTTTGCTCATTTGTCCTTCACACTCCCGTTTTCCATTCGTTTGTACTCACCGGCTGCTTACAAGGTGAGGTCGCCCTCCAGTGAGCTCTCCCCTGAAGTGACCTGTCAGGCCCGGCCTCAAGTGTGGCCTCCAGCTTGTCTCCCCGTGTTTGCAGCGTCCCTTCTGGTGTGCGTCCTCCTTATGCCTGCATACGTGCGTCTTTGTTCTCTGTCTTGTCCTAGAATTCAAGGGGTCTTCCCTTGACACCCACCTGCCGGCGAGTTCAGCCTCGTACCGAGTCCCACGGCTGCCGGGGCCCTGGTGCCCATGGTCCTCTCCAGGCCCCTGGCCTGTGCGCTCCCACCCGACTCTCACAGTCAGACTCCCGGGACTTGCTTGTTCCGTTTTTGTCTTTACTGTCTGTCTGATTCGTGGCTGGGCTTGCGTGGAATCTGTAGATCAGATGGGGGGAATCGACGTCTTTATGGAATCCTCTTTGTTGTCATGAATATGCACCGTCTCCATTTTTAGGCCATTTGTGACGCCTTTCAGTGTACTTGTAAAATTTGTCCCGGGAAAGGTCTTGTATGTGTTTTATTAGATTTATTCTTAGTTATCACATTTTTTTGTTACTCTTGTAAATGGTATCTCTTTAAAGTGGAATGTTTTTTACTTACGGTTTGAAACACTTGTTTGCGTCTCGAGTGCTCCGGCAAACACACTTTTAAACTCTCCTGTCTCTTATATGCTTAGTAAGTTTGTTGAACAAAATCCTGGATTATGAAAGCAGAAGTGCCTGTGGATTATAGCACACAAAAGGAGAGAATTAGTTTCCCACAGAAGCAGGCGTCTTGAGGTGGTTGCTTTTGATGGTCCTTCTCAATGGTTGTGCTTAACCGTATCTGCAAAACGAGGGAGAACATATCATGACCTCTTTTTTACTTATTTTTTTTAATGGAAAATAGAGTCTGCCACAGATCTTCGGTTTACCGTCATTTTTATATTTTTCCTACCACTTGACACGTCGCTCGTAGAGGAGAGCTGGCAGGGTCGTGGCGGCTCGGCTCAGAGGGGTCTGCCGCAGACAGCAGGCGGCCTGGCGGGACGGGGGGTGCGTTCCTGTCTCCCGCATGGGCTCCTCCTGGCGGTGAGGCGGCTTTGCCGCTGTGCTCGGCGTCACCCCCTGTGGCCCCGGCTGCCGCTGTAGCTTCTCCGCACCGCGTTTCCCTTCCACGTGCAGGAGTGAGGAGGGCGCGCCCGTCCCCTTACCGCTCTTCCCTAGAAGGTGCTCCCAGTACCTACCTGTGCTTCTGTCCCGCGGGCCGGAACTTAGTCACGTGGCTGTACTTGACCGTCTGGAACCGGGACAGCGTGACTCGGATTTTAGCTGGTTCGTGTGCCTCGCTGACGTCTGGGCCTTCTGACCGCCCAGAAGAAGGGTTTCGGCACATCCCCCATCTACCCACACTTTCCTGTCCCTTCAGTAGGGGATGCGCAGTCCGCTCGGTTCGCCACCCGCCCCCCTCCCCCACAACTGTCCGCTTCCTCCTGTGGGCTTTCTTGAGGTCTGGTGGCCGGACAGTAAAATGTACCCATTGTAAGTGTGCATTTAGATTGGTTTTGACACCTGTGCTTGGGACTATGACAGCCACTTGAATCACGATAGAACACTTCCATCACCCTGAAAAGTGGGCTCGCTTCCTTTGCTGTCAGCCTCCTGTCCCCACCCCTGCCCGTGTAAGTCCTGATCTGCTTTCCGTGTCTCTGGAGCTTTGCCTTTTAAGAATTGCACGCAAACGGAATCCCACAAATTCCAGACTTTCGTGAGTGCCTTCTCTTAGTGCTTAGACGCGTGTCCACGTTGTCGCACTGCTGCTGGGTAGGACGCTGTTGTTGGACGTGTCCTGGCATGGTGACCCGTTTGTCGGTTGATGGACACCTGGGCTCTTTCCAAGTGTGGGTCTTCACAAAAAAAAAATGTGCTACAAACCTTTGTGTGGAGATCTGGTGAAGGCCCCTGCTCGCCCCTCTGCGGCAAGGACCTAGGAGCAGGGTGCTTGTGTGGTGTGAGTGGGTGTGTGTCTACTTCATTAGAGACCGCCAAACGATTCTCCAAGGTGGCTGTGCCGGTCGGCGTGCCCAGCAGCGGTGCGTGGGAGGGCTTGTGCTGTATCCTTAGCGGTACTCGGTACCGGCAGGCTTTTTAACGTCAGCCGTTTCCTGGCGGGTGTGTGATGGTACCTTGCGGGCTTATAACTTGCCTTTCCCTGGTGACTGGTGTGCGTTGTTACTTGTGCTGGTTTGCCACACGCGGGTCTTTGACGGAGGGTCCGTTCCGTCTGTTGCTCGCCGTTGAACTGCTTTTAGAATCTTCAGCCTGCCTGTTCTCTGGGCTAGCTCGGCCCGGAAATCCTTGTTTTATGGGAGCTCAGCTAGATTCAGGGGCCTCAGGCTCCCCTACCTGCCGAGAGGGAGGCCTGGAAGTGAGCAGAGCGGATGGAGTCGGGCTGGATGGCCGTCACCCGGCGGTTCTCGGCCAGAGGGCAGAGGCGCAGCCTCGGTCGGGGGGTCACCGCCCCCCGCCCGTCCCCACGGTGGAGCGGGCCCCAGGGGACAGCAGACCTCCGCGGTGTCTGTTTCGGCCGAGCTCTGGTGCGAGAGCTGCACGTGCCGCAGAGCCAGCTGCTCCGAACAGCTGGCCGCATCCCCATCTCTCCCTCGCCCGTGACCCCTGAGGGTCTGGGTCCCTCTGGGCCTTCAGACCTTACCTGGGAGGTTGCCTCATCAGACGCGCCATATGCCCGCAACGCTCTCGTACCCCATTCACGCCTGGTGTGTGCGGCCTGACTGCTTGTTCGTGACGCCACTCGCTCACCCTGTTTGTCGGCTCCCGGAGAGCAGGGCTGGGGCCCTCGCGGTGACGGTGCCCAGAGCATCTCCTGGAACCTCATGGGAGTCAGAAGATTTTGTCGAAATTGGTAATTACTGTTTTTATCCGATGTCATTGTTTGAAAGTAAAATTCGTAAGTTTTTGGCTGCTTGTTTTTTTGGTCTCCTGTCCGGTGTTGAGCTCACTCAGTCTGTTACATGAAAACACACGAGTTCTGACCTGTGGGCCCGTGGCTACCATGGAGGGTGCAGTGAGTTTATTAGGGGAATGATATTCAAATATCCCTATTGGGCCTTTTCTACTGATAAGTTTATCGTCTACCAAGTGACTTTTCCTTCGTGGTTATTATATTATCTGCCCTCTGGTTATCTGCTTCTTAGAGCAATGTCACAAATTAGGGAAATAAGATGCTTTTTCCAGTTAGCCACGGAGAAGCGATGTCTCGTTACATTTAAACAGACACGGAGGATAATGAAACATGCAGGCTTTTAAAACCACATTATTTACGTGCAATTCTTAGAATTAGCGTGACGAGCTTTCCGTGGCCCTGAAGGATGGGCATTTTCTAGGCGGCAAATAGAAGCAGTCGTTCAGAGTGGACTCTTACTGCGACCGTGCGCTTGGCGTAGACTCATTGTGTCTGGAGCCGCGTGGGCCCGCCCACAGCAGGGCCGGTGGTGGCCGGGAGGAAGACCGCCTCTGGAGGCCCCGGAGTTGGCTCTGGGGCCACATCGAAGTGGGTTTCTGACGCTCGCATCTGGAGGACCACTCCTCAGCAGCCCGCTGTGCTTGGCCGGCCCCCTGACACCCCCCCACCCCCCCCACCCCCCACCCCCCCCCCCAGCTGAGCAGGCCAGCCTCACCTGCTCCTGTCCCGGTGACCCAGGAGCGCCCTTGTGTCTCCCACTCCAGCCCCCGGGCGGGGTTGTGGCAACTGCCCTTTCAGAGTCCCTGTCCCGTTAGACCACCCTCGGAGGGGCGGCGGCCTTCACGCCCGTGGTCTCCATCCCTGCTGCCCGGCAGGCATCTGCTGGTGAGAGTCAGTGCATCTGTGAACCGTCTGCTGGGATTCTGGCCACGGCTGAGGCCTGTGTCTGCTAGGACCGCGCAGGCTGTGAGGGCAGGACCCGGGGCCCTTGTGTCCCCCGGTCCCCGCAGCCTGGCGCCGGGGCAGCGGATGAGCGAGTGACACAGTAGAGCACACGCTCGTCACGTGTAGCCGTTCTGCAGGTCCTTCCACGTGCGAGGTGACACCGGGGGGTCCTCACGGCCTGGATGCGCGTGGGTGGTGGTCGGTGTCCCACCTGTCCACGGCCTCTCACCCCTCGTCTCTTCGTTCGGGCTGCTCACTGGGCCTCTGCCTGCCAGCGGTGGGAATGCGGTTTGCGAGAGCCCAGGAAGTACTTGGGTGTTTTGTAATCAGTCCACCGAAGTCTCCTCGGACGTGTTTCGGGAATTGGGTCCGTAGATCTTTCTTCTCCTGTCTCTTTGTTTTTGTGGTAAAATCTACCAGCGCAGAGGGATTTCTGTAACATTTATGTTCACATTTAAGGAAATAATGAAACATTAACGTATAGGTGCCCACCGTTAGCTGAAGAAAGAGCAGGAGCTAGCATCTGTGAGGTCCCCTCTGTGTCCCTCCCACATGTCTCCCGTCTCCCAGCGAGTGACTGTCTTCCTGCCTCTCTGTATGGTTTTATCATGTGTTTATATGCGTATGCATGTTTTTGCCCTTTATGGTTTTTATTTTTTAATGGGATTATTCTAAGTATATGTGTGGTTGCCCTTTATATGGCAGCATTTGGTGTTTTTTTTCTTCCCCCCGCATTTGAGAGAGAGACAGACAGACAGAGTGCAAGCAGGGAAGGGGCAGAGAGAGAGGGAGACACAGAATCTGAAGCAGGCTGCAGGCTCTGAGCTGGCAGCACAGAGCCCGACGTGGGACCTGAACTCACGGATCGTGAGATCATGACCCGAGCCAAAGTTGGACCCTCAACTGACCGAGTCACCCAGGCACCCCAAGACAGCATTTGGTTTTAAGCGTTACCCATCAGTGCCTGTGGTTGGAGGTCACTTCTCAGTGCTGTGTTGCATTCTGCTGCTCAGTCTGTGCACTGAGCCCTCCAGTCTCGTGTTGCTCGAGCATTTGGGCCAAGTTCATCGCTGTGTGTTTTCTCAGGGCGTCGCTGTGCACGTGCCTCTGTGCGTGCGTGAATGTGTGCACCTGTGTGTGTGCGCGCGCACGTGTGTGGAGAGGCCCCGGGGGCGGGTGCTGGGATCGCACTGGGTCACACCAGGCGGTCGTGCTGGGGGAGTGTCCCATGCTGACCCTCACCACCACATGGGACTGTGAGGCCGGGTCCCCCGCTCTGGCCAGGGGTAGGAGGTGCGTCCCGTTGGGCTTTTCACTTGAACCTCCGTGAGTGCGGATGAAGTGAAGTATTTTTTCTTCGGTTTCTTGCCCATTTGTGTTTCTTCTCTGGTGAAGTGCTTCTGTTCCCTGTTCCTGGGGTGCTGGTGTCTGGTTGGTTCTGCCGATGGAATTGAGTTCCTGATCTGTTCAGGGCGCGGAGTCCGTCGTGGGTGTGGATGCACCCGGGCGCCCCCTTCAGTTAGTGGCTTGTTCTTCACTCGTGGTGACGAGAAATTCTGAATTTACCGCCGCCTGTTCCCCCGTCTTCTCCTTTATGCATATATGCTTGTTTGTGTCCTAAGACCTCTTTTTCAACCTCGAGATTTCAGAGAAGTCTTAGCTCTCTTCCCAGAGTTTTAAAGTTTTGCCTTTTACATTTAGCAGCACAGTCTGTTTGGAATCCACTCTGCGTGGTTCGCCGCGGTCGGCTGCTTTCTGAGCACACGTCCCTCCAGGAGAAGCCGCCCGCGCCGATCAGCTCTGTGCTACATCAGAATCCCGCACACGTTGGGCTCCTTCTGGGCTCCTCTGGGCCGCCGCTCCGTGTGTCCATCGTCCCTGTTCCGGCTTCCTCCTGTCTAGGTGTCCTGGTCTCGCTGTCTTGCTGTCTTGCTGTCTTGCAGGCCAGGCTGCCCGAGCCTGGCTGTTGTTTATGGGCCTTTGTATAAATGTGAAATCAGCTCGTTATAGCTTCGTGTAAATTCTGGAAATCACGCCGAATCTGCCGATCAGTCGGGGAGAACTCACATTTTGTTTCTGTGTTTGTTTAGCTCTCCTGATCTTTTATTTCTAGACAGTGTTCTTTTTCTTGTCTTGCATTGATACTCTCTAGAAAGGCTGTTGACTTTTGTCAGTGAACCTTCTACCTGGCAAGTCTTACCTTGTTCCCCAATTCAAGTATTTTATGTGTAGATGTGGTTGAGGCTTTACAGAAGTTAATCGTATTACTTTGTGAATAATGGCAGTTTCTTTTTTTCTGTTTTGCTATATATTTTTCTTTCTTATTTGTTTTGTTTTGCTGTTTGTTTTTATTGTTTTTTCTTTTTTTTTGCCGGCTCAGTCTTCTTACTACAACCAAACACAGTGGGGGAAGCAGGTATCCTGCTGTCACTCCTGGTCGCGTTGTGCTGACTTGGGATATTTTCTCTAGGCATTACAGGTGCTCTTTATCACGTGAGGGACGGTGCCTTGCTCGTGGTTTTAAAGTCACAAATGGTGCTGAGGTTTATCAATTCCTTTCCCTGTCATCTGATAGGAGAATACATTTTTGCTCCTTTGTCCTCTAAATGTGGTGGATTTTATTCCTGGCCTTCCTGGCACTGAGGCGACTGATCCGAGGTAAACGCGGGTTGTGTGGGATGGACGGGTTCAGTGACTTCAGGAGCAGGTAGGTGGCCGTCTCACGGGCCACGCTGCCAGAGGGGAAGTCTGGTGGCTCCTGCGTTTGAAAAATGCTTCTTTCTGACTGGCCCCCAGTCATTCTCGCCGCTGTGACATGTGGCCATGTCTGTTGTGTTGAATGTTTGGTCAGGTGACAGTGACACTGTGATGTTGTGTTTGACAGTGTTGCTTCTTTTCTGTCCTTCAGTTTTGAGCGTAGTGAGACGTCTGGGTCGTCTCACCTATCAGACACCTGCCTTGAGCACAGAGCGTGGGGCATAAATCGTCACATTTGAAGGAGATCAATGTCGAGTCATTCAAATGCCACACCATTGCTGGCTTTGGTGCTGGCACCATTGCTGGCTTTAAGAGAGTCCTACGTTATTGACCATGTTGTGGCAAATAATCAGGGGCAGTCCTGGTGTATATTTTACGTGATAGGTGGTTGTCTTTTATTTATTTTTTAAAATTTTAATTAAAAAAATTTTTTTAATGTTTGTTTTATTTTTGAGAGAGAGACAGAGTGCAAGCAAGCAGGGGAGGGGCAGGGAAAGAGGGAGACACAGAATCTGAAGCAGGTTCCAGGCTCCAGGCTCCGAGCTGTCAGCACAGAGCCCGACGCGGGGCTCGAACCCACGAACCGCGACATCATGACCTGAATGGAAGTCGGACGCTCAACCGACTGAGCCGCCCAGGTGCCCCAGGTGGTTGCCTTTCGATGCTCATTTTGGATTTGTCACGGGCTCTTACTTGGTGTCGTTCATCAGGTGTTAGAACTCACGTGGGGGCGGTGTTCCTTGGGTCGTGTTGCAAACACTTGCGTTGTAATAATTCCTTCTTTCTGGGCCACGTTGCTCCGGGGTTTCCGGGGACGTGGCCCCCGCAGCTCTCCCAGCACAACTGCGGATCTGCTGTTGCCCTCTGCCCAGAAGTTATCTCCATGGTGCTTGCTGTGCTGTGAAGTCACACAGCTCACGTCTATAGTGCCGTGTTTTCAGATTTCTGAAATCAGAGTTTTGCGAGTCCTCGTGAGCACAGCGACGTTTTCCATTTACGTGGATTTCATTTTGTAGAATGCAGAGTGGCTCGGCGCCCCGAGCGCCCCAAGCGCTGCCCCGGTCCCACCTGGGGAGCCGTGGAGGGAGCCGCAGGTTTGCAGAGTGGAGCCAGGCAGCGCTGCCCTCCCAGGAACCTTCTGCGCAAGAAAGTCTTTCACCTTTTTAGGAAAAAATCTTTCTTCGTTGCTCAGGTGTCTGAAGTTTGGCCAGCGGACTGGGAGTGCCAGTCACATTTTCATTTTTCCAGCCCTGGTGGTAACAAGGAAGGGCAACTGGTTTTATGACTGCAGTTCAGCATAAATTGATCCGTAGAAAGGTACTTCCAGAAGAGTTTAAAGTTAGAACTACTTTTAATGAATTCCTGCTCTGTAACAAAGACGAGAACATCAGGACCGTGGGCAGAACTTGAATAGCCTGTAAGACCCAAGGCGTGTTCATTGTTTTTTTAAATTTTTTAAAATTTTTATTTAACATGTATTTATTTGTGAGACAGAGCATGAACGGGGGAGGGTCAGAGAGAGAGAGGGAGACACAGGATCTGAAACGGGCTCCGGGCTCCGAGCCGTCAGCACAGAGCCCGACGCGGGGCTCGAGCCCACGAACCGTGAGATCAGGACCTGAGCCGACGTCGGACGCTTCACCGACTGAGCCACCCGGGCGCCCCGCAGGGCATGTTCATTGTTAGAGCCGATGCAGCTCGGTTCTGGTTTCACCCAACATCTCGGTACATGGGGCATCCTGCCTTTATTGTCCTGTGGCAGGTGATACCGCCGCTGAAGCTGATGGCCCGACATTGACTCCACATTTACTCCGGTCCGTGTGCTGTGACCGCCTCTCTCCCCCTCCCCGGGTGCTCCTGCCTGCCCTGCCCCCGCTAGTCCTGTGCCAGCCAGCGCCACCTTTCTTGCCACAGCCGCTGGCAGGTCACCCGGCCCTCTGGCAGACCACGCTGTGGGGCCGTGGCCCCCTGAAGAAGTGCCGGGGGGTGGTCCATGTCCTCAGCATCGTGCCGTCGCAGGGCAGGGTGCCTGAAACAGTAGAGACGCCATCAAGTCCCCAGGAAGCCTGGCGTGTGTGGTGCCGAACGTTCTTGCCGTGCATGGAGTCCGGGAAGACAGCCCCAGGGAGGGTGCTTTGTGGGGACGCTTGAATTTGGAGGTGAATTGCTGGTGGTCCCCATTTCCGAGTTCTGGGGAGCGTCCGTGTCCTGACCTGGCCCCTCAGAAACCTTGTGGGAAGAATGTTCCCAATCCCAGCCGGGGCCGCCCTGCCTCCCTGGTGCACCCACCTTGTGCAGGCAGGCAAGGCAGGCCTGGGCTGGGGTGCCTGTGGTCCGGCAGTGTAGACGGGGCTCTGCCGGAGGATGAGCTAGAGCCCCAAGCCCAGCTGCCTGGGCACGTGGCGGGAAGCTCCGGTGGCAGTGCCCCGCGGCCTCCCTGTGCGGGCCCCGGGGGCCGGGCTGGCCGCGCGCTGGCTCCACGCTCCTGAGGCCGCTGGCCAGCTGGCTGGGCCTCTCCTCCCGATTCCTGGCTTGGCCCCTCTGGCTTTTGATCCCTGATTTTGGTGAACTGCCGTCTCTTCTCGCTTTTTGCCCTGGGGGACTTCGCACTAGCTCTGGCCTCTGGGGGCTCCTCTGAGCCTGGGCCCCGGGGGAGCTCTGGGGAATCGGGCTCTGTTGTGGGGTCTGGGGCAGTGAAGGGTCTGGCGGTGGCCTGGAACGACCTATTCTCCCGGCACCTCCCTCCTTAGGGTGGGGTGGCGGGGGGCATGCAGGAGTCATTTTTCCTTGTGGTTGTTCCGTTGCTGTTGTGGGGGCGCCTCGGTAGAGGATGAGACACGAACGTCCCTCACAAGATTTCTCTCGGATTCTGCTTTTAGCTGAGACCGTGTGAGGGAACCACAGGGCGCTGGGGCTGGAGAAGCCGGCAGGAGCGAGTGCGTGCCCCCAGCTCGTCTCCAGGCCCGTCGGGGGCTGTAAATTCAAGGGAACTGGTGCTTAATCTGTACCCCTTTGAAGGGTCATGTTGTGAACTTTGAAAGCACCTGCTTGGGAAAGGTGATAGGAAGACAGCTCCTTGTGATACCTTTGACCAGCCTGAGAGCAAAAGCTTGGAAAGGGCTCCACGCAGGCTTTGAACAGGAACCGCAGGTGTTTGATGCGGGTTAGGAGCCCGCGGCCCGCGGCATGGGGAACAGGGTCCTTTTTCCTCGTGACTCGCCCTGAGCAACGTCTGATCTGTGGGCAGCTCATTATGATGGCCATCAAATGGCAAAATATTTTCGGGGTGACCCTCAGAGGTCCGGTCCCGATGTGCTCACGGTCACGTGCGCTTTCCTGGTCTGTGAGGCGGTGATGGATGCTCAGGCGGGGAGCACTGTAGCTCGAGCCATCACAGATCTTGTTATGAGCTGGGCTGAGGTCGTCGAGGTGAGCTGTCGGTGGGGGGGGGGGGAGGCAGTGGGGGCGCTGGGGCCCCACGGGACGATGTCAGGTGAGTTGGGGAGGGAGTTCTGAATGATTCTGAATGACTTGGACTCAAACCTGTGCTAGTTTTTGTGATTTTAAGCGAAAGCAAAGCAGGGGTGCCCGGGGGCTCAGTCGGTTGAGCGTCTGACTCTTGGTTTTGGCTCAGGTCGTGACCTCATGGTTTGTGGGTTCGAGCCCCATGTTGGGCTCGGCGCTGAGAGCACGGTGCCTGCTTGGGATTTCTCTCTCTCTCTCCCTCTCTCTCTCTCTCTCTCTCTCTCTCTCTTCCCCTTCCTTGCTCATGCGCACGTGTGCGTGCGCTCTCTCTCTTTTTCTCTCTAAATAAATAACTTAAAGCAAAGGAAACTCGTGAAGTGTTTTAAGGCAAAAAAAACCAAAACAAAACAAAACAAAAAACCCCAGGATAAATCCTAGTAAGAAGAAGGAAAGAGAGAAAGCAGCCCTCAGCCCGATAGCTGCACATGTCGTGTCTGAGGAGGCCTCGGCGGCCTGGCCTGTGGTCGTGGCCTTCCTCCCCGCGTGGCCTCTGGCGGGCGAGTTAGTTTTGCTGTCTGCAGATTTAGGTCTGCCCCTGGGGTCCTGCAGCAGCCCTGTCTCCTGGGGCCACTGGGCCCCTGTCCCATTCCGGTTTCTGCAGCCAGCCCCCCTGGATGGGAGCGGGGATGGGAGCCGGAAGTGGGGGGGGGGGCTGCCCACTGCTGGAGCCGGGGGAAACTCTGCGGTGTGGCTGGGTTCACGGGTGTGCCTGGGGGCCCTTGGGGGGGGGGTGCTGGGATTCTTGCTGCCCCACGCTTCCTGCAGGCCCCCTCCGCCCGGCTGTGTGGCGCCCCTCCACACGACACAGTCCTCAGCTTGCAGGCGGCCGGGACTTAATGCTGCTCTGGTCCGGATCTGTGGGCTCCCAGTGGCACCAGACGTTCTCTCTATGTGGAAATCTTTTCTGCATTATTGCAATTAACGGAAAGCTTCTCCTTGGGGGTCTAGACGAGGCTGATCTGTGTGTCACCTTGTAAAAGAGATGCTTCTGCCTGCCACCGTAGAGGGATGGCTGCCGTCTGGCCCCGCTGCCGGCGGGATAGGGCGCGTGGGACCGGAGCTGCTGGCGAGGGCTGGTGCCGGACCTCGACTTGCGTGGCTTCCTGGCATGTCCCTGGCGCGGCAGGACAGCCTGACGGGATGAACAGACGCCGAGGGACATGTAGGCCAGCTGTTTACCTTCTCTTCCCCCTTTCTTGCTGAGGAAACATAAATCCGTGTTTTTTTTTATTTTTTTATTTTTTTTTTATTTTCTGAATTAATGGCTGTTCCAGGGAAATCGCTCTGGGTGCCACTCTGTAGGGACAGCAAGAACTGGGAGTGCTCGCCCAGAACAGACGCCGGTATGTGGGTCGCGTGAGCCTCCTCGTGACCAGGGGACATGACTCGGTTGGCGTGGACGTTGGCGTGGACGTCAGCGTGCGCCCAGCACCGCGGTGGCCTCTCGTGCCGCTGTCTGCAGTCAGGCCAGGTGGGCCTGGGGGCGGCACGTTCCCCGAGCAGGAGGGTGCTGGGTGCTTCCCGAAGGCGGACCAGGTGCCAAGGGGGCGGGACCTGGTGCCGAGGGGCGGACGTGGGCGCTTTGCCTGGCGCTCACCTGGCGCAGCCTCCACAAGCCCCCACCTTGACTCCTGGCTCGGAGACGGGACCGTCTCCCCGTGAGGAACATGAACTCCGCGCACGGGACCAAGCGATCGTGCGCGGAGAGATCTCTGTGACTCGGCTCGCTGGCTTCGGAGCCCCGTGCTGTCCCCTGCCTCTGGGCGCGCCCAGCTTGGCGCTCTGCCCCTCCTCCCTCCTGAAGAAGTCGTCATCGGCCTTCACTTCCCTGTTTGCCTGTCGTCTCCTCTTCCAAGCCCGCCGGCACCACACGCTGCCCACACCGCTTCCACTCTCTGGGGCTGCTTCTCCGCGCCTGAGTCCGTTTCGCCTCTCCGACAAGCGGGGGGGCCCGAGGTCCCGACTGGCTGGCCTCTGGGGAGCTGGGTCTGGAGCATCACTTGATGGAGACACGGAAGGGAAGGAGCTGGCCGAAATCCCGGGCTGGCCCGAGCCGTTACCGGAACGGGAAGGTCGGCGCTCATCAGCGGCACAGGCTTTGGAGAGCAAAGGCACGCGGAGGGTCAGATTGAAGGGTGGGGGGACCCGGATCATTCACGCCTCCGTGAGGCCAGCGAGGGTTCTAGGGTTTTCCTCCGTGCCTGTCACGGGGCAGGACTGAGGGCACAGCCGTGAACGGGATGCGGGAGGACCTTCCTCGGGGGGTTCCCGTGGAAGTGGATGGGGGCCGCAGGCTGGGAAGAGGGGTGCTGTTCTGGCTGGGCTGGTAAAGGACGCTGTCTCTTAGGAGGCGGCGTTTGAACTCACACCTAAATGCTGGAGATCGGGGGTGCCCTGGGAGGTCGGGCTGCGAGCAGGGCGTTGTGACAAGTTCGAGAGCAGAGGCCGCGAGGGGGACAGAAGTGGCGGCTTTGGCGAGCGAGGACCCAGTGGAGGCGATGAGGTGGGGGAAGGGAGGGGCAGGTCAGGCTCCTTGGGGTCACGGCCAACAGTCTGCATTCACCCACCCCGTCTTGGGCAGACAGCGTGACTGACGGACGGCGTGGCCCGATGTGTCAGCAGCTCCCTCTGCCGCCCTGGGGGGTGTTGAGTACGGGGTGTCAGCAGGGAGGCCAGCCGGGAGAGTGTCACAGGGGACCCGATGTGAGATGACGGCCCCTAAGCTGGCGGCCGTGAAGCCGAGAGAACGGGCTGGGCCGGACGCTCTTCGGAGGCTGCTCTGGGGGTGAAGCCACCAGGAGGCCCCTGCTGTCCGCGGCCTCTCGGCCAGACCTCTGGGGGCAGTGACGGCCTGCGTGTGCTCAGTGGCGAGTCGGATTTGCGTCCGGTGTCCCAAACCTCCCCGGGCGGTGCTCTTTCGGGATGTTAGCCTGCCTGACGTGGTGAAAGCCATTTTTGTTCACGACTGAGCCATTTGTCCCTTTACTTACACGTTACCGGGATTAAAGCCTTAAAAGTATAATTTGCAGGTTATCAAGAGAGATCAAGGGGAGTTAAATCTAAATAGTCTGAGCTAACTGATCGCTTTCCTTGATGGGAGAGCTGAGTTCCTAAAATGTCCCCCCCAAAGTGATACATATACGGAGCACTGTCCTCAAGGGTGTGAGCGTGTGGGCCGGCCCGCGTCCCCGGAGCCCGCACGGCGGTGCAGATTGGAGGGCTGGGAGGGGCGGGGGTCGGCTCCTTCACAGACGGCGCTTTGGGAGCCCTCGAGCTGCGTGTTTGTGACCGAGCGGCCGCACTGTCGGCTCCCGCTGCCGCCTCCCTCGTTCGGCCGTGTTCGCCGGGTGCGTTTGCCCCCGGGTGCTTTCCTCGGTTCCCCCACGCGGTGTCCAGTGGAGCCCGGTCCGTCTCGGGACGGCTTGCTCGAGACTGTGCGTGAGGGAAGCTTTGGGGCTGAGTCAGGAGCCCGGGCCTGCGGCTTTCTCAGCCTTCCCGTGGCCGCCGGGCTGGGAGTCACGAGGAGGCCACGCCAGCTGCCTGCACGGGTGCTGGGTGCCCTGGGACGCCTCGGGTCCCTGCACGCGCCCTGCTGGGCGGGGCTCGTGGGGCCTCCGCACCCACTTGTCTTCAGTGCCTGGGCTGCCGGGGGAAAGCGTGCATTCGTGCTTGTGAGCAGGTTTGGGGGTGTGCGCGTGTGCGTGAGAGAGAGAGGGGAGAGAGAGGAGCTCTCTGAAAGTGTGGGGCGGGCTTAAAGGGTGGGAGGGCTCCCGTGCTGATGTCACCACCTCCCAGGTGAGGCTGCAGAGCAGGAAAGGAGATTCCTGCGTGCTGAGCTCTGGCTTCTCCTCCAGGCCACACATGCGCACACACGCACACACACACACTGTGTACCCGCACATGCATGCCCATGCACCACACACCTGCGTGCACACACGTACCACATGCCCATGCACACGTGTACATATGCACACGCACCTCACACCAGTGCCTGCACGCACATGCGCCACACGCAGGCACGTACCCCCTATCTGTGCACACACACGCGTGCACACCAGGCCCCTTTAGTGACCAGGTCCCCGCTGGGCCTTGGGCAGGTGGACAGCAATTAGCTGCAGTTTGCTCCCCAGGGGCTCCTACACCTTGCACGCTCTTTTCTTGCTAAACAAGTAACATTTTTTGATGTTTTTCTCCTGTTAGATGTACATGTGAAGAAAAGTGTACCGGTGGTGGCATTTCATAAGCCTTGCGAGGCCGCCGTTTAGTCGCACTTCTGGCGTGACCCCTGGCTCTGCTGCTCTGGGTAAAGTGCTCAGCCCGCAGTGCCTCAGCTCTCTCGTGTGTGTTAGTTGTCTGCCCCTGCGTCACAGCATCGCCACAAACCCAGTGCTTAAAACAGCACACACTTGTTCATGTCTGTTGTCTTATGGTTCCTGTGGGTCAGGAGTCTGGGCGTGTCTTAGCTCGGGGGCCAGTCAGGTGATATCTGGGCCGCAGACTCACTGCGGCTCGACTGGGAAAGGACCAGCTTCCAGACTCACGTGGCTGCCGGCAGGATTTGGTTGCTTGTAGAGCCGGGGCCTCGGTTTCCTGCCGGTTCTCGGCCGCCCTTGGCCGAGAACGGCCCTTTCCATGTGCGGCTCTCAGTGTGGTAGCAGGGAGAGCGTCTCTTGGCGGGCTGGGTTGTGCTCTCAGGTGACAGAATTGTGCAAAGCAAGTCACGGGGCTGCCCACACTCAAGGGGGTGAGGTCACACCAGGAGGTGGGGGACACAGGGCCATCTTGGGTCTGTTTGCTGCATCCTCAGAAAGTGGGGGAGTAAGCATACCCACCTCCAAGATTAGGGGGGCACTTGGGGCACCCTGGGGCTCAGTCGGTTAAGCGTCCGACTTCGGCTCAGGTCACGGTCTCATGGTCCGTGAGTTTGAGCCCCACGTTGGGCTCTATCCTGTCAGCTCAGAACCTGGAGCCTGCTTCGGATTCTGTGTCTCCCTCTCTCTCTGCCCCTCTCCCACTCACACTCTGTCTCTGTCTCTCAAAAGTAAATAAACATTAAAAAAACATTAGAAAAAAGGACTAGAGGGGGATTAGAGGAGCTAACTGAAGGTGGTTAGGATGATGAGCATTTAATAAATGTTAGCTACTATCGCTGTGAGGTTGCTTTCTGAAGCCCACATACGCACCGTGGCATTCGGGGCCGTCCCCAGTGTCTCCTTCCTGCCCTCCTTCACCCTCAGTGGCCCCCAGAATGCACTCGTGTGTTTCTGCTCTGTCTGTCTGTGCAGACCATACCCTTGTGGAGTCCTTCCATCCACGAGTTTGTGGGGCTGACGCGGGTCATTTGCTCCCAGCCCGCCTCAGGCCTGGCCGTCGTGTGACAGCCACAGAGGCTTTTGCTCCTGGCCTGAGGCCTCTGACCTGGCGGGCACTGCAGACACGGCCCCTTGCACTGTGTGGGTGTCCATTGTGGGTGCCCCGGCTCCCCTGGAAACTTCTTCTAGGGCAGGCTGACCTGTCTCTGGGTGCCCTGCGTAGGGGACAAGGGCCATGTCGGCAATGACTGACAGGTGGCCTGAGCCCCATCCTTGGGTGCCCCTGGGGCTGTCTGCGCAACACCCTCTGCAGGGGTAAGGGCCAGAGCAAGTACAGTCACCTCTCTCGGCCCCCTTGCCTCACCTGTGGCTCTCAGGTTGAGGCTCACCAGTGAGCTGGTGGTGGGAATGCACCTTCCCTGCCAGGCCTTGCGGTTCTTGGCTGTGTTGTGACTGAGCACGCATGCAAGCGAGTTTCCCACCCTGCTGGTCATCTTTGCTAGAACTTTCCAGCACGGGATAGAAATCTGCCAGTGAGCTGTACGCATACTTCTGGGTTTTCTTAGTGAGGAGAGGCCTAGCTGGCCTTCACGGCAGCCCAGCTGGCCACACGCTCTGTGTGCTAAAGTGTCATAAGTGTGTCCTGCTTGGCTGTTCCTGCTTGGCTGTTCCCGCTTATCCCCGTGTGGCCTGAGCTGCTGGTTCCGGGCCCCGAAGCAGGCTTCCCGCCCAGTGGTTCTGGGGGCAGCCGAGTCTCCTCACGCTGGTGTGGTCTCTGTGCCTTGGCTTCCGTAGCCTGTCCCCACCCCGTCCACGGTGAGGAAAGGCCACGCACAGTTGTGACGCTGTCTCAGGCTTCCCTGGTGCCCGGGCGGGGCTGTGACTGCTGAGAGGTGCTAGGGTCTGCGAGAGGGGTCCTGTCCCGCACGGACCCTGCTCCGTGTCCGTCCTCTGTGCCACCGCATGGACTCGTCCCGCGTTGCTTCCAGCCTCAGTGGGTGACGTGCCGTCGCGGGAGCACGCGTCAGCCCTCTGGTGTCCGCGCAGGAGAAATGCCAGATGGTGCCGTGGGCCAAGCGACTTTTGTCTTTTGCTCTTGTTTGAATATTCTTTCCAGGTCTCCCTGGAAGGCTGTTGGTGTAAGATGGAAACCGTGTGTGAATGGGTGTGCGTGAAGGTGTTACTCATTCGGCAGACATTTATCTGCTGCCCAGTGGGACGGGCTCCGTGCCGAGGTGCCCCTCCACTTACGTGGAGTGGGCCCCGTGGGCGGCGTCCCAGGGTGGGCCCTGATTCCAGGGCCAGCTGTGCTGCGCGCTGACCGTGGGCCCTGTGTGAGGAGACTTCCCCGTCCCGGTCCCGGGCCCCCCGCTGCAGAACTGGCTTGGTAACTTACCCACCTGGGGACGTAGACCACCAGGTCAGTGATGTCCAGGCGGGACAGGGGTTTGCCTGCTTGGGTGCAAAGCTTGTTCTTGTTCTGCAGGCTCGACTTGTTTGGAAACGACGCGGCTCACGCTTGTCATGCCTGCGCCCCACGCCTTCGTAGCATGAGGCCTGTTCAGCAGTTCTCTCCTGTAAGGAGAGAGAGGGGGCTCAGCTCCTCCTGTGTCCTTGGCCTGGGTCCTCGAACGGCTCGTGGGAGTGTGTGTGAGGGGGAGCTGCTGGAGTAGGGCGTCGCGGATGGTGATCGCTTTCCAGGGGTTAAAAAAACATCTATTAAAACAAAAATCCCCGAAACCAAGCGTGTGGATACAGAGAACGGATCCGTGGTTGTCAGAGGTGGGGGTGGGGGTGGGCGAGATGGGTGAAGGGGCTCAAAATAAAAGAAGTCACGGGACATGATGTGCAATATGGGGTCTACAGTTCCAGTGTGCTGCATACGTCAGAGATGCTAGGAGATCTTAGGAGTCTTATTACAAGAAAAAAAAACTTCTAACTATGTACGGTAACAGGTCGTTAACCAGACTTGATGTGGTGAGTGTTTTGTAATATTTACAAATATGGGGTCACTGTTCAAATATTATAGACCTGGAACTAGTGTAATGTTATACGTTAGTTCTACCTGATTTAAAACGATGTGTTTGCCTTATGAGGGAAATTTAGAGCATTCACCCACACAACTCCCTCTCCCCTCCCACCTCCCTGCCACACTCCCTTCCTTCTCTCCGTCACCCATCCATCCAATGTGCACCTGCTTCTCATCCCCCCCTCCCCACCCCCTATCCCTACACCACCAAGGGAGTGCTCCCTGAGACGGTCCCGGGCAGCCACGTGTCCCCTGTGCCCACGGGCGTGGAGGGCCAGCTGTCCCCTGTGAGAGTCAGCTCGTGCGGGAGGGCAGCGCCTGGGGGTCGCCGACAGACGGCAGTTGCTTGTGAGTCGGTAAGATATTCAGATAAATTGGAATTTTATGAAAAAGTCAAGAAGAATTCGTATTTTTTAACATTTTTATTTTTAATATCAGGGAAATATTGGCCGTGTAGCTTTTGAGTGAATGTGCATACATTTTAAAGCGTCTGACATGTTTACTTTTGGCTTTACCACCTGTTCAATTTTCTTGCAGATTTTTGAAAGGATATTGTTTATTTGGGCAATCCGTCACCCTGCCAGTGGATATGTTCAGGGGATCAATGACCTCGTCACCCCTTTCTTTGTCGTCTTCATGTGCGAACACATAGGTAAGACCACATCATGATGCTTTCTCTCACAGGCATTGACCATGAACTTTGGGGGCCTTACCGTGTCACTGTGTGTAATTACACCCATATTGAGAATTGCTGTTAACGTTATAATGACAACTAATAATGGAGACTAATGGTTCTCTCATTTCTGCCAGCTTTAAAACAAGTCTCTAAATCCACTTGCTTAACTACTGGAGACGTTAAGATGCAGTTTTTATCATTGCCGTAATCTTTTTTAATAATACGTGGGGAGAAGCGCGATCTCTTTGAGCAGTGTGGTTTTGTTCTGATGGCCAGAGCACCGCCTTTCAGGGTGTGCATTTGAGTGGATCGGGTCAAGGGGATACGATGGTAGTCGAGTGTCCGGCTCACAAGCCAAAACCTGGGTGGGCCCCCTTCCATCACATTCTGCGGCACACTGTCTCCTTTCTACCTTTGATCTACCAGTGACGGCTCGTTTTATGGGAAGTTTAACGACATGCAGATCAGCCGGTTTAATGGAGACCTGGGTTGGGTGATGGGGTTTCTCTTTGAGGTGTGCGTATTTTTCTCCCATTTATGTTACAGCGGCCAACTGTAATGTAACCTGCTTTGAACATATGTTACGTTAAAAACAAAATCGTGATTAGAACCTAAGTGTGGGATCGATGTTTTAATTTCTCTGTGGGTAAGAAATAGACAAACACCGAAGGAGGGATTTCCTGTTTGGTTATAGCGTTTTTACTTAAAACCGATTTTAATTTGTCCCCGCACGAACCCTCGTGACTTGACGTTTGTCTGTCTTTATGAGATTGTGTGTTTAGCCACTTCAGTCTCCAGTGTGCTTCAGATGCTCATCGTTGCTGTGCTCTGAGAGATGAGGTCTGGCCGGGAAGGATTATCCTCTCAGGACGAGAACGTGCCCATTCAGTGCATTTTATTGCAACCTCTCACACTTTGTTTGAGTTGCTGATTGCATAGGAGGACTTTCCATTGCTAAGCGACTAATGAGAACAGCCTCCGCTCCCTCCCTAATCATCTCTTAAGTAGGGGAGAGGCCGGCTGCAGAGAGCAGAGAGCACTCGCCTTCCTGCTTCTTACTCCCTCATTTGACAGATAATGAAAATGTTCCTAATGATCCTAGAGCAGTAGGACCTGTCGGTAGACTTCGGAGTTGTTAATTGAAAGAAGAAGTTCAGCTGAGATGTGATTAGAGAATTGATATTCTGTGCTAAATAGACCGTTTAATTAATGTGGTAAGTAAGTTTGTCTTAACTACTTTACCACCAACTTGTGTCGTAAGACCCGAGCGATCCTGTCTGCATTTGCCTGAATTATCAGCGAGGTAGGGTGAAGGGACATGGGATAATCGTCTGGAAGAGAGAGGAACTGGGGAAAATGGAATTTGTGTCCTCAGTTAAGCTCAGAGAGACTGTGCCTGCCTTCCTGTACCGGCCCTCCCCCCACCAGCATACGCACACGCACACACACACGCTGAGTGGATGTACAGGGTGGTTTTGGAACACTTGTGTGAAACACACCATTCATTTCTGGCAGTTGACCATGTCATTAAGTGCACGTACTGGACTTTTGGGTCCTGGCTTTCAGATACGATTGGTGGACTTGAGTCCTTTTAGGTCTTGCCGCCCAGGCTTGAGAGTGTTCATCGTGCTGGTCCAAGCGCACGTCTCGTTACCGTGTACAGCCTCATGTCTGTGTGAGTGGCCTGGAGCTCTGCCCAGCAGCCTCCTGGGCAGAAGTGCGGTCATTCACAGAGACCTTCCCGGAGCGTGTGCCGCAGTGCTCGTCTTGTGCAGAGCACCGGGGTGTGGAGACCATGTCCGTCCACGTCACCAGTGTCACGCGGGCACCTTCTGGCCCTCTGCAGGGTGGTAGGGATGCGGTTCCCTGCCCCCTTGGAGCCCGTGGTTCCAGCTGGAAGACAGGTTTGAAATGCGTCACGAAGACATCGAATGAAAATGATCAGATCTTTATGTTGTCCCGAGGTGCCAGGGGGTGCAGGCTAGGGGTTGGGGGAGCCCTCCCAGATGGTGACATTCCCAGTGCGCCTTGTGGGATGGGCAGGGGTGTCCTGTGGAGAGAGTGGCGGGGGTGCGGTGGAGTGGCCGGAGGAAGTGGTGTGATCTGGGGACGGTGGTGACTGAGGACAGACAGAGCCACTGGGGGGACACTGGAAAGTCTGGGTGAGTCCCAGTGTACAGGAGCACGGGCGAGCCCCCGGTGGCATGCAGCTAAAGGGTGCCGTGCTCAGGTCCTGTCTGGCCTCGTCCACTCTGGCCATGGGGAGGTGCTCTGGGGTGCTCGCAGGCGGGTTGGGGGGCGCACACCGTCAGCCAGCGGGTTGTGTGCTGTCTTGTGGGGTGTTTTAAGCAGGTAAACCTTAGATGCTAGGCTTACTGAATATCTTGAAGCTAAGATTTTTCCTTCCGAGGGTGGAACTTGGTGACAGGATCCTGTGGCCTGGATTCCTGAGCGTCCCAGCAGGACTTTGGGGTCAGCATCCTATTCTAACACGACTGTCAGACTCTTGAAGTGCCGGTGGCATGGGGAGTAGCCCGCATGTGACCGCCTCCCAAAAGCTGCACTTTACTCATTTCTCGGGGTGGGCCTGTGTTGCTCTGGTTTTCCTCTCTTCTGAGCGGAACTCTGGGAAACGGTCCCTGTTAACTGAGGGGATGAGAAGCCCTCTGGCCTGAGATCCGTCCAGGGGCCTCAGGCTGTGCCGGGCAGCACTGCCAGGCCTGATAGGAGCTGGACTTTTACCCTGGAGTGTTTGTTGTGGGTCCCCAGCTCCGGGCCCACTGTGCACCTGCTGGTTCACGAGGGAGGAGGGGAATCTGACACAGAGCTCCAGTGACCGCGATGTCCCAGGCGGGGAGCAGGCATGGGGAGCAGCATGCGTCCTGACTTTGCAGGTCCTGAAAGAGAGGGATGGGAAGTGAACGGCAGCTCGCACATCTGGGGCTGACAGACGGGCTCTGATTTGGACCTGGGCTCATCAAGTAGATCGAGTGCTTCCTGGATGTTCTTGGCAGAGGGTCGGTTTGTCTTCATCAAGAGGCCGGCCAGGATGATGAGGGACAGGAACAACTTGCAGAGAGGAAAGAAATGCTCAGGGAACACTGGAAAACTGGAAGCAAGGGGGGAAGCAGGCGCAGCCTGCATATGGGACGGCGTGGAGGTGATCCAGTGGCCCTGACTGGTCTCACGGGGCCGTCAGTGCCACCCTGGGATGGATCAGAGACCCATGCCACCAGCTGAGGTCTCCTTGCGGAGCACCTCACACCCCTGGGGAAAGGCGGTTTGGTCCCACTTTCAGACAATACACATCCCCAAATGCAAGTTTAGCACACGTACACGTGCACGCTCACACAGGCACACACAGACACGCGTGCCCATGCACACACACGGTGCCCGCCGGCCACAACCTCTCCAAGTAAACGTGGAACGGATCCTTGACTACTTTCGAATGGGCCCATCGTCTTGGGCGGGCTCTGGAGGTGCCGTCAGCCTCAGGAAGGAAGGTTGGGGGAGGAGGTCAGGAGGCTTCTCATGATCTCAGAGGTAGGGGTAGCAGGGTGCAGAGCTCCTCCAGACGTGGAGCGTGGTAAATATAGCCACTTAGGCGGCACCAAAGCCAAGGGGCTCGCCGTGAGTGGGGTGTTGCAACCGGAGTGTATAATGTGCTCAGAACAGTCAGTCACGGAAGAGGGCTCTGTGCCAGGAAGGTTTGGGAATTTATGAATTTAAGGGGTTGAAGCCTCAGGGGTAAGAAGCTGTAGGCGCACGAGTGCTGGGTTTGTTGCACGTGCGTGAGCCGTTCTAGGTCTGAGCCACGGCTGGGAGCCCGGTCTTGCAGACTGCCTCCGTGACCCAGAGGCCTGGCGGAGTGCACGGGGCTGTCCAGCCCGCACCCCTGCTAGGGGTTTCGCCTCCCTCCTGAAACAGCACGGGACACGTTCTTGTTGTACCTTTTGGTAGGTCACTACAGCTTTGGCCTTAGTTCAGGTCCCCGAGGAAGGCAGGTGTAGGGTGAGGCTGAGAGAAGACGGGACAGGGCGCACAGGGAGGCATTGCGGGCTGACGGGAGCGGGCCCAGAGGCAGGCCAAGGCAGGGCCAGCCCCGTGAGGCGGTGAGGAGGGTGACGCAGAGGGCGTGGGGGTGACTGGAGCGGGGGAGGAGAAGTCTAGCCTGTTCCCAGGGTCCCGGGCACCAAGGGGGATGTGCTGTCATTGTCCCAGGCAGGCTGTCGCCCAGAAGCAGGTGGTTGAGAGGCGAGACGACGCCTGTGGGCTAGGACACGTCTGGAGCGTGGGAAAGAGGGTTGTGTTGGTGGTGGTGCTGGGAGTCGTTGGCCCTGGCGTGGCTGCTGAGCGTTGCGGGTCTGGAGGTGCTTCTCCAGGGGCAGAGCCGCACGTGGGACCTGAACGCGGCAGCCGTCCTGCTGTCCCGCGGGGAGGTTTGCGGCTCTTTCCCATGAGGGAGCCTGGCTGCCTGGGTTCAGAGCCGGCTTCTGCCCCTCACCCGCCGCACGGGGCCTTTGTGTAGACGCGGGAACTGGGGACGGAACAGCACCGATTGCTGTGGTTGCCGTGTGGCCCGAGCGAGTTCACATGTGAAGAGCTCAGAGCCCCGGGTGCGAGTGCTGCGTGTCCAGGAAGTGTGCTGCCGCGGCTGTAGTTGTCGTGTCCCTTCGCTGTCTCGGCCCGTGGCTTTCCTCCTTGGGTCCACGTTCCGGGGACAGAAAGGGGGAACTGGTGAAGGACACAGGCCAGAGGCCAAAGGGCCCTGCCAGTGGAGCCTGTCCGTTCCCAGGGCCTTCCCGAAACGGCTCTGCTGGCTGCAGGGGTGCTGCTGAGCGAGACTCTTGCCGTCCTCCTTTGGAGGTCAGGGGACGGGAGGGGCAGTGGGACAGGCGGGGATGTGTGTCCCACGAGGGACAAGGGGCGGTGGTGGAATCAGGGAAGAAGTGGTTTTAGAGGCAGGAAGAAGGCCTGGGGCGACGTGTCCCCCAAACCAAGGGAGGGGACAGTTTCAGGGAGGCAGTGGTCCGTGGATTCCGGTGCCACAGAGGTGCAGACTGGGGACTGACCGAAGGGCTGGCCGGTGAGGGTGGTCTGCCCAGACTGGGCCGCAGAGCGGTGGCCGGACGGTCTGGACACAGGTTGACTGCCCTGCGCATGGGAGTGGCCGAGCGGGAGCTCCTCACCAGGAGCGTTGGACAGGGTCCTCCACGGGCCTGTCACGTCCTTGGGTAACTGGCGGCTGCATATTGATCTGGAGTTGAGCTGCGACGCTGTGTCGGGTTCCGGTGTGCGGCACGGCGATTTGGTATCTGTGTGGGCCGTGGGATGATCACCGCTGAGGGTCTGTTTGCCTCCGTCACCACAGACAGTTCCAGAATCGCTTTTGCTGGTGATGAGATCTTTCCGTCTCTTGGCATAGCACCTTTCAGATGACGCATCATAGTGTTAACTGTGGTCCCTGTGACTTTATTTCGTGGCTGGACATTTGTACCTTTGACCCCCTTCGCCCATCTTGCCCCCGCCCCTGCCCCAACCTTCTTTCAGAGAACTTTTCATCGTGGAAAGTGTTCACATCTGAAGCTCACAGAACACTAGCTCGAGGGAGCTCCACGTACCGTCTTCTGGCTTCGAGGATCGTCCGCGGTCCACTTTCCTTGTGTCCTCTCCTTCCACCCGCTCCTGACCCCCACCCAGTCACTGTTCCTACTTAAAAAATAGCTTTATTGAAATATGGTTTCAATACTACAAAACTCACCCACCTTGAGTGAAAAGTTCAGTGGTATTTAGAATATTCGCACAGTGCAACTGTCACCACAATTTAAGAATATTTGCAGCATCCTATACTGACGGGGGCCGCTCCCCGTCTGCCCCCTCCACCAGCCCTGCGTGAACGCTGATCTGCTTTCTGCCTACGCAGGTTGCCTCTTTTGGACGCTTCATGTAAATGGAATCGCACGATGTGGGACGTTCAAGGTCCACACGTGTACCATGCGTCAGTCCTTCAGGCCTTTTTATAGTCAGATGACCTCTCCTTATACTATAGGACACATTTTGTTTATCCCTATTTCCACGGATAGACGTTTGCGTTCTTTATTCTCTTTGCTTATTATGAATAACGCTGCAGTGAACCTGTGCGTGCAGGTTTTAGACTGAACGTGTTTTCGTTTTTCTTGGCTACAGACCTTGAGGTCATAGGGGCTGCGCCATCTGACACCCCCGCCCCCCTCCCCCCCGCCAGCGTGGGAGGGTTCCCGTGGGCCCACGTCCTTGCCGCCACCGGTACTGCGTTTTATTTATCAAATGCGGTGGACGTTACGTTATGTCCCCTACTCCCGCTGACCACTGGGAGTCCCTGCCGTGTTCTCTCTCCTCTCCTTGGAGCCCTGTCGATTCGGCTCCTTGAAGCAGGGACTGTGTCTTCTGGGCACCGTGCTTGGCACAGAGTGCAAGTTCAGCACGCCCCGTATTGAGCCGGGTCCCTGCGGGAGTTCTGTGCGTTGGTTGGGCAGTTAGAAAACCCGCTCTTCTCGACAAGGGCAACCTGTGCCTCTGTCTCTTTGCAGCTGGGCAGGGAGGGCTGGGGAAGAGGGCCGGGGCGGGCTCCATCCCTGCACTCACCCCTCCCACCGGAGGGGGCGCTGCTTGGCTTGGGGGGAGTCTTGCACCGGCCCGGGCCCCACTTCTGTGGAGTCACGGTGGAGGCACCGTGTCCGCTGCTCAGTGACTTCCCGTGGTGAGCCCTCCTGCACGCCGCCTCCTGTCCTCGGCTGGGCCTTGGGGCCGCCTGCGCCTCTTCCCTGGGCTGCTGGTTGGGAAGCAGATCCGGCTCCAGTGTCTTTCCCTCTAGGTGTGGGTCCACATGTGGGGCCTGCTGGATCTGCCCGGGGGGGCGGGGGTAGGGCTCCCCTGGCCATGAGCCTGAGCTGTGTTTTTCCACCTGACCTCTGGGTTGCGCCCCTGATGGTGGCTTGTTACTGATTTCCGTGGTTCCTGTGCCTGTGTGTGTCCTTAGCAGGCGAGCACGGGATGGGACCGGCCTGCATCGGCCCTCCGGGGTACCGGCTGTTTGGGTGTCGTTCCTCTTTTTTCTGTGCCTTGTAATTGTGTAGTCAAGACTATATTGTATATAAAATTCTGTTTTGTGCTTTTCCCCCATTTAACCTTACAATGAGCTTTCCCTTATAGTATTAAGAAATCTTTGTAAAGATCATTTGTACCTCTCGCACATAATATTCTATTGAGATAATACAACATAATTCATGAAACCCTTCTACTGTTGTTGGACTTTTTTTTTTTTTTAGGCTGTTTCCCTCCGGGCATGGTGTAATTTTAAAGTACAGCCTGTGTTTTTTCAAGCTGCAACCGTCATATTCCTTTCAACAGAAAACGTCAAATTTGATTTAAAATTAAGAACCATCGCCTCACCTTGCCTTGTGCAGTTTAAGCACATTTAGTTGAAGTGTTTGCAGCAGAGCAAAACCCAAGCAGCATCACCCCCCCCCACCCCCCACCCCCAACGTCTGTGCTGTCATGTTTGGAAACGGTTCTGGCACATCGGATGGACACTCAGGCTGGTTGCTTACGGATTGGGTCCTGCGGGAACAACGGGCGGGCGGCGTCTTGGACGGTGAGGCGTGTTTGTCACTTGGTTCTTAGTGTCAGCACTTGTAAGCTCTGATCAGCTTGATTTTGTATGTCGTCTTCTCTTAAAAGAAATTAAAGCAAGTGTGGGAAGGAACTGGAATAGACGGTGTATTTACTTAAGAATAATGAGAACGTGCATTTTTATATTCCCGTATGTAAGTCAGAATCTCAGAAGTACAGGTGGCTTTTCAGCCTGTTTGTTTTTCCCGGAGAAGAGGTTCAGCACGCGCTTCGAGGGGACCAGGGTGCGTGGGGCTGGACCTCTTTGACAGCGGCCTGGAAGCGAGTCCCCACAGCCGCCCGGGACACGTGGGGTTTGCGACTCACTGAGTGGTAGCGGTGTGGCCATCCTCTTGCCTGTTTCCACTCTCAGGGTGTGAACTGGGCTGTAGTGACGGTGGGGGAGAAAGTTGCTGCTACTGAATTAGTTTTGGAAATCGTTGCCCTGACTTCCCTTGTTTGCATTTGAGTCTTGTCTCCTCGCACTTCGGTTTCTCCACACGTTCCGTGAACCGGAGCGGCTGCGAGGCGCGCCTCCTGCCTGGCTTCCTTAAGTGTTCGTCGTGGCTCAGGTACCTTGTGTCCTCAGTTGTTCCCAGAAACCGTCTGAAGATGGGGTTTCCTGTGGCAGTTCTGGTTCCATGTGGGGAACGTGGGGGCAGGGGGCCCGGGAACCAGGCTGTTAGTCCCGGAAAGGGGAGGGTGTGCGTTTTGCGGCCCCTGTGGTGACGATCAGGTGCCATGTCCTTGCAGAGCCTGTGACTCATGTGGAGTCCTATTTTCTATGTAGAAACATGTTGATAAATTAATGGATTTCTTGTCAGAAGTTAGAAAACTCAGTAACAGTGTGGGTCCACATCCCAGAAGCTGTCACTGGGACATTTGCCAATTTCTTTATGGTCTTCTTGTCAGTGTCCTTTTTTTACACGGTAGCAGTTATGTTATGCGTGCACATTTTAATATTGCTTTTTGCTTAATATCTAAGCATTTTCCAAAGTCACTCAACTTTGTTTGAAGTGTCCTTTTCACAAGTAGGAACACACGACTTTCAGTAATGGGTGGGGAACGGGACAGAAGGTCAGCCAGCAGCTAGGAGGAACACGAGCAAACCGGACTCCCGCTAGACCTAACAGCGGCAGGACACACGCCCTTCTCAGGCGCACGCGGAACAGACCGCGTGCCGGGCCATAGAGCAAGCCTCGGGATGTTGGAGAGGATGGGGGTCCTACCGAGAGCACTCTCTGACCTTAGGGACACTTGGGTGTCAGTAACAGCGGGCAGTGTGAAGAGACTGACATGGGAATAAGCATTGTGTCAGAAAAGAGATCATAAGGGAACTTTGAAGCACGTCTGAGATGAATGAAAATGAAGACACAGACGTACAGGACGTGGCGACAGTTGGGCTTCAAGAGAACCTGTGGCTCTAAGTGACTGTATTAGAAAGAACATCTCAAAGCACGACCTTAACTCTTTAATTTTAGAAAGCATGAAAAGAGGGGCGCCTGGGTGGCGCAGTCGGTTAAGCGTCCGACTTCAGCCAGGTCACGATCTCGCGGTCTGTGAGTTCGAGCCCCGCGTCAGGCTCTGGGCTGATGGCTCGGAGCCTGGAGCCTGTTTCCGATTCTGTGTCTCCCTCTCTCTCTGACCCTCCCCCGTTCATGCTCTGTCTCTCTCTGTCCCAAAAATAAATAAAAAACGTTGAAAAAAAAATTAAAAAAAAAAAAAAAGAAAGCATGAAAAGAAGCGCAAACACACTGAAACAAATGGAAGGAAACAAAGACTAGAGCAGAAATAAGTGAAGACTAGAAAAACAGTGGAGACAATCAACCCCAAACCGAAGTTTTGGGAAGATCCAGAAATATCCACAAAGTGGGCATACTGTTGGCTAGACTGGCCGAGAAGAACAGAAGGACTTGTACCACTAAGGTCATGAGTGGTCTTTTTAAAAATTTAATTTAATTTAATTTTTATTTTTTTATTTGATTTTTTATTTTTTAAAACTTACATCCAAATTAGTTAGCATCTAGTGCAACAATGATTTCAGGAGTCGATTCCTTAGTGCCCCTTGCCCATTTAGCCCATCCCCCCTCCCACACCCCCCTCCAGCAACCCTCAGTTTGTTCTCCATATTTGAGTCTCTTATGCTTTGTCCCCCTCCCTGTTTTTATATTATTTTTGTTTCCCTTCCCTTATGATCCTCTGTTTTGTCTCATAAAGCTCTCATAAGAGTGAAGTCATATGATATTTGTCTTTCTCTAATTTCACTTAGCATAATACCCTCCAGTTCCATCCACGTAGTTGCAAATGGCAAGATTTCATTCTTTGTGATTAGCGAGTAATACTCCATTGTGTGTGTGTATGTGTGTGTATGTATATATATATACATACACACACATACACACACACCACAGTTTCTTTATCCATTCACCCATCGATGGACATTTGGGCTCTTTCCATACTTTGGCTATTGTCGATAGCGCTGCTATAAACGTTGGGGTGTGTGTGTGTCCCTTCGAAACAGCACACCTGTATCCCATGGATAAATGCCTAGTAGTGTAATTGCTGGGTCGTAGGGTAGTTCTGTTTTTAGTTTTTTGAGGAACCTCCATACTGTTTTCCAGAGTGGCTGCACCAGCTTGCATTCCCACCAGCAGTACCAAAGGGTTCCCCTTTCTCTGCATCTTTGCCCAACATCTGTTGTTGCCTGAGTTGTTAGTTAGCTATTCTGACAGGTGTGAGGTGGTATCTCATTGTGGTTTTGATTTGTATTTCCCTGATGAGGAGTGATGTGGAACATTTTTTTATGTGTCGGTTGGCCATCTGGATGTCTTCTTTGGAGAAGTGTCTATTCATGTCTCTTGCCCATTTCTTCACTGGATTATGTGTTTTTTGGGTGTTGAGTTTGAGAAGTTCTTCATAGATTTTGGATACTAACCCTTTATCTGATATGTCATTTGCAAATATCTTTTCCCGTTCCATCGGTTGCCTTTTAGTTTTGCTGATTGTTTCCTTCGCTGTACAGAAGCTTTTATCTTGATGAGGTCCCAGTAGTTCATTTTTGTTTTTGTTTCCCTTGCCTCCGGAGACATGTTGAGTAAGAAGTTGCTGTGGGCAAGATCAAATAGGTTCTTGCCTGCTTTCTCCTCAAGGATTTTGATGGCTTCCTGTCTTACATTGAGGTCTTTCATCCATTTTGAGTTTATTTTTGTGTCTGTGTAAGAAAGTGGTCCAGGTTCATTTTTCTACATGTCGCTGTCCAGTTTTCCCAGCACCACTTGCTGAAGAGACTGTCTCTATTCCATTGGATATTCTTTCCTGCTTTGTCAAAAATTAGTCGGCCATACATTTGTGGGTCCATTTCTGGGTTCTCTGTTCTGTTCCATTGATCTGAATGTCTGTTCTTGTGCCAGTACCATACTGTCTTGATGATTACAGCTTTGTAGTATAGCTTGAAGTCTGGGATTGTGATGCCTCCTGCTTTGGTTTTCTTTTTCAAGATTGCTTTGGCTATTCGGGGTCTTTTCTGGTTCCATACAAATTTAAGCATTGTTTGTTCTAGCTCTGTGAAGAATGCTGGTGTTATTTTGATAGGGATTGTATTGAAGATGTAGATTGCTTTGGGTAGTATTGACATTTTAACAATATTTGTTCTTCCTATCCAGGAGCATGGAATCTTTTTCAATTTTTTTGTGTCTTGTTCAATTTCTTTCATAAGCTTTCTATGGTTTTCAGCATATAGATTTTTCACCTCTTTGGTTAGATTTTATTCCTAGGTATTTTATGGTTTTTTGTGCAACTGTAAATGGGATCGATTCCTTGATTTCTCTTTCTGTCGCTTCATTGTTGGTGTATAGGAATGCAACCGATTTCTGTGCGTTGCTTTTATAATCTGTAACTTTGCTGAATTCATGAATCAATTTTAGCAGTTTTTTGGTGGAATCTTTTGGGTTTTCCATGTAGAGTATCATGTCATCTGCAAAGAGTGAAAATTTGACCTCCTCCTGGCTGATTTGGATGCCTTTTATTTCTTTGTGTTGTCTGATTGCAGAGGCGAAGACTTCCAATACTATGTTGAATAACAGTGGTGAGAGTGGACATCCCTGTCTTGTTCCTGACCTGAGGGGGAAAGCTCTCAGTTTTTTCCCCATTGAGAAGAATATTAGCATTGGGTCGTTCATATATGGCTTTTATGATCTCGAGGTATGCTCCTTCTATCCCTACTTTCTTGAGGGTTTTTATCAAGAAAGGGTGCTGTAATTTGTCAAATGCTTTCTCTGCATCTATTGAGAGGATCATATGGTTCTTGTCCTTTCTCTTAGTGATGTGATGAATCACATTGTTTTGCGGATATTGAACCAGCCCTGCATCCCAGTTATAAATCCCGCTTGGTCGTGGTGAATAATTTTTTTAATGTATTGTTGGAGCCGGTTGCCTAATATCTTGTTGAGGATTTTTGCATCCATGTTCATCAGGGAAATCGGTCTATAATTCTCCTTTTTAGTGGGGTCTCTGTCTAGTTTTGGAATCAAGGTAATGCTGGCTTCATAGAAAGAGTTTGGAAGTTTTCCTTCCATTTCTATTTTTTGGAACAGCTTCAAGAGAATAGGTGTTAACTCTTTCTTAAATGTTTGGTAGAATTCCCCTGGAAAGCCATCTGGCCCTGGATTCTTGTTTTTTGGCAGATTTTTGATTACTAATTTGATTCCTTACTTGTTTTGGGTCTGTTCAAATTTTCTATTTCTTCCTTTTTCAGTTTTGGTAGTGTATATGTTTCTAGGAATTTGTCCATTTCTTCCAGATTACCCATTTTATTGGCATAGAATTGCTCATAATATTCTCTTACTATTGTTTTTATTTCTGCTGTGTTGGTTGTGATCTCTCTTCTTTCATTCTTGATTTTATTTATTTGGGTCCTTTCCTTTTTCTTTTTGATCAAACTGGCTAGTGGTTTATCAATTTTGTTAATTCTTTCAAAGAACCAGCTTCTGGTTTCATTGGTCTGTTCTACTGTTTTTTTGGTTTCGATAGCATTAATTTCTTGTCTAATCTTTTATTATTTCCTGTCTTCTGCTGGTTTTGGGTTTTATTTGCTATTCTTTTTCCAGCTCCTTAAGGTGTAAGGTTAGGTTGTGTGTCTGAGATCTTTCTTCCTTGTTTAGGAAGGCCTGGATTGCTATATACTTTCCTCCTATGACAGCCTTTGCTGCGTCGCAGAGGTTTTGGGTTGTGGTGTTATCATTTTCATTGACTTCCATCTACTTTTTAATTTCCTCTTTAACTTCTTGGTTAGCCCATTCATTCTTTAGTAGGATGTTCTTTAGTCTCCAAATATTTGTTCGTTTCCAAATTTTTTCTTGTGGTTGATTTCAAGTTTCATAGCGTTGTGGTCTGAAAATATGCACGGTATGATCTCGATCTTTTTGTGCTTACTTAGGGCTCATTTGTGTCCCAGTATATGGTCTATTCTGGAGAATGTTCCATGTGCACTGGAGAAGAATGTATATTCTGCTGCTTTAGGATGAAATGTTCTGAATATATCTGTTAAGTCCATCTGGTCCAGTGTGTCATTCAAAGCCATTGTTTCCTTGTTGATTTTCTGATTAGATGATCTGTCCATTGCTGTGAGTGGGGTGTTGAAGTCTCCTACTATTATGGTATAACTATCGATGAGTTTCTTTATGTTTGTGATTAATTGGTTTATATATTTGGGTACCTCCACATTTGGCTCAAAAATGTTTGCAATTGTTAGGTCTTCTTGGCCTGTAGACCCCTTGATTATGATACAATGCCCTTCTGCATCTCTTGATACAGTCTTTATATTAAAGTCTAGATTGTCTGATATAAGTATGGCTACTCCAGCTTTCTTTTGTTGACCATTAGCATGATAGATGGTTCTCCATCCCCTTATTTTCAATCTGAAGGTGTCTTTAGGTCTAAAGTGGGTCTCCTGTAAACAGCATATAGATGGATCTTGTTTTCTTATCCATTTTGTTACCCTGTGTCTTTTGATTGGAGCATTGAGTCCATTGACATTTAGAGTGAGTACTGAAAGATAGGAATTTATTGCCATTATGATGCTTGTAGAGCTGGAGTTTCTGGTGGTGTCCTCTGGTCCTTTCTAATCTTTGTTGCTTTTGGTATGTATATACATATAGGTATCTATAGATATATATGTATATATGTATATATGCATATATGTGTGTATATATGTATTTTATATACATATATCTATAGATATCTACAGATATATGTATATAAATTTTTTTTTTCATCTTTTCTCCCCTCAGAGAGTCCCCCTTAAAATTTCTTGCAGGGCTGGTTTAGTGGTCACAAACTCCTTTAATTTTTGTTTGTCTGGGAAACTTTTTCTCTGTTCTTCTATTTTGAATGACAGCCTTGCTGGATAAAGAATTCTTGGCTGCATATTTTTCTGATTCAGCACACTGAATATATCCCGCCACTCCTTTCTGGCCTGACAAGTTTCTGTGGATAGGTCTGCCGCAAACCTGATCTGTCTTCCCTTGTTGGTTAGGGACTGTTTTTCCCTTGCTGCTTTCATGATTGTCTCCTTGCCTGAGTGTTTTGTGAATTTGACTCTGATATGCCTTGTTGATGGTTGGTTTTTGTTGAATCTAATGGGGGTCCTCTGTGCTTCCTGGATTTTGATATCTGTGTCTTTCCCCAGGTTTCGGAAAGTTTTCTGCTATGATTTGCTCCCATAACCCTTCCACCCCTATTTCTCTCTCTTCCTCTTCTGGGACCCGTATGGTTCTGATGTTCCTTTTTAATGAGTCACCGATTTCTCTAATTCTTAAGTCGTGCTCTTTTGCCTTCATCTCCCTCTTTTTCTCTGCTTCGTTATTCTCTGTAAGTTTGTCCTCTCTGTGGCTGGTTCTCTGCTCTGCCTCGTCCATCCTTGCCGCCGCTGCATCCATCCGTGATTGCAGCTCAGTTAGAGCATTTTTCATTTCATTCTTTTTTTTTTTTACTTCTTTTATCTCTGTAGAAAGGGATTCTAGTCTCTTTTCGACTCCAGCTAGCATTCTTATTGTCATGATTCTAAATTCTGGTTCAGACATCTTGCTTGTATCTGTGTTGGTTAAATCCCTGGCCGTCGGTTCATTGTGCTCTTTCTTTTGGGGTGAATTCCTTCGTTTTGTCATTTTGAAGGGAGAAAAGGAATTAATGAGGGAGAAAAATTAAAATTAAAAATATAAATTAAAAAAATATTAAGATTAAAAAGTTAAAAACACACACATATACACATTCAAAAATAGAATAAATGATGGTAGATCCTAGGTGTGTTTTGGTCTGGGTGTTGAAAGTGGTTTGACAGATTAGAGAAAAAAATGGGGGGGGGGAGAAAAGAAAAAAAAAAAGAAACCGTTTGAGAATTTGAAAAAATGAATACACTGAAGTAGACTAAAATGAGATGATGGGGTAAAATAGAATATGAAAAAATATACACAAAAGTAAAGAATAGAGTAGAAAAAAATTGAAAATATTTTTAATAAAAATGAAAAAAATGAATTTTTCTTTATTCAAGAAAAAAGAAACAAAAAAGATAAAAAAGATAAAGAAAACGAAAAAAGGAAATCGTTTGAAAATTTTAAAAAGTGAATACATTGTAGTAGACTAAAATAAAATGATGCAAGTAAAATAGAATTTGAGAAAATTTACGAAAAGGAAAAAATATAGTAAAAAAATTAAAGAACAACATTTTTAATAGAAATTGAAAGTAAAAATGAAGTTTTTCCCTTTCTGCATTCAAGAAAAAGAAAAACAAAAAAGAGAGAAAAAGAAAAAAAAGGAAATCGTTTGAAAATTTGAAAAGGTGAATACACTGAAGTAGACTAAAATAAAATGATGGAAGTAAAACAGAATTTGAAAAAATTTACACAAAAATCAAAAATATAGTAATACAAATTAAAGAAAAATATTTTTAATAAAAATATTGAAGATAATAATGTTTTCTCTTTCTGTATTCAAGAAAAAGAAAAGAAGTATAAAAGAGAAAAAGAAAATTGAATAGATGGACCTGCTAACAGATTGAAGTAGGACTGAAATTACTTCATTTTCCCCTGGAAGTCGGTCTATGTAGCGCTTTATAGTCCATAAAGTAAGCAGGCGGTGAGACTTGTATTCTTGAACAGCGAAGTTGGCCCACTTGGGCTGGGCTCAGTGTAATGGCTCCGCTCTCCACTAGATGGTGCTCCCAGCCTACTGGGGTGGATTGTTGTGGCGCTCCTAGGTGCTTATGCGCATGCGCGGGAGCGGTGAAAATGACGCCACCCAGCCACCCGGTCTGTTCTCCCAGGTCAGCACTGGTCCTCTGTTGTCAACTTTCGTCCACCTCCCACTTCTTCACTCTCTGTAACCCGGCCTCAGGCAGCACCTCTCTCCCAAGTTTTGTCTCAGACGCGGCTGTTTTTCCCGGCCCCTTCCTTCCGAAGGACTGCGGCCTTGAACCGCTCTGCCCCTCTGCGGGAGGGTCTCACCCAGCAATGGCCGAGTGAGCAATGGCCGAATGTCGGCTGCACCCAAGAACACCCGCTGGGCCCTGCTTCTGCCGGTTCCCCGGGACTGCGGCCAGGTGCCAGCCCGTCCCAGAAAAAGCTCACGAGACAGGGTAGCAGCAGCGTTTCAGGGATTATGGGAAATCACAACACACATCTGGCACCAGGCTTCACCCTTAACGACTTTGTTCCGGCACCAGAGAATGTGGCGGCCTTCTGGGGTCTGCTGGGACCAGGTGGTTTCAACAGTCTCCACCAAATGTCCTTCCAGCAGTGGAACCGCTTCTCCCCGTGTGGCTTGAGAACCTCCCGGACCCCACTCTTTTCCTGGGGATTCGCCCTTCCCACCAGAGCACCGCCAGGTATCGAGCTGTGGAGTTGCAGCGTTTGCACTCCCTTTGTTTGTAGTCTTAATGGAGTTTAAACCCTCTTCTTTCTCCTTCCTTTCTTCTGTTTTAGTGTAGTCCCTGCGACTGTTTGCAATTTTCCACTTTCTCTCCAGCTGCTTTTGGGGAGGGGTGCTTTTCCCGTATTCTCTCCCCCCTCCCCGTCCCCAGTCTCTGTCCTCTCTCTGTTCACAAAAGCACCTCCCTTCCTGTGCCTTCTCGCTCCCCAAGTTCACCTTTCTGCGCTACGTGCCTACTGAGTTCTGTGGTTCAGTTTGTGCAGATTGTTGTGTTAATCCTCCAATCAGTTTTCTAGGTGTGTAGGATGGTTTACTCTTCGTCTGCTGTATTTCATGGACGTGAGACACACAAAAAACTTCCATGCTGTTCCGCCACCTTGGCTCCTCCCCAGGTCATGAGTGGTCTTAAACACAGCGAGCATCGAGGGGGTACTCCGAACAGTTCTCCAGGTTAGGTGATGTAGGTGTAACGGAGATATGCCTAGAAACACACAAAGTACCAAAATTGGCTGTGATGGTTAACTTTGTACCAACTTGACTAGGCTGTGGTGCCCACTTGTTTGGGTAAACACCAGTGTAGACACTACTGTGAAGGTATATTTTAGATGTGATTAACATTCAAGTTAGTAGGTTTTTTTTTTTTTTTAATTATATAGTGAGGGAGAGTGGGAGAGGGAGAGAGAGAGAGAGAGAGAGAGAGAGAGAGAGCGAGCGGGTGAGTGCACACACACAAGTTGCAGAGAGGGGCCAAAGGAGGGAGGGAGAGAATCTTAAGCTGGTTCCATGCTCAGCATGGAGCCTGACTCAGGGCTTGATCCCATGACCCTGGGATCATGACCTGAGCTGAAATCAGGAATCGGACTCTCAACTGACTGAGCCACCCAGGTGCCCCCAACTAGCAGTATTTGAATAAAGCAAATTATCTTGCTTGACGTGGGTAGGCTTCACCTAATAAGTTGTAGGGCTAAGAGCAAAGACAGGGAAGACTGAGATTTCATGAAGAAGAAGAAGAAATTCTCCTTAAGACATAGAATGTGTCTGAGTTTCCAGCCCACTGTCCTGTCCTGAAAATTTCAGACTTGCCAGTCCCTATAATTATGTGAGCCTATTCCTTAAAATAAATCTGGCTTTCTCTCTGTCTCAATGTGTGTGTGTGTGTGTGTGTGTGTGTGTGTGTGTGTGTGACTATGACTGTGACTATGTCTATCAATGTTAGTATTGGTGTATAAGAGCAGTATATATGAGGTTGAATTACTAATTTAAAAACCACACACAAAGAAAAGTCTAGGACCAGATGACTTCAGTGGTGAATTCTGTCAAATATTTAACAAAGAATTAACACCATCCCTTCACAGACTCTTCAAAAATAGAAGAGAGGGAACACTTTTCACGTCATTTCACAAGGCTCCTGTTATTCTGATACCAAAATGAGACAAAGACGTCACAAGGAAAGAAAACCAAAGACCAATATCCCTTCTAAAGATGGATGTAACTATCCTAGGGGCGCCTGGGTGGCTCAGTCGATTAAGCGTCTGACTTCGGCTCAGGTCACGATCTCAGGTCATGATCTGTGGGTTCGAGCCCCGCGTCGGGCTCTGTGCTGACAGCTCAGAGCCCGGAGCCTGCTTCGGATTCTGTGTCTCCCTCTCTCTCTGCCCCTGCCCTGCTCATGCTCTGTCTCTGTCTGTCTCAAAAATAAATAAAGTCATTAAAAAAAAAAGTGAATGTAACTATCCTCAACAAAATACTGACACACTGAATGTACCAACATCATAAAAGAATTGTGCATCACAACCAATGGGATTTGTCCTAGGAGTGCTTCGTTGGTCTACCATGTAAAAATCAATGAATGTAATACACTGGATTAACAGAGTAAGGGACAAAACCCACATAATCATCTCAGTTGAGACAGAAGCAGCATTTGACAAAATTCAACACCCTTTCATGATAAAAACTCTCAACAAATTAGGAAAAGAAGAACTTCCTAATAAATAGCATGCATGAAGACCCCACACTTAACAGCGCAGTTAATGGGAAAGACTGAGATCGGGAGTAGGACAAGGGGTCTGCACTGTCCACTACCCTTCCATGTTGTACTGGGTGTGGCCCGCACAGTTCAGCAAGAATATGAAGCGAAAGGCACCCAGAATGGACTTGAAGTATAACTACCTTTCTTTGTAGATGACAGATCTCGTATGTGGGAAATCCAAAGGAACCCACTAAGAAACCATGGAAGCTAATACATGAGTTCTGCAAGGTTGGAGGATACAAGATCAAAATACAAAAATCAGTTACATGTCCACACACTTGCAGTGTAAAATCCAAAATAAAAATATGAAAACAATTTCATTTACATTAGCATCAAGTTGCATAAAACAGGTATTAATTTAGAAAAAAAAAGTACAAGATTTGTACTTTGAAAACCGTAAAACACGGTTATAAGTTATTAAAGGTTCAAGTAAATGGACAGACATCCCACATTCCTAGGTGGGAACCATAACAGTGTTAAGGCGGCTGTCGTCCCCAAACTGATGCAGAGGTTCAATGTAATCCGTGTCAAGACCATAGTGGCTTTTTAGCAGAAAATGACAAAGTTATCTTTAAACTTATATGGAAGGGGCGCCTGGGTGGCTCAGTCGGTTGAGCGGCCGACTTCGGCTCAGGTCATGATCTCACGGTCCGTGAGTTCAAGCCCCGCGTCGGGCTCTGTGCTGACAGCTTGGAGCCTGGAGTCTGTTTCGGACTCTGTGTGTCTCCCTCTCTCTGACCCTCCCCCGTTCATGCTCTGTCTCTCTCTGTCTCAAAAATAAATAAACATTAAAAAAAAAAATTAAACTTATATGGAAATTTAAGGGAACCAGAATAGCCAAAACAATACTGAAGCAAAGTTACCAATATCAAGGGGTACCTGGGTGGCTCAGTCAGGTTAGCATCCAACTTCGGCTAGGTCATCAACTCACTGTTTGTGAGTTCAAGCCCCGCGTCAGGCTCTGTGCCGACAGCTCGGAGCCTGGAGCCTGCTTCGGATTCAGTGTCTTCCTCTCTCTCTGCCCCTCCCCTGCTCATGCTCTGTCTCTCTCAAAAATAAATAAACATTGAAAAAAAAGTTACTGATATCAAAACTTACTACAAAGCTACCATAATCAAGAAAGTGTCATCCTGGCATATGAATGAACAAGTAGATTAATGGAAAAGAATTGAAAGTCTGGAAATAAACCTTCGGATTCGTGGTCAGTTGATTTTTGACAAGGATGCCAAGGCAATTAAATGGGGGAGATGGTGTTTTTCAACAATGTTGTGGGGACGGCCAGATCTCTACTTTCAAAAAAAGAAAAAACAAAGTTCCGTTCCTGCCTCTCACCCTATACGAAGACAAAATGAATCGTAGACCTACGTGAAAGAGCCAGTGCCTCAAAACTTATGAGAAAACATAGGAGTAGATCTTCATAACCTTGTTGGGTCATGGCTTCTTCGACACGACACCAAGAGCAAAGTGACTAAACAGAAGTGCCAGCATTTGGACCACACCAGAATGAACACTTTCGTGCTTGTAAACAATACTCTCAAAGAAAGTGAAAAGACCTCTTCAGAATGGTAGAAAATATTAGCCAAGCGTCTATTTGATAGGAGACTTGAATCTGTAATAACATAACAAGGAACTCATAACTCAGTAAGAGAAGAATCCAGTTAAAACACGAGCAACGTATTTGAATAGACGTTTCTCCAAAGAAGATACGTAAATGGCCAACAAGCACATGAAGAGATGCTTGGCATCGTTCGTCTTTGGGGACTGGAAGTCACACCAGAGTGAGAGAGAGAGAGAGAGAGAGATACACATGCCATTTCATACCCGCCAGGGTGGCTAGAATCACAAAGAGAAACAATGGCAGATGTTGGTCAGGATGTGGAGGAATCAGAAGTCTCTTGTGTTGTGGAGGGGAGCGCGAGGCTGGTGTAGCCTCTCTGGCACACAGGGGGACATTTCATCGAGGAGTGGGGCGGAAAGTCGCCCTGTGACCGTCCCAGACGGTCTCATGAGGTCATCGTTCGTTACAGCCGACGGAAACGAGAAACCAGCCGCGGCGTTCATCAGCTGATGAGCGCGTCAGCGGAGGGCGATCCGCCCGGGCTGTGCGCCCTCACTGAGCAGGAGAAAAGCAGGAGGCAGCGACTCGAGCTGGAACGCGGGTGAGCCTGAGCACAGCCTGCTCCGTGAGCCCGCCTGACAGGGTCCACACAGAGCAGGAGTCCGCTGACGGGAGATGTTCGGACTAGCAAATTGATAGAACGTAGACACGTGGTTGCTTGTGTCTTGGGGACCGGGATCGAGTTTTAATGGGTACCTGGTGGAAAACGTTCTAAAAGTAGGTGTGACGGTCGCACAGTTTAGCGAACTGACTACAAACCACGTGAAGCGGCTGTGTTGTGTGGTATGTGAGTTGATTCTCAGAAGGCTCTTTAAAGAGAGAGTAGGGAGGCCCTGTCGTCGTCTGTCTGGGTTGTGATGACAAAATAGCAGTGGGGAACTTCCGGCAACAGAAATGCATTTCTCATAGTTGTGGAGGCTGGACGTGTGCGATCAGAGTGCCAGAGCGTCTCCCTTCCGGTGCAGGCTTCTCTCCCTGCTTGCCAGCCGACGTCTTCTCTCCTTGCCGTGTCCTCCCGTGGTGGCAGGACAAGGGCGCTCTGTGGGGCCTTGTAGAACACTGATCCCATTCGTGGGGGCCCCTTCCTTGTGACCTAAGCGCCCCCCCCCAGAGGCCTCAGCCCCTAACACCTTCATCTCTGGGGGCCGGGATTCAACGTGTGAATTTTAGGGGGGCAGAGACCTTCAGACCATAGCGGGGCCCTTGTTCCCGTGAGAGGGGATAGGATAGCTTGGTTGGCAGTTTTGTGTCGCCGAGCCTCTGTGTGGTTTCTGCTTTTTCACTGTCATTGTGAACAATGTAGAAACTTCAAATTCTTTAAAAAATTGGTTTATTTTTAAACGTTTACTTGAGAGAGAAAGAGAGAGAGAGGCAGACAGAGAATTCCAACCAGTCTCTGCTCTGTACAGAGCCCAACGCGCAGCTCCAGCTCATACACCGTGAGACTGTGGCTCAAACTCACGAACGGTGGGATCATGACCTGGGCTGAAATCAAGTCAGATGCTCAACAGACTGAGCCACCCAGGCGCATAAATAAATAAATGTAAATAAATTCTTGATTGCATTTTGGATTATTTTCTTGTCACACACTCTTAGAAGAGGCAGTTCGCATCATGGTTGCGGGTATTTCCAAGTCTTGAGAACGTTTGTGGGGCCGTTTACCAGGAAGCTGCTTGAATGCCCAGGCCCGTCTCACTCTGGCTTTGGGATGTGCTGAACATGAATTACTTACTAATAGTTCCTTGATACGATAGCTTGAGACAGGCCCTGCGTCTCTGTGTGCTTACACATGCACTGCATTCATTATAGGTTCTTTAGTATTTACACGTGAGCCTGTTCGACACGGGCCAGAGCTCAAAGATGTTAAGTGACTTGGTGAATTAATTGCGGAGCCAGGAGCAATGAATACACTCCAGTATTGACATTTGAGGTTCCAACCTGCAAGAATCTTATTCAACTGGACTCATTAGCAACTCAGGAAACACCAGGGCGTGTGTGTGTGTGTGTGTGTGTGTGTGTGTGTGTGTGCGCGCGCGTGCAGGTGTGTGCAGTGAAACAGCAGTTGGGGAGGGTGGGCACCCGGTGCCTGTGTTCCTTGTGCGTGTGTGCGTTTGTGTTGCAGAAGCCCACGCTTGCCCAACAGCTCCAGGTGACTTTGCACCCAAGAGGGTCTGCCCCCGGGCCCCTGAAGCACACGCGTGCCCACGCGGACGACTGGTGGAGTCCACTGGCACAGTTTTGCCGGAACTTGGTGGGTCTGGAAGCTGTGTTCTAGAATCAGCCAGGTCTCTGATTTATTTGCGTGCAGCAGGGACAGACACCGGTGTTCCTTGTGAACGGTGAAGCGGAACCCACGCTGGTCTGGGTTCCCCTGGAAGAAAACCAGCCCTTTCTTCGGCGTTTGGGCCTGTTTCTGGGACCTTGCTTCACGTTGGCTCGTTCCTGGCATTGTCCTCGCCTCACCTCGCCTCACCGCCCAGGCCCACCCAACCTAGCCTTCCCCCTGTTGCCCAAAGTGGTGGCTTGTGCAGCCTTGTGTGTATGCGCTGGTGATACCTGGTGTTGACGGAGCACTGGCTCTGGGCCGCGCGTTTCCGTGCGCAGCGGTGGGCGGGGTTTTCAAATCAAAACCACCTTCGAAGTCGCTTAAGTCCCTTGCACTAGGGGCCTCTGACGCTCCAAATCTGAGAATTGATCCATCTTGTTTCTCCTTTCGCTGAAATGAGGGAGCGCAGGCCCCGTAGCTTGGCCGGTTAAGAAGGGGCCCCTCCTCCTGCGCCCTCCCGCCTCTACCGGTTCCCTCGTATTCAACTTGCCATTTAATTCACGGCACCGTGTGTCTCTCTAAGTTCTCAGGACGGCCTTCTAGGGTAGGCATTGCTGCCTTGAGTTTAGAGACAGGTGCGGGGAGCCCCTGCCCCGCCCAGCAGCTCATGCCGGTGGCCCCCGGCCTGGGACAGCTTCCGGGTCTGTTGGGAGCCGGCCAGGGGGGTGCTTGGCGATATGAGTGTTGTGCCTGCAGCCGGCCGTTTGCTCAAAGGGCTCCTTCCCCGACTTACAGCTGTCCTGGTGACACACTGCCGGATCCTTCCTCACTCCGGGGTATGGCCCTCAAGGCTGAGGTAGCGGGACTGTATCCTTGTCAGTTGGGGCCTTTGTACAGCCTTTTAAAACCCTTCAGGGGACGGGTTCTGTGTCCTTCCCACGGAAATGCATTTTCACATTTTTAAAAATGAATTTCTCTTCATTTCCTGTTTTAAACTGCAGTCATTGCTGAAGTGGTTCTGGCTCTGGCCAAGAGGAAAAGAAGGACTGTGTGCCCTCGTAATGCAAGGGTGCGTGATCCAATAGCCAGGACCTGCGGTAATCCGGCCCGGTGCCTTGGGCAACTCGTAAGGGTGAATTCACCCACTTCACAGGCAGCCCAGGGTAGGGGGTGAGCCGTATGCTCGGGGTGGTGGTGTCGCTGGCCGTGCCGGGGGGGGGGGGGGGGGGATGGTCATCCCCCAGAGGGACAGCTGGCCCCGGGCACCGCGCCTCAGGAGTTTCAGGGACCCCATTTCCTGGGCCTGGGCTGGGAATCCCCGTGTGCGTCGAAGCCTCGCATGGTGGCGTGGACTCACTGAAGGCTTTGCCACGCACATTGGCAGGACCTTGTCCTTTCTCCCACGGACAGTCGTGTCCTTGGATTTTTATGATGTGCTCCGTTAGAATCGGGGACTCGCGCGATAGTCCCTGTGTAACACACATCAGTTGCTGTCCTCTTGCTGTCGGTGCCCCGACGTCTTTCCAGTTTATCAGAGGTTATTCGGAAATTACCAAGACCATTTTCAGGGCAAGTTCTATTTTCTTGATGGTGGCTTACCAAATCCTTTCGCGTGTACGTACCTGCACGCAGAGCTGCTGGCGGGGTGATACAGCGTCCTCAGCGTGCTGGGTTTTGTCCTGTGTGGCCCCGGATGGTGGACCGCAGTGGGGAGGCCGCCCTGGAGGGTGCCGGCTGAGGGTCAGGCCGTGGGAGGGATCCGGGGGTCCGGGTCTGTGGTGGGACCGTCTGTGGGCAAGGCCTGGGCTCCACAGGGCAGCCCGAGGGTACCGGAGCGGCTGACCAGCCAGGCAGGTTTATAAGCAGTTGGCAGGTCACCAGCACTGTGATGGAGCTCGATTTTGAGGGGTGGTTTTACTCGTTCCTGGCTATCGCGTGTCATCTGTTCTTTTTATTGTGCCTGTAGAAGTTTCTTTGGGATTTGTTGCAATTGATGGCCTTGGGTTATGAGATCCTTATGATATCTTCTGTGACCTGTTGTTCTCTATGTTTCCAATTCCCGTCTTACAACTCAGGGAAAAAAACAACAACAACAAAACCCTGCTTGCAAATTGATTAATTGTGAAGGAATACCTTATTCTGATATGACTTCTTTCCAGACTCATACGTGTGGGCGTTCATGAGTGTACAGAAGGTGCCTGAGCTCTGCCAGCCCGAGCGAGGCTCGAGGAAGGGCCGTAAGCGTGCTGGTGATGGGTTCACCGTGGCAGGCGACGGTGCGCTGGTCACTTATCACTACGATAGGCGTCCTCGTGGGACCCGTTTCGCTGTGAGCCTGGCAGGCTGCCCGAGGCCACCCATCAGGTGCCCCGCGTGACCGGGCCGCCACCCTGGACTGGTGCTTTCCGCCGGTTCGCTGCCCGTCACAGCAAAGCAGCAGAGCGGCTGGCGAGGACCGCGGTGTGGCCTTCTCTCTGCGGTGATGTTCCCGAGTGACGCTGGCCGGGGCCGTCCGTTGCCCACGCGCTCGGGGTCCGGCGTGAGTGGTGCGCTTGCTCGGGGAAGGAGTGTCTGGCGCCCGGGCTCCCCCACATGTCTGTCCCTCCGGCCGCTCTCTTGAGGGTGGGCGTTCTCGGTTTCCACGAGTGAGGCCATGGTTTTAGTGCCCTTTCACGGCCCCCTTCTTGCTCCGTGTTGTTTTGAGAGGGGATGTTGGGAGACGGGCAGTTTGGTGGCCACGCTGTCCTTACCTACGTGCACTTCCCCCTCCTGACACTTTTATTTCCTGCCCGAGGCCTGCCAACCTCCCATTCCCGTCTTTGAGCCCCGAGCGTCCGGCGCCTGGTCGAGCAGGCGGCCTTCTTCCCGGGACCGATTTCTCCAAAGAAACAGGTCAGACACGATTGCAGCCACGGCATCCCCCTGGACAGTGAGCAGGGGTCGGGTGGGGACCAGTTAGTCCCTGGGCGCCGGGTCACTGTGGCAGGCTCAGGTGTGTGTGTGGGGGGGGGGGGGGGGGGGAGGGGGAGGGGTGCTGTGTGCCCTCCGCTGCGGGTGTCCTGCAGGCCTCCCTGGCCGGGAGCTTTCTGGAACCCTCCGGAAAGAACTCAGCCCGGGCAGGCAGTGCGAGCGCCTACCCAGCGGGCCCGTGGCGGCCTTCAGGCCTCGTTTGCTGACCCCTGCTGCCAACAAGGCCTGCAGACAGGCGGACAAGCGGAGCGTGAGACAGGCCTGAGCTAATTATGGGTCTTTCTGTCGGATTCCGGACAGGGGCTGTCAGGTAGCCACTCAGCCCCGGCGATGGCTCCCTGAACAAAGAACAAAACGTGAGGAGGGGGTCTTGCCCGCGGAGCTCTCTGTCCGTGGACGCGCAAAGCCGGCGGAGCAGAGAGTCAGTGCTGAGCTCTTGCCGACCTGCCAAGAGAACGCGTTACCCTCTCTGCCCCTCACAGGCCACTGTGCACTAGTTAGGCTCGACTTAGGGACTGTCTAAAGTTTTGTCACATTCTGTAAGTGTGTGATCCTCCCCCAAGATTACTATTTACACCTTATGAACAGAACGTGGGGTGGTTTCGAGGGGGCTGAGTGGGGTTCTCTGGTGGACCTGTGATCAGGGCTGAGGCTGCAGACGCGTTCTTTAGTTTTGAGGATGGGTATTTAACCTTCTTCCGTACACCTGTTTCTGGGTGTAACTGAACATTTCAAGCTATTCGTAAGGTTTGATATTTGATGACTTCTATTCAGGGATCAAGAAGAAAATGTACTTATTTTTGAAAAATGCAAAATTCGTCTTATCACAAAAGTACTAACTAGGTCCGTTGGATCTTTTTATAAATCGAAGACATGGTGTTAGATCTTAAGGATCTTAATTTTTTTCTGCATCTTAAAACATTGTGCTGTTTATCATCCTAGGAGTTGTTTTATCACTATTCGTCGATTATTCTTAGCTGTCGTACAACCAAGACTAAGACAGTAAGAGAATGGAAGAATAAGATGGAGTCATCTGGAAGAATCACGTAGTAGTGAAATAAACCATCCCTTTAATATGATCTTTCAGTTTTCTTGTTGTGTCTCCCAGACGATTACAGTATCTTTCAAGAAGGTATAAGAGAAGTCTGGAGGCATTTTTGTAGTCTTTTTTTTAACGCTTTCATTGAACATAGAACACTTATTTATTTATTAAGAACATTTTTCTAATCTTTAGTTTTGAGAGACAGAGAGAGACAGAGCGTGAGCAGGGGCGGGGCAGAGAGAGAGCGAGACGCAGAATCCGAAGCGGGTTCCGGGCTCCGAGCCGTCAGCCCAGAGCCCAACGCGGGGCTGGAACCCACAAAGTGTGAGATCACGACCTGAGCCGAAGTCGGACGCTTAACCGACTGAGCCCTCCAGGCGCCCCTGCACGTAGAGCATTTAGAATTTTTTGTTTTCCGCCTGTCGTGATGAAGAGGAAGGCGGCAGAGGATGACCCTTCCCTCTGTGCCGGGAATTGGAGGTTGGGTGCGGACGGGCGGGGAGCACCGTCTAGACGTCCCGGCCACGTCCAGTGATGGCCTCTCAGGTGCAGGTGTCCGTGAGCTGATGCTAGAATTCTCAGGACATGAAGGAAGCGTGCTTTCTCGTCCACTTAGTCCTTCAGCAGGAAGGACTTCATCACGTAATATTCTGTGGCGAGTGTGAGGACGGTCCCTCCTGCTAAAAAGATATGTCCATATTCTTCTATTTTCCATGATTTTTGTGGGTCAGACTTGGGTGTCACTGACAAACTGAGGTGATTGGAAGGGGAAAGAGGAAGCCGTGTAAATGCAGAAAATCACTGGCTGATCACTCTACTCACTCGGTGTCCACAAGTCAAAAGTGAAAATGCTTGGCAATTGTGCAGCAAAGAAGGTGGCCGTCTTCTCTTCAACAAAATTGAAAGCCACAACAGCTTCGAAAGTATTGAATTTTGAAAACAAATACCAGGAGACCTACAGGCAACAATCCGGTAAGACCTTTCGGAGATGCATTTGAAATCTCGGGTTCTGATTGGGTTTGAACAAAGCAGGTGAAAGAACCAGAAGCCGGGACACGTCGGGACCTGTGGGAGAAGACGGTGGGACCTGGGGCCGTGGTGGCGTTTCCACGGGGTAAGAGCAGGACGAAGCACGAGTTCCGACGAGCGAGGCGCCGCGGGGGAGGAGTCTGGACGTCGTCACCGGTGTTTCTGATACCGGCGTGACCGCCCCGGGCCTGACCGGGGTGAACAGTTGCTGCTTGCGGGGGAGATTGCCTGTTTCGCAGCTAGGAAAGCGTGGGGAGACTTGGGCGTCCTGTGTTTAGCATCACATTAAGATTCATACAAAGGTTTTTTCCCCTCTGTCTTTTTTTAATTCTGTGAATTCTTTGTAAAAGGACTCAACAATGCAGAAAAATGAAAAGGGTCTATTGGACTCCGATGACGAATGATGGGTACGTTTCCTGATGTGCTGTGGGTTCCTGGAGGGCCTAGTGAGTAGTCTCCGCGGGGTCCCCTGGGGTGTCCGAGAGCCTTCTGGAAATGTGGATTTAGAGTCACTGCAGGTCAGTGTCAGGTGGGCTTGAGGCCCCTGACGTGGCCTCTGACGTGGCCAGGCTCCTGAAGGCAGTGGTGACCCCCGGTCCTTGTTTCTAAGACGGCGAATGGCAGAGAGGGCTTGTGTCTCCTTCCCGAACTCAGGTCAGAGCTGGTGACCCTTTTGGCTTTGGAGGACCTGGGTGGGTGGTCCTCTGCAGACGGGCTACTTCCTGTAGGGTTGGGGCCTGTGTGTGCTTTGCAGACAGCCAGCTGATTCTTCACAGTTAAACACTGGTGTTGTGCTAAGTTAACTTACAAAACCCGGACCTGGATGGTCGGCCCTTTCTCCCCCTTCTTCCCACTCCCTGGAAGAAAAAGGAGACCTTAGGATTGTTTCAGCAGGAATACCCACTCCGGGCGTGTCAGGGGCTGTGCCCGCTGTGGTACGTGGATTCAGTCTGGAAAAGGATTCCGTGTTCCAGCCGGGAGAGCCAGACTCATTAAGTGAAGACACCCGGCCAAGGTCATGGCGCCTTTCAGCAGGTTGGACTCCAGGCCTGGGAGGAGTCAGGGGTACTGTAGAGCTTTCGTTGTTCCCTTTTTCATTTGGAAATCAGGCTGCTCTGGATGCTGGTCACGTTAAATATCAGCAATGGAGCCAGCTTTGTTTTAAATTTGTTTTGAGCCGTTTCTTTCCTCGTTCTTTATAAAGATGTCTTACTGACTTCTGAAGGCCCCAAGCATCCCCACCGCTGCTGGTCTCTTTGGGGAGTTTCAGGGACTCTCTTGTGGGTAATTAGAAATGGTTACTCTGCTCACACTCGTGGCTGCCTGCCTATGCCATTAATGTCAGGCGTGTAAGGTCGGGCTTCAATAATAAGAATTGAATAGTATTCAAGAAGGATTCAAACGACATTAATATTTAAGAGGCTTTTTGGATCCAGAAAGCGCCCATGAAACCCTTCTGGATATAATGTATACAGCACATGTCAATTAGGAAGACGGACAGGGCACGCTTGGCTCCCCGTCCGCAGAGGCTTACTGCGAACGCTCGGCCCGCCAGCCTCCCAGAGGCGTCCTTGCCGACAAGTCATGCTTTCTTTTCCTTTGCCGCTCCTGAATAGATCTGTGTCCCAAGCAGAAAGGAGAACCAATTTAATTACTTATGAAACTTTTCCTTAAGGGCGATGGAAATATGAGGAAGAAATGAAGTATCTGTCATTGGTAAGTTTATTTCAGGGCTGAACATGAGACAAATTCATTTCATTATGAAGATTAGGTGTCCGTTGGTTGATGAAAATGCAGACAGAGCGTGCACACAGAGGTACGTTCACCCAGAACCGCAGGGTGGGAAAGCTTTGTGCTTCTGGGACGGAAGGCGGGCATGAGTTCTGACGTCGCCAGGAGAGTGGCGTTGAACAGAAGCCAGAGGACGTCCGCAGGTGTCAGAGCAAAGGAATTAGGAAGCTGACTGTAATTAGGAGGAGAGAGACGTCCTCGAGGGGAGCCGCCTGCCTCACTTTCGGCGGAGGCCGACCTCCCAGCCTCCCCGTGGGCCCCTGTCTCCGTGTGACTAATGAGCCTCGTCGCCCCCCGCACCAGGGCTGGCAGTGGCGGGCCGTCTGGCATCGACCCCGTGGCCCTTAGCCGGGCACGGGAGCTGCTTTGTGTTTTCTCTGCAGGCGACACGGCTTTGCAGTGAGCCTCCTTGAACACAGACCGGCTCAGAACAAAGTTGTCTCGTAGCTGAGGCCTTAAATGTCCACCCGTCAAGGCCATCGGAGTGGGACAACGGAGTTCACCACTGGCTGGCCAGGACCGGAGCGGGACTGGGATTGAAAAGGGGACAGTAAATCAGCTCTTCCTGCCCCCTGCTGGTGTAGGCAGTCCGGTCTGGTGACTGACTGATCAGTCCGTCCACCTACTTGCCTACACAGGCACCCGGGTCTCTTTTAAGGTGTGTAATTCAGTGGCTTTTAGCGCATTCACAGAGTCGCGTGACCATGACCTTTTCACATCTTAGGAAACAATCCTCCTGTCCATCGGTGGTCAGTCCCCAGCCCTCCTTCCCCCAGCCCCTGGCAAGTTCCAGTCTACTTTCTGTCTCTGTGGATTTGCCTACTCTGGGCGTTTCGTACCATGTGTGGAACTGTGCAACACGTCCCCTGTAGCGACTGACCTCTTGACCTAGGTCGTCTGTTTGAGGTTAATCCAGGTTGTAGCGTGAGTCAGAAAGCCAGGCCGAATACCTATTCCACGGTATGGGTAGGACCGCATTCTGTCCATGCAGCAACTGAGGGACGTTTGGGTTGTTTCCACAGTTCGGCGGTGACGGGTAGCGCCACCGTGAGTGTGTAGGAGTTGTTTGTGTGGTCGTGCGTGCTCACTTCTCTTGGGCGTATCCCTGGGAGTGCCGTTGCGGGTCCATGGCGGCTGGGCGTGCACGCGGGGCGCCGCCAGGCTGGTTTGCAAGCAGGTCGGAGCCCTTCGTGCTCCCCCAGCCGTCCTCACCCGCACTCGTTAGTGTCTGTCTCTTCCATTACCGCTGCGCCAGCAGGCCCGAGGGGTGGCTGGTGCTTTTGATTTGTATTTCCCCGGTGATGAGAGTGTCTTTTCATGTGCTCATTAAAAACATTTTTTTAGGGCGCCTGGGTGGCGCAGTCGGTTAAGAGTCCGACTTCAACCAGGTCACGATCTCGCGGTCCGTGAGTTCGAGCCCCGCGTCAGGCTCTGGGTTGACGGCTCGGAGCCTGGAGCCTGTTTCCGATTCTGTGTCTCCCTCTCTCTCTGCCCCTTCCCCGTTCATGCTCTGTCTCTCTCTGTCCCAAAAATAAATAAAAAACGTTGAAAAAAAAATTTAAAAAAAAAAACACATTTTTTTAATGTTTTTTTAAATTTATTTTTGAGGGAGAAACAGAGAGGGCAAGCAGGGGAGGGGCAGGGAGAGAGGGAGACACAGAATCCGGAGCAGGCTCCAGGCCCTGAGCGGTCAGCACAGAGCCCGACGCGGGGCTCGAACTCACCGACCGCGAGATCGTGACCTGAGCCGAAGTCGGCCGCTTAACCGACTGAGCCCCCCAGGTGCGCCTCAATATAGTGGCATTTGATGCAGATTGGATTCATTTAAAAATATTTTTAAAATTTAAATTCTTTCACTAACATTAAAGTCTATACACTCCGTGCTCTTTTTGGTTTTTAAAGAAACTTTTTTCTTTTCTTTCTTTTTTAAGATTTATTTATTTTGAGAGAGAGAGTGAGAGCAGGGGAGCAGTAGAGAGACAAGGAAAGAGAATCCCAAGCAGGCTCCGCGCTGTCTGCACAGATCCCAGCACGGGGCTCTGACTCACAAAGCCTGAGATCCTGACCTGAACTGAAATCAAGAGTCAGATGCTTAAGCAAGTGAGCCACCCAGGCGCCCCTAAGCCAACTTTTTTCATTCCATGCTTTTTAACCTCACAACTTGCAGGAATTGGTGTCAGATTTTGTAAAATTAAGTTACCTTCTTTTTCATTATTATTACTTTTTTCTTTTTAAAGGAAAACATATCTCAGATACAAAAATTTGATTTATTTTCTAAATCCCCAAAACTGAAAATATAGGTTGTTTTGTGTGTTTTTTTGTAGTATAGGTTGATTTTTTAAGATCAGGATATACATTTGCATAGAAAAGATTATTTGTGTCATCTTGTGCCTGAGGCTGACTGCCGGACAGCTTCGGAGGGAGAAGCCACCTTGTCGAACTTTACAGCTTCGTGCTTCCAGCAGCTGAGTGTCCTCAGAATCCGCGGGTTGGCTGTGACTTTGGTTTTAAAAGTCAAAACAGTTCCTGTCTTCTGGTCTCCTTGCGATTTCAGTCAGTTCCATAGATTTCCATGAAGTCCCTCCCGGAAGTCACATCTCAGTACCGAGACGTGTTGAGTCGGGGCCTTTACTCTGAGGTAGTTTCATTTCAGGAGGGATCATTGGTCCTTTACTGTATTCAGTTGTTCAGCAGTTCCTGAGAAACAGAGATGGCACTGGTTGTGATGGTGGCCGAAGTGACGGTGGAAGCTGACCTTTACTTGGCACTTACTTTGCTCCAGGAACTTTTCTTTTTAAGTAGGCCTCACACCCACCGCAGAGCCCAGTGAGGGGCTTGAACTCTCGACACTGAGATCAAGACCTGAGCTGAGGGGCGCCTGGGTGTTCAGTCGGTTGAGCGTCCGACTTCGGCTCAGGTCGTGATCTGACAGTTGGTGAGTTCAAGCCCCGCGTCGGGCTCTGTGCCGACAGCTCGGAGCCTGGAGCCTGCTTCGGATTCTGTGTCTCCCTCTCTCTCTGCCCCTCCCCACTCTCGTGCTCTGTCTCTCAAAAATAGTGAATAAATATTTTAAAAAGTTATAAAATAGGGGCGCCTGGGTGGCTCAGTCGGTTAAGTGTCTGACTTTGGCTCTGGTCATGATCTCGCAGTTTGTGGATTCAAGCCTCACACGGGACTCTCTGTGCCGACAGCTCGGAGCCTGGAGCCTGCTTCGGATTCTGTGTCTTCCTCTCTCTCTGCCCCTCCCCTGCTCGGGCTCTGTCTCTCTCTCTCTCTCAAATGTAAACATTAAAAAAAAAAAAAAAAAAAAAGATCTGAGCTGAGATCGAGAGTTGAACACGCAACCTGTTGAACTACCCAGGTGCCCCGTGCCGGGCGCTTTTACAGACCTTTCCTTGAACTGTCTCACTCCTCCTCGGGTCAGGGCTGCTATCCCCAGGTTTCAAATCTGCAAATCGAGGCACGAAGAGATTCAGTTGATAAGGGTCTTCATCTGATGCTCAGAGCTGGCGTCCGCACCCCGGCTGTCTCCTGCTTCCCCGAGGGTATTTCTCTCTCCTGGGGAGAGGTGCAACCGGACATCTGAGATCAGAGACTCCAGGCCACCTGGGCTGCGTCCTGGGCTCTGGATTCTTCCTCTGTCCCTTCTGCGGGCCTGCGTGGGGCCAGAGTTCATAGGGGTTCCCTCTGCCAACGCCCAGTCTTTATGGATGACATTCTGACTTCTCACTTGCAGGGGTGGTTCCTGCCCTCCTGCTGGGCTCGGGGGTTCTGGCCTTCAGCAGGAGGGATTGAGGCACCGAGGAGGTGAGTAACTCGTCCACACTCCTGCAGCTCAGACCTGGTTGCAGCGAGCGGTTTCTTTTTGCTGACTGTTCTCAACACGTTGCGTTAGATTTGTTTTTCTGTTGAGTACAGCAGAACTGTGACCCAAAGTACTTCAGAATAATTTTTGTCCCCGGTCAAAGCCATACCACTGTCCCAGGCAGTTCCAGGCCTGGTTTGAAGGGCAGTGTTGTTCACAACACCGTCTGACCTTAGGCTCTCAGTCACCCTTCAGAGGGGTGGACACGGCTTCCAAAAATGAGGGAAGGCATGTTTTTGTTGAATTTACCGACCCGCTCCGTGGAGGCATTGCGGTTCACTTCCTCTGTCATAGGCCAGCAACATCCTCGAGCGTGCCGTGGAAGCTGCCTCCGTGGCCAAGCCTGTGTGGTGGGTGCCTGCTCGGGCCGCCGTGTTGTGGACACGCTTTGCCCCAAACGTTCCCATCCTGACCTGCAAAGAGTGTGCCAGGTGGAAGAGGGAGCGGCCAGAACATACAGATGTTCCTCCCCCGAGACCGAGTGCGGTCAGTGAGGGGCTGGGGAGACAGTGACCCTGACGTGCTGGGGCCTAGAGGTCTCCCACCCTGTCTACGGCTCAGTCAGGCCCTGGGGACCTGAGGACCCTCTGCAAGTGGAGCTGTGCCGTCAGAAAGCCCGGTGGAGAGCAGATGACAGCATTACGATGGCAGGGACAAAGGTCCGCCTCCTGTGCTGGCCCGCAAAGCGCTCAGTGCTGCCCAGGAAGGGCCTCGTGGACGGCGGCACAGGCCCTGGTGGTGGGTGCTGTGAGGTCTCACAGGTGGTTTTCACTTGGGACGAATGTGTTTCATTCACGCAGTCTGCGCCCCGTACCGCTTTGTCCCCAAGAGCACAGCACTGAGAACGAGCCCTGGGTCTCCTCTCCAGCTTTGCCTTCACATGAGCCGGTGGGGCTGGGTCAGGAAGACCACGTGTGGCGGTCCCCGAGGCTCTCCTGAGGCGTGATCACACCCCTGCTCTTTGGCTGGCGTGTGATGTGGCCCCAGCGCTCCCTCCTGAGCGGTGCGTGTCTGGTGCCATCTAGCTGTGTCGTCCTGTTCTGGGGTCTGCGTGAGACAGTGGCCTTCCCCAGGAGGAGTGGGCCTTTGTCAGAGCACTTCAGGCCCAAGGTCTGCAGGCGCTGTGGGGCCGTGCGTGCTGTGCGGACGAGATGGTGTGACCTGCCAGGTTAAGGGACTCGTGCACCAAGTTAGGGGTGCTGCGGGGCGCTAGGTCCCTGACGCACGCCCTCTGTGGGTGTCTGCCCAGTGAGTTGACTTTCTGTAGGGGATGCTGATTAGCACCCAGTTTAAGAGGGGTGCACTCGCCATATCAGCTGGCTGTCCCCGGACCATCTGTTCTCCTGGGGTCGTAGTGCTCTATGGATGTGGTCCGTGGACCCTCCTCGATTACGCTGGGCTTAGGTGCGCGAGTTTGGACCGCACATGCTGTCTGAGGTCATGGTCCCCAGTGTGCCGTGGCTCTCACAGGCATGGCCCTCCTTTAAGAAGCTGCGTGCATTACCGGGGGACAGCGGGGTCTCTGGGATCAGTCGCTTCCCTGACCTCACCTTACAGGCGGAGAAGAAAGGGCACGAGTGGGTGCATTTACCCAGGTGGCTGCGGGCAGCGCGCAGGCAGGCCTCCAGGTCACGGCATCCTCGTCGCAGTGACTGAGTGTTAGCACATTTCGGGGCCTTGTGGAAGCCGTATCTGTCGTTCACCATTTGTCCACCTGTCTGTCCGTTACGTTGCATCTCCTGGTTTTCTTCCGACGTTGACTCCACCCCTGTTGTGTGCAGCTCTCTCTCTCCCCTCTCTCCCTCTACCCCTCCCCGTCTCTCTGTATCTACGCAGGCATACAGATTGACCTGTGTCGGGCTTGGGGGTGGCCGGGGCCTCCTGCCCAGGGAACACGGCCAGAGGTCACGACGACGAGTGACCCTCTGCCTCCTCAGCCTGTTCAACAGCGTGGCTGTTCTCTCTGGCAGTTCTGCCAGTGCCTTCCATTCCGTCGCTACGTTGGGGGACCTGCTTGCTTAGATCTTTCTCCTCAAGAGAGACCCAGAAAAATTACCGGGGCTTCAGACTCCTGCTCTCACCTGATAAACTCGCCCTTTAGTGCCAGCTGCGGGAGAGGGATGCTCTTTGTACCTTGCACAGGCAAGGCGTTCGGAGCCGCTGCGGGTTGTCTAGGAAACGGGCCTGTGGAGGGCTGCGAGGAGGAGGGGCTGGAGCTCCAGCACCAACGAGGGAGAGCGGTGAGACCGTGCAAATACAAGTAACGAAGTGCTCATCCTCAAATAGAACAGTGCAGGTGAAAGAGGGAACGAGAAATGAAAGCTTTTTTAGCAGAAGAGCTTCTCGTTATCATTTAACCCTGAAATTGACAAGGCAGATGCCATCTTTGCTTTGCTTCCCGCGCGGTTGGTTCTGTTCCAGAACAAGACTTCCCTAAGGAAGCAGGAGCAGGTTGGCCCTAAAGAACTCTGGAGTAGCCGCCTGTCAGCGTCCTTTGTGCTCCCAGCTCGACTCTGCAGGAGTCCCCACGCTCGGTCTTGCCCCCTCGCAGTTTGTCGTCCACACGCTCCTGTCTGTGGGGCAGGGCCACCTCCGTCGGCCCCGGTCACAGTTGTGGGCCCCTGGCCAGACGTCCACCTCCCGCTACGTGCCAGTCCACACGGAGTGTGCGAGTCAGCTCTGTGGCGGTAGTCGCTTGGCTTGGGACTCCTTTGATGGGGTACGGAGGACATCTCCTCCCCGTGACCTGTGTCTCTGTGGGTCAGAAGCTATGACTTCTCAAGAAGAAAGGAAGAACCGTCATTTAAACCGAGCCCATCCCTGCCACCGGGAGACCCCGTGAGACAGGGGAAGGCTCCTTTCTTCCCGGAAACACTTCTGTCTTGCAAACACTGCTGAACGAAGGCCTGCAGATGGGTTCCGGAAGTCAGAACATCTGGGAGATACACGCCACGGACGTGCTTCCCTCGTACAGGTTCAACCTGATGTGCCGGCCCGACAGACAGACACCGGCACGTGTACGTAGGCACGTGAGACTGGGCACGGTGAGCAGTTTGTCCGCAGTTCACCGAGGGAGCGGGTGCCCTGCAGGGAGCGCGACACGGGAGCCTTGACACCGAGGACTCTTCCCTGGCCCGTCTCGGACCTCAGTGAGAGGGAAGGATAGGTCTCTTCGTAAAGCGTGGTCTCTAAGTGAGTCAGTTCTCATCTGCTGTTCTGAGCAACGGTGACGATTCTGAGGTGGCCCAGCCGGCCTGAGGGCCCACTCGGAGGCCTGTGTGGCCAGAGAAGTGATCGCCAAGCCGTGATGGCCCAGGTCCTGTGGGATGTGTGAGCCATTGGAAGGGCGTTGGGTTTTGATCCGGAAGAGAGCGGGTTCTAAAAGAGTGTGAACGTGACTTCCTCTGTAACAAGGGAGGAGCCGTGTGGATCCCCTGTGACGAGGGAGAAGGGAGGAGCTGGGTAGATCCTCCGTGATGAGGGAGGAGGGGAAGCCAGTGGATCCGGGGAGAGCGGCGAGGTCAGGGAGCTCACCCAGGTGCCGGCTCGGAGCACGGCGGTTGGATTTGAGTGGTTTGGAGGTCGACCTGAAAGGGTTTGCTGGGAGGTGGGACGAAGGTAAGAGAGCATGTGGTTGCGGATGCCCCCACGGTTCCCCGCGCTCGCGGGACGGATGGTATCGCCGCTTCAGGGAAGGTGGCCGGGGAGAGGCTCCGGCCTTGGAGAGACATGGGGAACCCCGCCTTGGATGTGCCCCGCGGGTCCACGCGAGGTGAGTCTTCTAGAGGCTGATGCGAGCGTGCGTGGAAAGTCACGGAACAGCAACCCCTGCGAGGCCTTGCCTCTCTGTCTGGTTTACGGCGCAGGTTTGGTATTTCCGCCCGTTCGCGTTCCCCGTGAACACCCAGGATGGGGGTTTGTGGTGAGGGGTGTGTGGGAGCGCACGTGCACATCCGTGGGCCAAATAAGTTAGCGGAGTTCCAGCCCCGATCGTTCCTGCGCGCGGCCAGGGCCTGCCCGCCCTCTGCTTCCCCGCCCTAGCCTTGCCGTCTGCCAAAGAGAGGCGATACTGCTGGCTTTTCTTCTTGTTGGGAGGCTAGTGATTGAGTATGGTGCAGTGCTGGGAAGTCTTTGAAATAAAATCACAGAGTGCGTGTGCACTATTATTATAGCTCTGATGGTATTTATATTTAAATCATTATGATTGCAATAATAACACACCATTTTGCCAATAAAACACAAAACCACTTCAGGAGAACATTCTGAAATGATAGCATTTTCTGGGGCCGGGCAGCGGCATCTAATTTTGGGTCTCCACAGTTGGTTTTGTGATTCATGTATTATGGATTTGCAGAGAATAATCCCGGCTGGGCGGCCCTGCCCAGGGCAGTGGGCGTGGAAATGCGCGGTTGGTGCGATTGTACCGGGAACAGGGGGACGTCAGCATTGACACGGCAGTATTTCACTGGGGCTGGGGACCGTCACCACCCTTTGATGCTGCCTTTGCGCCCGCAGCGCTTGACTTTGTGACAGTGCGTCCTGAGGGCCACCTGCCTTTTGTCAGCTGTCCAGTGAGGCGGGGATGTGGGGCGGGCAGGCGTCTCAGCCGTGACTGATGGGCTTTCTTTCGGATCCATACCAAGTTCATAAACCTGATTTATAACCGATGGACGTGTGCTGCTTGGAGCACGGGCTGGAGTGCAGAACCGTTTTTAGTGGGAAGCACTCCGGGGCCCGAGACGTGCAGGTGGTGACGCTGGAGGCCGGCTGCCCCCTCCCCTCTCGTTTCACTGGGAATCGCTCTTGGCTTCTCGGAGTTGGGCCAGTTACCGCATTTAGCTGGAATCTCCGAGGAGACAAAGAGGGGAGAGGAGGCTGTTTAATATTAATTTTGGAAACTGAGCCCGCGTCCCGTGGGCGTCCAGTGGGGCCGTCGCCACCAGAGGCTCAGTGATGTCACTAGTGACCGCCCCTCCTTGACCTTTGCAGCTGATGTGACCCTCCGTAGCTTGTCCTTTTGCTGACCACTCCCTCCTCAGAGCTTTCCCGTTGGCCAGCTCAGGATGGCGGTCCTCTTGGCCTCCCCGCCCCGGTGTCCCCTAACCCCCCCCCCCCCCCCCCCCCCCCCCCGCCGTTGCCTCAGTGCTGGGCTGTCAGAGTCCTCTCCGCTCTCCTGCTCCACTTGGGTGGCCTCTTGCCTGTTGGTGGCTTTACCACTCCCATGTTGTCCGATGTGGTGGTTTTTGAGCAGGTTTCGGAACCTCCTGAAATGATACCAAATACCCCACGTTTGTTTTTCTGGAGAGGGGAGGCGTCGTTTTCGGCAGGCTTGGATGGGGGAGGGCTGGCCTGCAAGCTTGAGACCTAGCGTTCTCAGCTGCTAGATTTTAAATCGGCCCCAGCTCTGCTCCCCTGTGTCCCCTTGCCTCCTGGGCCCGTCCTGCTAGGTGCAGGAGTCGCAGCGTGCCCTTGGGGACGATGCAGCGTGCCGTCCCACACCTGCTACCCGCCGGTGTCCTTTGGCTCCGAGCAGCTGTCCCGTGCCCCATTTGGACACCTCAGAGGGGCCCTGCCCTGCTCTTTCCCTCCCCCCTCATACTGTCCGGGTCTTGCCCATCCTGATCTGACTGCTGGATCGGGACCCTCTCCTTACCTGTCGCCCTGCCTCTGGCCTGGCTTCTCAGCAGCTCGTCCTGGCCCGTGTTCCCAGACAAGCTTTCATCCTGTGGGAAGGGGCATGACCTGCCCCAGCGGCCCTCACTCCTCCTGGTTACACGGCCTCCGGGGCTGTCCCTGCGGTCGTCAGGTTGTCACCCTGGCCCCTCCCGCTGGTACACCGCCCCTGCCAGCTTCCTGGCCCGGCTGTGACAGTGCCCCTCTGGGTGCTGAAGGACCCAGGTGGGGACAGCTCCCGTGTGCAGAGCCACCCGCACCCTGGGTGCACTCCCCTTCTCCACAGTGCTGTTGCCCTCAGGGCGCTGCCTGGGACCACGAGTGTCAGGGAGGCCCCCAGCCCCCGTGGGTCACTGTCTTGGTCCCACAGCTGGAGGCCCAGATGCAGTGGGACGGCTGGCCCGACACAGGGCTCCCCTTGCGTGCCTTCCTTTAGATTGAGTTCTTTTTATGAGTCTGTATTATCTCCTGGGTTGGCTCTTTACTTACATACATGTCTTTTTAATTTTTTTTTTTTTTTTTTACTTTTTTTTTACTTTTTAGAGCTTGTTCTAGGGTTTACAGTACATGTTTTCAACCTGTCACAGCCTAGCTTCCAATAATACTTTACCACTTGACGCACAGCGTGAAACTTCACAGCATCGTGCGCCCGCTTCCTGTCTCCTGCCCCACGGGGCTCGTGTGTGTATGGCCCGCTGTCGTCGGGTTTGCTTGTGGGAGTTATCGTTTGGTTTTTTACACAAACTTTAGATTTTAGAGCAGTTTTCGAGTTGTAGAAAAGTGTAAAAAATAGTCTGAGAGTCCCCTCTGCCTGTTGACCCCGCTGGTAATGTCATACCCGAGAACATTTGTCTCAACTGAAGAATCAATATTGGGAGATTATTATGACCTATATTTAGATTTCCTTGGTTTTTTCTCATGTCGTTTTCCTGTTCCAGGAGCCCATCCGGGAAACCACGTGACATCTGATTGTCATGTCTCCTCAGGCTCCTCTAGCCTGGGACAGTCTTTCAGATTTTCTTGGTTTCCAGTGACCTTGACAGTTTGAGTACTTGCCAAGATTGGTGTGCATTGTCCCTACACTGGGGTCTGTCTGATGCTTTCCTTGTGATTAGACTGGGGTTATGGGTTTTCGGGTGGAACGATGCAGAAGGAAAGTGCCCTTCTCGTCCCATCCCGTCAAGGGCACGTGCTATCAACATGATTTATCGCTCTTGGTGTCGACCTTGCTTGCCCGGCTGAGGTGTGTTTGTCAGGTTTCTCCACAGAAAAGTTACACTTCCTTCTTCCCCTTTCCCTCCTGTCCCCTCTGGCAGGCGGTCACAATGCACCCACACGTCCTCCTTCGTGTCCTTGAGGGTACAGTGTCTACACAAGTTATTTAGAGTTCTTCTGCAAGAGAGATTTGTTTGTTTTCCCCATTTGTCAATTGATTCAACCATTTACACAGTCTGGACTCATAGATTCTTGTTTTACGTTTTGGGTGTAGTCCAGGACTGTGCCGTTTTGTTGCTCATACTTGTTTTTTTAATGTTTATTTTTGCGAGAGAGAGAGAGAGAGAGCGCGCACGAGCAGGGCAGAGGAGGACGTAGGATCTGAAGCAGGCTCCGTGAGCACAGAGCCCGACGTAGGACTCAAACTCACGAGCCGTGAGATCATGACCTGAGCTGAAGTCAGACGCTCAACCGACTGAGCCCCCCAGGTGCCCCAGTTACTCACGCTATTTCCGGTTTGGGCCCTGGGTGTCCTTTCTGTTGGCGCTGGGGCCCCTCCGTGCACGTGTGGTCGTCCTCCCAGGGGCCCGGCTCCTCCGATTGGAACAGCCTCCCAAATCCAGATCTGTGTGCGTGGTGTGCCCGTTGTTAATTCTCTTCAAGTAGGTTGTAAGGCTGGACAAATAACCTGTTTTCATTTACCCCCATCTTTGTCATTACCCGTCTTCTTCACGTCTTTGTGCAGCTCTGTATTTCTACCTGGTATCATGTTTTTCTTCCAGAAGAACTTTCTTTAGCCCTTCTTGTCCTGTGGCTTTTGTTTGTGTGAAAAAGTGTTGCTTCTCTTTGTGACTGATGTTTTCACTAAGTAGAATTCTGGATGGACATTTGTTTTCTTTCCCTCCTATAATGACGTCATTCCATTGTCTTTTGTCCTGCATAGTTTCTGTGGGAAATCTGCTGTGATTCACATTTTTGTTCCACTTGCTAGAAATTCATAGAACCCCCTGGAAGTTAGCCAGTGCCGGTGCGAACATTTATCGAGTGCTTACTTGGATTAGGTGCTTTGTTTCCTGTGGCTCTGCGTGTGCGCGTCTCCCCAACCCCCTCGACAGGGAGGTGTTGCCGATGGCGGTAAAGCTCATAGGAAAGAAGCCGAGGGTTGTGGAGATGAACGGGTCTGCTCACGGCTGCTTCCAGGAGACACGGGGCTTGGCTGCCTGACCCCCGAGCCTGAATCCTAACCAGCGCACTCCATTCAGACCGTGCAGAAGCTTGAGGAGCAGACTGAGCTCATCCGCGTCTGGGTAAAATGCCATTTCCGTTCTTGGACGGGCTAGGGCGCTGCAGTGTGGGAGATGGGCCTGTGCTGCATTCCCGCTCAGCTTTTCACAGGCTTTGTGACTTTGTGTGTGTCCTGTGGCCTTGCTGGCTTTGCCTTTTCACCTCTAAAATGGGTGAGGGTGGCTGGCTGCCGTTTGCTCTGGGTTAGGACTCAGTCGTGTGGCCTGTGGCACGTCAGCTGCATAGCGCCTGGCTCTGCAGTCAGCCCGTGGAGGGTCTCTTTGTCGGGCTTTGCTCAGGGCACATCGGTTGAATTGGTGAATTGAGCGTTTGCTCAAACCACTTCGGTTTCCCCGTTCACGGCCTAGAGTTGCAGCTTACGGTGCACGCCCCAGCGTCCTGCCTCTCACAGCACCCTCCGATCGGCTCCTCCTGCCGTGCTTGCCTATCCGGATCGTGGCCCTAGCAGTGTCATTTCAGAGCGCACAGAGTGGCTTTCTGTGGTTCCTTACTCAGATACAGAGTGCTGCCCCAGAGCCGTGACCACGGGCGGGCCCCTACCTTCCTCCTGCCTCGTACCTTCTGCCTGTAGTTCTGAGAACCTGCTTTGTGGTCATACCAACCTCAGGGCTCCTGTGAAGTGTACTTCCTTTGATTAAAACCTTACTTCCTAGAATCATCTGTATTAAAAAACAACAACAGAACCCCATAGACCTCATTTAATAGAAAATACCTTATAAACCAGAAAGCCCTGGGTAAGCATTTGACGTTTTCATCTGTGCTCCTGTGTGCCTGTCTGCTCCACAAACATTTTTAAGTGCTTTCCCTGGGCTGAGCACCACACCGGGCCCGGGGCCCCGGTTCTTGGGGAGCTCCCAGTACCCCAGCGTCTGCAAGCAGATTGCATGGTCGCCCTTCACTACCGGAGAGACAGTGTGCTTGCTCTGGGGCTGTGAGTGGTGGGCGGGGCAGCCGTCCAAGGAGGGTCTCGGTGGAGGAGGAGAAAGGCGTGAGGCAGACAAGTGGCACCCGTGAGCCCTGGGGTCCCGGCATGGGGTCCTTGCTGGTGGCTGGGGTTTCCTTGTGGGGACCCAGGGAACCCATGGGACAGTAACTACTCGGGAGATCAGTTGGTTGGGTGCACATACCTTGAAAACTCTTGTTTATCATTCAAGGCCTGAATCTGTGGGCTCCCTCCTCCATGAAGTCTGCCTAAGCTTTCCTCCTCGGAGGCCAGCGGTCTGGTTGCCTCTCTCTCCGTCCAGCCTGCAGCCAGTGTACCTAGGGCACCTGCAGGCTGTCCCTCCCCAGGTCTTTGGGAGCCTGCACTTAATTAGGCAAGACCCACGCGAACACAGATAGCTACACGATTACTGGATGACAATAGTGATAGAGATTTTCCAAGGGAGAAGAACAGGCTTGTGTGGGCTTGTGTGAATGTGTTTAGTAGACAGGGGGGCGTTCAGTGAGTCCCCCAGGCTTGCTGAGTCCCGTCCCCACACTGCCGGATGTCACCAACACCGAGCAGGCAGGGTTGTTGAAGATGGATGGCCGCTGGCCGCGTGTGGCCCAGCGCGTGGCATCTGGGTCGTGATTGATGAGGGGAAAATAGCATGGTCAGTAGTTAAGTCTTGCCTTTTGTCTCAGTCATCTCTCACTTCTAAGTCCCTTGAAGGGAAGCCCCTGTCTCTGCACCTGCTGCAGCCCCAGGCTTGGGGTGGAGAGGGAGGGGGAGTGTGAGGCACCAAGCCAGGGGATTGGAGGAGGGGACAGGCCACAGCAGCTGGACCGGGTTAGGTACTAATGTCTGCCTTCAGCTGACTGGCTGGACGGGACTGAGGTGGGTCATCTACATTGCAGATCTCATTGAAAATAATGCTGTGCAGTTGAATACAGCAGCTGAATAATGTTTGCATAAGTTAGAAACATGTTTCAGAATGTTCTATCCAAGTGAGATGGGGATGACTGAGCCCCAGGGAAGGGTAAGTAGAGCATTCTGGAATATCTAAGGAAGAGTTTCTGATCTGCTTTGGGAGCGAAGGGGTTATGCTTGTAGTGTTTCATTGAACCACAAAATGTTATTTATAACCCATGTCAGGGGCAATTAAACTGATTGATGATTAAGAAAGTTTAATAGTTGAATAATAAGATGTGGTTCTTGACAGCTATTTTTTCTCGTTTTGGAAGCATATTTTATGAGTCTAATAAGGGTGTGGAGGATGCGCTGTGCAATATATTGTGGTGTAATTATGTGGCGGTGATACAATATTCCGGGTAGTGTTAGGTGCTACGTTACTTACAAAAATTAAAATACCAATTATGGCTTTTCTGATTCATTACTGAGGTGGTGTGTTAATTTTGACTTGCCCCAAGCAGGGTTAATTAGTACCTATTGACATATTTGATTAAAAGTCCCCTAATGTTGAATTGAATAAGAAAGGTCAAACAAATAACTTGTTTTCTCTGGCCACCCCAGCGTGGTTTCAGAACCTTCCAGGAGCCTACCTGAAGGGTTTGCTTGGATCGGTAGCTCCCTCCGCGCCCTGGGGCCACCGAGGCCACTGAGGCCTGCCCTCTATTGTTAAAGCAGCCCTTGCCTCTCTCCTTGGTGCCTGCCCGGGTTTTGTGTGGTGTTTTTCTTCTGTGGATCCTGAGAAACTTAACAGAAACCCATGGGGGAGGGGAAGGAAAAAAAAAAAAAAAAAGAGGTTAGAGTGGGAGAGAGCCAAAGCATAAGAGACTCTTAAAAACTGAGAGCAAACTGAGGGTTGATGGGGGGTGGGAGGGAGGGGAGGGTGGGGGATGGGTATTGAGGAGGGCACCTTTTGGGATGAGCACTGGGTGTGGTATGGAAACCAATTTGACAATAAATTTCATATATTGAAAAAAAAAAGAACCACTTCTTAACGTTTGTAAAAAGCAGACGTATGGTTAAAAAATGCTTTTTAGAAAAAGCAGAGATGTTACAAAGTCGCTAACACAATGACTAATAAACTAAAAGTGTAGCTTTGTAAGTAATGAAAATGCAAATTGAACCAAGGAACGCAGTTCTATTTTTGTCTATCAAATTAGCCACTACTAAGAAGGTAATACTCAGTGCTTTCAGGTGAGGTGAGATTGACACCCTGTAATCTTCCTGTGGAACTTCTCTGGGAAGCGCTTTGGCGCTCATTGGAAGGCCCGGTCGGAAGGCCAGTGCCTCCTTGTCTGCAGGAAGTAGGGAGAGATGCCGGGGAGACCGGAGTGTGGGAACTCACGCCGTGGCGTTTGGTCCAGTAGGAGCTGTAGACGGCACCGATGCCCAGCCTTCAGGGGAGTTCCAACCAGTTGTGGGTCAGCGATGTCCATGCAGGCTTAAATCTGACTTCCTGAGAAATGCTTTTTCTTTTTTAATGTTTATTTTCGGGAGAGAGAGTGTGAGCAGGGGAGGGGCAGAGAGAGAGGGAGACAGAATCTGAAGCAGGCTCTAGTGAGCCCGATGAGGGGCTCAAACTCATGAACGTGAGATCATGACCAGAGCTGAAGTCGGATGCTTAACTGGCTGAGCCACCCAGGCGCCCCAAGAAAGGCTTTTTCAAGAAGCAAAAAGTGACCAGGGTATGAATAAAAACGATAGGACAGAAAGCTTTATAGGTAGTCTCAATTCTGGGTTATTAGAAAAATGTGTGTACATATGAATATCATGGACTAAATTGTTTTCCTTCCCCATATCCATCTGTTGGATGTCTAAGCCCCAGAACGTCAGAATGTGGCTAAATTTGGAGAGAGGGTCTTTACGGAGACAATTAAGGTTAAGCGAAGTCATAGAGTGGCCCTAATCCAGTATGAATCGGCCTTGTAAGCAGAGGAGGTCAGGACACAGACACCGACAGGGACCACCCTGTGAAGACGCAGGGAGAAGAGGGCCTCCTGCAAGGCGGGGAGGGACCAGCCCTGGTCACTCTGGGACCTCTAAGCCTGCAAGGTAACGAATGTCGTGTAAGCCGCCTGGTCTGCGGGACTCTGTACGGTGGCCCTCGCCATCGAATACAGTGACGTGTACCAAGGGGTCAGCGGTGCCCGCGTGGCGTATTGATGGATGCTTTGCCCTTCCTTTGCATGCTTTTCTGTGTCCTCCGGATTATTTACAAGAATCAAGTGTCGTCACAGAAGCGTTGTTAGGAAGGTCGCTTCCACGTCCGGATCGTGAGCTGGAGTGAGCTCCTCTTTTGGAGGCCAGCCTGGTCACCCCTGAGGGGGACTTGCCCGGGGTGTACGTCACGTCTGCTCCAGCCCCGAGGCGGTCTGATCCTCAGGGTGTGGTGTCGGGAAGTCACGCGGAGGCTGTTGTCCGCGGGCCAGGCCGGCGCTCCGTTTGGCGAGGTGGCAGGTGGCGGCACGGCCACCAGATGGTGAGCGCGGCCCAGTGGTGTGAGGGAGGGTCTGCCGGGCTCTGGCGGGGCGTCGCTCCCCTCCCCTGTCGTGTGAGGGCTTCGCGGGGAACCCTTGTGCACCCTTGAGCTCTGGCTCTCTGGGAGCTGAGATTTTCTGAGATTTACATCCTCTTGGTTGCCGAGGCTTGGAGCCGGACCCAGCCTGAACCGGGTCCCAGAAGGATGCCGGGGGTTGGTCCGGAGGAGAAAAAAGGAAGCCTGAGGAGGCGGGGCCGCACTGGTGGGGCCCGGGAGGTGAGGCGGGGCAGTCGGGGGCTCCCTCTGGCATCTGCAGGGAAGCATGAACACTTCATGGGATGGTCGCGGGGGGACGGGGGGAGTGGTCTCCAGCTTCTAGCCAGCCATGTGGCCGGTCTAGGCATCGAACGCCGGGGTCTGTGGGGCCCATTGAGAGCGCCCGCTCTTCGCCTGTGCACGTGACAGTTTAGAGACAACGAAGGCCTGGCAGTGGAGGCCACAGTCGCTCTGTGGGTGCTGACGTGGAGCCCCGGGGAGGCCGTCCTGCCGGAGGGTGGCACGCGCCCATGCCTCGGCCGAGGGACCAGCTTGCCTCCGCCAGAAAGGGATGGCCGTCCCGGTGAGGCGTGGGCGGCGTCCCTGACAGGTGCTGGAGACAGGTGCTCTGCAGAAGGAGCTCTGTGCCCATCCCCCCACCGAAAGGGCCCCCACAGCTCCTGCATCCCCGGCGGGAGACAGTGCTGTGACGTGGCAGGGCTGTGGGAATGCCGGGACACGAGCCCCCAGAGGTGGTGGTGCAGCACGTGGTGGCTCGTCAGCGGGTCCTGAGGGCACCGCGCGAAGGCCTTGAAGTTCCTTCAGTGTCTGTCCGTGCCTGGGGTCCCCTGGGGTCCCCTGGAGCCAGAGGCTTTAAACCCAGATTCGGTCTTTCTGGTTCCCTTGTGGCGGGGGTCTGGGGGCCGGCGGAGCTTGCCACCCTGGCCCTCCGGAGCGCAGTGCCCGTGGTCCCACTGTGTCGTCGGGTGGGGGTGGGGCCCTGGCCGTGTCCCGCGGGCGGCACTCGTGCCGTCGGAGAGCTGTGATTTACGGGCCGTTGGAACTGGGCACGCGTGTCCGCTCGGCGTGGCCCCTGCTCCCGCCATCAGGTCCCTGAGGGGCCCCGGCCACCAGCTCTTCGTGTGTCGGCTGCGCCACGTGCCCAGGCCCTTCCCTCAGGGTTCCAGGAAGACAGCGCCTCATGGCCCCGTGCAGCCCCTGCCCCTCCTTTGACTCCTCCGAGCGCGAGAGGAACAGGCACTCCTCTCTGGTGACCAGAACCCTCTCCTGCCCTGGCCGGGCTTCTCGTGCACCAGAGCGGCAGCCGCGCCCCCTGAGCGTTTGGGCTCTTGCACGAACCCCACCCCCACGGAGAAAGAGGATGCTTTCCTTTGAGCTCCACCCCGGGTCACTTTTTCCACCTGACTGGAGTGTGGAGCTTAGTTTTTAATTAAGTATGAAACGAGATCTGTATCGGCTGTGGCCCACTGAGGCAGCCCCACGATGAGAACGTGTCCTGACTGTCCCCTGCTACCCCCCCCCCCCCCCCCCCCCCCCAGCCCTCAGCCAGCATTTTTCTGCTGCTGCTTGCACTGCAGGGCCTGGGGGTCGTGGCCTACCCTTTCCAGGTCATACGATGAAACAGTAAAGGGAAGACGGCCCGGAAGCTATGTGAGTGACAGGTGGGGCATTGGCTGGGGCTCCCGTATGTCGGTTTTGTCACCGTCTCTGTCTGCGGTCACCCTGCCAGGAGGGAGGGGACAGCTGGGAATGGGTGGTGGTGGGGAGGAGACGCCTCGCGAGGCGGGGGCGAGGGCTCCTTGGACTCAGCCGCCTGGGGGACGTGCACTGCCCTGGAGGATGGGTGTGGGCCGGTGCGGCCACCCCTCCCCGGTCTGCGAGGCCTGCGGGGGCCCAGACTGTGCCCCTGTGGCCACACACAGGCCGGGGGCCTCGGAAGGGAGGGCCCACCACTTCACTCCCCTACCCCTGGCCTCTCTCTCTAGCGCTGCAGCCGGGAGCTCACGTGACCCTGCTCCTGCGCCGCTCGGAGCCGACCAGGGCCCCCCTGTCCCCACACCCTCTTTCCTGAGCATCCTGGCACCGTCACTGTGCTCACTTGTGCTTTGGCGCATTTGTGTAGTATTTTAGTTTTCTGGCGTATTTCAGGTCTTAGGTCCTTTTGAGCATCAGCATGGCCTTGGCCTTTTCCGATTCCCTCATCGTATTGACCTGAGTCCACGCGTGCCTTGGGATTTCAGTTGGCTCTGTGGTCCTCAGAGCAGACTTGCGTTACTTCGCCTTCCGGCTCCACCCCCAGGCACCAGATGCCTCCGTGATGTCCACAGTCTCCTTGAGCAGTTGTCTGCCCACACGCGGACCGTGGAGGGTGGTGTCAGAGGCTAAGACCAGGGTTTGTCTCCAGTGCCTGGAGAAGGAGAATCCCAGTGGCAACTGGCCGCTGGGGACCGAGCCTCAAACAGGTCGGGCACCTCGGCTGCTACTTGTGATTGAACCAGTTCTCTCCCTACGACGACTGACAGGAGAGCCGGGTGGCCCGTTTCCTCCTCGTTGGCAGCATATGTCGCTGTGACAGAGGTTGAACGAGATGCAGCGTTGGGCCAGAAAACAGAAATCTGTCTTCTCTTGGCATCTTTGTGACACTTGGCTCCAGGGCCCTCCCACTGACCTGTGTGCAGGTGCGGGCACAGCGCCCGGTAAGTACCCTGTGCCCCCCGCTGAAAACAGCAGGATGACCCTCTCCACCGAAGAAAGTACATGTTGTCGAAACAACAAAAAACTCACGCCTCCTCCTTCCTAGCCGGAGGAGAATCTCATACTGTCAGTGGGAAATGGCCAGAAAGTGATTCAACACGGATACAGGCCTTTGAGGCTCTGCTGGGGGTCTTCGCCCCTTCACTTGCCCAGAAGCTAGTGCTGGTTGGGGTTGGTTCACCTCTTATCCCAGGTAGTGTTCGTGCCGAGTCCTGCCCTCTTCTGTGCCCTGGAGAAAACACACACCGGTCGGTACACGAGAACAGTCTCACTTTCAAGAAGCCGGTGAAGGATTTCAGAAAACATAGTGGATGGCCGTCGGGCATCACCTGAGTGGTGCGGACCCGTGCTTGGGCTCGCCCGTGACCGCGCCCGGCCGATGGCCTGCAGACCGCAGTGGGTGTCTGTGACATCGTACCTTCACAGGGCAGTCACATCTTAGGTCTGAACCACCCGCTGTTAGGCCCAGCCACTGAGCTTGTACCCCCGTGACACAAATACAGAAACTGTGTGAGGTACAGCGTCGGAAGTTGCCAGATTGCCCCAGGGTTTGTAACATCCGGTGCTGCGTCCTCCATCATGCGTCTTCCAATCCAGGTACAGACAGGACAAAGAAGCCCGAAAGCCATTTCTCAGGCGGTGTGGTTGGTGGGGACCCAGAAGGCTGTGAACCCGGCCCGTCGGTCAGCGACAGTTTTGCGCCACAGGGGCTCCGCAGGCAGCAGGCGGGCTTGCTCAGTTCACGGAGGGCTGACGGTGCTGGGGTCTGGGCACCGTCGTCCCTCCGCGATGGCCAGGGAACAAGTGTGTGCCCCGCAGAGTTTGCTGGTCAGACGGGGTGAGTGTGTGGGGACCGTGACAGGTTAACCCGGCGCTAGTAATGTGGGTCGCTTAGTCTCTTGTGGGTTTTCCACAGTGACCGGGCTCCTGCATGTTTGGTGAGGGGCCCGGGTGGAGTGCACATGCCCGAGCCCGGTGGGTGGCCTGGGGGAGGTGCTCTGCGATGTGGTTCTGCCCGTGCGGAGTGTGCTTTCCCGAAGGAGGCACGGGTGTCTCAACCCCAACCAGGGAGAGCCCTTCCCGGGGTGAGAAGAACCCTCCTCCTGCTCTGTGTGGCCGCCACTGGGGACCAAGTGAATCAAGAATGACTTCAAGGAACAGTCACAAAGACACTTGCGGACAAAGTCATACTTTACCGCAAAATATAGAAATGCACAGTAAGCCTCGTTCTCTTGAGCTGTTTGTGCCTTTGCGGTGAGCGGAGATGGGAGAGATTGGTGGGGACGGTGGTCTTGGAGGACGTGGGCTGTAGCATGAATCGCGAGCCCTCCTTGAAAGTGTTCCCCAGTATCTGTCAGGAGCCCTAAAATGCCCTTACTCTTTACCTGCCGATTTCATTTGACATGTCTGTCTCGAGGAGCTCATTCTCAACGTGGATCACATCCTTCCTGAATGAACGATGCTCACGGGGCATTCCTTGCTGTAGGAAGGGCCTGCCGTGAGTAGGGCTGCGGCCCGCTCACGGGGCAGCGCTGGTTCCACAACCTCCTGCCCGCCTTCCTAAAGCGGGGCTCCAAGTAGTGTCCACATATTGGAAAACTCTCATTACGAATGTCAGATCTCAATAGCATACAAATTTATCTTTGCAGGGCAACTCTAGTCCTGTAAAAGCTGAGCGAAAAGTACGCGCAGAAAAGATTGTAACGCAGCCCTGGGCCCCGCTGTTCCTGAGGCCTGGGTGCTCGTGCTGCAGCCACCGTGTGGTGGTCTCCCGGCCAAGTTTGTTGGCTCTGAATGGAATGGCCACGGAGCCTCAGTTCCCAGTGTGCTTTCTTTTTACCTTGAGGGAAATAGAAACCTCCTGGATGCAACGTGCTCTGTGGGCTCCAGCAGGAGGGGCTGTTGAGAGCCCACTGTGATGCCAGACCTCCGGGACTGGAGTGTGGGCGGCGGTTGCTGGTAGAGGGGGGAGGGGACCCCTGCCCCGCCTGCCCCCCCCCCCCCCCCCCCCCCGCCTCTGCCGCCGTCGGCTGCCGATTTCCTGGCAGGTGCCGAGGCGTTGCCTCTGCTGTGGGTTGGAGCCCTGGCTCGGTGGCGCCTGTGTAGGAAGGCCGGGCAGCTTGGGACACACGCTCTATCCGTGGGCTTCCCAGGGCAGGGAGGGGGCCCGCGGAGCTGTGTGCACATCAGCCGACTGTCGCTTACTTAGCAAGGGGTTTCTTTGTTGGCCTTTTCCAGAGTCGTGCCTTCTCGGCCTGCGGCGGCTGCACAGGCCCTCCTGACTCCGGTGACCTGTAGCATTCATGGCGGCCATCAGCCGGGGAAGGGAAGGGCCCCATATTTTCAATGAGGTTGGCATGTTCTTTTCAGGGGGACACATTTCTTTTTTACTGACAATTCAGAGTCACACAGTGGATACAGTTCTTTAGAGCAGGAGTAGTTTTCAGAAAAGGCAAGGAAACATCCCATTTTGCTCTGACCTTGTGGTCCGGTGTGCAGACCGCGCGTCCAGATTTTGTTTGTCGGTGCCGCAGGCCCTTTCCATGGTAGTGTTCCACCGGTTGGGATAGTCACAGTGTAAGCAGTATTTTACTCCCCGTTTATGGTTCATTTGCTGGCTGTAACACAGAGGGAAGAATGTGCTGAAATGTATTAATTCCTGATTGATGGGCTGCCAGGGCATTGCCAGGGCTGCTGAAATCGTGGTTTGCCAGCCTGGCTCCTGGCAAGGCCGTGCCTGGGGAGTGACCACAGGCAGCCTTTACACAGGCGTGTGGGAATTGCTGCGGAGGCCATGGCCATAAACCTCATTTTAGTCTTGGTGCGTGAAAGCCAGAAGCTGGGCACTGGGGAGGGCCACGCCCCAGTCTAGCTGTGAGCTGGGTCAGAGGACTCCCAACTGGGGTGTAAGTAGCATGAAGGCACGAGTGGGGTTTGGGAGTTGATGTGTCTGAATGATTTATCGAGGACCAACAATGGACAGTGAAAGCAGCTTAGTCTTTTGTCAATGGCCCCAGCCGGCATTGCCTTGTTGGAGCTGTCAGTGAGAGCTGGAGTGTTCATCAGTTAGAGCAGCGATCTCTTCCAATTAGCCGGCACTCTCAGATCCTACATCGTCTTCGCAAGAAAGGTACTTGCAACATGGCTTTTGTGCAAGGGAATTTCTTGGCTTCTTGCTGTGTTATTGCCCGTAAAGTGTGATGGCATCTTATGCAAGTAACCTCCCATTTCACCATCCAACTCGGGGGGCACACGGGTGGCCTGCTGGTTCTCATTTAGCACCAGGACTCGCGCCTCGGAGCCCAGTCCCCAGCCAGACTGTGAGCCATGCACGCGAGGGCCGGGCCATATTCCGCCACGTCCCGCTGCTTCCCTCGCACGCCTGGCACACCATCTGGGCTCGGTGGAGCTCGTGGCTTCTCAAGGGCTCTGACGTCCTCTGTCAGGTGGTTTTTCAGAACCCGTTTATCGTTTCCTTCACAGACGATCTGTTTCCCGTTACTGGTATCGCAGTGGGTATTTTATTTTATTTTATTTTTTTTTAACGTTTATTTATTTTTGAGACAGAGAGAGACAGAGCATGAACGGGGGAGGGGCAGAGAGAGAGGGAGACACAGAATCGGAAGCAGGCTCCAGGCTCCGAGCCATCAGCCCAGAGCCCGACGCGGGGCTCGAACCCACGGACCGTGAGATCGTGACCTGAGCCGAAGTCGGACGCTTAACCGACTGAGCCACCCAGGCGCCCCTCGCAGTGGGTATTTTAAACGTTGACAGTTGACCAGTTTATAAAACAGGTGAATGCTGTACCTCATTATATGTTTTTGAATGTGTTTATGGCTAGTGCTGTTGACCATTCTTTATATTCTGAGGCGATTTACTTTTATAAGTAACTTTGTCGGGTAGTTTTCAGCAGGCTTATGTGTTTTCTCATTGCATAGTAATTTTTGGTAGAGTTTTCCCAAATGCAGATGTTTCCCCGATTCGTTTTACTTTCTCATTCTTTTCCTACTTGACATCATTTAAAATTTGTATATGGTGACGTAGACCCGTTTTCCTTGTGTCCAGGGCTTTTCCCTCGAGAGGGTTTTTCTCACCTGCGCACACGAGCAGTCAGGAGCCTCTGGGGCTGAGACTGCAGTCTGGCTGTCATCATGACCCTGGGCGAGATGTCTGCTCACATGTTTGGGTGACATTTCAGCATGGGGAGCACCCCACATGCGCCCCTTGACCCCCCCGGAGGTCGTGCACCCACGCTTTCAGGAACGCACGGTCTTGTGCCGGTCAGTCTTTCTTTCCATTTGGCTGCATTATTAGTGGTCTGAGTGAGACAGCATTTTGCTGATTGATTGAAAGACCCATTTATCCTTCGAGGAATTATTTTTGACTTAATTAGGTAAAGGGAGTAAATCAGTTTAATGGGTTGATTTATGATCAGTGTGCGCTCTCAGATTATCATGACTCAGGCAAGCTTACTGTCTGTATAAATGTCTGCCGTCTGCCTTCCGAAGGATGGGGGTCTTTCCGGTCCTCTGATGGCAACACAGCCCAGGAAGAAGGTAGCCTGCCCCTCTCTACGTGTGTTTCTTTGTGTCCCTAAATGCTGTGACTGTATGTGACTGAGCACTTTCGTCCTGTGATCCAACGGGAGGTCCCCAGCCCCTCCGGCGGCCACTGCGGGCTCTGAGGACGCGCGTGTCCGTGGAGGTGTGGAGTGCGGGAGGCGTGGGGACGGGGTGAGGCCCGCGCACCGGGACGCTGGGCTCACACGTGCATCCCGCTTCTCCGAGACACCGTGTCTGCCGTTCTCCGAGGCAAGCTCAGCAGCTGGCAGAACTTTCTGGGGCCGTGTCGCGTTAGGAAAGAGTTTGGTCTTCTTTTCAGAGAACCCTGGGCTCTCGGAGAAGGGTAGCGGTTAGAGCCTGTGTGTCGTGCGTGATGATGTTCGCGCGAGCACTCCCTACAGCATGGACACTTGTTGATCTCAGCGTTGTCATTGGTAGAAGTGAGTCATGAGTGAGACTTGCTACATGGTCTTGAATTCAGCAGTAATTTGGATTTTTTCTCTTAACTGGAGAAATCAAGATTAGACTCTTTCCACCCGTTGTTTATGGAATTCCTCCTTCCTCCACCATGAGCTCTTGGCTGGGTTCATTCACGTGCTCAGCACATGTTTATCGAGTACCTGCCGTGTGCTGGGCCCTCGCGGGGGTGCTGGGGACCTGGGGAGTACGGTTCTGCTCCCAAGGGACGCTTCCCGTTTAGCGTAGGGAGAGCACGAGCAACCACCTGGTGTGTGGGGGTGCAGCTGGTGACCCTCGTGCTGGAAACACAGAGGACAGTGGTGCACATGCTGGTGTGCCAGCGTGGGCCTTCTGTCCTCTTCTGTCTCATGGTGGGGGGCTGATGGGCTCTCTGGCAGTCTGTCCTCACCAGAGAGGCATCGGCAGGGGGGCCCAGACTCTCCTTTGGGCCTCAGTAGTGGTTGGGGTTTGTAGACTCTGCTTGGGAACGTCTCCACCGCCTCTGGCCTGCTTTTGTTCCCACGGCACTGACCCCAGATGGGATCCCTTCTCTGCCTGCACCCCTGCTGGCAGACGCCCGTGTGAGGAGTTACCCTGATGTGCACCCGTCTCCAGGGCTCCTGCTTCCCTCCAGAAGGAAGCCCAGCTCTGGGGCCCGGCACCCGGGGCTGCAGGATGGTGACCCTCACGAGTTGTTCCTGCCTGGGTCACGGGGATGCCCCACGGGTTTACTGCCTGGGTCTTGGGGACGCGCCCCCCCCCCCCCCCCCCCCCCCCCCCCCCGGCATACTGGCTCTTGCCTCTCCCGCCTTCCCATAAGCCGCCTTCTTCCCCTTCTTGGGGAATGCTTGATTCCACCATCTTTCAAGGCTTAGCCCCAAGGCCACGCCTGCCAGAGCCCTGCCTGCCAGGGGGCGAGGACTCTGCTCTTTTGAACCTGCCGTGCCTCCCACCTGTCCCTTGTCACACTGCTCACTCGCCCTGTGGCCAGTTTTTCATTTACATCTCTCTATAAGTAAGTGGTCACCAAGCATGGTAAGTAAGCCCGGTAAACGGAGAATGGTGAATCAAGAGTCAGTGGGTGAGTGAATGTGTCCCCGGCTTCCTCTGGGCTTCCTGCTGGCTTGTCCTCCGCCTTCCCCGAGCCCGGCTCCTACCGTGCAGGTCCTCCGCCCATGTTAATACGGTCCATCGGTACTTCAGCCAGTAGCATTTCGGGTAACAGAAACTCCTCCTCACAGCGTTATTAAAAAGTCAAAGATCTAGTCAAGCCAAAAGACTGTTGTGAAATTAAAATTCTTCCTTTTACAAAAATGACATTAGAGAAGCAAGGATCATTAAAGAGACAGACTTTCCCTTCGCTGTCTGCTGTCTGCCTCGGTACCCACGCAGGTGCAGGTACGGTCAAGGGCGCTCCTCTGCGTGGAGCCGGTAGCAGGGCGCCCCCTGTGGATGGAGGAGCAGCTGCCCCCCCCCCCCCCCCCCCCGCCCCACCTGCAGTTTGCGTGTGGGGCTGGGGACCCCTGACTGCGGCCGCGTTGGGGTGGACGTTGGTTCTTGTCGTTGGGGCCCGCCTGGGGCCGGAAGACTGATGGGTGGGTGTGGCCACATCATGCCATCTTGCCTGGCCTGTAGTGAGCGCATCGTCCTTGGTTTGTCCTTGACTTGTGACCATCGTCTGCTGCTGTCCCATCGTGTGCTGACTGTATGTCTGTGGGCTACAGGTTTTCATCCACATGACAGAATTGGGACTTCTGATGGTGGCTTATTCGTAACCTTGAGTTGAGCATTCTTTATATTAGCATTAAACATTCGTAGTGCTGAACCAATCTGATCGTAACACCAGTTGTTTTTGCTGAGCCACGGAGTTCTGTGAATTTACAGTCTTGAGTTGCGGTACTGCTCTTACCATAGCAGGACTTTCCCCTCCGCCTTGGAACCCAAGTCTATGTAATTAAGTGCTAAAACCTCCATCACCAAAGTGTCAGGGTTTCAAATTTAAAACTCCCAAGTTGGGCCGTGCGAAAGATTAGACCGTAGAGTGATTCCAGCGAGCTTATGAAGTAGAGAGTATTTTTGATTACCAGTTAAGCTCCTAATTACGTGAAGAGGTTTATTGCAGGGTTTGTGCGATGCGGGTGATTAACGCAGTCATAACAGCCCCGGTGTGCTCCCCTCCCTAACCTGCGCTGCTCACCAGCAGGTGCTGGCTCTCACCCGCGGCTCATGCTTTGTGAGGCCGGCGGCCACACTTACCTCGGTGATCCATGCCGTGGGGTCCCTTGAAGTCACGGGGTCTGTTTAAATTTGAGGGATTTCTCCCTTTGTGATTACCAAGCCGCCCCGTTTGGTTCACCGCCAGGGAGAGCCTGGCCGCGTGCCGGGCCTTTTTACTTTCTCGTGCTCCCTGGTCATTACAGGATCCCAGCCTGTGCTACCGGGGCCGTTTCCGGGACCCACGCTGATGTTTCGGGGAGGTGGGCAGGCGTTGTCGTGGGAGCGGAGCCTCTGAGGAGGGAGTCCCCACGCGACCCGAAGCTCCAGTGAGCCTGTGGTGGTGACAGGCTCTTTTGCCCACCACAGGTTTTGTGACCAGGGGAGTGCTGTGGTAGCTGTGAGGTTGTGCCTCTCTAGAGTCGTAGAGGCACAGGTGGTCAGTGAGCGGCGACGGTCCCTCCCTCTCCTTGCAGAGTCGGAGGCCTCCGTCCGTGTCTCGCCCTGCCTCAGTGAGAACGAGAGGCTGACCGTGGTCGGCCTGACTCCGTTCCTGGCCAGGCTCGGCTGCTTCCTGGCACGCTGGTCTCCTGCAGGCCTTTTGTCAGGTGGGCATGCTCACCTCCGCAGGCTGTTTCAGATGCTGTGGGCCTTGGCATAGGAGGACACTCTGCAGACTCTAAGAAGTGCTCCGTGCCTCGGTGGTGTCGGGCGCCATTGCTGTTGGTGACCAGCCTCATCACCCACATCCTTAGTTTGAGCCCATCAACCTGCCTCTTACTTACCCGCTGACCCTACCAGTTCTCTGGGTGTGGAAGCATGGACAAGAAATTTCTGCTTTTTGTTTATCCAAGGTAGTTTTTGGATATTGCAAGGTAGTACTTACCAGGCTGAATGTTCTCCATTCTTTTACGAGTTGCTTATACCTACCCAGCCACCCACCCACCTGTCCATCCACCCACCCAGCCACCCAGCCGCACATCCACCCATCCACCCACCCACCTGAAGCACCCATCCACCTACCCACTGAATCACCCTCCTACCCATCCACCCACCAATCCATCCTTCCACCCAGCCAGCCAGCCAGCCACCCACCCATCCATCCATGCACCCACCAAACCATCCATCCATCCATCCATCCATCCATCCATCCATCCATCCACCCACCTACCCACCCACTCACCCACCCATCCACCCACCCACCCATCCATCCACCTACCCCCCCACCCACCCACTTATCCACTGGCCCATTCACCCTTCTACCCACCTACCCACTAATCCATCCATCCACCCAGCCAGCCACCCATCCATGGACCCACCAATCCATCCATCCACCCACCCACCCACCCACCCACGCACCTCCCTATCCACCCACCCATCCACTGGCCCATCCAGCCACCCACCCACCCAGTCTTGTGGGATACTCATGACTGGCTCTGGATGTGCTAATTGTGCAGTGCTGTTCACACTTTGTAGGGTGGGAAGTACTGAATGCCAGCAGGTCCCCTCACCCTAATCATTCTGACCCCCAAATGCTCCACAAGCTTCTCGGAGCACTTAGAAGGACAGTACCACCACTCTTGGGAACTTCTTCTCTAGGGATGTTTATCTGTAGAAAAGATAGACCTTCGTGAAACCATCCTCGCTGCTTAAACAGTATTTTTCCCCCTATTGCAAAAGTCGTAAGTGCTATGTGAAAATTTGTCGCTCTATTTATTCTCCACCCTTCTGTAAAGAGTAAAGAGTGGTGGTAGTTATCCCCTCCCCACCTTTCCCGGGGGCACCACAGTCCTGTCTCTGGCATCTTTCTGAGCAGTGTTCTCTGCATGAGTGCATGTACGACATGCAAAGGCGGGAGTTTTTGATAGAAATGGCGTTGTTGATAAAGATGGGATTATGTTACAAACTGCGTTTTCAACAATAACATGGCAGGGTAGCCTTTTCAAAGAATTTATTTAAATTGTCTCTTAAAGCCTTTTTATGACTTGAGAAGGCGAGTGAGATATTCTAAAGTAGACGGCTGTTTTACATCTTGTGCCTTCACGTGTAGTTGTGGTCCACGTGAGGCTGCTGACCTGCCCTGGGCTGGCCGGTGCCTTGTCTGTGTCCCCAGGTGCCACTTGGGTGAGCTGGGGCCATGTTGGCCTCCCTGCCGCCCGAGGCTTGGGGACCAGAGCTTGCCCCTTTCTCAGCTCGCGGCCCGTGGGGTGCAGGGCTCAGCCCTGAAAGGTGGTGTGCGGACAGCGTGGGAGGAGGACTGGGTGGTGCTCCTGCGGTGTGGCACGTGCTGGTGGTGATGTTCGTGCTCCACGGGACAAAGTAGGACACAGGGTCTGGTCCAGTTTCAAATGAAACAGGGTGGCCTAAATTCCGTTAATTTCAGTCATGTGTTGGGCATAAACATGGCTCTCGAGAGTCCGCGCTACCCCTCCCTGTCCTTCCGGGGCCTGTGGTACCACCTGGCTGGGAGAAGGCCGTGGAGGGCATGGAGGGGCCAGTCCAGGGGTGCTCCGTGCGGCACCCACCTCCCGTGGCAGCCGGCAGCCTCAAGCAGCTTGCGGGCTGTGTGGCGTGGGTCAGGATTAGCCAAGCCCAAATCCACGTGGCCCAGAGGGCTCGGCACCCCAGAGCCCCTGCTCTGGCCCGGCCCCTACGGTGTGGTTTGGGGCGCCCCTCCATGTGACAGCAAGTTCTGCTTGTTCTCTTTTTTCCTTGAATGTACCATTTCCTCCTTTGAATTGTTTCTTCTTTTGAACGGTGGGATTGCCTGGAATCCTTCTACTCCCGTGGTTTCCTCTCGTTGGCGATCTCAGCGGGCAGTGCGCCTGGCCTCTCCCCTGTCACTCGGCGTGGCACACGTTTGGGGGCGACGTCCTACGTGGCACAGGCTCCATGGCTGCCGGCCCCAGGGCTCCCCGGTGGCTCCCCATTCAGGTTCCCTCCCCGCCTGGTGCCCCTCCTTGCCCCAGGGATGTGGAGACAGCATGCCCCGGGGGAGGCATGTACCTTTGGGTTAAAACCCGTCACAACCGTTGGCCATTTTGGGGTCTTGACTCAGAACCTGTGTCTGCCCCGCAGTGGTGAGGCTCCCGGGCCTCACGGTGGATGGTTCGGTAAGTTAGCGTCCCACCGACAGGACCTGTGCTAAACGTGCTGATTTTGCTCTTGGTGTGGTCCGGGCTGTGACCCCAGAAACCTCTGGTGCCCGGTCTCCTGCGGGGACCCCCAGGGGCCGGCAGTGCCAGCCTCGGGAGTTTCTGTAGTCGGCTCTGACCCTGTGACTGCGGCGTAGGGCTTCTGGAGTGTTCTGTGCCGCCCTCTGTGCCTTCCCCCATGTGGGCGGGTGACTTCCCTGGGCGGGTGGACATTTAACTCACTGTGATAATGAGGGTCATTCCCATTCTCTGAGCTTTTGGAAGACAGATCGGCACAGGGTTTCTCTGGGTTAAATGCCATTACCTCATCACCTTGAGGAGTAACAAACAGCCCGTTGTGGGAAGTGACACGTAATGAGGCTGCCCAGCCGACCTGGTGTTGGATAAAGCAGTAAGCCAGCTGAGCAGACAGAGAAGGGTCTCCGAGGCTCGTGCGCGTCAGCCTGCCGCCTGTGCCCTGTGCCTCTGTGCTGGGGGCCCCGCTGCCCTGGGAGCCAGGGGAGGGCTGGAGGCCAGGCAGGCTTTGTTTCCCTGCTGTGGCAGCTGAGGGGACATCTCGGTGCTTTGAAGGCCCTCCAAAGAGAGACTGTTGAAGGCAGACATCTCAGGAGGAGTCCCCTGATGATCGTCACGGAGCCCGCTCCCGGGACTGGAAGGTAACATCAGTCTGCTCTAGTTTGGTGGGATGTTGGATTGATTCCGCCCAAGCCAGAGGAGGCCACTTACACTCGTGCCTGCGAGCTTGATCTTCCAGCAGGACGGCGTCATGTCGGGTAGACCTTGTGCGCTTGGCCAGTGAGCCCCGGGAGACCCAGTTTCCTCCTCTGTAAACAGGCGGAGTGGATGCCTCCAGACGTCCCGAGCCAACATTTCTGCGGTGGGGCTCCGTCGGAGGGTGTGCTCAGGCCAGACGTTGGCCTGCGGGGACAGCCGAGTGTGAGGCCAGGCGCCTTGCCGGGCTGTACCGGGGTGAGGCAGAGGGGTGCCCGGGTGTGGGAGGGAGAGTGTCAGCCCCGCGGGGCAGCTGGGGACAGTGCACGTGTCACAGGCACGTGCAGGCTGGGAGGAGGGAGCTCAGAGCCGGCCCGGCCAGCCTGGGGACTCTCCTCAGCACATCCTGTGTTGGGAGGGGCTCTGGACTTGGTGGGGGGGGGCATTGCCTCTTACTCATCTCTGCACTCCAGGCCCTGGCGTGTAGGGACAGTGCCACCACACAGAGATCACTGCTGTGTGTTGTCGCATGACCCCAGTGTGGGGACAGCCTGGTGTCCCACAAGGGACAGGGGTAGGCAGTGTGGCTCATGCGTACATCGCAATGTTATCCTACCCTAAAGAGGACTGAACAGGGGCGCCTGGGTGGCGCAGTCGGTTAAGCGTCCGACTTCAGCCAGGTCACGATCTCGCGGTCCGTGAGTTCGAGCCCCGCGTCAGGCTCTGGGCCGATGGCTCGGAGCCTGGAGCCTGTTTCCGATTCTGTGTCTCCCTCTCTCTCTGCCCCTCCCCCGTTCATGCTCTGTCTCTCTCTGTCCCAAAAATTTAAAAAAAAAAAAAAAAAAATGTTGAAAAAAAAAATTTAAAAAAAAAAAAAAAAAAAGAGGACTGAACAGAAGGCTGGCACAGGCTGCGGCCTGGATCCGCCCTGGGAACTCGGTGCTGAGTGATGGACGCCAGCCACACGGCCCCTGTGCTCTGCGGTCCCGTTACCTGAAATGTCCGAGCAGGAGGACCCACGAAGGCAAGGCACCGATTGCTGGTTGCCAGGCGCTGGGGGAGTGCCTGCACATAGGCTTGCTTGGGGGTGGTTGAGAATGTTCTGGAATTATGTGGTGGTGACAGTTATCTGACTCTGGGAATACGCTAAAACCCACTGAATCGTGTGCTTTAAAAAGGTGGATTTTATGGTACGTGAACCGCGTTTCCATAAAATAAACCCCAAACCAACCAGAACACAGAAGGGCTTGTTGAATGAGCGAGGGAGTTGAACGGGTGAGGGGGACGGAATGACCGTCTGGTCACAGTCCCTACACACATGCTCCTGGGCGCCCCGGGGCCTGAGAGCACGGTTGGCCAGGACGCGTCCTCATGAGCGTGAACCCTGTGGGGCCTGCCTGTGGAGACCCGCGTGGCCCGCGTGGAGGGCCTGGCCGGGCTTTGGCACCCGGATCCCCCCCTCCCCCCGGCCTGTTTTTGCCATCGTGAGTGTCGCTGCGAGCAGGCAACGAGTGGAGGGTGGTTCCAGTGGCTCTGGCGTGAGGCGAGGCCGTGTCAGGGAGCCTCCGAGGAGCCGCTGCTCGAGGCCTCGTGCAGCGCGAGCCCCCCAGCGCCCTCTGGGAGCGAGCGTGGCGTCGTCGTGCCGTGGGGGGTCGCGGACGCGGGCTCTGGGCCGCGCCCGCTGTTTGCGCCCCGTTTCCAAGGGTGCAGCGCTGCTGATAGCAGACGGGTGACGGAGGTTAACGAGCTCGTCCGCGTGAACAGCGGAGAGGAGCGCCTGGCGGCCAACAGCTGCTCAACAGGTGTTAGCAATTATTACTCTTATAATTATTGTCATTTCTGCCCACTTCGAACTTTCTAAATATATTCTCGGTGGAATTGCTTCTTTTCTTAAAGATTTGCCTTGCAAGGATGCCGTGCATGTTGGCAAAATAAAACAAAAGTAAATAAAAAAATAGAATACTCAATTTTTGAAACATTTAGGAGTTTCATGCTGGAGGATAGCAGTTTTTATAAGGATCTGAAATTAGTCCTTTCAAACTTCTAATAAACCATTTCAATCAGGCATCTGTTTTGCATTTTAAAAGTTTTTTTTTTTAATATTTATTTTTGAGAGAGAGAGAGAGAGAGAGAGAGAGAGAGAGAGAGAGAGACACCAAGTGCTCGAGCGTGTGAGTGGTGGAGGGCCAGAGGGGGCGGACAGAGGATCCGAAGTGGTCTCTGTGCTGACAACGAGCCCAACGCGGGCTCGAACTCACAAACCGTGAGATCGGGACCTGAGCCGAAGTCGGACACTTGACTGACTGAGGCTCCCAGACACCCCACGTTTAAACTTTCTCTCTGGGTTTTTTACCCTCGAAGAGAGAGGTTGCTCAGAGCACCGTCCCCTGTTCTGCACACACATCCTCCGCTGCTTCCTGGGGGTTTGCCTGCAGCACAGGGGCCTCCGCCCAGAGTGGCTTTGGAAACTCTAACCTTGGAGACCTGGGTTTAGAGAAATTATTGTCTAAAGGGTACGTGACTGTGTGAGAAGCAGGATTTTAAACACCTTAAGAGAAAACTTTCAGATCTGTGGCAGGAATAAGTAATCTATTTTAGGCCCTCTCTGATTAGGATGCAAAATGCCTGAGAAGCAATAATTTACAATATATTAATTATGTTAATTAATTGGAGAAGACTCAGCATATTAATTACCTGCAACTAACTAGGTGTTAAAATTGAGAACCAGTAGGTGATGAGGGGGAACACTTGGAGGCGTGTAGCCGGAGCCGGACAAATGGGCCCCGGCCCGACCTTGGGTCTCAGACCGGCCCCACCCCTGCCCCTGCCCCGCCCTGTGGCGTGTGCCCCATGGGTTAACCGCTCGCTGTCTTTTCCATGCTTCCCGGCCCACAGAGGAGGAGGACGTGGATGCTGCCGACGTCTCCCGCGTGCCCACCGACGTGCTGCGTAACGTGGAGGCCGACACGTACTGGTGCATGAGCAGGCTGCTGGACGGTATTCAGGTGAGCCCCTGCCGGCCCGGACCCCAGGCAGACGCCTCTCCGGTCTGAAACCAGGGCCACCGGGAGCCCTGGGCCTGCCACCTGCCTCCCTGCCCGGCTTGGCCGCTGCTCCCCTCGGGAGCCTCCCTTTCTACACCCGGGCGCGTGTCTCCTCTGTGGGGTGACGGCTCGTGAGAGACCCCGTGCGTGCGCATCCGGAGATGGTGCCAGCAGCAGGGCGCGGCAGGGCTCCTAGAGGGTGGGGCTGGCCCCTGGCCTGCAGAGTCTGGTCCCCGCACACTCCCCTCTTTCCTGCTCTGCTGCCCGTGACGCCCAGTGGCACCAGCACCAAATGTAGGTGAGCCGTCCACACGCTCAATGAGCCGTTTCGCCGTCCACACTCGGAGAACTGGGTTCAGGGCCACCCGCCCTTCACAGGGCACACGGTTTAGGCCTCAGCCTCTCCCCTGTTGCCCTGGGCCTAGGAGCAGCTGGCCCTGAGGGGTCTGATCGTCCCAGGAACCGCAGCTGGGCCTGGTCCCACAGGAGGCGCAAGCTGCCAGAAGCCTGCCCCCCGCGGTCCGGTCTCTGTGGACTTGGTGTCTGTCAGACCGATGGCTGGGACTTCCCCAGAAAGGCTGTGGGTCTCCCCGTGCTGGGGGTGGTTTGAGGAAAGTGGTTTGGGCGAAGAACCCCACGCAGAACAGGAATGAGGACTGGGGCCTCTGGGCGTCGCAGGAAGTGGCCGAGGACACGGACCACGGCCCGTCTTAGGCGCGTTGTGTGCCTGCACACCTTTCCTAGATGCGTGCTTTGTGCTGGGTGCCGCACGCCGCCCCGGGGAGGGACGGGGGTGTCAGGCTAAGGCCTCCCCGGAGCTCAGTGTGGGACACAGGGTAGACCCAAAGGGGTGTCGTGAGGATATTGAGACGCGTGCTCCTGAGGACCCGATTCGGGAGTGCAGTGAGACCTGGAGGGTGACGGGGGCAGTGGGGGAAAGGCCGGAGCAGGGTTTGGCTGCTGGAGGTTTTCCGAGGGACCCCACGGGCTAGGTTCATCCCAAAGACGGCTGCCCCAGGGACGGAGGCTGTGCGGGCGTCTGCGCGCTGTGCCGGGACCCCTTCTGTCACAGCTGAGTAGGGGCACTTCCGCCTGAAGAGAGAAACTCGTGGGGTGCGCTTGTCGGGCTGGGCTTTCCTGACCGTTGTCACGGCGCCGTGCCTGATGCCCGTACCTGCGGAGGCCTCAGCTCGGCTGCTGGCTTAGAGGTGGTCCGAGTGAGGCTCCCACACGGGGGGGCCTCGAGAGTGGGGCCCGAGGCTTAATTTGAGTGAAGTAGCCAGAATGATTGTGCTGGAGAGGACAGCGTGGGTTCCCGTTACCTTTGATGACCGCGGAGTGACAGAGCGGGGGAGGGTCCTGCTGCAGTTGAGGACCGGGAGCCTCGTTTGCATCTTGTGGAGAAAAACCCGCCTGCCGTGTTCTGGCCCAAGCATCGATGTATCATTTCCCTACATTGTTTGATGTTTTCATATGTTTTGGTCTTTCTCCCAAAACTGAAGACATTTTTGTCCCCTTTCGAAAACAGATTGAATCATAATGTGAGACTTTATCGATTTCAAATGTCACTTCTCTGACCTTGAGGGATGGAATTTCTGCCATTTAAATGCAGGATCATCCTGTTTATGTTTGTAAATAAAGTCAGTTCACCCTGGAAGCGACACTGGCTTTTCATTTCTCGCCTGAGGCTTGCTGTCCGATGAAGGGGCTTCTCGACAAGTGTGGCCTGTGCACGTGCGTTCACCACGCTCCGCAGGCCGACGGGAGCCACGCGGCCCTCCCGTGGGCAGTGTCGACGGGCCCGGTTACCAGCCCCAGGGGGCTTGGGGAGATGGGTCATTCCCTGAGTTGGGCCAGCTCGACTGGGGGACTGTTTCGTGTGTGCTGGTGCCCCCGCCCTCTCGTTCGTACGAGTGCGAGGGTCTGAGTTGACAGGAGCGGGAGGAAGGACGGACCGAGACATCAGCGCCCTGAGGGGCTGGGAGCTTCTGTCGCTACCCGACCCGCGGCATCACTGGCTTCCGCTGCCCCGCTCCCTCTCTTGCTCCTGGACCTGCCCTGTCCTCGCCACTCTCCGGAGACGCGGGAGCCGTCTTCCTCCAGCACCTTCTCGTCCCTTCACTGCTCGGTTGCCGGGCATTGAGAACACCGTGGGGCTTTGTTAAGTGCAGGCTCTCAGCTTGGTTCCCTGCATTTTAGGAAGTTGTGTGAAATCCACAGGCCAGAGAGGCTGCAGGGACGCAGAGTCGCTGGGCCAAATCGGTGCAGCGGCTCCCTCACCAGTGATTGGGCTTCCCGTGATCGGTGGCAGTCACAGCGGGACAGGGGTGAGGCAGTGACGGCCCAGCGTGCCCTCGGCGGTCCTCGGCCTCACGGCAGAAATGATGTCACAGCCCTGAGAGAGCCCACGCAGAGAGATCCCTTGCCGGGGATCAAGGAGCACGTGTTGGGACCCACATTTGAGCCCTGATGCCTGTGGTTTTCTACTCTGCTGTATGACCGTGTCCAGCTAGAATCAGGGGAAATGACTGCCGTCGTGCTGGATAAGTTCTAGAGGGCAAACGCCACATCTGCTCATTTTTCTGGAGACGTAGCTGTGGTTTGGCTCCCCTTGGGGCCTCGGTCTGAGACTCTGTGCTCTGCATTTGGCCACGGCGTGACACACACCCGCCCTGTACAGGTGCCGCACGCAGTTGCCTACCTGCTGTCCCCGTGGGATGTGTCTCCTGGTGGCCAGGGGTGCGGCCAGAGGACTGCCGATGGAGGACGGAATTCTAGGGGTTCCGGGGGTGGGGGGTGGGGGCTCTGGCCCCAGGAGGACGGAAGACCAGGACCAAGGAGACGCCGCTTGCTCCCAGCATGTGCCTGGAGGCGCTGGGTGATGTTGAGCAAAACTCGGCTGAAATGCGTACATTCACTGGACTCCTCGGTGAGGGGAGTCCTCCAGAAACGAGGAGTAATGACCCCACCGGTGGACGCTAGTAAACTTGAAGCGAGTTATCAGACACGGTAACGCATGAAAGTTTAGGTGTTATTGTCCTGGCCCGGTGTGCAAGTAAGACAGAACTTCTCCTGCATGGGGAGTCTGGGTGCTGCCCAGAAACCGAGGTGACACAGTTCTCCTGTCGAAGCTCTCCAGCTTCGTGTCTCAGTCTTTTTTTTAAATTTTTTTTACGTTTATTCATTTTTGAGAGAGAGACAGAGCATGAACGGGGGAGGGGCAGAAAGAGAGAGGGAGACACAGAATCTGAAGCCGGCTCCAGTCTCCGAGCCGTCAGCACAGCACAGAGCGGGGCTCGAACTCACTAACTGCAAGATCCTGACCTGAGCTGAAGTCGGACGCTCAACCGACTGGGCCACCCAGGCGCCCCTCGTGTCTCAGTCTTAAAGAGTCCTGAATTGCACAAAGAGCTTTTACCCCCGTGGGTTAATTCTCACAATCCTTACTGTGTTAGAAACTCAAATGGCGATAATTTGAAAATATTTATTAGTTTATCCAAAAATAACAACGATGAACGCGCTACACGCTGTTATAAGTAACGTATCTCTATGATGAACTAACGTTTTCACAATATAGCTATTTAGAGGACAGGCACTGTGTTTCTTTGTGGTAAGACTCTCTGTAACGTGACTGAAGACCATGGCATTCTCACGTGTGCTTCCGTGCTCAGTCTGTTGTGATGTGTTGTTTTTGATGGGACTGTGTGAAAACAGCCCAGCCGCACACAGGCAGGTCGTTGGAGGAGGGAGAATTTTCATAGTCCTTTCCGTCGACCGTGGACGTTTTCTTTTTAACACTGTGACGCGGCTTGTCAGGTGGCAGCTTCCTAAGGTAACTGCCGTGTGACATAGGAAGCCACATCAGTGAACGTTTTGTACCAAGTTACGTTAAAATCCATTGGCCTGTCCTGCACTCTGAGCGGATGTTTTGCCCGCGTGCGGTTCTGTGACATCAGTCGTTGGCCATTTGGAGAAGGTCGGATGTCTGGGGTGTGCAGATCTGGACGCCGACACGCTCCCCCACATGGCGTCAAAAACTCCCGCTTGTTGTATTTACTGACGTCTTATGAGAAGAACCTGTTGAACACAGAGTGGCCGATAAAAGTTCTTCAAAATTCCGATTTGGGTTTAAAAGCTCAAATATTATTATCGGCAACACATACTGTAGATTGTTTTCGTTGAAGCGAGAGTCTTTGTTCATTCTTGAGAAAATGTCTGCCAAAAACCCAAGTTTGAATAACCAGTTTGCCTGTTAGTCATTTTTTGCTAGTTAAAAAAAAAAAAATGACGTTTCTTGAAAAATGTATCTAATTCAGCTCACAGCCCACATAATTGCACCAGGTGCTTTTTGGGGAAGAAGTCACCATTCTTTTGCTTTTCTGGTTCTTCCCGCTTTGCCATGTGGAGTTTGGAGAAGATGTTTACTCAAGGGTTGAGATTTGATGCGATTGATCATAAAATTAAGAACTTTTCCTACTTCATCAAGGACATCCTTAAATGAAATTGCCTTCTATTTATCTTTTTCACCGAGAGCTGTTAATTATTATTAACAGCAATAATAATTGCTGTTATTAGGAACGCGGCTTTGATCCCAGAGACCACTTGAAAGGGTCTCCGGGACCACGACACTTGGCTGGCCGCCCTGGAGAAACGCTGCCCGAGGGGCCACCCCGCCCTGTGGTTTTCCCGCAGAAAAGCCCCCTGAAGACCAGCTCACGATAGAGAAAGCACGAGACCGAGAAGGCGTGTGCCGCACACACACAGCTGGCACTGTGATTCGGAGGAGGGATGTACCCCAGGGACCTGACGTCGACAACAGCCATGGGAACAGAACCAAAACACGTGGAGCTTTCAAACAATGCACGTGAGGAATAAGGCTCCGAAGAAACAGATTTTAAAAAAGAGCCCAGCAGAACTTCTAGCAACCGAAGTTGCCGTGGTTAATATTCAAAATTCCGTAGATACAGCAGAAGAGAGGATTAGTTAATAGAATGACAAGGTGCTGGGGTGGGGGGGCAGTACTGAGAGAGGGCACGGATTTGGAGGAGAGGTTTGGGCACAAGAGAAGGAACAATAGTTCAGGAATGGGAAAACACGCTGCGGGAGCCTCCTCGGGTGGCTGGTGGTAGCCGGCAACTTGCCAGCACCCACGAGTGCTGGAGGAATTAAGATACCGCACCTGGAGAAACGAGTGAAGCCGCTAAACACGGGAGGTCAGAGAAGACATTACAGGATCAGCCGGCGATGGACAGGTGATTCGCTTGGGCGGACGGTTCAATGGGAAACAGGCTGCATCCGGAACAGCAGAGGCCACAATGAGGTGGGACGTGTTTGGTGTTCTGGAGGAGAGTAGCTCTGAGGCCAGCTTGGATTTACGAGCGGGATCCAGCTCTATGCCACTTATGAGACCCTCACCTGAAACCTAGGATTACACGACGGCAGCAAGGAAGGGGTTGGGAGAAACACCACAGGTCAGCACTAACCAGGGTAATAGCCAGGCAGTGGCGTAGCTCTTATGCAGCTATTAGATGAAATAGATTTTAAGGTGGAAAGCATTATTTGGGATAAAGAGCATCACTGCCGAGGGATAAGCGGATACATGTACCAGGGAAGACGCAATCCTGAACGTCCGCTTTGACGACATTTTGCGTGTGTGTGTATATAACTGTATCTTGTGAGTATGTGCGTGGAGGGCCGGCGGGGAAGAGGAGAGGCGGAAATGTGTAAGGAGCGCTAGAAGACGCTGCCCGTGTCAGACGCTGTCTGAGTTGTTTGCATTGAACTGTTCGTTACCTCAGTTTCCCTGCAGCGTGTCTGTGAATGTCTCTCACGGTGGGACTGGTAAGTTGCAGAGTTGGGCTTCAGACCCTCGCAGCCTGGCGCCAGGTTTCCTGCCCCTCAGTGACTGGCAGGTCAAGCAGACGAGAATTTGAAAGATCACGGCATATTTGCGCCACGGACTTCATAGGTTGAGCTACTGGCCACATGTGGAACATCATACCTCCACGCACAGCGAGCTCGCGTTCTTACAGCAGGCCCCGTGGCACGTGAGAAAAATGGCCAGCTGGCTGTTACCACGGAGCACCGGGTGGGGAGATAGGCGCTCCTGCTGGGAGTGGACTCATCGGACTCCCTGGGGAACAGGAGAGCGGGCCCGAGTCCACGGCTGGGCAGCTGGGTCGGCTTTGGCAGCTCTGAGAAAGGCCCATAATTTGGTCGTCCCAGGTCATTTCCTGCTCACCCGTTTCTGACGGATGGTGTCTTCCACTAGGTTTTGTTGAGAGCACGTTTTTTCGTTTGTTTGTTTTAAATGCTTATTTATTTTTGATAGTGTGAACAGGGGAGGGGCGGAGAGAGAGGGAGACACAGAGTGTGAAGCAGGTTCCGGGCTCCGAGCTGTCGGCACAGAGCCCGACGCGGGGCTCGAACCACAAACTGTGAGATTGTGACCTGAGCCGAAGTCGGACGCCCAACCGACCGAGCCCCGCAGGCGCCCCGAGAGGACGTTGTTTTTATTGCGGGGCATTGGTGCTGGGAGAAGAGAAACACCCTCAGGGACGGTGTGTTGGGCCAGGTGGCAGCGGGACGGGCAGGGAGGGCTGGGCCAGGGGAGAGCGCCGGGCAGGCTCTGCAGGCCTCGTCCGCTGTGGTGCCGCCGTGAGCACCGTCAGTGGGGTGGGGGCGGTGGGGTTCCACGCTGCCTCCTTGGGGTTGCTGGGGAGTATCTGGGTGTTTCGGGGGTTGCTGTGACGGGGGGGTGCCACTGGCAGTTGGAGGGCAGGTATCAGGGTACTAACCGTCAGGCAGGGCACGAACAGTCCTGCCCGGGGAGGAACCTTCACAGTACCCCATTAAGAGATGCGACGTGGCAAGAAGGCTGGGTTTACAGTCGGCACATCTGGGCAGATGTCTTCGGCTCGCGTGACCCGCTAGTTACTCTGACGGATGGTTTTGTCTCGAGAAGCAGATGCAGTTATGAGGAAATCCTCTGTCTGCTGGTGAAGCGGGTGGCTTGGATCCGCCCGGTGGAGCGTGCCGTGGGACGTTTCCACAGCGCGGGAGGGTGGCCCTGGCAGGCTGGGCGCAGACGGGGGTGCCACCGCGTGCCTCTTCTGTATCTTCTCGGCTTCAGTGGTGACTGTCCTCAGCGCTGGGACTGTTGCTGCGGGGTCCTTCCTCAGTCGTGCAGTGGCTGTGATTGTAAACGCCTTTTCAAGATCAGATGTTTTATTTAGGGAAACGCTCCATTTCATTCTCCTTCTCAGTTTCTCTCCTTCCACAGCCGGGCTTCTTTCTGCCCCTTTCTGCGTTGTTGCTCTTGGTGGGCCTTGTTCTCCGGGCGCGTGAGGTGGCCGGCCAGGGAGATCTGCTTTTCGAAAATAGTCTGGTGGGCCATTATTCCTTACAGTGACTCCACTGAGTGTGTTTCCAGCGGTCTTTGAGATCGGTGGCCAGGCGTGGGGGAGGCGTTTTTGGTGTGGCTCATAGGAGTCCATCTGAGCCCCTCTGGGCCGATGGGCAACCTCTGTACGGGGGACTGCCTTCCGGCACGATGTGGTGTCCGTGCCCAGGGGCCGGTTCCGGACGTGGCTGTCCGCTGGCGGAAGCTGCTGGCGGGACAACGCGGCCAGGGAGGCCTTCCCCGCTTTTGGGGGGATGCTCCTTGTGCTTTTACCCGTGTGTCTTTTTTTTTTTTGTTTTTTTTAAGTTTTTCAAAAAATGTTTTATTTATTTTTGAGAGAGAGAGAGCGTGTGTGCAAGCAGGGCAGGGGCAGAGAGAGATGGGAACAGAGGATCCAAAGCGGGCTCTGTGTGGACAGCACTGAGTCTGATGCAGAGCTTGAACCTGCAAACTGTGAGATCATGACCTGAGCCGAAGTCAGATGCTTAATGGACTGAGCCACCCAGGCGCGCCTCCCCCCGCCGTGTTCCCATCTCACTAACAGCACCAGTACCGGGCTGTCGGGAGCTATTGCTTGTTGAATTACGGCTTCCCTGTTTGCCTCCCCTGGAGTCACACTATTACTCTTGGATTCATTACTTAACAGGACAGCTTTTTTGAGTAGAAAGGAACTGTTGCCTTTTATAATTAGTCATTTACATTTCGTATCCTTGGGGAAGAATCATTCAATTCTGAGAACTGGTTGGTGGCACGGGGGAGTGATGGGGATGCTGGGGAGAGGGACCGCATTATCCTGGAACTTGTCGGAGAGAAGGCGGGGGGAAGCCTGTCAGGGAAAGTGACGGCCCCAGGGGCTGCGGCGCATTCTGTCCCTCCAATGCAGCCATTGTGCGCCAGCTGTTGGCGGGAACACCAGCGAGGAGAAAAGGGACAGACATATCACGGGAAAACAGAGCGGGTACGGGGAGCCCTTGGAGAGCTTCATGCTCCAAGAAGGAGAGGGGCCCACGACCGGCTTGGAAGGTGGCCCAGGATCCTTAGAAATGAGCTTCGACAGCCAGAGCCCGGGGTGGCCAGAGGTCTGGGGACATTGTTCTTTCCCAGCTAAGCTCAATGGAAACCCCAGAAGCGAGGGGCTGGTCTGGTGCCTGGAAAGGTGGCCGAGGGGAAGGCGGTCCACTTGGCCCTGATTTGGTTCCATCTTCTCCCGGAAGGAGCGGCAGGGCCGTCATGCGGAAGGACGGAGAGGCGGGCCTCGTGCCCAGCCCCGTGGAGGGAGGAATGAAGAAGGCGGCCCTGGTCCACGTAGACGTGTTCCTGTCTCCAACACTAGATGAATCATGCTCCGCGTGGGGGAGAATCTTGAGAGATGTGATTTTAGAGCCCTCGCCGATAAAATTGAGAATTCTTGGCAACATTCTGGAAAGGGTTATTAAACAGAGAAGACTGTGTTGGTTACTGGGCTGCAGCAGAAGATTCATTAAGGATGAGTCATCGAGCAGCAAACAATTTAGAAATGAAAATTAAAAAAAAAAATTCAATTCACAATAGCATTGAAAAATGTAAAATCTGTGTTGTTGCCTGAATGAATAGTTCATCCCTTTTAATTACCAAGTAGTGGTTCCCCGTTCGAAGAGATCCCGGCCTGTGTGTCGGTCCGCCTCTCGGTGCAGGCCGAGGCTGCTTCCGGCCTTTGGCTGATGCGAGTACACCTTCTGTGAACATTCGTGGGCACGGCTTCCTGCTTGGCGTGCGCTCCGTTTCTCTTGGGACCCCGCCCAGGGGTAGGCTTGGCGGGTCATGCTGTGGGGGTGTACTTAGGACCCCCGGAGGGGGCCCTGCTGTCCCGCACACCCAGCAGCGGTACATGCGAGGTCGGGCCGCGCCTCTTCTCAGCAGCACCGTCCTTCTCTGGCTTCTCTGCGTGTGCTGGATGGCGGTCTTCTGTGAAGTTACCTGCGTGTACGGGGCGCCTGGCTGGCTCCGTCAGGGGAGCGTGGGACTCTTGATCATGGGGTCGTGGGTTCAAGCCTCACGTTGGGTGTAGAGATTGCTTAAAAATAAAATCTTGGGGCGCCTGGGTGGCACAGTCGGTTAAGCGTCCGACTTCAGCCAGGTCACGATCTCGCAGTCCGTGAGTTCGAGCCAGCGTCAGGCTCTGGGCTGATGGCTGGGAGCCTGGAGCCTGTTTCCGATTCTGTGTCTCCCTCTCTCTCTGCCCCTCCCCCGTTCATGCTCTGTCTCTCTCTGTCCCCCCCAAAAAAAAAAAAAAAAAAAGTTGAAAAAAAAAATAAAATCTTAAAAAAAATTCTTTTTAAAAAAGATATGTAGGGGCGCCTGGGTGGCTCAGTCGGTTGAGCGGCCGACTTCGGCTCAGGTCATGATCTCGCGGTCCGTGAGGGCTGTGAGTTCGAGCCCCACGTCGGGCTCTGTGCTGACAGCTCAGAGCCTGGAGCCTGTTTCAGATTCTGTGTCTCCCTCTCTCTGACCCTCCCCTGTTCATGCTCTGTCTCTCTCTGTCTCAAAAATAAATAAATGTTAAAAAAAAAATTAAAAAAGATATGTATGTGTGTATATGGGGGGGGGGGAAGTGGGAACATATTTTCCCCAGGTTGGTGGTAGATCGCTCCTTTTTTTTGAAAACGGTTTTTCATGATCGGAAAAATGTAATATTGGCGAAGTCGAATTTATCATTTTTTTCTTCTTTGGTAATTGTTTTCTTTGTGTCCTAACTAAAAATCCTTCCCTACTCCCAGGATGCCAGGATATTCTCCTAGGTTTTTCTTCCAGAAGCTTTATAATTTTTGGTTTGACTTAAAGGTTTATCATCTAACTTGACTTAATTTTTCTGTATGGTGTGAGGAAGGCATCAGAGTTTATTTTTAAAATGTAGGGTATCCTAGTTTCCTAGTTAACGTAGCACATTTGTTGAAAATAGTTTTCTTGTCCCCAAAATAGATTGCTTTGGTACTTTTTCTGCAAATCACATGATTGTGTAAGTGTGTGTGTATTTTTTGACACTCTTCCTGTTCCGTTCTGCTAATGGATCTTTACGCCAGTACATGCTGTCTTAATTACCGTAGCTTTTCTCAAAGTCCAGTAGAGAAAGTCCTCCAACTTTGTTCTTTTTAAAATAAATTGTCACGCATATTTTTGCTACTTTACATTTTTATATAAAGTTTACCGGCAGCCACTTCCTACCAAGAAAGCCTTAAAAAAGCAATAGGAGCTGGGGTTTGAATGGGATTATGTTGAATCTATGTGTCAGTTTTCCCAGAATTAATAGTATTAACTATATCGAGTCTCTTAACATAGATAGACATGTTAAAATTTATCCTCACAAACATTTTGTGGTTTTCAGTGTATCTTGTTAAATTTGCTTCTAAATAGGTTGGGGTTTTTTTTTTTTTTTTTTTTTTTTTTTTTTTGATGCTACTTTCAGTGGTATAGCTTTGTTTGTCAATTTTGTTTTTCAGTTTTTGCTGCTAGTATAAACAAATGCAAAATTGGTTTTGTAACCTGACATCCTTTTCTAGCTAGTATTGTTGCATAACAAGTTGCTCCAAATTTCTTAACTTAAAGGAACTAATCTATTTTGCCCACAAGATGCTTTTGGTCAGGATTTCAGTTAGGGCATGGCATGTAGTGCTTACCCATGTGCCACAGTGTCTGGAGTCTCAGGTGGGAAGACTTGAAAGTCGGCACAAGTTGATGCCTAGGGGCTGGAATCACCCAGAGTCTCACCCATTTACGTGTGAGTATCTGGTACCTGGGCTTGGCGGTGGGGGAGGGGGGGAGGCTTGATACAGGAGTGGCATGATCACATAATAAAAGAACATGTGGGATAGGAGACACTGTCGTGGTCACTTTTGGAAAATGTAATGTGCCACACCTTTCTGGTGATCTTGCTAAATTCACTTAGTCATTCTAGGAGCTTTTTTGGTAGATGCCTTAGGAGTTTCTCTGTTCACAACCATGTCATCTGCAAATAAAGAGAGTTTTACTTCTTTCTATATAACATACATGGCTTTTTTTTTTTTTTCTTTTCTTGCCTTATTGCATTGTCAAGGTCCTCAAGTGATGAGAGCAAACTTTTTTACGTCCTCCCAGATTCTGGTGGGGAGGGTGAAACATTCAGGCTCTCAGCATTAAGTCTGATGGTAGCTGTTGGCTTTTTGTGGATGCCCTTTTTTGGGTGGTTGCTGACAGTGCAAATTCCACAGACAAGGAGTCTATATTTTTAATAAGCACCCTGGTTTATTTGAGGAGTACTGGTAAATAATGGAATAAGAGGTTGAGGACAGAATTCTTAAAATCTGATAGAAGAAGATGAGTTTGCTCTACTGAGTCTTTTAAATTATGAATTGGTATTTTGTCAAGTGCTTTTTCTCCTGTTGAGATAATCATGTAATTTTTTTGTTTATTCTGTTAATGTCGTAAAGGACCCTAATTATTTTTTAATTATTAAGCCGACCTGTGTTCCTGAGACAAACCCCCCTTTGCCATATTAGCTTTTTTCTAGGTCTCTGGATCTTCTTTGGTAATAGTTATTTAAAGATTTTCACATCCCTTTTCACAAGGAATATCATTTTCTACTTTCTTTCCTTCTAATGTCTTTTTCTTTTTTCTAATTAAATTTTATTTTTTAATTAAAATTTTTTAAACGTTTATTTATTTTTGAGAGAGAGAGACAGAGTGTGAGCAGGGGAGGGTCAGAGAGAGAGGGAGACACAGATTCCAAAGTGGGCTCCAGGCTCCGTCCGAGCTGTCAGCACAGAGCCCGACGCGGGGCTTGAGTCCACGAATCGTGAGATCATGACCCGAGCTGAAGTTGGACACTTACCGACTGAGCCACCCGGGCACCCCCTCCTTTTTTTCCTTTAATTTTTTAAAATGTTTTATTTAAAAATAAATTTTATTTTTAAAAAATGTTTTATGTATTTAAAAAACTTTTTTAATGTTTATTTTTGAGAGAGAGAGAGAGCGAGCGAGAGAGAGAGCACAAGTTGGGGAGGGGCAGAGAGAGAGGGAGACACAGAATCCAAAGCAGGCTCCAGGCTCCAGGCTCCTAGCTGTCAACATAGACCCCAATGCGGGCTTGAACCCACAACTGCAAGGTCATGACCTGAGTCGAAGTCAGTCGCTCAACTGACTGAGCCACCCAGGAGCCCCTTAAATGTTTTATTTATTTTTGAGAGAGAAAGAGAGAGAGACAGAGAGAGAGACAGAGAGAGAGCATGAGTGGGGGGAGGGCAGAAAGAGAGGGGAGACAGAGGATCCGAAGCAGGCTTTTGCGCTTGACAGCAGTGAGCCCACGTGGGGCTCGAACTCACAAACTACACATCATGACCTACTGAGACACCCAGGCTCCCCATCTTTTTCTTTTTTAGCATTAGGGAAATGGTGGCCTCATGAAGTGTTTCTATAATTTCTGAAAGAGTTTGTGTAAGTTTGCTATTATTTCTCTTTTAAATATTTTATAGAATTCAACAGTGAAGCCATCTTGGCCTGGAACTTTCTTTGTGGGCAAGTTTTAACTATAAATTCAATTTCTGCTTTAGGTAGGGCTCCAGATTTTCTAGTTATTTTCTTGTCAATTTTGAAAATTTGTGTCTTTTAAGGAATGTGGTCATTTTAAAGAAATTGTCTACTTTCTTGGCATATTGTCATTCATAATACTCCTTAATTCTTTTTTTTTTTTTTTAGATTTTTTAAACATGTTTTTATTTTTGAGAGAGAGAGAGAGAGAGAGAGAGAGAGACAGAGAGACAGAGCACAAGCAGGGGAGGGGCACAGAGAGGGAGACACAGAATCCGAAGCAGGCTCCAGGCTCTGAACTGTCAGCACAGAGTCCAACGTGGGGCTCAAACTCACATCGGGGTCATGATGTGAGATTATGACCTGAGCTGACGTCGGACATGCCGACATCGGATGCCCAACTGACTGAGCCACCCAGGCGCCCCTATACTTCTTAATTCTTTTAATGTCTAGGGGAATTATGGTGCTATCTTTCATTCCTAGTGTTGATAATTAACTTTACTGCTACTTGTTTTGGGATCTGCCACACGGTATGCCTTGGTTAACGTTTCATGTGTCCTGGGAAAGAACTTGTGCTCTGCTTTGTTGGGGGGAGTTTCCGTAAATGTCAGTTGGGTCAGGTTGGTTGATAGTGTTAGTCTAGTCTTCTCTGCTTTTACTGATTTTCTGTTTACTTTTCCTATCCACTACTGAGTGAAGACTTTTGAAATTTCCAACTACAACGATTGATTTGTCTCTTCTTTAGTTTTTTCAGTTTTGCTTCACATTATTTGAATGTCATTTATTAGATACGCACATGTAGGATTAGGCTTTAGGTTTTCTTGATGAATTTGTATTTATTTGTTTATTGCTTAACCTTTTTTTTAAATGTTTATTTATTTTTGAGAGAGAGAGACAGAGTGTGAGTGGGTGAATGGCAGAGAGAGAGAGAGAGAGAGAGAGAGAGAGAGACACACACACACACAGAATCTGAAACAGGCTCCAGGCTCTGAACTCTCAGCACAGAACGCGATGTGGGGCTCAATCTCGGGAACAGCGAGATCATGACCTAGGCTGATGTCGGACGCTTAATGAAATGAACCACCAGGCACCCTGTTTATTATTTTTTTAAAAATGTTTTTATTTATCTTTGAGAGAGAGAGTGCACGCGTATGCACGCATGCACGGGTCGGGGTGGGGCAGACGGGGGGACAGAGGATCCCAAGCGGGCTCCACGCTGACAGCAGAGAGCCTGATGCAGGACTTGAACTCATGAACCGTGAGATCATGACCTGAGCTGAAGTCAGACACTTAACTGACTGAGCCACGCAGGTGCCCCTATTTTTGTTTATTGATATGAAATTCTCCTCATTGTTTCTGGTTGTGCTCCCTGTGCTGGAGCCCAGTCCCTCTGATATTAATACAGCCATTCTGCCATCCTTCGTCTTAGTCTTGGTGCGTCTTTCTTACCCCTTTGCTTGTGATCTACTGGCATCTTCTTGGTTAGAGTGCATTTCTTGTTCATTACTTACAGTTGGATTTGCTTCCTCTTTTTAAGTGTGTTTACGTACGTTCATAGGATGTTTCCAGTGTAATTCTTTGTGTGGCTGGTGTGTAGGCTGCTATTCTGCTCTTTATTTTGTATTCATTTTTCTTACTTCCTCCTTTTTTCTACCTTCTTCTGGTTGAATTGAGCATTTTTAAAAATTAGTAGACTTAAAAAAAAGTTAACGGACTTTATGTTTTAGAGCAGTTTCAGGTGTACAGAAATACCAAGCAGAAAGTACCGTTCCTGTGCACTCACCACCTCCTGACAGACACGGCTTCTCCTAGTATTAACGTCTTGCATTAGGGTGACGTACTTGGTACAGCTGATAAGCCAGTGCTGGTTTATCATTATTAGCTAAAGTCCAGAGTTTACGTCAGGGTTCTCTCTTGGTGGTGGACATTCTGTGGGTTTGGATGAATGTCTAATGGCACGTGTCCACCATTACAGTATCACATAGAGTGGTTTCTGTGCCTTAAAAATCCCCTGTGCTCCAGCCCTTCACCCTCTCTTCCTCTCAGACCCTTGACGACCGCTGCCCTTTTTACTGGCTCCGTGGTTTTGGCAGAATGCCAGCCAGTGGCTGAAGGCGGGCATTTACCATCTTCCCCGTTTTCGGAGTGGCTGGCGGTGGGAGCACTGGCCGCCGTGCCTGGGCTGTGGGAGGGAGCCACATCTTCACCACCGTCCTGTGACCGGTGTCACCGTGGAAGGGTGGGTCCAGGTTCTTGAGGTACAGTGATGACTCATTTAACATCCCCAGCGCCTTGTGAAGGGGCCCTTCCTCTCTCATTTGTAGATGAGAAAACCGGAGACCAGAGGAATTAAGGTCGCAGGAACCAAGGGGGGAGTTGGCCTCACATACTGGACGACGCCCCTCCACCTGAGTGTGGTCTCCCGGGGCGCTCCGTCCTTGCCCTCGTCCTTCCCCCCGTCTTCTCGGAGTGTGTAATGAGGACACGGAGGGTGTAAGTTTCAGCAGTGCCTCTAAGCTTGCAGGGACAGCTAATGTGATAGATGACATAATCAAGATTCAGAATGAGTGCAGCTGCCTGGAATGCCACCCGAGAACCAATCAAGTGAGCGAGCGCAGAGCAATAAATGAAAAGCCCCACGTTCAAGTTCAAAAACCCAACCAGTCGTGCCGGTCGTTGAAAGCAGTTTGGATACTTCGGGGGGCCTACGTCCAGTGAGGGGCCCTGGTCGTCCTTTGGCCTGGATCAGAGCGGTGGTCTCACACCCGACACCCCCGCGTCCGCTCTGCCCCTCGCAGCCACAGGCGTCTTCCAGAATGCGGATCTGGTAACCGCGGTCCTCCCCATGTCTGTGTCCCTACCTTCGTTCCACAGCTCTGCTCCCACGTGGTCTCCCGGCCTCGGAATGGTCGTCTCCTGCCTCACCACAGCCTCCCCTCTGTCCCTCCAGCTGTACTGGCTGTCATATAATGAGGACTCCTTGGTCCCCTCCTGGGAGGGTGCCCTGCTCTCGGCTGCTGCCAGGGCCGTCCTGCACCCTGCTCCCTTCTTTCTGCATCTCTGCTCAGGCCTCACCGTCCGCCTGGCCCCCAGGAGAGGCTCCCCGTTCTGCGCTGTGATGGCAGGAGGGACTTCCCGGATCACAGTGAGCCCGTCACATGCGCTCACATGGCCTCTGTGACGATCATTTGCTTGACTCTTCTCTCTCTGTGAACAGAAGGGCCCTGTTTTTCTCCCCGACTGTGTCTCCCCGAAGACCACCCGGAGGTTCACTGCCTCCCGGGACTCAGTACATAGGACTCAGGGCCCGGCTTCCTTCCAGGGCCAGCATGTAGAGCAGAGCCAGCCAAGCGGGGGGGTGGGGGGGGGGCACGGAGGCAACAGGGGTAAGCTTCCTCGTGGCCTGCCCTGGTGGAGGTTAACGCCCCCGGCGGCGAGTCCTGGCGGCAGGTGTGAAATGTCCTCCAGGGAGCTTGTCAGAGACTCCGTGCCTGCTTCTCTTGAGAGCTCGTCACCTGCACACCCTCTGCCTGGCATTTTTCAGAATTCCAGACTCTGGAAGGAACGCAGTTCAGCATAAGCTACACTGTCAGTTGAGGCACCCTGGGCGTTTCTTCCTTGTTAGGGAATGATGGGAACACTCCCGAAACACTCAGGCACCAGCCGAGGGAGGGAGGGCTGGCCTTGCACACAAGCCTGTCTGAGGACGGCAGTCCCATCTGTGCCGGGACTCGGCGTGTCGCCTGGCCCACGGCAGGATGCAGTAAGTGGTTCCTGGGGCAATGAAGGCGCCTACAGTCCGACACCGTGGGGCCGTGTATCGGATGCTGCGTTCCTTGCGGTAACCGGGGTGACGTCCCGATGGGCGAGCGCCGAGCGTGGCTGTGGCTGCCACATTTGCTGTCTCACCTGTGTGCTGCCAGGGCCCCCGTGGGACACTTTGTCCGGGGCTGTGCCAGATGGCCTGGGGGCGCCCGTAAGAGGTGAAGGCCACAGAAGTCTTTCAGGCCGGTGTTTGGGGAAAGAAAGGGCTTGCCGAGTTGTTTGGGGGCAGGTCCAGGGGGGTGAGGAGGGTGACGTGGTTTCAGAGTAAGAGGGAAGCCAAGTTCTGGGAGGCGGACCAGGAGGCGGGGCTCTGGAGGCGGGGCTCTGGAGGCGGGGTTCTGGAGGCGGGACTCTGGAGGCGGACCAGGAGGCGGGGCTCTGGAGGCGGCCAGGAGGTGGGGTTCTGGAGGCGGGCCAGGAGGCGGGGTTCTGGAGGCGGGGCTCTGGAGGTGGACCAGGAGGCGGGGCTCTGGAGGCGGACCAGGAGGCGGGGCTCTGGAGGCAGCCAGGAGGTGGGGTTCTGGAGGCGGGGCTCTGGAGATGGGCCAGGAGGCGGGGCTCAGGAGGCGGGGCTCAGGAGGCGGGCCTGGAGGCAGGCCAGGAGGCGGGGCTGGTCCAGGGCACCGCCCCTGTCAGGTGCAGGCGGGGTTCCTAGCGCCCCTGGAGCTGCGTGCCTCAGTAGGTGGGTGCTGTTGGTCCTTCCAGCTGAGCCCCTGTGAATTTAATTTTCAGCTCTTCCCTGAAGTGCTCCTTCAAAACATGCTATTCTCCTTTTCTCCTGAAGAGCACAGGAAATGCTATTTGTTATTGCCAGAGTGTGAGGTGGAAGGTAGCAGCAGATGCGAGGCACCCCCGTGTGCGCCTGCTTTGATGGTTTCTTGCGAACGCAGACTTTTCCCCCTGTAAACATTCCCCAAGAGGTCACTGTATTCCTCAGACCTTTCTTCCTCCCGCCAGTAAGTTTTGTGTATTGTATTCTTTTTGAAAGACATAGAATCAGATCTCAGTTTGGAAGGGTATGAATGTTTGCTTTTTGTGAAGGGAGTGATATTATTACTGTTCACGTTTCTATCAATGTGTAGCATCTCGTGTGCCCGTTCACCGCGTCACTTAGCAGATGTGTTCTGCACAAAGTGCGTGTGCAGGTGTGTGTTTGGACCGGGTGCTGGGGGTGGTGTCCTGGCCTTGAGCAGGCAGAACCCGGGGTCTGATCAGAGGCTCTTTTCCTGTGGGGTCTTGGGCCGCGGGCACCCCCCGGGAGGGCATGAGTGCCACGTGCCTCCCAGAGGGGCTGTTACTAGGGTCGCAGAATATTTCTCTCCCCGTACACTTTGTCCTTGGCAGGCCCTTCAAAGGCTGGCTGGCTGCTGAGTGGGGCCATCCACAGCCTGGGCCCCCTCCGCTGACCGATGTGGTCTCCTCGCTGGGTGCTGCCCTCTGAGCTCCATCTTGTCATCAGGGTCAGAGCCTGTCTGAAGGCCGGTCTTCTCTGCCTGTGACTCAGATCCAGAATGCCAAGCCCCTGCCCCATCAGTCTTTTCTGGTCCTTTTAAAATACAGATTTTTTTTTTTTTTTTTTTTTTTTTTTTAATTTTAAAGGCTCTCAGCCGTTCTTCTTTTCACGTTGTTTGGATTTCCAAGAAAACCTATCTTCCCTACCTGGGTTTTGAACAAATTGAGAAATAAAACAAAATAGTGGCAGATGGAGACTGAGGAATACCTTTTATTTCTTCTAAATGAGAATCTTGAAATCCTATCTCAGTGTGAGAGCCAAATAAACTGGCCGACTGAATCCCAGGCTTACTCAGGCTTACCCACCCCGTCGGAGCCGACCGCCCACGCGGTAGAGCCACCCTGGGGCGCCGAGTGGAGAGCTTTCCTGGGGAGCAGCCTTCCTGGGGGATTAGCTGGCTCTGAGCGGTGGAAGGAGGGCTGAGCCCACAGCCTGTCTATTCTGCTGGGCTTGGCTGCCGGGCTTAGCAGTTGAGAAGTTGCCTCTTTGCAGCGAGTGTTCTGGGGATAGAGACCGTGCAGGAGTGGCTGCGGCTGAATTCCCCGGAGGAGGGGAGGAAGTCCACGGCCCGGCCCGGCCCGGCCCGTGAGAACGTGCCAGCTCGAAGCGAAGCTCCTGCACCTTCGACTGTTCTCCTGGGACCCCTGGGGGAGGGTGTTGGAATGCGCCCTTGATGACTCTGGAATTTGCCAGAACTGAGTGTTAATGAAATGATCCACATCCTGAACCATACCCAGGTCTGCTGTTGGCCCCGGCTCATCAGAAGTTCTGCTGGGCAGTCGGATGACAGCCTATAGACTTCCAACCAGGCAGTGCGCTCCAAGTTTGAATATAAATCTCCTTCTGTCATCCAGTTTCCAGGGAGAAGTGAAGTCTCGAAGGCTACCCCTTGCAAAAGCTCAAGTCCAAGCCCCAAATTTCTTTTCCCTGTTACGCTCTGTCCTTAATGGGTGTTGCTGCGTCGGGACGTGCACGGCTCCTTCCGGCCCAGGAGTCCTGCCCATTAAACGGGAGTCCCTGACAGGCCTCGCTTCTCCAGAGCTCAGGGTTTAGCAGGACACATAGGCCTGTCACCAGATCTTGGAGACGGTCATGCCAGGCACCCGAGGGGCCCCCTCGGAAGCGCCCATGTTTTGTGCTTCCGTGTTGCTCTGGGTTAGGTCGGTGCACGCAACTCTTCCTGGTCTTGCCCTCGCAGAGACGCCCCGGCTTGGAGCCTGGAGCCTGTCACTCGAAATCCACTTGGGGGACATCGCCTGGTGAGCGATCAGGGCCGACTCTGTCCATTTTCCATGTCCATGGGGAAAAAACCCTCACTGCCTTGTAGGCACTTTTTTTTTTTTTAAGAGAGAGAGAGAGAGAGAGAGAGAGAGAGAGAGAGCGCGAGCAGGGGAGAGGGGCAGAGGGAGAGGAAGAGAGTCCTAAGCAGGCTCCACGCTCAGTGCAGAGCCCAATGTGGGGCTTGAACTCACGACCCTGGGATCATGACTTCAGCCCATATCAAGAGTCACACGCTTAACCAACCGAGCCCCGAGGCGCCCTTCATCCTTTTATGTCAGTGGGTCCCTGGGGCCCCAGTAAAAAACATCGTCCAAACCTCCCGTATCCATTTCCTGTTGCTGCTGTAACAAATCACCACAGGCTTAGTGGCTTAAAAACAACACAGGTTATTTATTATCTCGTGGTTCTGGAGGCCAGGGTTCTGATGTGTGTCTCTTGGGGCTAAACCAAGGTGTGGGCCGGGCCGCATCCTTCCCAGAGGCTCCAGGGAGAACTCATAACCTTGGCTTTTCCCAGCCGGCGCCCTTGGCTCCGGCCCCTTTCTCCATCTTCAGAGCTGCCATGGCGGGTCGAGTCTTTCTTGTGCTCACACAAACTCTCCTCCTCCCCTTCTACTTGTCAGGACTCCATGACCACAGTGGGATAACTCCTCATGGTCAGTGGATCCACACCTCCATGCCCTTTGGCCGGCTCTGGACATGGACCTCTTTGGGGTTGTCTCTGCCTTGCCTGTGTGTCCCCGTGTGAACGCTTGTGCCTGTGGGAGCCCAGTGGCTCTTCGGAGGGTGACCGGAGGCTGGCTGGGGCCCCGTCCTTGTTTCTCGCGCCTCTGGTGCCTTGGACCCGCCAGCCTTTTCCCCTGACCTGGTTTCCTGGTCAGGAAGGCCTAGAAGGCAGCATTATTCTCACGGTATGGATGACAAAACGAGCCCCGAGAGGGGATGTCGCTTGCCAAGGCCACACAGCTCCTGAGTAGTAGAGCAGGGCTCCCTTTCCAGGTCTGTCTGACCGAGGACTTGTCCCACTCGATGACTTCACCTTCTTCACCCGGCTTCACTAAGAATGGTCTCGCACTCACACTCTCCTCTTGCAGTGGCCGTGTCATTGGCCCTTGGACCGTGGGCATGACGCCAGCACCGTCGGTACCAGCCCGGCCACCGTTCCGCACCTGCTCCTGCGACGACACCGAGTCCCTCCTGCCCGTGCGCCAGCCAGGCAGCGGCACCCAGCATGCACTTCTCAGGGAGCCTGTTTGTTCACTGTGGGTTTTGTTTAACGTTTACTTATTTTTGAGAGAGACAGACAGAAAGACAGAGCTTGAGCAGGGGAGGGGTAGAGAGGTGGGGAGACACAGAATCCGAAGCAGGCTTCAAGCTCCGAGCTGTCAGCACAGAGCCTGACACGGGGCTCGAACCCACAAACCGCAAGATCATGACCTGAGCCGAAGTCGGCCGCTTAACCGACTGAGCCACCCAGGCGCACCCCCCACCCCCCCGTTTGTTCACTTTAAATGTAAACGTCTACGTTTACATAAAGAGATGCTCCAGTGAATACCCCTGAGATGGGTGTGCCCACCCTCTGATGTCAGGAAGGGGCTGGACCCAACCTCGAACCGGATTGCGCTGTGTGTTGGCCTTGTGACGCGGTCTGGTGTGTAACACATGAGTCTAGTTGGGGAACTCGTTCTGCTGTGAAAGTGTTTACCTTTGCTCCACTGCCTTTTCCCCCTCGGAACGTGTGTTTTATTTTCTACCCATATGACAGCCGCTGTTATTTTCCCCGTAGGACAACTATACCTTTGCCCAGCCTGGGATTCAAATGAAGGTGAAAATGTTGGAAGAGCTGGTGAGCCGGATTGACGGTAAGCCCACTTCCTGAGCACCCACCTCCCTGAGGGCCATGCGGGGTGGGGTGGGGGGAGGTGGGTGCAAATCTTGGGGCTCGGGCTTGGCCCCCCGGCCCGGGCGATGCTGTCCTCACTCAGCCTGTGGGGCCCGGCTCCCCCAGGGTAGGGCTGGGCATTCTTCTGGGCCAGAGCCTCTCCCTTCCCATGATTAAGGCGACGTAATCAGAATTCAGTGCAGGCACTTTGCAGGGAATAATGAGCGCGTACCAGAAGCGGGCAGATCTCACTCCTTATTAAGCCCGATGATTGTCATAATCTGGGCGACAGCATGGTTGTTTATGGCTGTCCTTTGGCACTCTGTTCCCTGCCTTTGTGCATCATTTTGCTACCAAGGATGCTGGCATAATTTCTCCATGGAATCCAATTAATTACCGAGTCTGGAAGGAACATCTTTAATATTATGGAAAAATTACAGTGTGTGCTCGGCCGTTTTAGATTATGTTTTCATATTTAAGTGGGGGCTTTGAAATACTTTTTACGTTCATTCTTTAAATAATTTCCCCTATACATCATAGGGGAACTGCCTGTGATACTGCAGCAGCAGAGTTTAATGAAATGAAAGTTGGGAGATAATGCCTGCCCATCCCGGGCATATTCTCCTGACAGCTTGTTACATTAACGAACAGAGCATTAATGAAGTGATACCGAGCAGAACCAGGCGTGGATTTGTGACGCCAGCCGGTCAGCGGTGAGGTACAGAGAAGAGAAAGGCTCTTTCATGAAGAGCCTCACGTGAGCTTTGCAGGTGACTTCACCGAATGTGTCGAGAGATCGTACTGTGCTTAGGATGTGATGGGGTGGTGGGCGTTCCAGCCATCGCCCCCGGAAAGGCACCCGGTTTGGGGAACTGTTGGATGACATTATAAAATGGAGTCATAGAAGTTACAAACTCCATTCTGTTCCTTGGTTGAATCTGATTTTCGACGATGGATCTAATGGTTATTACCTGATTTCCATACGATGAAGTTTTTCATGGTTCTTCCAATGATACTTTATTGATTCAGTATATTTAGCTGCTTTCCAACCTGTCTGTTCAAAATACTGTTTCCTGCTTCCGTAACTGCACTCACTCTTAACCGTGTGACGAGATCTCTGCGAGATGGCTGGGTTTTCCCCACCGGCAGCTTCCCGGCTGCCCCCAGTCTCCTTACGTTCTTGGAAACAGGATTTGCAGTGGATGTGAATTGCACATCCTTAGCTTCTTCTCTTCTTGTGTCCCTCGGAAGCGTATTTTATACTTTCCTGGAAGTTGGAAGGTTGTATTTAGTGTTCATCTGTTCCCGTGCTGCAGTTTGGGGAGACACTCGGATTGATTTTCTCTGTCACTGTGGTTTAGAAAGAGGCCCGTTGCAGATTTTCTGGAAGATTGTTTGAAAGAGCAGCAACGGTGACCAAAGGAATCCCAACCAAAGGTGTACTTTTTCATTAATCACATTTTTCAGCATAATTTCCGAGGAGGGCACTTGATCCAGCGGTTTTTTTGTTTAAAGGATCAGTTCTTCATGACAGAGAAGATTTGTTTACATAGTAGGTAACACCATGTAGCCTATCTGCAACTGTTGCTCTGATGAAACCTGAAATCCCCAGATGACCTGTAGATACCCAGGCTTTCCAAGCAGGAATTGCACATGGTTGGCAGAGGTCGGGCCCTCTGGCCGGTGGGCACCAGGACCCTCACAACTGCTCGGGAGGAGAACCTGCCAGCCTCAGCTGCGTGAAGGTCACCCTCCCCCCGTTTCATTGCTCACCTCTTGGAGAGAGAAATTGTGGACTTGGAACTTTTGCAGGGACTGTAAAGATTTTATGAAGGGCAGGATGTGTTAGGAAGGCAAAATTGCTTTAAAAAAAAAAGCTAATGCCACATTTCTGCATTTTGGGGAAAGGACGGTATTTATTTCAGAACTTTTTGGCACTTTGGTGAAGGAGCACACCTACACGGGCTGGTTGATTAAGAAGGTGAAGTTAATTACACGGATAAAACTGGAAAATTCAAATTCACCTGGTGGTGGTGGGCCAGACGATTTCAGCCAAGCTGCCCACTGCACAAACTGGAGAGGATTTGTTTTAGAGCTAGCAAACAAATGGGGAAACAAGAAAGAAAAGAAGGAAGGAAAGAGAAAGAAAGAAAGAAGAAAGAAAGAAAGAAAGAAAGAAAGAAAGAAAGAAAGGGAGAGAAAGAACATAAAGGAAACGTTTCTCAAAAGCATTGAACTGCCAACAAAAAGACCAAACTTGCTGGCTACATTCTAAGAGAATTCTGGAGCCCGGAGAGATGAGCCCAGGACTGAAGGCTGCTATTATTCTGGGGGCATCTGCTAATCTGGAAAAATAGTCGCGGCTGGAGTTGTTCCTTTGATATCTCCTACAGTGAGTGAGTTCAACCCAAACCCTAGCTACCCAGGACAGAGAATATGAGAAATGCCTGTAACTGTTCTGGGACCAAGCAGAGGGGCTATGAGGGGAAAATTGGAATCGGTTCTCATACAGTCTCGTAATCTTGGTTCACATCACCTGGGAGGACCAGGGTTGTTTGAACCTCAATCACGGTACTTCTCTATGGAGGACTCACAGTGCCTAAGAGAAGCAAGGCAAACTCTTTCCTGGAGCAAGGTCCCAGAACTGAATTCTTTCAAATAATATGATGTGCATCCAATCAAAGCTTATCACCTATTCGAAACTCCTTAAGTAAGTCCAAGTAGAAACAACAGGTAACAGAAACTGGTCCACAAAAAATGTTGTGCTTTTGTAATTCTTAGGCATATACCATGAAACCGTTATCCTTACTCTGTACAAAGAAATAAAATCAAGTAAGCTTGAAAGCTTGAAAGTGTCTGCAGGGGAATAGGAAACTGTATAATTTTGTCCGAGAGACTTGAAAAATGACCAAATAGGATTTCTGGAATTGCAAATGTGATAATCAAATTAAAAGCTTAGTGGTTAGAAACAGATAAAGAGAACATTAGTGAACTGGAAGGTGGTTGGAAGGAAATAGCCATAATAAAACCCGGAGGGTAAGAATATGGAAATCACAGAAGGCAGGAGATGTAGAGGGTGTGGGCAGGAAGCCTGATGTACGTTTGTTTGGAGACACAGGAGGAGAAGAGAGAGAATGAGTAAGACTTTGAAGAGATGGTAACTTGAGATATTTTCCAAAAGTACTGAAATGCACCAGTTCACAGACTTAAGAGACCAGTGGATCCAGAGGACAATTACTAACGGGAAAACTGCATCCTCATGAAGTTTAATGAAACTAAAGACAAAGTCGTAAAGCATCTGGAGAAAAGTTATTTTCTAAGAACGGCTATTTGAAAACTGACTTCTCAACAAAGATATGAGAAGATAGCCTCATTGTGCTTCAAGAATGTAACTCTAGAGTCTTCATCCAGCCAGAATATCTGTCAGGAGTGAATGGGGAATTCCAGAAGGCCACCTGCCTGCGCTGTTTTGCGCTACCTCTGAGAAACCGTGCAAATCAACACGCGCAGCAAATAAAAGCACACACAAGCTACTCTTGCAGCAGAAGTAGAACTCACATCCCCTGTAAGTGGGTAAATCATCGTCCAACCCCAGCCTGTGGGGAGGGGCAGGTGGTCAGTGCGAGAAGTCTCTGGACAAAGGAGAGGGTTATGGCACCTCAGGAGAAAAAGAACCACCGTGCCCTCTGCTTCTCCGGGACGATTAGATGTGAACTCTCACACACGGTGTACGAGTGCACGGCCTGGCTCCAGAGGTGCATCGAGAACGCACATTGGCCAAGCCTCTAAAAATCCGGGTTGGGTGGAAGCCGAATGTCACCGTTACGGTCACGACAGGCTCACCGATACCTTGTGAACAAACAGCGTGTACATCTCAGCAGCCTAAACAGCGAGCGCATCCCTTGTGGCTTGGCCGGAGGTCCCGCGTTGTTTTCCCTCTGGCACTCAGGCTGAGGCTCAGCTGCCATCAGGAGTGTTCCGCCCAGTTCCCGTGATGGAAGGAAAAGCATTCTGGGGAGGACTCACAGGTGCTTAATGCTTCCGGCAGTAAGTGGTTCCTACAGCTGTGCTGTGTTTCGTTGGCCGAACCAAGTCATGTGCTGTGACAAAAGTCAGGGGCAAAGGGAAGCGGAGAGCCCAGTGCCATGGTGGACAGAGACGCGGGTGCACCAGCACAGACGTGCCCACGGGCAGGAGCACGTGCCCTCAGCGTGTCTGTTCCCTGCTTACCACGTGATGTTTGTACGTGAGAGCGTAAGTTCACGCCAATTATTTAGAAATTTGCTGCTGTAATAACGAACAGAGGTTAACACTCGTGCAGTGAGAATCTCAGCACGCGAATCACCTTCGGGGATTTTTGCCCCACCTCACACCTAGCATGTACGTGTATTTGAAAGAAATGTCACATTTTTGCGGCATATTCAGATGATGTGCTTTGTGCGTTTATTGTCCTTATGTCCATTACCTCTGATGTTAACTTGCGAGAGCCCACGATCTCCAGTGAACCCCAAGTTTGGCCCCTGCGCCCTTCCAAAGGCTGCATTCAGAGCCCTGTGGCCGAAACCTGGGGGCAGCCGCACCGCGGGCTTTGTTGTCATGCATCTTTGTGTTGTAAGATGATATAAGTTGTTTTTAATGTTTATTCATTTCTGAGTGAGAGAACACAAGCGGGTAAGCAGCAGAGAGAGAGAGAGAGAGAGGGAGACACAGAATCCGAAGCAGGCTCCGAGCTGTCAGCACAGAGCCTGACAAGAGGCTGGAACCACAAACTGTGAGATCATGACCTGAGCCAAAGTCGGCCGCTTAACCGACTGAGCCACCCAGGTGCCCCTGTCATAAGATGATATAAATGAAATCCTTGCCACATCTTTTGTTTAAAAATCTAAGGGAGAGCCTATGTCATTATTACAAAAGGAATATTTCAAGATACACAGCATTAGCAGGTTCTGGGTATGTCCGTGTTTGTTTTTTTCAGAAGACTTAAAATCAGATCCTAGAGAATTGCTTCATAGATTAGTGTCCTGTGGGGCGCAAAATGGGCACAGAAAGGGAAGCCAGGGGATCGTTCCTGGTGATGGGCTGGCCTTAGGACAGAGCCGGGACTGTCATCCGCCCTCCTGACGGCCCAGAACTCCTTGCTATCCCTGGGGCCCTGGGTCTGCTCAGCTCTGCTCTGAAATTGTTTCCAGAGACAATAAACCCAAGAGGCCCCAGTGGGCCAGAAGGAGGAGAGAAATCTGGTCGTCATTCAGCCAGTCTGAGCCAAGATCTTCGGCAGATGTCGGCCCAGAGATTTCCATCTTTGGCGTTAGGCCTGTCTCCAGGCTGCTCGGGAAGGCCAGAGCCAGCCACCAGAAATGGCCCCGCTCTCGGCATTCTGATCCAGACCATGCCTTCTTTCCTTTGGTGAAAAACAGATAAATCCTTCCTCCTACCTGGTCTCAGCAGTGCCAGATTGAGCACGTGAAAGTAAGCGCCCGGGTAAATTTGAATTTCACATAAATAATACCTTTTTTAGCATAAGCACGACACCCACTGAAATTCAGATTTCACTGGGCCGCCGGTATCTCCCCGGGCAGCTCTGTGCCAGCTGAGCTCAGCGCGGGGCCACATCAGATCGAGACCCGGTCCCGAGCCCCGGGCTGCCTGTGCGGCTGGGGTCACTGGTGGTGGTGAGAAATCCTGCCTTACACAGGCTATCTGGGCTATCTGAAATTAAAGATACATGCGTGTACGCGCACACACACGCCCTCACATGTACACACCTACTCTCCCCCGGGTGTGGTTCCTTCCTGACGTGGTTACTGTGTCAGTACTTTCCGGGTTTCTCTGGAGCCCCGCTGATACTCAGCACACGTCCCTGTTGCCCGCCGTGTCAGAGCAGGGCCCGCTTTGTCCTCCACCAGGAATCGTTCCCTGAGTCTTAAGCCGCCGCGCTCGCTGGACTTGACGCTGCAGATGTGCTGATGCTGCCGGTCGCTGGGCGGTTTTCACACGCAGTTGTTCTCCTCCGTTAGGTTCGGTCAGTTTCTGACCCCCGAACTGTGATTCTCTGACAGGCTGATCTAGGAGCCCTGGACCGCCCCGTGAGTGAGCCCACCGTCGCGCAGGGGCTCACTGCCCTGGGGGTGCCGGGGTTTTCCTGTGCGGTCACTGTGGACGTGACCTTTTGAGATCCGCTGGCCCAGGGCTGTGCAGGACGCGTGCCGTGTTGACCCGTGTCAGTCGAGTACAGGCGGTCTCCACCTTGAGTCGCTCAACCGGATTTGCCCTTCGTCCCTGCTGCCGCGATGTTCTGCCGGGAACAGCAGCTGGATGTCCAGGCGCGGCTTCCAGACCCTTCACAGGATGAACCAGCCCCCCTCCTCCAGCAGCTCCAGGCCGGCCCAGGCGGACCCTTTGCTTTCCGTCAGTCAGTGCACGTGGTCCCAGCTTCCGCTCCGCTCGTGGCTCTCGTCGTGGCCTTTGCCTGAAACCCTCTTCTCCCCCTGCGGCTTCTGTCCCCCGCAGCCAGGGTCCTAGCGCTCCCTCTGAGCACCACGCACAGAGAAAGTGGCCGCAGGAGACGGAAGGAGTTTGCTGCGTGGAGGGGGGTAGCCGGTGTGGAGCGAGTGCCAGACGGGACTTCAGGGAGCCGAGAGTAGGGCAGGTGACCAGTGCCCGGAGCCGGAGATCGTGGGGTGCAGCCTGGGAAGCACTTTGTGAATCGTGTGCTCGGTGACCCCATGTGCCTGTCATGGAGGGGAGTCTGTAGGAGGCCCCCCACCTTGGGCCAGAGCCTGGAAAGTGTTGCTGACAGTCCCGGGAAGAGGCCATACCAGCCCAGGCCCAGGGCAGGCCTGAGCTCCTGGGTCCTACAGAATTTTCTCCTGTGGGCGCCTTCAGGTTTTGATCCGTCACTGAGTATTCCGAAGTGTGCCAGCACTGTGCCACCACCAGCCTGCTGTGCACAGGGCACTCCTGGGGGTGTGGACCGTGTGTCCAGAGCTCTCTGCAAGGTGTTCATGCTGTGGCATGGGGGTTGCATGCTCCTGGTGGCAGTGGCCAAGTGTCACAGGACAGGCATGTTGTATGAGCATGAGGGAGAGGCAGAGGGTCCCTGCCCCTTCCTCTTCAGATTCCAGCCAGAGGGACTGGAGGGCAATGGCCAGCAGGGTGTGGCTTTGTGAAAGGGGCCTTGGTCACTCCCGCAGTGGCTCCCCCACAGTGTTGGCCTGGGGACCCTGCCTGGGACCTGAGCCGGGATGGGTCTTCTCACCCTTTCCTTGGATCTCCTGTGGCCGGTTGGCGTGGGGGCTGGTCTGTAAAGCAGACCCCGTGCCCAGTTGACCGGTCCGCTCCCACAGAGGGTCTCGGCACCTCACCTGGTCGGAAGCTGCAGCAAGGAGGGGGCCCGGATGGGCCGGGGTGGGGCGCGAGTCTGCAGGCCTGAGCCTAGAAGGCAGCCTGTCTTCCTGCCGGGGGCTTCCTGCATGAGAGCGGGAGCAGGGCGAGCCCTGGCGCTCTGAGTGGCCCGTCCCTGCTGTGGGCACACGGAAGCCCTTTGTTCGGGGCGTGGTTTTCGGTGTTTGGAGAGGAGCAGGCAAGCTGGGGCACGTGAGTGGGCGCATCCCCGGGGGTGAGCAGGCACACACGTCTTGGGGGGGTGGCATGCGGGCACACACCGAGTGGGCAGGTGGACACACCCCCGGGGGGGCAGGCTGACCTCCAGCTGCAGGGTTGGACAGAAATTAGGTCCCACAGTTTTGGTCCCCCGGCGAGGGGCCGATGCTGGTCCTGAGCAGCGTGGGAGGCCGGTGAGAGGCCTGCGGGTTAGAACAGGGAGATGGGAGAGCCCCGTTGGGGCTTCTGGGAAAGAATGCTTGACCACCCCGGGTCCTCCTGACCGCTGGTTAGCAAGTGTGTGCCCTTGGCGGCTGACCGTCTCGGGCCCTGGCTCCGGCTCGTCCCCCACGAGCCCTCAGCGCGCCCGGACGTGGAGGCCCATGTGCTGGAAGCCGTGCTGGGCGTCGGTGGCCACCGTCCCCACTGCCATCTGTATTCACTGCCTCGCCGTGGTTAGGAGCGGATGGGCTGACGCTTCTTCGAGTGCTGGCAAGTGTGATGTGGGGGCTCCGCTTGGCCCCATTCACCTTGTGGGGCGGCCAAGGGCCCTGTGTGCACTGGCTCCCTGCGCGGGCCCCTCCGTCTGGTCCCTGGGAAGCCCGTTAGCGAGACGACACAGGCCGAACCCAGGAGACCGAGGGTGGCTGTGGCCATCAGTATTTTTTAAATTGTACACTTCCGCCCCGAGGGAAGAAGATGCCAGAATGCGTCCTCAGAGAACAGCTCTCCCTTCGTGGGCATGGCCTCATCTGCTTGTACATTTCCCCTGTCCTCTGTGTTTTAATTTAGGGTAAATGTGATTTTAATGAAATTTCTCTGAAAGCTGTCTTGACTACATTGTAAGGTTAAAATTGACTTATTCTTTCAAGATAGAATTCAGTTACATCTAGTAAACTAGATTCGGCTTTATTACCATCCAAGTGAAAATATTTTTATTACTGCTACAAGGTAAGCAGTCGGAGAGCAGAGAATAAATCAACAGCCCGGCCCAGCCGTGGAACCTTCGGCGTGCGACAGTGAAAAATAACAAGCTTCCTCTCCCCCGCTCGCGTCCTCATTAGGCCCCGGGATGGCTGGTGTGAACATTCGCAATGATAGCGATATTTCACCGGAGACACGGGAGCCTGGCGACCGGCAAAGCACACGTGTGGCGGCAGTGACGTCGGATACGGGGGTCGTGTGTTCGCCCAGCGAGGCTGAGTGTGCCGCGTGGGGCCGCGTCCCTGTGCCCGTCTCCCTGGCTCGAGCCAGGACTCTGTCCCCGCACCTGCTATCTAACTGGAGTATGTGCCCAGGCTCTGCTTCAGCCTCTGTCACACACCTGAGCGGGGCCTCCGCGGTTGCTAACGGTGGCTGGTGTCTGTTCGGTGGCTGCCGTGGACCAGGCTACATCGTCGGGTTTTTACCTGTGTTACCGTATTGACTCCTCACAGTATCCTCCAAAGCGGTGGGGTACCGTCCCCGCTGTGAGAGCCAGGGCCCTCTCGGCCGCACCCGCCCCACAGGCTGGGTGAGCTCCATCCAGCTCTGTGTCCCCTCCAGCTCATCATCCTGTCCTGGGTTGGCACTCAACACAGAGAGCCATCCCAGCTCTCTCCCATGTCGGGCCAGCAGTGTCCTATGGGCCCAGAGTCCTGCCTGTCCCTGCCTGCGCCCCAGGATTTCCTCGGGAGCAGCAGCCTGCAGCCGTGCCATGGTGATGCCTGCCACCAAACCCCCCCCCCCCCCCCCCAACTCGCACGCGGCTCCTCTTAGGACTCCTGGCCAGCGTCCGGTGCCATCGGTGCCCCACCTGTCACGCCATCCCATGGAGGAGGTCGGAAAGTCTGCTGTGCTGTCTCTAAATAAAAAGCGGGTCCCTTCTCCTGGGTTTGAGCCTGTGCTGGAGTTCTCACCCAGACATCCCAGCAGGCAGCACGATGCCCGGGGTGCAGACCGTGCCCACCTCGTGGTGGTGTGCTGACGGATAAAGTGTTTCCTGTAGCATCTTGAACATGAGGGCTCCCGCGGTGTTCGAGGCTTTGAACTGCTTCCATGTGGTCTTAGGGTCGAACTCTTGGTTTGCAGAGCGGATGTTTGTGGGGCGGTGGGCGAGAGCGGTCTCTGGGTGCTTATGTACTCACGGGTCTCCCCTGTGGCTCTCGTTTTGCTTGAGACTCTCCAGTCCCTGTCCTTCTTCCCTTTAACTCACGGAAGGGGGATCTGGGGTGTGGACAGGCTCTGGAATTTGTGCCGCACGACTGCAGTGTAATTGACTGCTGGTGACGTGACAGGAAAATACTGGGTGTGTGGCACAAGTGACTGGGTAAGAGCTGACTGTCTCGTGATCATTGAGGTTTGTCTCGCTCGATGTAAACGTCCCCCCAGTGGACGGAGCCAGGCCCTTGCTTTCCTGTGACCTGCTGGCCCCTTGGATTTATTGGCTTCTCCCGCTAATTGACCATCATGCTGGTTGCAGGGACGGTGCTTTCTCTTTGGAGGACCCTTGATGTGATAGATTTCCCACCACGCCCAGAGGTTGTCAGTTTCATCCGGGGAGGGGCACCTGCCAGAACTTTGAAATACTGAGCACCACCGTGAGACACGGGAGCCGAGTGGCCCAGGGACTCAGAGGGTCCCTGAGCTCCCAGCCCCGCAGCTGTCGCAGCTGGAGACCAGGCAGGTGCCGGACCTCCTCTGCTCTGCCCTCACCCGCACCTGCCAGCTGTAGGTCCCAGCGCCCCCCCCCCCCCCCCCCCCCGCCCCACCGCTGTTGTCTCTGGACCTTGGATTTGGGCCTGTAGCCCCCCCTGCCATCTCCTGGGCTGCAGTGATGTGTCGGGAGAATGGGGCTGCAGACTTGTCACTTGGGGACCCTCTGTGACCCCTTCTGGCTTCCTGCTCTCTGTCCCAAAACCTTGCTGCCTCCGGCCCTGTGTGTTTTCCTTCCCATTTAAGTTTGTTTTCAGGTGTTCCCCCTGAATAGGTAGAGAGGGATTTACTTTCTTAGAACTAAGGGACACCTCTCCTCCCACGTTTGGACTGCAGCGGCCCAAGAGGGTCTTGGAACTAGTGACCTGAGAACAGAGGGGTTAGCTTATTTTTAAAGAACTTCCTCGATGTGTGGATAGGTTTTGACAGCCGAGGGCACTCTGTCCTGTGTTAGAAGTTGCTCTGGGAGTTCTTTCTTCCAGGCCTGCCTTCAGCACGGAGTCACAAGACTCTCCCTGTGCGGGGCAGGGGTGGGGGGCCTCCGAGATCATGTGGCCACACCACCCAGCCCGCCTTATGGCCCCTGGAAGCCATCGCCAGCCCGATGTTGGCCGGGCTGAGTGAGGGTGGGCCACGGAGGGGTCTACAGCTGTGTTTTCAGCCTCCCTTTCACAGGACAGTGGAGGCCGAGCCGACGTGGCGGCCTGAGAGACGCCGTCTCTGTCTGTTCTGTGCTATCTCTGTGGCTTTCCCAGGCCTCTCCTTCCCGGAACCACTCGGAGATGCTGTCACTGGATCACCAGCATCGCCATCAGCGTTACACTCTCAGCCGCTCGAGCGGGGAGCATGTTTACACCGGGAGGCGGTGATGGCCAGCCAGCGTGTAATGAGATGCAGGCACGTGAGGCCTTCGGAGCTCATGATTTAGATGCTTTTCTCCTTAATGATGATATCTTTGTGACCCCGCATCCTGAGATTGATGTTCTGGGTTTATTGCCAAACTGAGACTAGTTAATTAAATTGTAAGTAGAGACTTCCAAATAAAGCGATTCTCCTTGACCTTAAGAAGAAAAAGTTGTCTTGTTTTGAATGTAGGCCATCAAATCTGGTTTTGAAATGATTCCCCAAAGTCATTTTTGTTCGTGGTTACGGGTTGCTGGGGAACGGGAGTGGTTTTATGTCCCTTACTGTAACGGACCAGCGTCCCTCTCAAAACCGGGACCGGAGGCAGCCCTGTGGCGGGGCATTTCCCCGCCGGCTGGACGAGGACCACGGTGGAGGCCACCTTCGCCACAAGCTCTTCCATAAACGGCAGTGGAGCACTTCCTGTCTTTACTCTCCGTGCCCCCCGCGCCCCCCCCCCCCCCCCCCCACGACCCCACTCGGCCGTGGGTCCCTGGTGGGCCCAGCCTTCAGGGCCGGGCGCTTCCCCGTGTGCCCTGTGCCCCCTCTCGGCCGCGCGCCCCTGTCACCGCACAGGGGACGGTGCAGGTGAGTATGTGCCTGCAGCTCACAGCTCAGACCTCCCCCCCTCTGCCGGGTCCCCCCGTCCGAGCCCTGGCTTCACCTCTGTGGAGGAGGTCCTTCTGCGTTCTGGATTGTAGGGCAGGATGGGGAGGGGCGGGGGCTGCTGCCAGGCAGGGGGCGTGCAGGCCTGGGGCCATCCAGCAGCTTCTTACAGACACACACTCTGTGGTGAAGGCCACCGCTCCCGGGCTGCCTGGTGATCCGTGCCGAGCGAACCGCTTCCTGCTTTCTGCAGTGCTGGCGTGGGCTTGAGCTTCTCAGGTCCCCTGGGGAGACGCCGCTTGTGTGTTTCCGTCTCCTTCCTCAGATTCTTCTTTCTGTCCCTTCTCTTGTACTTGTGTATTTGCCGCCTTCTGTCACTGTGAGGTCCTGGCAGGAGGAGGGGTGGATGCAGGTGCTACTGTCGTCCTGGTCCCGGACGGAGTACCCTCGCTCGGCTGCCCCCCGCATCTGGCCAGATGTGCCCTCAGAGGGCTCACCGCTCACTCAGCTCTGCCTGGGTCCCCAGCACGCTGCTGAGCAGTGCACGCTCCGTATCCCGTTCGTTCCTGGCGGCCGGTGAGGTGGGAACTTAACAGTGTCTCCACTTGACCGTTGGGGAGACAGGGAGGAGCATCGAGTCTGGGCCACGCAGATGAAGGGTGGGGCCTGTTGAGTTTGGACCCCTCAGGGGTTGCCCTGTGGCCGGTGAGGCGCCGTGTGTGTCCGTGTGACGGCTCCAGTCTCTGGGTTCTGCCGGGAGAGGACACCACCCCCCCCCCCCCCCCCGCCCCTGCCAACAAGGGTGAGCCGTGTGCCGTGGGTGTGTGTAACTGGGATCCTGGGGCGCTGCAGCCCCTGCCCCGTGGGCACGTGCTGGCACAGGGCAGGAAGGTGTGGACCAACGGTTCCCCCCGTAGCGCGATCGTGCCAGGGACGTTGGAGGTGCGACAGGTCGTTGCACGGCAGAGGGGAGATGCGGCCTTTCTGGGCGTTCCAGGACTTTGCCGTTTCTGAAACGGGCACGTTCGGGTTTGTTGCTGGTTTGTTTTCTTTCCAGGGTGTCTGTTGTTTTCAGCTCTTCTGTTGCTTCCTGGTGCCGACACTCAGATTTTGGCAGGAATCCGTAGACGTGTGGGAGGGAGCTTCTGGGGACACGTGGGGCAGGCCATCCCGTGTCCAGCGACCTTCACTTTGGTCGTGGGCTGAACGGGTGTCTGCCAGGGTGCCATGAGCTCACACTTCTGTTTGTGGTGAGAAGTGACCGGTGAGGAGACCCGGACAGCGCGGCTCTCCCTCCGGCCCCGGGCCTTTCCGCGGTGCTTTGGGTGCCTGTAGGTGAGGATTCGTTTGGGGCGGTCACCACCAGGGCTGCTGGCTCGTCCGCTTTCCTGCATTCGCTGGTTGCCCTCCTGCCGTAAGGAGAAGCTGTCCCCTTTCTCCCGTGTGTGTGTGTTTGAGCTCGGGGATCCCGTGTTCTGCCAGCTTGCAGGTGTGTCCCATAATAAATGATTTTGATGCTCAGAATTTCCCAGCTTGTTGTAGGAGGTCCTTTGGGAAACATCCCCCTGAATAGGAGGGGACCACAGAGGAGCTCCAGCGTGGGAAACCATGGTTTGTGTGAGCACCCCGTGAGCGTGTCCTCTGGCCGTGGGGGTGGGGGGGGGACCTGGGGTGCTGTGGCTGGTGAGGGAGGGTCGTCTCTGCACCGGCGTTGGAGGGGGGGATTGGTGCCATGGCCATGTCTCCAGCGGCTGGCGGCAGGCAGGAAAGGTGCTCCCCGAGAGCCTGGGGGGACGGGGTCCGCGGGTGTCTTCTGAGAGGCAGGGTGGGGGTGGCTGTGGGCACCCCCTCTGCCTGCGGCTGGTGTCCCAGAGGCAGTGGGTGTCAGGGCACAGGAAGTGACGCGAGGGACCGTTCACGCTTCTGTGTCACCGGTAAGAGAGCAGAGAGTAAACTGCAGCTAGCTCCTACTCAAGGCAGTGGCAGGAAGCTAGCATTTTTCGGTTATCTGGGGCAGGTTTCCAGTGCTAGGAACAGGGGCAGACTCCTTCTGTGGAGGGGATGAAGGGCCTCTTAGGGCTTTCACTACCACGATGGATAAAACCCTCCCTGGAACGTATCTTCTTTGACAAAGTCATTTTAAACGCGTTCTGGCTATTTTTTAAGAAAGGGTATGGGGCGCCTGGGTGGCGCAGTCGGTTAAGCGTCCGACTTCAGCCAGGTCACGATCTCGCGGTCTGTGAGTTCGAGCCCCGCGTCAGGCTCTGGGCTGATGGCACGGAGCCTGGAGCCTGTTTCCAATTCTGTGTGTCTCCCTCTCTCTCTGCCCCTCCCCCGTTCATGCTCTGTCTCTCTCTGTACCAAAAATAAAATAAAAAAAAAAAAGAAAGGGTATGGGGGCGCCTGGGTGGCTCAGTCGGTTGAGCGTCCGACTTCAGCTCAGGTCACGATCTCGCGGTCCGTGAGTTCGAGCCCCGCATCGGGCTCTGGGCTGACGGCTCAGAGCCTGGAGCCCGCTTCGGATTCTGTGTCTCCCTCTCTCTCTGCCCCTCCCCCGTTCATGCTCTGTCCCTCTCTGTCTCAAAAATAAATAAACGTTAAAAACAAAAATAAAAAAAAAAAAAGAAAGGGTACGGAAGTCAAGTGCTTAGGTAAACTTGGCCTGCTTGTTGTATATCCGCTAGCGTTCTTTTACCAAGTTCACTGCTTAGTATCTCGTCAGCTTTGGGGTTGGTTGTTCATGAATACTGAAACAGAACAGAACAGACGCAGCCCTTGAGCCACCACCGTGTCAGGGCAGAAAATCAGCCCCTGACGCCAAAATCAGACTGTTCTCCACACGCCCCTGCTTCCCGTGGACCGCGGGCTCCTGGCCTGGGCCTGGGCACCAAGCTGTGTCCAGCGCCATTCCTGGGAGGCTCAGGGGCCGGGCAGGCCAGAGCAGGGCGCCCCCCAGGGCCGTCGTGGGCTCCCGGGCATGGCGACACCGTGGCTGGTCTTCCTGCCGGTCTGGGCTGTGTGGTCCCAGCTTCCCTGTACCAGTAACGTGGCTGCAGTCACAGGCCCTCAGCCTTGGGGATGGTTTGGAGAGGTGGCCTCCTCCTGTATTCTGTCTGTGCCAGCGCCCTGGGCTCGGCCAAGGCTGCTCGCCTCCCGGCAGCTGTCATGCCTCAGGTGCAGTTTATTTTATTTTATTTTATTTTATTTTTATTTTATTTTATTTTATTTTTTATTTTATTTTATTTATTTATTTTATTTTATTTTGTTTTTTATTATTTTATTTTTGTATTTTATATTTTATTTTATTTTATTTTATTTATTTTATTTTATTTTTCTATCTTATTTTGTTAATTTAATTTAATTTATTATTTTACTTTATTTTTTATTTTATTTATTTTATATTTTATTTTATTTTATTTTATTTTATTTTGTTTTGTTTTATTTTATTTTTATATTTTATTTTATTTTATTTTATTTTGTTTTATTTTGTTTTATTTTATTTTATTTTTCTATCTTATTTTGTTAATTTAATTTAATTTAATTTATTCTTTATTTTATTTTTTGTTTTATTATTGTATCTTATTTTTTAATTTAATTTATTTTTTATTTTATTTTTATTTTATTTTATTTTATTTTATTTTATTTTATTTTATTTTAAGTATTTTTAAAAAGTGTTTATTTTAATTTTGAGGAAGAGAGAGCAGAGAGGAGGAAGGGATGCAGAGGATCTGAAGTGGGCTCTGTGCTGACAGTAGAGAGCCCGATGTGGAGCTTGAACTTGTGACCTGTGAGATCATGGCCCAAACTGAAGTCGGACGCGTCACTGACTGAGCCACCCAGGCATCGCCTCAGGTGCGGTTCTGACCATCATCTGGGGACGCCCACGACCCTGCATGAACGCTGTGGGCTGCCGTTTCAATGGAGTCTGGTGACACTTGGTGGGTGTCCGCCTCAGGAGGTGCGGAGGAGGCACGCTGGATATCAGGCTTCGGTTCTAGACGCGCTTGAACCGGGACACGGGTGCAGCCTGGCGGCGTTGCCCCGGTGTCTCCCGCCCACGGGTTGTCGGCATGAGCAGTGGCCTTGGTGGTGGGCTGGGAGAGGGAGCCGGAATCGTGTGTGCACGAGCCTGGACACTGGGCCCCGGGGCCCCGGTCCCTCACCTGTGTGTACGTGGAGGGCGCGAGCACGTGGCATGCTTGGCTGTCTGTCCTCCCCCCTCCCTCCTCCTGGCTCCCCACCACTTCCTGTGGACATCGGCAGCCCGTGTGCTCCTCGGACACTAACTGCCCTCACGGTCCCGGTCAGCGCCCCTCCCCGCCTGGTGCGCACGTGCTAACGTGGGGAGGCAGCGCCGAGGCCGCGTCACTGAGCCCTCCGAGTGGCCGCCCGGTGAGCCGGGCACCTCGGCCCGGCTCCCTTCTCTCCCCGGGGCTCCAGGGGACCGGCTGTTCCTCTGAATGGGGACACAGCTGACTTCACACACTCGGCAGGCGTCTGTGAAATGTCCTCTGTGTGCCACGTCCGGGTGTAGGCGGGTGGGTTAGCGTCCTTTGGTGGGGAACTTGACCCGGTTAGATGGCGGACTGAGAGAACAACCTCGCGCAGCCAGCTTCCTGGTTCTCGCGAGCGGTCGGAGGGGCGCCGGGGGGCCTTGCGGGAGGCGGACGCCGGCACCCAGGCCTGCGGGGGTGTCTGCTGTAGTGAGCGAGGGGAGGGCGGTGAGCGGCCACAGAGGCGCGTGGGGACCTGTAGGCGGTCGCGTGGGCAGAGGGGATGGCGCGGGGGCCGTGGCGAAGACCGCGCAGGCAGGGCGCGTGGCAGCGGGCCTGTGCCGGCCCGGAGAGCCGGTGTGCGTTCCCTCCCGGCTCTGGGCTCGGAGGCGCTACGTCGCCACGCGGCCATGGCAGAGAGCCTACAGATCGGGGCCTCTTACCCCGAGAGCCCGTCCTTTACAGCGTGGTACACCCCTGATGTGGGCGAAGAAAGGGAGCCAGCTCAGGACCTTAGCCCCTTCAGAAGACGTTTTCGCTTCACGGGGAGCTGTTGAAAGGTTTTACGGAGTGGAGGAATGTCATTAGGATCGTGCCAGGAATGTGGGGGTTGATGGAGTTGGGGATGACCAGTTGGCCGTCTTCCCTGTGGCTAACCGGACTGCGGTTCCCGCACGTATGCTGTGGGTTGCATCCCGCTACCTTTAAACGTACACGTTAGATTACGGACTGTTGATTGTCTTTCATTTATTCTGAGAGACAGAGAGTGAGTGGGGAGGGGCAGAGAGAGAGGGAGAGACAGGGAGAGAGGGGGAGGATCCCAAGCAGGCTCCACACTGTGAGCATGAAGCCCCACGTGGGGCTCGAACTCATGAACTGTGAGATCGTGACCTGAGCCGAAACCAAGAGCCAGACGCTTAACCTACTGAGCCCCCCAGGCACTCCATGAGCTATTAATTTTTAAAGTGTTTGAGTAAGACTACCTGTGCTCTGCTGTTTTTTTTTTTTCTTGGTAAGAGTATGAGCCAGGATAAATACGTGCTTATATATGTCGTTCGCTTGTATTTTCTTATGTATTCGTGTCTCTATCCAAAGGCATAGAAGGAAATGCCTTCTTTTCCTCAGAACAAGTCAGTTTCCTCAACTAGATTCTGGTCCTCAGTGCTGGCTTATGACAGGGCAAGTATCTGGGCCCTAGAGCTTGCCTTGGAAAGGGTTTTTCCCAGAGGCATGCTAGGATCATCCATTCTATCTGTCGTTCCTTTTGCTTGACGATTAGCCTCCTGCATTTTGTCCTCTCTCCCTGTTCCATCCGCTCACCCGGCATGTAACCATCTGTCCAGCCATCCGTCCACGGGAGTTCGATGAGCTCGTCCACGAACTTGGGAGTTCGATGAGCTCCCCAGTCGAACAGGTGAGATGGCCATGACAGCCACCACGGCCACTAGAGTGCCGTCTGTCTCCTCGCGAGGTCTGTGGGCGACCCGGCGGGGTGCTGAGGCGGGGGAGGTCAGAAGAGGCTTTGGGAGGGCCGTGGTGCTTGAGCTGTGTCTCAAACGTGGGCAGGCACGGACCGCTCACCAGCCTGGGCGTGGGGGCTCGCGGGTCGTGGTCAGAACTCCGGTGCTTTTGTGGCAGGTTCTAAGTCTTAAAATGCACCGTGGTGGACGGAGTACTGAAGCTCCTCGTCTTCAGCTTCCTCGGGTCTCATCAGGCTTTCCTTATATATTGCTGATGAGACGGTTTGCAAACTGTTTATGAGCTGAGTGCTCGTTCAGCTCAGACTTTATTTCTTCTCTGCTCTCTGCCCCCTTTGAAACAGGGCCTTGCCCCTTGGCTTGGAGGGGGAGGGCGAGGAGAACCTTCCCTTCTTTCCTGACTCACTGCCACGGCTAGGTTACCGAACTGCAGTGGAGGGCAGCCCTGGCCCTCCTCCTCGCTGCCCTGCTGGGAAGGGGATGTGGGGGCTGGTGTACCATAGGCTCCGACGGGTTCGCTCCTGGCCAAGGCAAGTGCAGTGAGTGCACGTGGTGGACGGGTCCTACGGTGACTCCCGGGGAGCCTGCCTGCTCGTATCCACACCTCTGTGTGATCCCTGCTCCTGGGTTTGGGCGAATCACGTGTCTCGACAGAGTATGGGGTGGTGGGCTATCAGCCTGTGGTTACGTTACATCACGTAAGACTCCATTCGAGCAGACTCACTAGAGACTTCGCTTTTGCTCTTGAGGCCCGCGGCCAGTCGGAGAAGCTCACGTGGCAGGGACGTGTGGGTGGCCTCTGGCTGACGGCCAGCAAAGAGCCGGGCCCTGAGTCAGAGCCCTGCAAGGGAATGGATTCTGCCAGCACCCTGAAATAACTTGGAGGTGGGTGTTACTTTGGTTGGGCCTCCGGACGAGAGCGCGGCCTTGTGTAGCTTTGGAAAGCCCCGAGTGGCGGAGCCTGCCAGGTCCTCTCTGGACTCCAGAGCCACAGGGGCCGTGAGATGACAGATGTGTGCTGTTTTCAACGGGTGAGCGTGTGGGGGTTGGTTACGGAATCAGGAAGCTAACACAGTGAGCAAAGCAGCAGTGCCGTGGGCTCCCTTCCCCCACCTTCCCTGCAGCGCTGGGGTTGAGGGCCCGTCTCCCTCACTTCTGGGTGGCTCTGTGCCCCACTTCCCCTCTGTCGTCAGCCTGGAGCCCAGAGACCCTCCCGGAGGCTTTGTGCTGCCTCGACTGCGGGGGCCAGGCCCGGCACCCCCTGTCGGCCCATCACATCTCGGATGGAACCCGGGGCGGGTACTCTTCCTCAGTGTCCTCACCGTGTCCCCATCTAGAACCCCGTACGCGTGTTGGGTGGGACGCGGCCAGGCCCCTCCAGCTCCCGTCCGTCTGGTCTGCTGTCCACTCGCCTCCTCTGTGCCTGGGCCGCCACCGATGTGCACACGTGCACGACAGGGGTGGCCTTGCGGGGGGTTATCAGGCCCTCGGTGCTCTGGGTGCCCCGGGGACGCCACTCTGGCATCTGTGTCCTTTCCCAATAAATCAGGCTTGTTGTTGCTTTCTGATAGGAAAACAGGCCTTCGTGGAGAAGCCTGTGAGCACATCTGTGAGGTGAGAATGATTTAATGCCTCGTCGCTTCGATTCTGAGTAGCTCTGGAAGAACTTGTATTTTAGATAATGTTACTGTCAACAAAATATGCCTTAATACCTCTCTAAAGATGGAAAGATAGCATGTCGTGGTGTCACATAAACACTGGTTTCTACATCCTGCCGGGAGGCGTAATTTCACTCCCTGCTTGTGTGCACGCTGGGTCCCCGGGGTGGCTGGTGGCGTCTGTGGCCGGGGCCTGGGAGCGTCTACACTCTAGCCTGTCCTTGTGCTCACGCGGTGACCGTGTTAGTCTCTCCCGCTCCGGCATGGTCCGCGGCCGTGTGGGTCTGACCCGCCTTCACCCCTGCCCTCGCGTGGAGCGCGTAAGAAGATAGTAATCGCGTGGCACGACCTTGATGTCAACGCCAGCCTTGGAGAAGTTATTTTGGGAAAATGTGTTTGGCCTCTTTCTGGAGGTCTTTCTGGATCGCAGCCTCCGGGCATTTGATGCTGGCAGGAGTATTTTGTTTGTACCCCAAGCGCAACTGCGCTTCTGTCATTAGCAGACCCCACAGGTTCAGGGCTGGCTCAGTGCTGCCCCAGAGGCTCTGCTTCAGACACCAGCCTCACTTCCATGGTCCCTAGGCCGCCTGCACTTCTGAGCGAGTGGCCTTCACTTCAGTGGTTCCCGTGGCTCCCGTGGGTCCGACGGTCCACTAGGATGACTCACAGAGCTCAGGAGAGCACTATACTTGCAGCGGTGGTTTTACTGTGGAGGGTAAGGTCAAGAACCACGGAATGAGCTTGGGGAAGGTCCCCGTGCAGTCACGGAAGCTCGGCTGGGGCCGGGCGTCCAGAGCGTATTGGGTCTCCCCGTAGTGCTACCCACCGGATCATGGGCCCCGTGTAGACGCGGTCTCCAGCTCCCGTCTTCTCCCCATCGTCTGGCTGCCGAGGGTCCCACTCAGTCCCCATCCTGACGCTGCCGGGGGGTGCCCTCACCAGAACCCCTCTCGTTAGTGTAACAGGGACACCCGGCCCCGGGGGGAGTCCGAGGACTTAGAGCCTCCCTCCCGGGAAGGGGGCGGGGGCCAGTCCCGCCCCTTCTCATTACGGAACACGGAGGCTTCCCTGACCGGGCACGTGGTCCAGTCTGTGAGACGCGGCGCGCCTGTAGTGTGTGACGTTACAGAGGCGCCCTTGGGAGCCCAGCTTCGTTGGCTCTCGTTGGCCTTCCGCGTGCTCCCCGTTGCTCGTGGAGGATGAAGAAGGTGTAGGATGGTCACCCCGTGGGGTGGGACCCGCTGGGATCCCGGGTTCTTGGCACCGGAAGGGCCGGGGTTGCGTTTTCTCTCTTTACCCCATCAGCACGTGCCTAAGATGGTGTTAGATGGTCTAAATAAATCTCAATTCCTATCAGCCTCCATTCCAGTTTCTGAGGTAAAAAGCGGCCCTTATTGGCGTGCGGCAGCGTGCGCTCAGAAGGAGGATGGTTGCCCGACAAAGCACGCCGCGTGCGGTGATACTGGTCGGCTGCCTTGGGGTCAGGTGCCCTCCCCACGTCCCCCTTGTGCACCTGTGCCGCAGGGCTGGCTCGGGTGTGCCCTTCCTGGCATCCCGTCCCCCGCCTCTGGCCCCACACGGGGCGACGGCAGCTGCTGTGCCGGGACCTTCCCTGAGAGAGTGCCGTGAGGGAGCGGGCCGTCTGGAGGAGAACCTCGGGGCGCTGAGAGAGAGCCTTCAAGAACTTTCCAGAAGCTGACCTGGGATTCGAACCCAGGCTCTCCTGACTGTAAGCCTGAGATCTTAGCACTCTTCCTTAGTGTCTGGCTGAGGCTCACCTGCCGCCCAAGGGAGAGAACAGGCCAGCAGCCCAGGCTCCGGCCACAGCCTCCTCCCTGCCCCTGCCGTGGGGCTGCAGGACTGTCTGCCTGCAGGGACTTGCTAGGGAGTGTCCTGTGCTTGCAGGGTGGAATTGTAGGTCCCGGGTCCCACTCTGTTTCCTCACTTCCCCCGTCTGCCCACCCCACCCCCTTCCAGCTCATACCCTCTTCGGGGCACCTCTGTGGGTGTCTGTAGTGGGGACCCCTAGGCCTCTCCTTCATGGACGTGGCCCGTCCAGGCCCACCCCTGCTGCCCTCTGCCTCAGCCCCTTCCTCTCGGCTGAGCCCCCGGACCCCGGCACAGCAAGGCCTGGGTCCTGTGGCCTGTGGATGCGGTCGGGCCCTGCCTCTGTAGCATTAGCACAGACCAGTCCTGCAAACCGGGAGGGTGGTGAGCCAAGGGACTTCTTGGCTGCAAAGAGGCCCATGTTCACTGCCAGGTGGCTCTCGTTTTGTTCTCTCTCTCTCTCTCTCTCTTTTTTTTTATCTGTTTAACTGATGGAGAATTGAAATCTTCCCCCCAGATCAAAGCCTATTCATGCCTTGCCCGGCAGAAGCGTGATGTATTCATGTCTGTTCTCAGCTTTGCGGAGGGGTTTTGAACGGTTTTCTTTGTCAGGTATCTAAGTGTGAGCAATTATGCTCACTCTTTGGGCAAATAAATCTAAGTAGTGTCTGCCCTGCATAAACAGTATGTGTTTTTTATGCCAAGTCAATGGGATACGTGTTTTTTTTTTCCTCTTTAGCATAAATCCTGGAACACAATGCGTTTGCATAACTTATTTTTATTTTTAATCAAGAAGGCAAGATGTTTCAGTAGAATTTCCAGTCTGTAGATCTGCTGTTTCAAGTGCTGAGGAAACTGTCCCGCAAACACCGTGGTGGCCTCCCTGCATGTCGCTATGACAGGTACCTTCCTGGTGACATGACAGCAATCGCAGTGCCCTGGCCTGCCATGGAGGGTTTTATGAAGAAAACGTTTTCAACCTGAAAGATGACAATAATTACATCTGCCTGCTCATTCATTATATGTACACTCTTATTTCCAGTGAAATGGAAAATTTCAAATTCAGAATTATTGCTAACCAAATTACCTTTATCAGTGACAGAGCATCTGCTCACAATTACTTATAAAATAGGAAAAATGAAGCTTTTCAGCATATGCATTTGCAGCCCTGACGTACATAAATTGAAAGCAACGCGGAGAGTTCAGTTGTCCATTTTTTAGCACCATCCAGCCAGGAGGCGGCCCCCGCCAGGAGTCCCACGCGTGCGGGCGGGTTTGGGGGACCGTGGTGGGCCCACTTTGTCACCCTCCGTGACACGCTTCCCGAGAACCACCCCTGCGTGAGCAGCGTCTCGTTGGCGGGCCGGGTGCTCCTGCCGTGGGGCCTCATGTAGGCCATGCCTAGGGGTCACGACCCCCGAGAGCTCCAGGGGCTTTGCCTTTCCAGCTCCTGTTGGGAGCGCCGAGGCCTCCACCCGGCAGAGAGGAGGCCGGGCACTCCTGGGCACGCGGGGTCGGTTATTCTGACAACTGCAACGGACAACTGTCAGATTCAAGGTTGAATTTATTTTGTGTCTCTCCTCCAAGCTGCTGAGCTCTCAGAGGTGAGGACGCAGGTCTCGTCTGCCCTGCTTCCTCTTCCACACAGTCCGGGTATGTGGGCTGGGGGGATCCCCGGTACATTTTCCCTGAAAGAGCTGATGGATGACGAGCTTTTGTTCTGGAAGGACTTTGCATCTTTGTGGGGTTAGCCAGGTGGCGGCAGGTTTCTGGCTGTTCCCGTGGTCTATGCTTTCCCAGATGGGCCGGGTCGTGCTCTGTAGAGAGCAGTGGCTGTGCCCCCGGTGCTGGTACCCGGGGACACAGGGCGAGTCCCTGCACCCATCTGGCAGTGTGGGGCCGCTGCAGGACGTGGGGTGGGGCAGTCCTGAGTCCTGTCTCCGGCCCCCTGCTCCTTGCCCGCATCCGTGGGCACCACCCAGCCGGCCTCTGTGCACTTGCCCCCGGGTCAGGGTCCTGCGGGCCTGGCCCCTTCAGGAAGGGCACTGGTGAGCACTGTCTGGCTGCGATGGGCTCCTCTGGGCCAAGCCTGAGACCGGGCCCGCCGCTGTCTGCGTCTTGTGGGGAGGGGGAGGAGGACTTACCTGCAGGTGGGGCCCCAGGAGGAACTCACTGTGGAAGAGAAAGGGTTAATTGTTCCTGTTTACTTAGGTTACTTCAGTGATAGGTGTTCTGCAAATAGGAGTTTAGTTTTCCAAATCTGTTCGCTTGCCAGGTCACATTAAAAAGGTGTCCCCTGCCTTCTGGGCACGCTTTTAGAGCTGTTTCCCGAGTTTGTAAACTGGTGACCTTGTCCTTCGGCATGCTGGGTGTGCCACGGCAGAGCATGGGCCTGGCTGCGGAGGCCGGGGCTGTTCTGCCCTCGCTGTCGTGGGCGGCTTGCTTCCCCAGCTTCCGTCCTGTCCGCGTCTCCCACGGGTCTCCAGCTGTGGCCATCGCTGCCCCTCATCGCCAGGCCTCGCTCCGTGTGCACACGTGGGCCCAGACACGGTCCCCGTCCTACAGGAGGCCAGGGTCCAGGGCAAGACCCGCTGGTGGTACCCCGGGGAGAGCGTGGTGACGACCCCTCATCGGTGCCCGGGGCTGGATGGCCCCTCCGTGGACAAACCACTGTGTTACTGGGCAGGAGCAGAGGACGCGAGGCAGTGTCTGAGCGTGTGGTGACCCGTCAAAACATAACGTGAATCCGCGTTACCGAACTCGGAGTCGGCATACCTTCCCGACTTTTAACCCGTGACCACTGCACTGCTGTGTTTGCTGGGGTTTGGGCTGAGCCGTGCCCGCAAGGGTGGCTTGACGGGGGCAGGTGGGCTGGCCGCCATGCGTCGGGGGGCCCCAGGCTGCCGACCGGCTGCGTCACGGGGCTCTGTCCCGTGCAGGTGGATGAGGCGCTGGCCATGTCCCTGTAGAGTGGCAGGCTGCAGTGGCCAGCGGGACCAGGAGCCACCAGGCGCCTGGCCCCGGAGCGTCTCTGGGCCGGCCTCCCTCCTTCTGGGCCATTTCCAGGCAGCGGTTGTGTCTGCCCAGCCTGCTCTCCACACTGCCAGCTGCACACGCGGGGAGGTGACGCCACTCTGTGTGGACAAGGCATCTTCGGTAAGATCCCAAGTTTTCTAAACTGCTGGGTTTTCAAGTAGTTATCATATTTGACTTTCACGGTGACCAGAGCGCCCGTGTCAGTGCCCCGGGCCGCGGCGGAGACTGGCCGTCAGCTGGCGCCCTGGGGTAACAGGCAAAGGTCAGGCCTGGATGGAGGGGCTGCTGGGGGCCCTTAGAACTCTCCAGAAGCTTAGTTCTGTAGCTGCTGAGAACTGTAGGTTAGAAGTCATTCTTCAGTTCTTTGAAAAGAGTAGCGTCCTGTCATGTCTCGAAAACGCTCCTTGGCACCGTGGCTTGAGGAGCAGAGGCATAGAAGGAAGACTGCAGATTGGGGCTTCGTCCATCGTGGTCGGTCACGTTTTCTCCCCACACTCACGGTTCCTTCACTCACTCGATCATCTGACAGACACAGAGGGCTCTTGGGGACAGCACCTGCCCCGGAGTGGGCATGTCCCCTGAGCAGTGAAGCCCCAGACGGCACGAGAAATGTTCTCCTCGGGGTGTTTGTAGCACCAGGAAGGGGGGGGGGGCGGGTCTCAGAGAACTCTCCAGGTGCTGGGCACGTGAATAGCGCTGCACTGGGCAGGGACGGGGTGGGTGGCAGGAGGAGGGCGGTGGCATGAGCGACACGAGGTGGCCGGGTGTCGTCAGGCGGCGTCCTGGCATAAAGTGCTCCTGAGCTGACAGCCCGGGAGACGGTTACCCCTTCCCGTCGGCGGGCTCTTCTCAGTGACAAGCTGTGACTCCGTTCTGCCGGGGAGGCCCCGCCATGGACCGTTTGCTGGCCGCGTCACCTCCCCCGGAGCAAGTGGACACTTCCCTCTGGGAGTGAAATGAAGTTTGTGTAAAACCAGCCGTATCTAATAAGACCCAAGTCGATTAGAAGAACACAGTTAGGTAGACCACAGTGTGGCACCTGTGCGTCGCACCTGCCCTGCCCCGTGGGGGGACTTCCGCAACCTGGACCCCGTGCGAGAGGCTGAAGCCCTGTCCCTCTGAGCCTCGGGGCCCCTGGGAGGGGTTCTTCTGGAGAGCTGACGAGGACAGCTTCCCAGATCCCACCTGGGAGGTTCTGGTGGAGAAAGTTGGGAAGGGTATGAGCACCTGTGTTCTAACAGCCACGGAGGTGAGGGTGACGTCCAGCTGTGCGGGGGCCGCGGAGGTCACCCCTGCTGCACTTAGGGGTCAGGCCAACCTGCCTCTGAGCTCCTCAACTGCCTCCCCTCCTGGGCTCACCAAGTGCCCAGGACGGGGGGACGGGCCTTGTCTGTGGGTCAGGGGGCTCCGAAAATGGAGCTCCCGGGGGCCTAGTGCAAAGAAGACAGTTCACTGAAAGCTTAGATTTTATGCTAAAACTAATGATGATGATTGACTTTATTTCATAATGCTTATTTATTTGTTTTACTGGGGAGAATATCCTTGGAAATTTCTCAGGGTGATCTGTTCTTACTCCCCTGACCCGGCCCCTACTGCCTGGCTCCCTGGCCCACGTTCCGTTCCAACTCCGCATCCACAGAAGTGTCCTTCTCAGGCTTCCGAGAGGGAGGATGGGTGGGGCCGGTCGTGGGGGGATGCGGACTTCCCATGAGCTTGCCTGGGCTCGTGCCGGGACCTCTCCAGAGACCAAACCCCAAACCAGCCCCTTCCCTGCCACGTGAACTGCCCTCCAGGGGGAGGAGCCCCGTCTGCAGGAGCCGAATACTGCGGGGAGTGGGTGCCAGCCGCCGGAGCCCCACCCCCCGGGCCTGCCCTCTCTGCCCGCTTCCTGGCCTTGGCACCCTGGGCCCGGGCCTGCCCTGTGCGGTGCGCAGAGCCCTCGGTCCCTACATCTGTCCCTGAAGAGGCAGCACGTGGCGGGCTGGGGGCCCGTGCGGTCTTCCCACCGCCTGGTTCCCTCGGCCTCCTCCCTGGCACCTTGCTCCCAGCGGGCTGCAAGGGCTCGGGGGTGAGCCTGTGCGGTTCTTACCAGCCCCGTGCAATTAGTCACTGTCCGGTTGTGACCGCTCTCACAGCGTGCCGCCGGGTCTGCTCCACCGCGTGCCCCAGCGCTTCCCCCACATCAGGCCGCAGGCGTCCCTCCTGCCTGCCGCATCCGACGCCCAGGCGAGTTTGTTGCGCTCAGCCGGGACGGTGCTGGTTTGGGGTGGGGTGTCCCAGTGGTGCCGGGGCGGGAACCCGGGCTGCCCGGAGCTTCTCTGCGGCCAGCCTTCCTCTCCTGTAAGCGGGCGCACCTCCCCACCAGGCACTCACACTTCAGCTGGAGTCGCCGCCTGTGCGATGCAGAGGCTCTCAGGACAGGGTCCTCTCACCCTCCTGTCCCCTCCTTTTTTTTAATTTTCTTTAAGTCGATTTATTTTGAGAGAGAAAGCAATCATGAGCGGGGAGGGGCAGAGAGAATCCCAAGCAGGCTCTGCACTGTCAGTGTGGAGCCCGATGTGGGGCTTGAACTCACAAACCGTGAGCTCGTGACCTGAGCTGAAATCAAGAGTCAGACGCTTACCTGACTGAGCTCCCCAGGCACCCCCTCCCCTGTCCCCTCCTTTTTGCCTGGTGGTTAGGAAAGCCTTTTCTCTGCAGTATTGCAGGTTACCAGGAACACGAGTAAAGACAAACCAGTAAGCAACAAAACACGAACACTTGTTTATTTGCCAGTTCTGGAACTTTCTTTGGGAGGACTGGAAACCTTGTCAGCTTTTTACAGGGTCACTTCTCGAGGCTGGTCACAGGGGGAGGTAAGCTCCAGAGAGAAAGGACTTGCATGTAACTCAGGAGCTCAAAAGGTGCGTGCAGAGAGAGCACCTTAAGCGGTACTCGGTGGGCCCTGATCGAGCACAGTCAGCGTGGGAGGGTCTCCTTTTCGGGGCAGAATGTTGGGAAGCAGCAAGGTCACTGTGACCCCAGGGCCTTTGCTTCTCGCAGTGACACCACCAGAATTCAGGGACCAGGGAGCTTCACGGAGCTCTGGAGCCTGTCCCGCAGGCTGCTGACCACTCGGCAGAGATGTCCGCTGACCACTGGGCAGCACAGGGGACCGAGGCTGCAGAGCAGGACGGGAGGAGCCATTCGTGGCCGGTGGGAGCTCGTGCGTCAGGGAAGGGATGGTTGGTAAAACCTCGTCCTTCTGAGAGGCCAGCTGCCTGGAGTCCAGCCCCAACCCTGGAATCCAGACGCACCGGCCTAGAGCCAGGCCCGTGTCCTGCTGGCCCCCTCTCTGGCCGGGTCCCGGGGCAGGTGGGGCATTTGCCTGGGACGAGCTCGAGGTGGTTTTGGGAGCCGGCGGGCTCGCCGTCTCTCTGTCTGAGTCCCTCCTGGGACCGTAGCCCGGGTGTGGTGGACTCGCCCCGGCTGGAGGAAGCGCTCACCTCGCGCCCCGGAGCCTCTGCTGACCTCTCAGGGCAGTTTCTCCTCCACTAGGGGGGGCGTGGTCCTGCCCCTCTTACTGGGGGTGGGGCACCTGCTGCATGGCTCCCAGGGGGCCCAGCAGCAGGGGACCCGGGAGCAGGGGACACGGGAGTGGTCCTCGCCGCCGTCCCCGTGCCACGGCGGCTGCCGCCGCTCACTTTCCCGGAGCAAGAGTCCATCTAAGTGGCTTCCTGGCTCCCTGGGGACGAGGCCCGGGTGTCTGGCGGTTGGAGGGGGGGCTCTGAGGTGGACCCCAGGGGGCTCTCGCTGACGGCCTCGGGGCCTGTGTTTGTCTCGTGCAGAGCAAGTGCACCGGCACCTGGAGCAGCACGAGGTGCGTTACCTGCAGTTCGCCTTCCGCTGGATGAACAACCTGCTGATGAGGGAGGTGCCCCTCCACTGCACCATCCGCCTGTGGGACACCTACCAGGTGAGCTGTCCTGTGCGCGCCCGCCCGCCCCCCCCACTGCGCTCCGCCGGGGCCCGTGAGCTGCGCCTGCTCTTGCCCCTCGGCATCTGCTTGGTGAAAGGCGGTCTTTTGAAAGTCCGTCCCTGGGGTCTTGTCGTCTGAATCGACGCAAAACCGGGAGGAGCTTCCCGTAGTCCTGTTTGTAGCTGAACTTCATTCCGACCGCGCGGTGACTGCATCCCCGGGGCTCGCGAGCGGTTACCTTGGGTCCAGATCCCGGGGTTCCGGCGGGCTCTGTGCCTGAGCCGCAGCAGCGGGGAATGATCACACTCAGGACTCACGCGTGGTCTCCGTTTTGAGTTTACTCATAATAAAGATTTTTTTAAAAAATCACTGACAGATTCAGCGCAATATGAAATTTTCTCCTCTCCACCGATTTTGATGGAACTCGTTTCTTCAGGAGATTGAGTTTTCTGGAACAAACCACCTTTGTTCCCTCGAGTATCCCCTTGCTTATTCTAGCACCTTTTCATCTTGTTGGAGATGTTTGCCGAAGCCGAGGCCGCGCCGCGGGGCTCACACGCCCGCTGTTCGTCATCACTGCAGATGGCAGGAGCCTTACGTGACCGGGAGCGGGGTCCGCGGAGGCCGGTTTCTTCACCGAGAGGCAGGGTGTTTGCCGCCGTGGGCGACAGCCCTCCGCGGGCCCCGGACCGGTGGGGGGGTGGGGTACCTTCGGAGACCGGGAAGGGAGCTCCCCACGGTGGCTGCTTTGCGGGCAGGGTCAGTCCCGGCCGGTGGGCTGGGCTCCGCCGAGGGAGCCTCGTTTGTGGACATCCGTGACCGTGTGGGCAGGAGGCAGGAGGCCTTAGAGCTTGCCCTGCCCTCCACTCCCCTTCCCTCCATCGAAGGGGCCTTGGTGTGGACCGTGCGTTCTTCCTGTGGGGTCGGAGCCCCCGTGCCTGCCGCCGTCCTACTCTGAGCCCGCGGTCACGGGAGTCCTCAGAGTTCTGTTCCTGACGGTGGTCCTTGTGCCCCACGCGGGGCCCGCGACCGTCTTGTGGTTCTGAAGCCCAGCATTTGGACTTGGCCGTCCTTTCTCGCCGCTCGCATATTCTGGTGATGCTCGCTACGGAATTTAGGACCACTCAGCCGCTTGTGTTCAGACGCCCCACTTCGGTTTTACTTTTCTGGGGACCCGGCAATTACAGAGTTTCTGGCCACCGACATTTGCTGGGACATAAAGCCTTCCTTGGGCTGTTTGGTTAAAGTGGCCATCAGTCTGGTGCTATTAACTGGGCCTCAGCAGCATCACAGGAAACAAACTTAATATCCCGTGACTTGGGAACGCTCTCCATTTGTGATGGGTTAGGCTGTTGAAGACCCTGCCTCTTCATTAAACACCAGGTTCCTTGTAATACTGTCCCCATTACAGATAAATTAGGTATGAAGTCAATTGTGTTTTGAGGAGCCAGGAAATGGATCTGCGCGTCCGTGGTCCTGCGCCACCTCGCTAAAACTCCTAATAGGTATTAAAACTTTAAGCACAGTTGTGGCATCTTTATTGAGTTAATTTTCCTGAAATTAAATTTTGTCATGAATTGACTCATTTGTACCGTGGACTCATTCTTGAACTGACAGTACCCTGGTCATAAACCTTTTCATATCTTAAAAATTGGGGATATTTCTATTTTACAGGCCCAAGTAACCATGAAATTGTATTGCATCTTTTGGCAATGAAAATACATAGTAATCACGGGATGGCGTTCGGGCGATCACTCTCCCCTAAACTGGGGTGTTTACTAGCCGGGCCATTAGAGTAGCTCTTTAACCCTCACGAGGGAGCGTGAAGGCCTCCGGTGTCGTGTGTCAGTGGAGGGTCTGGAGATACCTGCTCTGTCCAGGCTCCCAGCTAGGAAGTGGCGTGAATGTGAATGAGGTCAGCATAGGCGTGAAAACAGGCATTTAAACAGCACAGACGATCCAGAGCCGGCCGTGCCAAAGGGAGGTGGCCCCCGGGCCCCCGCCCCCCGGGCACGTCGCACGTTGTTGGAAACGGTGCTGGTGCTGGTGGCTGTGGCCGGAGGGGGCAGCGGCCCCCCGGAGAGCCCCGGCCGTGGGAGCGGGTTGCTGGACCTCTGGTACTCGGCCGCCAGCTTTGCCTCTGGCTCCCCAGCCCCGGACTGTGGAAGGGAGGCGTCCCGCCCTTCCCGCGGTGCTTGGATGCTGACGACTCGGATGACAGAGGCCTTCGCCCTCGGTCTGTAGCCGCGGAGGGGAGGTGGTCAGTCCCTAACCCGTTGGGGCCAACGATCTGCCAGGCTGCCCCCTTGTTTTGTTCGGTCTTCTCTCTGATTCCCTTCTCTTCCCCAAGCCAACCCCTTGGTCTGCGCCTGCCAGGAGGCACGTCGGCTTTGCTCTCTGGGACGAGGGCAGACTCAGAGCTGGCGGGGGTGGGGGTCGTGGGGGGGGGTCCCCATTCTGGCAGCTCCCGCACCGTTCTGCTGCGACTTGACAGTGACGTCGGGAGCTCGGCGTCCTCCCGCGGACCGCAGGGCTGGGGCGGGGCGGGTGTGCCAGAGAGGGAGGACGAGCTCGCACCCCACCGGGTGGGGCCGAAGCTGGAGCAGGCTCCCCAACAAAGTACGAAACTCGAAACCTAAAATCAAGCCTGAGTCCCTGATGACGTAAGACGGACTCGTGAGTAAATGAGCCAAGAGACAAGTCTCCGACGCAGAGGATTCCAAACACGTCCGCAGATATCGGGCCCTGGAGTTGCTGGGGCCGAACCCCCTCCCTCCGCGTGGGCCGCGCACACGGGCTCCCCCCCGGAGGGCAGGGTGGACGGGGGTGGGGGTGGGGGAGCCTCAGCCAGGTGACCGAGGCGGACACCTCGGGGATCAGTCAGGCCGATGCCAGGCGCCCTGATGGGGCGGGACGAGGAGGGCCCTTCACCTGTGGGCTTCCTCCCGAGCCCGGGACCCCAGTCCAACCCCGAGCAAAACGTCAGACGGATCCTGAGTCACGTTCTGCAGGGTTCCCGACCGGTATGCCTCGAACCGGTCAACATCATGGAAACCAAGGGAAGTTGGGAAAATGGCGTCAGCCCGGAGAAGCCCGAAAAGGCAAGATCACTGCACACAACGTGTCCCGGATGGGATGGGATCCTCGGACAGCAAAAGGCACGAAGTAATGAAGGAAACTAACTGAGTGGAGCGTACACTCGACTTAACCATCGCGGACCCGCACGGGCTCTCCGACGCCAACAGCTGTACCAGACGGTTGTGAGCTGCTGGGTGCAGGTTCCCTGTCCCGTCCTTGCCGTTCTGTGCCATCCCTGGGCACCTCCTGGCTTCCCGCAGCTCCAGAGGTCCTGCCTGGCCTCCTCGTGTGACCTGATACCTCCCTCGGGGACACCCTCCAGAGGGGGCTGTCGCCGCCACAACCGGCCACTGCCGACAGGCCACGGCACGCGTCTGTTCTCTCCGTGGTGGACGACCCAAGTCGGAGAGCAGGGTGTCTGCACAGGTGGCTCCCGTGCGAGCTGCCGTCCTGGCTCACGGGTGGCGGCCTGCGCACCCCGTCCTCACGCGGGGAGAGCGCTCTCTGGCCCGTCTTACTCTTGGTAGGGGTGCCAGATTAGCAGATCAGGACCCCCTGTGGCCTCCTTAACCGTACTCACTGTGCAGAGGCCCTGTGTCTAAGCCCTGTCCCGCCGCGGGTTGGGAGCCTGCAACCTGTGAATTTGGGGGAACACAGTTCAGTCCGTAAGGTGCCCCTTGGGGGGTTATCTGGAGCACCCCGGGCGGACGCCTGTCATGTGACCAGGATTACCGCCGTCCCCCTGCCGGACTGTCCCTGTGGGGCTGCAGCCTTGGGGCTGGGCCCCCACCGCTCACCCCACCATGGGCCCGGGCCCTCCCTGCGTTAAACCTCCGGGGTGGATGGGTTGGTTCTTGGCAAGAAAGCCGCTCAGCTGTGCTTCCCTAGAGCTCTCAACTCGGGGGACCCTCCCTGATAGAGGGGCCTCGAACGATGCTTCCCTGGTGCCCTGGACGTTCCAGCTGCGCCGCCGCCCCTGGCTTGTTCCCGTCCCCCCTCGGGGCTGCTCCAGGCAGGATGTGTGCAGCACCCCGGCTCTGGGCCCCCCTTGCTCACCGTCTTTGGATTTCACGCACGTTCTCTGGAATTGCTCACCTGTGGCAAAACGGCACAAATGTGGCTTCTGTCTGTGACCCTGGCAGGCCGAGGACTGTGCTTGTGGCTCTGGGCCCATGGGGCGGTGCCTTCTGAGGCCCAGGCTCCCCTCAGGCCTCTCCCTGCAGTGGCAGGGTCCCGGGAGGGCACCGAGCTCGTCTGCACTCCCTCTCCACGTCCCCGGGGTCACACTTTGTGTTGGGAGACTTGTGGGAGCTCCTCCTCTGGCAGGTCCGGGGACAGGAGCTGGCATTGTGCCCTAGCCTGGCTGCCCCTCTTCCCGAGATCCCGGGAGGGGATGTGCCCTGTGGGCTGTCGGCCAGAGTCCCTGAGCCCCAAGACACAGTCTGGGGTGAGCTGCTCCCAGGCATCTGCCGGGCTCATGCACCTCCCTGTGAGCACGGTGTCCACCACAGGGGACCTTGCCGGGGACGGGACGGGCCCAGAGCAGTTGGCAAAGGCTGGTTTCCCCAAGGGCGGAGACCAGAGTGGAGTTTCCAGCGTGGCATTCTTGTGTACTAAATGACTTTCTGATGTGCTTTAGCTTTCCGGGGTCTCGTGGCTCCGTACGAATTTTAGGATTGTTTTCGGTTTCTGTGAAAATATCATGGGAATTTTGATGGGGAGTGCAGCGAATCTGTGGATGGCTTTGGGTTGTGTGGGCCTTTTCAGGGTATTAACTGCCAGTGCGGGAGCGTGGGGCACTTCCCATTTGTGTCATCCTCGGTTTCTTCAACCAGCGTTTTACAGTTTTCAGTCTTTCGCTCCTAAGTATTTTATTCTTTGTGCTGCCCTTGTGCATGGGACCGTTTTCTTAATTTCTCGTTCTGATAGTTCATTGTTAGGGTAGAGAAACGCATCTGATTTTCATAGGTTGACACTTAACTTGCAACTTGACTCAATTCGTTTATCCAAAGGAAATGAGACCAGTGTCTCCAAGGGATCTGTGCACCCCCACATTCACTGCAGCATCATTCTCAGTAATTGTTCTCAATAACCCGATGTGGGTGATCACGTGCATACAGGTGCGGGAGCCTGGCCCCAGTGGCGAGGAGTGGGGAGGGAGGCGCAGGGAGAGGGGTGCAGGGAGGGGAAACCCTGGTGTGCACAGAGCCAGTGGGAGGGATTCCGGAGCAATGCGTCCAGTAGAAGGTTCTGGGATGATGGAAGTACCCGGTGGGGTCACCTCTAGACATAGTGGCTTATTCAACTCTTGGAAAATGTGACCGAGGAACGGAATTTTTAGTTTTAATTTCTCTAAGTTTAAATCGAATAGGCCCACACAGTGAGTGGCTGCCTTATGTGGGGTGCAGCTCTGGGAAGGGGGGTCAGGGTCAGTAGGGCATCATGGGGAGCGGGCAGCTCCACCTGGAAGGCCCGTGGGCACTGGGTCAGTGGAATGCTGCCCGTCGATGGCTGTAGACAGGTGCACTTGGGGTGGGGTGGGCTGACCTCAGCTTGTGTTGAGGTGACCTTCCCATCTTCCGAGTGGTGTGGCTGTGCGGGTGTGGGAAGGGGGCGGGAGGCAGTGGGCAAGGCTCAGTGGGTGGTGGGGACTCCCCCTGCCACAGGCTGGGGTCCTTTCCTCCCTGACGTCCCGCAAGGCCGATTCAGGAGTGAGTGTGCCGCCTGGGTGTGTCCTAGAAGGAGGAACCCCACAGCTGGGGTCAAAGGGCTGGGTCCCTGGGGGACATCGGGGCTCTGGCTGGTCCTCGGGGAGTGACACTGGGGAGTGACCACTGCAGAGCCGGCCCTCGGGCCGAGGGTGTGTTCCGGCCAATGCCGCTTTCCACCCGCCGGCCCCAGCACCGCCCAGTCTCGTGGGCAAGTGTGCGTGGCTCGGGGAATGGCTCCTCTCCTCCACTGAGGCCGGAGCCGGCTTTGGTAGATGGGACTGGTGCCGAGGGACCCATCGGAGGCCTTACGCTTCCCACAACCTACTGATTTTGTTCAAGACAAGGAAAAACCGCCTGTCAGGTGAGTGTTGCAAGATGACTTCGTTTACCTTAAGGCATTTACTAAACTCCTTCCTCGTGGTACCCGAGGCCACCTGAATTCTAAGTAGGAGAGCCTCCACTGCCCACACGCCCAAGGGCGTCTTCAGTCACGCTCTTCACAGGGCTGGCGGTAAATCATGCGCGAGGAACCGCGGGGTCTCTCCAGGCTTCAGATCCGGTCACTTGCGTGCTGTCAGCCTTAGGTCGCGACCTCCTGAGGCAGGGCCACCACACACAGCCGCTCAGAGCAGGCCGTGCCGGTGCTCGAGGCCCAGGCCCCCAGGCGCCCAGGGCACCCGTGTTCAGGGAAGCGGCACGACCGGGTCCTAGGGTGTTTTTAATGCCAATAAAGCACCCAGTGGCCCACCTGCGGCCAAATGGATCTGGGTCCTTCCGGGAAAAGATCTGTGTGGACGTGTCACGTGGGCCCTCGGCTCTGGCAGAACGGCCTCTCTCCCGAGCGCAGCTCTACCCTTGTAGCCTTGGGCAGGTTGCTTCCCGAAGCGCGTGTTGCGAGATCGCCGTGGGGATCCGACGAAATGTTTCCAGCCGGGGGTCGGTAGGGCGTCAGTCTGTGTTTGGGCCTTGGGGTCTCAGAATTAGGGGACCAAGGCCCCACCTCCCTTCACCGTGAGCCGCGGTTGGGTACCTGCCTCCTGCAGACACGCTCGTGCCCCAGTGCCCAGCATGGCACCACGGCGAGAGCGGGGCCCAGGTCGGCGTCACTCAGGCAGGGCGTGGCCGGAGCCGTGCCCAGGAGCCAGGACCGCTGCCGTGAGCCCATGTCTCCGTGGCCCTGGCCAGGCCCTCTGCAGCCTACTGAGCCACGGGGCGGGCGGGGTTTACAAAGGGACGTTGGCCCCAAACCCTGTGGTAGGGGAGTGGTGTGTGAGCCCCTGGGTTCTGTGGGCCGGCCGTGCCGGCTCGGGCAGCGGGGGAGGGTTGGGGCCCCCACCTGCCCACTGCTGCGAGGGGCCACCCCAGGGCCCTGACGCTCCTGGATACGCGTCCTGAGGTGGCTCTGATCAGGACACTGCCAGGTTTGCTCCTGGGACATCCTCAGGGCAGTCGGCCCTTTTGCGTCATTTGAGGTGAAATCTTTCCAGCGTTTTGGTTTTCTGCCGCGTGGCCTGTGCAGTCCTCGCGGACCCTGGAGAAGGCGCATCGGAGACGGTGAGGGGCAGGGCCTCCCTGAGCTCCAGAGGACGTGCCCGCATCTCTGGGCAGGAGCTCGACCTTGCACCTGGTGGGTGCCCCCTGCCTCATCCAGTTAGCTGATGTTTGCTGAGCACCTGCCCTGGGCCTGGCCCTGTTCTCAGCCCTGGGGACACAGCGATGGAAAAGACGGGCCCTGACCTCAGGGAGCCCGCGTCCCAGCGAGAGAGCCTGGCCTCCGGTTGTGAGACAGTCGCTAACGCACGCCTCTGCTGAAGGTGCACCAGGACGCGTGGTCCCTGGGATCGTGCAAGCCAGGATGCAGCGAGGGCATCGTGGGCCCTGAATGGGATCCGCTCCCGTGGCGAAGGCTTCTGGCAGGATGTCTCGGGGAAGGAGGAGTCCTGAGAGCCCAGGCCTGGACGGAATGAACGAGAAGCGTGTGGAGCAGGACGGCCGGCGGGAACAAGGGCGCGTGGGCAGCGGGTGTGCAGGACGTGGGGTGTGGAGGAAGGGCCTGCTGGATGCTGCCGTGCCACAGGCAGGGGACAGCTGTGGCTTGGTCATGAAGGGTCACTGTAGAACCGACGGGAAGATACCGGATTTGCAAACCAGGCACTGTGTGTGATTGGCCCTCACGCCAAGGATGCGTATCTGCTGACGACCTACATCTGTCCATCTGTCCAACCACCAGTCACTCCTTCCACTCGTCCACCTTCTCCAACGTGAGCCCTTGTTTGCGTGGGGTCTGACGTGGACCCCAGATCCATTGAGATGTCTGAGCGGCATCTCTGCCCCTAGGGGTCCATTGCCTGGTGGGGGACACGTGCTCTGCCAGAGGTGATGAGGTTGGGGACTTGGGGACACCTCACTCTGCCCAGGGGTATAGAGCAGGCTTCCCAGAGGACATTTCAGCAGGACTTTGAGCTGAGGACAGGGCTGGGCCCAGAGCCGGATGCCAGGAAGTGCTTGCCGATGGCAGGAGCGGATTTGGAGGCCGAAGACGTGGCTGGGCCCAGCCTGCTCTTCGGGAGGTGTGCTGGGCGTGGCTGCATCATGGTGTTTGGGTGTCGGGGCGGAGCAGAGGCCGCTGCTCTCAGCTGGGGCCACGGGCAGTGGGTGGCCAGGGTGGGGGGGGGGGCGGGTCCGGGTCCGTGGTCTCATCCACAGGCTGCTGGGCGCTCGAAGCTCTTTTCCCAGAGGGTGACTTAGCTTCCACAGCCTGGGTTCCGGCCGGTGAAAGAGCTTGGTGCCGGTTGCTGTGGCCAGTCTTCCAGCCCTGCCGTCATGGGCACCTACTATTGTGGCTGTGCCTGCAGCCCCACCTGTCATGCTTGCCTGTTGAGTAACCTCTGGTCCCACCAGCCCCACCTGTGGGGAGTCCCCTTGCTGTACTGCGGGCCGTCCCTTCAGGGCAGGGGTGTAGATAACCAATTTGTTGGTGCTGGGGTCTGGTGCCCTCCCACCGGGCCGAACTCTGGGTGGATGAAGCCCAGAGACCCAGAGGGAAGAGTGGGTGGGGCGGTCCAACCGAGCGATTTCCGGGGGGGGGGGGGGGGGGGGCGGGGCAGGTGGAGGCTGGGAGGCTGGGTGAGGCTGGGGCGGGCATCCCGGGGGCTGGGTCTTCAGGCTGTGGCTGCCTCAGTGATCGGTGCCCGGTTTCAGTCATGCACAGGGTTGCCCCTACACCTTTTGTCCTTTGTTCCACGGCCTGGTCTTTCTCCCAGGGGTCCTTCTGGACGTCTTCTCCCAGCCCCTTTACGAGGCTGCCTGAGCCCCTGTCCTCCAGGGCGACTGCAGCAGTGTCACTGGCCACACCCGGGGGGCGGGGGGGGGGGAGGGGGAGGCACACACTCTGAGTGCAGCCCCCGCGGGAGCGCTGCACTGTGGGCCGGGCGACGGCCCTTGTTGGCTCTCCTGAACCTTCCAGGGTGCCTCAGCGCCGATTCACAGTGAGCCAGGTGGCATTGAAGCTGATGGATTGGGTTAATCTAATAAAACTGGAGAAGCAGGTCTCCTTACAACATACTTTTTCATAAGCCCATTAAGATTTGAGGTCGTAAGCTTTTCATGTCTGCCCTCCTCCGGGAGCAGGCATAGATCACTGTCAGCTGGGTGAGGATTTAGAAATGAGAATATTCAGCAAGACTGTGCTCACCGCTGATAACTTTGCGGGGAGGAGCCGGGAGAGGGTGTCTCTGCTCCTTCGGTGGCAATAAAGTCAGCGTCCTGGGGATTTGGAAGTGGTGTTTAAAGAAGTATCTAGAATGTCTTTAGCGACTCAAAGACTTTCATTCTTCATATTTCAATCAGGTTGGGCTTTATCGGCTTATTCCAGCTTGGGGGCTGAGTAGACGATGTCTTCCTTCTTCAGTACTTTGCTCTGGCACAGTTGGCCACGTACGTGGGGCCCGAGTCTGCTCCACCTGCTTCCCGGGAGCAAGTGGCTTTCTGGGCGGTGGCTCGGGACACCCAGCAGCTTCCACACTGTCACTGACCTGGGCAGAGAAGTTTGCTCTGTATTTTAGCCTCTGAGGGCTAACTTTCATAACAGATAAAATCTTCACTTGTGGGAGGTTACGTAAAGAGTGACTGTCGTGCATCTGCCCGGCGGCAGGCAGGGCAAGTCCTTGTTGACGGCCACGCGTTCACCTCTGGAAAGTGCTGTCGCAAAGTGGCAGTCACGTCTGCAACTGGGGTGAGGGACAGTTCCTGGGGGGAACTGGCTCAGTGGGGCCGAGTGTGTGGTGTGGGCTGGGAGAGCCCGGGCCTGCCAAGTTTGAGGAAGAACCGGGGGCTTTGCATGACGTAGTGGGAGTCAGCAGTGTGGTGTTGCCTCCCCACCTGTCCCCCCAGGTGTCACCAGATTCTCTGGCCCCATAGAGGCTCGCCGAGCACCGTGCTGCTCCGTCCTTGCTAGAGATCCGTGTGTCCTGTCACTTCCTTTTGGGGAACTGTGGACCACCGGGTCCTAGCCGGCTGTGGAGTCATTGGGACAGGCCCCTTGGTTCTTGAGTGACCAGTTTGGACACACACACAGGTTGACCCGGAACGCCTGTGGAATGAATGAATGAATGAATGAATGACCCAGACCAGCGGGGAGGGGGCTCCCACCTCCTGTAAAGAGTGAGGCAGGAGAAGGCGTGGCTGGGGAGGGACACCCTGGGACACAAGGGCCTGGCGTTGGCATTGGACGTGGTCTTTGTGGCTGTGGATGGGGAACTGGAACGTGTGAGTAGAGCTAACAGGGCTTGGTAATCAAAATGTCCCTCTGCTGGAGCCACGGGTGACCCAGCCTTGTCCAGGCTTGAGCTCATGAGGAGGCCGAGACCGGTGACACTGGCGATCGCCGGGACCCTCCGGCCCCGAGCCCGGGTCCGCACATGCCCAGAGCAGGGCTGCTGGAGCCCCACGCAAGGTCACACCGCGGTAACAGTTTGTCACAGCCTCACTGAGCTCTGAAGGGATGTGTTCGTGAATATTTTATCTGCAGTGCGACTTCAAGCAACCTGTCTGACTTCTTAGGCCTCTGGACAGAAGGTTCTGGAAAACCAGGGGCTGGAGGAAATCCACAGGGGCCTGGCTTCATCTGCCGCTCGAGGTCCTCCTGGGGCTACTGGCCAAGGGAGTGGGCAGGGTGTGTGTGTGGGGGGGAGGGGGAGGGGGGCCTGCCAGCCCCATGGGACTGCCCCTTGTGCCCAAGGCCATGCTGCCCTCACTACATGCACAGCCCGAGTTCTGCCGTGCTTGGGAAGGGGACAACTGTGACACGTGAGATGCAAATAATACACTCGTGGGAACGCTCCTGAGTGTCTTTCTACCGGTGGTGTAGATCATGGTCCTTCAGGATTGCAGCGCTCACTTGCGTGGGGTGTGTGCTCGGCGCCAGGGGAGAGAACACGGGAAGTGTCTGCCTCCGGGGAACCTGTGGTCCTCGGGCCACCCCGACCCTCAGCACTTAAGACGCCTCTCTTAGAGCAGGGCCGGGAGCCGGTCCGGGGGGAGGGATTTGTGCAGGTCCTCGTCGGAGGAGCCGTGAACTCTGTGGACCCCTCGGCCCTCTGCGAGCTGACTATACTCGGTCCTCATCCTCCACGTCCTCCACCTGCAGGGGGGCCCATCCGGGGCAGCAGGCGTCCGCCCCACATAGCCTAGTTTCAGTCCCCGTTTTGTGTGGAGGACGTAACGGGCCCTGCAGTTGTGACCTTGCGCCTTCGTCACCCCACACCCTCGTCCTCCTTGGGGCCCAAGTCAGGTTCTACCTGAATCGGGGTCTCCCGAATTGCAGTTCTGTTTGCCAAATAAATGCCCATTTGTGTCAATTTCCAGCGAGTTCTTTCTTGGCTGTCACCCTCTCTTGCAAGAGGTGCTTGGCGAGCACAGGGTGGTGGGACGAGATGGCCTCTGGCCAGCGAGGAGGTGGTACGGTGCTTTGGGGGTCCTGTCCACCCTGCCTTTCTTTCCAGCCCTGTTCCTTCTCTTCTTTGGGTTCGGAGGGGACTGGAAAAGTGTCCTGCCCTGCCATCTGTTCCAGAATCAGGCTGGCGGCCTGGGGCTGCGCCAGCCCGGGCTTGCTCAGTGTCCTGGGCCAGGGGGACCACAGGCAGGGCTGTTCCTCTGGGAACCAGCACACGACGCCTGGTTCCATGGCTTCGGTGGGCGTGAACTGGAGACAGGTGGCGGGGCCCTCAGTGCAGCAGTGGGCCCCCCCAGGACCGTCGGGGTCCCCCTGACCCCTGAACAGTGTATCAGCAGGCCCCCTGTCACTTTGTTACCGCGAGCCTCTGCAGGCATACTCTGAATTCTCATTTAGAGTCGAATCTGGGGTTAGAGTAGGATGCTTTTAATGTGGTAACTTGTCTCTATGAATGTTTATTTGGAACAGCGCATTCATTTTGAGTACTTGGGCTCGCTAGGTAATATCGTATCATTCGTGAGCGCGGGGGTGGAGCCATTGACCCTGCTGTGCTCTCCCCTAGGACACCTGTTGGCCTGTTGCCCCTGCTGCTGGCTGGGAGCGTGCATGTGTGTTTGTGTGTGTGGGTGCATGTGCACGCGCACCTGTGTGTGCACGTGCGTGCCCCTTAGGACTCTGAGCCACTGATAGGCGATGGGCACACTGGCAGACTGTGGGAGGGCCCTGGGGCCTTCGAGATGAGGGGCCAGGAGGGAGTGAAGGGCGGGTTGGCTCGACCTCTGTGGAATGAGCCACGTCTGATGCTGGCGGCCAGTTCCCAGCACCACTGACGGCCCGCCCCCACCCCCACCCCCCAGTGAGTGGCCCTCTCCTCCGCAAGCTGGGCCCTCCCTGGCCGGAGAGCGGGGTAGGTCCTTAAGAGGGACCTGCCGGCAGCCTCCAGTGCCTGTTGTCCACCTGTCGGGGATCCGGAGAGCAGACAGCCATCGAGAGACCCCCGGGAGGAGGGACACCTGTGTGCAAAGGGGAAGGTTGGAAAGCTGGTTTGGGTGAATTCGTGGCGTCTCACGAAGCTAGTTCCCGACCGAGGACCACCACGCGCCTTCTGCTAAATCAGCTCACGATGTGACGTGTGCCAGGCACGTGGTGGCGTTTCTGCGCCTCACCTCCTGTGCTCGCACGCCTGCCAGGGACACCCAGAAGGAGGCCCCGAGGGCCGCACGCAGGCCGTCGTGAGAGACGGAATCGTGAGGTAAGCCTCACACACCGGGGACACAGACCCCGTCAGCAGATGCTCCTGCGAGGCGGCCTTCCTGCCGGGTCACAGAAGAGGAAACCGAGGCTCGGAGGGGCCCTGACCCGTCCTCGGTTATTTGGCGAAGGAGCGAGGAGCCCCGGTGTGAGCGCCGAGGCTCTCGGGAAGCGGCCGTCTCTGCTCAGAGCCTGAGTGGCCCCAGGTTCCCAGGCTGCAGGCGGGGCCGCACGAGTCCCGGGCGCAAGCGGCCCCCGGTTTCGGTGCCGCGGCCTGAGGGGAGAGCAGGAGCCGGGGTCCTCGCCGAGGTGACATGGGCGCGGCCGGGCAGAGAACGGCACATCCTTGGGAAGGTGTGGTCCGTGGCGAAGTCTCGCCTCGTCGCGCTGGCCGCGGGTGGATTCGCGGGCCGTGAGCAGCGTCAGACTCCCGTTTCTCCTTCGCGGGAACACCACCGGCGTCACGAGGACGCCCGTGTTCCCTGGCACTCGTGCTGCCGTGTGTCAGCTCTCAGCCGCCGCCTCTGTGCGCCGGGCTCCCCCGCTGCGTTATTCCTACTCCACGGATGCGCCTCTCGGCATCCGCTCCGGAAGGTCCTCTCGCGGCCCCTCCGTGGCCGTCGCCCGCACAGCAGGAGGCTTTCTCGGAGGCAGCGGGGCGCTCATTGCTATGCTGGCGTGTGCGGCTCCACTTCTTCGAAGGCTCGTGGAATCCGGGCATCCGTCTCCCCTCGCTGATGTGATAACAGAAAAAAGACGCTCTGCCTCTGATTGAAGTCAAGTAGCAGGGCCAGCGGCGGGCGCCTGCCCGGATTGCTGATGAGCGCTCTTCCGCGGGGAGGCTGGGCTGGGGCCTCGCGCACGGCCGCGGAGTGGGGGAACGCCCGCCCCTGCCTTTGTAAGGGGGGGGGGGGGTGGAAACGGGACCGTGTCTTTGGCACAGACCTGTCTCCTCGTCCTCAGAGCTGGTGTGGTGTGGACGGGTCCCCTTCCTCCTGGGTGATGGGGCCGGGGCGGGTGATGGTCTACACCGCCCGCACGGACGCCGGTGTGGACTGATCCCTTCTCTCCGTCTGGTCCTGGGGCCTCCTGGGGCTGGAGCTCCCCCTCTAAGGGCTCTTCCCCACTGGGTGCTGTCAGTGTTGGAGAATGTGGTTAAGGGTAAGCTGGCTCCGAAGGCACGGCGGATTTGACTTCACAGCGGAGCCTGGAGCCACGTCCTTCAGGACGAGCCCACTGGTTCCCAGTCCTGAGCCCGGCGCCCTGTCCGACCTGGAAGCCGGAGACGGGAGCTTCATTCCTGCCCGTGTCCCCTGTCACCCACCCCTCTCTCCACAGCCCATCTCCCATCCAGCCACCACCGTGGCTCCCGGTTGGACTTCCCGCAGCCGCCTTGGCCCTCAGCCGCTGGCTCCCAGGACAGCAGTCTGGTCTGTCCTCACTGACGGCCGCCTCGGGGTGTCTGTCTGCCAGGCCGGCCTGCCTGCTCTCCAGCCCCTGCTGCAGGCCGTCAGGGCTCCCCACCCAAGCCCGGCTGTTCGGGGGGTGCAGTTCAGGCATTCTAGAGTGTCTGGGGGTAGGTTCCGGTGTTCGTTGTGGGCGCGGCTCAGACTCCAGTAGAGGAGCGAGGGGGGCTTTGGCTCCGTGTTCTGTCCCCTCCCTCCCAGCTCTGGTTCCCTCACCCTGCGGGTCCGTCAGCCTTGTGTCCTTGCCCCAGAGCCCCTCAGCCCCCTGTCCCACCTCCCCTTCCCGTTCTGTGCAAGCTTCTAGAAGCTTTCTAGTTGTCTCCTCCATGTATAAGAGCCAGGCCACGTCTGGACTCACATAGACCTGGGTCCGTGTCCAGTGCCGCCCCGTTGTCTCTGGGAGAGGCGGGCACAGCCCCTAAGCTCGCCGTGTCTGCGCTTCCTTACCTGTCACGCGGAGATGGGACACCTGGCCAGGCAGAGCGCGGCTACACGTGACAGGGCAGGCGAGCGGTGGAGACCCCGAGCTCTGCAGTTGGGCAGCGGGCATCCGGCCCCGCCGTCGCTCCCGGATGGCGCTGGCCCCGCGGGCTTCCCTGAGCGCCATCGAGGATTGCAGGCCAAGGGGCCGGGGCAGGAGGACCTGCTCACTGGCGCTGAGCTGGTAACCCCACCCTCCCCACTCCTGTCTGCTCATGGCCGTGACCCCCACAGCCTCTCCCTTGTCTTTGCACTTCCTGACGGCTCTCTGCCCCCTGGCCCACCTGCCTCGAGCCTCTGTTCAGTTTGCTGCCAGAGCTACGTGTCGTCACGTGAGTGTGCTTCAGAGCGGGGACTGCTTCCTTTACAGACAGGGGACGGGGCCCAGAGAGGGGCTGTCCTGGGAGACGGGGCAGGCCCTCTCCAGCTGGGCTCCCGGGGGGCCGGCCTCGGTTGGGTCAGTGTCTAGGCCTCAGTGCCCAGAACGGCATCCGACACGGGCGTGCTGCTCTGTCACTGATTGTTAAGTGAAGTGGCGTCAGGGACGTAACACCGAAGACCCAGTGTCTGTGCCCGAGTGCCTCCCGGAGGGGGTGGGGGGGTTAAGTGGTGGCGTGGCTGGGGCAGGTGGATGTGGGTCCGAGGGAGGTCAGACCACGGGGTAGGCTTTCCCCGCCAGCTCTCCCCTGCATTGCATCACGAGGGAACACCGGTCACACCGGAGTTGTGGCAGCACCCGTGCATGGTGGTGGGTGTCCCCCCCGCCCGCCCCTTGTCCTCTTTGTGGTCGTGCCAGAGGCACGGTTGAGGCCATCTTACAGATGCGGAGCTCGAGACTCAGGCTAGTGCTCTGTCCAGAGCCACCCAGCTGGTAGGTCGCAAAGCCGGGAGACGGGTCTTGCTCTGCGAGTGCCCTCGCCGCCTGTCACCTGAGCTTGCCGCTGGAGTCCCCGTGCACATCCATAGTCCGCCAGCACAGGCATGTTCTCGTTGGATACCCGGAGCTCCTTCTGCTCGGAAGGCGCTGGGGAGAGGGTGTATGAGACAGGTGAGGGAGGAAGACAGTTTCACGGGTGATTCTCCTCCCTCTCTCTCTCTCTCTCTCTCTCTCTCTCTCCAGGTGGATTCTCCCTCCCTCTCTCTCCCTCCGTCTCCCCCCCCCCCCCCCCCATACACACTGACTCACGCTCAGCTTTTGAGAAACCCTGGTCTCCTATCTACTTTCTGTTGAAATCGCTTGAGCTACACATATAAAAGTGTTTTGCAAATATTTACCCGAGTGTTGAGTTTTGAGCGTGTTTTCACTCCAGCACCTTCGGCAAACCCACGTGCCTCACCTGGAGGTGCTTGCTTACTGTTGGGATTGAACAGTAACCGATTTCAAAAGACTCCAAATCGCACATTTCCCGCGAGGTGGATTTTCTCCCTGCCTCCCGCCGGTGCGTAAGAATCGGAGCCCCCGGCTTCCTTCGTGAGCTGGTTTGAATGATGTGCAGGTGCCCTTTGTGTCCAAGCCCTGGGAGCACCTGACATGGTTTCATGTCGAGCGCCTCTGTGGCCGAGCCCATGTGTTTTCTGGCAGCAACAGGAAGGATCCCGTATTATTTCAGAAGAGGACCCCCCCCCCCCCCCCAACCCGCCCACCGTGTGCCGCGTGTGTGCGGCTCTTCTGTGTTTTGCTCGTGCTCAGCTGCAGGAGCATTCTGCTCCCGGAGTCAGGGCCCTGGAGGCGTGGTGCGCTGTCTGACCTGCAGGGAGCTGGTGCCACATGGTGTCCGCACCCCGAGCGGAGCTCTGGGGGCTCGGGGATTCTGGAGAGAGGCGCCCATTTGGACAGGACTGTGGCGGTTTGTGCCACCCTTATAGCGAAGACGCCGGGAGCCGGTTCCCCGTGAGTTTCTGGCCAGTGCGGAAGGGCTCCCTTAAGCTTACTGCCGTGGTTCAAGGTTTCTGACTCTGTTTTCGGGAGAAGTTGCTGATGGCTCGGCGGGCAAATAATTGCCAAATTACGTAGCAGGGAAATGCTGTCGGGGCAAACGGTGCAGCTATGAAACGGCTCAGCAGCCTGGGCTTTTTGGCCGCTTTCTGATAAGTGTGAGTCTCACCTCCGTCCTGGCATAGTGCCCCTCGAGATCTTTGGGGCGTGCGAAGGCAGGTTGTGGTGGACTTTTTCCCAAAGCCCAGGGCCCCGTCTTTGCCCACTTGAAACATACTCGCAGCCTCCAAGGTGTCCTTTAAGGTGACCGTCAGAGTCTGGAACGTCGCTCCCGAAAGCACAGCCTCACGCTTGTCTGCGTCTCCAAACCCCCTCTCCCCACCCCCCCCCCCCCCCCAGGCCTCCGGGCCTGACATGCTGTGTGGGGTCCTCTCGCCCGCTCTCAGGTCTTCCGGGTGAGTGGGGCCCCTCCTCCTCCTCCCTCTGCTGTCTCCCCTGCCTGCCGTGGCTCTGGCTCTCCGAGCCCTGGGAGCCCCTCTGGGGCGTGTGTCCCGCCTGCCGCCCTGATCGTCGCCCAGGCTTGGCCCTCAGGGCCTCCCGTGTGCAGCATTTCACTCTGCCCCCTAGAGCCTCGTACGGACGGAGGCCTTGCAGCAGCGTCTGCCGCCTTCACTCTCCGTACTTTTCAGATTTGCCCGTAAGTTTGCCTCATGAACGAGTTTGTGCCTTTTAATTGCTGCGGGATCCTTGGTTGTGAAGGATTCTTCTCCAAAACCGCCGGTGTTGTTTCCTCGTGTACCTCCCGGTTGGGAAGCGTGTCAGGGTACGTTCTCGCCCCGGCCGCGCTCTGCTGGCCTGGACCTGCCGGGGCAGGTGCTCCCTCTGGAGGCCCCTCCCCCCCCCAGGCTGGAAGCCACCACCATGTGGGCGGAGGGAGAGGGAGACCCTGGTGGCCCTGCGGCTCCTGGACCAAAGCTCCCTCCGGCCTGTCCTTTTGCTCTGTTCACACAGGCATGCACGGTGAGGTCCCCGCACCAGTCCCTGGAGATTTCTGTTGCTGTCACGACAGAGGGTGACAGGTGACAACATGATACCGAGGTGGGGAAGGGCAGGGGTCCTGCGCGGGGCTCCTGCCCCGCCTGCCCTCGGGTTCCTGGAGCGCCCCTAGTTCGGGTGCCCGTCAAGCGGGCCCTTGGTGCTCCCCCACCTCGGGGATTGCGGGGCTGCTCCCCTTGCCCCCACGCTCTCCTCCTCTGCCCTCCGCACCGTGGCTGAGCTCACCCCATGCGCCCCACTAGCGCCCCCTCAGGCCACACCGCAGTCCCCTGCCCTGTCACAGAGCCCCCTCCCGGCTCCTGGCTCTGTCCGTGCTGTCTGCTGTCACATGGTGGCCCTGGCACAGCTCCCGGGGGACCCACTGTGCCCGGCGGCCCCAGGGCCCGGAGCGGCTGCCCTTGGATCGTCCGCTGCACGCTTAGCGGCTCAAGAGCGCGGGTGCTCGGTTTGCTCACAGATGGCACGGTTTACGCAGGGCTTGGCAGGGACGGCTCCACTGGGCGTCACGTGGGGGCTGCAGAGGCCATCGGAAGGTGGCCCGGCCACCGGCTGGCAGGTGAGCGCTGGCCCCACAGAAGTCTCCACAGGGCCCGTGGCGCTCGGGCTGCTTCACAGCCTGGCGGCCGGACTCTGAGGCGACGGGGCGGAGACCATCCTGGGGACTCACTTGCACGAAGACCAGGGAGGCACCCCGAGTCCAGGGAGGGACAGAGACGCCTTCCTGACGAGCAGCGGCAGCTTTCAGAGAGCGGGTGGCAGGGATTAAGCTTCTGGGACGGCGGCCCCCGTGGCTCCCGTCCCCGGCGACCTGTCCCCTTTCTCACCCCCCTTTCTACTGGAAGGGCCCCCGTGCCCCTGTGTCCAGGCTGTGTGAGAGCAGGGAGCGTGTCCTCGGGGCCTGCACGTGTGTCCTCGTGCCGAGCCGGCTCCTGGGACCAGGTGCTTACGCGGCACGGCCACGGGTAGTGACGCTGACGCTCAGGTTCTCACAGAGGCACCTGCGGGCCCAGTGCAGCTCTGCGGCTGTCCTCACATGGGGTAAAGCTGCAGACAGAGCCGGGCCCGTCTGCCACCTGCCTGCCCCCCAACCCTGAGAGCCCAGCGAGGCCTGAGGCCTGAGCTCTTGGAGCCTGGCCAGCCCCACCCGCCACCAGGAGCCACCAGGAGCCACCAGGAGCCAGAAGCCGGCTCAGGCGCTTTGGGCCCCAGGCACTTTTCTGGGGCAGGGTTTCTGTAAGTCAGAGCTGCCCTCCCTTCAGCCACACATTGGCTCCCCGCTCACTGGGGAGGGTGGTGGATGGAGGGTGCAACCCAGTTAATGATCCTTCCCTGCAGACTTTCAGGGAGCCTGTAATATGCTAACATTGGCCTGGGGCAGCTCTGGGAGCCGCCTCCCTTGGTGCCCTGCTCTGCGACGTCGGGGTCCTGGGCGTGGCAGCTGCTGGCACGTCTGGCTGGCGCACATCTGCTCCAAGCTGTCAGCCCGGCCTGCTCGTGGAGCTGCCCCTCCCTCCCTCCCTCCTGCCCTGGACCCACAAGCCTCTGAAGTTTCTTGGGAGGATGGGGGATATGGGACAGACCCCTCCACGTCCGTGGTGCCCGTGCGCCTGACAGACGGATAGTGCGGGGAGGGCCGCGGGCATGCTCGGGAGGGACAGCTACACGTGCCACTCAGCCTACGCGACCAGCCTCTGTGGGGACCCCTGGAAGTTTTGGGGAGCACACTCTGAAGGAAGACTCTGGGTGTCCTTCGGGTCAGGCCTGAGGAGGTAGAGGACGAGGTTGGGGGTCACACGTGTGGTGTGTCTGCTTCCTAGGGCTCAGGAGCAAGTACCACAGAAGGGGGGGGGGGGCTTGGCTGCTCTCGTCGGGAGGCCAGAGCCCTGACAGCAAGGTGTGGGCGGGCTGGTGGGTTCCCGCTGGAGCTCCGAGGGGGACCCCCTCCCAGGCCTCCCTCCTGGCTCCCGGTGTTGCCGGCAATGCCTGGTGTCCTCAGCTCGTAGATGCACCGTCCGGTCCCTGACTCTGTCATCACAAAGCGTTCTGTGTGTGTGCGCGTGTGCGCGAGGGTCTTCCCCTTCGTACAAGGACGCCAGTCCCTGGACCGGGACCCCCCGATCCAGTCTGACATCCTCTGAACTACGTCTACAAAGACTGTATTTCCCACGTTAGGACCCGGTGACGTCTTCTGGGGGAGCGCACTCAGCCCGGGGGCAGGCAGGGCTCTTGTGGCCGGAGTGGGCTGGCCGCGGGGTGGGGCGCGGCCGCCGGGGCCTGGCCGTCCTCTTTTGGCCAGCGCGCAGGGCAGACCCTGTCACCGCGCGGCCCGTCACCCGGCGCTGGGCGGCTCTGTCCACGGGAGGCCACTTGTGCTTTAGTGAACGCAGGATCAGCAGCGTCGAAGTCCCTGTTGAATGTCTGTGCAGAATGAGCTGTTTGGCCCCACGTGGTTGATGTCAGCAAGGGTTAAATGGTTCAGTCTGATCCATTTCACCTGATGGCATTTTATTCTAAGTATAGAAATGGTAGAACATGTTCAGAAAAAAAAAAAAAATCCTCCTTTTTTAAAATTGCTGTCGTTAATGGCTTCGGGGCCAATCTGGACCCGGCCTGCCCAGCAGTGGGGCAGAGCTGGGCCCCCTTTGTACCGTCACCGTCCCCGCAAGACAGGATCCTGAGAGCGCGTGGGTATTCCTAAGCTGTGAGACCATCACCGCGAGGGTCTTTTGTTTTCCCTTATACTCGGGGTCTCTGCCCTGTTAAGGTCATGTCAAGAATGAGCTTCTTTTAATTAAATTTCACAAAGAATAAATGTTAACTCTAGAAGTGTCTTTAACTTCTTCTCTGCAGCCGACAGTGTCTTTTGAAAACTGTACTGTATGCCTTAATCTCCGTCATCGTGAGGAGGCAATTCTGAAGGATGCATCGACGTTTTCTTAAGTGAGAGGAACCGCAATCATAAATTAGGGTAGTTTTGAGGTGCATTTGTGAGCTTTAGGTAGGGTTCCTACTCCACCTTCAAAACCGTGTGTGCACAGACGTGGTTTCTGCCCAGTGTTGGCCCTTCTCCGACAGAGCAGGTGAGCCGAGGACTCCGGGGGCTCCTCCCGAGGGGTGGGGTGAGAAATCAGCCCCCTCGAAGGCTTCTTCTTCCGGCTGTGGTTCTCCACGGGGACCTAGCCAGGCCTTCCAGTGAGACGGGCTCACCCAATTGAATGGACCCCCCCTTGTGTTGGGGCCGAGACATTTGAAGGTCTGTTTGGTCTCTTCCTGATGTCTCCCTCTAGCCGAGTGGAGGGGAGGGAGGAAGAGCCCATGGCTGCTCTGCCTGGAGCCCTGCCCTCCTCGGTGCAGCCTTCCCTTCTGTCCCGTCTCTGGTCCCCTCGTGCCGGGAGGAGCTGGTTTCAGTGAACGTCTTCGGGTCCTTTGTCCTGGAGACCCGTGGACTCCTTGCCGCTTTCAGAATCCCACTCGGGTCTTCCTGGCCAGCGGGACATTGCAGAACCTGGGACACATCCAGGAGCCGTACCTGGCGGACTGTTGGCCGTGGGGACCAAGGAAAGGAGGGCCTTCTTCATGGGCCACGCCGTGCTGTGTGCTGTAAGGAGGCCGATGGAAGGAAAGACATTTCTTGAGACCAACTAGGGAAGGTGATTGACCTCAAAAGATTTGTCACTGTGACGTGCCAGCCAGGGACCTAAGCCAGTGGCATTTAAAGAAACTGAGACATACGTCGTGTAAAGCACACGGTCACTCCCAAATCATTGTTGGTTTTGTTGAAAAGAGAAAAACTCCGCAAGACGCACAAGCCAACAGCAAGGACACCTCACGCTCTGCAGGAAGGCGTGCGGCACTCAAGTCCCCAAGTGTACGGGCGGCAGAAGGGACTAGGCCATCCTGGTGGGTTCCCTGGGGTGCCAGCCAGGCCGAGTTGGGGAGGCTGGAGAGGGTTGACCTGCTGCACCCCGGAAGTGTCATGGCTCAGTTGACAGAAAGGAAGCTCGCTCAGGGTGGCCCCTCCCTTCTGTCCGCACTGCTGTGGTGACGGACTGGCTGCAGAGGGAGGCTGGGGCGTGTGGTCCAGGAAGAATGAATTTTGGTAGAGCGCTAACCGTCTCCGTCAAAAGGTCACCTGCACATTGGTTCCCAGGATCTCGGTGGGGGGGAGCTTGCCTGGGGCAGCTGGCCTTTGAGTCCCGGCCGCTTGGGAAGCTTGCCGTGGAGTAGGGGTCTCCTCGGGCGGGTGGCCGTGCCCGACCTCCGAGGACACCTGTGTCTCTGTGCTCACTGCCCGCCTCTTTGCTGGTTGTTTTCATGCAGTTTCCATGGTTGTATCTGGGTAGGTGGGTGCCGAGCTTTTTTTTTTTTTCCAGATGTTTTGAATTGGGACAGTACTATTAATAAGCAGGTGTGATTCTAGTAAACCTCCCCCCATTTGTGTCCATGTACTTGGCTTCTCTCATCTTAAAGGACTCGTCCTCGTCACTTGTCTCTTTCCCAGTACTTGAGAGGCAAAAGGAAATCATCTTAACGTGAATTCTGGTGCCAGCTCTTTCAGGCTTTGTTTTTCGATTAATAAATCCTGCCTCTTCCTCTGTTCATCCTAGTAATGAAGAGGCAAAGGGAGATGGGGCCTGGCTGCAGAGATGGGCATTAACACACAAAAGGGCAGAGGGTCTGTCCGCCCTTCAGGATGACTTCCCTTTGTGCGAGCACACTGAGCTCTGCGGAGGGAGCCCCCTGCGTAATGCCAGGCCTTGGAGTTGCTCTGGGAGGGCCACACCCACCCTGCGCAGTGTGATGGGGAGGTTTGTGGAGTCCCCAGGGGTCAGGCCAGAGGGGCAGAGGTGCTCCCCACTGTAGCCAGAGCCCTAGGAAAGAACCAGAGCCATTCACTTAAGAACTCGAAGGAAACAGACACCTCACTGCTTTCCTTTGTGTTTCCCCAACCGAGTGGTCCTCTGACGGCTCTTCTGGGTGAGCCTAGGGTTGCAGAGGGCCGTCTGCCAATCTTGTCTCTCTGGAGCACACTTGGCCATCTGTCCGTCTTGCCCGGTCATGTATGTATGCCGCTCTGAGCACCTCTTTGAATATTTGGACCAGCCCCAGTGCTACATGCTGGATGTGAACAGACAAACGAACTGCCTGCTGCCCGGAGCCGCCTCCAGTCGAGTGGGAGACAGAAGTCAGCGAAAAGTGCCAGGCGGGGCTGTCCAGAGAGGGACACCGGCAGGCCCTGGGTCCTGGCTTTTGTTTTCTTGGCAGGCCAGCAGAAGGCCGGGTGCCCCATGTGGGTGTCAGGCTCCCCGCCCCGGCAGGATACCTGCTGACCACCGGTCCTTCACTGGGGACAGGAACTGGCTCCCCAGGGCCCTCCCTCACCCCCTGCCAGCGTCTCTGGAGGCCAAGCCGATGTCTATTACGCTGGGCAGTGAGGACAGCCACCCTTAGCCAGGGAGTTGTGGTTCTTCTCTGAAGTCTGTACAGCAGTCGACCGGGACACGGGACGTTGGCCGACGCAGGGGCCCTTCCCACGGGGGCCTCGACCGGCCTTGAAGCCGCTGTGCCCCGCAGCCTCCCCTCCAGGTGCCGGGGGTACCTGCCTTTCATGGAAGACCTTTCCTGGGCCTGAATGATCCCAAACCATTTCATCAAGTGGAATCTGCGGCCGGTATTTAAATACCTGTCATCTCTCTCAAACCCTGGGGCCAGAAGCTCCAGTGGTTGCTCTATTCACGGACTCATGTTGCAGTAAAATGTGATAATTGATGAATATCTGTGGAAATGGATATGATTGTGTCCTCTTTAATGAGCTAACAATTTCATGGCGAAATCTCAGCAGTGCTATTGTTTAGAATAAAGGAGATGTGCAGATGAGGCCAGGGCTCAGATTGTGGTGTAACAATGCTGGCAGCCTCTTTATTGGACCCATTAATTAATTCCCCATCAGCCAGTTTCCCTGGGAATGAACTGGAAAAATAATTAAAATGATACATGAGGTAAGGAGTTTAGAAATTCAAAAGGTGAAGGCGAGAATTAGTTTAATACATAATTAGACATATTATTTGTGACTGTACATTTTTTTAAATGTGGTTCACTGAGGCAATAGGGTCCTATTTTTAGTCTTGATAGCTAATAAATACCACTTGGGGCTGTTTTTCAACTCATAAAGGCTCATAAATTTTCTTAATGACATTAAGTGCCTAATTATATTGTACATTGTTAAAATAACTCCTATTGCAAAATCTAACAATACAACAAAAGTTGCAAAAGCAAGTTTTTAAAGGAGGTAATTTGACCAAATTAGCAAGTGAAATTCTGGGTGTTTAGGTGAAGTTGAAAGAGTTTGAGCAAAAAACCCACAGGTTCACATCATTTTCCCGTCATTTTTGTTGCCCGTGTGCCCGGAACGTGAACCCCGAGCACCAGCCTCCTGTCGGGGCGAGCGGTCCGGGTGGAAGGCTGCCCCTCGGGGCCCAGGCCGTGCGCCGCGGAAGATGTGACGGAGCATCATCCCTGCCGTCACAGCTGGCGTGCGCCAGCCCCGGCTGGCTGTGTCGTCGATGGCAGGCTCCCCGGGTGGCTGCTGGATTCTTCTGCGTGGTGCAAGCACATTGGCGTTCCGGCAGGCCCGAACCCGGGTAAACAGCGTCCCCCAGCGTGCGACCCCACCGTGTCGGGGGGCCAGCGGGGACAAATATTTCCTAAGGTTGTGGATATTAAATTTGAATTCCATACTAGAAGTCAGCCTCCCAGACTATCGGAGGAAGAATAACAACCGCAGGAAAACAAACAGAAACCACCGACAAAGCCCCCCGCGTGCCTGTCGCCACCGTAAATACTCAGTGCTCGTCGTTAGCGGGTGTCACCGAGCCATAGCTGGCCAGGGGCAGGACACTGTCTCCGTGTTCCACTCCGAGCTCCTCTCATCTCTGAAGGGATGTTGGCCGATGCGAAGTCTCCCTGCTGGGAAGCCGTGGCCACAGGCCGGCGTTCAGAACCCCCCTTCCCGCGGGCCCTAGTGGGGCCACGTGCTGCGTGTGTGGCCCTCAGCCGGTCCCTGTCTCCCCTCAGCCCCATTTTGGTGGCAGTGCAGAGCCCCCCCTTCCCCAGATGCTGGACACTCGTGGCCTCCCCGAGGTCTGGGCTCTCAGGGCCTGGCCGCACCCCGTGTTTACTCTTTGTGTTTAAAGTCAGAATTGAAGCGGGAACCCCTCGCTCAGGGACAGAGGGGAGCGCTGCCATCCGTGCCTTTTCAGTGAAACCCTGCCCGTCCGTCATCCCGTGATTTGATCCACCAACCCAGAAACACTTGCTCCTGCTTTATGGCTGTGGTTTGTGGAAGCTCCGGGAAAGAAGAAAACAAACAAGCCGGTCCCAATAAATAACAGTTATTTCCTCATTTGAATTTCTGAGTCCAGGGAGTCAGTATGATGCAGGCATTAATCTTCCCGTTCTTGAAGGGGAGGAAGATTTCTCACCGTGCGTCACGCTGGGTTGGGATGAGAAGCGTGTGGTGTTCCTGGCTGGGCTCAGTCCTCCCTGGGGACCGGCTGCCTTTTTGTCTTGCAAATTATGCACAGCCCTGTGATGGTCTTTAAGAGTATTATTGTAGAAAACTTCCCATTTCCGAGTGGGTGTAAGCATGTCGTGGATATTCGGAGACTCGTTTTCCCCTGTCAGCCCTCTGAGTGTGGTCAGGGAGGCGCGCTCGTGCCGGGTGTTCCGGCAGTTGGGAGGGGAGGGGGCGGACCGGTGCCTGGAGAGCTTGCTCTCGTGGGGCTGCGGGGCCTGGACTTCTTCGGTCTCCGCTTCCCCTCAGCCAGGCCCCGGCTTCTCCCTGGTGGCCGCTTGGCCTCATTCACTGACTGGGCAGCACTAGGCAACTGTGTGATTCTGAAGATAAGCCCGTTAAGCTTTTTATCACGGCGCTCTTGGCTTTTAGCAGTGCAGTGCCTGGACCCACATTTGGCGGAAAGCGACGCACCAGGTCAGGTGAGCAGGGTGGCCTTCCGCCGTGCTTCAGAGGCGGGGGTCCCTTTTCCTGTGCGTGTACGGCACTTTGCCGGGTGGGCCCTGTTAGCGCGTTGGCTGTGTCCTAGCGCCACTGTGTTCACACCTGCCACGTGTACGAAGCCGGCTTGCACGGGGCCTGGTGTGCTGGCATCTGCTAAGGGTTGTGTGAGTGGATGGCGGGTGCCTGGCCTCCCTGGATCTGATGCACCTGCTGTCCTGGCCTCCTTGGATCTGATGCACCTGCTGTCCTGGCCTCCCCTATCTGATGCGCACCTGGTGTCCTGGCCTCCCTTGATGTGATGCACCTGCTGTCCTGGCCTCCCCGGATGTGATGCACCTGGTGTCCTGACCTCCTCGATCTGATGCACCTGCTGTCCTGGCCTCCCCTATCTGATGCGCACCTGGTGTCCTGGCCTCCCTGGATGTGATGTACCTGGTGTCCTGGCCTCCCCGATCTGATGCACCTGTTGTCCTGGCCTCCTTGGATGTGATGCACCTGCTGTCCTGGCCTCCCTGGATGTGATGCACCTGCTGTCCTGGCCTCCTCGATCTGATGCACCTGCTGTCCTGGCCTCCCCGATCTGATGCACCTGTTGTCCTGGCCTCCTTGGATCTGATGCACCTGCTGTCCTGGTCTCCCTGGATGTGATGCACCTGGTGTCCTGACCTCCTCGATCTGATGCACCTGCTGTCCTGGCCTCCCCGGATGTGATGCACCTGGTGTCCTGACCTCCTCGATCTGATGCACCTGCTGTCCTGGCCTCCCCTATCTGATGCGCACCTGGTGTCCTGGCCTCCCTGGATGTGATGTACCTGGTGTCCTGGCCTCCTCGATCTGATGCACCTGCTGTCCTGGCCTCCCCGATCTGATGTGCCTGTTGTCCTGGCCTCCTTGGATCTGATGCACCTGCTGTCCTGGCCTCCCTGGATGTGATGCACCTGCTGTCCTGGCCTCCTCGATCTGATGCACCTGCTGTCCTGGCCTCTCCGATCTGATGCACCTGTTGTCCTGGCCTCCTTGGATCTGATGCACCTGCTGTCCTGGCCTCCTTGGATCTGATGCACCTGCTGTCCTGGTCTCCCTGGATGTGATGCACCTAGTGTCCTGGCCTCCTCGATCTGATGCACCTGCTGTCCTGGCCTCCCCGATCTGATGCACCTGGTGTCCTATTGTGCACCTGTGAACACCTGCCAGGACTGGTTTTGGCAGAGGATAATGTGGCCCTGTCCCCCAGCCATCGCCACCCGGCCTCTTGGAATTACATATCGTGGTTCTGCTTTGGCAGACCTAGCCCTGCCCTGGCAGCGGGGGCCAGCAGGGAGCCATCCTCTGGTGGAGGACTCGCCCCACATTCCTGCATGAAGGACAGATGGCTCCAGGCAGCTTTTTGGTCCTGGGGTTGGATTTGAGTGTAAAACTGAGAAGTCCCAAATTTATTAAAGGCTTTCTTTTGGGGTTGGAAATATGCAGTAGATTTTCTATCCCTCTCAATTCTCTCTTAAAATTTAATGCTGCCATAAAAATGATGGATAACAAATTATTCCAGGAAAAATGATACTGAAAGACTCTTCTAACTATTGAAGCAGAAGTATAGACTTGGTGCAGAAATATATGTGACCCAGAAAACTCACAAGGAAATAGGAAATCATGTATTTTGTGGAAAGCGCAACCACATAATGCTGTTCCAATCTGTAGAAAACAACAATTTTTATTCAAGATCTTGAAGTGCTGAATCTATTTTGTGCTGTTGGCACCTTTATTAACATAGCAACACCGTGCCTTTCTGGAATTCATTACGCCGCCTTCCCCACTTGGAACACTGCGGGATCCCAGCAAAGAAGCAAGAGAGACCACAGCCCATGATGGATGTCAGAAAGGTCCCATCTGATAACCTGTGTCCATTACTCACTCAAGCATTCCTTGGTTCTCCCAGCGCATCTTTCTACAGAGTTCCACCAGTACGGCTTTGAACTATGCGAACCTGTGGTTAAAACCACAGATGGATGGGCCTGGGAACCGCCCCCCCCCCCCCCCCCATCAAAACAGAAAAAGGAAAACGCCAGTAATGCTGGTGCCAGGGAGACCCTAGAGCCAGACCACAGGCTGCACCAGTAGAGGGAAGAACAGATGTGAAAAAATCAGACACAGACACTCATGTCCCATGGCAGGCTGAGGCCGGTTAGTGCAGGGTAGCAGTCCTTTATTCCTTGGTAGGCCTTGGGGACACCACTTTATGGCAGGTCTTTAACATACATAGTATTAAAATGACTCAGATTTGACATCCCTATTTTTATTTTTATTTTTTTTAAATATATTTTTTTTAACGTTTATTCACTTTTTGAGAGACAGAGTGTGAGCAGGGCAGGGGGCAGAGAGAGAGGGAGACACAGAATCGGAAGCAGGCTCCAGGCTCTGAGCTGTCAGCACAGAGCCCAACATGGGGCTTGAACTTACAGACTGTGAGATCATGACCGGAGCTGAAGTCAGACACTCAACTGACTGAGCCACCCAGGCGCCCCGTCATCCTTTTTGCTTTCACTCCGCAACAGTGGAAATGATGGTCCTTCTGATGCCATTGCCCTCGTCCCTGGTCCCTGGTCCCTCCAACTAGTCATCCAGGCCAGGTCATGGCTTAGGTGGAGACTGAGATCGCAGCCAGAGGTGATGGCCTGTTTGTTCCTCCGACGAGTGTCACCTCATCTTTTAGGAGAACTTGGGAGAAAGGATGGGCCGTATCTATGACTTCTGGCTGGAGGTGTCACCATGACAACTCAGGAGGAGTTGGAAGCAGGCACTTCACTAATTTCAAATCTTAACCCTTCCCAGGCAACTCTGAAATATTTTCTCTGGAGAAAATGGGCTCATTGTGAAACTCTCATTGCTCTAAGCTGCATCCATTCAAGTGCATAATTTACTTTTTGTGTAGGTTTAGAGAAACAGAGGCACTCTATCTAATACCCTTTCTTGAAACATTTTAGTGTTAGCTTCTTTAGAGTGCTCTTCGACAGCCAGCTTCTCAGGGAAGAGGCCAGACTCTGTAAACAGTCCTGTCTCAATCCTGCTGTTCTGTCAGTCCTCTGAGACACGGAAGCTGCATGCCGCCCAGACAGCTGTCCTGCCTTCCTGCCTGATGGCCTTAGCTGGCAGTTCTGTGGACCACCAGATAAAGCCCAGACAGCTCAGGATGACCGTTTGGGATTGTTACCATCCAGCCCCATTCATCAGGAGACTCACGAGCATCTACTCCAGGTTAGGGCCGGGGCAGCAAAGAAGAAAACATGGAGGCGAGTAAGGCACGGCCCTTGTGACTCAGCCTCCCAGGCATTAGACTCGAGAGAGAGGAACTCTCAAGAGCCAGGTGCTGACTCCAGAGTTGGGGGCGAGGGGGACGACTCAGATCCCTGTGTCACTACCTGTGTGGGTTAGAGGCAGCTTTATAGCACGCAGAGCTTTAAATATGGCATATCACATTATCCTCAGAACACCCAAATGCTGCTAGACTATCAAGAACATAACGTGTAGGTGCATGCATGAAAGCTTGCAGGAAACTCAGGTTGTCATCAGAGGCCCAAGTAAGAGGTGGTGGGGGGTGGGTACTCGTCTCTAGGCTTGGGTCTATACCCTTGAGACAGGGTCTAGATCCCGTGCCCCTTATGGGTAGGGGGTGCGGAGCTAAGGCACTTAAGTCAAACCAGAGCACCAAAAGGCTAGGCTCTTGGACAAAGGGTGAACTAGAAAAAAAAAAATCCATTTGCTAGTCCTAGGAGACACCTGGAGACACCTCTGTCTCAGCCTGGTCTTTCGGGTGGGGATGGGGGAGAGATGGTCTTCCCTGTTAACTTTTTTACCCATTTAGCATTTGAATTTATAAATTCAGTGATTTGGCCCCCCACAAGTGGGATAATTAACATAAGAAGACATTCAGGCCCATTAATATTACTGGAACGTGTAGCACAGCTATAGCTGGAGGTTTTAGTTTTTCTGTTCCTCTCAGCAGGCAATAAAAGGAATAGACCAAAAATCATAGATGCAGGATACAGGAGACATAAAAATGTCAAGCGGCTTGCTTGTCTCGTTAACACTCCAACAACTAGAGGTGACCAGTAACATTCTTGTTAAGTATGTAACGACTAGTAACCAAGATAGTTTATCTCTCGGACCATAAAACAAGTCCAAAAATTTAAAAGGATTGAAATCATACACTCTGTGTATTATCTAACCATAGTAGAATTCAGTACAAAGGATGCCTAAAAAGCTCTGAGTTTTTGAAAAGTGAGCAGCACACCTCCAAAGAACCCTTGAGTCAAAGAAGTCAAAGGGAAATCAGATAATACTTTGAACTGAATGAGTAATGAAGTTATATCTGAATTTGTGGGGTGCAGATAAAGCAGTGTTTAGAGAGCGAATATATTCCTGCAAATGCATACAACAGAAAAGAAAGATTTAAATAGTTTTAGTTTCCACCTTCAGAGGAAATTAATCTTCAAGTAAGCAGAAGAAAGGAACCCAAAATGAACAGGGCAAAAATCAATGAAATAGGAAATGGGCAAGCTATAGAGGAAATAAATAAGCCGAAAAAAGTTGGTTTAATGGAAAGATCAATAACACCGAAAAATCTTCCGCTAGGCAAATAAAAAAAATAAAAAATAAAAAAAAAAAAAAAAGGAAAAACTGGCCAATATCATGAGTAAAGAGGGGACACCACTACAGATCCTACAGATATTTTAAATATAATAAGGGAACATTATTAAAAACTTTATAATAATAAATTAACAACAAGATGCAATGGACATGTTCCTTGAAAGTTACAATTGATCAGACTTTGCACAAGAAGATATAAGAAGCCAGAAGAGCCCTGTATCCATTAAAGAAAGGGCATTAGTAATTAAGAACTTTCCTACAAAGATGACTACAGGCCCAGATGACTTCTGGTTAATGTTCAAACATTGAAGGAAGAAGTAATACCAGTCTTACACAGATTGTTTCAGAGGGTGACGGAGGAGTGGACATGTCTCAGCTCTTGTCAGCGTAACTGAGATACCAAAATGAGACAAGGGCATAAGAAAAGAGAATTATAAACCAATATTCCTCATTAATATAGATGCAAAAACCCTTGACAAAGCATTAGCAAATTGAATCAAGTAATATGTAAAAATGACAGTGCATTGTGATTAAGTGGGATTTATCACAGGCATGCACGGTTGGTTAGACATTCAAAAATCAATCAATGTCATCGATCCCATTAACAGAATAAAGGAGAAAACCATATGATCATGTCAAAAGATGCAGAAAAAACCCTTGATAAAATTAAATACCCCCCCATGAAACGAACTCTCAGTAAACTGGAAATAGAAGGAAGCTATCCCACTGATGAAGGACACCTCCAAGGTCTTGCAGTTTACCTCATATGTAATGGTGAACTTGGCAAATGCTTTCCCCCTACGTTGAGAACAAGGCAAGACTATTTGCTCTCACCACTTCTGTTCGATACTATACTTGAAGACCTGGGTAGGTAATAAGGAAGGAAAGGAAATAAAAGGTATGATTGAAAAGGAAAAAATTAAACTGTCTTTATTGATTGCATGTGTAGAGAATACTAAAGGTTTATAAATTAAAAAAACTAATAAAGATGCTAGATACAAGGCTAATGTGCAAAATCCATTGAATTTCTATATGTTCGCAATGAACATCTGGAAGATGAAATCTAGAGACCATTACTATTTATGGTAACATGAAATTCATAAGAACAGCCTGGGATAAATGTAGCTAAAAATGCTTACCTTTACATTGAAAATTGCAAAACATCGCTGAAAGAAATGGAAGAAATACGTGGTAAGATAAACCATGTTTATGAACTGAAGGACTCTTACTGTTAAGATATTCTGCCCAGATTGGTCTTAGGAGTTAATACAATCCCAGTCAAATTCCTGTGAAGCTTTTTCCCTTTTCTTTTCTTTTCTTGGAAACTGTCAAGCTTATTCTAAAATTTATATGGAAATGCAAAGGACCTAAGATAGCAAAACTTACAAAATTTAGCAGAAGAAGAACTAAGTTGGAGAACTTAACCCTTTGATTTCAAAATATACTGTAAAGCTACAGTAACCAAGACAGTGTGGTTTGAGGATAGATAATAAGATAATGGAACCGTGTAGAGACCAGAACAGTTAGGAGAGGGATAGGGAGGACGTGTTTATAATACATATACCTGAGGAAGGACTCCTGTCCTGGATGCATACAAACGCCTGTAACTCAGTATCACCAAGACACAAATGGACACAAGATTCAGACATATTACAACAGAAGGTAGACAGATGGCCCATAAGCCCTTGAAAAAGTACGCAACATCATTAGCCACCAGGGAAACGCAGATTAAACCACAGCGAAGTGCCATTGCTCCATACGTACCAGAATCGCTAAAATTAAAACAATGGACAGTGCTGAGCATTGACACATATGTTGAAAGGTCTTCTGCGGGGCTGGGGGAGATGCCAAGTGATACCAGCACTTTGGAAAACCGGCAGTTTCCTGGAGCACTAAACATGCATCTACCCTCTGATTTAACAACTCCGTTCCTGGATGTTTACGCAGGAAAAATGAACATTTATGTGCACACACTCACACACACACAAATACTTGTGCAGAATGTTCGTAGCAGCTTCATTCACATTAGCCCAATCTAGAGACAACTCAAGTATCTACCGGCCGGAAAAAGGATAAAAGGATGACAGTTGGCCATTCAGTGACCATGTGGATGAATCTTACAAATATCATGTTGACCGACAGAAGCAAAATGCCAAGAGTACATGAGGCCTGAGTTCATTTAGTGAAGTTTTAGAACTGAGAGAGTTAATCAGCACTGATAGAAATCACAACGGTTTCCTCTGGTTTCCCCCAGCAGCGCAGGATTCCTGGGGGAAGGGCAGGTTCTGTGTTGATAGGGGTGTCGGTCCCACTGGTGCGCTCATTTGTCAAAGCTCATTAAACGGTATGATTAGATCTCTGTGTCCCACCTTATATAAATTATACATCAACAAAGTAAAAAAAAAATTTTTTTTTTTAAATACTGGCTAAAAATACTTGGAATCCAAAAAACAAACCACAGTCAAAACACAAACCCAGACTAAGTGGAACACTGGGACCCCCTTTTCAAATGTGTTTTCTTTGATCTTCAACTTGCAAGTCCTTCCCAAGTAGGTGGGACAGAAGGAAAGTTCACCCCCGGCAGCGAGGCTAAGGGGAGAGCCCTCTGAGCAAAGGGCTAGTCCTCCCAGGGGGCTCTGTCCTCAGGGTCAGGCGGGTGAGCGCCCACTCCTGCCCTGCTCCAGGGCCCTCGAGCTGAGCTCTTGGGATCAGCTCAGGTCACGATCCCAGGTCAATCCCAGGACTGAGCCCCGCATCGGGCTCCATGCCGAGTGTGGTGGAGCCTGCTTAGGATTCTCTCTCTCTCCTTCCTCCCCCTGCCCCTCTCCCATGTGCATGCGCGTGCCCCCCACCCCCCGCCTGCCCCCTCCCCCTCTGGAAGAAAAGTAACAGCCAAGGATCTAAACGGTATAATTTTTATGGTCGGAATTATCATTTCTTTACCAGGAACCCAGAGAGGGGAGAACAGGTAGACTTTGGGAGAAATCACACTGCCATCCATGTCCACGCACGGGCACGCACGTGGGGGCATCCACGTCCACACCACGGGCACTGGCAAATGCCCAGTGCTAACCACATGACGTTTCCATCTGAATGGTAAAGTCACAATCAGGTGCATGCACTAAAAATTCTCAGCACACTGGTGTGCCCTGAGAGAAGTGTTCTGTGACTTAGTGGCGGGTGTCAGACAGCTGGCTGCGAGGCGCACGGCCACAGGCCAAGGAGCTGGTCCCTGTCCCTGGCCTGTGGGTCACAAGTGTAGCCCCTAACTGGGTAAAGGCCACATGGGGTCTCTCTGTATTATTTCTTAGAACCGAGTGGGAGAGTGCAGCTGTCTCACAGTCTAGTCAAAAAGAAAACCGACACAGTCCCTCATTCCTGGGTAGTCAGCGTCTACGCAGTGGTGTTTGTACGGGCGTGATGTTGTCAGGGCTCACCAAAGGCGAGCCACCAGCCTGTAAGCCAGGAAGTGTGTGAGGTAGGAGACGCCTTGGCTGGTCGAGAGCAGGGACCCGGTGACACCGGACGCCGTGGTATTTGGTGCTGTCCGGTAACCAACACGTGCTTTGACCTGTTGCCCCAGGAGTTATCCAGAGAAGATACAAAATGCTGTGCCCGTGGGCCTGTTCACTGTAGCACCTGCGGGTGAGGAGGGAGGCAGGTGGTCCGTGGGCCGCTGGTGAGCTTTTGGCTGTAGTATTTGCCGGAAGACAGTACGTGTGGTTTTGCGTCGATTACCCGCCGGTTGGCTGCTTGGGAGAATAGGAGTGCGTGTGCACTCATGTGCGTGTGTGCGTGCGCGCGCGCACACACACACACACACACACACACACCCCTTTCCCCAAGCACACTCGCGTGTGCTTATGTTACAGACTAACACATCCGTGCAAGGATGAACCCAGAGCCCGTGGGGAAGGTCTGGCCTTTGTGGGGAAGGTGGGACACGACGGAGGGCAGGGATGCAGCCTGGCTTCTCCAGATGGGGCGGCTTTAATTTTTCACCCTGCAGAGTTATGTATTGCTTTACGTAATTGTGAACCCCAACTAAACCTGAATAGGAAAGCTGTCCTTAAAAAGCAAGAACAGAATTAAAACTTAAAAAATGAACCTAACTATATCTCGAGTTGGTGGCTTAATCACAAAGCCTCTCTGCTTCAAAGAGGCTTTCAAACAGTTTGAATGTTGGAGTGTGGAGTCCTGTTAGGATGTGTCTGAAGCACGAAAAGAATTACAGAAAACCTGTGAAACTCTACTCGGTAACCAGATTGTTAGTAATCATGTTAGTGTTGTCTTGAAGCTAGTCCTTATATACACGTGCATTGAGATACGTATATTCCACTAAAATGCACCTATTAGGATAAAGCCAGTAAGTAATTACGATAATGTCGTAGGAGCTAAGATTTTTAACATAAGAGAGAATCAAGCACAAAATCAAAGGAGGAAGAGCCCTGTAATCTCAACTACAAAGACTCGGTGTGAACCCATGCTGTGTTCCTCTCTTTGAAAGAAGTAGAAGCCTATCGTGGAGCCCTCTTTGCTGTAAATTATTGGCCCAGTGATGAGCCGGTGGGAGCCCACACCCCGCGGAGTCTCACTCCCTTCCCATTAGCGGGAGCTGGGGCTCCTCAGGAAAACCCGACAGGGGTCTGGGGCGGGGAGCGTTCAGGAGGCGTCTGGAATGTGTAGTCGTGAGGGAAGCAGGGGGCCTCTCAGAGGAGGAGGAGGACTCCCAGCTGATGGGCTCCCACTGGCCGGTCGTGGCAAGATTGTCAGGAAGAACTAGGACAGCAGCGGCCTGAAGCGCCCCGAATGTGGGAGAGTCTGTGGCTTCGTCATGATTCCTGCATAGAACCTCACCGGCTGGCCTTCGGAGGCCGCCGGGGCTTCGCCTTGTAAACAAAAGGAAGATTCGAGCAAGTGTGGTGCTTTTCAGATAATCGCATAGTTTCTGAGGGAAGAAGTGCGACTGTAGATGCAGAGGGAACAGGAGAACCGCACTGTCACCCTCGTGAAATGATGGGCGGGGGCGGCGCTCACCAGTGGCCCCAGAAGCCGCTGGAGCTGGCTCGCGGGGGGCTCTGTAATGGATGGATCCATCCAGCAGCGCCTGGACCAGCGAATCAATCATCACATCACAGAGGGGAGACCACAGACACCGTGTGCCTCCCGATGTGAAGCGCGAAGGGCACACTCTGCCATCAGTTCTTGCAAAACACATCACGTCGGACTCCTGTCGAGCCTCCAGATCCAGGTGCCTGCTGGCAGGAAACACGGGGAAGGGGACAGAGGCCCGTCCTGCCACGGGAGCGTGGCTGCCGAAGCCAGAGTGTAAAACACCCACAGGACAGCAGGCACAGAGGAGGAAGAGAGGGAGGGAGCCCAGACATTTCTGGAGACCGGAGACCCTGGACGTCAGAGGCCGGCGTGTACTTGTTTGGGGCCTGATTGGAACAACACAGCTGTGAAAAGGCACATGCCCTGGAGATGAAGGGACAGCATCTTAGGGTCTCGGCTGGGGCCCCATGGTCAAGGCCAGACCAGCAAGAGGAGGGCACCCAGGTTTATTTACTGTAAGTTTTACGCAGCACAGCCGCCTACATGGGGAAACGGAGGCCTGGAGGAAGGGTGCAGCCCAGTGTCATGTTCGGTTTGATGAAGGGGGGGGTCATACAGGATGGCACAGGAGAAAGTGGGGGAGGCCTGTTTGGCCAGGTTCCTGTCCCTGGTCCGCAGAGACACAGACGCTCCTTTCCTCCAGGCGGAGGGAAGGGACCTCTCTCGTGAGGGTCTAATGAAGTCCCACTTGTGGTAAGGTCAGACGGTCTCCATCCCCCCTCCCCCCCCCCCCCCCCCCAAGCTCCTGGTGCTTGTCAGGCTCCTTCAGCTTAAAATCCATGCTCGGCCAAGGTGCCGCGTCCTGGGGTGGTGTGCCCTGCCCCCCATCAGGGACGTGCTCCATTGCCATGGGGAATGACCGTTTGCACATGTGGTAATGGTCTTGTGATGAGGCTTCTAGAAATAGCCCCTAGCTCTAACAGAAACTATTTGTGGGTGAAATGTGATGTCTGGGCTTTTCTTTAGAATTTTCCAGCAGCATGTGGGCAGGGTGGGGGTCAGCAGAGGGAACAGGCTTGGCCACGTAGGCTCCCGGTGGACCCCGAGGGGTGCGTATCAGGGTTCTTATTCTGTGCTTTCTACTTTGGGGGATTTTTGAAGAGTCTTATTTTAAAGTGTTTGTGAAAATCCCACTCCCTACGTTCCCTCTGTGTGTGTGTGTGTGTGTGTGTGTGTGTGTGTGTGTCTGTGTGTAGGCCTTGCCAGGAGAGGGAGCTGGGAAGGAGCAGCAGGGCCTAGAGATGTCAAGCGTCCAATGGGCTCGTCCTGGGGCTCCGACAGCTGGACCGACTACTCGGCATACTCCAGTGCCTGTGTCATTCCCTTACTTTATCTCATAGTCTTTCCACTCTTGTATTTTCTGCCAAGTCTGGGGATTCCCTAGAGCGTGGCTCGGAGGTGAATGTGCATTCTTTTGGTTCGCGTTAGTCGCAGAGTGGCAAAAGTCTTACCGTCTCATTGGCAGAGGGGCAGGTGTAAGGAGGGGCTCAGGGCTGGTGGCCCGAGACCCTCTTAAACGTTTAGTCATGGGTGTGAGTGGTTGGGGGGCGGGGGGGGCTAGGGGAGTCTGTAACGTAGCGCTGGAGCCTAGCCCTCCCTCGTTATCTTTATATTTATCGTTTTCCGTTTACCCGCTGTGTGTGTGCGCACCGTGCTGGCTGCTGGGGACACCCAGGTGGAGGGAAGGTGGGTCCTCGTCCCCAGAAGCTCACAGCCCAGCCGGGTGGCTCTTAGACCTTGGCTTGCGTGCCCGTCGTCTCAGGAGCTTGTGAGGAGTGAAGGGTCCCGGGCTTTGCCACTGAGGGGTTCTGCTTCTGCTTCTGCTTCGTGTCGAGAACGTTTGCTGGTCCACCCGGGCTCCGTCCGCCCCGCGGTGCCAAGCACTGAGCGGGCAAGGGACACCGGCGACGCTAGGCCTGGCCGCCGGGAGCTCCGTGTTGGCGGGGGTGCGTGTGTGAGGCCCGCCGAGCCCACGTCCTCCCTTCTGTCTCCGGCACAACCTCGCGGTGGGTGGCAGTGGCCCTGATGTGTCTCCTCCCACGTGTCCAGGTAGCTGAGTCGCTGGGGAATCCCTGTCAAGGATACTGAACACCTGACATTTCGGACCAAGCAAATGTCCTTGGTTGCTTTGTGGTAGGAGGAGAGTGACTCTGTTCCCCCTCCGGGTGGACGCGGGTCCCGCGGGCCCTCGCCTGGAGCTGGCAGGTGTCGGCCGGGGGCCAGGCTTCCTTCCGCTCCCTTGGCTCCTTCTCCTCTGTATACTCCAAGGATGGGACCTGGAGAAGCCACTCCTCCTACGGAGGGGAGGCAGCAGTGGCCCTTTGGGAGTGGACTCGTGGCGTGCCACCTCCCGCAAGCCTGGCCTGGTCCGGGTCTCGGATGCGGAGGCCGCCCTTGCCAGCCGAGGAAAGGGAGGCCCGAGGGAGGCGGCCGTTTGTCTCCTCTGAAGAATCTCAGTGGGAAAGTGCTCTTGCGTCGTCGGCCTCGTCATTCTCTCTGGCACGCAGGCGCTGGCGCTGGGGACCCCGGGGCGCCCTGGGCAGCGGTGGCCCCGGGGCTCGGCTCTGGAGGCGGGAGGTCTGGGTCGAGCGGGACTGCGACCGGACGGAGGCTCAGGAGGGCAGGCCCCGGGACAGCAGCCTGCCCGAGTGGGGACGGAACGCTGGTCCCCACCCCCCTCCCCGGCCCAGCCAGCCGCGCTCAGCCGCTCTGACCGTTAACGCTCCTTGGGCCAAGTTCCGTCTACAGAGAGGACTGAGGCTTTGAGTTATTAACTGCCGTGATGTCATTTCTTGCTTCAAAGAAAAGATAATCAGGACCCACAGCAGGCTGTCTTTCCTTTTACTTTGCCAGGAACGTCCTTGACAGGCGTAAAAGGTGGTCGAGTTCATCCGCTTGGACAGGGCTCAGAGATGTTCCTGGAGTGTCGCCCCCAGGCCAGACGGTGACCCGTGGCCTCTCAGGAGGCCGGGTCCCCAGGTGTTCAGTGTTTACATTCGGGACATGGGAGGGGCCGTGGCAAGGGCAGCTGGGGTTGGTGGCAGAGTAAATCCGCCTCCCAATGTGGTGCTGACTCTGCCCCCCGCAGCACTTCAGGGCCTGTATCATTCATGAAGTTTAAAAGGATGTCTTTGATTCTGTCCGTAGAGGAGACAGGGCTTTGCGGACAGCTCAGTCCTTGTGATGTGAGCTCCCGTGTCGGTGGTGACAGGCGCCCCTGCCTGTGCTGGGGCGGGGCCTCTGTCCTGACACCCGCCAGCGTAGTTAAATCAGGCTTTTTGCCGGGACTCTTAACCCATCTTTGCTGGCGTGCCTGTTCTGTGCTTAGGGAGCAGCCACTCTCTTTAAGGGCCAGAAGCAGACGTGGGTTGTAGAGAGCAGGTGGTGAAGAGGGGCAGAGAGTTCCAGAACTCTCTCCCAACATCCCTGGAGAAAATTCTTGCCTGTGAGCTTGGGGCGTGTGCAGCTCTTCGGGGAATGTTGACGCTTTTGTTGATTATTGACAATCTGGACCAATGGTTTGGCATTTGAAGAGACCTAGGAACACAGCCCTGTACTGAGGAGTGTCTTTTTGAAGTTGAAGACAGACCTTGGTCTGGGCGGCCGTGAGCTGTGATGGTTGATTCAGTGAGTCAGCCTGGCCGGGCCACAGTTCCCAGCTATTTAGTCAAACGTTGTTCTGGACGGTGCTGTGGAGGTGTTCCTGGATGGGATTAGCATCCAAATGCAAGTCCAGATTGGTGGACTTTGAATAAAGTAGGTCACTGTCCACAGTGTGGGCGAGCCCCCATCATGTCATTTGAAGCCTGAACAGAATGGCGACTGGCCTCCTGAGCAAGCAGCAGTCCTGCCTTCCTGTCCTCAACTGCAGCTTTGGTTCTTCCCGGGGCCTTGCTGCCACCCTCCCCAGCAGACCTGGGCTCCCAGCCCCTTCTATCGCGTGAGTCGGTTTCTTAGAATCGGTCAGTCATCCGGTCTCCGTGTGTGTGTGTGCACGTGCGTGTGTACATATCCTGTTGGTTCTTTTCCTACTGACAGTGCATCAGCCTAAGAATAAACGCTCATTAGGAGCTATAGAAATGTCCCAGCATTTTGTATTATTTTCTGTTATTTGTTTATTATTTTACTACATGGCTTTCAAATGTTCATTTCAGTTAGGAATTACGGGCAGGCTAGAGCAACAGCCCACATCCCAGAGCTAGGAGGGACCATGGGCCACGTCCCGTTCCCAGATCGGCCGTCCAGAGCCTGTGCCGGTCGGGTCGGCATCCCCCCGGGAACGTGCAGAATGAGCGTGATTGGCCATGACCTTTGTCATTTCACCATTTGGAATGTTCTCAGACGTGGACAGACACCTGCCAATAAGTATCTGGCGAGAGATAATAGAGATTGGCATAGAGATAATAGATCAGTCACTTGGAGGCTGGCTGGCCGGGCACCAGCTCGTTTAGGCTTCAGGATTTGGCTGCGTAACGAAGTGTGATTTACGGTTCCGTCACCAGCCCATGCCCCGAGCCTGGGGGTGTGGGTGCGAATTTTAAAACGGCCATGCTCCGCATGCCTGGTGGGTAATTGTGTATGTCGTGCAGCGGCCTGGCGATGAATATTTCAGAGGAAATCATAGCAGAGAGTTTGCTTGCATAGCTGAAGCCGGTGCACTCAAATCTGAGCAAAGAATGGAAACAATTCCTGTCATTCGAATGGCCTCAAAACTACATCTACATAAATACGTGTACGTAGGAAAATCTCCTGACACCAGAGGGCTATTCGTTTTTATTTCGGTGCCAAAAATTATAAGGAAGGCTTAATGATGCAATTAAAGGTGAAAAATTGTTCCTCTTATCGCAGTTTCTTGGTTATAAAAAGTATAAGGGAACCTGTTTCGTTGCCTTATTTTCTGCATTTCAGAAAGTGTGTGCCACGTGTCGGTAATCCGTGTTTGGCAAATCGTGCGGTCATTTTGAACTTCCATTCTGTCATCTCGTAAGCAAACACGAGGCCCGTGCGGAGCCTGAGATGCAGTTTTAAGACACTCCTGATGTGCGGGGCGTCTGGATTTCTCTCTCTCCTCCAAGCAGTAGCTGAAAGGGGACAGGCGCTGCTTACCTTTGAGCGTCTCTCGAACATTAAGGCCGCTTTGAGAGAGAGCAGCCGTGCGTGCGAGGGGCCCTGCTCTGGGAAGGATGGAAACAGAAGCACTGAGAGAAGGTCACGGTCATGGGCAAGACAGAGCAGTGAGGGGCTGCCTCGTGCCTGTGCGCGCGGGCCTGGGAGGAGACGCGGGGTCACGACCCAGGGACGGGGCTGCACCTGCAGCCACAGAGTCTGGATGACAGCCTGGGGCCCCACACTGGTCAGGGACATGGAGGTCTGTGGGCCTCCACACAGAGGAGTCTCTCTGGAAAAGACCACCTCCAATTAGTTCCTGGTCTGTTTCTCTCAGTACGAAAGATCTTAAATGTACGGAAAAGTATGGATAACCCTGAGGAATACCTACTACCTAGCTTGGTCGGACCTGCAAGTTATTTTTTTAAATTTTTGTTTCAGATCTTTTATTTCTGATTTAGAGGTCAAAGGGAGCCTATACCACTGAATCTCCCTCTCTTCCTCTCCAGAAGTAACCACTGCTTTGAAGTTGATTTTATCATTTCTAAGTATCTCTAATAAATAATACGTAGTATCCCAATGAACATTCTGAAACTTTTATAAAAGGCATCACACTTAAAAATTCTTTTGCAATATGCTTGCTGTGTTCCACTTCCTGTTTTAATATTGACTGAATTTGGCAGGTGTAGCTGTGTTCCACTTTGCTCATCCTTTGGAGTTTCACGTTCTGTGAATGTGCTATAATTCACCATTCTCCTATGGAAAGACCTTTGAGTTATTTGGAAGTTTTTTTGAAATTGCAAACGGTGCTCCATCTAACATTTTTGTACACGTCTTCTCACATCCGCCTGTAGGAGATGCTCCGTTTAAGAAATTTCTGGTTTACAGGATGTGAACGTCAAGACGTTACCAATTTGACTTCCAAAGCGGCTGCACACACCCCCTCCCGCCCGCCACCAGCATCTGCAAGAAGAATCTCTTTCAGCTCATCTTTTCTCCCATTCTCTGCGTTCCTTGTAATTTCTAGTTTTTGCCCAAAAAACATGAACTGACTTCTCACTTTTACTCGTTTTGCTCTGCGTGTCCCTGTTGCAGTGAGTATGAACAGCTCTTCCTGTTTTTACTGACCAGTGTTCATATCCTTGACTCATTGTTTTATGAGGTAGTTTGTCCCTTTATTTTTGATTCTTAGGGAGATATTAAAAAATATTTAATATTAAAAAATAATATTAAAAATATGTATGTATTTTTCTGGGTACTAATCATATACCAGTCATATACGCACTCCAAATATCTTCTGATAGTCTGTGACTTGCACGTTGTCCTTAATTATAGTGCCTTTGTCACGTACCACTTTGAAATATTTGTGTTGTCGAATATATTGATTTAAAGAATTTGTGCTTTATCCTTGTCAGATTTTGCTTGGTAATCCACCTTGAGTTTAGCTTCGTGTATATGGCATGAGGTAGGGATCTGATTCCGGTTTCTTCCGTGTGGATAGCTAGTGGTCTCAGTGCCACACTGGATAATCCATCCTTCCCTTGTTGATCTGCACCATCACTCCTCCGTCAGGGAACGCCCACCTTAGCATGGGCGTTGTCTCAGTCCTCTGTTCCACTGGCCCATCCGTCCTGTGCCCAGAACACATGGTCTTTCTCAGCCTCACAAAGCATCTTGATATCACACGTAAATCTTCACCTTACGTGTAATGTTTGGCGTTGTCTCGCTGTTCTCGCTGTTCTCGGCCCTTGCCCTTCAGTGTCAGCTTTAGAATGAGCCTCGTATGCCGCAGAAAGCTCTGGAGTTTTTGTTAGAAACACATTGAATTTGTAAATTAAAGTGGAAGTCAATGGACATCTTTTCAATACTGAATCTTTTTGTCCATGAGCATGTATGACTCTCCTTTAAGTAGCTTTTCTCTCATGTCTTTCAGAGAACTTCTACATCTTCTCCATTAACCGCCTGCACTTGTGATGCGATCTTGGGTGCCCCCATCCCTGTCCCCAGTGGCGGTTCTGCAGGGATGGGATCCACACCCCCAAGGGCTTCCTGCCTGCCTGTGGTTTTGGCCCGTCTTAATGTCCTTTCACCAGCTCTGCCTGGTGTGTGTGTGGGGGGGGGGGGCGCGCAGCACTGAGAGCTGGGGGTCTCCCAGGAGTGACATGGGCTTTCTTCTCCACGCAGCTTTCTTTGGGAGCAGGTTCTGAGGCTGGTGTATTAGACTCTGTTCACCGGAGGCAGTGAGATCTTAGAACCTGGAGATTCCAGCCGTCTGATCCGATTGCAATGGGATGTGAGTGTTATATTGGTCATTTCCAAGTGCATCTGGGCTCTTACATGAATCGTCTTCCTCAGCTAGAGAGATTTCGGATTTTTACAAGGATGTTTACGATTATTAGTGTTTCTCCTTGACCTCCAGAATTCCCTGTTCTCAGAATCCTGACTTTATTCCAAGTGAGGATTTCAGGAAGAAACTCGTTTTCTTTTTTTTTTTCAACGTTTTTTTATTTATTTTTGGGACAGAGAGAGACAGAGCATGAACGGGGGAGGGGCAGAGAGAGAGGGAGACACAGAATCGGAAACAGGCTCCAGGCTCTGAGCCGTCAGCCCAGAGCCCGACGCGGGGCTCGAACTCACAGACCGCGAGATCGTGACCTGGCTGAAGTCGGACGCTCAACCGACTGCGCCACCCAGGCGCCCCTTTTTAAAATTTTTTTTTTTTCCAACGTTTTTTTATTTATTTTTGGGACAGAGAGAGACAGAGCATGAACGGGGGAGGGGCAGAGAGAGAGGGAGACACAGAATCGGAAACAGGCTCCAGGCTCTGAGCCATCAGCCCAGAGCCTGAAAGAAACTCGTTTTCTAAAGAAGTAATGGGCCACCACGGAGCCTGTCCAGACAGAGCCCGGCACTCACTTGTGGCTGTTCTGTCGGCCTGAGGTCACCGGGCTCCGTGCACCCAGCGGGGCTGCACGGTGCAGGGACCGGACGCTTTCTCCGGGGGTTTATGCGGCGGAAGTCGTGCATGCCAGGAGCGATCAGGTTCCATTCCTCGGCGGTGGCCTGGCGGTCCCTCAGGTTCATCACCTTCTGATCCTGCCCTCACGGAGGTGGGGACGGGCCCCAGGGAGTCCTGCAGTTGCAAGTGACATGCTGCCTGAGTGCTAGGACGCCCTGTGAGGACAGGGCAGGTAGTTGTGGGGGCACCCGGTGAGCACGGCTCTGACCACAGTGGGGAGAGGCCCACGACCACAAGCGTGGTCAGCGGCTCGCCTGTGATTTGTCTGGTTTGTGCCCAGGGTCCAGACCCTGTGCCGGAGGCTTCTTGAAGATGGACGCCTTCGGCTCCCGTCCCCAGCAGCGCAGGGTTCCGGGGCAAAGCCCTCGAACACCTGGACTGTCCCAGGGGGCGGGGTGGTGGGGGGGTGGGCAGAGGTGGAAATTCAGCTCTGAGAGACCGGGAGTCCTGCTGGCCGTGAGCGCCGTGTGTGGGTAGAGCAGGGCTCAGGTGGTAGGCGGACCGTGCACAGGGCCTGAGGACAGCATAGCACCCGCCCTGCCGAACAGAACACGACCCGATGTAGCGAGGGCCAAGGTGCCTCCCGACCGTGGCCCCTGTGGTCAAGGGTGCCGCTCGCAGCTGGCTCGGTCGTGTCCGCAGCCCCACGGTGTGACCCAGGTGAGCCGCTCAAGGTCTCTGCCCGTCTTCTCATCTGTAGGAGGGGAGCCAGTGCGGGCTGGGCACGGGGCCGGGAGTCAGGGCAGCAGACAGGAGTGCAGGCCCCAGAGGAGGGGGACACGAGCTGCCGCACCTGATCTGGCAGTGGAGAGGGGCTGCAGCCGGCCAGAGGCCCGTCCCCACTCACACAGTGTCCCCAGGGCCCAGGGAGCCACCTTCCAGAGCCTTCCCTCTTGGCCAAGAGCTTCCCTGGCCCAGCACCCTGGTCATCCAGCCCCTCCCCCAACCTCGCCCAACCCCCCAACCCCCCCCTCCCCCCCCCCCCCCCCCCCCCCCCCACCGCCCTGTCCCCTGAGCCAGGGATGCTTTTCCAAGTCACATCGCCTTCCCTTCCAGAGCTCAGCTCCTCCTTGGGAAATGTCTGGCCGACCCGCTGACTTTGCCCCGGTCAGGAGGGCCCTGATTGCATGCATCAGACCCCGAAGGTGGTGGACACCCCTCTGTGCTGAGTGGGCTGCTGCCACTGAGACCCAGCCTCCCGACCGTGTCCCGGGGGACCGACGGTAGTGCGTGCCTGTGTTAGGCTTCGTGGAAGCCGGAGCTGGTTTTCCATTATGATACGAATTTTTTATTTATTAATTTGCTATTGTGATATAATTTACCGAGTCAGCAAAAACAAGTAATCCACTGAAGCAATGCTGTAAAACTCCGTTTTCCCCTAGCACAGTGCCCTCTGGAAGTGTGGCTGTTTGGCCTTCTGCTGGACCCGGGGGGTCTTGTGGGGCTGCAGCCGTCAGAGCCTTGGAGTCCTGGGGGGGCGGCCCTGGGCCCGCCTCACACTGACTTCCGCATTCCCTTACGTCACAGGCCCTTAAGCAAATTAAGTGTGTAAACAGGGTTCCTTAGAGAAGCCTACGTTCTGGAGCATCCCTAAGTAGTCCTGGAAACCTTCTTTTCTCAGCATTGCAATGCTGATTAGCAGTCTTACAGTCGGCAGAGCCCTCGTGTCTTCTGTATGTGGACCAGTCACCTTCAGCATCTGGAAAGAAAAAGGTGTGCGTCTTTAGGTTTGCTCCCAGAGGCCCACCTGCCCGTCTCCCCGGTGCATCCAAGTGAGTGGGTTTGGGTGTGTGTAACTTCATACAGTCATTGCTCCTGTCGTGGGGCTTGTGACAGAGCTTGGAGGGGAGAGGGGGCCACGGAGAGAAGAGGCCCCTAGGACAGCGGGAGAATGGTTGGGTGAACAGGAGGGACAGTGTGGCAGACGCCCCCTGGGAGGAGGGCCGGGTCAGCTGGCTGCTGGGAGACACAGGAAAGACCTTGAGGAAAGAATACGGCTGAGAAAACTCAGCCAGTACCCGCTGCTGGGGTAGCAGTGTGTGCAAAAGTGGGGGTGAGGCTAGAAGGGTCTGGTGTTTGGGGGGAGATCGAGAGGGTCGAGTGTCAGGCAGGAGGTGGGACAGGGCCCGTGATACCAGAGGATTGTGGCATGTTAAGTAGTTTGGACGTTATCCTAAAAGCAGCGGACGCTTAAAAACCACACTTGTGACGAGACAGGAGTCCACTTGGTTAGAGAGGGTGGCCTGGTTACAGGGGGGAGGCAGGCTGGAGGCCCAAGTGCAGATGGAAGGTCAGTGCGGCCACAGAGGCTTTAGCAGCATTTCGCCAAGTGTGCATTGTTAGTTGGTTTCAGTTCCAACACGGACATTTCATGTATTTATTTATTTTTAAATGTTTATTTATTTTGAGAGAGCTCCCACAAGGAGGGGAGGCGCCGGGAGAGTGGGAGAGAGAATCCCACGCAGGCTCAACACTCAGCCCAGAGCCTGATGCGGGGCCTGATCTCACGAATGCGTGAGATCGTGGCCTGAGCTGAAATTAAGAGTCAGATGCTGAACTGCCTGAGCCCCCCAGATGCCCCTCCCAGCACAGATATTTTTAGTTTTAATAGTTACGTTGATTTATTTATTTTTTTATTTTTTAATTTTTTTTATTTATTTTTGGGACAGAGAGAGACAGAGCATGAACGGGGGAGGGGCAGAGAGAGAGGGAGACACACAGAATTGGAAACAGGCTCCAGGCTCCGAGCCATCAGCCCAGAGCCCGACGCGGGGCTCGAACTCACAGACCGCGAGATCGTGACCTGGCTGAAGTCGGACGCTTAACCGACTGCGCCACCCAGGCGCCCCAAGTTACGTTGATTTAAAGAAACTAATGGGGCAGTGCGGTGGACTTAGGTGTCACAGAGCACACAGAAGCATGCTGGTGTAATTATTTTTTGTTAAGTTAAAAAAATTTTTTTAACGTTCGTTTTTGAGAGAGACAGAGCGTGAGCAGGGGAGGGGCAGAGAGAGACAGAGACAGAGTGTGAAGGAGGCTCCAGGCTCTGAGCTGTCAACACAGAGCCCAGTGTGGGGCTCGAACCCACGAACGGTGAGATCATGACATGGGCAAAGTTGGGCACTTAACTGACTGAGCCACCCAGGTGCCCCTGGTGTAATTGTTAAAAACATAACCACAACGGAAAGGATGCTGTCATTGGCCAGAAATCATGAGAAAATGGAACTCTAGAGAGAAGAGGGAAAACATCAAATCTACCCAGGGGATCCTGCCAGTTAATTTCTAGGGTCTGCAGGAGGGTTTGTGTGAGCCGCAGGCCAGAGACAAACCCCTGGAGACTGTTCAGAGACTAAGCAAGTGTTGGTGTTTGCCTTTCTTGGCCTTGGCCATGGAAGTCAAAGAACAAAGAAAGGAAATACCTCCCTTCAGAGATGCCACCATAGTCCGGGATTCATGTGGGTTTGGAGCCCTAATTTATGTGACTTACTTGTCCTAAAGAATTTCAAGCGGAAAATTTAGTTGGAAGTAATCTCGAGATAATCATGTCCTTAGGTTCAGGTAGAAGTAAATACAATTTTTCCCCCAAAGAAAACCATTTTTGATGCAAGCTTCAAAGAATTCCAACAGATAAAAGTTCCCAGCATCTTAAGCTCGAAAAGGGGCAAAACCCCGAAGGAACAAGGAAGCTGGCCACAAAGAGCAAAAATTACCAGAGAAAACAAACTTCAGAGACGCGCAAAGACTGCAGCCTGTAGGGTTATCTGGGATGTGCGTGACCGTAAGCTCACTGTGCCCAAAGTCGTGGAAAGGAGCATACCAGGCACAAGAACAAGGAAAATCTGTAAGGCACGTTCGAAAATGGGCTGAACGAGCCGCCCAGGAATTGTGATACGTCGAAGAGCTGCCCAACGAGCCGGAAAGTACCTCTCCCAGGGAGACTGAGCTCAGTGACACAGAATAGTGAGACGATCCCGCCCCTGCCCGGTCCAGCTCCTGAGAAATTAAAGAGAATGCAGAGGGGCAAGTGATGATGTCCCCAAGATTGATGGAAGCCCCCAACTCTGGGGACTTGGAGTGACTGATGGATCTCTAGCGGGACATAGAGTGTATGGAAATGGAAATTGCAGAACTCCCAAGACCGAGTGTCTCACAAGCAGGCAGACAGAAGGGTTAGGTTTCCTGTGAAGGAGGGACAGGCGGACTGGGACATCAAACAGCGGAGGCCGGATGATGGTGCAGTAACATCTTTAAAAATGAGAGCCGACTTAGCCTGCTGTATCCAGCAAAACTACCTTCTGGGAAAGAGAAGGATGTAAAGACATTTTTAGACAAAGGAAAACCGACAGGGGTCCCTACTGGAAGAACTTCTCGCTAGTGGAGCTTCTGACAGCCGTTTCAAGAAGGATAGTGATTTCAGAAGAGTCTAGACGCAAGAAGGAATGATCGTCCGAAAAAGGCAAGGTCATGAGTAACTCTAAACACTGCTGTATACGACAACAACGAAAAGGATATCTGAACTTGTAATGTTACAAAGTCAAGGTAGAACTGGAGTCTTGGCCAGTAAGAGCATCTTGCAGGGGGACGTCTCCGGTGCGCCTCTAGCGAAGATACTCCTCACTTGTGTATTGCTTGGGAAGGTAATGGAGACCACGAGTAATCTTGGACCCCAAGGTAAATATGCACGTTAGTCTTTGTAGAGTAACTATTAAAATAATAGGAACAGTTCAGTAACTTCCAGAATAGTTGGGGCTGGGGCTTTGGCATAAAGGCGGAAAGTAACTCAGTCCAGTTGTAGACAAGAAAGAAAAATAATAGGGAAAGTGGAATACGTACACATTTCAAAATAAGAGGATGTAAATTAATCTAAATATATCAGGAATCACATTCAGCAGGGACCCAACTCCACAGGGACCATGTCTGGGGTTTTTTCAAATCCAATATCGTACTAGTTATAAGAGAAATATAAAGACACAGAAAGGGTACAAGTAAAGGGTGAAAACCACATGCCAGGAAAATCACATCTCAACAACTAGCAACAAGCTATCAGAAATTAAAATTTTTAGTGGCGCCTGGGTAGCTCAGTCAGTTAAGCGTCCGACTCTTGATTTCGGCTCAGGTCATGATCTCACGGTTCGTGAGTTTGAGCCCCGCGTCAGACTCTGTGCTGACGGCGTGGAGCCTGCTTGCAATTCTTTCCCTCCTTCTCTCTCTGTCCCTCCCCTGCCCCCTAAATAAGTAAACTTTAAAGTTTTCAAAACACCATTTTTATTTTTAAATTTAATTATTTATTTTTATCAGGTACAATTACCATAGTGTTATGTTAGTTTCAGGTGTACGATATGTTTCAGCAATTCCGTGCGTTTCTCGGTGCTCTTCGGGATAAGTGTGCCCTTCATCCCTTTATTTCGCCGGTCCTCCCCTCCTCCTCCCCTCTGGCAGACACCAGTTCTTTGCATTCGAAGTCTGGATTTTTGTCTCTTCTTATTCTCTGTTGTTCTTTGCTTTGTTTTTGAAATTCCACGTGTGAATGAAATCATGTGGTGTTTGTCTCTGACTTACTGCACGTAGCATAATACTGTCTGGCTCTGTCCGTGTTGTTGCAGATGTAAAGATCTCATTCTTTTCTGTGACCGAATAATATTCCATCGTGTATACATACCACATCTTCATCATCTGTTCCTCTGTCGATGGACGCTTGGGCTGCTTCCGTATCTTGGCTGTTACAAATAACGCCACAATGAACATAGGGGCGCCTGTGTCTTTTTGAACTTGTGTTTTTGTTTTCTTTGCAGAGCGGATTACTGGATCATCTGGTAGTTCTTACTTACTTTTTGAGGAACCTCCATACTGGTTTCCACCAGTTTGCATCCCCACAGTGCACTAGGGTTCCTTTTTCTTCACGTCCTCGCCAACACTTGTCATTCTTGGTTTTTTTTTTTGTTTTTTTTTTTTTATTATTTTTTTTTTATTTTAGCCGTTCTAACCGGTGTGAGGTGGTATCTCACTGTAGTTTTGACTTGTAGTTCCCTGATGCTTAGTGATGGTGAGTGTCTTTTCATGTGTCTGTTGGCCATCTGGACGTCTTCTTTGGAGAAATATCTATTCAGGTCCCCTGCCCATTTTTACTTGGGTGATTTGTTGTTTTGTTTTGTTTTGTTTTGTTTTGTGGGGTTTTTTTGGTATTGAGTTGTATAAATTATTTATGTATTTTCGATTTTAACCTCTTATCAGATATGTCATTTGTAAATATCTTCTCCCAATCAGTAGGCTGCCCTTTTTGTTTTGTTGATGGTTTCCTTCTCTGTGCAGAAGCGTTTTATTTTGGTGTACTCCCAATAGTTTAATTTTGCTTGTGTTTCCCTCACCAGAGGAGACATATCCAGAAAAATGTTGTTATGGCTGATGTCAAAGAAACTACTGCCTATGTTTTCTTCTAGGAATTTTAGGGTTTCAGGTCTCACCTTTAGGTTTTTAATCCATTTCGAGTTTATTTTTGTTCAAAACACTATTTTTTTAATAGTGTCAAAAAATATCAGCTGCTGTGGGAAAATCGAGCAGAAGACGTTTAACAGATCTGTATCCTGAAAACTATAAAACATTGCTAAGAATAATTAAAGAGCCAGGTCAGTGGTAAGCTATTCCATGTTCATGAGTCGGGACTCTCAATATTGTTAAGATAATAATCACTCCAAATTGATATATAGATTCGATGCAATTCCAATGAGTCCCAGCAGGCTTTTTGGAGAAATTGGCAAACTGGTTGTCAAATTCTTGTGGAAGTGTAAAATACGTAGAAAAGACAAAATCAACTTTGGTGAAGAACAAAGACAATAGAGGAGTAGCACTACCTGGTTGTTAACTCAGTGGACAGAGCATAGTCTTTTCAACAAACTACCGGAACAGGTAGATATCCGTGTGCTTGCACATGGACTTCCGCTCCCACCTTATGCCATATGCATATAACATATGCAAAAGTGAACTCAAACTGTATCACAGACCTAAATGTAAAGCTTAAAACCATTTTAGAAGCAAACCTTTATGCCCTTAGGTTAGGCAAAGATTTCTTAGAAATGACACCAAAAGCAGTATTCATACAAGAGCAAAGTAATAGATGAACTACGTCAAACTTTAAAATTCATGCTCCTCCAGAGTCAATATCGAGGGTAACAGACGAGTTATAGACACAGAGATGTGTTTGTAAAGCACATAGCTGATCAAAGACTTGTATTTAGAATATATAGAAAGTTACTCAAGTCTCAACAATGAGAAACAAACAATCCATGGGAAAAACTTGGACGCTCCACCAAGAATGTCATATAAGCACATCAAAGGTGTTCAGAATCATCAGTCATTAGAGGAATGGTAATGTGTAAATCAACACCATGGTGAGATCCTACCACTTGCCTATGAGAGTGGCCAACGTTAAAAATACCATTTCACATGTGGCCTCTGGGGTGACCGCCCCGGAACGCCACCTGCTGCTGGTGGGGCTGTGCAGCGGTGCAGCCACTTTGCAGATAGCTTGGCCGTGTCTTCTGAGTTAAAATACTGCCACCGTTAGGGGCGCCTGGGTGGCGCAGTCGGTTAAGCGTCCGACTTCAGCCAGGTCACGGTCTCGCGGTCCGTGAGTTCGAGCCCCGCGTCGGGCTCTGGGCTGATGGCTCGGAGCCTGGAGCCTGTTTCCGATTCTGTGTCTCCCTCTCTCTCTGCCCCTCCCCCGTTCATGCTCTGTCTCTCTCTGTCCCAAAAATTAAAAAAAAAAAAAAAAAAAAATACTGCCACCGTGTGATCCAGTCCTTCTCCTCCTTGGTATTTATCCCGGCAAAATGAAGGCATCTAGCCATAGAAAGACTTGTCCACAAACGTTCACAGCAGCTCAGTTTATAATCAAACCGGAAACAACTTCGTGTCTATCAACAGGCAGACAGCTCTGGCGAACAGACTCTCTAAGAGAGCCGTGTTTCTGAGCAGTTACAGGCAGTGGCCACGCAGTGACATGGCCACATCTCAGGGCAATAGTGCCGCGTGAAGGTAGCCAGACAAAAGTACGTGCCATATGGTTCTATCTGTACAGAAGCAGGGGAAGCGTAAACTCGTGTGTAGGACAAAAGTAGGTCAGTGATTGCCTAGAGACTGAGAGGGATGGAGGGAGAGATCGCAGAGGGCACGGGGAAACTTGCGGGTGATGGATGTGTTTCCTCTCTTGAGCGTGACGGTGGTTTCACAGGTGTAGACACGTATCGAAACCTGTGCGATATTATACTTTCAATATGTAAGTTTATTGTATGTCAGTTCTACCTCAAAAAAAGCTGCCTAAAATAAACAGGTAACCCAACAAAAGTAGATGTGTAGTATGGTCACACCACACTCCTGTCCCCCTCTCCAAAGGCTTAAAGGCAAAAGCATTGGTTGACATAAAGGAGATCGTGTATATTGATATTGTTCAGTACACCAGGAAGATAATACGGTTGAAAATTTGTATGCGTCTGATAACGTGCTTTCCAAATACATAAAACAGAGATCGGCAGAACCTTGAGGAGACATCAAATCTGGTGTTGTAATGGGATTTTTAACACCCTTCTGTTATTGATAGCACATAAGATGACAAAATCAATCAGGATTCATAGGAGATCTGAGCAACACTATTGATTAAATTTATCTTATGGACACATACAGGACATTGTATCCAAAAACTCCAGAATATATACTCTTACACACACCTGGTGACGATAGCTGGCATTTACCTACTATTTACTATGTTCCAGGCATTATCCTAAGTACCTTACGTTGTGTGATTTGTTTAGTCTATAATATTTCACAGATGAGGACACTGAGGCACAGGAAGGCCAGTAACTTTGTCTTGGTCACACAGCTAATTAGTGGCAGACCCAGGGTTTAAACCCAGGCACTCTGGCCCAGTCCCGTTCTTGATTGCTCAGTGTGCTGCCTTAGGGGGTGTGTGTGTGTGGAAACTAATTGTCCTCCCCTCGCAAAACCAAATCTAAGCAAACAAAAGAATCAGCATCGTGTAAATCACATTCTCTTATGACACAGTTGAGTTACAAGTCAATAATCAAAGAAACCTAAAAAGACAAAACAAAGTAAAAACGAACCACATATATTTATAGATTTAAAAAATGCTGATAAGTAAGCTATGATTGAGGCAAGTAAATCACAAAATGAGGGAGAAATTTCTTAGAAGTTAAGGATAGTAAAGATACTATTCAGCTGTGGAATATAGCTGAAGTGGGGCTCATAGAGGAAAGTTTATAGCCTTAAATGCTTGCTTGTGTCGGAAATGAAGAAAAGCCGGATATTAACTAGCTCATCATCTGTCTTATCTTAAGAGAAAGGACCAAATGACCTAAATGTAATTCGAAGCCACTCTGCATTTGTGTATGTTAGAAAATACCGACAACAAAAAAACAGCAACTCAGTAGAAGAAAGGCTGTAATGAAGATAACAGTGGAAGTGAATGAAACATATAATATTAGCAGATGTAACGTGGAACCAGAAGGTTGGTTGTTGAACAACGTGAAAGTAACGGACTTTGAGCAGGATCTAGAATGGAGAGGAGGAAAGGCCTACGTAAACGTGGTATTAAGAACCTCCAGCAGGGGGCGCCTGGGTGGCTCAGCAGGTTAAGCGGGTTAAGCTCAGGTCATGGTATCGTGAGTTCAAGCCCCGCGTCAGGCTCTGTGCTGACAGCTCGGAGCCTGCTTCGGATTCTGTGTCTCCCTCTCTCTCTGCCCCTCCCCTGCTCATGCTGTCTCTCTGTCTCTTAAAAATAGATTAATCATTAAACAACTTAAAAAAAATCTCCAGGAGGATGCCCCTGTGTCTCTCTTTCCCTCCTTCCTAACACACGCTAGTCAGCCCTCCTGTCAGCCCCTCTGCATGGCCACGGCCAGTACTCCTCGTCCCTTGCTGTCTTGACCCTTGACCCTCTCATGTTCCTGTGTCTCCTCCCACCCCTTTCCCCCCACCGTGTATGTTTCCTGCCTGGGCCACAGGCCAGCCGCCTGCACTCTGGACTGGACGCCTAACGGGTGTCTTCGGCTCAGCATGTCCACACAACAGACTCCCAACCTCCCACCAAAACACTCCCACAAACTGCCACAAACCTGGCCTCACCTTGGGAGATGGTAGCTTCCTCCTTCTGGTCGTTCAGGCCAAACGCGTTGGGTGTATCCTTGATTCCTCTCCTCTCCTCGCCCATAGTGTCCTTATCAGTAGCATATTTTCATGGCTCAACCTTCGAAACTTTTCTAGAATTTGACCTCTTCTCCGAAGCTGTGCTGCTACCCCCTTGGCCTGCATCACTCACCCCTCTTGATTTTAGGATTTCCGCGGTCTCCTGACTGATCTCCGTGGGTCTGCCTTTCCCTACCCTGCCGGATGCCACGTCTGTTCTGCGCGCACCAGCCAGAAGCATCCTTTGGGAGCACGGTCTTTCCTCTGCTAGGAGCGTCCAGAGTTCATGAGAACAATCCAGTGACCAGGGCGGCCATGGGGATCTGGACCTTCCCCCAACGGCGGCTTCTGCTTGCTCACCTCACTCTCCCCTGCAGCCACGCTGATCTCTTCACTGCTTCTGGAATGTGCCGGGCAGTCTGGAACCTCAGGGTCGTCTCATTTCTCCCCCCACCCCATCCACGTGGCTTTCCCTTCTTGGGTCTGTGTTTAAATGTCACCTTAGGTGATAGATCAGATCACTGTATTTAAATTGCAGACCAGCCTGCCCCTTCCCCAGTATTTCGCACCCCTCTTCCTCACCTCACTTTTTCCAGAGCATGTCACCATCTTTTACCTTATTTATTTAGTAACCAGGTAACAGGAGTCGTGCGGGTATCACACGGGAATCTGTGGCCGTGGCCCCTTGAAAGCCAAGTGTTGGGAGCCCCGATCCGGAAGTTGACCGTGCACGCCTGAACTAAGGCCCAGGCACGGAAGGAGGGGCCGAGCTGAACCCACAGCGGGCAGGGGGGTGTTGGCCGGTGAGGAGCCTCCCCTCCCCGCCCCCACTTCCAGCGGGCTTCGAGTCCCTGGTAGCGCCCTTGCCCTCCGAGGAGCGGGGGCCACTCTTCAGCCACGGCCAGTGACCAGCGTCCGAGGGCAGGTTCCCTCCCCGGGTGGCTGTGCAGCAGGAGCTGGCCTGCCTTCTGCTACTGCTGGTCGTCCTGTCAGGAGGGCCAGCGAACCGCCGGCTCCTCTCGGAAGCCTGTGCTTATGTCAAGGAGGCGGGAATGTCAGAATCACGGCCTTCGGGCTGCGTGAGCCTGGCCTGGGGCAGCAGCCGTGGTCCTGCCGGGCACTGACCACCCCCGTGTTCTCTCTCGCAGTCCGAGCCCGAGGGCTTCTCCCACTTCCACTTGTACGTGTGCGCTGCTTTCCTGGGGAGGTGGAGGAAGGAGATTCTAGAAGAGCGGGATTTCCAGGTAAGTAAATGCCCTTTCGGGGGGGCCTGAGCTTGATCCTGTCTGGGAGGTTTAGTGAGCTGAGTCCACAGGGCTGTTTGTGCCAGGGCTTTGGGCCGGGCGCTTGTGGTGAACCGCTGACCTGCTGTCGTTGGAAAGCTGTCACAGCCAGGAAAGCGCGCAGACCAAGGTCACCCATGGTCACCCGGGGCCCATGCCACACTGTGCGTTCAGAGATGCCGCTGTCCCCCAGGCTCCCGGAGGCCCTTCCTGAGCCCGTGTGTATGTGTGTCCTCAGCAGTGGGGCCCCAGGGGCGGCTGCAGGGCTGTGATGGGTTAGGGCAGGTGCTGGCCCACGAGCAGACAGCCTGGGCGCCTGACCACTGGGCGGCTGTGTGACTCGGGCACGTCGCTTAGCCTCTCTGGGCCAGTTTCCTCCATGACTTAGTGGAGAGCCACAGTGGCACCCGTTCATCAGCTCTGTGCTCGGCTGGTCGCTCTGTGGGGGCTGAGTCCCCGGCCCCTGTCCCCCCCGCAAGTGGGCCTCCGTGTGCTGGCCCAAGTACCATGGTGGGTGTTGGCCCCTTCACAGGGTGACCTCCGCTGTTACCCAAGGTGCTTTAGTCTTCCTGCCCAGTGACCCAGGAGGGTAGGGCCTCTCGGGTACACTGAAGAGAACGGTGGTGGGGACCAGGGACCGGGCTGTGCCCCAGCTGGCTAGGGGTCACTCTCCGGCCACTTCACCTCCTTGGGCCTCTTGTCTTTTAGGTGAGGGACAAACTAGGAGGCTCCACGGTCCTAGGTCACAGTGTGGTGGCTCCGGGCTGTCTTCGTGGCCTTGTGGCACCCTGGCTCCCTGTGGGAGGTTTGGGAGAACAGTGGGGCTGAGCCGCCGTGCAGAGCCCGCTGTTTATCTGAGGGAGAAGCGCCCAGCTTCCCTGGGGCCCAGCGGCCGGCCGCGGTCTGACCCTGGCCGACATTCCCCGAGTGCCTCCTGGAGAACAGCTCACTCATGCAGGTGGCCAGGGCTCACGGGGCTGACCGCGTTTGGGATTCTCATTGCTGCCCTGATGGGGGCTCTGCCTGCCCTGGCGGGTGAGGCACAGCTCAGGGGGGTGGGGGTTGATGAAGCCGTGGCGAGCCATGCAGGAGAGTGTGCTAAGGTGGGAGGCTCGTCACCGTCCCGGAAATCACTCTCCAGCCCCAACCGTGGGCAGCCCTGAGCCACACGTGCCTGCGAAATGGCCCTCGCCCCCCGGGACTTCAGTTCTTGCTAGGGAGAGGGACTCGTGACAGGTGAGTGACCTCACATGAGGGGCTTTGCCACCCAGCCCTCCGTTTCCTGCTCCCCCAGTAGGGACAGTGCCACCAGGATCCCCTTCCCACAAGTGGCTCAAGTCTCAGAGACTGTGCCGGGCAGCTTGTGTTCTCATCCTTATGAAGTGCCACGAAGGGGCTGTTGCAGGGCTGGGACCCCCCTGGGGCCGGGGGACAGCAGGTGGGAACAGCCCTGGATGCGAGGGACCTGAGCCAGGTCTGGGGCGGGTGTGCGGCCTGCAGCTCGCTGTTGGGCTGGCTTCTGCCCCTCCTCGCCCCTGACCCCTTTGGGCCTCCTGTCTCCCCACCCCTCACACAAGAGCCCGCAGGAGGGGACTGTCCAGGTGACCCCAGGCAGCGGCTGTCCTGGTGCCTTGGAAGAAGTGACACCAAGTCCCACCCTTTGCTAGCCCGCCATCTTTTATCAGTGTTTCTAGGAGCCCCGTGTGTTTGTGGTTTGCTTGCTGGCCTGTGGCAGTCAGAGGGTCTGCCTGGGGAGTCCTGCTCACTGGCCAAGATTCATGGGGCCGGGAGACGAGCGGAGCCCGGGGGAACGTGGGGAGCCGGGGAGGAGTGGGGCGTTCATCCTCCCCCGGACTCGTGCTGGCCATGAGAATGTCACAACGCGTTGTGGAGGGTTGAACTGAATGGGAAAGGAAACAAGAAAACAGAAAGAGCCTTTGGAGTCCCAGGGAGCACGGGAATTGGGTTTGCAGTTGTGACATTTTAGGAAAATGCCTCTGTGTCCATGGAGGACAGCCTGAGTGACGGAGCCCAAGAGCTCCGGGCCTCCAGCAAGAGAACATCCTGGAGGAAGGCGTTCCAGGCCCGCCCTCTCTGTGCAGAATGGTAATTTGGCCCTTGGGAAATAAGTGTTGCTTTAAGTCATTTCCATAGGAACAGAATCTTTTCCTGAGGAGGAAGCTTCCCAGAAGCAAGGCAGAACCCCCGCAGTGTCACCAGGGCCCCCCCCACCCCGCTGCGGGTGCTGGGTTGGGGGGGGGGGGGTGAGACAGGCTTTGCCCCCGGCTTCAGCTCCCTGGGACTTGGCCAGGCAGTGCCGTTGGGTGCTGTGCCTTCTGAGGCTCGTCCAGGCTAGGGATGATACCTTCTGGAGTGGGCATTCACTCCTGTCCTGAGCCTTCATGCCCTGGAGCTTTGTATCTTCCTGGGGGACCGGCCATCGTGGCCAGTGACCCTGTTTCCCAGCCGTCCCGCGGGCGCCAGAGCGGGCCCCTTTCCACAGCTGCCTGTCCCCATCCTGGCCGGCCGCTGAGGTCCGAGCCTTGGTTCTGCCCTCCTTTCTGCCTTTTCCTCACAAGGTTCTGTAGGGTCTTAGGGGTGGAAGGAGCTCCCTGTGCACAGCCTTCTATCCCCTGGCCAGGCACCTGGCAGCCCGTCTCTTCCTAGGCCCCTGAGGGGGCTGTTTCCCAGCAGGAGGGCCCGTGGCACAGAGAGAGCACAGCCGAACCCCCCCCCCCCCCCCCCCCCCCGCCAACCCCAGCCCAGGTCAGACACATGTGGCCGAGTCAGCCGTTGAAGGGCCGGCTCCAGCACGTCCAGAGTCTTGGAACCTGGCTTGGCTCCCACTGCAGAGGCTCGAGAGCTGCCCCAGGACTGTAGCCTTGCCTGTGAGGCACGTGTCCCCCTCGGAGCACCGACGGGACATGTGGCAAAGCTCCAGGCGGCAGCTTCCCTGGGATCTCTGACTGGTTTATAAGTACAGCGTTACAGAGAGTTGAAGGTCAGCCACTCTAGAAAATGATTTTCTTCTCACCCCCAAAGTCTGAGCTGCGTGGTTCGGTGCCCCAGGACCCCAGGGGTCTGAGCCCAGCCCCTTGTAGCCCCCGTCCCTCTGGTCCTCGCTCCCAGCCAGCCGTCCCTGCCTCCAGGGCATGGCTTGCCCAGCCAGGGTGTGGCGGAGAGGGCAGCGTGCAGCCGGGCCGCTCTGGTCCCGCTGGCCTGGACGGTGACCCAGAAGCAGCCTTGTCCTAGGATGCTCTGTGACACGGGGAGTCCTCCCCAGGTAGGAACTGGCATCGTTGTTTTGATTTCAAAGAGAGCGAGTCCCCTAGACACACGGTGGCTGTGTGCAGTGCTTTTTAAGAGGGAGGAGGGTAATTAGTTAAGTCAGGGTGAGCAGAGTCGGAACTTCCCAGCGGAGCCACAGCCTTCTCGCGGGTCCCGACGTGCTTAGCGATCTGCACGCGTGTCCAGTCCGTCAGTCCGTTGCTGCCTCTCTGCCGGTGGATGGTGAGCCTTGTTAGCAGAGACGGGAGCCTGCGAGCACAGGGCAGGACCGGCGGAGGATCCCACAGAGAGGTGCTGAGCGTGAGTGGATGCCTGGCTGTGCCCCGCAGCGGACGTGAGAAGGCCCGGGTGCCGCGCAGCAGGTGGGGGTGGGAAGGCCCGGGGTGCTGGCCTGCTGGGCTTGGCCCAGGCGCCTGGTCCTTTGGCTCCTGTGGGTGGCGGGTGGCTGCCACGTGGGACCGGGCAGGACCAGGTGAGTGCAGCGCCCGTGGGCGGGGCCTCCGTCTGCTCTGATGTTCTTGGTCCCGGGAGACGGTCAGTTGGTGGATGGTCCAGCGCACCCCTCGCGGCCCTTCCTCTGGGCCAGGTCCTGCTGTCGCCCGACTCCGTTTCTACCCATGTGTGTGGGCTGCATGCAGCTTCGTGCGGGGCTTGGGACAGGGGCCCGTGGGGCCGGAGCAGGAGCCTGTCACAGGGATAGAGCAGGGCAGGGGCCGCAGCAGAGGGCAGGGGCCACCACTGGACATCCTGTTCTGCAACCAGGAGGAAGTCGATGAAGCTGGTGCCGAGCGTGCAGGGGGCTGGGGGTCCCAAGGCAAGTCTGAGAAGGACGGAGCCGGGAAGGCCTCCTGGGCTTTCCTAAGGCGGGCGCTGTCCGGAGGGCAGGGGTGCGAGGACCCGATTCAGCGGGAGAATGACCCCGGGGTAGGGGAGCAGACTCGGTGAGGGGGCAGGTGGCACAGGAAGGACTCAGGCTGGCAGTGTTCCCATCAGGCTGTGAGGGGGTTGAACGGCAGAGAGGATGGTGTCATCTGTGGCCAGAGCGGCGCCTCTGCAGTTAGAAATCGTGGGGCAGAGACTTCTGGGAGCTTGGACACAGCGCTCGTCCGTGAAGGTCTGGATTTGCGCGCTCTTCTGTCTGCGCGCTAAACTCGAATTTAAAACTTTCAGAAACCAGAGAATTGACGCAGCGGGCCTAGGAGGAGACGCGGTGGATCTGAGGAGGGTGGAAATAAGGTTATTATGAATCTGGATGGCAGAACGTAGGGGCGGCCCGAGGGCTCCGGGTGGGGTCTGGTTGTATAAGCCACAACCGTGTCTGCTTAGTTTTTGCGGAACGTTCACAAAGTGAACCGTCCGACCTGCGCCATAAAAGTTGTCAAAATCTGAAAAGCTGGAACAATGTGGGCGCTAGTCGCTGAGTGTAATCCTTTACAACAAGATACTAACAGAGTTAAAACTGAATCATCAGGCATTTGGAAACTGGAGAGGCCGCTCGAGAAGAAAGTGACGCTGTAAACATAGAAGAGCTTTAAGAACATGTGTGATGTGACGTGTGGGGCTTGACCATGGCCAAAATGCTTTAATTATATAAAAACAGTAAAGAAAAATACCCTTTAACTCCAGAAGTTAGATATGGAAAGTGAAAGTCAACATACGATAAAGGTGATAAAGGAATTATTGAGTGAACATAGCACCAATGACGGGTTCAGAAAATGGAGCTCGTGAGTAGAATTGAGAACATCTTACTTACAGGGGGGCCTGGGTGGCTCAGTGGTGAGCATCTGAGTCTTGATTTGGGCTCAGGTCATGATCTCATGGTTCGTGAGTTCGGGCCCCATGTTGGTCTCCACAGTGAGTGCAGAGCCTGCTTGGGGTTCTCTCTCTCTCTCTCTCTCTCTCTCTCTCTCTCTCTCTCTCTCTCTCTCTCTGTCTGTCTCTGTCTCTCTCTCTCTCTCTCTCTGTGTCTCTGTGTGTGTGTGTGTCCTTCCCCTGCTCACGCTGTCTCTGTCTCTCTCAAAAATAAATAAACTTAAAAAAAATCTTACTTAGAAGGCATTTACAAATGTCAGTCCAGTGGACCGGCCTTCCTGCAAACCCAGATATGTGGGTGATAGAAAGGTTCTCCTGCGTTTTGGGAAGGGAGACAGCAGAGATTTGGGGGGAGTATAAAATGCCAGAATTGCTGCAAAATGAAGTAAACAACAACAACAACAACAACATCCTTGAATGGACCCATAATTTTGGGATAAGTTCCAACATTTTCAAAAGTCTTACCTTTAAACATGGTTCTGAGGCCAAAACCTGTCTTCCCGAGCAAGTTCTTTCCTACTCTCGAGAAACCTGTCGCCGTGTGGCCTGTGACTTGCCTATGTGTCACAGAGCTCTAATCACTGCTGACCTGTGTCTGTGTGCCCCCCGCGTGTGTGTCTGCCTACAGAACTGACCCTGTGAAGCCGTGCGGTCGGGGGCGGTGGCCTCGGTCCCCGGCACAGCGCCTGACCAGCGAGGCACGAGTGTGAACACGGGTTGAGTCAAGGAATTCTTTATTAATAGGAAAGAACAGCACCTGTGAAAAGGAAATTAGAATCTGGTTTCAGTTGCATGTAATACAAACACAAATATGTTTCGTAAAGCACCAGCATGTTTAAACCATTGATACATTAAATAAAAACATTCCGTGAAAAAGTCCGCCCCCCCCCCCCCCCCGGAACATGAAATGGTTTGCTGTCAATAAATCTGCCTGTGTCACGGGTCCCACACGTGCAGGGCTTCATTAGAAGGGCTCACGGGCCTCAGCGTACGGTCCTGTTCATGGCTGACATTTGTCACCCAGCCCGGCAGAGATGCGCAGCTGGGTCAGTGGGGGGAAGGCGCCCCAGGAGGAGTGGAAAGGAAGCCGGGCGTCTGCTTCGTCCTCCCCAGGAGCCACACAGAGCGTGCTCCCCATTTCTGCCCAGAGCCCAAGGTTTCTAGCGGGGCCAGGTCTCGGGGACGCCTCTGCCCATCGAGATTCTGGATGCCAGGAAAGCTGGTGTTTCCCGAGAACGATGTGCAAGGAGTGTCTGCGGGCTGGCAGAGCCCCAGCTTTACCACAGAGAGATCCTCTCAAGAGCCACGTTCTTGATGCCAGCCAAGGGTCAGCCCTGCAACCAGGCCCCTGGAGACCCGGCTCTGCTGTTCCTGTTCTTCCTGCTTGCTGCTCATGCGTCCTGGCAATAAGCCACAGGGTCACTCACGAAACGTAGCAGCTTCTCCTGCATTTAATAGAAGGAAAAACAACAACTCAGCTCTTACTAAAATGGAAATAAAAGAATACTTACCTTAACATGCCAAAGACTATCTGTAGACAGCATCCAGCAGTACCCAGGGGATTCGAGGGACGGTCCCCTCTACGTCCACAGCACACCTCCGCGTCTGTGATACGACGGGTACACGTTCAGCAGAATCTCCCTGCTCCTGCCCCACCCACTGCGCAAGCTCACACACAGACGCGCGGGCCAGCGAGATGAAAAATAGGAGTGAACGAACACTGGGGTTTGCTCTGTAGACCCTGCTAGTTCCCGCTGGGGGCAGGCACGGAGCCCGGCATGGAGTGGAGGGGAAAACCTGGGGTCCGAGCAGGCGAATCAGAAACCTTTGCCTAAGCGAGGACCCCTGAACTCCGGCAAGTGAACCAGAACAGACGGACCTGGAGGTGTGGCTTTTGCTTGTCTGAGACGCTTTTCATAGAGCAGGAGTGAGAGAAAAGTGTCCCGGCGATGGGGTCACTCATTCTACTTTTGTGACGGAAGCACCTCACGCTAAAGCATTAATTTAAAATGGCCAGAGCTCCAGGTGCCTGACTTGCGAAAAGTGCCAGCTTTCTGTAGAGTGACACATAGGAAGCACAACCCTGGTAAATGTCTGTCTGTCTGAACCACCGTCAACAAAGTGAAAAGCAGGTGAGAAACAGAAGAGCTCACAAACAGGATCAAGACATCTTCCGTGTTTGTGATACGCAGAGAACTCACGCAAATCAGTAATGGAATGACCATCAGCAGTCAGTCCACAGAAGAAATTATGTAGCCGGCTGGTGAACGTACGTATATCTTCCAGTCGTTACTAAGGAATTGAAAAATCAAACAGATGCTACCTGCCAAATTAGCGGTGCTCTTTAAAATGCACTTCATTAAAACTGACGGAGCTGGCGAAACAGGCGTGTTCCTTCCTTCCTTCCCACGGGGATGTGATATGCAGCCTTTCGGGGGAGCTGTTAGTAATTTATGGCAAGAGTCTTACCTGGGCCCTGTAATTCCCCTTGTTTATGATTATGGGAAAACAAACCGTCTGCCTCCTAAATGTCTAGTGTTAGGAGGAGAGTTCTCTAGGTTAAAGTACTTGGTTAGAATATTCTAGAACTACCAAAAGATCTTGTCTTCAAAGAATAGTTACTGTTGTGGAAAAGTGCTCCCCGTGTATTCCTGGCGAGGGAGAAGCATGATGGGAAGTTACACACGTTTTATATGCAGGGCGTCTGCACTGCTCATGCACACGACCTACACGTGTACACGTAGAAAATACGTATATACATTTACATGCTCATATACGGATAAAAATGACCGCGATTTTGCTTGTGTAGTGTGCACAGAAAAAAGACAGAACAAATCACAGTGCTAGCGTTTTTTTTTGTTTTGGTCGGTGGAATTGTGGATGTTTTAAGCTTCTTGTTTGAACTTCAAAAAAATTTTTCATATCCTCTCAATATGTGGTCAACATGGCTTTTCCCCTCCGGTTAATTCCTGAGTTAAGGAGGTGAGACCCCCCCCGCTTGGTGAGGTGCCCAGCTCAGAGCCCGTGTTCTGTGACAGATGTCAAACGTCACCTTCCTGAGGCCACAGCAGGTGTCTCTCCATAGTGGGATCCTGTGTGCTCACGTGTGTCCCTCATCTCACACACGTGTGCACATGCAGACACATGTACACACGCACACAACCAGGTGGTCCTCAGAGGCGAGAAGCGTGTCCTGTCCTCTGGGGACCCTCGGTGCCCATAGGTGCCTGTGTGCGGTAGGATGTGAATAAATGCCTCCTGAAAGGAGGGCCGAAGGGAGAAGGGGACGGGTTGCAGGGCTGCATGAAGAGCAAGGTGTGTGGACCCTGGAGCCAGCCCCTCCCCCCACCACGGTGGCTCAGGCTGCACATGGGCTGTGAGAGTCCTTTCCCTTTGGCCAAGTTGCCACAATGGGCATTTCCTGGACCGCTTGGTGCAGCCCATAGGTCACTCTTTTTTTTTTTTATTTTTAAAAATTTTCTTTGTTTTATTTATTTTTGAGGGAGAGAGAGAGAGAGGGAGGAAGCATGGGAGGGACAGAGAGACCGAGGGAGACACAGAATCCAAAGCAGGCTCCAGGCTCTGAGCTGTCAGCACAGAGCCTGACACGGGGCTCGAACTCACAAACGGCGAGATCATGACCTGAGCCGAAGTGAGACGCTTAACCGATTGAACCACCCAGGCGCCCCTAGGTCACTCTTGAAGTCTGTGTTTTATTCACTGGACCAAGCTTCTTTATGCCCTGTCGTCTGTCCCCTTCCATGGAGGCGGGTTGGATGAGGTCATCTCTAGTGGCCGTGCGGGATCCCTGTGCAGGCTGGACGGGTTCCAGTACATGACTTTGAGCCCTCCCTGGGCGTCCCCGCACTACTGGGCCTCTGCAGACTTCGGAGATCTGTGGGCAGGAAGCATCTGGGAAGATGTGCAAGGCGTCTGCGGGGTGGCTCTGATTTACAGGGACAGACGTGCGGCAGTGCCCAAAGCCCAAGCCTCTCGGACACTGTGGGGCCCAGCGTGCGGGAGGGGGCCAAGGGGGCCTGGCCGCTCGCCCGTCCTCTGGCCTCAGATGCGGGTGCCAGTGTGCCCACCTCCACCACAGCTTTAGGAGAGGCCTCGAAGTGAACACTTCTTAGCCCCAGCTTTTGTGCACCGGGACCCCGGGCTCGGAAAGTCAGCGGCGGCTTTAGGATTGCGTGTGGAAGCAGGTGGAGAGAAGCCACGCTCCCTCGCTGGGAGGGCCTTTGCCATCTCCAGTGCTCCTCTCCGGTGCTCTCACCCTTGGACAGCCGCGCATAGGTGACCGTGGGGTCCCGGCCCCTCTGGGAGGCCCGGGAGCGTCCCATGGAGTCCTGCTGGCCTGGGTGACTGTGGGGTCCCGGCCCCTCCGGGAGGCCCGGGAGTGTCCCCATGGAGTCCTGCTGGTCTGGATGACTGTGGGGTCCCGGCCCCTCCGGGAGGCCCAGGAGTGTCCCCATGGAGTCCCGCCGGCTGGGGCCTCCAGGAGGACGGGGCGGTGCCTTCGTTTTGGGCCGCCCCGGCTCTCCCCTTGCTCTGAAACCAGGGAGGTCAGAGCCAACACGGACTTTCGGCCTTTTTTCCTCCCATGTGGGGCTGCGGCCTTCTGCCCTGCACAGTGCCTGGTGCCTGGTACCAGCGGGAGGACACTTGCCGTCTGACAGGGCGTCTGTGCACGTTGGTGGCACTCCTGTGTTATTCTGCACACCTTCGCTTGGAGTTGTAGCATCCCCTCGGACGGGTCCATCGCCATCGATTCCCTGGCGCCCTCGCATCCCGACAGCCGCTCACGGGGCGTGGAGATGGCCCGGCCCCCTGGGTGGGGGGTCATGTCTTTGTCAGACCAGACTAATTTTGCGATGCCGAGTGCCCTTGGGCGGGTTAATGGTTCTGTCCGGTTTGCATTTCATCCTGTGTTCACCTGAAGCAGCAAATGTCACGAAATGCCAAGGTACAGATGAATCGTCTCTTTCTTTATCATTTCAAGACATTTTAGGGACAAAATTAGGTCAATCGAAAACTAATCTTTGAGTGCCACGTGTGTTCCTGTGGGCTGCTGCGTGTGTTTAAGTGTGGCGTGTGTGTGGTCGCGTGCGGTGTGGAGTCATGCCCAGGCTGGGGCGCCCAGGGAGGCGGTGGGTCGGCGAAGGGAGAGTCGTAGCATCTGACCTCAGTTGCCTCATCGGCAGGGGGAGGTGGGGGCCTCCCACCATCTGTGCTCGCGGGCTCGCTGGAGGGGCGAACGAGGTCACGGACAGAGGAGGGGCTTGGAGCCGCCCCGCACCCACACGCACTCTCAGCCTCTCTTACAAACCCAGGCAGGGGAAAGAATTGATCTTGTTCTTTTTTGGTCTGTGAGCAAAAGAGGCTTTTCTCGTTGCACATGGGGGGGTTTTGCTTAGTCATGAAGGAAACTTCCCTTTACCTCCTGTGGAACCTGTTTGGGGTTCTCTCCGCACGAAAACCCCGGAGGAAGGCAGGCCCTCCTTGTGCAGGATTCTGCTTTCCCTCGAGGCCGAGCCGAGGCTGAGCCGCACCCTCGGGGTCATCAGGGCAGGCGGCACGACCGGTGTTGGGAAGAGGGCACGTCGTCCTCCACGGGGCACTGTGAGTGGCAGGGCCTCTCTGGGGACATGCTCTTCCCCGGACCCCTCCCTGAGCTGCGCAGGCCTGGACTCAGATCCCTGATCCTTGCCCACCCGCCTGCCCCTCTCCCGCCGGGGCGTGCACTCCTCGGCTCCCCAGGGCTCCTCCTCAGAGGGAGCACCCAGGAGGGGCGGGGGGAGGAGCTGGGGTCGTGTCCTGTGCCATCCTGTCCACTCCCGTCCCCGTCCCGTCCCCCGTTGCTGTCGCTGGGCCTTGCCTGCCCTGACCTGCCCGGACGCTCCTCCCTGATCATTTCCCATTTGTGATCGGAACTCACCAGGCGGTTTTTGAGGGAAATGGGAGTCAGCACGAGACTGGAGAAAATCGATTTTGTCCCATGACAATCCCCAGATGTACCTATATTTTTATTAAATCATCTCTCTGCGGTGGGTTTTGCTTTCCTCGTGGGATTGAGCTGCTGGAACCAAGCCCTCGAGCCCCTGCTGGGCCTGGTGGCCGCAGGGCAGCCCCCCCCCCCCACCTTGCACCCCAGCTCCTGGAGAGTGAGCCCAAGTGTCAGGCCAAGTGTCCCTCCGCATCCAGGGCACTCGGGTGTGGGGGCTCCACGGGTGCCCCAGGCAAGGTACGTGACTGACTGTCAGCCAGAGTATAGACGCTCAGTCCTTACCTGACGCCCGCAGAGCGGGGTCGGGGTGCGTCCTCGCTCACCTCTCTGCATTGCCCAGCTTAAGGCTCATTCTGTTTTCTTTCTCTTCTCTGAGATTCTTCCATAACGAATGCTGTCGCCTCTTAGGAAGCGGTGCTCAGACTTTGTACTGTGGGTCCTGTCGTTGACGGGTCTCTGCATGCTTCCTGAGAGCCGCGTGTCCCTGGTGTTGGGGGTTTAGGGTGAGCGTTAGCACAGGCAGAGGGGAGTTACACGACCCTCCTTGCAGCTCAGGAGGCCCCGAGAGCCCAAGGAGGATGGTTTAATCTAGCAGTTTCCCTTCAGGACGTGGCAATCCCATAAATCCATAGAAATTAGCCAGCAGAGAGGCTTCTGGGCCTGAAAGTGGAGGGGGGTGGGGGGGGGGGACTGTTCCCAAGCATTCTTGCCCCCGGCACATACCTCTAGGGATGGTTTTTAGTGTCCTAAAGCTCTTCAGGTTGTGCCCGGAAGGGAGAAAAGTTCTCAAAGGCTCTTTCTGCAGAGAGCCCCTCTCCCCACCTCCTCCCAGCTCCCGAGGAGGCCACTTTCCTCCTTGGAAGTGGTTGCTTTTGTGTTTGTGTTTGTCTCTGCCTGTCTCAGCGGCTGTCTCTGGAGTTTTCAGGTGTAATGACTTTCTGCAGCAGAAAGACCTGCCTTCTTACCCTCCACAGCCCCCAGCTCTTTGGGACCCTCCTCCTGGGGGGCGTGGGCCAGACCCTGACACACACACACACACACACACACACACACACGCACACACACACATGACCCTTGGGGACCCCCCACCCCGGGGGCCTCAGCCAGACCACGCAGTCACACACACGACCCCTCGGGGCCTCACTCGGGACCCAGTTTGGATGTGAGCCTGGGGCGGGGCGGCCACCACGGTCTCTGGAGGCTGTGTGCGCTTCCTGGGACTTGAAACAAATTGGGCTCCGGGAAGTGAAATATCAAATGTTTAGGAGAGTCTGTGGAAAGTAACATCCTGTGCCCTTCAGTAAGTGTTCAGCCGTGTAGTCTCGCTCACACATCTGAGACCTGAGCGTAGACTGTGGGTTAGATCCGTCGTTCCACGGCGGGCCCCAGGCGCACACAGGACTTCTTGGAGACCACGGCTAGTTTTCACTGGAACAGGCCACTTACGGCTAAATGATTTCTTAGCAAGATTATAAAACTCCTTCCGTGTTTTTATTTAAAAACTGTTTCATGTGGATGATGGCTGCATTTTAGTATGCTTATGAGGGGTGGGGCTCCTGAACAGTCCTTGGGACAGGTCCTTGGATAGCTGTCCCAGGGGCCCCCCAGCCTGCGTGCCAGACGTTGGGGGCCAGCTGCCTGCAGTCCGGGTTTCGAGGCTCACTGAAGGACACCTCTGAAATCAACGACAGGACACAAAGCTGAGTCCTGTCCTGTCCGTGATCTCTCGCTGACGGGGCAGCGGCTCAGGCCGACCGCCCAGTACAAGCACCCCGTGCCCCGTCATACACCCCGGGCGCCTTCCCTGGGTTGTCGAGCCAACCCAGGAGCCTGTGCTGTGCTCCCTCCTCCCCTTCCTCAAAGGAAGAATCTCTCACCTAGTGGAAGGTCTCCTCTCAGCCCCACGTCTCAGCCCCTTCCCTCTGGGCCTGGAATGTGGCCTGTGCCCACCCAGCCGGGCCGTCCCAGCCTGAGCCGCTCTCAGGGGGGCCTCCCCGCAGGTGAGCTGGAGGGCAGCCGACACCGTGGGCTTTGCCAGTGACTCGCCCTGCTCGTTTCTGCCTGTGAATTAGTCTTGCCATTAAAGAAAAAATTACACCCACCATTCAAATCATTAATTGAAAGGCCCTTATTATCTCATTAATGGTGTTTGATATCTGAGCCAGATAAACTGGGAGAAGCTCGTCTGTTCAGTCCCTGAAGAAATGTAATCACATCACGGGCCTTATTGAAATGTCTCCCTCTCAGCCGTCAGGAAGTCCATGCCACAGCGGTCTGTTCGTGGACCCCCGTTCGAGTCTGGCACAGAAGTACCGTTGTGCGGCCGGGGCGCCCGCGTGACGTGCGTTTGGCCAGTGGTGTTCAGGAAGGCGTGCCCGGCTGCGGTGCTGGCTGTGAACGGCCCCTCTGAGTTCCCCAACCGCGTAGACGCCTTCCTCCTCTGGGCGGTCTCCTAGGATCAGTGGGGTTTCAGAGAGAGGCCGAAAAGAGGGAAGGGGGCGGCCCCAAGGCTGACGTCACCTGCGCGGTGCGTGAGGCTTCTGCATTGACCTGGGATGGACAGGAAATCAAATGGGAACCACGGCCCCTGAGAGCCATGTCCCCGAGGCTGTGTCCTCTTGCTGAACCCGGGGTTCGCCGAGTTGATTGCCAAGCTCCTGGACCTTCTTTGTGGAAAGAACCCCTTATGCCCCGTGGCGGTTCCGTCCCCTCCCCCGCATCTTCTATGCCCGTCTAGCCGTGTCCTGTGTCCTGGGTGCCCCAGGCCCTCACACGGGGGAGCCGTGGTCTGTTCGTCGCTGACCCGGTGCTCTGGCAGCACTGGCTCAGCCTGAAGAGACTGGACAGGAAGACCCATGTGTGGGCTTCCCCGGTAGTTGGGACTAGGCCGTGGAAAAGGAAGGAGTGGGTGGTTTTGAGGTTCTAAGATCCTCACCTGCAGCGGAGGTGACGCCCAGCGAAGTGAAGGGACCAGGAGGAGTGCGTGGCAGCCGGGGTCCTGCAGGGCTGGCGCTCCTTCCTGGCTCCCGCGGTCCCCCACTGCCCACCTGCCCCCTCCAGCCCCACTCCGTGGGCCCCGGCCCCAGTCCCCAAGGTCGTGTTCGGGTCCTTCCTGGGAGAGGTCCATTTCAGTTGGCAGGGGTCCTCTTGGGTTCAAGCTGTAATGTGCCTTCCTGAACCCAGAGCCTTGGGCCACTCGGGAGTCCTGGGCTGGACCCTCATGGCCACCACCCCCCGTGAGACCCTGAGTGGTCATTTAGCTTCTCCCAACGTAACCGACACTAGTGAGCTGCTCAGATAGTGATGATGAACGGGCTCCTGTGGGAATCCTTCCCTCAGGCCTCGAGGTGGGAGCTGTCATTGTCCAGCTGAAGCGATGACAGAGGGCACACCGGCACCTTTCCGCCAGAGCCCCGTCACAGAGCCCCAGGGGCCTTCTGTCGCTACAAGTCACCTCTCAAAGCGGCCTGTGCCCCTCAAGGGTCCACCATGAAATAAACACGCTTGGCCGTGGGGTCCTGGCCGAGGCCTCGCCCCGTGGGCAGGCATGAAAGGTCCAGGAAAGTGAGACAGGGCCACATGGGCCGGACGAGCTGGGGGATTGCCTTCCAGTCCAGAAAGCCCTCCGTCTGCACAGGGAGGTTCATTTTGTTACCTTCATTAGTTTGAGGATTTTCAGGGCAAACACGATAGGATTTCTCGATTCAATTCTGGGGTGTTTGTTTTTTTGCGATAAAGCACACGGAGGAACTTGCACTGATGTTTAATTCGTCTTGCAAAGAGGAAATATTTGCTCCTCTCTTACTCAGTGTGTCTGATTCTCAGCTGGGCTGGTGAGGCTGGTGGCATCCAGCCAGGACTTGGAACGCTGTGGACGCCCAGCCTGGGCCTGTTGCTGCTGAGTCGCGGTGCCCGTGGTCCCCACGCTGCCCCTCACAGCTCCAGGCGGGATGCTTGCCGGCCTTCATCAGCGAGCTGAGACCCCCACCACGCCCCCATCTTCCCTTCCCTTTCCTGAGGCTCCGTGTGACTTTGGGGGAACTGCCCCTGCCCCGAGCCCCACACCGCGCCCTCAGCCAGCCTCACAACTGAGACCAGGTTGCTTCTTCTCTGCGGCTCAGTGTGACCACCCGTCGGAGGATGCCAGCCCCCTCTCGGTTGTTGCTAATGCAGACGACGCGGGCGCTCTGCCGAGTGCCGTCGTCAGAGTCACAGCCGCCTAATTGGATTCCGGATCCACTGAAACTCGGAGGCTCAGGGTCCCCAGAGACACGGCAGGGAAGGAACTGTGTCAGCAGAGCCTGTCAGGGTCACTCCCCGCCCCTCACTTACTGAGAAAGGATGGCCCAGAGTTACAGCTTATGAAAGTGACTGTGAATGTATCTGACCTGGCCCAGTGCTCGCTGTAAGGCTTGTGCGTCTGGTAAGGCTCAGGTTCCTGGCCCCGGGCACGCTTCCTTCAGGGACGGGTCAGGCAATGGACAGGGTTACCTGTAGCTGGGCGCCCCGTGTCTGCCTCTGTCCCTTTGGGGGACTCCTGAGTGCCTTCTCCCACTGACCTGGCCGGTATGTCCTTGGAAAGCCTCCCTGGGGGAGGGTTTTAGGGGACAGCTCTGTCTTTCCAGCTGCCTTGTTTGGCAGAAGCCCGGGACACACACACAGCTGGCTCAGTCTGCCTGTCCCCCCTTGCAGCCCCATCTGGATTTGGGCGCTTTGACTTAGCCCAGCCTGGGTAGGCCCTGGGTTCACAGGGCTCAGGGGTTGTGAGTTGCCCCGTAAGGGTCCGGCTCCAGCGTTTCCTGATAGTGGGGTCACTGCCCTCTTGCCCTAGGCGGGCAGCATCGGGCCCTGTACTCACACAGTGTTCCCACGGGAGACTTTGCAGAGGGCGAGCGCTGTGACAGGAGTGAAACCGCCTTTCCCAGGGGTCTCAGGGTGACGAGCCAGCCCCGCGGCTGCAGGACTCCCTCACCTGCCCCGTTGCCACTTTGGAGGAGGCCGGCTTCCTGGCACAAGGGCCCGCGGCTGGGGGGCCTTCGCAGGCGGTACGTTTGCATCCAGGCGTTGCTGTGGGAGGAGCTCCACTGTCGGTGGCGTGTTTTATGTCTCCAGATAATCCCGTTGTGATAAGCCTAATTCCTGCCCGAACACGCATACCGGCCTGTGAACCCGTCCCAAAGTCAAATAATGTGACATCTCCTATTACGTTATCACTCTCGATTAGAATCTCTCTTAAATGCCAGCCGGCGATTCTGTCTGCGCTCCCTGCCACATTAGCATCTTTTTATAATCATCATCAGATGACACCTCTCACTCTGGAGATGGGTCGCCCCAAACGAAGCCCAGCAATTTTTAACGCAGCTTGTCCTCATTGGGAGCGGTGGGCGTAATTTTGAGCAGAAACCGAGCTGTGTGTATTTAGAAACCAATTGGGAACATCAGATTGCTCGGGCTGCAAGTGGTGTGTCTGAATCGCCTCTTCTGTCCTAGGGCTGCTTCCCACTTGGCCCTGCTCGTTGTGAGACGGATCTCCTCGGGCGTGGGAAGTGCCACCGGGTGGGGTCACTCCAGGAAGTGGGCTTGGGGGCCGGGCCTGGGGGAGGGTGCTCCTGTCCGCCTTTCCCCCACCCGCAGCCCCGGCAGGCGGGGGAGCCTCAGTCCTGGGGAACAGTGAGGGGGTCTCCGGTGCGGCTCTGGTCCAAGCCCGGTGACGGGCCGCTTGCCACGTGCTGGGGTGTGTCGGCACCGACCTCCTACAATTGGCAGCCGGCAGGCACGCCAGGCAGGTGCTGGCCTGGAGGGGCCCGGGGTTCAGACTCCAGCGCTGTGGGCTGAGGGCCTTGATCACATTGTCTTGTTCTCACCGCCCCGGCCTCCAGAGTGAGACCTAGGGGCTGTCCCCTGCTTTGGGTGGCTTCTGTGGAGCTCACTGTGCTTTTTGCACGCACACGTTTAATCCTTGAAACAGCCCTACCAGAGGGCTCTTGTCCCAGATCTGGAGTCCGGAGAGACCCCTGCCTGGCCAGGGTCACACAGCAGACTCTGACTCCAGCACAGTCCCGCTCCACGCCTGGGCCCTCCTGCCCTCGACCAGCACCTCCTGCAGCCGCTCCCAGCCTCCCCAGTCAGAGGTGGGCCTCAGGATTCTGCAGAAATAAATGGAGACAGAGGAGATTTTATCAAACACCCGTTTGAAGGGGCACGACTTTTCCTTTGTTGCTCATGTTTAGTAGTAGGGGGGGGGGGGTTCTTTGAAAAGTTGGATCTTTTGTGGTGTTTCCCCAGAGGAGGGAGGGAGGAAGGAAATGACTTGGCTAATGCCTTAGATTAAAGACCACACATAGGACTCAACTGGGTACGACTCTGTGAATGCGACTAAATTTTCTGTTTTACACAATGGTTGCTGGCACGTAATGTGTTCATTTTTATGTATCAGTTTTATCAGTAACGCTAATTGAACATAAGCAACATAACCTTCCTGTGCGCTAGGCCCTCTGCTGGGCGCTGGGAATGTATCCCTGAGTCTGCCACAGCTGTGGCCCCGTGGGCCTCATACTAAGGTTGGCTGTTCGTGGAAGCAGCTAGCCTCCAGATGTAGGCGGGCAGGGGGGTGGGAAATTGAGCCATGGAGCCTACTTTTAGTCCTTGCCAGAAGTTTTGTGTATGTCTCCATCTGTCCACCTACCTGCCACCCACCCATCTACCCATCTACCTATCTATCCACCCACCCATCCATCCACTCATCTACACATCTACCTGTCCATCTACCCATCCATCCCTCCATCTACTCATCCATTCATCCATTTGTCAGTCCATCCCTCCACTCATCCACCCATTCATTCATCCCTCCATTCCTCTATCTATTCACCCATCCATCCACCCACCCATCTCTCCATCTACTCATCTACTTATCCACCCATCCCTCCATTCCTCCATTACTCTATCCATTCACCCATCCATCCATCTCTCCATCCATCCACCCATCTCTCCATCCACTCATCCACTTACCATCCATTCATAATCCTTCCATTTTTCCATCCTTCCATTTCTCTATCCATCCACCATTCCATCAATTCACCCATACACCCATCCATACACCCATCCATCCATCTATCCATCCACTCATCCACTTATCCATCCGTCCATCTGTCCATCCCTCCATCCATTCACCCATCCATCCATCCATCCATCCATCCACCCATCTCTCCATCCACTCATCCACCCATCCATCCACTCATCCATTTCTCCATTCCTCCATCCATCCACCTGTCCATCTACTCCTTTATCCACCCATCCATGCACAAGTCAACATTAAATTGGACACATGCCCTGCTCTTCTCAGTTGGGCACTGTGAAGTTTGAGCCTTTTGGGGCCTAGGCTGTCTAAGCCTTTGCCCTCAAGGATCTCAGGTGATAAGGGCCATGGTTGAATCCCGCGTAGATCCTGAGGGTGGCTGCCTTTTGGAGATGTTGTAAGGAACCATACATACAGCTCCCCAGAAGAAGGCGCTGGAGGAGGAGAGTGCTCTGACCCAAGCCTTGGCCTCCAGAAGGACCTCTTTTCCTGGAAACCCTGGCTCTGTCTCCCCAGGGAGGGGCACTGGGCAGGTGGTCACAACCAGGAGCCACCTATGTCCATGCCCCCACCCTACCCCAGCCAGCTAACTTGAGCTGGGCAGTGTCTCCTCTGTCACTGAGGACCTCAGTGGAGCAGATTGGGAGGCGGGGAGAATCTACTCTGTAAACACCTCCGTGGATTGATGAAGATCCCCTGTAAGTCTGTAAATCGCAGGTCTGGAGTACTTGGCAGTGATCCTTCAACATTCTTGAAGAGGCTAGTGTCCTATTAGCAGACTGTGTGCGGCCAGGGTGTTCCTGGAATCAGGGTGTCAGAGCCCTGCTGTGCAGGCTACTTAGTTTTGAACTGCTTCTGGGAATATGCTTGCCTTTTGAATGTGGCCATCAGTGTGCCTCAGTGGAACAGTCCAGAGCCCGGGACAGTGGTGATGCTGTGCCTACTGTATGGAAAGTAAGGGATCTGAGTAACAGCTGGGCCCCTGGGAGCACAGAGTCCCCTCCCGCTCCACTGCCTGCCGTGTCCCCTGGGGACCCTGTGCTTCAGACAGATGCTCATAGGCCTGTACGTGCACCATGGGGCCAGCCCAGCTACTGAAGCACGAAACCCTGGTTCCTGCCCAGGCGTAGGTCCTGGAGACCTGGCGGGACCAGGGTAGGGGGCGAGGGGGAAGCTTAGGGGGCCTGCAGCGTGCTGGAAACACGAGGGGGACCTCCTGTCACTCAGTGCCCTGCACCACACTCCCCTCCGGGCCTCATGCAAGTCAGGCCTTCGGTCAGAGACTTCCCGAAGGCCCCTGGCCTGCCCCACACTCCTGGTAAGGCTGGATGCCCCTGGACGGTGGTGTCCTGGCACTGTGTGCTTACAGACAGGAAGCACAGAACCTTCTCACACATCCAGCTTGAGGATGCTAGGAAATATCAGTGCCTTTGGCTCTTCTGTAGAAAGAGAGCCTGGCCCCCATACCGCCGCACCCCTGCACCCCCCACTCTGACCTTCCTGAGCTGGGCCCTTTCTCTCCGGCCTTCGGAAGCTGTCGGCGTGTTGCACCGGGGTGTCAGAGGCTTGCAGTGGAGCACGTGGTTACCTGGGCCGGAACGGGGCGTTTGCATTCCCAAAGCTCCTGGCTCAGAACATGTCTGTTCATCCTAGGAGGGTCTCTGTGTTTAGGGGCCCTGCGGGCCCTTCTCCATTGGCAAGAGGGCCCTTTTCTGACACGGGCGCAGCATAAGAAGGGTGAGAGGGCTTCTCTGCATCCAGAACCCACCAGCCCCACCTCCTGGGCCCTGCCGAAGGCCTCAGGAAACAATGCCAGCCAGGAGGGGCCCCGGGAAGACAGCCACAGGCTGACAGGACCTGCCTTTGCCTGTCCCATGGGCGGTGCGCAGACCCATCCGCCGGCCCCAACACGCACACCCTGCCCGGTGTGCTCACACTAGCTTTCAGGGCGAGGGTCGGCGCCTGTGGCCCTGGGGCACGCGGGTGCTGTTGTCGCCCGGGTCCCTGCAGGGGACGGGGTGCAGGCCTGGGAGGTCCTGTCCTCGTCAGACCACGTGAGTCGGGGGGAGAGCGAGTGGCTTGGTGCAGCTGAACCCCGGCCGCGTGGGTGGTGGCTATAACTGGAACTGCCGTGAGGAGGGCTGCAGATGGTGGGAAGTGGATTCTGCCTCGTTCCGCGGCAGCGCCCTCAGGCTGGCACCGTCGCTATGCCCTCTGACAGCCGGGGCTGGTGAGGCACCGAGGCCACTGGTGCGAGTGAGGGGTAGAGCTGGCCCGGGGCCCCCGCCCGCGTCCCCTGCTGAAGGGCTCCCGGGCAGACTGGTGGGCACCATCCTTCGCGTCCCCGGGCGACGGCTGGGGGCTTGTGCTGGGGCTGACCCAGGGAGGTCAGGGAGGAGGAGGGCGGCCGCTCTCTGCTCAGGGGCCTCTCGGCCGGCAGTCCTGCTCATCGCAGGTGTCGTGACAACCAGAAAGGCCCAGCTTGTTTCCGGAACCCCCGAGAGTGGGTACCCCAGGTGCAGGCCGCTGCTGTGAAAGCCGGCGTGATACCTTCTGTCTCCCCCCAAAGCGTGCCGTTCCAGGAGCGTTGCTGCGGGAAGAGGCAACGAAGAAGACGCAGCGGAAGCCTAGGGAGAGTCTGATGCAGGTGTGTTAGGCAGCTAACGAGAATCTTACTTTGCTGGCAGCTGTCGCTGTCTGTGCTCTCGCCGGCCCTAAACATGCTGTGAACGGTTCCGATTTCTGTGTCCTTTCTGAGTCACCACGTACTCGCACTCCTGATTTTGTACTCACATTTGACCTGCATTTTCTTCTTTAAGAAGTGTGCTCCCCAGCTGTATGACCTTCACAGCCTAACGTGGGTCCACGTCAGCCGTGGGGTGTTCTCTGTGGCATAGAGAACCTTCTAGTGGAGGCAGGCGGAAGCTCTTGGGTCGCCGACCGTGTGGGCCCCTTTCACCTGAGAGCCCAGGCGTTTCTGCGCCGAATCCGCGTGACGGAGCCGTGGATCCTGTGTCTCCAGCTCAGACCCCGCGATCAAGCTGTAGCCTCTTGGTTACGGTTGCCGGATGAAGCCCCCGCGGGCACGTTAGGGGACTCCGTGAGCTCCGTTCCCGGCAGCAGAGAGCCCAGGCCTCGGCATCTTTGGGTGTGGCCGCCACAGGGATGCGCCGCTCAGTGTCCATCCGCCTGGATGGGGCAGTGCCCACCCACGCCTCCCTGTAAGCACTCTGAGATCATCGGTCCGATGGCGTTCCGGATGGGGCTGCGAGCCCACGTCCTAGGACAGGAGCCAGAGGTCTCTTCCTGCTGCGCCTGGAGGGGGGCGGGAGGGGCCTCCCCACAGCCTTCCCGGGGGGCGCACCCCTGCTCACGCACTCCTTCATCCTCAAATACCGCCAGCCAGCAGCCCCCCTGAGAGCGTGGTGCCTACTGAGTATCTCCAGACTGTCCTGCAGCCAGACAGACGGGAATTGGTCAAAAGTGAGGCTCAGGGTGGCGGGAAAAGCGAACCAGTTGTCACAGGATGGAAGAAATAAAAGCAGGTGATGTCAGATGCAGAGGCGCCGTGACCGTGGCCAGTGTGGGCGCCGGGCGTGGCCCACCGTGAAGACAGCTCAGAAGAAGGCTGAGAAGTAATGGTAAAGACCAGCCCAGTGGCCCCTGCATTCACCGGAACCGGAAGCTGCCAGTTATAAACAGAAAAACATCTCTGCCCCTGAAAATTATTTTGTTCTATTGAAAACTTTCTGTGGCCATCCTTACGTGTCACCAGCGTTTGTGAGAGCTTCACGTGAGCACAGTTCACTGTTCTTAGAGGATCCTGCGTGCGAGCTGGCTCACCGCCCCTGGAGGTCTCGTCAGAGGACTTGCACGTGCACCGTCCGCCTGTGTCTCACGCACGCCTGTGCCCCGGCATCGTGACGACCCAGGGGCCCGTGCGCGGCGTGCTCAGAGAGGTGGGGGACACACCTTCACCTTGTGTCACAGTCAGGCTGCACCTGGCATCTTGTGTCTCTGTCTTCCACAGACGCTCTCTAGGAGTCTTCTGTTTTCAGCAATTGTGATGTGGTGGGACAGGGTTGGCCCTGCCAGAAGTGCATCCCCCTGAGGTCATGTGCCATCTGTCCATAACCAGGAGGCCCTTCCTGGGTGCCCAGGCCTGGCTGGTTCCTGAGACCTTCTGCAGGGGGCAGGGCTGCAGTGGAACTTGGGTTGGGGGTTGTCTGCCATGTGGATGGGAAGGTTGCGTTGGCTGGTTTGTAGGGGCTCATTCATTCAGCAGTGGGCTGGGCAGGGGAGTGGTGTAGAGGTGAGGCCGGGTAACCCTGTACTCCCCCCCCGCCCAGGGGGGCTCATAGGCAGGGAGCGGGGGCAGAGCTGTCACGGGTGTCACGGGAGCCCCCAGCAGACGAGGGCTGGTGCGTGTGGAGTCTGGGGGACGCTGAGGTCTGCGGGCTCCAGGCAGTCGGGCTTTTAGACGTTTATTGTTTTGAGGATGTGATGGCTTCCCCGGGGGTTTCCAAGAGGGTGGTGAGGCTCATGATGTGGACCCTGGGTGATCACAACCTCCAAGTTCGAGGCTGTTGTGAGCCCTTTGGCCCGGCCCCTTCCCTGTCCGCTCCATAGTGTGGATCTTCTCACCCGCCTCAGATGAGCCCCTTCAGGGTGGGGGCCCACCCCCCGGGGCTGCACCCAGCAGACACCCTGTGTCTGTTTCACGCCTGTTTCCACCTCCTCCTCAGAGGCAGTAAGGGCAGGTCTGCTCTCAAGAGCAACAGCAGGGCTGCGGGCCTGGCCTGCTTGGACTGCCTCCTGCACCTGTCACAGCACCGATCGTGCCCTCAGCACAGCGTGGACACGGCCACGTGGGCCCAGCCCGCTGCCAACCCTTCACTCTGGACCTGAGTGAACGCCGGGACCCCTCGTCTGTCCTAAGAGAGTGCGGCCTGGGTCCTGCTGACTTTGTGGGGGGCTTAGCCTGCTGGCTTGGTCATCTGCCTCTCGCATGGCTGTGAAAAGCCATTTTGCAAGTCTGTTCTTCGGCTTCTCATCTGTAAAACGGATATAGTACGTTTCCCTGAGCTTGCTGGATGAAGTGAGAAAAATGTGGGGGGCACCCCAAGATCAGCGTCAGCAGGGGTGTCCTCACTAGTGCATCTCCCGGTCCAGAGCAGGACACCACAGGCCCGGAGCCAGGTGTCCAGGCCCCTCCTGGTTATCCTCACTTGTTCCTGCAGCCCAGGGCTGGGGGTGGGGCCCACCACTCAAGTCAGGGCGTCAGAAGACCAGTGGTCAGAGCCCTTGGGAGCTCGGCCCCCGGGGCCCTGTGAGCTCCCCTCTTCATAATCCCAAGTCGATCGGCGCCCCGGGATGTCAGCAGACTGATTCCAAAGTTCATATGGAGACACAGGACCCAGAGCAGCCCCCACGTTACAGAGAGGAAGACCGTCGGAGGACAGGCGTTGCCTTCTGGGCATCAAGACTCCCCACAAGGCGGCGTGGTGTCCCCAAAGGCAGAACAGACAAACAGATCAACGGAATGGGATCCAGAGTGTGGAAGTGGACCCGTGTAGATACAGTCACCGATCCCTGACAAAGGAGCAAAGACGTTCAGGAGGTGGCACTGAGCAACCAGACATCACATGCAAAAAAACGTAGACACAGACCTTACGGTCTTCACAAAAATTAAAAACTAGATCATAGACCTACGTGTAAACCATAAAGTTTTATCGAAAACTCCCCGAAGATCGTGGAGGAGGAAACCTAGATGACCTTGGGTTTGGTGATGACATTTTAGATGCAACTCCATGGGCACGATCCGTGAAGGAAATAATTGATGAGCCGGACAGCATTACAATGAGAAACTTCTGCTCCGTGAAAGACGCTGTCAAGAAAATGAGAAGACGAGCCGCAGACCGGGGAGAAAATCATTGCAAAATAGATCTCATAAAGGGCCGCTGTCCTGAGTATGCAGAGAACTCTTCAAACTCAAGAAGAAAACAACCCAATTAAAAAATGGGCAGAAGGTCTTGTGCGGACACCTTAACAAAGAAGACGTACGGATGGGAAGTCCGCGCACGAGCAGGTGCTCCACGTGGCACACCGTCAGGGAAGTGCAGGCGACAACACCGAAGAGTCGCGTCCGTCAGCATGGCTGGCGTCTGCCTCCCCGACAGCACGCGGCGCTGGCGAGGACGCGGAGCACCGGGGACGCTCGTCCGCGGCCGCTGGGAACGCGGGATGGCGTGGCCACCGTGGAGGACGGCGTGGTGGCTCCTTACAAAGGTGAACGTACTCCTAACATACGACCCAGCAGTTTGCCCAAAGGAGTGGAACACTTACGTCCACACAGAAACCTACCGATGGGTGTTCATTCGTAATAATCACCGGAACTTGGAACCCACCAAGATGTCCTTCAGCAGGTGAATGGACACGTAAGCTGTGGTCCATCCACATGATGGGTGTATTCTTCAGGGCTAAAGCGAAGGGAGCCACCAGGCCAGAACACACAGGGATGAACCTTAAATACACATCAGCGAGTGAAAGAAGCCCACGAAAAGGCCACATGCCGATTCCTGCTCCACGTCACGTTCCGGAAAAGGCACGACCGTGGAGACAGTGAAAGAACCAGTGGTCGACGGGTTTGGAGGAGGGAAGGGTGAACGGGGAGCGCAGAGGATGCTCAGGGCAGCGAGACTTCTCTGTGTGACATTACAGCGGTGTCACTGTTTGTTCGTCCAAACCCATGGGACGTACAACACCCAGCGCGGACCCTCGTGTGGGACCGCGGACTCTGGGTGGCCGTGATGTGTGGCTGTGGGGCCGTCGGTTACGACAGGCGCAGCATCTGGTGGGAGATCCTGATAACGGGGGAGGCTGTCGGGGGGGCAGGGGGTAGGTGGGGGGGTCTCTGTACTTTCTGCTCAGTTTTGCTGTGAATCCAAAAGTGGTCTGAAAGTATTTTTTGAAGTCGATCGCCGTGCCCCAGGATTCACCCTGCACTCTGACCCCTGGGCCTCGCCCAGTGTGTCCAGCGGGCCCCGGAGCCTTCTCTGTCCAGCTCAGCTGCGGGGGGTCTGCCAGGGCTCCCTGTGCCTTGGCCCGTCTGCACCTGCGTTATTGGTGCCTCCATGGCTAGTCCTTCGCTTCTTGGCCCGCCCACTGTGGGCACGGTGCGTATTCAGCAGGCACGCAGCCAGCCCCGTGCTGACCACTGGGCACGCGTGAGGGACCTCCAGTGACCTCCAGGTCCCCGGGCCAGTGCCCCAGCCTCCACCAGCCTCGCAGCCTCCTTGGCTCCCTCTCCTGAGTGGGCCCTTCCCCCTTGGGTCTCACCCCCCAACCAGCTAAGGGTGCTGCGCGCCCTCTGCACGGTCCCTGCGTCCACATGGGACCAGGACACAGGAGACCCCCTCGTGGAGAGTGGTGGACACGCGGCACGTGCCAGGGATTACACGGTCACCACAGAGCCCCTTCTCGCGTCCTCTCGTATCGGACCCTGCTGTGCCCGGTGAGGCGGATGACCTTGTTCTCCCCAGTTTCGTGCTGCGGGAGATGGGGCCCAGGGTCCCGTGGCGTGTGGTCCCCAAGGGCGGACCCTGGGTGGGCTTGCGGGGCTCACACCGTGGGGGTCAGTCACTCCCCACAGCCTCCGAGGGCCCGGGAGCAGCTTCTGGAGCAGCGCGGTCAGGGAGAAAATGGCGGCTTCCTTCACCGGGAGCCCGTGACGCAGACCTGCCACCTCAGGGTGCCGTCACTCTCTGTACCCGCTCCAGGTGCCCTGAGGCGCTTCCCGACGTGTGCCCCGCCCTCCGCTCTTGTGGCTCTGGGCGCACCCCCCACGGCCCCCCGGCCTGAGCCAGGCCGACGGCTCCCAGTAGGCGCGGGTGCAAACGCTGGCCTTGGCGGAGCTGAGCCACACCGTGCGTCTGTCCTCCCGGCCTCCCCGGCGGCGGGCAAGTCGGTGTGAGACACACACCTGAAACAGATTTATGGCGTCCAGCACAAGGAAAATGCCATTTTGCCAGCGAGTCTGAAGTCAGCTGTGCACATCAGTGTCACCGCCTGTTTAGACGCAGCCGTTGGAGGTGGGATGTGTTGCCGTGGAATGTGCTCGTGCCCGGGCTGCAGCCGCGGCCCCGCCTGACGGCCCTTCTCCCTGGCGGAGAGGAAGCCTCGGTGTCTCAGCCGCCACCCGGGGCTGAGGAGGGTAGCGTGGGCCCCTCTGTGTTGGTCCCAGTTGAGCGCAGGGGGGTGGGGAGGGCTGGCGGGGGGCAGGGCCAGGGCAGGGGAGCCATGCCCAGTTTGAGACCCTTTTAGACGCCAAGTAGACGCCAGGGCGTGCAGGTGTGCAGCCATCAGACATGTGAGTTCAGGGCGTGGTCATGGTGGGGGCAGAGATGGGGGGTGACCTTGGCCCTGGGGGACATCCCCTGGGGAGGGCTGCAGGGGCAGAGAGGGCCTGGCACTGAGGAGGGTTACCGAGGACACTGGAAGGTGGCCAGGCAGTAGGAGGGGGCTTCAGGCACGGGGATGCTGGCGGGGGGGGGGGGGGGCTTCAGGAAGAGGGGAAGATCAGGGAGGACCGACACTGGGGGACCACTGGAGGTGGTGAGCAGGCCTCCTCCTGGACGTGCGCGTCCTTCCCTAGTGGGCCCTCCGCGAGGACGCCTCCGCAATGACATCTTGCCGTGCCCTGTCTGTGACTAGCCGCCTGGCCCCACGTCCCTCAAGGCAGAAAGGTGCCCACGGGAGGAGGCGACTCTGATCGCCACGCCGGGACTTCGGGTACTCCCTGTGTGTGGACAGGACGCCCCTTGGTGAGTGTGGACACGTGAAGCGGAAAGGCTGCCCGGATTGGGGCACTCGCGCCAAGCTCGTGTTTTCAGGACCCAAATTCTGTTTAGAATTCCTTTTTTGGAAAAGAAATATCAAATTAACTATAAGGACAGCGTGCCTCCCTGAGCCATCGGGGCCTCAGATCGCTCTACGACGGTGTCACCTTCGATTCCGCACCTCGTGGAAAGCTGTCACCAGCGGGTCGGCCAGCCTGGCAGCTGGCCGTCCGTCCCAGCCGGCTGTCACCAGCTTCTATTTTTAGCCCTGGTTTGGTCCAGAACTTGACAGGATTGTCAAACTAATAACTGGATTGTCAAAGAAATCAGCTGTCGTAGGTCAGGGGGTGGGGGTGGAAGCGGCCCCAGGGGTAGCCGGGCGCCGGGGGGCCACGTCGGGCAAGTGGGTGCTACCCAGCCACTTCTCCGTCCTGGAGGTGAGGTGAGGACGTGACCGTGAGGACATCACAGCGTAGCCACCACCCTGGAGAGGGCAGGGAGGCTCCCTTCTTGGGCTGGGTCAGTCACTGGTGGGGACGCAGGAGAGGACTTGGCGGGTCCTCCCGCACGGGCGGGAGCTTGGCCAGAGGACTGGCCCTCCCGAGCGGTGACTCGCGTGTCCACCACGTGTCAGGTCGTGTCCTGTGTTCTTTCATCTGTTGATGTAAAGGGCACCACGTGGGATGGAGAGAGAAGGGCTAAGACAAAGAAGGGAAGGCCCCTCCCGCAGCCGTGGCCGGTGCCCAGACACCGAGGATCGGGGGGCGGGACAGAGACGTGGTTTACCAGGTCTGGCTCCCCCGCCTCCTTGAGGGACTTTCTGGCTCCCCCAGCGTCACCCCACCCACCGTCTTCGCCTCCGCCGTCTGACTGCCAGCCCGGGGCTGCAGGGCTCCGGTGAGATGCCCTTCTAGGTTTGGGAGGAGAGTGGGGACACAGGACGGGGCGGTGCCTCCGAGCACCCAGCCCTGCAGGCAGCGGGCGCCGTGTGGTGGCCAGGTGTCAGGTCTGGGGTGGGCAGCCCCCACGCCCAGCCTGCTTGACTCTGCTTTCTGCAGCCTCAGTCTCCCCTGGCATTGGGGGTGGGGGTCCCCGGGATCCTTGTAGACACGGGGGTGGGTGCCCCCAGGGTTGGTCGTCACGGTCGCCGTGCAGCGTGGTGCTTGGCACAAAGTGAGCAACGCACAGAGGGCAGCTTTGTGGTTGACCGACCGCGGATGCACACGACCGCCCCGGGTGGCCGTGACAGGCTGAATAGCAGTCCAGTCCACGCCAGCCACTGCCACGCCTGCTCCCACAGACCCGTGGGGACACTTGGAGCAGGGCAGGCGCTGTCCCCGTGGGAAGCGATCCTGGCCCCCAGGTGGGCCGCCAGGAGCAGACGCGAGAGGACCGCGGTGGGAGAGGAGCCACGCCGTTCCAGGGAAGATGGCCCAACGGGTCCCGGCTCCCGTGCTCGCCCTGCGTGCCCGCCCCGCCCCTTCCCCGCCCCCCGGGGGTGCCCAGCGAGGCCCAGCCCGGAGCTCCCGGCGTCCGTTATCATTCTCCCCATGCCGCCGGCACTGCGGCAGACGCCTCAACCCCTTCTGGTATAATTTAATCCGGGCCGCTTTTTTATGTGCTGTTTTACACGTGTACTTACCAAGAACAGAGATTTTATGTTGAATATGGATCAGACCCCGGCAGCTCCTGCACGGGCAGGAATACAAATGACCTGTTCCTCTGCCGGCTGTCAGGGGCCATGGCTTCGGGGGACCATGACCCCCGACCCCTGCAGTGTGTGGTCCGAGGCGCTGCCCGGGAGCAGGGCGGGCGGGAGGCCGGCTGCAGTGGCCCGACCGGCCCTGTGCTCACAGAGGGTGCACGTCAGCGCCCGGGGGACACGGGTACCAATCCGCCTTCAGCTGTGAGTAGGCGTGGCCGTGGTGGCCTGGTGGTGGCAGCGGCGACAGCATGGCAACGGGCTCCCGTGTGCCAGGCATCATGCCACCCGGGTGTGCTGACTCCATTCTCAGCACAGCCCTGCGAGGGACTGCTCCTGTGTCCTCCGAGGGGCCGTGAGTAGTGCCCGGGACCTCGGGTGTGGACAGGATGACGGTGACGCGGCCGACGCCTTCCTGGAGCACCTGTTCTGCAGCCGGCTCAGCTCTGACACGCAGGCCCTCGAGCCTGGAGGCAGTCCCGGTCACAGTCCCCACCTCCTAGATGAGGGGCTCAACTCCCGGGGTTGCCGGCCGCCTGGGCTGTGGCCTCGCCTTGCACTATGGGTTCCAAGCCACCCAGGGCCTGGCTCCAGGCGTCCGGCCTGCCTGTGCCTTGGTCTCCTCCCCCAGAAGACTGGCTGGGAGGTGCCCAAGGTCCACCCACCAGCAGCCCCATGCTGCTGCCCTGCGCCCCCAGGCCCCCCCGGGTGACACCAGGGCCTGCCTTGCAGATGGCCGGAGTGCCCACGCCGTGAGGTTTTCTAGCCAAGCTGCACAAATCGAACGTCGGAATGTGGATGGAAAAGGGAGTTAAACCAATTAGCCCTGCTACCTGACTCGTGTGTCAGCGAGGGACTCCTGTTTCTTCCTTCCCAGTTAAGGGGAGAGATAATAAGGGTCGGCAAATGGGCCCTTTTAGCCCCGTCGTGATTAATTTATTCATCTCTGCGAGTTGGCAATTTGTAAACCCCTGACTCGAACAGCTTTTAAGCTGACCTCTGTGTGCTCTGTGCCACACGGAGGAGCAGGCGCCGATGTGTTCCGCCCTTCCCGCTGTCTGCGGGGGCCTTCCGGTGTGTTCTCTCTGCCAGGGGGTCCCACGGAGAAAGGCACTGGTCCACGCCACCTGCAGGCCAGGCTGCTCGCCGTGGGTGGGGGGTGGGGGGCAGCAGGCACAGCTGGAAAGTGGTATTCTTCGTGTTCCTCAGAGCAGGGCCGTCCTGTGGAGCGTCATCCCTGCCATGAGGGAAATCTTAAATTTTCTGGTGGCCCCACAGAAGTGGAGAAAACCAGGTGAAATTAGCTGATGTTTTGTTTGACCCAGAAATCGGGAATAACCATCTTTCAACCTGTAATCAACAGATTTCGTGCAGACTTCCTACTAGAAGCCCGGAATTTGCTCTCTGTGATGGGGACCTGAGGGGCTCTGTGGTGGCCCGGCTGACGGGAGGCCCTCTTCCTAGAAGTCTGGGGTGCGCTCTCCGTGACGCACACCCATGGGGGCTCAGCGGTGGCTGGCGGACAGGAGGGCCGGTCATGACTGCGCAGGACCGAATTTCATGCATTTCGTAGTCACGTACCTGTGTGTCGCCCGGTCCCCACCTCTGCACATGCTGGCTCAGGTGCCCCTTCAGTCTGGGCCCCTGGGGGCAGAGCTGCTGGCTTTTGCTGCGTTGTGCTGGGCACACAGGCCACGCTCGGTGCGCAGTCACGAGCAAAGGGACAGACGGACGGATGAGGTCAGGAGCGTCTGCCCTTCCTGGGTCCTTTCCTGTCCTTTCTCGCCCGGTGGCTCCTGACTTGCCATTCCAGCGGGAGACACCTGCTTATGCCTCCACCGGGTGCTGGCCACACCACTTCCTCTCTTCCGCAGACAGACCCAACTTCCTGTCGCCCAGGGAGGGCCAGACACCTTCACTGGCCAAGGGGTGTGTTCTTGGGGCCTGGAGCCTAGAGCCCTGTGGCCAAGCAGCCGGGCAGCGTCCCTCCGAGCAGCCCCGGATCTGTCAGCTGCAGGGGGAGGCCGAGGGGCTTGCAGAGAGAGCCCCGTCCAGGTGTGATCCAGGCACAGAGCAGAGCGATGGCTCGGCCCCTGTGTCTGGTGCACCTAACAGCTTATGCTCGGTCGCTCCTTGGGAAGATTTTAAGGTAAATATAACTCATTTTGTATCTGACGTTAGAACTTCAAAATCTGGGCCAAAGAGGCCGAGAAGCAGTGTCCTCTCCTGTTCGCTGGCGGCCTCGGGATGACCAGCCTCGGTGCCACCGCGCAGGCTCAGGGCCTCCCCGGGTCCACGGCTGCGGGTCAGCACCTGGGATGCATTTCCTCCCTCGGACATTTGTCCCCCGAACCCGCTGCGTGCCTGCGCTGCCCCTCTGGGCGGACCATCCAGCGAGAATTGCATTTCTTGTTAAACTTACCTGCTAAACTATCTGTGTTTCCCACGGATGATCACTTATTTATCAAAACTGCTGCTCCCGCCACGACCACTCTTAACTTTGACCACGAGCGGTGACTGTGGCGATGACGACCGAGTGCTAACAGGGACTGAATCCTAGGAACGACCCCGTAGTGGTGGGTCCTCGCAGCCGCGGGAGACACTTAGTTTGTGCTTTGTACCTACGGACACTGTCACGGGCACTCTGCACGCGTTCACGACCCAGGGAGGGAGGGACGTTCTTGTCCCCGTTGACACACGAGGGTTGAGGTACAGAGTCGGGAGGCTCGCCCAGGGTCGTGTGACCAACCGAGGCAGGACTGGGATCTGAGCCCCGTTGGCGGGCAGGCTCACTGGGCCGCCAAGCACTGACACCGAGCGCCACCTCGGCCCGGACGTTTTGTTTCAGGGGTACAGGGATGCCTGCACTTAGACGTCACAGAGGAGGCCGGTCACCCCGTGGCAGAGGGCCGTGGGGTCATGACGGCAGCAGAGCGGGGCTTGGACCCAGGTCCTCTGACGGCTGAGCCGTAGCCTGCCGCCCCCTCGCCCTGCCACTTCAGCCCACGCCCCGGGGAGCCTCCGCAAGGGGCCAGCCAAACAGGGAGCTCTGGGGGCTTGGGAGGGGCCCCGGCCCACTCTCCTGGAGCCCAGGTATGTTGGCATGTCACCATTGCGTCCTTCCCGGGACACACACGTAATCCTGCTTTGCAAATGGTGGTGTGATTCATCAGGCTGGAAAAATAAAGCCCTGTTGGTGAGAAGCACCTGAAGTGAAAACGTTTGCTGTCTCACGTTAGCAGGTTCCTCTTGGAACCCACCCATTTCCAGGTGGAAGGTGTCCTGTGCCGCGCTGTTTGTGGTGGTGAGCTGCTGGGAACGGCCAGCTCGGGGCTTCTGACCCGCTTCCCCGGGGGCTTGCAACAACACCCTTGCCTGTGCCGGGGCTGTGTGCACCTGGCCCGCCGGTACCTGGGAGGGGGGCACTGGTAGCCTCCGCGGGGGATGGCCTGTGACAGGGAAGTCTGGCTGCCATCCACAGGCTCACGACGGAACGTCAGGGTGTCCGGAGTGCGGGCCAAGCCGCTCATCATCCCGAGAGGCGGGCCGTTATGTCCAGGCCCACCCCTGGGATTCCGGGCTGGCTGTCCCATGGCTCGACCTGGGTGTTAGTGGGGTTCCGGAGCTCCCCGGCTGATTCTGAGGTGTGGACGGGGCTCAGAAGCGCAGACCTCCAGGTGTGCGAGCGGGGCCCTCCCTGCGGATAGCACAGGTCAGGTGCCCACGGAGCACGTGGTAATGGGCTAACAGTGAACGGCAGGTGCCCCGGGGCGCACTCTTGCTGCGGCTGTGTTGACAAGCAGCATCTCGCGGAGCACCGGGGAGAGACTTACAGGGACCCGACTCGTCTGGTTTCTTAGGACGGCAGCGTCATGAGCCAACCCTCCTCTCCTTGTCACTTGTCATGTCTGCTCACAGGGCAGGGCGCTGTTGATGGAGCTCCGTTTCGTCTTTCTGCGGTTTGTGGGACGCAGCCCTTCCTGTCCACCGTTGCTTCAAAGGCAGACCCCCCCCCCCCCCCCCCCAGGGAGGGCCGGACCCCTGCTGACAGCTTCACGAGCGATGGCCCTTTACCTGAATGATGCGGGTAATGCAAAACAGCTCATGGCCAATAACCGTCCGTGCCTCCCGGATCGGAGCCATCTCGGCCCGATGCATAAATAAGACAGGCCTTTTGAAAGAAGAAATCTGTATTTAAGGACGCGTGTGTCTGTGTTCTTTGCCTCCCGTAAAGGTCACCCGGATAGATTTTTCCTTCTTTAGCATTGCAGGCTGCGAGGCGCTGGGCTTTTCTATTCTCCCTCCATCCAGTGAACCTGGGGGACTAAATTAGATTCTGAAATTGAGTGTGCAGCGGGGTTGGTGAGTTACCGTAATGGGAGGGTATTGCTTCTCACCTCGCAAGTAGCGAGGTCATGATAATATGAAGCGAAGTGGATTAAAAATAAAACCAAAGGTATTTATTTACGACCTGCTCAGAATTGGATTGGCGTCCGTGTAAGTTGCACCTAATGGTGAAAGACAGCAGATTGATGTTGATGTGTCCCTGGGGACATTCTGCCACTGAAATTTGCTCCGTGAATTCAATTTCAAGGCCCCCAGAAAGTATCCCAAATGCAACAGGAAATGGGGTTGAGGAAGGGGTAAAGCGGCAGCGGAGAGGCGCCGGCGCAGGGGGGTCCTGGGGGCGGCTCGCGGACGGGGGAGCGCCCTGCACGGCACAGCAGACACGAGGCGCCGCGTGGCTCCGCGCCCGGCCCCTGGCGGGAACTGAGACCCCACTCTGCGGATGAGGAGCCTGAGGCCCCCCACGCCCCCGAGGCGGGCAGTGGCGGGTGTGAGTCCAGACGTGCTGCGGAGCCCGAGGCCTGAGCGCTCCCAGCTCTGGCCTACAGATGAAGGGGTGGGGCTCGGAGAGGAGGGTCCACCCAGGGCTGGGCCAGGATGTGAATGGAGCACCTGCCTCTGTCTCTCTCTCTCTCTCTCTCTCTCTCTCTCTCTCTCTCTCTCTCCCCCAGCCCCTCCTCATGCCTCCCACCCTCTGATCGCAGCCTTGTGGGGACAGGAGGCTCGGTGGGTGGGGCCTGTGTGAGTCTCCCCTTCGGCAGGCAGGGAGGGGCAGCCCCAGTCTGGGGCCCTCCCTGTGCCCTGTTCCCTGCTGGGACTTTGGAGGAGTGGCACCAGCCCCTTGGAACCCCAGCCACCCTTTGGGCTCACTCGGGTCTGGTCTGATGGGCTGGGCCGGTGGGAGGGACCAGAGCCGGCAGGTATCTGCATGGTGCCAGCCTGCCCCCTGAGAGGGAGTCTGGCCTCCGGCTTTGCCCTGACCCCATGACCCAGGCCCCCATTCCTCCTCCCTGGAGACCCCCCCCACCCGGGAAGCCATCCTGACCACACAGCCCTCCCCAGTCCTGCTAAACCCCCCTGGGTGCTGGGGCCTGTGTCCCCCAAGACTCACCCTGCCCTTGGTGGTGTCGCTGGTTGCTCTGGACGAGGACTGTGGTCCGTCAGAGGAGCTGATCAGTGTGCAGGGAGGGCTGCGTGCATCGCTGAGGCCCTGGGCCGTGTTTTTCCTGTCCAGCACCTTCCTCCGTATCTCTGACTCTGGTTGCCAAACCGTGGGCTCTTGAGATAGTTCCTGTGTCCTATGGGGGTGGGCTGGGGGCAGCCGAGGGTCTGCAGCCTGGTCTTTCCTGGAAACAGAGTATCATGTGAAGACAGTGACAGGGGCTCCGTGGTGTGTCCCCCCCGCCCACCCAGCAGGGGCACACACCTGTCCATGATGGCCCTAGTGTCCCTGCTGAAGGAATGTCACCGGAGGCACAGAAATCTGGGCCCGAAGTCCACCCAGGCCAGGGGGTAGGGGACCCTACTTCTGGATTCTGCAGGGTCTTGGGCTGGGGTGGCCCACCTGCAGCCAGCACCCCCACCCCCAGCCACCCAGACCAGCACCCGCACCGTGGAGCGCGAGGGGTCCGTTCAGAGAGGTCACAGCTGTGAGGCGTGGGTAGCACTGCCCTCCGCGTCCCAGCAGCATCGCCAAATAGGGATGGGGGGGGCATATGAGGGGCTTCCTCCTGGCCACGGGGCTTGGGGCCTTTCAGGGTACAGAGGGGAGGGGACGCGATTCACGGCGTCTAGGAAGCTGTGAGCCCCCTCTGGCTCATCCCCACTGCTGGCCAGTCCCCACCGAGGGGAGCCCCCGCCCCGCTACTGGTCACCTCCTCTGACCCGGGCTTGTCTGTCTCCCCCCAGGAGCTGCTGCTTTTCCTTCAGAACCTGCCCACGGCCCACTGGGGTGATGAAGACATCAGCCTGCTGCTGGCGGAGGCCTACCGCCTGAAGTTTGCTTTCGCGGACGCCCCCAATCACTACAAGAAGTGAGCCAGGGCCAGCACAGCCGTGGCTGCAGGCCGGTGGCCAAGGAGAGGCCTTGTTGGAGCGGCCTGCCCTCCAGGGGGCTGGCCAGGCCCGGGCGCAGGGGAGGGCCGGGGCCTGGCCGGGGGCGCCTCTGTTGCCTGAGATACCAAAGAGAGCCAGGGGAGGGTCCTGGCCGCTCAGGGGGCCAGAGGTGGGCGGGCATCTCCCTCCCTGTCCCCGGAGCGTCCTTGCCAAATGACCACCTCCTGGAGCCCCCAGGACGCGGCAGCCCGAGAGCCAGACCCTCTGGGAGAGGCCTGCTGTCTGGTGCCAGGGGCAGAAGGAAGTGGTGGCCATCTCATACCTGCTTTGAAATGCAAAAATTCTATTCTGTTGAGTGAAAGAGAATAAAATATAGACAAAATAAGAAGTGAACCGCCCTAACCTGTGAAGTCTCCGTCCCCACAGGGCTTCTGGGCGTTGGCCTTGTTCCTGTAACTGCCATCACTTTCGCTGTGGCTGTCCCTTCTCTCTTGGTGAGGCTCTGGCTCGGGAGCAGGGGGGAGGAGCGGAGTAAAGGCCCTGCTTTGCATCCCGTCCTCTTCAAAAGGAGCGCTCAGCCCTCAGGAGCCCCTGTGCTGTTCCGCCGGGAGGTGAGGGGCTCAGGGCCCTGTGGCCCCGGGGACGAGCCACACAGGCTGAGGCCGGGGACCCCGCGCCCTGCGCTGGGCCCGCAGGATGGGCAGGGTTCGGCCTCAGTAATCGGAGCTCGTACCACTCGCCTCAGCCTGGCCGCACCTCCCATGTCTCTGGCGGGTTACATGCTTGCTCCCCGCCGTTCGTTGGTCACCAAGCAGAGAGCACAAGTGCGAAGGTTCTGGACTGGCCTGCCTGGGGCTCTGCGGGGTCCAGGCACACTTCCACCCGCCCCTGCCTGTGCAGGCGTGTGGCTGGCAGGGACGTGGACGCTCCGAGGCTCTGGGGACAACTCCGACCCCTGAGCCGGGACAGACCCCTGTCCTTGGCACCTGCTTCTGGTCCTGGAACAGCCAGGCCAGTGCCCCGTGTTTGCACAGCTCAGCGTGAGGACGCTGCGGGGAGGCTGCAAACGGGACTTGAGTACATACACACGTGTGACACGTGTGTCCTTTTTCTCATTAAAAACATTCCTGGGTCATTACATGTGGTGTGGAAATCAGCACAAAATGCTTTGTGAATGGGAGGTGCTCCCAGGTCAGCAGAGGGGTCGCCTCAGAGCCCCAGCCCCTGGGGTCGGGGGCTCCTCTCCGGCACCCAGTGGCCCTCCGGCCTGCACCCCTTCTCAGCCGGGGCACCCGGTTCCAGGAAGAGCCGCCCATGGCCGTGTGCAGGCAGCCCCTCCCCCACCCGGCCCCCAGGAACCGCTGTCTTCTCTCAGAGTGCTCCATGCGGCCAAGGTGTTGGGCCCCCCAAACATCTGCCTCTCGAGGCCGTTTGTTCTTCAAACAGGAGGATCTGCGACTTTAAATGAGGTTCCGCCTGGATTTTCCTGCGCGTGTGTGTCTGACCCTGAAGTTGAACGCAGGCTTGTTGATGTGCGAGTGCCTGTGAGTCTGAGTAGGTCGATTTGGAACGATTAAAGGGTGTTCTGTCTGGAATACGATGTGTTCAAAATGGGAATAAAGATGCAGTGAACCCCCAGCCTCTGCCTGATTCAAGGACTCTCCTAGGAGAGCGGGGGAGCCCAGGGACAGCTGAGGGCGGGGCATGTGTGCCAGACCTGAGCCGGGCGTGGCACCCACAGTCTTGTCGAATCCCGGGGGCACCTCTCAGGGAGATAGAGTTTCAAGACAGAGCAGGGGTCAGTCGTACTCGGGTTGGGCCCCAAACCCCAGCCCTGCACCGCTGGGGGTCACCTCCAGGCCGGCCTGGGACAGGAGGGGCCTCCCCACCCTGCCACAGCAGTCGAGTGCCTTCCGGGACCCGGGATGTAGCCATCCCTGCTTCCTGGCTCCCACCCTCTTGGCCCCGTGAGCCCCGGCTTCTCAGCTGCTGTTACGGTGCCCTGTGCCCCTCGGCACCCCACGTCCGCACCTCCCTCCGTGGTGGGGACTCCCCAGGCAGTGCTCTGCTCTCTGCCATCTTGTGCCGTCCACTGGCGGGGTGGGGTCAGGTGCCGTCCCTGGGTGGGGGGCAGGAGACCCTGCCGGGTGACAACGCTCACCCTCCCCCTGTGGCTGAGCGCCGCGCTGAGCTGGGGCTGACGCCCAGACCTTGTCAGTGTGCTCGCGGGACGGAGACGCAGCGGCCTTCCCCGGTTGGAAGGTGGAAGGCTCCGGTGCGGGTCACAGCTCAGAGCTGGCCACCGCTGCTGTTCGTAGTCACAATTTGTTGGCGTTCGTGGCCTGGCTCTTCGGGCCCACTTCGGGGTCTCAGCCCCCACAGGTGGCTCGAGCCCCAGGGTCCTGAGGTACGCCCCTGACCCCCGTCCCCGTGAGCTTCCCCCTGCCAGGCCACCTGGGGAGGCCCTGCCTGTCGTCACTGCTGCCACGTGGAAAGTGCCAGAGATGAGCTCCTGGGGCAGCCGGGTCCCAGCAAGGTCAGACGCGCCAGGGAGGGGTGAAGTCCCGGGAGGCAGGGAAAGGTCGGGGTGGAGGCCTGTGCGCCCCAAAGGACGAGCCGGTGGGCGGGGCTTCTGTGCCAGTGCCGAACCTGGCTCTGAGGTGGGAGGAGCCCCCTCTGTGTGTGAACAGGCCGGTCCCGTCTCTGACGTGCCTGGGCCTCCGGGCGCCGTCTGCCTTGAGCTGGACATTTCCCGCTGGGGCACGACCGGTGGGTGTGCGATCAGAGCCACCGTCCTGTGAAGCTTACTCAGGACATGGACCACCACTGCTCCGTGTCAGGCAGTGGGGGCCCTCCCGCAGCCTCCCCCGTCCTGCCCCACCCCAGTGGACCTTCTCTTCTTCCCCCCCCCCCACCCCCCCGCCTGCTGCTTGTTGGCACCGTGGGTCATGGCTGCCCAGGGGTCTGCCCCGCTCATCCTCCAGGCCCGCCTCCCTCGTCCAGTAGCCCTGATTCAGCAGCCGCCGTGTGACCACACGCAAAGGATCTAACTCCCAGCCCGTCCCCTTGCCAATTGGAAGCTGATTGTTCATCTAGGGAAAAAAACATACATATCCAAATGCGTTCCAGACAGATGGGTTTAAACATACAAATTAAAATTCCCTAAAGTGCCCACAATACAAATAGGTATTTTTATAACAGGGAGTGGCCAACGGCTTTCCTAGCGTGACGCCAGTGACCACACAACCCAGGCCGATGCAGCGCGGAGCAGCCGTGAGGACGGCCAGCGCCCAGGCGAGGATCAGTGATAGCAAGCTGAGCAGACACGTGAGACGCTTACGTTCCTGAATACGTACAGGGTTCTCGGAAGTAACTCTGGAAATAAGAATGCGCACAGCACAGAAAGCGGGCAGTTCTCCAGGAGGAGGGGCACGAGAGGTCAGTAACAGTCGAGTGGGGGGAGCGGGCCCGAGACGCGGGGCTCCGTCAGCATTTGCGGGGCGGCCCTGGGCCGAGCTGGTGGCAGCTGGTTTCGCGACCATGGAAGACCAGTCTGCTGTCTCTGTCTTTATGTTTTTCTCAGTGGCTTTCGTTGTCGCTTCTACTTTTAGACCGAAGCGTAATGCTCGCAGAAGGGGGCACCTCACAAATCTAGCGCCCCGTGAGTGATCCCCAAGCAGGCACCGGGCTCCACAGCTGTGGTCAAGGAGAGCCCCTGGCCCGCACCCCGCACCTCCCGGGGGGCCCCTCTTCCCAGCGTTCACGCCACCCCAGCTCTGTTGTCTGAAGGAGTTGCACAGGATCCCTCTTGGTGAGCGACTCGCCTTTCCCCGCTTTCTGCTTGTGGACGCCGCGTCTGGGGTAGCTGTGGTTTGTTCCTTTCTGTCGCTTTCCCCTTGTATGAATGGGCCACAACAGATTTGGGTTGTTTCCAGTTTGGGGCTGTTACAAATCCTGCTGCTGTGAACACCGAGCGCGCGTCCCTTGGCACAGCGTCCTGCCGGGTGCTCGTCAGGAAGTAGGATTGCAGGGCCGGGTGGTGTATTTCAGCCACTCTCGTAGATGATGGCAGACTCTTTGCCAAAGTGGTTTTCCAGTTTACATTTCCACCGCAGGGCACGAAGGTCCTCGTTGCCCCACGTCCTCACCCACACTTGGGATGGCCTTAGCCGTTCTTGGGGAGGGGGTGCGTCGTATCACTCCCCTCGACCCCAGCCTCCCTCACGTCCCCCGGCGCTGGGCAGCGTCTGTTTCCTTCCTGCCGAAAGAAAGAAAGAGCCCTCCAGAGGACACCTCGCAGCGCTAATATCCTAAGTGCTTTCTCCTATCATTAAAATTCGTCAGACATGATTTTAATGACTGCATAATATTGTGTTGCATGGATTAACATAATTCGTTTATTCCCTTACTGTACATCAAGCGGCTTCCAGTTTTCTCCCGTTGCCAATGATGCTGCGATGAACATCTATGTTTCTGAGTGCTTTTCCAGCATGGATTTCTAGTAGAGGTGTCCCCTGCTTTTCAAAAGTTTGCATTACCCCACGTCACTTTTACGAAAAACCCACATTGGTACCTGTTTTCTCTAACCAGAAGACATCCAGAGAGGACTGTCGCTTTTATGAAAAAAGGCAAAAGGGGAAAATGGCATTCAGCGCTGGTTCCACAACGGGCTGTTTTAGATGCAGCGAGAATGATGTCGCCCGGCTCCTTCCCCACCACCACACTCAGCGTCTCAGCATCCGGCTGCCACAGCTCTGAACCATGTCTGTCGGCATCAGTCCCTTATCTCAAGCTACTCTGTGCACCCGTTAGCAAGATGTGCTTGCCCTAAGGCATCAGAAAAGCCTAAGAGGTGATTTTTTTGGGTCTGGGAATACTGAGACATCTTTTCATAGAAGTTAATGTTAATTGTCTCTTTCCTTTATGCCACTTTGGCTTAGGGAAGATTTTAGGAATGGTCCACTTTCGGATAGCAGGGGAACCTTGTGATGGGATTCTCCCATCATTGGCGGGGAGTGGGTAAGTTGGCAGAGAACCCACGGCCCCCCCCATCTTCAGGGACCTGTGGCAGGCGGCTGTGGACCTGCTCAGCCGGGTTACTCGGGAATGTCTTAGAAAATGCAAGTTTAAGAAACCATTTAAAGTTTAAGGGTAGAAGGGGTGTGCCTGGGTGGTTCAGTTTGTTAAGGGTCCGACTTCGGCTCAGGTCATGATCTTGTGGTTCATGAGTTTGAACCCCGCGTCAGGCCCTGTGCTGACAGCTCGGAGCCTGGATCCTGCTTTGGATTCTGTGTCTCCCTCTCTCTCTGCCCCTCCTCCACTGACGCTCTGTCTCTGTCTCTCAAAAATAAATAAACCTTGAAATTTTTTTTTTTTTAATTTAAGGGTAGAAATAGAGTGTATAACTTCCAGGAGAGGGGAAAAGAAAGCAAATGAACAAAACTGATCAAGTCCAGAGAAGCTGGGAAAGAGGATCTGGAAAAAGCAAAGGGACAATGTGGTAAATAGCATGGGCCATGTAAGTCCACATAAGCAAGGGGTCATGGTAACTTAAACTCACCTGTGCAAAGAGATTCGCATCATACTTTTTAAAACCCCATAAAATCCAGTAACATACTGTTTACAAGAGATACACCTAGGCACAAAGTTTGAAATAAAAGGATGAAAAAAATTAGTGTGAGAAATATTAACCAAAAGAAAGCATGGCCGAGAATATCTGTGTTCTCCTAAAACGTATTTGAAGAGCATTCACAGGACAAAGGGGCACGTATGTCCTACGATCACAGAGCATGCCAGTCTCTGGTCTGTGTAAATAAAAAAACGTAGCCCCATCTGAAAGCAAGGAGCGACACAACTGTGGACAAAGATCGGCCTTTCCACGGCGCATGGGATGTGCTAACGCACCTCTTGCAGAAAATGTGGACTGAGCAGGGGAAAGTTTAAAAAGGAGAGATTTAAAGAAAAATCATTTTTTGATCTAATAGAATTTTGCTTTCCACAAACAATGTGCATTTACTTCTAGCACATGAGAAACATTTACAAACGTTTGACCTGTCACAAAGGAAATTTTAAGAACCCAAAGCCTCAATAGTATACAGGCCCATAAGTTCTGTCCAGAGTGCAATAATGTTAAAAATCAAAACCAATGAGAGAAAACTTAAATGCCAAAACTCCCATCTACCTATAAATAACCTCCTAAAGTATAAGTGGAGTCATCCTGGAAATTACAAAACGACAGTAAGAAACTAAAGTAGCGGACTTGGGGGATGCAGCTAACACGGTAATTAGAGGAAAATTTATAGCCTTAAAAATATATTCTTAGAAGACAATAGATACTGAAAAGAATTTAGCTCCACATTCAATTTAAGCTGGAAATAGAACATGGGAGCAAAAGTGCAAAAAAAGAAAAACCATGAAGATTAGCATTATACAGAGGCAGAAGTTGCTGGAAGAGAAAACAGCACAAATAATGGAAATGAGTAACAAATGGAAAGAACAGAGGAACAGCACAGCTGCACCAGGGTGGGGTCTTGGTCTGCTTTGTAGTTGGCGCATCTCCTGCTTTCAGAAATAGCACTTGCACATTGTAAAGGCTGAATAAATGTTTGTTGAATGAAGAAGAGACACATTTCTAAAGGATATAATCCATATTAGAAGAAAAAAGACCACTACAGCTGAAGAGACTTTAAAAATAAGCATCAAGAGAATGAGAAGATGGGCGCCTGGGTGGCTCAGTCAGTTAAGCATCCGATTTCAGCTTAGGTCATGATCTCACAGTTAGTGGGTTCGAACCCCGCATTGGGGTCTGTGCTGACAGCTCGGAGCCTGGAGCCTGTCTTCAGATGCTGTGTCTCCCTCTCTCTCTCTCTCTCTCTGCCCCTCCCCTGCTCGTGCTGTCTCTCTCTCTCTCTCTCTTTCTCTCAAAAATAAATAAAACAAAATTTAAAAAAAAAAACATGAAGAAAAGAATGAGAAGACAAGCCACATACGGGCAGAAAATCATTGCAAAAATCTTTGGCTACACGACAGTTATCCAAAATACACAAGAACCCGTAAAACTCAACAATAGAATGAATAGCCTGATGAAAGCATGGGCTACAGACCTTAGCAGACACCTCACCAAAGAAAATACACAGATGGCAAGTAAGTACCTTAGAAGAGGCTCAACATGGTATGTCCTTGGGAAATGCAAATTCAAACAAGACTCCGCCACCCGGAGCAATGGGAATGCTCGTCCACGGCTGCTGGGAAGCAGGATGGTTCAGCACCGTGGACAGCTCAGCGGTGTCTTCGGAAACCAAACCTACCCCACCTGTATGACCCAGCAGCCGCTGTCCTTGGTAGTCACCCAGAGGTGTAAAATTATGTCCACACAGAAAGCTACAGATGAATGTTGATTCATAATCGCCAAAACCTGGAAGCAGCCGAGATGTCCTTCAGTAGGTGAGTGGATTCACACAGTGGTCCGTGCGGACAGTGGAATGTTATTTGGCGCCAAAGAGAATGAATTGTGAAGCCATGAGAAGACACTTTGAGGAGGAAGCTTAGATGTTACAAAGTGAAAGAGGCCAGCCTGAAAAGGCCGCATGTTGTGTGATTGCATCTATAAGACATTCTGGAAAAGGCAAAACTGTGGGGACACTAAAAAGAGCAGTGGTTGCCAGGGGTCAAGGGAGGGTTGAGCAGGCAGAATACGGCGGGTCTGCAGGGCGGGGAGACGCCTGTGTATGGTGCTGTGATGATGGATCCACGTCCTGCACTTGTCCGAACCCACAGACCGGGCATCAGTGGGAACTAGGGATGATGGTGCTGATGACCTATCAGTGTGGGTTCATGGAGGGTGTCGAGTGCCCCGTCTGGTGGGGGATGTTGACAGACGCTGTGCATGGTGGGGGCGGGATATATGGGAAGTCTCTTAACTTTCACTTAAAAACTGCAGTAAAAATATGGTCTGTTAATTATTTTAAATCCTAAGTGCATCCTACGACGAGCTTTATACTTGAGAATTTGAAAACCTGGATGAAATGGGCAATTTTCTAGAAAAATACAAAACCTGACTCAAGAAGGAAATAAAACCCTAAGTAGATGAATGCTCACTGAAAACTTGGACCGGGGGTTGGGGTGGGGTCACAGACCTGTCCCTTCACAAAGGCCTCCAGCCCAGACTATAGTACCATAGCAGAAAGCTGCTTTCACAGGAAGGGTGGACCAAATTAGGTAAGCAGATGCTTAGGACTGTAGACTGCTGCACTGTGGGTGAAGCTGCCCAGAGCAGAGCTGATTAACAAAAGAAAGGTGCCTCGTTAGCCCTGAGGTTAGTGCTCTGTCTCATCCCCTAGGCTAGCTAAGATAAACAGACACGGCGCCTCCTGTCTTCCCATCCACCCAGTGCCGGGATTTTGTTTTGCATTAACCCAAACCCCTAAGCCCCTAAACCCCCTTTCCCTCGCTTCCATGAGTTAACATTCACAGTTTCATTTTCTCTTTGTGCACGTCCATCACCACGTTTGTGAGCCTTCTGATCCTAATAAAAATGGAGCAAGGACCCTTAATTGGGGCTCTTGTCTTCTCCCGGACATTCGCCTTCTCTCGAATGGCGGACATCTCTCGAGCGGACATCCGCTCTCTTGCTGGACAAGAAAGAACTTTAGACTTAGAGCCAACGACAGCCTGCTGGGCCCTACACTGGACCACGAAGCTGCGTTACTGTCTCTTAACTTCTGTGGCCTGGGCAGGGGTCCTGGGTCCTTATGCACCAGAAAAGGCTGGCTGGGGGGTTTTCACTGGGGATTTTCACTGGGGGGTTTTCACCCGGGGTCTGCTGAAAGTGGAGTGTGGGCCTGGGGAGCCGCTGCTGGCTGCACCTTGACCTTGGCCCACACCCAGCAGGCTGGGGGCAGCCATACAGGGGGCTGTTCGACCGCTGCCTTTGTAGATGTATGCACTCTTCCTAGAAGGTCTGCAGACTGAGAGTTCACAGCACACAGACCCCCTTCTGTGCTTTGGGGATAATCAGCTTTTAGTTCTGCCCGATGCTCCTGCTCCTGTGATTCTGAACTGGACTCAGAGCCCGTGGAAGAGAATGTGGAGGGACGGACATCAGTTTCAGATTGTTCTGGTGAATGGATTGCTCAGTGACCCAAACTGGGGGTAGAAAACAAAACGGGTGACCGTTAAGAAGATACGGAGCCTCCTTGGGTGGGGGTGGAGGCATACCCAGAGCTGCCGCCAGCCCAGAGGTCAGGGGGGTGCACGTCCGCAGGCTCGGGAAGGCAGGGAGCTGGGCCTGGCGAGGGGGAGGGAAGCAAGTGACATGAAGGGAGGGGCCCGGCTGAGCGGAGAAGAGAAGTTTCCACAGAGTCCCAGTTCTGTTGGAAATGCAGTGGCGTCTGGAAGGGGAGGTGCACACCTACGGCACATCCGAGAAAGGGCGTCAGGTCGGGTCCAGAGGGTGAGCAGGCCGGGGAGCGGAGGGCCTGTCTCGCTCTGCGGGGCACAGGGGCAGCCACGCCCTCGGGGCCACTGCCAAGTCCACGTGGGAGCACGTCTGGGAGAACCGTGGCCATCCCAGCAGCCATGGGACCCGACGACACACATCCATCTGTCTCTGACTCAGGACGTGAGCTGGAGGCAGCCACTGTGGAGGGCAGCTGGGGTCAGCCTGGAAAAGCATAGAAGCCGGCTTGGAAGGGCATCATGTGGTTTTTGGGCCGTGCACCCTCGTGCCCTGACACCCTCACTCAGGTGCCCCCTTCTCCCCCACCCCATTTGTGTTCTCCAGAGCCCAGACCGTGACCTCCATGATCACCTTTTATGAGCTCAGGGTCGCCTCCTGCTGGGCCTCTGACTAGTCCTTGCTCATTTTTAAGGCTCCAGTGGGTCCTGGACTGGCCTGGACCCCAAGTCCACCACATGGTGACCCTGGAAGAAGGGTTTCACCCAGCAAGAGGCATGATAAGGCCGGCCTGGCTGTCAGGGTTCAGTGGCTGGTCCTTCTACTCAGTAAGCAGTTATGGGGCGCCTACTGTGTCCGGGCACTGTGGTCTGTGGAGACACTGATGGCCTCATGGGCAGGTGTTAGGAATTCACTCTAGGGGTCAAGATCCTGAGGGGCACAGAGCAGAAGAGACATTCGGGGACATCCCAGTAAGTGACATCAGTGGTGTCAGGCCTGGGGGAGCCAGGAGCCTGCGGCTCCCCTGCGGGCCCTCGATCAGTCCAGTGGAGTTGAGGGAGAGGGTGCAGGATGCAGGCTGACCCTGGCCTCCTGGGTGACAAGTCCCTGCTCCCACCCCAGGCTGTAGTGTCTTAATAAACTCTCAGCGGCCATCGTCTTCATAAGGCTGCTGCCTGGGGAAGCTAATAGGGGGACAGGACCCGGGGACAGCCTCCCTGACCTGGCTATTAAAAATAATTGGCCACCACAACGTGAGGAAAAGTGTATTCTCTCTCAGTTTGACTGGGAAATGTGAATTATTCTCATGTCGCCATAGAAACCAAGATGAGTTCCCAGCCCCTTTTAGATATTTAATTTTGTGAGCCCGGTGATGACCTGTGATCTCTGCAGAGAAGCAGGAGACGGAGGGAGGGAGAGACAGCGCGTGTGTGCGCACATGCATGTGTGTGTGTGTGTGTGTGTGTGTGTGTGTGTGTGTGTGTGCAGTTCTGGTGGATCTCAGCCCCTGCCACTGGAGTGGCCGCAGCGTGGTGGCCACAGTGGGGCTTGAGCTCTGGGGTTGGAGGCTGGGCCCCTGGGGTGACCTGCAGTCCTGGACCGTCAGGGGCTCTGGGCCAGGCTCGTGGGGACACTGACTCTGGCCTGGCTCCACCCACTTTGGAGCAGCTGCCCGCCAGGTGTCAGCCCTGCTGTCTCCACGCTCTCCCACCTGACCCCGGTCACCGGCACCCCTGTTCTCCTCCCCTCTGCCCGGAGTGTCCTTCTCTAGCTGGGCAGTCCCCGCCGGTCTTGGCCACCGCCCACTGTAAAGGTCTTCACGTGGTGGCTCCGTCGTGGACCTGGACAGCCATGACCTGTCCTGCGGTGCCCCGCCCAGCCCTGGCCCTCACACTTGCCGGAGGTGACAGGAAAGGGCTGGCAGCCTCCGTCCCCTCGTCCTGGCAGGGACCAGCCTCGGCCTTGGCCACCCCCAGGCCAGGGCAGCCTCCTAGGGAGGAGCTGGGAGTGAGCTGAAGGAAACGCGCAGGTGCACGCCTTCATCCCACACAGGAGACCCTTTGTCCACCGTCCCGGACCAAGTGGTCAGGCTTTCCTGCAGGCCACGGGCCACGGGTCGCCTGGGGGTTGCCTGGTTGGAGCCAGAGAATGGAGGCGTTCTCTGGTCATCCCTGAGGGGACCCTCGGAGAGTGTGGAGGGAGGGAGGGACGTCTTGAGAGGGCTGGGTCCAGAATGGGGGGTGTGGTGGGTGGGGCTGTGGACGTGGCGGGCGAGGGTGTGGACGTGGGTATGGTGGGTGTGGGTGTGGCGGATGAGGACTTGGGTGCAGTGAGTGTGAGTGTGGACGTGCTGGGTGTGGATATAGTGGGTGTGGGGGGCATGGGCCTGGTGGGTGTGGCAGGCGTGGGCGTGGTCGGCATGGGCATGGGTGTGGATGTGGGTATAGTGGGTGTGGGTATGGCAGACGAGGACTTGGGTGCAGTGGGTGTGAGTGTGGACGTTCTGGGTGTGGGTATAGTGGGTGTGAGCAGGGATGTGGTGGGTGTGGGGGGCATGGGCCTGGTGGTTGTGGCAGGCGTGGGTGTGGTCGGCACGGGCGTGGGTGTGGATGTGGTGGGAGTGGGCATGGGGGCCGTGGGGTTGTGGGGAGCGTGGGCAAAGATGTGGTGGGTGTGGTGGGCGTGGCAGGCATGGGTGTGGACGTGGGCTTGGTAGGCGTGGCAGGCGAGGACGTGGTCGGCATGGGTATGGGTGTGGGTGTGGTGAGAGTGGGCGTGGGGGCCCTGGGGAGCGTGAGCACAGATGTGGGTGTGGCAGGTGTGGGTGTGGACATGGGCCTGGTAGGCGTGGCCGGCGAGGGGGTGATGGGCACACCCACCCCTCCCCCGGCTTCCCTCGCTCACACCTGTTGTCCGTGAAGGCCATTTGCTGCTTTATTCCAGTTTCAGAGGTTTGGTTGGGAATGCCTCTGGGCTTCTGCTAACTGGCCGTCGAAGAAAGGGGAACATGATCCGACTCAAAAGTCACAACTGTAAGTCTAGATGTTCGAAACGGCGTTGCTAAGTGGCAGGAATGAGGAAGTGCAGTCATGAATTTTTGAGGGGGGAGGGAGGCCGGGGGCGGGCCTGCCCTGTGGCCCAGAGGCCTGTGTCCCCGGGGGCCTGCGGGCCAGGATGCTCCCGACTCCGGGTCTGGTCCACGTCTCTGTGTCCACAGGCGTTTTCCCACAACGAGCACGTCCACACCATGCAGGAACTGGACAACAGAGGAGGAGAGGGAGGTGGCGAGGCCCCCCAGCTGCAGGTGGGGCGTCCCCCCACGGGGTCTCCCCTGGGCTTCACCCTCTCTGGGCCTTTCGAAACCCTCTGGCCACCTGAACCACCCCGTCAGCCCCACCCGCCCGTCCCCTATGTGCTGGTCCGTCCTGTCTGTTCGCCCTGCAGGGGTCCCCTCCCTTCCTCATCCTTGCGGGGACCCGGGCGGTGTGGGAGAGCAGCAGCACAGCCCCTGTGGCACCATGTCCCCCGCTCTGCACGGCACCCCCTTTATAGATGAGGAAACCGAGGCACGGGAGGTCCGGCAGCCCGCCTGAGCTCACAACAGGTTGCTTCCTCACCCCGTCCCCATAACAGCCTTCACTGTCCCTGACGTGAACGAGGTTGGGAGGGCTGTCTGGTGGGTGGGTGCCTCATTCAAGGTCACGCATCCAGCACTGGCCGAAAGGCCACCCAGGGCAGGGGTGGGGCGGGTGCTGGGACCCGGCCAGCACCGAGTGGCCCCTGCCAGGCCGCGTCCACACCTCTGCTCGCTGATTCCATGCCCAGGCCACAGCCTCTGCCCTGCGTGTCACCAGGGCCTCGGGGGCAGGGCCGGGAAACTGTGCTCCTCGCTTTGCGAAATTAATGATTCAGCGCTCCATGTCGCGGGAGCTGTGATAAAGTATCAGCAGCAGTGAGGGTGCCAAACGAGAGAATAAATGTCCTTGATGGTGTCATTGGACTTTTATAGGAAGACTCACTCGTCAGCGGAAAGCGCAGTCTTGTGATGACTGATGTGGCCGCGTCTGAGGAAGACGCGCGTTCAAGCTTCCAGGGGTAGCAATTGCCCTGCAAGGTCGCGGCGCCCTCTCCTCCTCACCCTTGCGTCCCCCAGCCGCCCCCAGCCCTGCAGGAGGGCAGTGGGCAGGGTCGCTGCCACCGACTGAAGGTGTCAGTGAGTTGGACGCAGCTGGGAGTGCGGGTCCGGGGGGCAAAGCTCCCTCTGGCCTCCCTCATGCACGCCCTGTGCCCAGCCCTGACCTAGGGCCTGAGGAGGCCACAGGCATGCGTCACGGCTCTGCTCTGGCTGGCTCGCCGCCCTGAGTGCGAATGATGCCAATAGGGCCAGGCACAGGCGCCCCGGGGGCTCATCCGACCTGGGAGCGTCAGGGACATCTTCAGAGAATGGGACGTTTCAGCTGGGCCTTGAGGGATGAGTAGGAGTTTGTTGGACGGACGAGGGCATTCTGGGAAGAGAGAGCGCAAGCAAGGGTGAGGGAGGGACCGACTGAGCCAAGCATGGGGGACAGTGTGGATGTGGGTGGGAGGAACAGCAGGAAAGGCTGGAAAATAGGTTGGGACCAGCCCTTGGGGGTCTCGTGCATGGTGCTCAGGGGTTGATCCCGCAGTGACCCGCGCAAACCTGGCAAGTTCAGAGGGTCTGCCCTCTGAGGGGAGGGGCTGCCCTTGCCATGACCTGAGGTGGGGACGCCTTGGGAGGAACTCTGTCAGGTGGGGTGGGGTCAGTGTCAGGGCCCGGCGGTCGGGACCTTGGCGACACTTTCCAGGCAGGTAGGCGTTGGAAGCCCACCCCTCGGGGCCCGGCGGGGACAGCACCTGGTTCCCGTGGTAGGAGCGCAATTTGGTTCCGGGACCTCCCCTGTGGAGAGGGCCGGTGGGCTGTGATTGGGTCAGGAGACACAGAGCAGCACCCCGCATCAGGCGCCCCCACAGGGTCTACGCCGCCCAGACCTTTGGGATGCTCGAGCTGCAAGGGGCCTTAGGGGTGGTCTTTGGCGTTGTGGCGATTATTTGGGCAAGACGAACTAGTTAGGGAAAACTGACCTCGGGGTTGGCGAGGGAGACGTGTGCCCCGCGGGGCTTCCCGTCCGGGCTCCTCCAGGAAGCCCCCATCGTCCCCCTTGGCACCTGTGGCCGGCCTGGCCCTCCCCACGGCCCCCCGCGCCGGGAGCAGGAGGCTCTGGTCCGCGCTCCACTGGCTTCAGAGACCAGGCAAGTCCAGGGAGGAGAAGTAATCTGTCATCCTGGGGTTCCTGGCTCCTGACCTCCAGGCAAGCAGACATTCTGCGCTCGGACGGCTGGAGCCGGTGGGTGTTATGGATGTCAGAGACCCCTGCCCTCCTTGCACACACGGGGAGACGTGGGGAGATTGGGGCTCGGGGCGTGCGCCTGACCCGAGGTCACACGGTGATTGTGTCCGAGGCAGGATGACAGGGCTCTGCCTCTGGGCCCTTAGGCCGTGCTCAGCCGAGCCCTACTGGACCAGGACACCGGAGTCTGGCAGGTGGGAAGGCCTCAGGCGCCCAGCCCTGTCACCCACTTTCCCGTGAGCCCCCATGGAGGAGTGGGGTACCCCACCCTCTCCTCCTGGGGCCCTCTGCTGCAAGCCCTCCTTCAATGGGACCATCTTGGGCGCCCGGGCAGAGGTGGCTCTGGCTTGGCTCTTGGGGACCCTACTGTCCGATGGCCTCACTCAGCCGGGACAGGCTGGGCGGGCCCTCGACAGCTCTCCCAGCAACTGGGTGGAAGGAAGGAAGGCACTGTCCCAGGGTCATGGGCCGGGTCGTGTCCTGCATGTGACCGCCGGCCCTCCTCAGTTCCTTCTCCTTCCACCCCCTCCCCCCCCCACCGATGACGCACCCTCCTTCCCCTTACCTGCACCCGGGAATCCTGGGAAGGGGAAGGTCCTCCACTTCCTCATGTACAGGGACACCTGTTTACATCCAAGCAGAGAAAGGACTCCTGAGCGCTGGGACGTGTGGCTGGGCCTGGGGAGGCAGGACAGAGCCCGGGGACACGTGGCCTGCCGGCTCGGTCCAGGCCCTGTCCTGCTCACAGCAGCTCAGAACCAGGGCTGGCCACCTACCTGGGGCAAAATTTACCTCCAGTTTCATCTAGCCCCAGATCGGGGTTGGGGAGGGGGGGAGCATCGGCAGAGGCCGGGGGCCCAGAGGTGGCTCCAGCCCCCGCTCCCACCCTCACCCCCTTGCCCTCAGGCTCATTCTCTGCAGCCGGGCTCCCCTGAGGGGGCGGGGCCGTCAGAGGTTCTTGTCGAGGCCGCCCCCCTGCCCCCCCCCCCCCCCAGAAGAGTCGTTTCTGCAGCCTGGGGTCCACAAGGCTTGTGGGGTTCCCGGCAGAGATGGGGCAATGCTGCCCTGATCCCACGTGAGGTCACTAATTTGTGCAACCCTGTGGCCTCGTCAGGGAGGACCTGCCATCGAGGCCGTCATCATCACCATCCCGTTTCGGCGCGCGGGGGGCCACGTCCTCCAGCTCCCTGAAGCTTTGGGTCCACCCACGGTCGCCTGGGAAAGCCAGGCTGGCTCACGGTGGGTGGCAGGCTGGGGACCGAGTGAGCCCCCCACGGCCCGGCTCCATGTGTGTGCATGGACGCCAGGTGCTCCTGGTGGGTTCCCGGGCCCCTCTCCCAGGGCCCTCCTCGCTGCTCCCAGTTAGTGGGTCTGATCCTGGCAGGTGGGAGCATGGAGCCCGGCCCCCTGTCCTGGTGCCCGCTCTGCCGGCCCAGAATGGCTCTGGGTTCTGGGGGGTCCAATCAGACCCCCTCCCCTGTGACCTCACTGCTGAGGGCTCCCTGGCCCCCAGCGGAGGGGCCTGTGGGGAAGAGAGGAGACGGAAGCTTCCTGAACTCTTAGTTGTCAAGACTCTGGGGCCACCTGCACCCTTTCCGGACGTGGGAACCAACGGCCATCGTGGTGCCTGAGCTGCTGGTCTGAGCTGGGTTTCTGTCCCGGGAACCCGGCTCTGTCCGGTGTACCCGCTGCCGTCCTCCCCTCCCTCCTCCTGCACTGACTCAGTTCCTTCCTTCCGTCGATGCTCCCAAGACCCAGAGGCCTATCCTGGGTTGCAGCCTGACCCGGAGACATCCTTGTCCCCACTGTCCTGATTCAGTGCAATAAAGTCACCACGAGTCAGAGCTGCCTGCATCTGTGCCTCAGGACGGGATCCCCCTCCCCTCGGCCCACCCCTAGCGGGGTCCCCAGAGCCCTGCGCTTCCCAGGCAGCCTCTGCAAGGTTGGGCTGCTGTCGGGGTGCTGCACAGTGGCATGGCTTTGGGGAACCGGCCCACAGCGGCACGTGGTTTAGACTACGTGCCTCGGGCACCACCGTCCCTCGGGCGGATGAGCCTTGTGGGGCCCGAGGGAAAGACGGTGCCAGCCAGGTGGCCTCTGGGGCGTGAGGAAGAGGACAGCGCCCCTCCTGGGATATGTGCAGGGGGCACACCTCCGGGGGGGCCGTGGGCGCACGCCCCATGCCTCCCTGCTCCCTCATCGCCAGCACACCCCCGCCAAGCCAGGACTCTCTCTCGGCTGGGCCGCGGCCAGGTCTCCTGGGGCTGGAGTCCTGTCACTGCGTGACCTTGGGCAACATGCCCCAATTTCCCCATCTGTGGAGCGCATGTCATGGGGTGGCCCTGAGGAGCAGCGGGGTGCCGTGTGGACCGTGCTCCCGGAGCCCACGCTTGCTTGTCCGTCACGACACGTGTTTCACAGAGTGGCCGGGGACCTCTTTCAAATGCCAGTCAGAACTGTCCCCTTACACCCAGAAGGTCCTGTATGTGGCCTGGAAGCTTCTGGAAGGCCAGGCCCCTGTGGGCTCTCTGCCTCATCCCAGCCACACCCCCATTCCCACCCTCCCTGCCTGTGGCCGCGTCAGCCTCCACCAGGGAGCCTCCGGTGCTCTCCGGCCTCAGGGCCATCGTTGGGAATGTTCTGTGTGGATTTCAGATGCGGGGGTGGGGGTGGGGGTCCTTGGCTCAGACCCCTCCCGGGCCACCGGCCCTGCACGGTCCTCTCCCTCCCGAGAGTCCTTGTCAGTCACAGAAAGTGCTTTATCCGTCGTCCATCGCAGGTTCCTGTGCCGGTGGTCTGTCCCCCCCTCTCCGCGGCTGACCCCACGGTCTCGGGGCCTCTGTGTCTCCTGATCCCACCAACTTGGCAAAGGGCCCTGCTCCTCCCCGATGAGTGTCCTACCCTGACCCCGAGGGACTACGACCCCACGTACACCTCTGACCCCAGGGTCCCGGTGAGGACGCCACCCCGTCTTGGAGAAGCTGTAGAAGCGGTTACTAGTTACCTGCAGCTCGCCGGGCCATGCTGAGATTTACCGCGTCATCTTGGGGCTCCTGACGGCTCTGGCCGTCTGTCCACAGATACGCACGGGGTCGGGCTCACCTGCCCCCACCCACTGTGGCCGTCTCGTGCCCGACCCTGCGCTCAGCTTTCTTCTCCAGATCCGACGTGGCCGGCACCGAGCAGGGGAGCTTAGTCTGGACCGTCCCAGCTTGATGTGAACAGAGTTTCCCCCCCGACAAGGACACAGGGGGGCAAGCACAGTCACCCCCACGTGTGCTCTGGCCTCTGCCCCGTGTCACAGAACTCCATCCCCTGCTGCCTCCTGATGAGGATGCCCCCCCCCCCCCCCTTAACCAGGTGGCGGTGGCCCCTGACCCTTCTTCTCAATGAGGGTTGGCCCTGCCGAGCCCAGCATCAGCAGAGAATCCGGCCAGGCCGGTGTCCGGAGAACTCCGCCCTTGACACCTGACCAAGCTCCCCATCCTTCACCCGGGCGCCCAGGTCCTTGCCTGCCTGTGTCGCAGGTGCCGTGGGGCCAGTTTGGCAAGGACGCATGCTGCCCTCTGGCTGTGGGTCCCCAGTGCCCTCGGGCTCTCTGGCCGGAGCTCTGTGCGGTTCTGTGCGGAAGCCTCCTCTCCTGCAGGAGCTCGTGTAAGGTCCGTCTGCTGTGCCGTTTCTGGTGAAGAATGCCTTTCACGTTATTCGTGGGCTCCTTCCCAGCCACTGCCCCTGCCTGCCCTGTGTCACCGATACCTTCCTCCAGTCTGGGCCCTTCCAGCTGTGCTAGGAAGCCTTCCCTGGCGTCAGCAGTTTCTAGCCTTCTCTGCCCCCTGCCCCCTTTAGAACAGAAGCCCCTCCCCCCCCCCCCCCACCTAGCCATCCTGCTGTTCCTGAGACACACCGGACACCCTGCCCCAGGGCCTTTGCTCTTCCCTCTTGCTGGAATGTGCCTCCCCAGACACCTGCAAGGACTGCTCTTTCCTCTCCTGAAGTTCCTGGCTGAGTTCTGTGAGCGGGGCTCCTTAGTGAGCCCCCGTCCTGTCCCTGTCCCCTTTGCCCTCTCCTCCACGCATCTGCTGTCACCTGACCTCTGTGTTTGCTCCTACGTCTCCCCCACCAGAGCGCTGGCCTCACCGTACTCTGGCACACAGTAGGCACACGCTACGTGTTTTCTGACTGGATCGGGTTCTCTCACTTGGGAATTTCAACGGGACATGTGAACCTGAGTCGTTGGTAGCAGGGCTAGGCATGGAATGATCTAGAGAGGAGAGGTGGGGAGAGGTGTCGTCGGCCGGCACCGTGGTCGAGGGAATGAGAAGGCGTCCTTGGTCGAAGGCCGTCCCGGAGTGTCCCCCGGGGCTGTCCAGGTCCTGAGACGCTCTGAATACTTCCACGTCCAGCCACGGTGACTCCAGGAGCCGAGGAGTCCCGACAGGGCCTCCAGTCCTGGCAGCCTGGCTTCTGTCCCCGGCCCGGCACTCCTGACCCCTTCCTTCCGCGAACCAGCTGTCCCTGACGTCTGCCTGATTTCCACCCTTGACCCAGCTCCGCAGCTGGAGGCCAGAGAGCCCAGGCTGTTCCTCTGTGCCACGTGACTGCAGGCTGCGACCCCCAGCCCCCCTGACTCTCCTTTCTGGGCTTGTCCGGCTCCACCCCCATGACCTGACTCAGGTCCCCGAGGACCAGCCACCTTGGTCACCACCTGTTTTCTTCTTCCGGGTCTCCCACCTCCTGTCTGGTGCCTGACCTGGACCGCGTGCGGGGAGACCCCTTCTACGTGTACATCGCTAGTGGTTATTTGGTCAGGACCCCCCTCACCCCTGGCCTGCCAGGGTCACTGTGGCCGCTGGAGGGCCCGACTTCAGCATCCCCTTAGTGACGCCATACACTTAGGGGTTTGCTCAGTCAGGACCGCGTGGGGGGCCGAGAAGGACTCATCTCCCCCCTGGTTATTTTATAGTTCGCCATTCAGCTGGAGTCTTTGCTGTAGAACTCATTAGGCATCCGGTCAATTACTTGGGGACTTGTGTTCAGGGAGAACAGTTCCTCGTTCATCACTGCTTGGTCTCCATTCTGCCCCACGAGTCCTCCCACGGGGGGGACACGGTGCCGACCCACGGACGGTGGCCCCTGAGGGCGGGGACACACAGAACAATGAGGCTTTGAGCCTCTGGGGTTTGTGCCTTTACTCGTATGAAGAATCTTACGAACAGCCGAGAGAGAAGCCACGTTGTGCCGTATGTGCGAAGGGTCGTCTTTCCTAGAGGGGGAGCTCATGGAATCTGGGCTGACTTGTAAACTTGGGGACAGCTGCGGGGTCAGAAATTGGCGAAGGGCGTAGGTGTCAGAGCCAGACAGGTGAAGCTTAAGTGTGTGTCTGACCACCTGCACGGCCTCACGGTGGTGAGGCTGCGGCTTGTCAAACGGGGATGTCGCAGGGCCCCGCCTCTGTCACAGAAGTTGGGGACGTGGTTTGGCATCAGGATTCAGCCTGAAGGGAGTAGAATTGGGTGGTTCTGTGTGTGTGCACGGTGTGTGTGTGTGGGGGGGGGGGGGGCGTGTGTGTAATTGTGTGTGTGCACCTGAGTGTGATTGTGGGTGGTGGGTGGGTATGCGCGTGCCTGGGGAGCTGGCTGCTTTCACGTTGTGTTTTTATTTCTGTACGTTACTCAGTGCTCATCCGGGAACCGTGCCCTTAGCCCCCGTCACCTACTTCTCCAGCCCCGCCCCCTCCCTTCTGGAAACCACCTGTTCGTTTTCTGTAATGTGTTTAAGAATCTGTTTTGTTTGTTGGGGTGGCTGGTTGGTTTGCTTTGGTTTTGGTTTTTTGCTTTGTCTTTCTTTTTCTTTGTTCATTTGTTCTGTTTCTTAAATTCCGCATAGGAGTGAAATCATATGGTATTTGTCTTTTTCTGACCGACTGATTTCACTTAGCATAATACTCTCTGCTCCATCCACGTCCGGGGAAATGGCAGGATTTCACTCTTTCTATGGCTGCATAATATTCCCTTGTGCGTAAACCGCATCTTCTTTATCCATTCGTCGGTCGATGGACCCCTGGGCTGCTGCCCCCGTTTGGCTACCGTTGATGGTGCTGCTGTGAACATGGGGAGCGTGTGCTTTTCTACTCAGTGTTTTCATATTCTTTGGTAAACACCGTTAGTAATGCGGTCATTCTGTTTTTGAGAAACCCCCTACCATTCTCCACCCGCGCCTGCCCCAGTCTGCATTCCCACCAACCGGGCCACGAGGGTTCCCCTTTCTCCACATCCTCGCCAGCACCTGCTGTTTCTTGCGTGGTTGATTTTAGCTATCGTGACAGGGGTGAGGTTGTGTTTCCCTGATGGTCGGTGATGGTGAGCATCTTTTCACGGGTCTGTTGGCCTTCTGGGGGTCTTCTTTGGAAAACTATTCATGTCTTCTCATTTTTTAATCGGCTTATTTGTTTTTTGGGTGTTGAGGTTGATAAGTTCTTATACGTTTTAGATACTGACCCTTCATCGTTTAAGTCATTTGCAAATATCTTCTCCTGTTCCAAGGTTGCATTTTCATTTTGTTGGTTGTTTCCTTCACTGTGCAGAAGCTTTTTATTTTGATGAGGTCCCAGTAGTTCATTTTTGCTTTTGTTTCCCTTGCCTCCGGAGACGTGTCTAGAAGTCGCTACGGCCAGTGTCAAAGACGTCACTGCCTGTGTTCTCTTCTAGGAGTTTTATGGCTTCAGCTCTCACATTTAGGTCTGTGGTCCGTTTTGGAGGTATTTGTGTGTCTGGTGAAAGCAAGCGGTCCAGGTTCATTCTAAGCACGTTGCTGTCCGGTTCTCCCAGCCCCACTTGCTGAAGGGACCGTCCTCCCGGTGCATAGCCTTGCCTCCTTTGTTGCAGGCTAGCTGACCATGTGGGCTTGGGCGTGTTGCGGGGCTCTCTCTTCTGTTCCACTGCTGCTTTTTGCTTAAAAATCAAGAAGTACTCTAGCAAGACCCACGGTGCCCTGGGAACGATGTGGCCAGAGCGTTTCCCCGGGTCCCGGCCTGAGGGGTTTGTGTGGCATCTTACCTCATCTCGTTCTCAGAGGATGCCCGTTGCTGTCCCAGCTCACGGATGAGAGGCCCACGGGGGCGGAGGCCCCCCAGCGATTGTGTGAGGCAGCCAGGACTGGAGTCGGGTCACACGACGCCAGGGCATGGGTGCCCCCACGCTGGCGGCTCCCACAGTCTAGAACAGGGCCACCCTTCCAGCGAAAACTAAGTTTGGGTCCATAGGCCGATACGAGTATGTTTATTCACTTACAAGAGGCACACACGTAAGCGTGTGATGAAATATTATAATGGGATGAGACGCGTTTGAGACGCGCTGGAATAAGGAGGAAGTCACATGTTGCGAAAGCACCTTTGCAATTTCCATCTCCACCCAGTGGGGACGCCCTTCTGCTTCCGCTGAAACATTTCACTGGAACGTGTCCTGTTAACGAGCAATGTGGGGGTCTGTGCTTCGCTGTTTGGGGGGATCTTGGCTGAGGATTTTGCGCTACTGCGATTCGAAGGTCCGGTTCCAAGTTTTGTCATTTCTGTACTCGGTTTCATGATCATTGATGATGAAAAGATCCTCACAAGGATCCGGGGGCCAGGGGCGCTGGGGCTCCGCTGGCTGGGCTGGCACATCTGAGTCACGTTCCCGTCCTCTTCCTGTGCTGGAGATGCGCGCATCCCTAGGACACGCGGCCAGGGGGCCCTCGGGGCCTGGGCGGGGGGCGTCTCTGGCCCCGGAGCCTGGTGCCCCGCTGTGACCCCTCCTGGGCCAGGCCAGGCCTCTCCGGGGTGTAGTCAAGGTGGAGGGCAGTGGAGGCCAGCAGGGAGAGACCACGGGCCAAGGCCCCAGCTGCACTTCCCTCTGGGGACAGCCATGCAGGGGCTGCCTGGCCGGTGGGCTTCCTCATTCGGAGGCTGCATTCCTACTTTGGAGATTTATCTGGTCATAAGACTGGACACGCGCGGTGTGGAAGCCCAGGAGGGCAGCGCGGTGGGGTCAGCACGGGGGCCGAGGACTTGACTCCGAGTCCTGCGGCTCTGGACAATTTGCTGACCGGTTTTGCCCTGTTTCTCACCTGTGAGACGGGTGAATGCACCTGCCTCCCAGGCTGGTGTCATAGTGACGGCGACGCCCCTCCTGCCATCTGACCTCTGACCTCTGTGAGTCTGAGTTTCTGCTCCTGGCATTCGGGGGCTCCTGGGCTCCTTCCACCCGGACGCCCTGTGACCTCTGGAGCACAGATTTTGGCCTGAGTGCCAGTGCCACTGGGGCCGTGGAGCAAGGGCTCGTAGGCAGGGTGGAAGATGCTGGAAGGCTTGGGGAGGGTGCAGGGCAGCGCCTGGCAGGGTTCTGGACTCATCTGAGACCTAGACGCTGATTTAGCTGGGGAGGATTTTGTCCCTGGAAAAGGTTTGGGGTGACAGGATGGCAAAGCCACACCCAGGGCAGCGGGGGGTAAAAGCCATGCTCTTGGCCGGAAGGCAAAGAATATTCCAGGTTGCTCTTGGTTACTTTCTGGCTCCTTTGTGGGCCTTTCTGGACCCTTTCCTTGCCTCCCTCCCTTAGGATCTGGCCTTATTCTTCCAGCAACAGTACAGTGCATGTAGGGCACGCCCACTAGATTCTGGGCTGCTTGTGTCTTCAAAAGCTGGGGACCCTCCTCCCACCCGAGTGTGGCTGAGCTTGGTGGCTTCTAACGGGTGGAATATGGCAGGAGGGACCACGTGCAGCTACGAGGCCTGGCCACAAAAGGCTGTGGTTCCCCTCCGCCCTCTCTCTGGGAGCCCGGGCTCTGGGGAGGTCAGCTGCCCTGTCGTGAGGACACCCGGCAGTCCCGGGGGGGAGGCCCACGTGGTCAGGGGTGGGGTGGCCTCCTGCCAGCGGCCTCGGAAGCAGATCCCCACCCCCAGCGGGGCCTCCCGGTGACAGCAGCATCCGAGAGACCCCGAGCCAGAGCCACACGGCCACGCGGCCCCGAATTCCTTACCCTCAGACACAGTGAGATGATCAGTTTGTGGTTGTTTTTAGCTAAGTTTGGGGATAATTGTTACACAGCAGGAGATGACTAATCCCCATAATAAGGAAGAGCTGAGAACCCTTATTAAGCGTTTTCCCTGAGGCAGGGACTGAGCGAAACGGCACGGTCTCTTTTCATCGTCCCCGCGGCCCCAAAAGGGAGCAGATGCTTTCTTTCATCATTATCTTTTCCAGATGAAGCGATTGGGGCACAGAAGGACTGAGCAACCTCTCCAGGCCGCACAGCCAGTGAGCGGTGGGGCTGGCGTTTGAACTCGGGTCCAACCAGCCCTGGAGCCCTTGTTCGAAACCAGCACGTTATCAGGGCCCGACCCTGCGCAGCACCCCCATCCCACCCCCCAGCACTCCCTCCCCGCCCGGGAGGCGTCAGCGATGGGTGCGGACTGTGGCGCTCCCGCCCACCCAGGGCTGCGTGACTCCTGAGGACAGCAGTTCCCGAGTCTGGAGCCACGAGATGTGGCCTCGAGTGAACTGACAGAGAGCCTGAGTTCCATCAGTCGGTGGGTACCTCGCCCGCCCGTGCCGGGCCTCAGTTTCCCCTCTCTAAGGGGTGGGTCTTCCCCACAGGGCGGCTCTGGAGACGGAAGGGGCCAGTGAGGGCTGATGGATGACGGGGTGCCAGGCCCCCAGACCCCCAGCCTCGGTCCCTGAAGCTCTACCTCGTGACGGACTCCTTCCCCGGGGATGTTAGCGCCGCAGGCGGACAACATATGACCGCTCCTTACACAGCTGTCAGATCGCCCCGAAACAGAGGGCAGTGAGGTCTCCCCGGAGGAGTGGTCCTAACTGTGGGGAGCGCGGCTCGGGGACGACAGGGCAGGCCTGTGACCGGTTGGTTTGGGCTGGCCCGCTTCCCCTTAGGGTTTCGGAGCCAGAGTTCGTCAGCACAGCAGCTGCTTATGTTTGTTCTGCGAGATGTAAGGTATTCACCTCTGTGCTTTCACAAGGCCCCCTGGCTCGCTCTCTGAGGTATCTGCCACGGACACCCCGGGAGCTTGTCAGAGGCCGGTCCCTGTCCTGTGCCTGGCCGCCTGGCCGACGTTCAGGGATTCGGTTTAGCACATCCTTCCTGCCGGACGGGAACGTGTGTCTGAGGGCCCTGCGGTCCACGGGTGGCCCCTGCGGGCTCTCCCGGTGCCACGTGCCTTGGGGTGGACGGGCAGGGACCTTCTCTGTCACCAGGCGGGACAGATTCTCTATGCATCGTCCGGCCTCTGGACGTGGCCTCCACTCCACGCCTTGGGTTCAGGAGGGAGAGGGCCAGGGTCGTTCTTGGCAGCTGGAGGACAGAGGGCGCAGGCAGAGTGGGACCAAGGTGGACGTGGGAACTGTGGGGGACCCTGGGACAGGGAGGCTGGGGCGTCTGGGGGCTGTGCATGACGTCTCGGGTTTGGGGGTAGGGGGCACGCTCTTCCCGCCCCACCCCCTTCGATGCCTGCTGGCCCAAATGGTGGCCTCAAGCCCTTTCCTGGAGGTGGTGCCTTTAGTGACTGAGACCACGTGTCCACGCCGGGCCCCTGGGGTTCATGGTGTAGGCCGAGTGCGCACTTCCATTGAGGGCCGGGGGCTGAGGCCCAGGGAGGCCCACAGGGGATGCCCAGGTCGTGCCTCCAATCCCGTCCAGGAAGCGGGGGCTTGGGGCTGGCATCTTGCTCGTGTCGGGAGGATCATGTGACCTTGATCCTGTCTCCACCCGGGTGTTATCGCTTGGCCCCCGCCTGGATCTGAGCCAGGACCCCGAGCAGGGCCCTCTGCAGGAGCCACGTCCCCAGGAGTCTGTCGGCATGCCTGTCGATGGAGCTGGGCCGGGGCCAGGGCCAGGGCCCCGAGCTGTCAGTCCATGGGGACGCGGAAATGCCGTGGGGTCCAGGTCGCCCCTCGGGAGAGCCAGCAGAGACGAGATTCCCCCGGGAGATCAGCCCAGGCCTCCTCGGGGCAGGTGGAGACAGGACTCCTGAGTGGTGGGGGGGGTGGGGGTCTCTCCTGTGTCCCCCACACCCGCCCCCGCCCCCCTCTCTAGAATGCCTCCCACTTAGCACGCAGCAGGCTGGCGGGGCTCTGCTCCGCAGAGGAGGAGGGTGAGGGGCCAGCGCTTTGGGAATTCAGTGCTCTGTGCCTGTCCCGCAGACCTGCGTCACTCACGGCCGCGGCTCTGTGGCGTGCCTGTATCTCCCCACACCGCGATTCGCTTGCTTATGCCCATCTCACAGATGAGCAGAGTGGGGTCGCTGGTTGCCTCCCCGGCCTCCCTCCTCCTGGCTCCGCATCTGAAGCGTGGCCCGTGGGTGCCCTCAGAGGTGGCCAAAGCCACCTCTGGTGGCAGAAGCCCGAGGTGAGAGGTCCTCGGCCTGTCACTGTGCCGCACCCGTGGAGGGCGGAGAGGCTTGGGTGATGCCACTGTGTCTCCTGCTCGCCTCACCTGGCCCTCCAGCCCCGTAGCTGTCAGGACACGAGGAGCTGTACGCAGCCAGGAGGGCGGGCTCCCTCACCTCCCGGGCCCGCTTCCTCTTGGCTCCGTCCCTCCCGTGCAGCCCACACCTTCCTCGGAGCACGGCAGGCGGGTGTAACGGTGCTGTGCGGGGACAGGTCACGCGCGTCCAGTCCCGGGGACCACATGGCCCAAGAGAACAGGACGCTCTTCTGGCCGCAGCTGAGTGGGCGATTCGTAGGGCAATTTCTTTAATGTGAGGAGCTGGCCAAGCCTTGGGAATCTGAACCCAGGCTCCTCCTGGTGGTGTTTTCTAGAGCGAGGGTTCATCGCCCAGCACACGCCTTGTCTGAGCCAAGCCTGGGGAGGCTGTAGGTGTTACCGGCTCCATCAGTGGACTGGTGGCCCCGGTGGGGGGAGGCAGACTTCCGATGTGTTGCATGGGTGTATACAGTAAAAGCACAGAGTGAGTGTCGGGGAGAAGACCATCAGGGAAACCTCCAGGGAAGGGGCCATCTGGGCTGGGTATCACATTAGGGGTTGGCACGGCGTGTGTGAGGCCAGGAGATAGGCCGTCATACGTGGCCGGGGGTGGGGGGACAGGGGGCAGCTGAACCCTTTCTCTATTTTATGTGTGTCGTGAGCACTGGAGTCAGGTGGGGAGAGAGCACAGGCTGCCAGGGGCCGGGGGCCAGCCCTGTGTCTCTGGGGCTGTGTCCCCACCGCGCTGAAATGCCTCGTGCATCCACTCACAGGCCACACAGCCCGGATGGATCGGAAGTGGATCTGAACACACTCTTCTTGCTCACCTGTTTGTTTTACCCGTCTGGGGGTGGGGGGTGGGGGGTCCTCCCTGCCAGCAGTGCCCCGGGGTGGGGGGCAGACGCATTCACCCAACCAGAGGCTAGTGTGAGGAGGTCACGCTTCGTGGGGGACAGTTCTGTCAGCAGACTGTGGGAACCGGGTGAAAAATGCTGGCTGAGGGACAGACACACAGAGGGGTTGGTTCACAGCCCAGAGAAGGGCTCAGCCCGTCCTTGGGGTCCGGAAAGGCAGCGGGTCTCTGATGATGGCTCCCGGGGCCCCACCGCCAGCCTTCACCTGCAGAGCTGACCCCTGGCTGGGCCCGTGGCTTCCTCTCCCCACAAGAAGGCCCCTCGCTTTGCCTGTTCCAGGCTGCCTTGCTGGGGTGGACCCCCGGAGAGGCCTGTGGCTGCACAGAGAGGGACACCGGGCCCAGCTGAGCACCTGCGTTTGCAGCCACAGGAGGGGCCCCACGCTCGACCCGCAGGACCCCCTTCAGCAGCAGTGAACTGAACACTAGGAATCACAGAGGGCGCGCTCAGGAGGGGGCATCCCGAGCCCAGGTGCAGACGTGCGGGGCACGCATAGGAGTGGCGGGAACCGTTAACACAGCCTGGTTCTGCTCCCCGCGCTTTAGGGACATCCCCACGTAGCCTTCCATAAAGGCGAGGAAAAGACCCCGCTCCACACAGGACACACGGGGTAAGTGGCTGCAGAAACGCGAGACTCTCAAACACGCGTGTGTCCACAGTGACGCTGCCTGAGGGTCCGGGACGTTCACTTGAACCCACGATTCCTAAGGATGGCTTCGCTGTCTCCCTGTCCTGCTGGACCTGGAGGCACAGGAGCGTCTGTTTTGCCCCCTGGCCTCCCACCGGCCTCTAGCCTGGGGCCCCTGGTGCTCCTCTGGGCTCTGGTCCAAGGCGCTGGCCACTAGATGACCCTCAAGGTCGCCCCCACTGCCTGCCCCTTCCTACCGCTGCCCGGACACTTGAGTGCGCCCGTTCCTGGGCCTGATTTCGGGCCATCACCCTACTGGGCAGAGCCTTCGGGGGGTGAAAAGGTTGGACTGTGTGTAGGAAAGTATCATATGTGCGGGTGGGTGTGAGGGAGCTCGTCGGAGGGCGGCAGCCCGGGGTTGGACCGGACCGTCCAGAGCCCAGCTTCTAGAACCCCACTGCCCCCGTCGACCGCACTGTGCATCTGTACCGGCCGTGACAACAACGTGGCCCCAGCAGACTGATTCCGCGGTGGGCGCTCGACCCAAGTTCTGCCAGTAAGAGCCTTTCCGAGGGGTTTGAGGCAGGGTCTCCGTGTTTCACCGAGCGTCCGTGCCGAGCGGCTGTGTCTTGCTCCAAGTGGACCTCAGAAGCCACGGGGCCAGTCTACTGGAGAGAAGGACGCACGGGGCGGAGGTGAGAAGATGGGGCAGGGGGGACGCAGAGGGCGTTCGCCCCCCACCCTCTCTCCTCTGCCCTTGGGTCCCACGAGACGCCCCGGGGTCCTCGCAAAACACTCACACTTTTTCAGCTGGGTTGAGCTGTGTTTCTGTTCCGCGTGCCCTAAACATTCCCAGGCGATAAAATACTAAAACATGTATTTCTATCAACTGTAAGAATTAATCAGCATCCATAAATTACCGCCCGAATATGACAAGACATTTGGCGTAGTTTTATCGCAATCATTCAGAATTTCAGCTCCAGAATGCTATAAATTTTCTGTCACATTATGTCAATTACTTTAGGAACATTCTGTCCTGTCTGTTTGGGGGATCATTTTCCAACAACTGCATGAACCCTCATTTTCTCAGTAATTGTTTGGACATAACTGTAAATTTTAATTATCTATCTGCTCACGGCCGTTTCTCAGGGCCGATGTCGTCTTTCCTCCTGTTCCTTGCATTCTGCTGGCTCGCACCCCACAATTATTTCCCCCCGGAAAGGACGGCTTGTGGTACGCCCCCCAAGTCCTTGGGAGATGGGTTTTTTTTTTTTTTTTTAATTTCAAAGACCTCTTTTTTGGTCCTTTAATCCCCCATTTAAAAAACTGGCTAGTTCTTTTTTCACGGATGCAGTATCCTTTTGAGTCTCTCCGTGGATGCTAATTAGAAATTTAAAATTCCCTTCTGTTTCCTGCATTAATCCTGTTTCATTGTGGATTAGTGGGGCACCAGGTCATTTTGGAGATGTGATTTAGAGGATTTGACTGTCCCGAGGAACCACTTTTGGTGTAGATAAGTATATTTTTACCCGTGTCTGATGAAGTGGCCCTGTTAGGTGCCACTGCACCTTTCTTTCTAACCCAGGGGCCGACAACTTTTCTGTGAACGGTTTCAGCGGAGCGGGCCACACGGCCCCTGCCAGACGCCGTAGCGGGAGAGCCCCACGGGGGGTAAGCAGGTGTGGGGTGCGGCCGGGTGCCCGCAGAGCAGTATCCACCCGTGGAGGGAGCCCCTGTGGCCCCCACCTCTGTTTCACTGGAGCAGTCATTTGCGCCTGCTGTGCACGGCCAGACTAGGGGCCACCCCGGTGGATGCAGGGACCCCCAGCTCTCTGTGTCCCCAGCAGCTTTCTCTCTCACCAAGTTCTTGGGGCTTGGGGGTTGTGGATTGCTGTATTTTTATTTTATTTTATTTTATTTTTTAAATGTTTGTTTATTTTTGAGAGACAGAGCAGGAGCAGGGGAGGGGCAGAGAGAGAGGAGACACAGAATCCGAAGCAGGCTCCGGGCTCTGAGCTGTCAGCACAGAGCCCAATGCAGGGCTTGAGCTCCCGAACTGTGAGATCGTGACCTCAGCCGAAGTCGGACGCTTAACCGACTGAGCCCCCCGGGCGCCCCTGGACGGAGTACGATCAATTTCAGGTGCACATACAGTGAGTCAACGCTTCGTACGTCACCCGGTGCTCATCCCGGTAAGAATGTTCTTCTGTCCTCTGTTTCCAGTCAGGACTCCAGTTGGGATCAGACCCAATCTTGTTTCTGAGACATTTTGGGAGAAATGACATATTTTCAGTGCTCACATCTCCATCAGTTAGCACCTCCTTCCGTATCCTTAAATATTTTCTCCTTTTCACTCAAGTACTGAATACTGTTTATTGTGGTTGTATCTGGGTGTTACATTTGTAAACATCTGTTGCTATTTTGAGCGGAATCCCTTCTTTGCCCCCTTTGTAGGTACTAACGGGTCATTGCTACTCTGTAGGAAAACTATAGGTTTTAAAATATTCATTGAGAATCTGTCATCAACCGCAGGTTGTTTTTTTCTCTTTTGTTGATGGTGTTTCTCTTGGGTTTGCTGGCTGTGTATCTGTGCATCCTTGGTAACGTGAAGTGTCGTTCCCTCCTTTCTGGTCCTTATTAGGTCTGGTTGTTTTTTTTTTTTTTTTGTTAAGATTTTTAAATGTTTATTTATTCTTGAGAGAGAGAGAGAGAGAGAGAGAGAGAGAGAGAGTGCAAGCAGGGTAGGGGCAGAGAGAGAGAGGGGGACACAGAATCCGAAGCGGGCTCCAGGCTCTGAGCTGACAGCACAGAGCCTGACCCAGGGCTTGAACCCATGAACTGCCAGATCATGACCTGAACCAAAGTCCGATGCTCAACCCACTGAGCCATCCAGGCGCCCCGCTATTAAGTCTGTTTTACTGCTTTGAAGCATTTGCCAAGCTTCAGGAAAGGGCAAAATAATAGTGGTGAAAGTATCTTTCTTGGTCTGACCCGTGGCTTGTGGGGCCGCCTCTGGTGCGTCGTGGTGAAGGGGAGGCAGGTGGCACATCGGTCTCCCGGAGCGTCCTGGTTCCGAAGAGGCCCGGGAGGCTGCGGTGATTGCCCCCCGGGCATCAGTGTGGGGGACGGGCAGGCAAAAGGTTTCCTTGTTGGCCCGTGGACGTGACTGGGGTGTGCGTCCTGGCCAGCTTCCTGTTCTGATAGCCTCCTGAGCCCCCTCGGTTGTGGACACGTCTGTGTGGTGGTGGCTGTGTTCAGGCGGCTGAGATTTCTTCCCTTGCACTGGAGGGTCCCATCCATTTCACCCTCCCGGGGACTTGGATCGGTTATTCTCCCTCCTGAATCTTGGACCTCTACGTCGTCGGGTCTCCAAAGCCTGTGGGCGCCCTCAGCCCCCGTCTGGTTCGGGACATCTCATGGGGCTCGGCCAGATAGCTGGACCCCTCCCACACTCTTGAGACCCCTCTCTCTTTGTCCTGCCCTTGCGTGTCCCAGCCAGTCCCTTGGCGGCCCATACGAGGCCTCTGGGCTGAGTCACTTCCGTCTACCCGGACCTTCGTGTGGAGGCTCTCCGGGCCCCCCGCCCCCGGCTTCCCTCGTTGTCCGTCCCTCTGCTCCCACCCACAGATGCCGTGGTGTCAGGACCCCCTGGTGTCCCGCCTCCGCACCACTCATGCTGCCCCCACCCACCCGCTCTCCCAGACCGACGCCACCCCAGCCCTTCAGCCCCATGGAGGTCATGGCCGTCGGAGCTGTCACCCTCCCACCCATGCGTGCACACACGCACACAAACGCCTGTGGAGGCACACGCGTGTGTGCACTCATAAACACACAGGTACGCAGACTCCTTCCGGGGACTTCTGTCCACAGGCTCCGTGGGCTCTCTTCCCCTGGGCGCCCCTGTTCTGGGTGGATGGTGTCCTAACCCTGCCTCCGGCGAACGCGACCTCGCGTGGAAACGGTCTCTGCAGACGCGGTCAGATGAAGGTGAGGTCGCTCCTGCCGGCTCTAATCCAGACACCGGTGTCCCTGTAAGTACAGGGAGGTTTGGACACTGAGACTCACAGAGAAGGCCATGCGACATGGAGGCGGAGACTGCGTGATACTGTCCCCGCCAGGGAACACGAAGGGTCTCATAGGAGACAGCACGGCCCTGCCTCCACCTTGATTCTGGGCTGCACTGTGAGTGAGCGAGTGGGTGTCCGTTGTTTTAAGCCCCCGGGTTTGTAGTGCTCTGTTACGGTGGCCCCAGGACACTGCCACATGCCTACAGCCCATAGCACTTTCCATCGCTGCCTGGAACACTCGTGCCCCACACCCGCCTGCCTCCACCTCTCCACATCCTCCCGCTGTCTCAGGTCAGGTGCACAGACCACAGGCCTCAGAGCCCGCTGTCCTGGTAGTGCTTTCCTCGGTTGTCTTTACAAGCGCCAGAGTCTGCTCACTGCTGTGCCTGGGACAGAGCCCAGCCCGCCGCACCCGGGGCCTGGCCCCCTCTCCAATGACGAAGGGACTTTGTGCGTCTTGTAGTGAGACGGGCCTGCGGTTTCCTCCACTGTGCTGCTGTGAGGGCTTTGCCCCAAGTGAGATGTCGTCCGACACAAGAGCGGGGGTGGGGCGGGGGTGGGGGCACGTATTTAATGGCCTGGGCCGTCTATCTCGCACCGGAGGGATCTGCTATTTGAAACCATCTGAGAACGATTCAGAGGTTTTTATGCCACGTTTTTACATTTCCTTGCATTGTTATTCTTCATGGAGACACTCTAGAATTTTTATAATTTATATTTTCCTAGGAAAATGTCCCATTTTGTGGTGCGTTCAGAATATATTGACATAAAAGTATATGCAGTGTTCTTATAATTTATGCATTTTTGTTTGTTTTCTTTCTTATTTTCTGAATCACATTTTCCAGACATTTATCAGTTTTCTCATACAGAACAGAAACAATGAAAGTCGTCATGTTAATTTATTGGTACTTTTTCCGGCTTTCCCAATTCAGTAATCTCTTTTCTCCCTTGGTTCTTCCTGGGTCGGTCTTGTTTTGTCTCTCATTCCCATCACATGGGTGTCTGGGTAATTTGCTCGCCAGTCCTGAGTGAGGACCTTTAGGCTTTGAACAAGGCTGCACTGAGTGTGTTTTCTGTGCACGCCCCACACGCAGGCGTGTCTGTGGTCGAAACACTGCTCAGATGCTGTCTGCGTTTCTAATTTTTTTTAAGTTTACTTATTTATGTTGAGAGAGAGAGAGAGAGTGAGCATGAGTGGGAGAGGGGCAGAGAGAGAGAGAGAGGGAGAGAGAGAATCCCAAGCAGGCTCAGCACAGAGCCCGACGCGGGGCTCAAATGAACCATGAGATCATGACCTGAGCCGAAGTCGGACACTTAACCAGCTGAGCCCCCCAGGCACCCCTGCATTTCTCATTTTAATAGGTTATTTCTTTCTCAGTAGAATTTGTGCCAATTATATCTCCATCAGCAATAGATTTATTTCATTTTAGTTAGCTTAGCACACGCTCTGTTCCAGGCACATGACAAAGTGTGACTCATGGAATTCTCAAAACAGCCCATTTCACAGTGGAGAAGATTGAGGCTTAGAGAGAGTAAGTTCTCAAGTTTGTGAGGCCATGAAACTGAAAGCCAGGCCTTGGACATTCTGGCCCCTGAGCTCACGCTCTGAACCAGCACTCGAGCCGCCTGCTTTCTCACACCCTTATCGTCACGTAGTCCACAAGTGTTTTCATCTTTGCAAATCTGGTAGGTGAAAAACAAAACAAAACTCATGTTAGTTTTCATTTGCACTGTTGTTGCTATGAGTAAGGCCGAATGTTAAGGGACATGTGTTTTTCCCTTTTTGTGAACTGTTGGTTCATTTTGGCTGTTGACCTTCTTATTGATTTATAGAAGCTCTTTACATATTAAAGTAACACATTCCTTTTGTGATATGAAATGCACTTATTTTCCTACTCTTTCACCTTTCAACTTTCTTTGCATGTTTTTTATAGTACATAATTTAAAAACATGTAAGTCATTACCATTTTCAAGTTGTGTGTGTGTGTCCTTGTTTTAACATACTCAGAAGGCATTTAAATAATCCTCATATTTTCTTTTAGTACTTTTATGGTGCCAGTTATCACATTATATCTTTGATATGTCTGGATATCATTTTTCTGTAAGATGTAAGGTTGGGATTAAACTTTTTTTTTTTTCCAGACACAGTTTGCTGTGTACTTCATCTTGTTTTTAAGTAGAATTTTCCACCTTTATCATATAGTAAATTTCCACTGTGTTTAACGTTTTCTTTTTTGATCCCTTATTGATCTTTTATGAATGCACCCGTGCCACAATTTTAAAATTATTATAATTTTAACTTATTTTACTATCTGGTAAGGCTAATGACTCATTCCTCTTTTCCATGATAACTTTTACATCAGCTTATCTGTTTTTTCAAAACATTCATTGATACTCTTCATGGGGATAATTGATATCTTGATGTTGTCTGGCTTTCCTGCCCCAAAATATGGTACATGTATACAAATATTTGTCATCTTTTGTGTGTGGATTTATTTTAAAATTTCCTTTTTTTTTCTTAAATAGCATTTGTATGTTTCTTAGGTTTATTTGTAGGTATTTTAATCTTCCATTGTAGCTTCCAGTGAACTTTGTTTTAATACCTAAAAGCTACTGATTTCCATGTACCAGTTTTGTGTTGACACCATAGACAAATTCTTTCTTTATTTTTAGTAGTTTTTCAGGTGATTTTCTTAGAATTTCCAGATATATAATCCTATCATCTGCAGACAAATATAATAATAATGTATCTTATTTCTCTGTCTTGTTTAAATTGTGTCACTAAGTATCTCTAGGACAATATTCAGTAAGAGGGGCCATAAGTAGATACCTTTGTCTTGTGTTTGACGGGAGGATGTTTATAAGTATTTTCCTATTAAACTAATGTTGACCTTTGTAATGAGATAAATATGTTTTTATCACGTTTAAGTATCAATCCGGTCATTGTTGAAAGGTCTTAAAAATAAAATGTGGGGGCGCCTGGGTGGCTCAGTCGGTTGAGCGTCCGACTTTGGCTCAGGTCATGATCTCGCGGTCCGTGAGTTCGAGCGTCAGGCTCTGTGCTGACAGCTCAGAGCCTGGAGCCTGTTTCGGATTCTGTGTCTCCCTCTCTCTGGCCCTCCCCCATTCATGCTCTGTCTCTCTCTGTCTCAAAAATAAATAAATGTTAAAAAAAAATAATAAAATGTGGATGCTGTGTTTTATTAATGCTGATCAGCATAAATAGTGATGATCATATGATTTGTTTTCTGATCTAGTAATATGTTGAATTATATGAAGAAATGTCCAAATATCGAAACACCCATGCATTTCTGGAGAGAGGTGAATTGTGTTCCTTTCTACTTTCCTTGAATTTCCTCAAGATTTTGCTTTATGAATGTTACTTTTCTGTTTGGTGCAAAGGTACGTGTAGATGTTAGGTATACATTGTGGATAGCATCCTTTATCATTATAATGGGCTCTGTTTTTCTCCCTTTAATGCTTTTTCTCCTGAAATCAGTCTCATCTGGTATTAAGATTTTAAGATTGAGACCTCTGTTTTACTTTTCTGTTGTTTTAATATTTACCCCCAACATTTCCGAATCACCTTAAGTGTGTGTGTTTGGGTTTTTTTGTTTGTTTGATTTGTTTATGTTTTAGAAAGAGAGCACAATTTGGGGAGAGGGGCAGAGGGAGAGAGAGAATCCCAAGCAGGCTCGACACCCAGCACAGAGCCTGACGTGGGGTTTGATCCCATGACCGTGAGATCATGCCCTGAGCAGAAATCAAGAGTCGGACACTTAACCGACTGAGCCCCCAGGTGCCCCAGTGGTGGTTGTGATTTGTAACTGTGCATTTATCAGTTATTTGTAATCATTCTCCGCTTGGTTTAGATAAGCAGTCCTCAAGTTTCAGGGTCCCTTTTCACTGTTTAAAGCCACTGACGACCCCAAAGGGCTTTTATTTCTGTGGGCAACATCTACCACATTAGAAACAAAAACTGAGAACTTTTGAAAATATGAATTATTTCATTTAAAATCACAATGATAAACCCATTACACGTGAACATAAATAACATTTTAATGAAATTTAGCTGTATTTCTAAAGCAAAAATTTAGCAGGAAGCATGGCATTCATTGCTTTATGCTTTTGCAAATCTCTTTAGTATTTGACTTAAGAAGACAGATGGGTTCTCATATCTGTTTCTGCACTCAATCTGTTGTAATGTGTTGTTTGTTTTGAATTTTGAAGAAAACCTGGCTTACCACAGATACGTAATTAGACAAAGGGAGAGTAATTTAATACTCTTTTCAGATAATTATGTGTATTCTTCTTTCGCAAGTGGTGTTTTTTAAAGGTTGTCTGCTTTGTGGAATCTGAAACCATATCAATGATCTTTTCGTACTCTGTTATGTTAAGATCTATTTATTTTGTTTTGATTGGGTCATTTTCCTCTCTGTGATTTTGTGACATCATGCATTGGTCATTTGGAAAATGGCCCTTAATTATGCAGACATTCCAGATGCTGGCTCATTATGTTTTACATTATCAAAAATCACATGTTTTAAGCCTAACCGAGGAGATGAAAAGCATGCACACTGAAAACTATCAAACGTTTGCTGAAAGAAGTTAAAGAAGACACAAATAAATGGAAAGACATCCCATGTTCATGGATGGGAACAGTACTACCCAAAGCCATCCAGAGGTTCAACACAACCCCTGTCAAAATCCCAATGGCATTTGTTTTTTTGCAGAAATAGAAAAATTCATCTTAGAGTTTGTATGGAACCTAAAGGGACCCCCAGATAGCCGAGAATAATTTTGAAAAATAAAAACAAATTTGGAACACTGATTTCAAAATGTATTACAAAGCTGCAGTAATCAAAGCAGTGTGGCCCTAGATTAAAGACAGGCAAATAGACCAATGTCATAGACCAGAGAGCCCAGAAATAAACTCTTGTGTGTATGGTCAAGCGGTCTTCAACAAGGGAGCCAAGACCACTCAACGGGGAAAAGAAAATCTCGTCAACAAATAGTGTTGGGAAAACTGGAGGTCCACATGCAAAAGAATGAAGTTAGACCCTAATGTCACCCCACATACAAAAATTAACCAGAGAAGAATTAAAGACCTAAGTCTACAAAAATCCTAGAAGAAAGCATAGAGAGGAAAAGCCGTATGACGTTGGTCCTGGTGATGATTTCTTGGATGTGACATCAAACTTAAATACTTCTGTGCATCAAAGGACATGATCAACCGAGGAAAAATGCAGCCTATGGAGTGAGAGGAAGTATTTGCAAATCTTGTACCTGAAAAGGGGTTAATATCCAGAATATATAAACAGCACCTCAACCCAACAACAACAAAAGTCAAATAACCCAATTAAACAAATGTGCAAAGGACCTGAGTAGACACGTCTCCAAAGATGATTCACAGATGCCAACAGGTATGTGAAAAACTACCATTTACCATTGGAGAAATGCGAAGCAAAACCACAGTGAGGTATGGACCCACTCCCATTAGGATGGCTGGTATTAAAACAAAAACAAACAAAAAAAACAAGAACAACAACAGAAGACACACACACACAAGTGATGGTGACAGGATTGTAAACTGGTGCCGCCGCTGCAGAACACAGGTGGCAGCTCCTTGTAAACTGAAAAAGAGAACTATCATAGGATCCAGCCGTCCCACTTCTGGGTGTATATCCACAAAAACAGAGGGTGGGGTCTCGAAGTGAGATTGGCACCCCCATGTGGATTGCAGCGGAATTCACAATGGCCAAGAGCTGAAAGCTGGATGTCCACCGGTGGAATGAACACACAGTGGAGTATTTTCTGTGTTAAAAAGGAAGGAAATCCCGTCACACACAAGTGAACCTGGAGGAGGACACCGTGGGATGTAAACCGGTCACAAAAGACGAAGACTGTATCTGTCTTTCTTCCGCTCGTAGGAGGCGTCTAACGTAGTCAAATTTATAGAAACAGAAAAACAGAGTGGCGGTCACCAGGGGCTGGGGGAGAGGGGAAATGGTATTTAAAGGGCACAGATGTTTCAGATTTGCAAGGTGGAAACCTTCCGGAATCTGTTTCACAATAACGCGAATGTGCCTACTGCCACGGGGCCGTGCACTTAAAATTGGTTAAGGTGGTGAATTTTATGCTATCTGGTTTTTACCTCAATAAAAATAATCACATTTGTTAATATCACCACCGATCCCTTCGTAAAAATCGTTTTTGAGAAGCTGTGAATTCACAGTGCTAGTTGTGAGTTTTCTAAAATTCAAATTTGCACGCAAAACTCAAATTTTATTATTAGGAGCAGCTAACTGTCTGTTGTTTCTTTGAGTGATGGGCTTACCTCATGCATTTAGAACAAACAAAAAAACCTGACAAACACCTGTATCGGGATAACCGAATTTTGTCAGTTGTTCTTTAAAATATTTTTTAATGTTTATTTTTGCACATGCGCGAGAGAGACAGTGTGAGTGGGAGAGGGGCAAAGAGAGAGGGAGACACAGAACCCGAAGCAGGTTCCAGGCTCCAAGCTGTCAGCACAGAGCCCGACGCGGGGCTTGAACTCACGAGCCTTGAGATCATGACCTGAGCTAAAGTTGGACACTCAACCGACTGAGCCACCCAGGTGCCCCTGTCAGTTCTTTTAAATAAAAATTGCATTCCACAAAAAAGGAGCTAGTTCGGCTCGTAACTCAAATATTTGTGCAAGGGCTTTCCCGAAAGACAAGGAGATTGCTCGACAAGGCGCAGACGTGATCCCAGTGCTTCCCACCTGTCGTCTAGAGTCTCAGCCGCCTCAGGCTGGCCTCCCAACATACCCCAGACAGGGGGCTTACAAACAGCAGGGGTTTTTCACACTTCTGGAGGTTAGATGTCTGAGAACAGGATGCCAGCTGGGTTCCGTTCTCTGGGGGGAGATTTGTTCCTGGTCCGTGGCTGGCGTCTTCTCGCCGAGTCCTGGGGGCTCCCTCTCATAAGGGCACCAACCCCATTCTTGAGGGCTCCACCCCCATGGCCTCGGCACCCCCAGGTGCCCAGCTCCTAACACCATCCCTTTTGGGGGTCACGGTTTCCACATTTGAACTTTGGGAGAACATAAACATTCAGATGACAGCACATAGAACGTGAAGGAGATGCACAGTCACTGGAACTCGATACAGTTAACGATTTGCACTGCCCACCAAGGACATGCTTTTCTCTCTTGTGGCCTGCGAGCATGTGGTGACCGACAGCGTGGTGACGGCTGTACAATTCCGTGGCACCAGTGTCCCCAGAGTAAATGTCAGGACTCAACGGGAGTTGTGCCGTCTGAATATTTCCGTCCATGTGTGTTTGCTGTCGAGAGGTGGTGCAAGGGGTGACCTTCGATGCTGAGTCTGTGGTCCCAGGGGACCTCTGCAAGCAAGCCACTAGTCCAGCCTTGCCTGTCAGCTCCTCTAGATGCAAGGACAATTCTGCCCACGATCCGTTAACTCCAGTCTCATGTTTGTGGTTGGAAAGTTATTTATATGACAAGCTGCCGATCGCCGGACGGCGACTTTCTCTCCGGCGGCCGGTCAGCACCGCCCACTGTTCTGGCTTCGTGAGTCTCAGAGCCCTGGTCCAGTGGCACCAGCCACGTGGTCAGGAGGGCAGCTCTGTAAGACACCTCAGGACTTCGTCATTTCTGCTTTGAAAATCGTGCCGAGCAGATTTCGGCTTCTAAAGCCCTCATCGCGTCCGTGTTTGAAACACGGCATCTGCTGTTCTTTAAACTGAATGATGGGTCTCGAGAGCCTGTAAGCAGGCCGCCCTACGCTACGGGACCATTTGAAAATATTCTGTGACACGAGACGCAGTGAAGGAAACCAACGTTTATGAAGCCAAGAAAATAGCTCACACGTCTTTGCTTCCTTTGCACTTTCACCCTGTTACCTCGGAGTGGATTCCTCTCGCTCCTTCATCATTTTCAGTGGTTTTAGGCATCGACTGAGATGATGGGGGCTGCGAACATGAATCTGATCTTCCTTATCGAGCCAACAACCCATTGTTAAATATAAGAAAAATATTCTGCAAATAAGTTTTGATTCTGAAACAGAATATTATTAAATCCTAAAAGAACATGTTTTTTTTTTTTTTTTTTTTCAACATTTTTTATTTTTGGGACAGAGAGAGACAGAGCATGAACGGGGGAGGGGCAGAGAGAGAGGGAGACACAGAATCGGAAACAGGCTCCAGGCTCCGAGCCATCAGCCCAGAGCCCGACGCGGGGCTCGAACTCACGGACCGCGAGATCGTGACCTGGCTGAAGTCGGACGCTTAACCGACTGCGCCACCCAGGCGCCCCTAAAAGAACATGTTTTTGATAAAATTTGGAAAACGCTTTCAAAGAAACTAAAATATTATTGCAAAGCAAGACAACCAAAGAAACAGATTTGACTCAAAGGAAAAGGAAAATCCTTCTAGGAACTGATTAGAGTTGTCCGACAAGAGGCAAGGAGGAGTGAGCTGCCCATCATCAGAAGTAATCAAGCATTAACTGGACAACCATAGGCTGCATACTGCGGAGGAGACTCACGTTCCAGTGGGATCTGGGCTCTGACCTGGGAGGTTCCCAAGCCCTGGGAGTCTCCTTTCTGGGGCCACCAGTACTCTCCAGGTCTCCTCTCCCCACCAGGCTGTCGGCCTTCATCAAGCCTTCTCCTCCTTCCCGGACTTGCCTCCGAGATTTTGGTTTCCCTCTGACGGGAGCTTCCCGAGTGGCTGCAGGGAACCGGGACGTCAGGTCTTCATCTTCACAGGCTGAAATCCAGCCAGGAATGGAAGCCGCCTGCCAGGGGTGGGGAGGCCCTGGTGGGGACCACTTTGTGCCACAGGGGACGGGCCTGAGTCGCTGTGCAGAGCCCTTTGCACGCCTTACGTCATCATCCATCTCGGCAGCCCCGGGAGGTCAGTGCTCTGTTATCTTTGCAGCGCTGAGGACCGGGGATTCCTGGGATGAGGGAATTTGCTCCTGATTCCCGGCCGGGGGGGCCAAAGCTGGGACTTCACGCTGAGTGGTCTCTCTCTGGGGCCTGTGTGTTGACTCTGGACCCTCCGTGCATCTAGGCTCAGGAGGAGGTGGAATATTCCAGGAGGGAGCACTGAAGGACAGAGCATGCCTGGGAAGGTCCCTTTGGCACAGGGGTGAGGCACAGGGGCCTGCGGGGGCAGAGCGGAGCAGACGGCCAGTGACCCCCGGGGAAGGCCTCATGGCAAGGGGACAGCGGGCTGAAGGGACACTGAGGGGCAAGCTTGGAGCATGGGAAGGAGCAGGAGAGCAGGGAGTCATGTCGAGGGGTGGGAGTCCCATCCTGCTGGTTAGCGGCTGCTGGTTCAGGGTGAGTTATGCCTCGTCTCCTGTCCCTCACCTGTGACATGGGGCCCCAGAGGGTTATAGTGGGCATGAAATGTCACCAAAAGGTGAAGGAGGCAGCCCAGGGGTCGGGAGGGCAGGCCCACGGACCAGGGCTGTCCCCCTCCCACCTTGGAATCTTTTTTCTCTCAGAACACGGTCTTCCGTGGCAGGATCCAAGTGCCCTGCGTATAAGTGACAGCAACACGGGACTCCTCTTGCTTTAGCAACAAGAAAAACAGCCTTCCCACTCCGAGTACATTTCCATTCAAAATGTGTCGTTGCTATAGCAAAGTTCAGCGACCCAGAACGCGGGCACATGTGCTGGATGTCCACCTCTCCCGGGACACGAGGAAGCCTGCTGTTGATGGCCCCGCTGGGGGCTGCTTGGCGCCCGGGCTGGAGCTGACCCCAGAGGCACCACGGGCAGGCACAGTGGCTGAATGAGGGAGCAGGGCCCAAGCTTCAGAACCACTGCGTCCCTCACCTCAGCTGCCTCCTGCGAGTGGACCCTGGACGTTTAGTCTTCCCTGACATTTCCACTGGCCTCGACAGCGGGGGCCCTGAAAACAGTGCATTCGGTACTTATTCCCTAAAGGAAGGAGTCAAAAGACAAAGATTCATTCTTGTCTTTGACCTACAGAGACTTGGAGAGTAGAGAGTACTATTAGCAACGTAAAGGCGAACTCTTACAGAATTAAAAACAGGATTGATATTTTCAGAATCACTTGTTGAGAATGAAAGCCCAAGATCGCTATGTTAATACATGCAAAGCATTTTTACGAAAAGAAAGAGCATAAGAAATAAACACAAAACCTCAAGCATAAACAAAATAAACATACTCGTTTAGGTCATAAATAGATAAGCTTAATGTCTTCACTCAAGAAAAGCACTCTCCCGACCCACCCACCTCCTGATGCCATTCATCAACCTGTCTATCCAGGAATCTGTCCATCTATTCGTCCATCCATCCATCCATCCACCCACCACTCATCCATCCCTTTATCCATCCATCCACCCACTCACCATCCACCCACCCCCCATATGTCCATCCCTCCATCCACCCATCCATCCATCCATCCATCCACCCTCCCACCCATCCATCCCTCCATCCATCCATCCACCACCACCCCCCCCAACCATCCATCCCTCCATCCATCCACTCACTCATCACCCATCCACCCATGAGTCCCAAAGCAGGTCCTGAAGCAGTTCTGTGACCCAACTCCGGTCCCACTTTACTGTGGTCCAAGGCAGTCATGACTCACCTGTCCATGCTCCCAGTAACATGAATTCATCCATCCATGAATGGATCTATCAATCCACTTATGAATCTGTTTATCATCATTCATCCATCCATCCGACACTTCCTGAACATCCCACTGTGCCAGGCCCCAGGATTCAGAGATGGTTCTTCTGTGCTTTCTACCCTGAGCCTTTCAGAGTGTACTCAGTGAAGACCAATCTGTAAGAAGACATATTAACGAGATACAGCTGGTGTAGTGGGGGGCCAACAAAAGGCATGTCTGCAGGGGAATCAGGAGAGCTTCTCAGAAGAGATGAATTGTGTAAGCTGGAACTTAAGAAATGATTGATTGCTGATTTGTGAGCAGAGGGGGTGGGGAAGAAATCCTCTCCATCAGAGGGAAGAGAATGCTTACATCCTGTGGGCAGAGAGTGTGGAAGGAGCCTGATATGGGCTGGGAATAACAGAAGACAAGGCTGAAAAAGGTTGAGGTTGAGGGACAGATCCCAGGGGTCACTGGGCTTTGGGCTGAGTCTTTTGGACTTTACCTTGTGGGCAGTGGGGAGCTCTGAAGTCTTTAAACATGGAGTGGCCCAATCACGTTTGCCTTTTGTAAATATTGATGGGACAGTGGTGGTGTGGAGGATGGGCTGGCAGAGGCAAGTCTGGAACCTAGGAGGTCGAGAGGAGGTGATTGCAATGGCCCAGGTGAGAGGTGGTGGGGCCTGAGTCATGGCATGGCACTGAGGACCCCAAATCCTCAGCATGTTAGGAAGACACACACATCTGGCAAGACCTGTGAATATAGGTGGTTGCTATGGAAACATCAGATGTTTCCCTTCCTGTCTGAATAGGGTGGGCTTAGAGCAGGCCAACAACTACGTTGGGTTTTACAGGCATGAAGGTAGAGTAGAGCTGGGCTGCCCTAAATGAATATTGTCGATGAGATGTGTGTCACCACTCCCCTCTGAGTGACATTTCGCCCAGAGAAGGCTATTGTGTCAGGGATGAGCAGAAATGGAGCAGCCCCTTCCATCCTGAGGGCGGGATGGGAAGGCACAGAGTTCATTAAGGCTGTTTAGGTCAATTACCCCAGTGGGATGAATGACCTCATGTAAGTCTGCAATGCAGCAGTCACCTGGCAGCAGAAACGTGTGACTGAGAGTGAGAGCGGAGGAGACTCTCAATTCCAGTGCAGAAGCAGCCCTTTCAGAGCACTTAAGGCAGTCTCGTCTGATGGGTGGGGGAAATAGTACCAACAGCAAAGTAATAGTAACCATGATGGTGATGGTGGTGATGGTGTTGATGCTGATGCTGATGACGGTGATGGTGGTGATGGTGGTGATCATAATGGTGATGGTGGTGATGGTGTTGATATTGATCGTGATGGTGACGATGATGATGGTGGTGGTGGTGGTGGTGATCAAGATGTTGAAGGTGATGGTGGTTGATGATGATAATGGTGATGATGATGATGGGGATGATGGGGATGATGATGATGGTGGTGATGGTGTTGACAGTGATGGTGGTGATGGTCTTGATGGTGGTGATGACTATGGTGACGATGGTGATGGTGGTGGCGATTTTGATGGTGGTGATGATGGTGATGATGCTGATCATTTTGATGGTGATGACAACAGTGCTGGTGATGGTATTGATGCTGATGATCGTGATGGTGGCGACAGTGGTGACTGTGGCATGATGCTGATGACAGCGGAAGCGATGGCGATGGTTATGGTGAGCTCTACTAACGTTATGTTGTGCCTGCTCTTTGCTAGTCACTATCGTAAACACTGTACCTAAATTCACTCCTTTAAGCCTCATAAAAGCCCTAGGAGGAGGTATTCTCATTCCCACTTTACCTGCGGGGAACCTGTGGCACAGAGAGGGTGATGTGACTTGGCCAATGTTATGCAGCACACTGGGGGTGGAGCAAGGGCTGGACACCATCCAGCATTCCCATTACCCAGGAGTTTATGCAGAAAGCAGAAGACATGTTGGAAGAAAGTGTTAGCCCTCAGGAGAGGACAAGAAGTGGGCTTTACTCTCAGTGACCGTTGCCTCTGCAGGGAAGGCTTGCGCTTGCCGTGTGCTTGGGCTGGGCATCCCAGGCACCGTGTGGAAGAGGGAGGGAGAGGCAGTGAGGACGCGAAAGCTCAGGGAGAGCTGCCTCAAGCCACATACGTTCTGTGTGTTTCCAGGGGAAGAACAGTGGCTTTTGGCTTAACATAGGGGAAAACTCTTTTCCCTGCAGACCTGGGGTGAGGACCTCGGGACAAGTGAGTTTCCCACCTCAAGAGGTGTGCAGGCAGAGACTAATGGTCATGAGAGCCTCTGCCAGAATCTCAGGGACCAACTGGCTCATCAGTGAGGACATCAAGGCAGGTCATGGGGTAGAAAGGGTCAGATGCTATGTGGCCTCGGGTAGACCAGTTACCACCCCGAGCACAGGTTCCTTACCTGGAAAGCAGTGCCATCATGAGGATGAGGTAGGGGATGTGGGGGCTCACAGAGTGTCTGTCGGATGACTGAGTCCGTTCTGCAGAGCCCTGGCCGGGGAATGTCCCCAAGGACGCTCTGCTTCTCTAAGGCCCCCCAAGAGCACCGCAGGCTGAGGGGCTGGAGGGTCCCTCTGTGCTCCCTTCTCAGGGCGTCTGAGCACTGGGGTCCCGGCCCGAGGGTCTCTGCCTGCCCACCGCACCCCCTGCTGGCTCTGTGCAGTTTTCACATCTCCTGGTTTCTCTGTTCCTCCCAACAGCTGGTGCTGTTTGTTCTGGGTGATTTCCCTTATTTATTGCCACATTTTCGGGAGGCATAGAACTCTGTCTTCCAGCCATTTTACTGCAGCCTCTTTAAATGGAAACAATTGATCAGGTCCTTGCTTTTCTCCCTTTGGTTCCAGCCCCTCCTCCCCAGCTGCCCCACCCCACCCCCTCTCTTTCAAGCAGCAATTAAATTTAAATCCCTTTTCTCCAAAGAAAAAAAATTAATCTCAGTTTCAGGCCCAGGACCGCCCCAGAGTCAGGGGGACCTTGCTGGATACATGGGGCCAGACAGGAGGGCAGTCAGCTCTGCTCTTCTGTGGGGTGGCACGAGGCCCCAGCCCCACTCAGGGCCAGGGCCACGTCTAACCAGGATGAGCCGAGACCCCGTAGGTCACAGGGAGTGTGACCAGCATCTGGCTGGAGTCACAATCGTGGAATGCACTTGAAGTGGGACTGGGGGTCGGGGCAGGATGTGCAGGTAGTACACTGGTCTTTAGAGATGAGGTCGAAATCATTGCCTTGGCAAGTATCGGGCATTCTCCTGATGTGTGAACATTCTCCTGGGTCTCTGAGTTCCAGGCAAGGCACTGACAAGGGGGACGGACATGTCTTTGGCACAAGGACAGAGAGAGTCTTGTCCCTGCTCATCTTTCCCTCTGTGAGCCACGAGGAAGCTAAGGGCCATGTTTACAGTTGAGATTCAAGAATGCTGTGCCCCCAAGCCGTGGCTGACCCCGTGGTTAGGGCCACGTTGCCTGCTCTGCACTCGGCCACAGCTCCCTTCACAGGCGTGGACACTGATAGTTTGCGTAATATCCCGAAGTCATAGCGCCCCCTCTCGTCTGCCTGGAGCCGTGGTGAGCTAGTGAACCTCTGCCGGGAGGTGCATTTACAAAGGAAACAGAGATGTGGGTGGGGAGTGTTAGTCCTGTCTGGGGGCCCTACCAGTTGGGGATGGCCAAGGAGACGGGCCCTGGGAGGGGAGAGACTGACCAGGCTCCCAAGGCCCAGCAGGTGGGGGCCCCAGCCAGGGGTGTGCCTGCCTCCTGAGCATGAGGCCCAGGAGGGTGCCCCTCCCCCCACCACTCACGGTGAGGCAGGTGCTGGCTTCCAGGCTCTCCTAAAGAACTCCTCTCCAGATGGCCTCCCAGGGGTGAGGGGCATCACTGGCTCCTGTTCACAGGCATGAAGGTCAGCTTCTGACAAGGCCCGTGATGGTTTGAGCTTCGCAGAACAGAGGACGGGAGGAAACCCTTAGTGGGAACTTGCTTGTGAGCAGAGCTCACCTTGGCACACAGAGAGGTCCTCCCTGCACTGCCTCTAACTGCCCACCACCTGCTGCCCGTAAGTGTCCCAGCGCCAGCCCCTTCCTTTGCTGGGGATGGACGGCCTCCCTGGAGCCGCCACAGCCCTGGTCGGCAGGAGGGAGAGGCTGGCAACATAAGGCAGGTTCTGGGAGGGGAGCACAGAGCACAGGAGTCAGCTGACTGGCCTCATTTTATTTTATTATTATTTTTTTAATCTTTATTTATTTTCGAGGGAGAGACAGAGTGTAAGCAGGGGAGGGGCAGAGAGAGGGAGACACAGAATCCAAAGCAGGCTCCAGGCTCCGAGCTGTCTACACAGAGCCCGATGTGGGGCTCGAACCACGAGATCACGACCTGAGCCCAAGTCAGTCGCTTAACAGGCTGAGCCACCCAGGCGCCCCACAACACAAGCCTTTAAATGATCACCATCCAGCTTGCATCAATATTATACCACCTCGAACACAGTATAAGAACATCACAACTCTGTAATTCCCTTCAACTCCTTATACCCTTTGTGATATTATTGCCATATATTTTATTTCTGCATGTTAGAAACCCCATAACGTCACACTATTTTTGCTTTAAACAGTCAATACTCTCTGTTCATTCATTCTGATCATATCTTCCTTTAGATTAGTTCACACAATCGTAATGAACACTTAAGGTTGCTGTTGTCTGCTAATTCCAACATGTAGGTCATCTGTATGTCCACCTGTGTTAACTATTGTTTCTCTTGATAATTGGTCACATTTTCCAGCAAAAGTCCACCCGAGCTGGGGCTGGCCTCACCACCGGTTAGTTTCAGCTCATCTCTGATTTCAAACGTATTGGTATGGGGTCAGGACCTTTCCTCTGCAAGGCCCAGGAGACTACATTGATCTCTCTTAGCCCTCAAGCCTAAACTCCAGTCTCTCTTGAAGCTTCATGGAGGGACTGATTTCTGTGGTCTTATCAAGATCATGGGGGCCCCTGGGGGCTCAGTCCCCGATGGCTAAGGTCATGATCTCGCCGTCTGAGAGTTCGAGCCCCACGTTGGGTGCTGTGCTGACAGCTGTGCTGATGGAGTCTGCTCCGGACCCTGTGTCTCCCTCTCTCTCTGCCCCTCCTCTGCTCACACTCTGTCTCTCTCTGTCTCCCAAAAATGAATAAATGCTACAAAAAAAAAAAAAAAGAGTTGATCTTGTTGGGAATTCAGCTCCAGCTTTGATTAATGTCAGCTCACCTGGGGATTCAACTGTTTTGACAATAAAGACAGACACCATCTCATCCCCAGCAGGACCCTGGCCCCTAAACGTGATGAAACTCCAAGGTCTCTCTCTGCTTTCCAACCTCACCCCCTTAGCAGGGTCAGGTGATAAGGATTATTTATAACCGCCGGGATCTTTCAAACTTCAGTGTGTCAGTTAAGCCCACAGTGCTTAGAAAGTCTGGCTGGTTTCTCCTTGAGCTTGAAGTCTCTTTGCCTGTGGCTGGTAGAGAGGCATGAGGGTCCAGACTGGGTGGCCGCCCCAGACGGGATGGCAAACCTCGGTCCTGGCTCACCTGTGAGGCCTTGTCTTTCCCTGGAATTTGGTTCATTCAGACGTCCTGTTTGGTTTTTTTGCTTTGCTTTGTTTGTTTTGCTTTGCCTTTCATTTGTAGCTCTTTGAAGACTTACGAATCACGATCTTGTGGTGTGTGTGGTGGTTTCTGGCTATTGTGATGGAGTAGTGATCATCTTCACCTTCTAACTCAGATGTACTTTGCTGCGCTGTAGTTTTTGGCGCACGGCTGGAAAGTGGGAAGCGCCACGGAGGGGGAGAAGTAGAGGTAACATGACTCGTAAGCAGTAATGGAGTGTGAGGGCGAAGCAGGCAGGAAGCAGTTGCCCCAGGGGCTGCCTCTGTGGGGTCCATGCTCTGGAAAGCCCTCGAGCCCCCAGCAAGGTGGGGGAGCCGCACCTGACCCTTCCTCGGCAAACCAGGGGCCCCCTGAGGGGCTGTCGTGGTCCCAGGTCCGAATCAACCCCAGGCTTCTGAACCAAGAAAAGAAATCCCTTTTGGGGCTGCGACCCCCACTGAAGCCTTCAGGGCCCCCAGATGTGACCATCGAGAGAACGTGAGCTCCCGATGAAGGCTTTACCAACACACCAGGAGACAAGCTTCCGTGAACAAGAGGCAGCAAAAATAACCGGGAACGGACATGGCGCCCAAGGATTTTATGCACTGGGATTCTCATGCAGAGCGTTTAACGGATACGTACAAAACGTTTGAAGGAATGAAAGCTGGGATCTGTCGGTGAGAGAATCTGTCACTGATGACCGGGAAGCCAGCCTGGCGGCTACCAAGGAGACCCCAGGAGTAAGTTTGTTGTCTCTGGAGCTCAGGGACCGAACCCTCCTGGGGTGCCCCGTGGGGCTGGATACGTGTCGAGGGGCGTGGCCTGCCCGCGCTGCCCCCATAGACAAGCCAAGGGCTGAGGAGGCCCACGGGACTCTGCCTCAGAGCTGTCTGAGCCAGCACACCCCTGCCTGCTACCTGGAGGGGACTCTGGGGACACAGCTGTGCTTACGGGGCCCCCACTTCCAAGGCTGGTTCCTTTTACACTGAACTCTTACCGCTGGAGATATTCATCTCTCATGAGGGTCTGGAGACCGCTCTCAAGAGGTCTTAGCCCCGAGTATGTCTGGGTGGAGCTGAGTGGCCACGAGGAGAGAGGAACAGTGCTCTCAGCTCCATGAAGCGTCAGCAGGGACAGTCCTCCAGGCGAGGTCCCTGATGGCCAGCCAAGATCAGGATCCTGGCTGTGAGTCGCGTCGGCATGGTCAGGCAGGCAGGGGTCAGCATGGCCTTAAGCAGGCTACGGCAGGGGCCCGCTGGTAGGCCCGGGCTTTCTAGGCTCCCGTGTCCTGGGGAGCAGGGTGTCCTTCCTTGTGCATTTCAGCAGGCCTGGGACTAGGGTGAGGCGAGCCAGGCGCGCAGGGTGCCGGGTTCAAGGTCATTCACTGTCTGTGCTTCTTTGACCCTGAGAGGGAGCTCTCCTTTCCACTTTGTGCCCTGGTTACCTCCCTCTCCCGACCCTGGACCCAGCCCTGCACTGGAGTCTCAGCCCAGATGTCCTCACTGTGTGGCCGGAGGGTAGAAGGAAGTGCTGGGGTGCGTGGGGCAGGGCCCCACTTCTTCATGCGTGGCCCTTGGGGGTCCTGAGCCCTCCTGCGTCCGCCGTCCCACCCTCCACATGCGGTCGATACCCCCATTTGCCAGGCGTGGGGCGTGTGCCCAGCCAGCACCAGGAAGGCGCAGCAGGTGCGAGCAGGTTCCTCAGATGGGGTGACCAGAGCCAGAAGCAGGGCCTGCCGTGTGGGGAAGGGGGCTCCCACCCCGCTCCCCAGGTGAGGAAGCGGAGGTCCAGAGAGGTCGGCTGTCGGGGGGAGGGTTGGTGACCCTCTCAGCAGACCGTGACTGCCGGTGAGGACGAGGGGGAGTCAGATCCAACCAGAATCTCTTGAAATCAGTGGAGACGCGGGGCCAGGCCTTCCGAGGACACTGAGGATGTGGCCTTGGGCCGGTTTTCATGTTCTCTGAGACTGACTTTCTTGGGGAGCCGTGAAGAGCCCACCCCAGCCCTGGGGACACCCTGTTCCCAGACTAAGCCTCTTGCCTCGCCTGTGGCTGCCTGAGACGGGAGGCGGGGGCTCGGCAGGTCACGACCTTCGCTACACTCCGGCGGGAGAGCCCGGATTCTGGGGACCGTGCCGTCCTCCGCAGGGCCGTGGTGACCACGTTCGCTCAGCTCCTCCGACAGCCCCACAAAGCGAGGGCTTAATCTCAGGACGCAGTCCCAGGAAAGTCTGCAAACTGACCCCTGCCTCCTCGAGGGGGGAGCCGGGCCTCGAACCCAGGTCTCCCTGGCTCCAGAGCTGTCCTGAGGTCTGTGGCCTGGCAGTGAGCAGGACCGTCCAGGGCCTAATAGGAGGGCAGCGTTCCAGAACAAGGGGGCTCATAAGTGCCACCTGCTGCCTCAGAGCATCAGGGACAGAGTCTTAGAGATGTGTCTCTTCGGTGCCCCCTGTGCTCAGCAGCACCCTGGGCTGTGTCCCGAGGCCCCGGCCCCATTTCTGCGGAGACCCCCCCCCCCCCAGCTGGCCCGGCACCGGGCAGTTCGCTTTGTGTGAGGTTGCCAGACGGGTTTGGGGCTCAGGTGTGAGCAGGTGTGATGTTGGCCAAGCCAGGGATTCAGCAAACGCAATGCAATGCTTGTCTCGAAGGTTTGAAGAACACAGAGGGAGCGAAAAGCGTCCCCAAGCCCCAGAGAACTGGGGACACTTCCCAGCGGAAGGCGAGGCAATACGGCACAGAGTGTGGGAAATTGGGCTCTGCCGTTTTATCCGTATCATCTTGGGTGAGCCACGTAACCAGGTGTGCTCTGTTCTGAGCCGTCACATGAAAATCCTACCTCTGCGCTGGTCTGAATTAGAAGTAAGGTCTCAAGGAGCTCACACGGACTGGCCCGGATATTGATATTTCCATAATAACAACGATAACACTAGATTACTTTATTATTTTATTCAGTGCTCACAGCTCCTTGTGAGGAGCTTGACCGCGCCCACTTTGCAGACGAGAACACCGAGGCACAGAGGAGAGAGCGTAGACAGAGCTGGCTTCTGGCAGGGGCTGCATGGGCCCCTGGGGTCCCCGGGTCCTGGTGCTGCCTCTCTCCTCCAGGGAGCATCGTGCCTAACCTGTCCTGGGACAGCCCCGTCGTGGGGCCCTGAGCTCTTGTAGGCAGAGAAGAGAAGAGAGAAGAAGAGAGACCGGAGAGAAGGCTGGTCCGAGGACCCAGGAGACGTCGTGGTCTCAGCCATGCACACAGGAAGAGTCCCAAAGGGGGACCGGGAAGTGTTTTGTCTCCGCTGCCCGATTCGGTCTGGTTCTGTTCGGACCTGTTGGTTGGTTCAGGGCAGGTGCGGGGGCTCCTGGGGAAACAGCCAGATGCGGCAGCTGGCTTGACACGAGCCAAGGCAGGGCCGGCAGGAGAAACATCTCTTCCTGGGCGGTCGGATATGCACGTGGGGCTGAGTCCATCCTTAAGAGGGAAGCTCCGGGCCTGGCTGATCGACTTCCCGCCAGTTGCTGTCACGTAGAGGGGGGAAGCGAGCTGTGGCCGGGCTGGCGGGGAGGCAGGAACCTGGCCGCGGGGGAGAGTTTGGAGGGGCAGGCGTACTCTCTCCCCTCGGCACCAGCCCGCGAGTCTGATTTATTTCTGCAGAAACGCATTCCAGGGACGAGATGTACCAAATGAGCAGCAACGAGAATGCGAAGACTCTGGGCCACCCCGGACTCGCAAACGGCCTGTGCTCTGAATAGACCTTCTGTTCGGCGCGGCCGGAACCGAGGAGGGGAATGGGCGATAGACCCCCACTGACGGCTGCGACTAAGTGTCCCTTCTAAGTGCAGCACTTGAATCAAAAATCCGTGTAACTTACTTGAATAAAAACGCGTGTTCGTTCACAACTCTCCCCAGCCTTCCATGTTAATAGGTCATCAATACTCCATGAATGGGTGATCATCTTCGTGGAAAACAGATGCCAAGGGCACGAAAGGAAAATTGTGGTTGTTTAAACTTAAAAAAAAGAAAAGGTCGTTGGGAAGGGAGGGCTGTGCTCACACAAACAGCCTTCCCTAGTGGTCCCCAGCTCTGGGACCTGGGAGGTTGGCAGGACCACGTGGGGGCGGCTCCTGGGGGGCCCCCGGAGCCCGCCTGAGACCCCGACGTCGCCCTCGCTTGGCCTGACCAGCAGAGGGCGCTCCGGAGCCCAGGGCGCGGGGTCGCCCCCGGGGGCTGGGGCTGCTGAGTGGCAGCCACCCCCCACAGGGCGTGGCAGCGTGGGTCCAGTTGGGCGGGCTCCCCAGGAGGGGGTGGGGCAGGCTCGCGTCCGCCTTCTTGGTTTCCCGTGTTTCTCTGTCCCTGCGTCCTGCTCCGTGCGCCGTCGGTCAGGTGACGAGAGACTCGCTGGATCCCAACTCGCGTGAAAAATTCCCTGTAAGTCTGTACCTGCCACGTCCGGGCCTCCGTTTCCTGGTCTGTGGACGAAGCTGGTGGGACTGGATGATGCATGCATGCATCCGTCCATTCACTCATTCATGGTCCCTCAGTCAAACGAGCTCCAAGCTAGGCAGCAGGGTGGCTCTCGTGTGACGTCTCAGCCCCCGTGACGTGGCGAGCGGACACAACATGTGCGAGGCAAGAAGGACGGGTTTCTTTTTTTTTGTTTTTTAATGTTTTTATTTATTTTTGAGACAGAGAGAGACAGAGCATGAACGGGGGAGGGGCAGAGAGAGAGGGAGACACAGACTCGGAAACAGGCTCCAGGCTCCGAGCCGTCCGCCCAGAGCCCGACGCGGGGCTCGAACCCATGAACTGCGAGATCGTGACCTGAGCCGAAGTCGGACGCTCGACCGACCGAGCCACCCAGACGCCCCAAGAAGGACAAGTTTCAAAGTCACTTGCTGGTTTCTCATTAGCCCAGTGTCGGTCAGCCTGGCTACTCACTTTGAACCAAGATGCACCTGCTCATCCGTGCAGTCCTTTGACGGCTCCTCGGAGCGCCAGGTGCCGGCTGTTCCACGAGCGTCCTTCAGCTCTGCAGGCGGAGCCGGGAGAGGGTTTCTCGGGCCTTCGTTCCCACCGCCTCGCAGCTCTGAGCCTTGGCTGTGCGGCGCAGGGGGCATCCAGCGGTTCGGCATGAGGACGCTTTGCCTGCTGCGCCGGATTCGTTTCCCCGAGCGTTCCTGGGCCATCTGCGTGGGCTGGGGGGTCGGGGGCAGAACCGAAGCTCCAGGCTCCAGGGCCCGGGTCTGTGTGCTAAGCTCCTGGGACAGTGCCTGGTGCCCAGTGGTGGCTTAGTAAACACTGTGAGTGAATCAATGAATGAATGAATGAATGAATGAAAAGACCTGTCCCTGCCTTCCAGACCTTCCAGCACAGAGGAGGGGCCTTGGGACAGTATGATGCAGACAGAGGCTGGGGCTCAGAGCCCATGTGGAACACCATGTGGTGCTCCCATGCCACACGCCGGGGCTGATAGCAGCATTTCAGGCCCCGCGAGCCTTTCTCGGGGTTGAGTGCAGGATGGTTCTGAGCAAGCTGCCGTCTCCCGACATATTGGGATTTATTGGTGGTGAATATTTGTGTAGTCTGGATACACAAATTCATGAGGTTCTGGTCCCTGCTGCTAAGGCATCGATTATGGACTGGCCCCTTCTTGTTTGAAACAGCGTTTCAACAGCGTTTTCTCCATCCGTGCCGATCTCCGCGGCGAAGGCTGCACAGGTGGGTCCGGGCCGGCCGAGGCCTCGGCACCCTGCTTCCCGTCCGGGGCCCGTGTTAGCCCCCTGCGGGCAGCGGAGTCGGCGTTTGCAGGAGAGAAACCGAGGCACAGGGAGGCACATCGGTGGCCGGGAGGAGCAGGGCCAGGGGTCACCACCGAGCCGCCCAGATGAAGGCTCAGCCACCTGCCGGGTGGACGGTCCCCGGTGACTCAGTGTCTCATCTATACGATGGAGAGACAGCGCTTCCTTTAGGGTTGTTGTGAGGGTCCAGCTTGCTTAAAATAAGTCTGGCAGGTCAGTGATCCGTGGGGGCCGGCCTCCACCAGCGACCCTCTGCGGACCGAGGGGTAAGCGGTGATGATGGGCTGAGGGCAGTCGCGGGGCACCAGGCTCCAGGCCATTTGTGTTACACTGTCTTTAGTTGAAAACACCCCAGCCCTCCTGTGAAGTGTTAGCCCCATTTTGCAGGGGGGAAAACTGAGGCTCAGGGCTAGCTGGGAAGCGGTAAAAACGAAGATTTAAGAAAATGTCTTGTTTTAAGACATTATCTGGGTGGCTCAGTCGGTTGAGTGTCTGACTCTCGATCTCGGCTCAGGTCGTGATCTCGGCTCAGGTCGTGATCTCACCGTTCGTGATTTCGAGTCCTGTGTTGTGCTCTGTGCTGGCAGTGTGGAACCTGCTTGGGATTCTCTCTCCCTGTCTCTCTGCCTCTCTCCTGCTCTCTCTCTTTCTCTCATTGAAGAAATAAACTTAAAAAGTTATAATCTGGCTGTCTCTCAGCAGAAATATGGCTGCTGTGTCCTCAGCTATAAAGGCTCCTGTCATCTAGTCTGGGAGCCAATACATAATATTTCAGAGCAGAAACGAATTTCAAGCCAAATTTTGGAGGGAGTGATCAGTTTTCCAGGGCAACGTCTGGGTTACGTCCCCAAGGAGGGCTGTGATGATGCGCCCTCGTGCCTGTCCCCCCTCACTTCTACATGCTGGGACCCCATCTTCTGGAAGCTTCCCCGGGGGCAGGGCCCTTCTCCCCCGTCACCCGCTACGCCCTCTCAGCAGTAAGGTTCTTCTTTCTTTTCTGATCCGAGGGGGGGCCATCTCAGGGTGACACTTTGGAGCCTCCTTCTGAGGGGAGGAGATGTCGAATGAGTGGTTTCTGGGAGGACTCCTTCGCCCGGAGCATCTGGGGGAGGCTGGTCCTGTGGCCCCTGTGGCAGGGCGGAGCCTGGCTAGCCTCAGCCAGAGGCGGCTCTGACCTGGTGCCGTTCACTCGACTCTGTGACCTCTGCCGGCTGTTTATTTATTTTTGAGAGAGACAGAGCGCGAGCGGGGAAGGGACAGAGGGAGAGGGAGACACAGAATCTGAAGCAGCTCCAGGCTCCGAGCTGTCCGCACAGAGCCCGACGTGGGACTCAAACCCCCACACTGTGAGATCGTGACCTGAGCCCAAGTTGGACACTTAACCGACAGAGCCCCCCAGACTTTCCATCTTTCAAATGAAGAATTCCCATCCCAAGCTGCATTACAGCATGGGTCTGGTAGACACCGTGTGGGCTCCTAGATGACAGGCCTCTAGACCTCACCAGCTTGGTCACCGACATGGGCTCCCCAGCGGGGCAGCACGTGGGGCCCCATCTGTGCTCCGCAGCGGCCACACTCCCTGCAGCGGGCGGCACGTCTTTCCTCAAAGGGACCGTCAACGTGTCAGCTCCACTGGCAGAATTTGGAATCGACCAAATTATTCCATTTTTTTATGTCATTTTTACCAGATGCTTCAAAGAGAAAATCAGTTAATTTCAATGATAGTTTGATCATTTTCATCTAATTTATGGCCTCGAAGTAAAGCTTTTGAAGTTCCTTCTGTTGCCAGTAAAGCGACGTGATTTGGGGGAAGCTAATGTCCTGGTAAAGACGATGTTCTTTGTGTGTCAAGTGCAGAAACGTACTGTCCCCAATGAAGCCGAATCGTCTACCGATGGAGAAAAGCCATAGCTGTTGAGATTTGCGAGGGTTGAGTGTGGACCCGGCATAACTTGAAATAAACACTTTGTGTGATGAGGTCAACATCAAATACGAAAGAACCTACAGCTTAATTATTTTTGGCACAGTAGTGCTGATTTTCCGTCTCGTTTTTGTCATCGATCAGATTTAAGAAATGTTGGAGCCTCTGCTCAATTACTTGGTAAATGAACTCAAGGGTCCCATAACGGTGCTAAACTTTGTATGAACAAATCCTCTAAATTTGGAGCGTGGTTGTATAATATCAGCTGGAAATGTACAGTTGTAGCATTTAGTGGATGGAAGCCACAGAATGTCTGTTATTGACATTTTTTCCCCCCTGCAAATTGTGATCATTGGGTCCAAAGTTTGCAAGCAGGAAGAAGGACCTCGAAATCTATCCCTACAAACACAAGGGGGAAGAAGCATGTTGTCTGGTGAAGTGCAGGATTCCAGGTCATAAAGTGAAATTCTTACTTAAACTTGGGCACCTCTGGACACATGGGAAGAATCTTTAAATGAAGCGTCTTTGATTAACTGGGTGAATTCCTGATGTGGGCGGAAATGGAACCCGGTGGGGAGGGGTGGCAGGGTTCACAGCATCTAATTTGGTAAAACATGCAAAAGAGTCACAAATAGGGGCGCCCGGGTGGCTCAGTCGGTTAAGCCTCCGACTTCGGCTCAGGTCACGATCTTGCAGTCCGTGGGTTTGAGCCCCGCGTCAGGCTCTGTCGGGCTCTGTGCTGACAGCTCAGAGCCTGGAGCCGGCTTCGGATTCTGTGTCTCCCTCTCTCTCTCTGCCCCTCCCCTGCTCGCACTGTCTCTGTCTCTCAAAAATAAATAAACATTTAATAAAATAAAATAAAATAAAATAAAATAAAATAAAATAAAATTAAAATGAAAAAGAATCAAGACTAGAGATGATGTATTTGACATATTTTATCATGAAGGACTGTGTCGAAAAGTGCCCTGAATGGAGGCAAAAGACGGTGTCTATGATGATGTTTCTGAAATCTTTACACATTTCAATGCACAAATATTAGGGTTGGAAATACTCTCTATTTAACAGAATTTATTCTGAGATTACCAGTATTTCTATTCCTGTGGAGGTAATATTTTTTAAATTAAAAATATCATGGCCTATTGAGAATGGCCAGTTGGCATGTTAACAATTTAGAAATGCAATTTGAAGACGATTACATGCAATTTTAGGAAAAACGTAAAATAATGTAATCCTGTTGAAACACATTCTCCTGACAAATTCCACTGACGCAGAATGAAGACGTACATACAGAAGAACTGACTGTAGCTTGTAAACATGTATGAAGAACTTTATTTTCCTGTTTTAATGTTTAGATAATAATATAATTATAGAGTGTTGCTTTAATGTACATGGGAATGTCCTATTTTCATTCTTCCTTAAAATTTATTTTTAATAACAGCTTTTGAATAAAACTACGTTAGGCTCCCCAACATAATGTAGCTAATTTGCTGGTCAGTGAACCTGTCATTTAAATCATACACGCAAACAGGTATGCATATAACATTGAATATATACGTGTCCGTAACTTAAATAGCAGTAGCCCCATGAAGCCGCCTCGGCTGCCACGTTGTAAGAAAAATCGAGGCTGCGGAAGAGAGCCCGCTTACCTAAGACCGCGTGGCCGCTAAGAGGAGCAACACTTTGTTGTGTATTTTTTCCTGTGTTACTGTCAACTCTTTTAAAGTGTATATTAATAAAATTTTACCAATCCAACCTTATACCTGTGAAAGAAGAACTGCCCGAGTTTGCTTCGCTACAGCATGGCACCCACGGCTGGCAATACGGCATCTTGCATAAATGTGTTAAGAGAGTGGGCGTTAAGTCGGTTGAGTGTCTGGCTCTTGATTTCAGCTCAGGTCATGATTTCAAGGTTCATGGGATCGAGCCTGGAGTTGGGCTCTGTGCTGACAGTGTGGGTGGAGCCTGCTTGGGATTCTCTCTCTCCCTCTCTCTCTGCCCCTCCCCTGCTCGTGTTCATGCTCTCTCTCTCTCTCTCTCTTTCTCTCTCTTAAAAAAGAGACAGAGTAAATCTCATAAATGTTCTTACCAAAAGCAAAAGCAAAACAAACCCAAAACAAAACATACGGCAAACAAAAGTCCCATAAGGACACAGAGGAGCTGAGGGACGTGTTGCATTTTCCCAGGACCCTGACGGTGGTGACGGCCTCACAGGTGTGTGCACGTCCATGTTCTTCCCATTGTAAACACGGGCCGTTTTTATACTAATGTAGCTAAAGACCCCCATTCTTTTCTCTATCCTCCCCACATTTCTGTTATTTTATCCTTACTTCTTTTTTCTTTGTTGTTGTCTTTTAATTAAATATTGAGTAAAATCAAGATAGATGGCACCCTGGCCTCAACTATGACCTCAGTGAATTACGACCCTTTGCTGCCTTGGGTGCCCCTCGCACCTGTCGCCTGCCTCTGCCTGAAAGTAACCTCTGCCCTGAGTTCTGTGGCCATCTTCTGCTTTGCTCTTTAGCTGTGCCACAAGGCCGTATCTGTCTACAGTGGTTCGCTTGGTTTTGTGCAGTTTGGACTATATGTAGGTTGAGCAAAAGGCCCGTAGTGGTATCTGAAGCCGCCTGGCCCCTCTGAGGGCCACCTGTCCTGTTGTGCTGTCCACGTGGTTCCTTCGTTCTCCCTCACAAGTGGGTCCTGCTTGATGACTGTGATGTCTAACGTGTCCTTTCGCCACTGATGGGCCCTCTGACCGACTCTAGCTTTGGTTTTTGGTTTTGTATTGGGAACCAGGTGTTCTTGGTCACTCGTGGAGAGTCCCCATGGGATATACCGCTGAGTGTCCTTGTGGCCTAGGTGTCTTTGCCATCACTAGATAAAGGCCATTGAAAGCTGGGTGACACCTGACGCTTGGTGTCATCGGACCCTTTTTTGGAGTGAGATGACATATGGTTTCTTTACTTATAGTCTCATTGTTTTTAGTGAAGCCAATTTTTCTTCAAATGGCCACTGTCCATTCTTTCGAGTATAGCTCTGCTCATGTCGGCTCCTCCCTCGTCCTCCCCCAGAGGCTCCTCCCCGGCCTCCCCCAGAGGCCTCAGCAGCTCCCCAGCTGCTTAAACAATTCATATCCAGGAGTGCCTGGGTGGCTCAGTCGGTTAAGCGTCCGACTTCGGCTCAGGTCATGATCTCATGGTTCGTGGGTTCGAGCCCCATGTCGGGCTCTGTGCTGACAGCTTGGAGCCTGGAGCCTGCTTTGGATTCTGTGTCTCCCTCTGTCTCTCTGCCCCTCCCTACTCGCACTCTGTCTCTCTCTCTCAAAAATAAATAAAGATGAAAAAAATTAAAAAGTCACAGGGGTGCCTGGGTGGCTCAGTCGGTTAAGCATCTGACTTCAGCTCAGGTCATGATCTCACGGTTCGTGGGTTTGAGCCCCACGTCGGGCTCTGTGCTGACAGATTCTGCTTCAGATTCTGTGTCTCCCTCTCTCTGCCCCTTCCCCACTCATGTTGTGACTTTCTCGCTCAAAAAATAAATGTTAAAAAAATTTGAAAATTCATATCCAGCATTAGGGGACACCTTGTGTTCAGACTGGTCTCTCACTCCCCTCTTTAACTCAGGCGCCAGGAAATGGCCATTCCCCGTGTTCCACGTTCTCTCTTCCTGCTCCAGCCCTTTGCCTGTGTTGTTTGCTCTTCCAGAAACCCCCTTCCTGAGTGCGTCCCTCAAGTCTCGGTTCGGGGTCCACTTCCTCCGGGAAGCCTCCCTCGAGTCCTCCCTTGGTTCTCCTCTCTGGCTGCCGTTCCCTTTGTCTGCTCAGGCCACGGGAGATCGCAGTCTGGGGGCTTTAAACAGCAGACACTTCTTTCTCGCGGTTCTGGACGTGGAAGTCCCAGACCAAGTCCAGCCGACTGTGTTTCTGCTGGGAGCTCTCCTCCTGGCTTTGTGCTGCCTCTTCACAGGGTGAGGAGGGAGGGAGAAAGCTCCGGGTCTCCTCTTACAGGGACAGGGATCCCATCAGGGGCCTCACCCTCTCAACCTCACTTAACCCGAATCACCCCCCGAGAGACAGACCCCTCCCTTCTCCACAGGCAGCCACACCGGGGTGAAGGCGTCACCTTATGGACTTGAGGGGACAGGAGGATGTATTCCCACGGCCGGCTGTGCGTGTTGCAGGTGGCGCTGGCCCACGCCCCGCCCCTCTGGACTCCGCTCACCGGGGGGCAGGGCCTGTCTGAAGCATCCTGGATCCTGGCCCTCAGTGCTTCTCCGCAGGTGTGCTGGAGCCATTTTTCCCATCTCGAGGCCACTCTGCGGTTTGGTCAAGGTTGGCTTTGAGGCTCTCACTCCCACTGGCCCTTATCTCATCCATGTGGCAGACAGGATGGCACCTTGGGCCAGTGACCTCCAGCGGCAGGTGTATCAGCCGGGGCGGTGGGCCCGCTGAGCTCCTGGATATCTCATCTCCCTGATTCCCGGGTTCCCGACAGGCTTTGGCGGCTGTGTCCACCTTTCCTCTGTGCATCGCCAACGCTTCCAGACGCCCCCATCTTCCCAGCTTGGGCCGTCCCTGCTGGGCTCCCACGAGGACAGAAGCCATGTTAGTCTTGTTCACGGTTGTCTGCGGATGCCCACCCAGCACCAGGGACACAGGGGCTCAAGTAGCCCCTGCTGGGAGCTTCACAGGAGCCCCCTTGGCCTTGGCGATTGAGAGCCCAGTTGCAGGCACTTGCCCCGCCCACCTTCACTGGAGCCAGTGACCTCACACCCAGCTGGCCCTGGCAGAGGGGCTGACCTTGACAGACCTTGAGGGAAGCCCTGGGAGCGGAGCCGCGTTGCAGCGCCCTCTGGCGGAGGAGCAGTGCACGCAGGATGCCCGGTCCTCCAGCCCCTCCTCAGCCGCTGGGAGGTTTGCCTGCACTGGACAACAGGCGCCTCCGCAGGCAGGGCGGGAGTTGGGGGGCGCCCAGGCTCACCTCCTCCTCACCCCCAGAGCTGGAGCCCCGCCCGCAGGCAGCCCACCGGAGAGGGCACGAGACTCGCACAATCCCGGAGCTGGGGAGAAGAGACGTTTCATCAGGCCCCTTCCTTCCCTGCAGGCTCACGTCCTGTTGGAAAATCCTAGTCCCCTCAGAAGGCTCATTGCCATTCGTGGTGCAAATGGAGCCTGTCCTCCAGGGGATGGACAGACAAGATGTTTCACAGGCCGGTGACAGAAGGGCACGGGCGTCTGGCCTTGATGTGGCGTGGGGCCTCCTGGCGGGAGCATGAGCTTTGAGTCCGGCCAAGCGGCCCCCCCAGGGCTGCACCGGCGAGTGACAAGGACGGAGCCCTGAGGCGGCTGGCGAGCAGAGGGTGCATCCCGGCCGCCAGCTCAGGCGATGGGCACGCGGTCCTGCCGCGTAGGGAGAGGAGCTGGCGGGCAACCCCCCCCCCCCCCGCCCCGCCCCGGTGGCTCAGCCGGAAGTGTGGCCAGTCGTCCAGCCTGCGGGAGCCTCGGCCTGGCCGAGCATCACAGTCACCGGAGCGTCTGACCAGGATGTGGCTTCCCGGGGCCCCGGGTCTGAGTCTGATCCCCGGGCTGGGGCAGGGCCAGCGTCCTGGCTCCTCTCGCCTCCCTGAGCCCGGAGCCCTTCAGGGCCAGCCCACGCGTCCTCTCCACTGCCGGGCTCTCCTCACCCCCAGGAAGGAGCTGTCCCTCTCCTGGGTCCCCCCCCGCCCCCGCCCCCACCCCGTGGAGCCCTTGTTGTAGGGGTGCGTGCGTGCGCGTGCACCTCTCAAGGGCACGGGCGTGTCTAAGTGTTCCTGCTTGGTCCCTCCGAGGCTAGCAGGGGTCCGTGGCTTTATTGTGCGTGACGTGTGTGTGTGTGTGTGTATGTGTGTGTACCTGCGTGTGGTGTGTGAATATGTGTGGGTACGTGCATGTGTGTGTGTGTGCGTGTCCTGGGTTGTGATACAAGACTGTGAAAGTGACTGTGTTAGTCTCCTGCGGCCGCTGTGATGGGAGCACAACTGGCGACCCAACGCAGTGCACATCTGTTGTCCCAGAGCCCCTGTACGCCAGAAGTTGGAAACGCGTCTCGGAGGACTGAAGCCACAGTGGGGCCGGGGTGACCCTAGGCACCTACAGCTCAGCCCCGGCCCAGCCCCGCTGCGGATGCCGGGAACCTGTGCCCACTGTTCTCGGCCTGCTGGGTGTGGGGGGGCGTGTTCCCTGAGGCCCCAGCTACACATCCCCTGGCCTGTTTGTGTCCGTTTCCTCCCACGGAGAAGATACTCTATCCTACGATATTTCAGAGCCGCTGTGAAAGCCCCTTCCCGCCACTGCTGACAGCTCGCGGCTCGCCGTCCGCGTCGCTGCCGGGTTAGGTTGGGGACCCTGGTGGCTGGGCTCCCCCGTCTCCACGCCCTGGGCATGCCGTGCGGATCGCTAAGTGTCTGCTCGAGGCAGTGAGCCGCGGGCCCGAGCAACTCATTTTCACCTCTAATTTAATTATCGATCAACTCTGCCTTGATGGCAAAAGGGTCTTGTGAAGAGTGATTACCTCCTTGTACCCAAGCATTTGGAGTGTCTAATGACCGCCTCCAACGTGGGCAAACATCCATCCTGCTTTTAATTAACCTAACCTGTTAGAGATGAGCCAGCCTGCTCCCGGCCCGGGAGAGGCACTGATGGGGGAGACGGGCTGCGGGGACCGCGACCCTGCGAGGCACCGATGAGCCCTGATAACACCCTGGGGCCGAGATCCCAAGCTGGCCAGACAGCTTGATGGCCCTGCCCCCGTCCCTGTGAAAATCGAGCACATTTGTTGCCTTTACAAATGTGCGGTGCTCACAGAACTCTTGAGGCTCTCGAGACAGGGGACCCATCGTGTGGCATTAAGAGTCGGGGCCGAGGGCACGAAGCCGCCCCGGGTGGAGAGCGCAGGCTTGAGCTCAGAGGCGAATGTCTTGCTTTGTGGTTCAGCAACCCTGGCCCCCGTGTCTTCATCTGTAACACGGGTGACAACGCGGGCCTCAGGTTCCCCCGCCCAAGCTCTCTGGCCAGGTAGGTTCACAGTTCAGATTCTTTCCTCTGGAGTTTGGAAAGGTGGGACAGCACATGTTACAAATTACTAACCTCGCAAGCAGGGTTCAGGGCAAATACCCTCCCAAATCAGATTTTTTTGTTTTGGTAGCAAAATGTGACCCACTCAAACGAAGGTGGCCAAGAAAGGTGATGATGCTACCAAACGATTTATGAAAAGTCTGTCATATTTTTGGGCTCTTTGGATGTTGAAATTTGGGGGTTCCCCTTGGCCCCTCGATCACCCCCGATTACCCCGGATTATCCAGGTGGGTCTGACGTAATCACACGGACCCTCGTTAGAAGGAGGCAGGAGGGTCAGAAGCCTAGGGAGGTGTGACCATGGAGCAGAGGTCAGAATTATGTGGGGTCTCGAGCTGAGGGATGGGGGTGACCCCAGGAGCTTGAAAAGGCAAGGGCACAGTCTCCCCTGAGTTTCTGGAAGGAAACGACTGGCCCACTTTGGACTTGGGGCCCCAGAGCTGTAGGACAATGAATCCACATTTGTGGGCACGGCCACGGGAGCCTGGTGAAGGAAGGTCCAGCCGGAGCCAGTCCAGGCGAGGCGGGGTGGGCTGGATCCTAGCAGAACAGGGGCCGGGCCGGACAGTCTGGGGCTGTGGGCAAATCACCTGCCCTCCCAGCCTGAGTTCTCACCTGTGATGGGAGGCGGCTCTGTCCATCCACCGCTCTCCGCTGCTACAAGGCTGCCAGGGCTCATGAATGTTACAGTAGCTTTCCAAGGACGGGGCCCTGTCACCTCCTGGTGCTGGCTGGGACGAGGGCCAGGTCCAGCGTGGCTGGGGCCAGAAGGGCCAGGCTGTTCCAGCACCTTCTGCGGCTGCCGGGCCTCAGCCCTGCTTACCGGAAGGAGACTCAGTACCTCCTCCCAGCTGGAGCTCTGTTCTGTCCAGTCCCGGTCAGTCCGCGGGAGATTTGGGTTTCGTGGCTCCCTCCCCATGTAACTCCCCGCTAGGCTCAGTCAGGCCTCTGTGGGGTGGGCGAGGCCTGTCGCCCAAGGGTCCTGCCTGCTGTCACCCCTCTTAAACCAGAGGATGTGCCGTCCAGCGTGCTGTGCTGTCGGCCTGTCCCGTCAGGGTTTTGCCTGGAGCCAGAGTCCCTAGACCCTTCCTCGTTCATCATCATGGTTGTCAACTAGGGTGTCTCATCCTGTGGGCGTCTGTCTTCCTAGGCCATCAGGACCTCCGTGACCCGGCTCAGACACCTTAGGTCACGCTCACAAAGCAGGTGCTCCAGGAGTATCTGTGGGGCGAACGAAGGAACACTTTCCTGGACTCCCCTTTCCCACTTTTTAAAATCCCCTCCAGTGCCCGAGGGCTGCAGGAGAGGCTCCCCTGGCCCCCCCCCCCCCCCCCGCACCCACACCCCCCTTGGCATAGAGCACTTGCCTGGAGGGTTTTCACTGCTTTGTTCCATCACTGCTTTGTTCGATGTCAGTGTGGCCCCAGGCCGAGGGCGGGGCCAGCACGTAGTAGGCGCGCTGGGTGCATGTGTCGGCTAAGTCATTGCTCATTTGAGACGTGCTTGGCAGGCGCTTGCTTGGGCCCGTGACCGTTGTACGCACCTGGGACACAGCCGTGACCCAAACAAAGACACTGTCCAATCGGTGGACAGAGCGCGGCCGCCTGCCTGGGAACAGTGAGGCCCCCGCGGGCGTGCGGCATCGGCAGATGCTGCCCAAATACAGATATAACTTCTGTTTTATCACTTTGTCTGGTTGTAAAAAGCTACATTTTGATATATTTCCACTGGCTAAAGATTTAAGATAAAATTAATCTGCCAGCTCCGAGTTCTGAGTGACTGTCGGGTTTAAATAATGCCATTTAACAGACAGCAGCAAGTGGCTGTGTCTGCTTTTGCGGGGGGTGGACGAGCTCTCCTGCGCTCCGTCATCCGGAAGCCCTGCCCCCAGGGCCACCATCACAGCCCCCTGTGGCTCCAGGACACGAACCCAGCTTTCCCCACAAGCTATAGCCTGCCTGCCCCCCTCCGTCCGCACTGGACCAGCCCCGCAGGGCCCACGGTGGCCTGCAGGAGCCCGGCCTATCGTCCCGTCCACTTTTCTCCCCCGACCATTTCTTTCTGTTTTTAAACTTAGCACAGTTTTGAATTAGACTTTGAGACGCTGCCACGGAATGGGCGAAACAGGCGAATTTCAGCATCCCCGTTTACCGTTTTTCAGACGAACCTCTTACGGGGGATGCTAACTTTGGTTACCCTCACCGGAAGGGGTCACCTTGGGGAGAATCGGGATCTTGCGGGAACTTTGGACGAAAGGGAGGAAAAGGGCTTGGAGGTGGGCCCGGGGGGAGCAGGATCCGCTCTCTGGAAGTGAGCCTGGGGTTGGAAGGCCTGAGCCACCGGGCCCCGGTTTCCCCGTCTGTTGAAGGTGGTGTTGGAGGGCCAGAAAATATGGAAGGCCCTTCCTTCCGCACCTTCTATGGTCTGTGGCTGCAGGGAAGGCGTGGCCGGGCCGAGCTGAGTTTGCATGTGATGTGTCTGGGCTGCAGGGCTGTCCAGGAACCGTCCTGCCCTCGAGGGGGAGGAAGCGAGTGGAGCACTGGCACTTCCTGCTGCCCGGAGTTCCTTCTGCTCTGACCCAGTGCGCCTGCAGGGAGTGACCTTGGAAGGCCCAGGCGGGCTGGAGCCCAGTGGGCCCCGGGCGTGCCCTTTGTGCTTTGCCTCCAAACCGACCTGAGGCACAGGGCGTGGTACCCACCCCTCCTTGCTGGCCGTGGACATGTAAGTGGGGCTCAGGGCTCCCGTGCCCGTCCGGGCAGGTGGCAGTGGGACGGGGACCCAGGCGGGAGCCTCCCAGAGGCCCATCTTTCTGTGCCGGGGGCGTCATTGGAGAGAGATGCGTCTACGTGTGTGGGCCCGCGGGGTCCTGTCCCCACCCAGCATCAGGATCATCAGGGACTTCTAGAAAAACCGGTGCCTAAGCTTTATAAGTGCACATGTTCTGGATGAAAACGCCTGCATTTGGGCCCGGAGGTCCGAGCCTTTCACATCCTCTGTGCGGAGCTCGGAGCCATGGCGTCCTGGCCCGGCTTGTTTCCTTGTCCATCGCTGGGGCCCCGGCGTACCCTCTGTGATGCCCTGTCCCGGCACCAGGGACATAGAGAGGGAAGCCCCGTGCTTGGGCATCTGACAGTGTTCCAGGGGTGACAGGTAAGCCCTGAAACAGCTGTGATGCAGGCTGATGTGGCCCCGACAGAGGAGGACAATGGCAAGACGGACATCTGGGGGTCGGCAGATACTCTTGTCCACCAAACTCGGGCTCCTCGGCGCCCCGCTCTTGACGAGGCCTGGACGTCAGCCTGCAAGGACAGCAGACTCTCAGCATAAATGAGTCTGTCTTCCTGGAGAGACGTGAAAGCTGGCCGCCGCCAGGAGGATCCAGGGCTTGTTCCGGCCAACAGCCGAGGTGGCGGCCCGTCTCCCAGACTGTGCGGGCAGGTAGGAGCCCGACTCGGATAACAGCGAGTTAGCAAACCCCGATGGGCTCCACATGGGCCACCCTTCCTACTTTTTGAATTTTAAATTTTTTTTTTCAACGTTTTTTATTTATTTTTGGGACAGAGAGAGACAGAGCATGAACGGGGGAGGGGCAGAGAGAGAGGGAGACACAGAATCGGAAACAGGCTCCAGGCTCCGAGCCATCAGCCCAGAGCCTGACGCGGGGCTCGAACTCACGGACCGCGAGATCGTGACCTGGCTGAAGTCGGACGCTCAACCGACTGCGCCACCCAGGCGCCCCTCCTTCCTGCTTTTTGTACGCGTCCACTCATCTGCCTCTGCTGGAGCCTGGCTCGTTCCGCCTCCTTCCGCCTCCCCTCCCTCCATCCCCCTTTGAAACGCCAGGCACCTCTGTACAGACGGAGGGCGGGCTCGGTCCACGCTGAGCTCTCCTTCCTGCTGTGGCAGATGGAATGAAGTCTGCTTTCATTGCCTTCGACTGGTGCCTGGTGCCCTTTGCCCGTGACGGGGCCCAGGCGCCTCTTAGAGGAGGGGTCCGAGGTTGTGGGTCCGGGCGGTGCACACACATCCTCACAGTGGAAGCTCCGTCCACGGCTTCCTCGTGGAGCCTTGGTTTTCCGAGGCGGTGAAGTCATGATTCCCGGTTCTTACAGCTCAGGCACGGCCGGCCCCGGGCCACCTCCTCTCTCAGGATGGGCAAGAGACCCTACGCCAGCCAACCAGAGTCCACGGTGATTGGCTCAGAGAAGGGCACACGGCTTCAGGTCGGCCAATCAGAGTCTGCCCTTGGACCGTTTTCTGGAATAGTTAGAAAAGATGCGCATAACAAAAATTTTAGTGTTAAGTCACCATTTATTGAGCACCTCCTGTGTGCTGGGCTGCCTGCATTGTTTGTAAGTCTTACGAGTACTGTGGCCCCTTGGCTCAATTCTGTCTTCATTATAGATGAGAAACTGAGGCTCAGGGAGGTCGTGACCGTCCTGAGACCCTCCGACATTGTTCGGCAAAGCTGGGATGCGATTCAAGCCTGTCTGCCTCCACGTGGCTTTTAGACCCACTTAGTCACTAATGCCACGCCCCGGGGTGCCAGCCAGTCACCAAAGGAGAAAGGTCAGCGACACGTGTACCCAAAATAAATGTCTTCAATAGCCATATCCGGAATCTTAAGAACTCCCAAGGCCATTTCTAGGCATTGATCCTGAGAAGAGAACTGAACTGCACAGAGAGACACAGGGGAGTCTGCGTGAGTGAGGAATTAGAATCCCCCTACGTGTCCTATAATGAGGACGTGATTACGCAATTCATGCAGCCAAAGGTGCTTACGATGAGTTTGTAATAACACGGGGAAGCTGCCGGCATATGAAATGAGAACAATAAGGTAAAAGAGGAAATTTGAGGCCGATCTCAACCATACGAAATTACAGATCGAAAGATAGACGGTTTTTTCCTAAACACTGAAATATGCCAATGTTTCTGCAGTGGTTTTGTCTCGGGGTTTTGTCCCTGCTTTTTGTTCTCAGATTCCACATTCTCTAAAACGGGCAGGTCTCGGGTCTAGAGTCCGTACAGAGGAGAGCGTGTTATTAAAAATTCTGGTAAGGAAAATGTCAACAGGATTTTCATTCTCAACTGAGCCGACAGCGTTCAGCCCCCCGGGCCAGAGCCAGATAAACAATAAAGACAGTTTGCACTCAAGCAAGGCTTTCGATTTGCAACGTTCCCTCCTATATATGACCTTGTCTGGTGAACAGATGACCTCTGTGTGCTAAACAGGCCAAGCTCTTTTTCCCTACTTCATTTTCATTTTATTTTACTTGTTACTGCCATTTATGTCACACATTAAAGAGAATGCATAAAATATAAATACGGTTTACAAAAACCTAATACGATCAACACCCACACATCCATCCCTTGGACGAGACTTAGAATATTCCGGTACGTTGGAGCCTCTGTGTGCCCCTTCCCAATTCTGTCTTCCCCCTTCCCTGCCTCACCATGGCCCACCCTGAACATTTGTGGAGCTCAGAGCAATGATAAAAACATAGCCCCGCGTACCATATGTCAAAATATTTATAAATTATAAATCAAGTTAACGAACTGTTAAATAAAAAATGTTCCAGCCTCCTGCTTTGACAAATATACCTTCATAATAACAAAATTGAAAAAAACTGTATAAAATTATGGGTTATTTTTTGCTAACTGAAATCTGGCAAAATGTCAAAGAGAAGTGAATTTAATTATTATTGCATATGCCTGGGCGTTCTGTTGATGGGCCAATAATGCTTGGATGAGTAATAAAACAAAAACATGCATAATTTATAAATTATCGTATGTTTATTCTATACAATTTATTTTCCTGCGTTCATTTCAGCAATATCACTAATTACGTTGTTATAATTAAGACTTTCACGTAATTTGCATTTTATTGACGGTAATGACAAATTGGACGCTCTTTCTTGGGTTCCTGTAGTTCTTAGATAGTTTCTAAAAATTAATTTCAGTTGGAAGAAACTTTGATCCGCCAAGGCGCCACCAGCAGCTGGGGTTGTCGATAGAATTCTTAAAGGAATATATTGATTTGGAAATTCACCAGATTTCTGTGAAATTTTGCTTATAGCGTTTTGCCGTTGTTATCAGGGGTGCGTATATTACACGTTATCGTGCACACAGTGTTTCATTTCACTGGGGACAGTCCCTACTGGGGAGATCAGTGGGTGAGATCTGTCCGGGGAGCCCAGGGCTCCCCACGTTCCCGGCATCCGGAACTGCTGCGGGGCGGCCCCGTGTTGTGCCATGGTTCAGAACCCTGCGGCGGAGTGTGATGAGTGTTGAGGGGAAGCAGGGTTCTTCCGAAGGCGGCCAAGCCCACCTTGGATCCCCACGGGGCCGGTGTCGCCAGGACTCCTGTCCTCAGATCAGGGGATGCTGTGATGGCGAGCACCTTGGTGCTGTCATCCTAGTGCGTCTGTCTCTTGGGTCACACGTACCATTCCAGCCTGGACTGTCCCCCCCAGGCCCACCTCCCCCCTCCCTTGACGCCCCTCCTGGGGGGGGGTTCTCTGTGTGGATCCCCTGTTTCCCCTTCTTCCCTCCTTTTATGCTTTTGTTTTGGCTTCATCTCCTGGGAGCTGCTTGAGGAACAGTGCGAGGAAGTTAAACTGTTGACACCCTGTGTATCTAAAAATGTCGTATTTTACCCTCGTGCTTGACTGATAGCTCTCCTGGGTAAGGGATTCCAGCTGGGAGTGATTTCTCCGGAGGATCTGGAAGCTCGGCTTTGCTATATTCTGGATTTCAGACTTCTACGGGGCGGGCGGGTTCGGGGGGGCGGGTCTGGACCCATGTTGCTTTCTGGTTCTTTGTATGTGACCCGTTCCTTCCCCTTCCTGGAAGGGGGGGCTGAAGGCATCTCAGGTACTGCCCTTACCCCGGGGACACACGTTGCCATGGACCCGTTTTCTGCCGTCGCGTGGGGCACTAGGTGGCTTTTGCAATTTGTCAGTGATTTTCCTTCCTGGGAAATTTTGATGCCTTTCCAATGATATCCTCGCCTCCGTTTTCTTTGGAACTCCCCATCATGTTTCACGGATGTCACGTTTTCTTTCTCTGAGGGTATTAAGGGCAAAGTTCGGAAACCCCTCTCGCTCTGCCGTCCTCCCTTGCTCCCTGCGGATCTTTTCTGTGTTTGGATCGCTGTCTGTATTCTGTACAGGAGACAGATGTCTGCTAATCCACGACCCTCGGCTCAGAGTTAGGAGTGGGGGCCTAAGGAGCTTCAGGCAGCTGGTACAGGTGGGGCTGGTCAGTGCTGAGCCTCCAGGAGTGCCTGGTTCTCTCGGCGTCTAGCTGTAAGCGTCGAGGTTCTGGACTTCGAGCTGCAGGTTGGGCATTTGCCTTTTTCTCGGGGCAACTCAGCCGCTTACCAGCCGTGGTCTCTTCAGCTTCTGGTTGCTGTGCTGCCCCCTTTCCTGTTCTCTGGACCTCAGCGCTTCTCTGGGGGGCGCCTGGGGGGCTCAGTCGATTGAGCGTCTGACTCTCGATTTTGACTCAGGTCATGATCCCAGGGCTGTGGGATCGAGTCCCATGTACGGCTCTACACTGAGTATGGAGCCTGCTTGGGATTCTCTCTCTCTCTCTCTCTCTCTCTCTCTCCTTTGCCCCTTCCCTGTTCTCTCTCTCTAAGTAAAAACTTAAAAAATTATCCCCCCCACCACTTCTTTTATTGACATTTTGGGAGAGTGGGGGAGGGAGAGAAATGTTTCCTTGGACTTCTAACTTCCGTTGGTTGCCAGGAGTCGACTTGTTCTCGCTGAAAATACTGGTGAGGATGAGGCAGGTCAGGGCTTTGGTGGCCGACATCGCTGGGACGCAAAGACAGTCTGATGGACAATGCCGAGTGGAGCCAACAGCTAGAGAAAGGAGACAGAGTTCTTACAAGCTGCTGGGTCCAGCCACTCCTGAAGCCATACCACCCTGTCAGTGTCCCAGAAAAGCGAGCCCGTGAATCCTGGGTTTGTGGTGGTGGTTGTTTGTTTAATCTAGTCTGGCCTGAAATTCTGCCACGTCCAACGGAAAGAGCTTGGACGAATACTTGAAGTCTTCTCTTAAATTTCATCTGCCCGCTATGCCCTTGCACTCCCCTTCCTACCCAGCCACTTCAAACAGCACCTTCTCAGAGAGGCCTATGTACTTAGGTAGCACCCTGGTTGTGCCTCCTGGCCCTCTCCTGACCCCGCTTTCGTTTTCAACTCCCCCCTCCCCCACCACTACTAAGCCAGAACCCCTGCAGAGAGGCCACGCACCTTCAGAGCCCTGCAAATGGTGTGATGAAAGGGTAGGTCAGGGGCTGACCACTGACCGCCCACGGTCTACTTCTGTTCATCAAGTTTTCTTGGAACGCACCCACGTTCATTCGGTTGGATACTGTCTCTGCCACTTTTATCCCATGAGGGCAGAGTTGCAGCTGAAATAATGTGTCCCGAAAAGTGCGAAATATTTACGACCTGGCCTTTAGGGAACAAGTTGGCCGGTCCCTGCAGTATATTGTCTAGGTGCACGGCCGTCAAACAGGCCTGAGTTCACATCTCTGCACAACCACCTATGCTGTGTGGCCTTGGGAAGGAGTTTAACCTCTCTGTGCTGTGGTCTCATTGGCTTGCTCATTTATAAGCAGGTGCCTTAATTGTGTGAGCCGAGGCGACCCAGTCTTCTGGTAACAGGTGGGGGACCTGGACGTCCGGAGGCCCTCAGCCCGAGGCGCCAACCTCTCCTTTTGTGCCTGAGTGCAGCGTCCCAGGACACTTGCCCCTGGCGGGTGACATCTCTGCCTCGTTTCACGTTGGTGCCCTCAGTGTCTGTGACTTGTTTTCCGAGTTAATCGATGGACATGACCGGCTGGCCAGGACTCCCGTGTCCCTTGCTGCGGGCTCTAGGCCCCCAGTGGGGACGAGATGCCGTCCTCCCCTGTGGCACGCAGGCCCAGGCACATGTTTCCCTCCAGCCACTCACACCAGCAGCACCTCGGGGTGAGACCCGACCAGGGACAGACCTGGATGGGGCTGTTTGTGGCCTGTGGAGGGGCGGGAGCGGGGCTCTGTGGACTGGGGACCGCCGGCCAGCGTCACATTCACGGCTGGCTCTGAGCGGCACTCGCTGCAGACGGCCCTCCCCAGACAGTCAATTAGCGAAGACCGCACCTGCCTGGATCCCCACCTCTCTCCGTTTTCCAGAGCACCCTGAGCTCTGAGCATCCCTCCCACCTTGACTGCTGGGAGAACATGCCCGTGTGGCTCTGCCTTGGTGACAGTGGCCCTTCCGGGAGACCAGATGGTGGCTAACGGGAGCTTAGGGTTCCCACCGCCTTCCCACCAGCCATGGAAGGTTCTATCTAGATGCCTGATGCCGTGACTCAGGGGCTCGGCCTCTGGGCGTCCGGCCTGCACAGGGTCCTCGGTGGCGTCCCTGTTCCAGCCCTGACCGCCCCCCTTTATCAGTGCCAGCCTCCTGGGGCCCGTAGTGTGTGTTCCTGTTTATTAGCGTTGCTCCCAGGCAGATGCTGTTCTTTCTGGCTGCAGCCCTCCCCAGCCTTTCCAGAGTGCAGAACGGGTCCCTGATTGCATATGTAAATACGCTTTAGTTATTCTTTGCTGTGTTATCTTCTGCAGCTTTAATTTTCTTATTCTTTTCCCCCCAAATAAGACTGAAACCAGTTTAAGTGAAGAAATTATTCATTAAGGGAACGGTGTCAGTGTTTGGTATTGGAACCACCTGAAGTCAATTAGGGACCAACAGAATTAATTATTCTCTCTGGGCTGAAATCAGGAAGTGCGAACGGAAAGAAACAGGTCTCCTTAAGTCACAGCAGGGAAGAGACAGGATTTTAATAGACCCCAGTGGCCCCAGCCTGGGGAACAGTGTGTTATCAGCTCATGCTAAGTGGCTGCGGTAAATTTGAAGCCAATCTGCTGGCCGGTTGGGGCTGCTGGAGGCTGGTGGTCTTTACCACCAGCCCCGCAGGGAATCGAGTCTCAGCTAGGAGTGTGCTCGGAAGGGGAAACAGCATCCGTGTAGCCTGGGGTTTCTGCGCCCCACCGGGAGCCCAGGACTCACACATCACGCGGCCGGATGGGTCATGAGCTGCTCCAGGACCCTGGGCTGGGATGCGAGAGAAGGGGGGCATGCACCTTAGGCACAAACTATAACAGGGTTGTAAAACCCAGTCGTCAAGGTGACTAGTATTCCAGTGCCTGATTTTCATAGGTGTTGGTGAGGCTGTGGACACACTGGAACCCTTGTTCGAACCTTTGCGCTGCGTTGGTGGGAAGGCAAAATAGCGCGGCCACTGGGGAAAAGTTTGGAGCTTCCTTAAAAAATTAAACACAGAACCACCCTATGACCCAGCAGACTCATTATAGGTATTTCTCCATAAGCATCAAAATCAGGACCCCCAAGAGACGTCTGCCCGGCCGCGTTCACCGCAGCGTCGTTCATAACACCCACGAGGTAGAGACACCCGACGTCCAGCGACGGACGGATGCGTGAGGAGGGCGTGGTCGGCCCCTGCGGAGGAACATCAGCCCCAGAGAAGAGACAGGCGGCACCGCTTGCGAGGACGCGGAACCGCTTGCGAGGACGCGGAACCGCTTGCGAGGACGCGGAACCGCTTGCGAGGACGCGGAACCGCTTGCGAGGACGCGGAACCGCTTGCGAGGACGCGGAACCGCTTGCGAGGACGCGGAACCGCTTGCGAGGACGCGGAGGGGGGGGGGGGGGACGCCGTGCGGGGCTGGCTCCGCGCAGATACTGCGTGATTCCAGCTGCGCCACGTGTCCAAGTGAGTCGCACCTGCAGAAGCGGGAAATAGAACGATGGTCGCCCGGGGCTGGGGAGGCAAGGAGCGGGGGTGTCGTCCGGGGGGTGCACACTTGCAGCTTCGCGAAGTGGGTGATCCCAGGGCGCGGCCGCACGACACGTGACCGTGAGCTTCAACAGGCATCAGACGGCAGATCTCATGTTAAGTGTTCTTACCACAAATGAACTCCGAACAGGGGCGCCTGGGGGGGGGGGGGGGCTCAGGGGGTTAAGCGTCCGACTGGCTCAGGTCCTGATCTCGCGGTTCGTGGGTTCGAGCCCTGCGTCGGGCTCTGTGCTGACAGCTCGGAGCCTGGAACCTGCAACTTGCTTCAGATTCCGTGTCTCCCTCTCTCTCTCTGCCCCTCCCCCGCTCAAGCGCGCGCTCTCTCTCTCTCTCTCTCTCTCTGTCTCTCAAAAGCAAATAAATATTAAAACGAAACAAAACCAAAAACCTCCGAAGAAACAAAAATCAAAGAAGCAAAGGGACATGAGGGCGACGCTCCCGGCAGTGAGGACGTACCTCGGTGGCGGTGGCCGTGTCACAGGTGTGTGCCCAGGTCCACACTGTATCCGGTAGATCTGTGCAGAGTTTTGTGTGTCCCGCCCGCCTCAATAAAGCCGAAAAAACATGCTAAGAACCAAAACTAACGCAAAATAATCCACCATGAACAAAACACCAACACGTTAAATAAAGACGAGCCTAGATTGTTAGTTTCGCGGCCCCCGTGTGGGGCAACAGGACACCGGTTTCCACGCAGCCTGGTGGCCGTTGTGTCCAGTGTCACCTGGTTTATCAGGGTGGACGATGGCATATGTGAAGAGGTTGGACAAGGTAGGGCTCTTCCTATGGTCACGTTCTTTGATCAGGGGCCTTGTGTTTCCCTTTCCCACTTGGTCCCAAATAGGAGAGGGTATTTTGGTAAGTGCACGCATTTCCTTTTGCCTCGGGCTGGGGTGCAGCAGGCCTGGCACTGGCGGGCGGGGGGGGGGGGGGGCGGTGAGGGGCTCCCGCATCAGTGTCACCCCTGGGCTGGCCCCGGGGCGGGCGGGGGGCGGTCTCTGCCTTGCTGGCGGAGCAATCTCAGGCCTGCTCACGTGGGCGTGGTCAGGGGTCCTGGGACCAAGTGTCACTGACCCCGGGGATGAAATGACACGGCAGTGGGGGCTCAGCGCAGGACAGTGGCCCTTCCAGCTCCTCTGCTCTCCCCGGGCAGGCGAGGATGATATCGCTAGACCTCGGGACAGAGGCGCCCGGTCCTGGCTCGGACGAGGGGCGGATCCTGGCACAGGGGATGCTCGGGAGGGCCTGCAGCCTGAGCCTGGGGGTGTTGCTGGCTTCTCCTGGCCTTCCTGTCACCTCTCACAGAGGTAGCCATTTGGCCACACCCCTGCGGCCTGGGCGGCTGGGATTGACGTGACCTCCGTGAAGCCCTCTGGGGTTGAGTACAGAAGTGCCTGATCTCTGCACCGGCTCCAAGTTCGAGTTCGCTCTAGGAGGCTGCGGGTTCTTGGAGAAGTCGCCACGGGAGACGGAGGCTGTGGGAGGGGCTGAGGAGTTCATCCCTCCCTGCCCCCTCCCTCCTTGCCTCCCTCTTCCTCCCCTCAGTCCTCCTTCTCTCCTCCTTCCTTCCTCCTGCCTCCTTCACTCCCTCTCTCCCTTCCCCAAGCCTCTCTCCCTCCCCCAAGACTCTCTCCCTCCCCCAAACCTCTCTCCCTCCCTCCCTCCTTCCTTTGGTGGCTTCTGCCTCGTGTTAGGTCCCACCAGTCTCCCAGCCCCGGTCTGTCCGGGATGTGTCCGGGGGAGGTCACGGGGAGAGCTCATCTGCACACCCTGGATTGTCGTGGAGGGCACGCTCTACTGGCCACAGAAATGGACCCTCCTGGAATAATGGGCAGCCTCAGTGAAGGTCTGACCGCCCCCCTCCCTGACCCCAGGGCTCCCAGGCCTTTGGGGCAGGCGTAGCCTGGGGCGCATCTGCAGTGTAATGTGGAAACCACATTCCCCTCTGAGCAAGGCTTCGGAGGACTTAGCTTTTCAGGACTTTCTTTTGTGACTTATTTGGGGCTCGAGGAATTCTCGCTTGCGGAGGATCTTGTCTGTTTGACTCTTATCAAGAAATATTGGAAGGGGCGCCTGGGGGCTCAGTCGGTTAAGCGTTTGATTCTTGGTCTCGGCTCAGGTCACCATCTCATGGTTTGTGAGTTTGAGCCCCACGTCGGGCTCTGCGCTGACAGTGAGGAGCCTGCTTGGGATTCTCTCTCTCCCCTTCTCTCTGCCTCTCCCCTGCTCATGCTCTCTCTTCCTTTCTCTCTCAAAGTAAATAAATCAACTGAAAAAAAATACTGGATGACAGGAAGGATTCTGAGTGACCGTCACTGTCTTTCTGCAATTGCCTGGGTTTCTGTAGCCACTGTCACTTGAAGGCTTTCTCTAAAGGACAAATGTCCATGTCCTCTAAAGGGACAGATGTCTGGAACACAGACACCCACTGGAAGCTGTTAGAACATGTTTGTTCCATGAACAGACCGGGCTCCGGATAAGAAATAGGATTTGGACAAGCTAATGGAATTTGCACGCTTGGGGTCTGGACTCCAAACCCGATCAAAACTGACTTGGGCCACGTTCGCCCGCTCTCCGGGCGGGTGGGGGCGGCCTCTCTGAACCTTTGTCCCCAGCAGCCGATTATGGAGAGCACGCTGTCTGCCCAACACTGTGCCCAGTACTTTGCACAAAATACCGAGCCTTTGTCATCGTTCTAGGGGTGGGGACCGAGGCTCAGAGGTGGGACGTGACTTGTCCGAGACACGGAGAAGGTAGGTTCAGTCCAGGTCTCAAACCCATTTCTGTCTGACCACAAAGGTCAAGTTCACAGACAACTGTTTTCTTTAGGACGCTGAAGATACTTAGGGCCTTTAGGTGTTCGAAGGAGGTGTCTTGGGAACAAATGAAACCCCAAACGTGTTCATATCTGTTGAAGTCACGGCCATTCATGCATCCATTTAAAAATGTTCAAGGATATTCTGGAACATTCTAGGCGGTCGTGGTCCAGGTCTGCAACCTGCAGATGATAGGTCAGCTCTGTGACCTCTACGTGCCTCAGTTTCTCCTCTGCCGGCAGGGCCGGGATGGGCAGGTTCTATCTCATAGGAGGCTGTGACGGTTAGACCACTTAGGACAGCCCGTGGTTACTCCTGGGCTGGCGAGTGCTTGGCAAGGGTGACACTATGAACGTTGCTCACCAAGGGTGTGCCTTGCACGCAGACTCGTGCGATAAATCCCTCTCACGGATCAGGACCGGGAGGCTCGCTGATCCTGAAATAACAGCCAGCTTCCTTGTACCTCCAAATACAAATTAAATACAACAAGTATTTTCCTTTTTGCCCTGGCTGCCAGTAAGCTCGGCTCTAGATCTCGGCAACCTCCAGGTGAGCTGAAGTTTTTCCAGTTTTCATCTCTTTACTCATCTAAGGATTCTGAAGGTTTCAAAAGGCCTCAGTGACGATGGTTCCCTATGAGACTCAGCCTCGAGGCCTTGTCAGAAATCCTTGATTGTGCAGATCCTTCTGACATAGGACCGAGTGAACAACGTGCAGTTATTCAAATTCGGGTGGTTTGCGGACACGGCGGGATGTGCTGACGGCCCGTGTCCAGAACCACTGGAGCCTGCTGGAAACAGAGGGTTACGGCCCAGCTCATAGCCCCAGACTCGCCTCCGGTTTATTTGCCTCTAAATCAACTTTAGAAGTATGTGAACTACCAGGAGGAAAGAAAAGACTTAAAAAGACAAAGTATATTACAGGAAAGCAATGATTTCTCGGGAGCTGCTAAAAAATGATTTATTGATACTTTGGACCTGTTAAAACAGGTTAATGTCAATACAATTAGCTCCTGGATCAAGGCAATCCCCTGCAGAGGGAAGGTTGATAAAACAGCATTAAAGGCCACTCCATCAAAGGCGGGGGAGGGGCCGGGAGGGCTCTAACCGCAGGGAAGGGAAGAGACATGGTCCTTTCCGCCCTCTGACCCCGACCCCTCCGTGGTCCCCACCGGCCCGCGCCCCACGGGACCCCACGGGCTGGAGCGGAGACCTTGGGGCGGCTCTGAGAAGTGGTCGGTTTATCTGGAAGGCACGCCGGCTCGGCTATTTCATGGGTGGATAACTCCCGAGCAACTTGGGAGAATACTGAGCAGTCGCTGTGCCGGGAAGTGGGCAGGAGAGACAGGCAAGTCGCCAGGAGCCTTCTCAGCAACGAGCAGAGCCCAGGTAGCCGCGCTGGGCAGGCGGGTCAGGGCCTGGCTTCTCCTCGGGCTGGCTGTGTGGCTGCCTGGCACGGGGTGGGCCCTCGGGACCTGCTGAGCCCTTCAGCGCGCGCCTTGGGTCCACGGGGCCGTTGACTCGGGAGCCTGCCCGAGTCTGAGCGGCCTTCGGTGTCCTCTGGCTGGTCACCGGGGTCTCCCCACCACTGTGTGAGCGGGGACAACCTCCCTGTCACCGTCCCCTGTCCTCAGAGGGGTGTTTAAGATGGTGGCTTGTCCTCACGAGATAGGAACGTAGACGGCACTTTGGGGAAGTGTGCAGAAATTTCCATGTGCCTCCCCAGCCTGCCCCGGGCCCTGCTCCTGCCGCAGAGGCTGTCGCTGTTACCAGCTGGGGGTCACGCGTGTGGTTCTGCACATTGTGCCCCTGGCTTTGTTCACTGGACGCACCGGCCCGCCGATGCCCGGATCACGGTGGCTTTCCAGATCGAAGGCTGGGTTCCTGCTTGCTGGGATCTGGTCCCACCCAGGTGCACCTGTCTCCTGGTGGGGGCGGGGCTATGTGGCGGCTCTGGGAGCCGCTGCTCAGATGTGACCCAGGGTGCCCCTGCTCACTCGTCATCGGCTACAGGGTCACATGGCCAGGTCTGATGTCACCGGGTGGGGGGGGGTGTGTGTGTGTGCTGTCTCCTGGGAGGAGACAGACAACAGGTGGGGCTGGTAATTCTCTCAGGGAAGGGAAGCGAATAATTAGAAAGGATAGAGCATTCCAGGCAACTGTGAACCAGGAGATCTTTCAGACCCGGAGTTGTGACGTGTTTGTCCCAGGACTGCGTGGTGTCCCTCACACAGCTGTGAAAGGGTTTCTTCTGGCTTTTGATCATTTAAGGCACTTTGGATTCTCAGCAGCCAGATCCCAGAGCCCAGAGCTCTGAGCACCAGGCCACCGGCCTCCTAGAATCCCCGTTACATTCCAGAGGGAGAGTTTTGCTCCTGCTACACCCACCGGCTCTGGAGTCGGTCCTGGCCGGGCTCTCTGAGTCGGGGTCTCCCAGCCTCTCGGAGCCTCTGTTCTGAATTTTATGAGCCTGCATCACGAGGTGTCGATTCTGAGCGCACCGCCAGGGTCCTGAGCCTGAGGGGCCGTGACTCTGACAATCGCAAAGAAGGCACGCCAGTGGGCCTGCGTGGGGCGGGAGCGCCCGTGGGGCAGGCAGAGGGCAGCTCGCTCCTGCTTCCCCTGCCCGATGTGCCCGCCGTAGAGGTGGGTGGGTCTCTGGGTTCTGGTGCTGTCCTCTGTGAGGAACGGGTCCATAGGAGGGGCTCCAGGTTGTCACAGCCAGAATTCAGGTCTGGATGTGCAGTGACAGGTGATAGGCTTGGCCCAGCCCTGCCGTCATCCCGGGACATATGCAGTGGGCACAATAATGGTCCCTAAAGATGTTGATGCCTTAATTCCTGGACTCTAGGAATATGTCACCTTACAGGACTTCCCAGATATGGTTAAGGGTCTCGAGATGAAGAGATAACACAGGAGCATCTGGCTGGGACCAGTGTCATCACAAGAATCTGTATACGTGAAAGAGGGAGGCAGGGGTATCAGGGTCCGGGAGACGTGATGTGTGTACAACTGGTCACTGCTGGTTTGAAGACCGAGAAAGGGGCCAGGAGCCCAGGAATTCAAGATCTTCTTCAGTGCCGACATTTTGGGTGACCATGGTTCTCTGTCCCTCTCTGTATGTGTGTGTGTGTGTGTGTGTGTGTGTGTCAGGAGAGCGGGCATACAAGAAAGGGAACGTTTCCTCAGTGACCTCCTAGTGCCACCCTTAGTGAGAAGCCCTGCTCCATTATGTCTTTACTTCAGCTACATAATCAGGGTGTCAGATCCATACCTGGCATCTGGGCTGAGTCCATCCAGGGGCCCAGCACCTTCATTTACTCACCCAGCCACTCTCCCATCCGTGCATCCATTCATCCAGCTGACCAGCTTTCTGTCCGTCTATCCATTTATCTGTTCCTTCAAGCATCTCGTCGTCCATCCATCCACCCATCTGCCCACCCACCTGTCCATCTGCCCACCCATCCATCTACTCACCCACCCACCCATCCATCCATCCGTCCACCCATCCGCCCATCCATCCATCCATCCATCCATCTATCCATCATCCATCCATCTGTCCGTCCACCTGTCTGTCCACCTGTCCATTCATCCATCCGTCCATCCAACCACCCATCCATCTACTCACCCACCCACCAATCCATCCATCCATCCATCCACCCACCCATCTGTCCATCTGTCCATCCATCCATCCATCCATCCATCATCCATCCATCTGTCTGTCCACTTGTCTGCCCACCAATCCATCCATCCATCCATCCATCCATCCATCCATTCGTCCATCCATCCATCCACCCACCACCCATCCATCCCTCCATCCATCCATCCACCCATCTACCTGTCCATCCATCCATCTACCCATCACCCATCCATCCACCTGTCCATCCATACATCCACCCACCCACCCACTCATCCATCTGCCACAGTACATGCATGAAAAGAACATGATTCTAGGGTTCAGAACAATAGGACTTAGAATTCCATTAATTGTGATGATTGTTGTTTTTGTCTGTAAGATCATCTTCCTGGCAAACCCTTGCCCTTGCAGGATGCACTTTCCTGACCAAAGGGGTGGCAAGTCCAGTGAGCCCGACTCTCTCTTCTGTGAGTCTTGGGTGAGGGAGGGGTGGTGTGGGGCTGTCTGGAGGCAGTGGGGTGGGATGGGGGTGGAGTTCCTGAGTCCTTGCTGCCCTGGCCCCAGAGTTGCCCGGGGATTCTGGGACTCCCCTCCTCCAGTGTCCTTGAATAAGCTCCTCTCTCTGCCCAATTCTACACTGGTTTCTGTTGCTTATGTCCTCACTGACCAAGTCATTGCAGGGGACTGCCCCATGGAGCCCCCCTCTACTCGAGGGATGGAGACAACACACCAGAGGGGGGGGGTGCCCAGGAACACCCCAGAGGGGCCAAGGGCCGCGCAGGTGGTGGGGGCGGTGTCTCAGATCAGGTGGAGGGGAGGTTGGTGGTGCAGAGGAATTTGTAGGAGTGGCTCAGAAGCTAGTTGGGAAAACACGATTCGGAGGCACAGACTGATCCCGATGTTGACTTACCCTCAGGGAACTTGTAGGTGAATGTTCACGAAGGCAGCTGCCAGGGTGGGCTCGTTATCCAGCTGCCCCTGACAGCACTGTGAGGGACGCAGGGTGTGTGGAGGGGCGGGCAGGGGACCCCCGGCCCACAGGTGTCCGGGCCTTGCCTCACTGTAAGCAGAGACGGGTCTGAGGCCACGAGAGCCGCTCTGCACGTGCTTGCTGGTGGCGCTGACACTCTCCCTGGGCCTGGGGGGGGGGTGGCTCAGGACTGGGAGGGACAGGGGTTCAGCCCCATAGGAGCCTGGGGGGTGGCTCAGGACTGGGAGGGACAGGGCCTTCAGCCACATAGGAGCCTTTTGTCGGCTCAGGACTTGGAGGGACAGGGGTTCAGCCCCATAGGAGCCTGGGGGATGGCTCAGGACTGGGAGGGACAGGGCCTTCAGCCACATAGGAGCCTTTTGTTGGCTCAGGACTTGGAGGGACAGGGGTTCAGCCCCATAGGAGCCTGGGGGAGCAGCCACCGTGGCCCCCACTCTTCTGTTCCCTGTGTCCCCAGCTTCCGGGGTGGGAATGGCAGCAGGGATGTGGCTGAGTGGCCCTGACGCCCCCAGGCTGCAGGGTATTTCCTCTTATTCCTAATGAATAACAGCTGATGTGTACCCTTGTTCTGTCCAGACTCCACCAGAAAGCTTTCTTCCTTGAATACTTATGACGTTAAGATGCGCTCCTCATAGAAAAGTTTGTGTGGTGGGAAGGACAACAGTGTTGGCTCACAAACCACGGGGTGTCTGTGTCACACCTCATCACGCTAAGTGCCGCGTGGGCCTCAAACGGCTTTTCATAAAAGCCGCAAGGAGCGTATCACTGTTGTGGCCCCAGTTTTCAGATGAGAAAAATAAGGCTCAGAGGAAATAAACCACCTGCCCAAGGTGGCAGATCCAGTCCCAGGCGGGGCCAGCTTGCAGAATGAGGCATCGCCACGAAAAGTCCCCACTGTTGTGTGCACCGGGAGGGAAATCCGTCACCTGCCACACTGACTTGGGAGAACGCACGCGGAAGCCAGCAGATTCCTGCTCGCCCAGAGCCTGAGCGGGGGACCTGTTATCATCTCAGCTCCGGGCCGTGATGACCTCGTGTCCGTGTGGCCAAGTGCTGGGCTGGCCTGCGGGGCTCCTCATGGATCACGCTAGAATAAGCATGAACTCACAGCCTGGAGCCCGGCCCGGAGCCACGCTGCACACGTGTTAGCTTTCACTGTGACCCTGCGTGTCTCTTTTCCTCTAGATTTGAGATCATGCTGAGTGAACAGTTTTTAGCATATGCTCTTCCTTTTTTTCCTGAAACGGAAGTTGGAGGCTGCCTGCTCCTGTCCCTGCCGCCTCCCCTGTGGCTCTGGGATGGGGTGCGCCTTGCCCAGGATGCTTCCAGGCAGGCAGAGGGGCCGGGCACAGCCCCCTGCTGGGAGCACGATCTGGGTCCTGACTTCGGGGCTAGGAAGGGAAGGCACAAGGGGGGATCAGGGCCCCTGTGGGAGGAATTCGGGAGGCTGGGTCCTCTCCTCCCGGCACAGGGACCGCATACCGTGCGTGCTGGGCACTTGGAGAACCAGGTGACCAGGAAAACTTCCTGGAGACAGTAGCATCTGTGCTGGGGGGCAGGAACCTGGGGCGACTTCAGCAGGGACCCAGGGTGCTGTAGAGAAGGTCCCCTCAGAGGGGATCTGGACGCATCCAAGGCACAGAGCGCTGTTTGGCCTGCGTCTGACGACTGAAGGTGACAGGTGGCGGCCTAGGGAAAGGTGGCTGTGTTCCCACCTCGGAGGGCCTTGAATGCCATGGATGGGGGATTCCTTTCAAATCCCTTTGGCCAGTTGCCATTCTGGCTCTGATTGGACAACCTGGAGTGACCGAGAGGTTTGGTTGGAAGACCAGCTCTTCAGATGGACGACTTGGCCACAGGTGAGGACAGAGAGCCAGGAGAACCTGGGGCACCAGAACCCATTGGGAGACCCCGTCGGCAGCACCTGGGGGAGGGGAGGCTGGGGCGGGGTGGGGGGCAGAAGCCTGGGATCTCTCCTAGTAAGGGGACCCAGAGGCGGGGGCATGGCCACACCTGCAGGTGTGCCCTTGTGTGTGGAGTGGAGCCATTTCAGCTTTAAGTGCCCTCCACCACTTGGAATGTGGGTTTAGCTCTGGAGAACTCATCTGAAATAGATATTTCTCTCCACTGCTGGAGGGATTTATTGGCAAAACTAGCCATCTATTAACATTATCTGGGGACTCTGCACTGGTGAGAATAGATACTATAAATCTCGGTTGTATAAAAACCCAGGAGCTAGAAGGCTTTAGTGGACGGCAAATGGAAAACTCCAATGAGTTCAGACCTGTTTATTCTACTTAGAGGGAAGGAACATTCTGTACCCAGCCAGGCAGGAAATGGGTTTTGGGGACGGCCACTTAGCCCAGCTGTTGGCCCTGAAACTGTGGGAGTAATCGCTGTCTGCAATTAGACCAGGCAGCTCAAAGGACCGCATTTTGCAGCCAGTGATGGAGGCTTCTGGAAAAGGCTCGAAGGCTTGAAACTCTGGGCAGGTGGCCGTGGGGGCTGTCGGGAAGGAAGATCCCAGCGGCAGGCCGTTTGTTGAGGCTCTAGGCCCCAGGGGTGGGTCTGATTAGGGCGACCCTTTGGTCCCGGTCTCCCCGGCCTGCGTCTGGGGTGAGCAGGAGCCCACAGCTCGGCCTGTCGGGTCCTCTCTGCCGGCTCGCTGCATCTTGAGTGTTTGTGAGCAAATGTGGAAGAATGAGTGAGCTTTGTCCTTGAGTTCGTTACCTGCCGCGCCCCCCATGCCCAGCACCAGGCAGGGACACCGAATAAAGTAATGGTTCATCTCAGGGTCCTGGGGAGGCAGTCGAGCGGCCCCAGTTGCCGGTGTCCTCGTCCCCGGGGGCCGTTCTGCCCCAGCCCTGCCCCTCCCGCCTTGTTCCGTGCTGCGATGCCCACGTCGCCCCGTGAGTGCTCTCTTCCCCCAATTCAGCATCAGTTTCTGGGCTCTGTGACCAGCCCCTCAGCGGATCTGCAGGAGCGAGGCCCCACGCGCCCAGCGGCTGGACACGGGGTGCTCTAGCAGTGTGGTACAGACGTGGAGGCGTGAAGGGCCCACACAAGGGGAGGAGTCTGCACCCCCTCATCGGGCACCAAGCCCGTGGCGCCAGGACCAGCGCTGGCCGAGCCTGGAGGTGTGCTAACGTGGGTGCCTTGTGACCACCTGCCCGCCTTCCGGTCGCTGCTGGGGACAGTGTGTTTGCGTGCTGGGCAGCAGCAGGGAACGCTGATTCTGCTTATAAGCTCGTGGTGCCCGCCCGGGCCGGAGGGTCCTGGCAGTGCTCCCACTGATGAGTCCTGGGAGGTCGCGGCTCAGATCCCGAGACCCCTGCCCAGACCTGGCCTCAGGACTTGTGGTCATTTCAGTGTCCTCCCCCGAAAGAGCAATGTGCCAGGCCAGGCCAGGCGCCCTCCGTGGTGACTGAATTACTGTCCTTCAGAAACGGCAAGAAGGGATCCTTCTGAACTCCTGTGCCTCCCTCCTCCGCCAGGCCTCCACCGTTTCTATGGGCTCCTTTCCCCATCAAATGCAGGCGTGAGCACGGCCACTTGGAGGCTGCGAGACCCTGGTCAGGCACTGCCTCTGTGGGCCTCAGTCTCCCCGGGGCCAGTAGCCAGGGCCGGACTTGCAGACACAGAATCTCTGAGATCAGTCTCAGCCACGGCGCTCCTCCGATCTGTCCCCCTGTCTTTGAGGGATGGGCCTGACCTTTCCTGGGAGAGAGGGTTCTCGGAGAGAGGCAGCGATAATTAATATTGATGTGGCTTCAAATGTGAAAAGTTAGACTTAAATAGGAAACAAAAGGGGGGGGTCACACGCAACCAATTAAACAGAGACTTCTCCTCGGCCTCTCGCCCACTTTGGGGGCAGAACGGACCTCGTCTGGCTCCACCAATTAATCTCCCCTCACCTCCCTTCGCCGGCGAGCCAGGGCTTCCTGCAAATTGAAGGGAGAGGCGAGATCAGCAGTCACAGACACACAGACCGTCTCCCGTGGTGCAAATGCCAGGGCGGAAGAGGCCCGATCCATCTGTGAGCCGGGGCGGCGGCGGCCCTGGGCGGGAGGCGGATGGCGCCCCGGCTCGGGTGCGGGAACACCTCCGAGTTGAAAGAGCAGGGGCATTTGAGATGAAGGCCAGCAGGCTTCCAGAGTTCAGCGTGAATTTCAAAGGCAGGGACGGCAGGGTCGTGGACTAATTACCTTGCAAGGAGGGAGGTCGAGGGTGCATCGCGGCTCCAAAACGTTCAGGTGCAAAGTGAGGCAGGCAGCCCACTGGGGCGGGTCGCGGGGGCAGAGCGGGTGGTGGCCCAGGCCCTCTCATCTTCCCAAATCCAGTCCTTTGGTGGAAGGCCAGCCTCGGACACTCCTTCCCTTGGGTCCCAAGTGTAGACCGTGGGTTTGCGAGGGGCCCCAAAGCCGAGTAAGACTGGCCCAGAGGGCGAGCGGGGGTGAGGCTCCATCAGGCAGGCGCGCTGTCCTTCAAATGCACAACCGACCTCACATGACAACACGACGGGGGAGGTTCCCAAATCACGTCCATGCTAGAGATGGGGAAACTGAGGTACAGAGAGGCTCAGCGAGGGCCCTGAGGTCACCAGGCCAGTCAGCGGCAGAGGCACTGTTCTGCCAGAGCGGGCTGACCTGCACCCAGACCACCGAGCAGCACCGCCGTGCCCTGGGGACAGAGTGGGGGCTGACTGTGGCCGAGGGCCATCGGGCGAGGTGGTTCCTGAGGCTGGCGCAGGTGTGTGTCGGGAGCTGGGGGTCGGCAGGAGAATGTTCCGGGCGGAGGGAAGAGTGTGAGGGTGAGCTCTGGTGCACGCGGGGTCGGGTGGTGTGGATGGGTCAGGGCCGATCAGAAAAGGCCCAACGTCCTGCACGACAGGCGGGACCTCATCTGGGGCCTGAGGTGCCCGGGGCTCACGGAAGCCTTGTGTGGGGTCCCGGCCGGCCGTGTGCTTGGGGAAGCTCCCCTGTGTCCTCTCAGGAGCGGGGTGAGGCCAGCCTGGGCTGGAGACAGCTCACTAAAAGCTGTGGCCCCGGGATGGACTTGGGAGGGTTTCAGTGACTGACGCACGAACCCTCGACTGTCCGGGGCCGGGGTGGGCATCCGTATCTGCATTTCACGGCTGAGGAAGCAGGCTTTCGGCTTCTGCATCGGTGAGCTCTCAGCGGGGAGCAAGCTACCTTCGCTTTTAATCACTGGAAACGACGATCACTTCTTGGTGCCTACAGGTCTTCAGGGCTGCCTGGGCTCATTCACGTGCTGGGGGTCCGAGGGAAGGCTGCCTGGGGTCGGGCCCCCCAGGGCATCTGGCTTCTGGTCCGTCCGATCCCTCGTCCCCCGGCGGGCCGTCCGCACACCACTGGTCGGGGGCGGAGACCTGCAAGGGTCCCCGAGGCCAGACTGAGGGTATGGTGCTGTCACTTTTGCGGGATTTTGTTGGCCAAAGCACAGCGCCCGCCCGTATCGGAGGGGAAGGCCGGAGTCCATGTCTGCTGGGAGACGCTGCTAGGTCAAGGGTGGGGGCCCAGGGAGGGCGGGACACCGGGCCAGGCATGTGAGCAGTAGGTTCTCTCGACGCCCAGAGAAGGGACACGCGGACGGGCTTGATCAGGGAAGACTTCCTGGAGGAGGCGGGACTCTCCTGTCTCTGAGCAATAGTGTGTTTTATAAAGTTCATTCCTTTGCTGAAACCCAAGGCTCATTAGGAAGAAACGTGGTGCGGCAGGAGGCAAGCCTCCTCATATCTCAGGCAGATTGCAGGTTCATAATTAAAGGAACTTGATGAGAATCGAGGAAGACTGGTTTCCACCGGGGGCTTAGGGAGTCAATCGCTGGTTTGTGCGCGGCCGTGATGGCTCAGGTGGGGAGGGCTGGGATCGGCTGCGAAGAGGCAGTGAGAATGCCAATACTGATTTTGTCAGTGGAGGGCCACCCGCCAGACATCCGAGAGAGAGAGAGATCGGAGAGGGCCACCCGCCAGACATCCGAGAGAGAGAGAGATCGGAGAGGGCCACCCGCCAGACATCCGAGAGAGAGAGAGATCGGAGAGGGCCACCCGCCAGACATCTGGCCTCGTGCAGGGCTTGTCATGTGCTCGGAAGCCTTACTTTCCCCGAGACCTTGTAGCGTTGCCGTGGAGACTGGGGCTCAAAGAGTGACCCCCAGCCCCTCAGGCCCCACAGCCGCCCCTCTGGGACAGAGCAGGGTGCTGACAGTGCTTTGGGTCAGCTAAACATGGCTCCGGGGCCCTGGATTCACACACAGAGGTCTTTCCACGGGACCCCGCTTCTCCGTTCCAGTACGATGACTTCCCTGGTCTTGAGAGAGAGGCCAAGTGCTAGGACATGGCATCGGGGTGGGGGGTCTGCTTCCTCCTGACCTCTCGGGGCCCCTCTCTCACACTCTAGAATTCACCCATTTCTGTGTTTTCTACTCTTGCTCGTTCTGCTGCCTGGAGCAATCTGGAACATTCTTTCTAGTCCCTCCCCCTTCTCTCACCCCAGGGACGGCGGGCCAGCAGACCTGACATGTATCCGTGTGCGTGTGCGTGCTCTGGGCTTGCGGCCCCATAGCCGGGCACCCGGAGGAACAGTCCTCGACCCCGCCTGCGTCGTGGAGCCCAGCCGACCGCATAAGGGCCCCCCCACCGCGGCCCAGCCTGGTCAGCCATCTGCAGGCGACCTGTAGATCCAGGAGCATGAGACTTAGAGCCTCTGGTGAGAAGCGGCGGAGTTTTGGGGCCATTTGTTGCACAGCAAAAGCTGACTGATACACCTGGCTGCATCCATTTTTTGTTTCTTTAAAACTTTTTAAAAATGAGTTTATTTTTTGAGAGGGAGAGAGAGAGAGAGAGAGGGAGAGAGGAAGCAGGGAAGAGGCAGAGAGAGAGAATCCTGAGCGGGCTCTATGCCGTCAGTGCAGAGTCCAACGCGGGGCTTGAACTCGTGAGCCATGAGACCATGACCTGAGCTGAAATCAAGAGTCAGATGCTTAACTGACTGAGCCACGCAGGCGCCCTGCTTTCGTCTACCTGACATGACGTTCACTTCCTCCAGGAAGCCTTCCCTCATGCCCCCAGGTCTGGGTTGGGTGTCTCCTGGTGTGCTCCCCAGCCTGGCCCTCGTCATGCCGTGTTGCCGTCATTTTCCTCCGTGTCCCTGTCCAGCTAACGTGTAGGCTCAGTGACGGCTGGGACAGCCTCCCTCCCCTCATGCTTGTGTGTGGTGCTGCCTCCTTGTGCCTCCACCTGCTCGTGGGGCCTGGGCAAGTCCGCCCCCATCTGTGACCCGTGGGTTTCCCACATGGAAATGAGCACAGCCGTGCCAGGTGACGAGGTGATGTGCCAGCACGAAGGCCGAGACCCTTGACCACGACACTCCCCCCTCCCTGCACCTCCCCCCCCAGTATGCGTAAGCCCATCTGCGCTGTGGGCCCACGCCTGTCTGATGCCGCTCTGAGCCTCAGTTTCCCCATCTGCAAGGTGTGGGGTGTCTCCCCGTGGTGGGGAGGGTGCTGTGGGGTCTCTCTCCTCCCAGGGACCCCACCTGGACATCCTGGCCTCTGCCGTCCCCCCTCTGGCCGACCTCCATGTCCCAGCTGCTTCTCGCTGTCACAGACTGGGCTGTCTGCCCCGGCCCCCTCTGGCCTGGGCGTCTCCCCCTCCTGCCCCGCGTGGCCACCCCTGGGCTCTCCTGACTCCCACCTGTGCGAGGCTGAGGGTCACCCCGTGTGCTGGCAGGCCCTGCCTGGCTTCCCGTCTTCAGAGGCTGTAGGTGCACGTGAGGCTGAGAACACAGTCTGTGCAAGCATGTTCTAAGCCATGAGCACCATGTGGCAGGGGGGTGGCCGCTTCTCACCAGGCAGGGCCTCACGTCCGTTGCCTGTGGACCTGCCACATGCCCCAGCCTGGCCCGTTGTGTGTGTGTCAGTCACCCCGGCCCCTTCCCTGCAGGGTACTCTGTGTTCTCTGCCTGGCCCTGAACCCTGGGGAAATTGGTGGGGGGGGGGGGGACGAAGGTCACTGTTGCCACTGGGGCCAGCGCCTCCACATGGCCTGGGGTACTTCTTATCCGGACCATGAGGAAAGGGGGCCCGGCAGCTTGCATCACGACTCACTCACCTGTCTGTGCCTCAGGTCACACTCTGCAAATGGGAGCATGAAGGCCCCTCTTCCAGGCGGTGCCGGGAGAAGTGAAGTCCCGTGTTCACAGTGCTGAGAACCGCGTAGATCAGAGGGGCGTGGCCTGTGCTGTTACCTATGCTGTTGAGTGTGTGTGTGTGTGTTTGTGTGTTTGTGCACACGGAGGCGTGCACGCCCCCTGCACTGAGGGCCTGCCGGTCCCACGCACCTGAGGATAAGTTGTGCTGGGGGGCACGCACCAGATCCTGCTGGCCGTGAGACAGGAGACCTGATGGAGAGGCCACTGCTGCCCGTGGTCTCCTCCCCCTGAGCAGCTGGGCCCTGCTGTATCTCAAGAACCCACGGGAGCCACGGGGTTGCTGGCCCGATGCCACCCAGAGACCCTTGCTGTGCTGGGGGCTCCCAGATGAGAGGGACCCTTCCCTCAGGGGAGGCCACCACAGGGGAGGCCAGTGGGCCCCGAGTGTCCCCAGAGCAGAGCAGCGTGTAGAGGGTGAGCGAGCCTCCTGGTGGTGGACGGCGGGGCTGCACCTGGGGTCTCGGCCGGCTCTGCCTGGGGCTCCGCCCAGGGCCCAAGTCACCCAAGGTGCTGCTCCCGCTAGCGGCCTGGGGCTGCCTTTGGGGCCTGCTGGCCCTCCTTCTGCAAAGTGGTTTCAGACAGACTGAATGGTCATTTTGGGTCAGGACTTTCCTGTTTACTGTTGATGAAACCCTCTTGGGCTATTTGTCCCATGTCACAGATGAGGAAACTGAAGCTCGGGGGCAGCCAGGCGCTTGTGGTCCAGGCGCTGCGGCTGGAGTGTGGTTCACGCCCAGCCCACCTTTCTGACCCCAGGCCCATGACAGAGGATTCTGAGCCCCAGTCCTCTCCTGGCAGACACAGAAGACGTGTCTGCACACCACATTGGGGCAGACCGCCAGGGACTCGGGGGTCAACGTGGAGCTGGGTGAAAACGTCCGTATGTTTTCGTATCATATAATTTTCAGAAAAAAAAATAAAAAACAAAGTAGCAGGAAAGATACCGACTGTTGAGTTTATGTAAAACTTCGAAACAAAATGCTTTCAAAAATTAAAAATCAGAGACTGAGCTTGCCCCACGACCGTCTTACTGTCAGGTTCGTCTCTGAATCGGGCTCACGCAGCTCCTGGGCTGACGTCCTTGGCCGCTGAGAGCTGGCGTCCCGGTGACAGGACCCCAGGCAGCAGCGGCTGCGCATGTGGCCCAAGGTCACCCTTTCCCCGCCAGCGGGGGCGCCCCTGCCTCCCCAGCCTGAACCCAAGAAGCGCTCATTCCTTCCACCCAACTACGCGCCTTCTCCCTGGCAAGCACAACATTGGAAACGTTTTGTGATCATGCAAATGGGTTTCGAATTCAGTTGAACTTTTTCTATCAAATATTTCAAAATCACGACGACGCTTTCCTCGGCATCCACAGAGGGATGGCCTCCATCGTTCTTCTTTAGGATTCATATCCTCACCCCCACCGGTGAACATCGCGGGTGAGCCGCTTCTCACTTCCCTTCTCCAAAGCTGACGCTTTTGCTCTGAATCCATAAACGTTATCGTTAGACGTTACTGGATTTTCCTGTGGTTCCCGCAGTGTTCAGATCAGTTCATTTCAATGCTCAGGATGTCAGTGAAATAAGCTGTGTTTGAAGCCCGTGACTTGGCTTCAGTAAGTCGGCGACGTGAGAACTCGGAGCGTCGGCGTCTATGCTCCAGACCGAGCCCCCCGTCTGCTGAGGGGGAGCGGTGCTGGGGTCTGAGCCCACTGCGTCCCAGGGAGCTGAAAACGGCCGGTAACCACCAGGTTCCCCGGTTTCATCCTGTCAGGTCTACTTGCAGACTTCGCCTCTGGGACCTTGAATTCTGGGGTTTTCGAGAGCAGGCTCCTTCCAGTCACCGCAGCCACGCTGTCTGAGGAGATGTGCTCAGCGTTTCCGTGACGTTTTCTATGTGATCGCTGTCCCCTTGGAGGAATTCATCAGCCTCGCTGGGTCCCTTTTCTCCCCCCAACACAGGTGACGCTGTTTGACGTGTGCCCGTTCAGGGAATGATCTCTGCAGTTTTGCGTGAGACTCTAGCTCCTGGCTTGGACTCGATGAGCAGCGTGGGTGTTAGGTATCTCAGTGTCCTACCGTTCCTCCGTGGGGACCCCTACGGTTCCTGATCAGACGCTGAGCCATTAGGACCTCGGCAGATGGGGATCGGAGGACCCGCTTGACCTGCTCTCCGGAGAAGGAACCGGACAGGAAATCCTGTGTATCAGCCTCGTGTCCTGGACCCCCGTTCTGTTGGATGAGCTGCCCAGGCACCCGAGTCCACCCCTCCCTGTGCTCAGACTCCCAGCCCTCGTGTTCCCTCCAGGGTCTCCTCCAGCCCCCCCACCCCACCCCTCCTTCTCAGGCCCTGTCCTCCCCGAAGATAACCAGCGTCCTGACCTTCAATGCCTGTTCTTGCCTTGTCCTATCACTTCCCCGTCGTCAAATAGGGAAGTGGTTATCCTCAGATGATACGGTTTAGCTTTGCATTTCCTCCGTATTTATGCCAACAAAATGTAGAGTACGCAGTTTCACGTGGACTTACATTTTCAAGATTATCCACGGTGCTGTGCGCAGCTGTGATACATGCATTCTCGTCGCTGGGTGCCAAGATCCACGCATCTGTTTTGCTCTTGAAGCACGTCTGGGTCTTGGTGCATTAGTGCACATTTTCCTGTTGTGTGCGTGCCTGGGAGTGAAGTCCCTGGTCATATAGAGGATGTGCATCTTTAAACTTCCTAGAAAATCCTGTCACTTGCCCGCTTGTTGAGGTCGAGTGGCGTCGTGTGAGATGCGGGGCATTTCTGCCTTCCTTGTGATCGTAGCTCATTGGTGGGTTTTTCGTGATTGCTCATTGGGGTTTTATTTTATTGTTTCAGTGTTTATGTTTGAGACAGAGAGACAGAGCACAAGCAGGGTAGAGGCAGAGAGAGGGAGACCCAGAATCCAAAGCAGGCTCCAGGTTCTGAGCTGTCAGCACAGAGCCGGATGCGGGGCCCGAACTCCCAAACCATGAGATCATGACCTGAGTGACGTCGGACGCTCAACCGACCGAGCCACCCAGGCGCCCCCTGCTCATTGGGGTTTTAAATGTGCATTTCCCTGGTGACTCACGGGGTCCATTTTGTGCTCTGGCGATGTGCTTTTTCAGGTGTCCGGTCCGTTCTGTTTTCTGGATTAATGATCTTTTGCATTTGTGCTCTTTGTATATTTTGGATTCGAGACGTTGGTAGTGATGTGTGTTGCAAACATTTTCTGCCACTGCTTCTCTTGCCTTTTCATTCTCCTACTGGTAGTTTTGGGTGAGCAGAAATACTTAATTTTTATGTGGCCAAATCTATCCAACTTTTCCTTTATGGTTATTGCATTTTGAATCCTGTTCAAAAATCTCTCCCCATCTGAAGATCATGAAGATGTTCTCCAATCCTGTCTTTTAAAAGCTTTGACATTCACATTGGGACCTCCCTCTGCCTGGAATTAACGTTTGTGTATCCTGGGCGGTGGAGGAGTCAAGCTTCTTCCCATCATGCTCTTCAGAACCACCTTTGCTCTAAATCGAGTGTCCACATACCCGTGGCCTGTTTCTGGCTCGATCACAGGGGCTTTAAAATTAAGTCTTGCTCTGGTAGAGTGAATGTGCTCACATTTTGCTCGTCAACAAGGTCTTGGCTGTTCTTTTGCTCTTTGAATTTCCACATAAGCTTTAGAACCAACGCAGCAAGGCCCCCAGAAGAATTTCTGGGGATCTGGGGACGTGGCTGGTATGACACGGGCTCTGTTTGTGGGCAGCATTAACGCGTGTCCTCCAATCAATGCCAATTCCAGCTTCTTCATTTTTAAGGGCTTCTTTAAAATGGCTCAATGATGTTTCATAGTTTCCTAAATAAAGACCTTTTACATCTTTGTTAGGCTTACCCCTTCATATTTTTAGCTGCTATTGTACATTTTTTCTTTCCCTGAGCTTTTCTCGTTGCAGTATAATTTGTGTACAGTAAATGACACAGGAGATAGAGTAGAGTTCAAGGAGTTTTGACATACGCGTACGCTCAAGGAACAAGATCTCAATCAGGAAAGTTCCCTCGTGCCTCTTTCCAGGCAATTGTCCTATCCCTCTTGCTTAAGCAACTACTGTTTGGATTTCTGTCACCGTAGATTAGATCTGCTTGTTTTAGAGCCCTGGGTAAATGGAATTAGCCAGTATTTACCCTTTGGTGCCGCGTTTCTTTCATTCAGTATAAAGTTTGTGAGATTCAGACATGCTGTTTTGTGTATCAATTTGTGGCGTATCCGACTTCTACGAAAAGTGATCATTCCCTTATTGATGGGTATTCGGGTTGCTTTTAGTTTTTGGCCGTTGCAAGCAAGGCTGCTATCCACCTTCTGGAAAAAGTCTTCATGTGGATGCGTACTTTCGTTTTCTGCGTACGTAGCTAGCGGTGGGATGCCCGGTTCGTTGGATGGAGATATGTTTCTCTTGGTGAGAAAACATAAAAGAGTGTTCTAAGCAGTTGTACCGTTTTATACCCTCACCAGCCAGAGTCTGAGAACCCCCCCTCACTCCCCAGCCTCACAATTTGTTACCAGCCATGCCCATTTTAGCTTTTGTGAGTGTCCAGTGCTATTCATTATCATTTTAATATCCCTTTCTCTGATGACTAAGGATGCTGAGCATCTGTTCATATGCTAATTGGCCACCATATACCTTCTGTAGTGATGAGTCTGGTGAAGTCTTTCATCCATCTTGAAAGCAACTTCGCTAAGTTGCACACGCAATAAAATACAGTCACTGTAAGTGGAAAGCTTGATGAATTTTGGCAAGTGTACGCACGAGTGTAACCACCACCACAATCAAGATACAGAATATTTCCATCACCCCAGGCCCCTTCCTGCTTGTTTTCAGTCAACTCCCACCCTCGTCCCCAGCCCTACACGACCGCTGATCTGCTTTGTGTCACTGGAGATGACTGGAGTGTATATAGAGGGAGTCATACCATAGGCACTCTTCCCTGGGCTCTTTCACCCCGCCTGACAATCTTAGATTCACCAGGTCATTGTGTGCGTGTTGTATGATCATTCAGTTTTGTGGGTTCTTTTTGTGGTTTTGTGGTGTGTGCTTCTATAGTATCTCGTTGTGTGTTTCAATCACAACTTGCTCACCTGTTCACCTGTTGATGGTCATTTGGGTTGTATTCAGTGTTTGGCTCTTATGAATGGAACTGTTTTGAATATTTATGTATCTTTTATGTATGTTTTTTATGTATTTATGTATGTTATCCTTTATCTTAGGTAAATAATAGGAGTAAAGTTTGTGATAGGGAAGGTATATGATTAAGATATTTCAGCATGATTTCATGCTACCCCCAGCATTGTGTGAGAGGCCGGTTGCATCATTTGGTGTTATATTTTTGCCATTGGTATGTGATTGCACTTTTAATTCGTGTTTACTTGACGACTAGTAATGTTAAGCATCTGTTCGTGTTCTTATTGACTATCTTTTACTTCTTTTACGAAGGGTCTTTTCAAATCTTTCTCCCGTTTTTACTTCTCTTCTTACAATTGAGTTGTAGGAGTTCCTTACATGTTCTGGATGTCAGTTCTTTGTGAAGATATATGGTAACAAATATCATCTTATAGTCTGTGGCTTGTGTTTTCATTTTCTCTGTGATGTTTTTGAAGAATAGAAATTTTGAATTTTATGTCCAGTTTATCAACATCTCCTGTGATGTGTGTGCACTTTATGTCATATCCAAGAAATCTTTGCTATCTCAAGGTTGCAAAGATATTTTTTCTCGAACTTCTATAGCTTTAGTACTAAGTGTAACTCTATGATCCATTTCACTTAAGGATATCAGATACGAATCTGTTGTCTATTAGTGAAAATATCACGTTTCTTCTTTTCTAATCTGGATGCTTCTTATTTCTACTTCTTGCCTCATGGCATTGGCTCGGACCTCCAGGACAACGCTGGGCAGAAATGATGAAAACAGTCATCCTCACCTTATTCTCTGTCTTAGGGGGAAAGGAATCAGTCTTTCATGATTAAATATTATGTTAGCTGTAGGTTTTGGTAGGTGCTTTTTATTATTTTGAGGAAGTTCCTTTTTGTTCCTGATTCGTGGAGAATTTTTAACACAACTTACAACTCTCACAACTTTATATGTTGGTGGATTTGATTCGCTAAGATTTTTTAAAAGTTTTTTGTATCTATATCCATGGGAAATATTGGTCAAGAAACATTGGTTTTCTTTTCTTGTAATGTTTTTGTCAGGCTTTAGTAATTGGTAATGTTGGCTTTAGAAAATGAGTTGTGAGGCATTCCCTCTTCCTCCATTTTCTGAAAGTAATTGTGTAGAATTGGTTTTACTTTTTCTTAATGTGTAATATAATTCATGAGTGAAGTCACATGGACTTGGAATTATTTTTGTGGGTAGATTTTTGTGAATTTAATTTCTTTAGTAGTGATAAGGCTATTCAAGTTTTCCATTTCTTTTTGAGTCAGTTTGGTAATTTGAGTCTTTCAAGAAATTTGTGTTTTTCATCCAAGCTGTTGAATTTACTGACATAGAAATTTTTCATACTATCTTCATACTATCCTTTTAATGACTGTATGATCTATAGTGATGTCACTTCTTTCCTTCCCAATGGCGAATCTCTCTTCTAGCTTATAGTCTTCATCAGCTATACTAGATGTTTATCAACTTAGTTGATTGTTGCTAAGAACCAGATTCTGGCTTTATTGATTTTCTCTATTTTTCTTTTCTCCCCATTTTATTTCTGCCATTAACTTGATATTTTCCTTCCTTCTAGTAACTTTGCATCTTAAACTCTTTCTCTAGCTTCTTAGAGTGAAAAATAGGATAAGTAATTTTAGACCTTTCTAATTTTCTAACATAAACATTTAAAGCTCTTTATGTCCCTCCATATACTGCATTAGCTGTACCCCACAAATTTTGATCATGTCCTTTTTATTTTTATTCATCATAAATTATTTTCCAGCTTCCCCTGGGATTTCTTCTTTGACCCAGAGATTATTTGGATGTGTATAATTTAATTTCAAATGCCTGGGGTTTTAAGATGCTTAAAACTACCTTTTGCTGTTATTGGTTTCTAATGTAATTGTTTTTATAAAATTTCTGTTTTGATATAATTTCCATTCTTTTAAGCATACTGAGACTTATTTTTTAGTCCAGTTTATGGTACACCTTGACAAGTGTGTTATGTGTATTTGAATAGAATGTATACCGTTTTCACTGGGTGGAGTGTTATCTAAGTGCCAACTGGGTCCAGTTGGTTGATAACATTGTTTATGTCTTTGACATCCTTGCTGATGTTCTGGATATTCTGTCTTCATGTTCTATTAATTACTGGGAGAAGGGTGTCTGAAGTTCCAATTATGATGCGGTTTGTCCGTTTCTCCTTTCAGCCCTCTCTGTTTTTGCTTTATGTCTTTTGAAGTTCTGTTATTAGGCGCATTCACATTTTGGGTCATTATGCCCTGTTAAGGAACTGGTTCACTCGTTATCATGAAATGTCTTTCTTTGTCACTGGTAATATCCACCTTACTTATGCTTAGTGTTTTGCATGGCATGCAGTTCCCTCCTTTTACCTTTAACCTTTTGCTGTGCCTTTATAGCTAAGTAGGTGGGTGCAGACAGAATATTGTTGAATGCTCCTTATGCATCCAGAGTGACAATTACATGCGATATATTGTCCATGTGGTTGGCTTCAAACTACCACCTTCCTGTTTGTTTTGACTCGCCCCACTGATCCTTTCTTCTTTTTCACTCTTTTCCTGCCTTCTTTTGGATCAATTAATATTTGTGACTGCATTGTATATGCATCATACGCCGTGTGAGGACCTCACGCCAATGTACTTCCACTTGCTTCTTCTGTCATTTGTACAGTAGTTGCCCTGCAGATTTTACTTCTATTTGTTTTAAGTCTCCAAATATGTGTCTTTCTTTGAAACTGTCCATTTTATTATTTTTTTTTTAATTAGTAAAAAAGTTTTTATTTTTACCACGTATTTGCCATTTCCACCACTCTTTATTCCTCGGTGTGGGTGCACGTCTCCACCTGAAATCATTACTTCACCTAAAGAGGTTTATGTAAGCTTTTAAAATTTTAAGTGCAGGTCTTCTGGGCACAGATGAAAAGCAGGTGTGGCGGACCGGCTGTGATGCCCAGTGGCTGGCCATTCCCCTGCCTTGTTTATTTTATTAGCCCCATGTAAACCAGAATTATCTTACCTACTGATCTCTTCCGGTTTTGTTTTCTGGCTTTCACGTCTGGACATTTGCTCCTAGGGAGTTCTCGTCTTCCCTGCTCACCTGGCCGCCTAGGACAGTGTGAGCCTCAGAGTTGGTGTTCCACAACAACTTGTTGAATAAATAAGCAAAAGGTTTACTGGGAGCCTGGAGGGGATCGGGGCAAAGTGAAAAGAAAAAGTCTAAGTAACAGGCGGGGAGACAGGAGGTGTAGGCGGGACGGTGAAGGGCCAACCCCGGGCTGAGCTAAGGCGGCTCAGGGTGAAGCCGTGAGCCAGGGACTGGAGGCCCCTCATAATTGGGGACTGAGTGGATCTCTGAGGTCAGAGATGGGCCCAAAACTTGATGATCATTATAGAAAAGCTGAGCTATCTTCTTTGCTATCGAGTCAAAGTGCAGAATTCTTTTACTTCATCGCCATAGAGGAGAGGCAGAGACAAATCCGGTATGGGAAATTTCATTCAAAATGAGCACTGGGTGTTGTATGGAAACCAATTTGACAATAAATTTCATATTAAAAAAAATAAGCTTCATATAAATATAAAAAAATTGTCATAATAATTAAAATCCCCTCTAGATGAAGGGCTCAGCCTCTGATGTCCACACAGGGAGCCAGATTGGAGCCAGAGGCCCCACGGAGAAGGGGATCTACAGACGTGTGACAATGCCTGGTTGGTGGGCGGGAGGCTTAAAAATGCACGTGGTCAAGGCGAAGTTCAGATGCTTTTGGTCCTGAGCTGTTGTGACTGGCACAGTAGAAAGGTACTTAGTCAATTTGAGGAACCACTCGCTTCCGATTTATGGCTTCGAAGAGCCTTCTAGAAGCTATCCTTGATGGTAACATAAATACCTATTTCTGTACATTCTAGAAGTTGGTATTCGGCCTGCGTCACGAGGGACTCGGCACGTGCAGTGAGCATCAGCCATCAGCCTCGGGAGCTCTTTTCGTGGGAGGGGATCCTGACTCCCCCGCCCCAGCTCACCGAGGGGCAAAGCCAATCCACACGGCTTCGGCCATGTTTCACTAGCGACTCAAAGGGATGTTTTTGAATTTATTCTTCCTATTCACTCTAGTTAATCAAGTCAGGTTTTGTTTTTTTTTTTTTGAAGCAGTTATAATGTCATGTGGAGAGATGATGGGGCTTTGGCTCAAATTCCAGCCCCTTCACTTTCAAGCTGCGTGACCTTGGGCAAGTCCCTCAGTTCTCCCATCTGTGAAATGGGACAGGAGATGAGCTCCCCCAGATACGCTGTGGGATTGAATGAGTTGTACAGGTAAGTCTTTTAGGACAGTGCCCGGTGTGTTGTAAACATTGCATTACATATCCGTATGTACATATCTGTATGTATTTTCTATCAGGCCCTGTGGCTCGGGCCACGGGATCAAGTTCTCTCTGACGGGATGTCAGAACAGTCGCTGGTTGGGGCTTTCAGGAGGCTTTTCTAGGGGAAGGCAGACTCAGGGAGCAGGCAGGTGGCTTTCACCTTTGCTCTCCCCTTCTTCACGCCCCAGGAGCAGATGCCATGCGGGGGCGGGAGGGGGGGGGAAGCCGCCTTGTGACCAGTGGGCAAGCACCTGCTAGGTGTGGGGTTCCCTGGCCGCCCTGACGGAGCGCACGCACTGAGCACCGGGGGAGCATGCACTGAGTGCTTAGAGGGCACACGCTGGCTCCAGCCATCCGGGGCTGCCATCCAAGGTCGAGGTGCTGGCAGGGCCATGCTCCCTCTCTGTACCCGGGCTTCCCTCTGAGCCGGGGCACCTGCGGTCGGCGCGGACGGGCAGCTGCCAGCTTCCGGGGTCCCCCAGTCTAAGGAAGGAGCCCCACGGGACGCCCGTGTCCTCTGCTGTCATCCAGACAGGATTTGTCAACCCGAGGCCCAGGCCCCCTCCTGGGTCAGGAGCCCCGGCTGCGTGATGACTCTCGGTCCAGAGCCTTCTGTGATGTGTGTGTGTAGTGTGTGTGCGTGTGCATGTGCATGGTGTGGGTGTGTGTCTGTGACGTGTGTGTGTGTGTGTGGTGTGTCTGTGTGGTTTCTTTGTATGTATATGTCTGTCTGTGGTGTGTGTGATGTTTATGTGAATATCTGGTATGTGGTGTGTGTGCACGTGTGTGTATATGTGGGGTGTGCACACGTGTGTATATATGTGGTGCATGTGCACGTGTGTATATGTGGGGTGTGCATATGTGTGTGTATGTGGGGTGTGTGCACGTGTATGTATATGTGGGGTATGCGTGCATGTGTGTGTATATGTGGTGTGTGTGCATGTTTGTGTAAGTGTGGTGTGTGCACACATGTGTATATGTGGGGTGTGAGCATGTGTGTGTATGTGTGGTGTGTGCACGTGTATATGTGGGATGTGTGCACATGTGTGCATGTTTGGGGTGTGCACATGTGTGTATATGTGGGGTGTGTGCACGTGTGTGTGTGTGGGATGCGTGCACGTGTATGTATATGTGGGGTGTGCACACGTGTATGTATATCGGGTGTGTGCACATGTGTGCATGTTTGGGGTGTGCACACGTGTGTGTGTGTTTGGGGTGTGCACACATGTGTGTATATGTGGGATGTGAGCATGTGTGTGTATGTGGGGTGTGTGCACGTGTATGTATATGTGGGGTATGCGCGCATGTGTGTGTATATGTGGTGTGTGTGCATGTTTGTGTAAGTGTGTGTGCACACGTGTGTATATGTGGAGTGTGAGCATGTGTGTGTATGTGTGGTATGTGCATGTGTATGTATATGCGGGGTGTGCGCACATGTGTGCGTGTTTGGGGTGTGCACGTGTGTGTATATGTGGGTGTGCACGTGTGTATATGTGGGGTGTGCGCACGTGTGTGTATGTGGGATGCGCGCACGTGTATGTATATGTGGGGTATGCGCGCATGTGTGTGTATATGTGGTGTGTGTGCATGTTTGTGTAAGTGTGGTGTGTGCACACGTGTGTATATGTGGGGTGTGAGCATGTGTGTGTATGTGTGGCATGTGCACGTGTATGTATATGTGGGGTGTGCGCACATGTGTGCGTGTTTGGGGTGTGCACGTGTGTGTATATGTGGGTGTGCACGTGTGTATATGTGGGGTGTGCGCACGTGTGTGTATGTGGGATACGCGCACGTGTATGTATATGTGGGGCGTGCACACGTGTATGTATATCGGGTGTGTGCACATGTGTGCATGTTTGAGGTGTGCACACATGTGTGTATATGTGGGGTGTGTGCACGTGTGTATATGTGGGGTGTGTGCACGTGTGTATATGTGGGGTGTGCGCACATGTGTGTATGGGTGTGCGCACATGTGTGTATATGTGGGTGTGTGTGCACGTGTGTCTATATGTGGTGTGTGTGCACATGTGTATATGTGGGGTGTGAGCATGTGTGTGTATGTGTAGTGTGTGCACGTGTATGTATATGTGGGGCGTGCACACGTGTATGTATATCGGGTGTGTGCACATGTGTGCATGTTTGGGGTGTGCACACGTGTGTGTATATGTGGGGTGTGAGCATGTGTGTGTATGTGTGGTAGGTGCACGTGTATATAAATGGGGTGTATGCACGTGTGTGTGGGGTGTGTGTGCACGTGTCTGTATATGTGGGGTGTGTGCACATGTGTGTATGTGTGGGGTGTGCGCACGTGTGTGTATGTGGGATGCGCACACATGTATGTATATATGGGGTGTGCACACATGTATGTATATCGGGTGTGTGCACATGTGTGCATGTTTGGGGTGTGCACACGTGTGTGTATGTTTGGGGTGTGCACACGTGTGTATATGTGGGATGTGAGCATGTGTGTGCATGTGGGGTGTGTGCATGTGTGTATATGTGGGTTGTGCACACGTGTGTGTATGTTTGGGGTGTGCACACGTGTGTATATGTGGGGTGTGAGCATGTGTGTGTATGTGTGGTAGGTGCACGTGTATATAAATGGGGTGTGTGCACGTGTGTGTGGGGTGTGTGTGCACGTGTCTGTATATGTGGGGTGTGTGCACATGTGTGTATATGTGGGGTGTGAGCATGTGTGTGTATGTGTGGTAGGTGCACGTGTATATAAATGGGGTGTGTGCACGTGTGTGTGGGGTGTGTGTGCACGTGTCTGTATATGTGGGGTGTGCGCACATGTGTGTATATGTGGGGTGTCCGCACGTGTGTGTATGTGGGATGCGTGCACGTGTATGTATATATGGGGTGTGCACACGTGTATGTATATCGGGTGTGGGCACATGTGTGCATGTTTGGGTGTGCACACGTGTGTGTATGTTTGGGGTGTGCACACATGTGTGTATATGTGGGATGTGAGCATGTGTGTGCATGTGGGGTGTGTGCATGTGTGTATATGTGGGTTGTGCACACGTGCGTGTATGTTTGGGGTGTGCACACGTGTGTATATGTGGGGCGTGAGCATGTGTGTGTATGTGTGGTAGGTGCACGTGTATATAAATGGGGTGTGTGCACGTGTGTGTGGGGTGTGTGTGCACGTGTGTGTATATGTGGGGTGTGCGCACATGTGTGTATGTGTGTGGTGTCTGCACGTGTGTGTATGTGGGATGCGTGCACGTGTATGTATATATGGGGTGTGCACACGTGTATGTAGATCAGGTGTGGGCACATGTGTGCATGTTTGGGGTGTGCACACGTGTGTGTATGTTTGGGGTGTGCACACATGTGTGTATATGTGGGATGTGAGCATGTGTGTGTATGTGGGGTGTGTGCATGTGTGTATATGTGGGTTGTGTACACGTGCATGTATGTTTGGGGTGTGCACACATGTGTATATGTGGGGTGTGAGCATGTGTGTGTATGTGTGGTAGGTGCACGTGTATATAAATGGGATGTGTGCACGTGTGGGGGGTGTGTGTGTGCACGTGTCTGTATATGTGGGGTGTGCGCACATGTGTGTATATTTGGGGTGTCCGCACGTGTGTGTATGTGGGATGCGCGCACATGTATGTATATATGGGGTGTGCACACGTGTATGTATATCGGGTGTGTGCACATGTGTGCATGTTTGGGTGTGCACACATGTGTGTATATGTGGGGTGTGAGCATGTGTGTGTATGTGTAGTGTGTGCACGTGTATGTATATGTGGGGTGTGCACACGTGTATGTATATCGGGTGTGTGCACATGTGTGCATGTTTGGGGTGTGCACACGTGTGTGTATATGTGGGGTGTGAGCATGTGTGTGTATGTGTGGTAGGTGCACGTGTATATAAATGGGGTGTGTGCACGTGTGTGTGGGGTGTGTGTGCACGTGTCTGTATATGTGGGGTGTGTGCACATGTGTGTATGTGTGGGGTGTGCGCACGTGTGTGTATGTGGGATGCGCGCACATGTATGTATATATGGGGTGTGCACACATGTATGTATATCGGGTGTGTGCACATGTGTGCATGTTTGGGGTGTGCACACGTGTGTGTATGTTTGGGGTGTGCACACATGTGTGTATATGTGGGATGTGAGCATGTGTGTGCATGTGGGGTGTGTGCATGTGTGTATATGTGGGTTGTGCACACGTGCGTGTATGTTTGGGGTGTGCACACGTGTGTATATGTGGGGTGTGAGCATGTGTGTGTATGTGTGGTAGGTGCACGTGTATATAAATGGGGTGTGTGCACGTGTGTGTGGGGTGTGTGTGCACGTGTCTGTATATGTGGGGTGTGCACACGTGTGTGTATGTGTGGGATGTGCACGTGTGTATATGTGGGGGGTGTGTGTGAGACGAGGTGTCGGCCCACCAGGGACAGAGCTGGAGGGAGGCCCCAGGGGCCCAGCTGACACACGGGCACACGCAGAGGGACCTTGCCCCACACGCGGCGCTCCCGTCCTCCCATCCGACACATCTGCCTTGGTTTCCCCTTCCTCCACCGGCCTCGCTCTCCCTCTCGCCCACACCAGGGGGCTGGGCAGGGACCGGTAAGGATAGACCCCCCCGGAGCGCGGCCGCCCCGACGGGGGTGAAGGCTGAGCCCCTGTGTGCGTGGGGAGGGGGCCCGGGGCCCGCGGGGACGGCCACAGCCGAGCGGGCGCGTGTGGAGCCCCCAGCCCCGCGCGGCTTGCAGACCCTGTACTTTCCCGAACTTCAGTGTCGAAACTCTCCCCCCTCCGAGAAGCTAAATAAACCCTGACCTGACTGACTTAGCTGGTTAATCTATGTTAAAGCCATCAGAAGCGATTTATTGATTGGTTTAAAAGAGAAATCCCAGAAGGAAGATACTATCAATTTTTCCCAGCAAATCTCAAATGCTGTCTGATAATGAAAACTTCTTCAAGGTAGGACTTGAAAATCAGAATTTCAAACTGAGGTAAAACTGCTTTCCACTATCCTCGTGTTTGAGGAATAAAATTATTTGATGATTAAAAATCTCCAGCAGCAGCGGCGGCCACAGCCGCCAGCCCTGTACTTTTCTTCTCTGTCCCCGCCCGCGTCCCAGGGGCCCTGCGGGGACCGGCTCGGGCCCAGACGTGGCTTCGGCCGGTGGGGGGGGGGGGCCAGGCGTGGTGACCGTGGGGGCCACTGAGGACAGAGCAGAGTCGTGGCCCGGGCGACGGGGCGGAAGGTGGTGCTGGCTCGGGGCGGGGGCCCGGCTCCCGGGGTGCAGTGAATCTGGGGGCCTGCGTGTGAGCCACGGAGACCAGGGCGTGGTGGTCAGGGGGGGCTCGGGCTGAGGAGGGGGCTCAGCAGCTTGGCGTCCAGGCGGCTGTGACCGGCGATGGGCCCCCCAGGCCAGGGCGCTGCCGCTGAGAAGCTGTGTGGTGCTCCTCCTCGTCCGAAACGGGGATACTTCTCTCTGTCCCTACAGCTGGCGCGGGCCCCACTTAGTCCTCAGGGCTGGTGTCTCCCCGGGTCATTAGGCCTGGTGTCCACGGCCCCTCACGAGTCTCCCTGGAGGAAGTGCCAGAGGAGAAACCTAAGGCCTGAGTGTGGGGCCCTGGGAGCCACGGTGCTGGGGTGTCCGAGATGTTCGACACGTTCACACGGGCAGAGGACCCTGTCTGAGAGGTGGAGGACTGCCATGAGGGAGGATCGTTCCACGGGAAGACCGCCAGAAGGGAGGACTGCCACGAGGGAGGGCCGCTCCACAGGAGGACTGCCGCGAGGGAGGACCGCTCCATGGGAGGACTGCCATGTGGGAGGACTGCTCCATGGGAGGACCAACAGGGGAGGACTGCTCCATGGGAGGACCGCTCTATGGGAAGACTGCCACAAGGGAGGATCATTCCACGGGAAGACTGCCACAAGGGAAGACTGCCACAAGGGAGGACTGCCACGAGGGATGACTGCTCCATGGGAGGACTGACAGGGGAGGACTGCTCCACAGGAGGACTGCTCTATGGGAGGATTGCTACACAGGAGGACTGCCAAGAGGGAGGACTGCTCCATGGGAGGATCAACAGGGGAGGACTGCTCCATGGGAGGACTGCCACGAGGGGGGACCACTCCACGGGAGGACTGCCACGAGGAAGGACCGCCCCATGGGAGGACTGCCAAGAGGGAGGACTACTCCATGGGAGGATCAACAGGGGAAGACTGCTCCATGGGAGGACCTCTCTATGGGAGGACTGATCCACAGGAGGACTGCCACGAGGGAGGACTGCTCCACAGGAGGACCGCTCTATGGGAGGACTGCTACACAGGAGGACCGCTCTATGGGAGGACTGCTATACAGGAGGACTGCCAAGAGGGAGGACTGCTCCATGGGAGGATCAACAGGGGAGGACTGCTCTATGGGAAGACTGCCCTATGGGAGGACTGCCACGAGGGAGGACCGCTCCACGGGAGGACTGCCACGAGGGAGGATTGCTCCATGGGAGGACTGCCACGAGGGAGGACTGCTCCACGGGAGGACTGTCACGAGGGAGGATTGCTCCATGGGAGGACTGCCATGAGGGAGGGGCTCCACGGGAGGACCACGTGGGCAGCAGGGGCTGTTTGGCACCAGATCCTGCAAAGTGAGCCCAGAGAACTGCCCGGGATGTGGCAACAGCAGCCTGCTGTGCCCTTGGAGTGCGTCCTGGGGAGGGGCTGATGGCAGGGTTGGGATGGTGCATCTATCGGGGTTCCCTAGGGCACCAGGACCAATGGGAGACATGTGTGCATATCTACACACACACAGATGCACACACACATATATGTACACATACAGACACACACACATTTACGTATACCTACACACATGCATATACCTGTACACACATGTGCATACCTACACACGCACATATATCTACACACGCACATATACCCACATACATATACCTACACACATATATAGTTCCACACATGCATAAATACCTGTACAGACACACACACACACATACACACACACACACACACAGATCAAGGTTGATTTTCGGGAACTGGCTCAGGTGGTGGTGGGGGCTGGCCCGTCTGTAACCTGCAGGGCAGGCTGTGGGCGGACAGAGCCCCTTCCTCCTCAAGGGACCTCGTCTGTTTGCTCTTTAAGCTTTCAACTTGCTTTACTCAAAGTCAGCTAATTTCAAATGTCAATGACATCTACAAATACCTTCACAGACACACCTGGACAGGTGTTTGAGCAGACCTGGTGCCTTAGCCTGGCCAGACAGACACTCAAAATGAGCCATCCCGATGGTGAGTGGGAAGGCCGGCTGGGACGGTAAGGGCCATGTGAGTGCGTCTGTGGATAAAGGGGACGGAGCTGAGGAGAGCGCGGAGGAGTGGGGGCTCTGGTGGAGAAGAGGGAAGCTGGGCAGGTCTGCAGAGACTAGGGAGGGGGCCACGGTGACAGGCACTGACGTCGTGCTCCAAGGACAACGGGGTGGGGAAGCACACAGGACGGTGTGTGCGCTCCGGGGCAGGGGCCAGGTGGTGAGGGAAGGGCAGGTGGAGGGTTCACGGGCTGGGGGAGCAGGTGGGAGGCCGAGGGATGGGACAGCAGACCCCACCCCCTCTGAGCGGCCCCACACCCATCCCTCGTCTGGGACCCTTCCCAGGCTCTGCCTCAGAGGCTCGGCCGCTCCTGGACTCAGCTCCCCAGCGGGAGCCTGGCACACAAAGGGGGTTGGGACCCATGTGTAACAGGATGAGTGACAGTGCACGGGCTCCCCTGTCTGTGGATCCGGCCCCAGGGCTCGTGTGGCTGATGACCGAGCGCAGGGGTGGGTAACCTCCTGCAGGCGGCCGCTATCATCCTCGGACGCCCCTTGGTTTCCTAGCAACCAGCCCGTTTTCTTCTTCCACGGTGATAAGTCTGCAGGGAACCCCCTCCAATAATCATCTTGAGGCCCTTCCCCAATTATTCCCTTAAAACGGAATCCCAGACGCATGTGAACGGGACGGAATGTTTTCTAAGGACTTTGACAGTGTTTAGTGGCATCAGTGCTGGGGATCCAGGAGCGCTCACCTCCTGTCCCATCCGTCAGGCTCAGCTCTGAGGCTTGGCAGAGCCGGCCAGATGGGCGTGATGAGTGTGGGTGGCCACGGACACCCCAGGGCCGGGCTCTCTGCCGTGGCTGGTTGGAGCACAGAGCCTAGGCTCGCGCTTCGCAGGGATCCCCATCTCCCCTCAGCCACGGGCTGAGTCTCGGGGTCTTCTAACCCACCATCTGGCCGCCGGGGGTAGGCGAGTGGGGGACAGCGGCCTGGTAGCTTGGGTGTGTGTTGGGGGCGTGGCCTTGGCTGTGCTGCCCCACCCGCCTGTCATGGAGACAAAGGGACCGTCCCTCGGCTCGCTCACCGCAGCCCTGGAGGGAAGGGGCGGAAGAGGCAGAGGAAGAGTGGGTGACGCTCTGGACCCCGCCCGTTAGCGAACCCGCACGTTAGCTCACCGTAGCCCGGTGTTTCAGTCTGCACCCCAACACTTAGCTCAGGGTTGCGTGGGCTGGCCCCGGGCGCCGGGCTCAGCTGGGAGGTTCTCCCGGCCTTGATGGGCCCCCTGGTGCGCTTGCGGTCAGCCTCAGTTCCGCTGGGTGGCCCTGCAGCCGGGGTCTGGCACGCCGTCGGCTGTGGTGCCGTCACATCCTCCCCTGTGCCCGGTCCAGGCCCCTGTGAGTCCAGCCCAGATGAGGAAACGGGAGAGCGGCCGCACCACGTGGCGAAGGAGCGTGGGTGTCGGGAGGGAGCTACACGGCTGGTCTGGAAGACCGGCGGCCCCACAGCCCGGCCTGCAGCACGGAGTTTGACCCACCAGACCGGCCACTGGCTCTTTGCTGTGGGCCGAAGGAGAGGGACAGGGCAGGCGGTGGCCGTGGGACGCTTCCTCGTGCGATGTTCCGGCCATCGTCTCCACGGCGGGCAGACGCTGTGCCGTGCTCCTGGTGCTGGACGGCCAGTCCTCCAGTTCTGGAGGGCCCCGTCTCCACAGGCTCCACGCAAGCTTCTTTCCCGTCGTCAGTTCTGTTCTCAAATAAATCGCAATCACTCAGGAGCCAAGCTGGAGGCAGGGCCGACCCGCCGGGACCCAGCCCCCCGAGTAAGGCTCTTGAATCACTTTGGAAGCCGTTTCCGAGTAATACAAATGGACGTGGGAGCGGAACAGAAATCCCCGCCAAACCCCTGCCTGGAGCAGGATGAAAAGCAAGATTAATCTGAAGGAAGCGGTCAGCACACATCTGCTTGCCCTGTTTCCGATATCCAGGAGGACCAGGGCGAGGGGGGATTGTGCGTGGTGCGGGGCCGTGAGCAGGGCCGCGGCTCGGCCACTTAGGGTCCTGACGCTTCGGCTGGTGGCTTCAGTGGGCCGAGCCTCAGTTTCCTCAGGGCTGACGATGCCAACGCTCGCCTTGCTGGGCTGCTGGGGGCACCATCCCTAACATGCGGAGGGCAGTTCATGTGGAGCAGGGACCGGTGAAAACAGCCACAGGCACCTTTTTCTTTTTTTCTTACTTGTTTATTTGGGCACCTTCTTTCTTCTTTCTTTCTTTCTTTTTAAGTATTTATCTGGAGAAAGAGAGAGAGAGAGAGAGAGAGAGAGAGAGAGGGAGAGCAGGGAGGGGCAGAGAGAGAGGGAGAGACAGAATCCCAAGCAGGTCTTCACTGTCTGCTCAGAGCCTGACGTGGGGCTCGAACTCACGAGCCGTGAGATCATGACCTGAGCCGAAACCAACAGTCAGATGCTTAACCACCTGAGCCACCCGGGCTGCCAGGCACCTTCTTTCTGGACAAGGTCTGATGTTTGAGGGACTGCCGGGGCCGTCGGCCAGATTTAGCAGAGGGCGTTGGCGTCTCCTTGGGTCTCACGTACCTCATTTTACTGCACAGATACGAGCACTTCACTCAATACTGCAAGCGTTTTTCTTGTCGCCAGCGCTTGCAAAGTTAAAACGTGTAGCTGTGAACACTAAGACTCTACGCACCAGGTGACGTTTTTGATACTGAGTTGCTTTTCATTGTTTGTGGTGAGAGATGATGTTACAGGAAGCCTCCCCCTGCACCTTGCCTGGTTTGGGCGGTGACGGCTCCTTGGCCAGTTCCCAGAAGGTACGAGGGCTTCCACGATTCTCCGCGACTCTCCACTCTAAGCCCGCACCCATTCATGCTGTCACCAGTAACATATGACTGCATCGATGTTCTTGAGCCCTGGCCAGGATTAAGACTCATTTCTCAGTATTTTTAAGTGGATATAAAATGCCACCACGTTATTCTTTCTCAAAGTGTGGCGGTTTTGTGATGTGTCACCTTGGCCAGGTGACCTCCACTTCCTGGAAGTGCTTTCCCCGCAGTTTCCGGTCAGAGCTGCCCCCAGAGGGGTCTTACGTGAGCCCCAAGGAGACCTGAAGAGCAGACTTGGTGGCTCCCATGCATTGTCCCTCACTGGCTGGCCCGTCTCAGCCCCAGGATTGCACCTGTTCCCTCCGACCCCTGGGCTGTGTGCGTTCACGTCCATGATGAAGGGCGCGGCTTCTGAGGACACCCACGCCGCCAAGGTCAGAGGCAAGCAGATGCGCGTGGGTTCTGTGCATCCTCCAGAGCTCCAGATCACCGCCCTCTCCCCCGGCCGCCTCCCTTCCGCCGAGCCTGCCCCGTGGCGTGAGCTCCCTCGGGGGCTGCCGACGTGGGTCCCGCGGGTGTGTGAGCTCACATCCCTGCAGTGGATCTACCTTCGCTGTCCCGACGCCTCCGTGTCCCTGTTGCTGTCGCTCTCTGTGTCTCCTCCTCTGAGTTACAGTTTACTGTGTGTTGATGGCACGGGCGGAGCAGAGGGGTGCTCCTGGCCAGCCCTGTCCCCTGCCCCCTCTCCACATGTGACTGTACTGGCCGCTGCTTAGCGGTCTCGGAAAGTCGATGGCGCACAAGCAGGCTTGTTTACACGTGGTTGTTTCACATGTTTATGCGACGGTACGTTTTCACACAGGCGTAGCACATTGCACGCCCCCCGTCCTGCTTCCTCCCCTCGCCAGTGTGTCTGGGAGGTGGACCCACACCGTTAGGTGCAGACGCCTCGTTGTTCCAACGGCCTCGAGAATGCGACGTGACCGTTACCAGTGGGCTTGGCCGCTATTTCCTGTCTTGACCTCGCGACAGTGCTGGGGGGGGGGGGTACGTGTCACTTTTACACATGTGCTCATTCTGGGTGGTGTGGTTACTGCTCGAAGGGTGAGTGTGACACTGCTCTTGGGGAGATTGTGCAAATTAGCACACCTTCCTGGACAATCTGCGGCTTTCTCGTCTGCGTCCCCTCCTGGGCTGCAGCGGTGGGGGCTGGAATCTACTTGCCCAGACCCTCAGCCAGCAAGGCTGTTGTTCAGCTTCTGCCAACGAAGCCGCTGGCCTGGAAATCAGAGGCCCAGCAGGAGGGGTCGACGTTGCGAGGGTGTGAGACACGAGCGTCCGCAAAGGCAGGGGCAGGTTCCGGCAGACGCGGTATTCCTGGATTCCAGAACACTCCGGAAGCTTCCCTGACCTCCATGCTTCCCGCCGGTTCTGTAAGCCTGTAATTGCTGATATTGAATCCCCTCTCGACTCAAGTACGTGGAGTGCACCTGCACAGAAGCGTGCCCACGGCTCTGGCTCCTCACCACGGTGCTTGCCACGGACGGTGTCACTGAACGTGGCCGTGTCCCGCTGGAGAGGGGATCTCACTGTACTTGTTCATTTCAGAAGTGTGTGTCTGAGTACATGTGTGCGCATGTGTGTGTAAGGTTGAACCCTCTTTATATGCTTATTCCCATCATATTTCCTTCTCTGTAAACTGGGTTCGTACCCTTGGATTATCTGTTGGTCTTTAAAAAATTTTTTTTAATGTTTTTATTCATTTTTGAGGACAGAGAGAGACAGAGTGTGAGCCAGGGGAGGGGCCGAGGGTGGGGACACAGAATCCGAAGCGGCTCCAGGCTCTGAGCTGTCAGCGCGGAGCCTGACGTGGGGCTTGAACCCACGGACTATGACATCGTGACCCCAGCCGCAGTCGGACGCTTACCCGACTGAGACGCCCAGGCGCCCCTGTCTGTTGGTCTCCTTTTTGCTCAAAGGGACTCTTTTTCTTTGAAAAGAAATAGTACTTGGTCTGTGACACATGTTGCAAACCCTTTCGCCAGTTTGCAGCTTGCCTCTCGATTTAGTGTCTGTGTATTTCTTGCAGACGAAAGTAATGTTTTACGTACTCAGATTTGTTCTCTTTTATGGAGTCTGGGTTTTGCGCTGCACTCGCCGTGGCCACCACGGCGGTCGGCCGTCAACAGGGACTCTGTGCGACTCCCTACGTCTCCCCGCTCCCTGGAAGCCTGCAGGCTGTGCTGATTGGCTCGTTTTCCCACCGCGAGCTGTGAGGGATGGGGAGGTGTGCATGACGGTCCCCTAGCCTAGTGTAGCCCTGCTTCCGGGGGCCTCCTGCGAGCTTCTGACCGCATGTTGGGAGGCACCGATATCCGCAGCCGAACCACACCCTCCTGTGCTGCGCCCTTTCGCACTGTGGAGTGCTGTTCTGTTCTGTGCAATACCTTTCACCCCCAAATAAATGCTGTCCGCTGTTGATTGCCGTCCCTGCCTGTTTTTAAAATGCCCTTGTCTTATACATTTCTATTTTTAACCTGTCTGCGTCACTTTGTTGTCGAAGAATCTTGGGATTCGGCCGCTAGCTGGGCATCCTTCGGGTTTCGCCCTGCGGTGACGTGCGGATACGTTGGAGGCTTCTCCTTGTTGTATTTTCCAGTTTTGATTGTGCCCTAAGGACATGTTTCCCTACAGGTTCTCTGTGTCCTTCCTCCGTTTGCTCTGTTTATTTTTATTATCTGGAAGGACAGGAAGTTTGTTGTGTGGCTGTCTTACACCTGTGGATTTCTATGTCCCACCCAATCCTTTATTGGCCGCACACGATGAACGAGTATAGAGCAAATACATGGCAACTTCCTCTGCTCCTAATTTTATTTGGTTTACTTTTTAAAGTCTCAGTGCTTATCTTCTTATCTTTATACTTTTACACATACAAGTAGCAAGCGACTTACCAGGTCTAGATATATTCGTCTCCGGCTGAGACAGAGGAGGTGCCACTCCTGCAATGCCCTTGTCCTTCCTGTCCTGGTCTCTGACCTGGTAAAACCCTTCTAAAGGGTTCCCATAGTTAGCATTTCCATTTTCTTTGCTAACGAAAACACATATTTGTTTTCATCTTTCTTTTAGAGTTAAACGCGGTAACGTGCCTGCAGCCAGTTCGTACGCCACCTGCCTCGCCGTTGGCCAAAGTTGTGTTCCGGTGGTTTCTTCGGGATGGGCTCATTTTAGAGATGTTCCTCTAGATTTTGAATTTTCAAAACGTATTTGTCTTTCGTCTCTGTGTTTGAAAGACAGATTGGCTGGCTGTGAAACTCTCGGGTTGCCGTTTCCTTTTTGAGGACTTCGTAGGCATTAATCTCTGGATCCCAGCATTGAGCGTCGTCATGGTAACTTCGGAGGCCGGCCTCACGGTTTCCCCTTCCCCACGACTTGATGTTTTTTTTTTCCCTTTGGATGCCAAAAGAATTCTCTGTGTCTCTTTAACATCCAGCAATTACACTACCACCTTTTACCAGTGTTTTTTCTTTCCCTGAGACACGTACCTCTCGATTTCTAGACGTAAGTCCCTTTTGCTGGTGACAATTACTCTTGGGCAATTTGAGGGTATTTCTTCTGTTTTCGTTACTCTGATTCTCGTCTGCAGAGACGCTGTGTCCGTGTATCCCGGATGTCTCTGGTCCGTTTCCCCTTTCCCCACCATTTAAAAACTGCTTTGTTATTTAAATTTGCACTGTGCTGATTAGTAGTGAGACTGAACATTGAAAATGTATTCTAAGTCAGGAATTTTTGGAGCATCCAGCGTAAGGCGCAGTGTGGGGCGCCTGCGTGGCTCAGTCGGTTAAGTGTCCAACTTCGGTTCACGATCTCACGGTTTATGGGTTCGAGCCCCGCGTCGGGCTCTGTGCTGACAGCTCGGAGCCTGGAGCCTGCTTCGGATTCTGTGTCTCCCTCTCTCTGTTTTTGGCACGTGCACTCTCTGTCTTCAAAATAAATAAACATTTAAAAAGGCACAGCATGGCTGCAGGCATTGGCCCCTACTTACCGGCCATTCTGCTGTTCCCGAAACTCTCAGCTCCCTCGCCAGGAAGTGGGGTTTGTGGTTCCTCTCAGACCACGTGAGCACTTACAGCAGTAAATAGGGTTCATTTGCTGCGGTCTTTATAAAGACAACCGCGAAAGGGTTTGCCAAACCACACTTGAACAAATTAAATGTAGTTTTCGAGCAGCAGGTTGACATCATTGGAAGCACGACAGCCTCCACAGCGTTCAAAGCGCTGCTCTCTCTCCTCGCCAAGGAGCATTTCCACATCTCGGTCCTCGTTCCCGCTCCCCACCTGGACTCTGAATCCCTGGCTGGGCCTCCCGTGCCGCCTGCTCTCGCGAGCTCGGGGACACACGGAGGATCTGCCGCGTCCTGCCTCTGGGTCGTGGCCCAGAGCCTTGATGCTGGTTGTGGAAACTCCCAACTCCTCTGCAGGGGCCCAAGGTCACACGCTGGCCCCGAGATTTCAGCGGCCCCCCACATTTTGCCCCCGCCCGGTTCCTGCGCAGTAAAGGGCCTGCCCCTCTCCACTGCCTGCTCCGTGGACGTCTGGGCAGACACCCGCTTCTTGGGCTCGCCTGTCCGGAGCTCACGTGTGCATCCCGGGCCCACGGCAGCCACGGGAGGGTTCCGCCTGCTCGTGTGGCTTTGGCAGGTAAATCCGCGCCTTTCCCCACAGCTCCCAGTGAGCCGCCGTGTGGGGGGGGGGGGACTGCCGCCTGAGGTGTTTCGTGAGTCCCTGCGTCCCCACCGCCCCAGGTGGCAAGCCAGGGTTTATCATCGATGGGTGAGACGTGAGCCCCCCACCCCCACCCTACTCACCGGCTGCTGCATCTGGTGTCGGCTGCCAACTTCCAACGACTGCCCTCAAGACACTTGGCCAGAGTGAGGAGGTGCTGTCCTGCCCACCCCGCAAGGAAGCGTCTAGAATCCCCATCCTTACAAGCCCCGGAGCGTGATGTTTCGGGATGCTGGATCCCGTCTGTGCCCAGAGCGGGCTCATGCTGGGAGGCGGGACAGAGGGGCACGGGCCCCATGTGCGACGGGTCCCTGCTTGGGGAGATCGCCGTCCGGCAGGCAGACAGGTCCCCGGCTTACACGACGCGGTGTGTGGCCTTACCAGGGCTCTGGGGTTTCAGGCCAAGGACGGCTGCTGGGGCCGCTCGTGTGGGGGTGACTGGCTCAGGCTGGCAGAAGGGTGGACCGGGGCCAGGAGTGGGTGAGGGACGCCCGTTCCCCACAGTGTTTGCAGGAAGCCTGAGGAGGGTGGGGCGGGCCGGGGTGGGGGTCCTCCTACTCAGCTGAATGGGGGGCACACACTCCCCAAGTTCCTTCTTTCCCCCCACGCCCGGCTGTGGGTGAGAGACATAAGTGGGGGAGGAGTCAGGCAGTGAGAATCTCTGGATGTTTTCAACCAAGACCACGGGGACGGGGTGCTCGGAGAAATCCCGCTAACTTGGCACGGCCGGGTGGGATGAGCCCGCCGTGTGGCCTCCATCCGATGGAGCAGCCCCGAAAACCCCGAAGCGTCTCTGGCCTGTGCTACAAGCATCACAGACACGTCTGTCCACAGATCTGCAGGAAACGGGTGGGGGGGAAAGGAGATGCCCCCTCTGTGCTGACCCCTTGTCCGGACCCCTCCCCAGATACTGAGGTGCAGGAGAGACTCGAGAGAGGTCACCAAAGGGGGTTTAGGAGCACATCGGCTGGGCTCCTCGAGGGGGAGAACATTTCTTCTGCACCACGACAGACCTTTCACATTAACTTATTAGACGGAAGGCACTGAGTCTTGTACACGCGTGATTTCAGCCTTGGCAGAGGGGGGGCTGCTAAGCAGGAACTGGGGACTGAGGTAGCTGCCCCCCGACCCTGTCCGTGAGCCACTGCCCCTCCAGCCAACACCCCCCTGCTCTCTTTCCCTTCCCCCCACCCCTACCTCCTCCCCACAGCCCCCTCCTCCCAGCCCCTCTCTATGATCGATCTCCTTCCCACTCCCCTACACCCTGCCCCCTCCCCACCACCCCGTCCCTACCCCCCAACTGCCCCCCATATACCTCCTCCCCCCCATGCCCTGCCCCCTCCCCACCGCCCCCTCCCTATCCCCCCAACTGCCCCCCCATATACCTCCTCCCCCCATGCCCTGCCCCCTCCCCACCGCCCCCTCCCTATCCCCCCACTGCCCCCCATACACTTCCTCCCCTCACCCTGTCCCCAAGGCCTCCTTCCTGCAGCCCCCTCCTTCCACCCTGCTAGCTCATCCCTGCCAGTAGCCACACCTGCAGAGGCATCAGCCCTCCATTCTCGGGCCTGGCTCCAATCTTGCCACCTCAGGCCGGCAGGTCAGGACAGAGACAACTGGATTCTGGTTCTGGTGCTTCAGCTGAGCCCCTGTGGTTGTGCCCAGGGCATGCATCCTCCGGGCCTGGGTGTCCCTGTCAGTATGGCACGTCACCTGGACCAGATTTCCCCCCTTGCTTATTTGCCCAGGATGTCTGCACTACAGAAAAGACTTAGAAAAAAAGAACTTCCCTGTGGCCTGAACCCTGGTGCTGGCCGTGTGCCGGTGCCTTCCTAGGGAACAGGTGCCGTGACGTGATTATGGCCAAGGTTGAGCCACCTTCTTGTTACAGCCCTGTGCTTGGATTCCTGCTGTGAGCTCCTTTTTGACGTGAGTGTGTCCCTTTGAGTCCCAAATGGTTTATCCTTGGGTTTCTCCACAGAGGGAGGCTGGGGCTGCGTATCTCCTCCCCCTGGTTCACTTGCTGATATGCAGCGAGGTGGAGCTCACCAGGCCTCAGGAAACCGTGTTGCTGCCTCCATCACCAGGGAGGAAAACCAGTCTCAGGAATCTGAAATTCTGCCTTCAAGCAGACGAGTGTTCCGGGCCAAAGGCATAGTGTGTGCAAATGCCCTGTGGCTGGAGGTGGGACAGGGGCATTGTGCAGTGAAATGTGGTTGGAATGGCCTGTTGCAGACAGAAAGGGGGAGCATGGGCAGGTAAGGCTGGAGGGGCTTGACCGTGTGGGGCTGGCTGCCAGGTAAAGGTTTACATGTTCGGGGTGCCTGGGTGCTTCAGTTGGTTGTGTCCTCCTTCGGCTCGGGTCATGATCTCACGGTTCGTGGGTTCGAGCCCCACGTCAGGCTCTGTGCTGACAGCTTGGAGCCTGGGACCTGCTTTGGATTCTGTGTCTCTCTCTATCTCTGCGCCTCCCCCACTCACGCTCTTCTCTGTCTCTCAAAAAACGAATAAACGTTAAAAAAATTAAAAAAAAAAAACGTTTATGTGTTTACCCTGAGAGCCCTGGGAGGCTTCCGATGGGTGCTAGGGGGAAGGTCCTACGATGGGATTTGCATGCCTCGGAAAGAACCATCTGGAGGGGTCCACGCCGGTCTGAGGAGGGGCTGTGGCCAGGAGAGGAGGAGGGGAGGCAGGGAGGCCCTACGGGGCAGGACTGGCCTCCGGGAGAGCGTGTCGTTCCATCGGGTGCCTGACAGGTAGGGGGCCTACAAGCGGAGCACGATGACGTCGTGTCGGGTAAGCTGGCTCTGCACTGGAAGATCCACAGGCCACCGTCCGCCTTCAGAACCTAAGTGGCCCTTTGGGAGGAAATTCGTGAAATCGATGGCTATCTAGAGACTCACTTGTGACTTAAGGTCACAGGAGGCCAGAGGCTCACCTGTACCCTCTGGGGAAACTGAGCCACGTGGCGGCAAGGGGTGTGCCCAGAGCCACGCAGTGAGATGTGGTGCAGCAGGTGTGAGCAGCGGTTCCCGGCACCCAGCTCCTTGCTGTTCCCGCCGTCCCAGCCTGCCGGGTGTGCGCCAGCACGGGGCAGGGGTGGGGGTGGCGCCCCTGTCCTAGGAGGGACCCATGTGGGGACGCAGAGGGGCTTTGCTGGAGGAAAGAGGTGACGTTCCCCTGGCCCTCAAGCAATCACCAAATCTTCCTAAGGGATGTTCCTGCTGGGCACTGAGCCCCGAGGGATGAGGGTCACGACCTTTGCCACCAGCACCAGTGGGGGATTGGGGTGCTCCGGGCTGGTGGGGCGCCCCAGGGTCAGCTGGCCATGCCCGGGGCTGCAGGGACGTGGAGGGGGCTGAGCCGGGGCCACGGGGAGCCCCCCAGGGACAGCTCTCCTCTCCCTTAGCAGACGGCCAGGTCTGCAAACAGCTGGGAGACCCCCGCCTCCAGGGCTGCCTGCTGGAGGGCGGGCGTGCGCACTTTCCAAAGCGGCCGTGGCCGGGTCCGCAGGGGACTCAGATGAGCAGGTGGACTCTCTCCAGGCCGGGAGCCAGGAGTCTGAAATCTCGCGTGGACAGGGCCCCGCCCCCTCTGAGCCTCCCGGGGAGGGTCCGTCCCGCCTCTTCCGGCTCCTGGTGGCTCCTGGGTTTGTGGCCGGGTCGTCCCTCCCCTCTTTGCTGCCCTCTTCCCCCGGCCTCTCCCTGGGTGAGGGTCCCTCCTCCGTCTCCCGTCAGGACACCAGTCTCTGAGTTAGGGCCCATCCTAATCCAGGCGACTCTTCTCTGGACACCCTTTATTACATCTGAAAAATCCCGTTCCCCGGTCAAATTGCATTCTGAGCCTGTGGGGAGACACGAATTGGGGGCGCACATTCAATCCCCTCCAGGACCCTTCTACCTCTGAGCTTTGCAGCCACGCGTCCCCTCATGTGAACAACGGAAACGTTCCCGCTGTCCCTGGTCGGTCCGGGCCCTGGGCCCGTCACCCCTGCTGCGTGACCATAGCCAGCTCACTGATCTCCTGGCCTCCAGCCTCCTGCCCTCAAGTCAGCCTCCTCACAGTGGCCACCTACTTTGGGAAATCACGGGGAGGGCCCGCTGTCCAGGTAGGGGGGCCCATGGTCTGGGTAGGGGGGCCCACTATCTGGGAAGGGGGAAGGACCACTATCCGGATAGGGGGGCCCACTGTCTGGGTAAGGGCCCCACTGTCTGGGTAGGGGTATCCACTGTCTGGGTAGGGGGATCCACTGTCTGGGTAGGGGGGTCCACTCTCTGGGTAGGGAGCCCACTATCTGGGTAGGGGGCCCACTGTCTGGGTAGGGGGCCTACTGTCTGGGTAGGGGACCCACTATCTGGGTAGGGGGATCCACTGTCTGGGTAGGGGGACCACTGTCTGGGTAGGGGGGGGTCCATTCTCTGGGTAGGGGGCCCACTGTCTGGGTAGGGGGCCCACTGGGTAGGGGGATCCACTGTCTGTGTAGGGGGCCTACTGTCTGGGTAGGGGACCCACTGTCTGGGTAGGGGGATCCACTCTCTGGGTAGGGGGCTTACTCTCTGGGTACGGGACCCACTGTCTGGGTAGGGGGCTTACTGTCTGGGTAGGGGACCCACTGTCTGGGTAGGAGGGACCCCACTGTCCAGGTATGGGGGCCCACTGTCTGGGTGGGGGAAGCCCCACTGTCCAGGTAGGGGACCCACTGTCTGGGTAAGGGGATCCACTGTCTGGGTAGGGGGATCTACTCTCCAGGTAGGGGGCTTACTGTCTGGGTAGGGGGATCCACTCTCCGGGTAGGGGGCTTACTGTCTGGGTAGGGGACCCACTGTCTGGGTAGGGGGGCCCACTGTCTGGGTAGGGGACCCACTATCTGGGTAGGGGGATCCACTGTCTGGGTAGGGGCCTACTATCTGGGTAGGGGACCCACTGTCTGGGTAGGGGGCCTACTGTCTGGGTAGGGGACCCACTGTCTGGGTAGAAGGGACCCCACTGTCCAGGTATGGGGGCCCACTGTCTGGGTAGGGGAAGGTCACTGTCCGGGTAAGGGGCCCCACTGTCTGGGTAGGGGGCTCACTGTCTGGGTAGGGGGGCCCACTGTCTAGGTGGGGGGGGTCACTGTCCAGATAGGGGGCCCCTCTGTCTAGGTAGGGGGTCCCCACTGTCCAGGTCAGGGAGGCCCCACTGTCCCGGTAGGGGGGTCCCACTGTCTGGGTAGGGGGATCCACTATCTGGGTAGGGGGCCCACTGTCTGGGTAGGGGGCCTACTGTCTGGGTAGGGGGCCCACTGTCTGGGTAGGAGGGACCCCACTGTCCGGGTAGGGGGGCCCACTATCTGGGAAGGGGGAAGCACCACTGTCCGGGTAGGGGGACCCCACTGTCCGGGTATGGGGGCCCACTGTCTGGATGGGGGAAGGTCACTGTCTGGGTAGGGGGGCTCACTGTCTGGGTAGGGGGATCCACTGTCTGGGTAGGGGGCTTACTCTCTGGGTACGGGACCCACTGTCTGGGTAGGGGACCCACTGTCTGGGTAGGAGGGACCCCACTGTCCAGGTATGGGGGCCCACTGTCTGAGTGGGGGAAGGTCACTGTCCGGGTAGGGGGTACCCCACTGTCCGGGTAGGCAGGACCAGAGCCCTTGCTCCTCACTGTGGTGCACCTGCCCCTTTGTGTTGGTCCCGTCGATGGCCCCCACAACGCCTGCCCTGTGTCCCTGTGTCCCTGCCGACACCAGGTGCATGAGCTTCTTGGAGGTGGCCCTTCCTCGGGCCTCAGGCTTTGGAAAAGTCTCTCCTCTGTCTGGGAGGCTTCTCCTTTGTGTGCTCACATGGTGCCCACACATCCTCCAGCCTCAGTTCAGGTCAGCTCTGCCAGGACCGCTTCCTGGCCCCAGGCTCACCGTCCCAGTAGTTGGGGTCCGGCCCCGGCCTCTGTGTGCCCAGCGAGCACTGTGTGCACCTGTCCAGGGGCGGCGTCTCCTGGCCGAACCCCCGGGGAGGGCTTCCGGTCTCCCATCTGCAGCCCCTGCAGCAGGACCCCGGAACAGATGAGGGAATGAGTAAGCGAGTGCCCCCATGGGGCCTCGAACCCTCTCAGCATGTAAATCCCAGGCGCTCTGCCCTGCGGAGCCTGGCGGGGCCCCCTCAATCACTCCCTTCCCTGACAGGGGCGCCCCGGGCAGCCTAGTCCCTCCACTGCACGGTAGTTAAATCCTCCCCAAATGTTACTTGCAAAATGATGAAGAACTCGAGAGGAGGGTCTCGGGGAACACGGACCGCAGCCTTGCCATTATCTTTGACGATAAGTCTTTCTTTCTGATGGCAAACAATGTCTGCAGTATTTCATAATTGGTGAAATGAAGAACCCCGTTTTGCCGAGATGTTCGGGAATAACTCAGTTTTAAAGACCACGTCCTAACAACTGGAATGGGCCGATTATTCCAGGGGAATCCGCTGAGAATCGTTGCCACGCGAGGTAGGAAAATGTGCCTGAATTATTGCTGAAACTCTGCTAAGAGATTCACGTCTTCCGTTGCCAGGAGAGACGTTAACGCCCATTTATTAAAAATGTTTTTGAGGTTTTACTTGCTATAGAAGGATTTGTTTTATTTAAGTATGTCCTCTGCAGCACTTTCTGAGACAGGACCATCCATCTGCCGTCCCCTGACTCAGCAGGGGCTGGGCGGCCACGTGCTGATGGAGGGCGGTGGGGAGGGAGGATCCTGGGGCACGTGGCAAGGGAGACGGGCATGGGGGGTGTCAGCAGCATATTTGGGTGAGAGGAGGCACCACCGTGCTCCTGTCACCCGTGGGGCGGAGTGTTCGGTGCGTCTGGGATGGGTCCGTAGGAGTCATGCCCCTCACAGAGGCCGAGATGAGTTGGCACCATAGGAATGTGAGACCCTCAAGGGGCCTCCAGAGCCATCGAGTGCTGTCCTGGGCTCTCGAGAGATGAGCAGTTCAGGAGGCTCCCCAAGAGGGCACAGCACGCTGATGACGTGGCCAGGCTGTGCACCCGTGTCCTTCCCACCACGGGGACCCCTTGCTGAGTTGTTTGCGCCCCGGGCTTGGGGGTGTTGGCCAGAAAGGCCTGAGCTGGGAGCTCTCCCCGCTGAGCACCAGAGGGTCCCCTGCTGGCAAGCCCCTCCCCAGCCTAAGCCCCATGACACCCTGTGTCCAAGGACCCTCCACCCTGGGCAGACCAAGGTGACCCCCGCAGCACCCTGGGCTGCTGTTTTATAACAGTTGTCTGTCCAGCAGGTAAAGGGGCTGCATTTTTCCTCTGGGGACCCCTGACCTCAGCACAGTCTGGGCCTCGGGCGCGCACCGGGTGTTGGGAAAGTCAGGGGTCATACCCCGTGTCTCCTTGTGACAGCGTCCAACTCCTGGGCTGCTGCCTGCTCACTTCTCCCTGCATGGATTAGGAGATGACCCTGGGGTGCAGGGAGGACGCGGGAGCGTGCAGAAGCCTCCCAGGCAGTGGACCTGGTGGCCTGGCGGGCATGGCTCCTCCCAGAGGCAGCAGGAGGCCCAGAGCGAGAAGCCACCTGTCCAGGGACACCCAAGCTGAGTTGCTGGGCGGGAAGGTGCATATCACGTCATGGCAAGAGGGTGTGCTCCTGTCCTGTGCCAAATTCTGGGTAGCACAGACTGGGGAGACTTAAAACGTCAGGCCTTGATTCCCCCCTGGCTCTGGAGGCCAGAAGTCTGACATCAGAGTGTCAGCAGGGCCTTGCTTCCCGAGCTTCTCTGGGGCGGTGGCGGGGGAGCCCTTCCCGCCTGTGTGGTCACGTGCCTCTCCTCTGCGTCTCTGTCTTCTGTACCTCAGTGGCTCACCTGGACAGTCCAGGACCTGATTACGTTTGCAAACTCTTGTTTCCCAAATAAGGTCACGTTCCCGGGTTCCGGGGATGAGGGTGTGGACACAGCTTTCTGGGGGCCGCCATTGGGCCCGTTCCGGATGGGGTGCTCAGGAAGGGAGGTGCTCGGTGAGGCTGGAGTGCTCTTTGGCTCTGGACAGCAAGGCTCGTGGCTCTTGGAGGCACAGTCAGGTCCCTTCTGAGTCTGATGGCCCTGGGTCATCAGACCTAGGAGCGGGGGCTCGGGATTCTGGGGCGAGGCTTCGTCCAGGAGCACAGGCGGGGGTGTAGGCCGAGTGTTTCAGAGAACGGCATCTGCAGGGCAGGGCAGGGGAGGAGGGAAGTGCTTGGGAACACACAGAGCCGGTCCCACCCCGTCTCCACTGTTCACACTTTTAGTGTCTCGAGCCTCCATCTTTGTCTCCGAGCTGGGGCCGGGTGGCGGTGTCACTTACGCCCTGCTGTTTGTGGGGAGGTGGTGAGGTCCAGGCTCTAAGATGGCCAGCCACCAATGCACAGCAGGTGCACACACAGACACACAGCAGGTGCACACAGGCTCACAGCAGGGGCACACAGACACACAGAAGGTACAGGGCACAGCAGGTTCACTCAGACTCACAGCAGGTGCACACGGACACATATGGGGCACACGTGTGTTCTCCCTTCTCCTTCATCAAGTCTCCACTGCCCTCCTCGCAGGTACGCCAGGACATTTTCCTCTCTGCTGCCGCATAGTTCCCTCCAGCAGGGTGGGACCCTCCTCTTAGCTGGTTTCCGTATCACCCATGGCCTCCAGCTGCTGGGGGGCAGGGGCGGGCACTGTGGTCTGCACACCGCTGAGTAAAGGGGTACAGGTGGGGTGACGGGGCATGGGCACGGTGGTGGCCGGGACACTGATGGGTGACCTGTATGGGGAGGGTGTCATCAGGGAACGTGGGTAAAGGTGAGGTGTCACGGCTCTCGAGAGACACTGAGGTCTGGAGAAAGCCTTCCAGGGGGACTCTGGGAGGGGAGGTGGGAGCTTCGGGGTGGTGTGCAGGATTGGGGCATCAGGTGACCCCGGATCCACACAGAACTCTCCACAGAAGCCCCATGCGGCTGTTTTCCTGACTCCATCCTCACGGCCATGGTTCTGCAGGGTAGGCAGGGACATGGCCCTTGTGCCGTTGGGGAACAGGGGCTCAGGGTGCAACTCAGCAGGGGGCATGGGCTGTCTCCCACCAAGCGGGGGCCTGTCTGCCACTCCTTGTAGGGGCCACTGTGACCGGGGCAGGGGGCCCTGCTGGACAGACGTCTTTCCTTCTCCAGATCACGCTTCAACTGGCAGTACAGCACCTAGGAACTTGCTAGAAATGCAGCCTCTCGGGCCACCCAGATGCTGAACCAGAGCTCTGTGATGGGTCTGGGGTCTATTCCCGCTGTCTGGGTGATGCCAACGTGGGCTGCAGCGTGAGAACCCCGACCCTAAGCTGCCTGTCTCTGCCAGGGTCCCAGGGCCTCCAGCCAAGCCTGCTGCGCGGAGGGGCTCTGCCAGCTCCACGGCCAGCTCGGCAGAGGCTCTGTGGCAATTAACAGCTTTATCTGGAAGAGCCATTCTCTCTCTGTCCGAACCAGGAGTGCTTCTAAGGTAGCCTTCGCCAGAAAACAAGAGCTTTGTGCTTCACGTTGAAAGTGATGCTGGAAAGGAGGTTGGAGGCCTGGAAAAAGATTTCCTAGAAAACATACAGGGGAAGGAAAGTCCAGGTGTGAGGGGTCACTCACTGGCCAACATTCACTGAGCCCCTGTGCTGCGAGGCTCACGTGTTCACAGCGCACAGTAGAGATTTCAGTGCATCCAAAGGCGTCCCTATACTTGAGAACACACGTTAGGGTCCACCTTACACACAGGCCTGCCTGGACACTGCCTGCCTCTCTGCCTTTCCTTGGTGAAGCACCCGTGAGAGCAATACACCTTCAGGTACGGCTTGCTCAGGCACGGCCACCATTCCATTCTACACATTGTTGGCCGACAGCCCCATTCACAGTGGAGGCCACATGGGCTGCTGTCCACCTGCAAAGAGGCCTTGTTCAGTGTTTTAACAAAATCTCAAACCAATTTCTAAACCCTGAGAAGATTCCTCCAAACTGTATTTCTGTTTTTTGTTTCTTTTTTTCTTTGAAAAACCAAAACTTTCGGCCATATTGGACCTGGACGTCCATGGGGCAACATGCCACTGGAAAATAAGTAGGCTGCACTCTTGAAAGGGGCCCGTGGTGTCGGGGTCATCGTGGTCCTGTTATCTACGGAGCAGTATTGACGGGACTGAGCTGCGGCCAGGATTAGAAGGGGTGATGTGTTGAAGCCCCAAACTTGGTTCCTCAGACACTGTACGTGCTCAGAAAGACACTTCTCTGTCCTCTTCATCTCCTTCCCTTGAACTCGTCTCTGGGTCCGGCCAGTCCGCAGGGCAGACGTGGCCGTGGGTTGGCCCAGGAGCTTCCTGCCCTGGCCCCTGTGTCCCTGTGGTGTGATGTCACAGCTGTAAACCTCCAAGCAGTGCCCCACTTTCTCCTCAAAACAACCCACACCCTCTCCATGCCACAGGGAGGTCCCCTGCCGGTCCAGCCGGGCCCTGGACACAAACCGTACATGTCCTTTCTGGGCTCCTGTTTGAACCAGCGTGTTGGAGGTATGGCCGCCCCGTGAGCCTGGGCTGGGTAGCATGTGCTCGTGACCCTGGACCTGAGGGGCCCGCCTCCCCCCTGCTCCCCACATACCAGGCCCCGGGCTGCCGTTTGCCCACGCGCGTGGCGCCATTCAGAGATGGACTGGACCCAAAGCCAGAGGACAGAGCAAGTAAATATTTGTTCCAGAAACTCTTGTGATGTCAAGTTTTATCGTAAGTACATTTGGTGACTGAGAGGCCGATAAATCTTGCCGGTGCTGAGATTCTCCGTGCTGGGCATCCTCACCCTGGCCTGCTTGTCATTCCGCAGTTGTGTGGCTCTGTCTTCGAGACACAGCCTCCCTCCCCTGTCTCAGCTCCGAGCCTGGCAGGAATCCTCAGACCTGGGAGCTGCCTCCGCAGGGACCCCACCCTTCCTGCTCAGGAGTGAGGCTGCTGTGAATACAAGGGCACCAAGATCCGCTGCTTCTGGGCCCCTCCCTGTCTAAGGCGGAGCCAGGGGCCGGACACCCGCGTGCAGCTTTCCCCGTCCTCGGAAAGGCTGTGCCTCCCGCCTTCCCCTCTCCTGGGTTTCCTGGCCCCCCTGCAGCCAGCAGCACTGGGCTTCATGCCAAACCCTGAAAGGTTGACCGGGCTGCAGCCCGTGCCTGGGATTCAGGACACAGCAGCTGCCCGTGACTCTTAGGTTTCTTCCTTCTCTGGGTCTCTCGTTCTCTGGCTTCAGGCTTGCATTTGCTCTGGAAACACTTTGTGGGAACCTATGGGATTCTAGGCCTGTGACACGTAAGCTTTCACGAGCACAGCTGACCCATCAGCACAGCGAAGGTTCACCGTGATCCTGCCGTGTGGATGGCAGGCCGCGTGATCAGGCCCAAGCCTGCTCTCCCGGACCCGACGGCTTTGCTGGGGGAGGGGAGGGCTCCTGGGGTCTGCTTGGGGCCGTCCGGATGCTGGGTGGGTGAGCGGGGTCTGGTGGCCAGTGGGCACCACGGGCCGTCCCTCTGGTGAGGAGCAAGCTGGGTCTGCAGCCTGGGGATGAAACGGTGGCCCAGAAATTGGCGGTTCTCTGTCTCTAAGATCTGGAGCTAACTTTCCAACCTTTGCATTGAGGACTCGGTGGGAGGGAAAAAAGAAAGCTCGATCATGTTCACAGTGAAGATGTTTGAACACTGCAGGTCTGGGCCAGAAGTATGGGAGCGGAGAATGCCTGAGAGCCGAGTGGGCAGCACTGGAGGAAGTGGGTCTGGCCGCTGATGGGGACGACAGCCACTGGAGCCACTGGTGTGTCGGTGGCCCCGTTCTCTGCTGTGTGTGTGTCCACAGTGCATGGTGTCCTGGGGTGGGTACCGGCCTCCTTCACCTAGGCCCGTCTGCATTGTGGTTTGCCTCGGCGCAAAGAACAGGCTGAAGGGAGTTTAAAAAACATTGAAAACTTCCAGGCATGTGGACCAGGGGTTGGCCAATCTGGCTGGTTGGCTGTTTTTGTGAGTGAAGTTTTATCAGAACACAGCCGCACCCACTAGCTCAGGCGTTTACAGGAAAAGCTGGCCAACCCCAATGGAGGCATGTAGGGAAAATGTACTAAACATCTATCTATTCTTCCATAAGATTCAAAGCTTTTAACATTTTGCAGTACTGGCCTCAGGGGCTCTGTTTTTTTTTTTTAAATTTTTTTAAATGTTTATTTATTTTTAAGACAGGGAGAGACAGCATGAACGGGGGAGGGTCAGAGAGAGGGAGACACAGAATCCGAAACAGGCTCCAGGCTCTGAGCTGTCAGCACAGACCCCGACGTGGGGCTCGAACTCACGCGAGATCACGCGAGATCACGCGAGATCACGCGAGATCACGCGAGATCACGCGAGATCACGCGAGATCACGCGAGATCACGCGAGATCACGCGAGATCACGCGAGATCACGCGAGATCACGCGAGATCACGCGAGATCACGCCCTGAGCCGAAGTCGGACAGCCAACCGACTGAGCCACCCAGGCGCCCCAGGGGCTCTGTTGTTGAAAGAATGCACACCACAGTGACACTTGAAGCCCGCTGCTCGCTCCAGAAGCCCCTTCCCCTCCCCCTGTCTGCAGAGGCGTCTACTAACCTGAGCTTGGCAGGCATTACTCTCATTCTTTTACCACGTGTGTATTTGTACCCACACAATATGCACTATTGTCCGTTTGCTTGAAATTCCGTGCAGATGGAATCTCCGTATCCTGCGATTTTTTCACACCCTGCCCAGCAGCCCGTTGATTTCCGCTGCTCCGTGGCACTGAGCGGGCCTTACTCCTCCGTTTCTGCTCTGCTGGGTTTTTGGCTGTTGCAGCCACAACCTCCTCCGCGTGAATTTCCGGGGCGGAGTGCGGTGGCGGGAAGCATCTAGAAATGCAGCGGCTGCATGGTAAGGTATGTGCCCGCGTGCTGGCCACTGTTAAGCGGTCCACGCTCGCGGGAACCAGGGCCCCTCACGTGGATTACACGCATCGGCCCACCAGTCTGCACAGCAGCCCTGCGTCGCACAGGCTGTGTTATCCCCGTGTTACAGGTGGGGCAGTCGAGGCCCACAGAAGCTAAGAGTCTCACCTGAGGCCCCACGGCCAAGAAGGGCCAGAGCCAAGATGCAAATCCTAGCGATTCTGCTCCAGGGCCAAAGGGGTAAACCACAGCGTCCCCCACTCTGGAGCTGTCCAAGGCCTCGGACCTACTTTCGAGGGTGCTGCCACCACGAACGCAAGGCCTAATCCCTCCACACCCTCAACAACGCGTGGTGTGGTCAGACCGGCCCTCTGCCACGCGGACAGGATGTCGTGCTGGGAATGACGTGCACTTACCTCCCTGATAGCCACTGCAGGCATCTTATCATGTTCAAGGGCTGTGATGGTTATTTTGCGGATATCAACTTGGCTAGGTTCTAGCAACCAGTTACCGAATCAAACCCCAGCCTCCCTGTTGCTCTGATGGTATTCGGGAGTCGTGGTTGACGCCTGCAATCAGTGACTTTGAGTAAAGGCGACTGACCGCGACACCCACACCCAATCAGCTGAAGGATTTATAAGCGAACACTGAAGTTTCCCAGAAAAGAGGAAACTCTGTCCTAAGATTGCAACATCAGCCCCTGCCTCAGTTTCTAGTCTGCTGGCGTGGCCCAGTGGACTTCAGACCTTCCAGCCCCCATACGTGTGTGGGCTAATTCCTTAAAACAAATGCTATTTATATATCTCCCAGGAGCTCTGTTTCCCTGGAGAAGTCGGATTCACGTTTTCTCCTCCGTGACGTGTCTGTGTATATCTTTGTCTATTCCAGGTTCTGATGGCTGGTCAGTTATTTTAGCTGAAATTGCCTCGCCATGCCCCAGGCTGTGACTTACCTTTATACCGTCCTTCTGATGAACAAAAGTCTCTTTTTTATAGTTTGTGGGCTAGTGTGCGTGCGTGTCGGTGTTAAGAAACCTCATCTGCTCCCATGTTTTCTTTTAAAGGTTTTGGCATTTTCTTTTTACCCCATAGGTCTTTTATCCGATAGAAGTGGGTTTGTGTGTGTTGGGCGAGGGAGGGGCTGCGATGGGTGCAGCCCCTCCCGGGTGTTGTCCACCATTCGCTACACGTGTCAGGGTGTCACTGAGTCCACACTGTGGGCCTTGGATTTCTGGTCTGTATTCTATGATATTGGGAGAATGCAGCCCAGGGCGGAGGGACCGGTGATATGGTAAAACACTGCCCAGAAGAGGATTTAGATTCGGGAATGTGGCTTCTTAAAGGAGATTTTCTTCGACCACATGAAGTATTTATGCTGGAGTTTCAGTGTGACATGATTGGAGATCTTAGGGGCCTTTACAGAGACACCGATGCCAGGGCGGCTCTTACCTGGGGACACAGCAATGCAGTCTGCCACCATCACCGCTGGCCCCAGCAAGTCCCCAGTGCAGGAGCAGACGTCCCGAGAGTCATCCTCAGCACACAGTTTCCAGCTGTACTTCCAGCTGGATCCGCTGAGAATATGTAATTTGAACTTACAGAAACAGCCTATTACTCCTGTAAAATATTTTAGCCAAGCCTCCGGCCTCGTACTCTGTAGGACTACGTCAGGGTTCAGATTTTGTTTTCTGTACATGAACACTCGTTCCAGCGACATTTACAGAATAATTCATTTGTTCCCTACCGATTTCTGCTTTGCCTTGCTGTGTGCTTGTCTGATATTGATTGGAATGATGTTGGGGCGTTGTATATGGAAAATGGTAGAAGGAGTTCTAAGCCTAGGGTCTTGCTGTCTTCCTCTAGAGGAGGGTTCCAGAATCTCTGGCTAGAAGCAGGGGCACTCAGAAGCAGGGCACCTCACTCCCCACTCAGCGACTGAGCTTTGGAGCTGGACGTTTGTCCCTGGAAGGGCTCAGCTCTTTCCCCACCACTCCCAGGTATGGGGATAAGAGAGGGGCCCCCGCCTACTGATTTTAAGGACCCTCTGTTAATACCAGGTTTTCGCTGGTACCTGGGTCTGTTTACATGGGTCCTGTTTATTTCACTGGCTCATTTTTATGTCCCTGTGCTAATATCTGCCCCCTTTAATGGCTCTGCTCTTTGATGGGACAAATCTCATCCCTTGTTTCGTACTTTCATGTTTTCTCAGCCAGTTCTGAGCTTCTGCTCTGCTAGATGAATTATAAGGTGAGCCTCTCAGGTTCCACAAAGCATGCTGTAGAGGTTTGATTGGGATTGTGATAAAAGTGTGCATTGACTTTGCAGAAATGACACCTTCCTGATGACAACCCTTCCCTTGGAAGAGCACACTCCCCAACTTAATTGCATTTTCTTGAATGTCCTGTGTATGTATATATATATATTTTTAATTAATAGAGTTTAGATTATAGAACAGTTTTAGCCTTACAGGAAAGTTGAGCAGACAGCACAGAGTTTCCATATACCTCTCCTCCATTTTTTCCATTTTTATTATCTTGCATTAGGGGATACATTTGTCACAATTGATGAACCATTTTCCACGTAGTATTGTTAACTGAAGCCCATGGTTTACACAGAGCTTCACTCTATACTGTCCATTCCATGGGTTTTGGCAGATGTATGATGTCATGGAGCCACTGCTACGGACTCATAGAGACTGACTCCCCTGCCCTAAAAATCCTCTGTGCTTCTCCAGTTCCCAATCCCTGGCAACAACTGATTTGTTTTTTTGTTTTTGTTTTTGTTTTTGTTTTTAAAGATTTTTTTTAACGTTTACTTATTTATTAAAAAAATTTTTTTTTTAATGTTTATTTATTTTTGAGACAGAGAGAGACAGAGCATGAATGGGGGAGGGGCAGAGAGAGAGGGAGACACAGGATCGGAAGCAGGCTCCGGGCTCCGAGCCGTCAGCCCAGAGCCCGACACGGGGCTCGAACTCACGGACCGTGAGATCGTGACCTGAGCTGAAGTCGGACGCTTAACCGACTGAGCCACCCAGGCGCCCCTGTTTTTGTTTTTTAACTGTCAGTATGGTTTGCCTTTTACAGACTGTCCTATCGTTGGAATTATGCAGTATGCAGCCTTGTCAGATTGGTTTATTCCTTGTCTTATTGCATTAGCTACTACTTCTAGTACAGTGTGTTAATAGGAGTGTGGTGAGAGGCAACACACTCACTTAGCCCCTAATCATAGGGTGAGCATCCAGTTTCTCAACATTAAGTATAAATCAGATGTAAGTTTTTTGCAGACGTTGTCGATCGAGTTGACAAAATGCCTTTCTACGCTGAGTCTGTCAAGAGTTTTTATTGTCAGTGATATTTTGAATTTTGTCAGAAGCATCTTCTGTACCTATTGGTGTGACCATGTGATCTTTCTTCTTTAGCCACTTGATGTGATGGTGTGCATTAATTGAATGTGTATCTGGAATGAGTTCTACTTGATGGATGGAGGCTTAGAGTTCTTTTTACACATGGTTGGACTCCATTTGCTAATATTTTGATGAGGATTTTTGCATCTTTGTTCATGATGAATATCGGTGTGTAGCTTTCCTTTTTTTGCAGTGCCTTTATCTGGTTTTAGCATTAGTGCAAAGGTAGCCTCAAGGAGTGATTTAGGAAATTGTCCTTCTGCTCCTATTTTCTGGAAGAAGTTGGAGGGGGATGGTATTATTCCTTGGTAATATGTTTGGTAGAACTCACCAATGAAGCCATGTGTGTCTGGTGCTTTCTTTTTGGAATGTTTTAAATTATTGGTTCAACTTATTTAATAGATTTAGATTCAGATGGTATGTTTTCCTTTGTGTCAGTTTAGGTGGTTGTTTTCCTTCAAGGAATTGGTCCATTTCACCTGTGTTATTACCTTGGTGGGTGTAGAGTTATTCATAATATTACTTTACTATCCTGGCCTGTCCATGGATCAGTAGTTATGACTCCTCTTTCGTTATTGATGTTAGTAATTTGTATCTTGTCTTTTTCACTTTGTTAGTTGGCCAAAGGTTTATCAACTTTAATGATCTTTTCAGAGAACCAGCTTTTGATTTCATTGACTTTTTCGATTGATTTCCTATTTCCAATGTCAGCAATATCTGCTCTAAATTTTATTTTTTATTTTCTTTTTCTTGCTGTAGGTTTATGTTGCCCTTCATTCTTTAGCTGCCTTAGGTGGAAGTGTCATTCTTGAGTTTAGATTTTTCTACTTTTTTTAAATACACACATCCAAAAATTCCCCTCAGAGTAAGCACCGCTGTCATTGTCTCCCACACATTTTGATAAGTTGTTTTGTTATTTTCATTTGGTTCAAAATATTTTTAAATTTCTCTTGAGACTTCTTCTATGAAGATGACCCAGGCATGCATGACATAAAAGTTACTTAATCTCTGTGTAAAAAAAAAAAAAAAAAAAGGAGCGCCTGGGTGGCTCAATTGGTTGAGCTACCGACTTTGGCTCAAGTCACGATCTCACGGTTTGTGAGTTCGAGCCCCGCGTCAGGCTCTGTGCTGACAGCTCGGAGCCTGGATCCTGTTTCAGATCCTGTGTCTCCCTCTCTCTCTGCCCCTCCCCCACTTGTGCTCTGTCTCTCTGTCTCTCAAAAATAAATAGATGTAAAAAAAATAAAAATAAAAAGTTACTTAATCTCCAAATATTTTGAGATTTTTCAGGTCTCTTTCTGTTGTTGGCTTCTTATTTGATTCTATTACACTTGCAAGCATAATTTATATGATTTCCATTCTTTTAAATGTCTTCAGGTATGTTTTATGGCCCAGCATGGGCTCTGTCTTGGTGAATGCTTCACGTGAGGTTGAACAGAATGTGCATTCTGCTGTTATCGGATGACCTATTCTATAAATGTCAGTTAGATCCAGTTGATTGATGGAGCTGGTCAGTTCAGCTATATCATTACTGACTTCCTGCCTGCTGGATCTTTCCATTACTTGACAGAGGGGTGTTGAAGGGCCCAACTATAACAATTGATTTGTCTTTTCTTGTATCAGTTCTGTTTTTGCTTCACATATTTTGAAGCTTTGTTGTTAGATGCCTACATGTTAATTGTTATGTCTTTTGGGGATGACCCTTTATCACTATGTAGTTCCCGTTTTTAATCCCTGATATTTTCCTTGCTCTGAAGTCTGCTTTGTCTGAAATTAATATAGTGTCTCTAGTTTTCTTTTGATTAGTGTACATACTGGATCTCTTTTTCCTTCTCTTTACTTATTATTTACCTGTGTCTTTATATTTAAAGTCACTTTCTTATAGATAGCATACAGTTAGCTGGTCTTTTAAAATAGATACCCTGAAAGTCTCTTTTTTAAAATGCTTATTTGTTTATTTTGAGAGAGAGAGAGAGAGACAGAGAGAGAGAGCAGGGGAGGGGAAGAGAGAGGATCCCAAGCAAGTTTCACACTGTCAGTGTAGAGCCCAACGTGGGGCTCGAAGCCACGAACCTTGAGATCATGACCTGAGCCGAAAACAAGAGTTGGACGCTTAACCAGTTGAGCCACCCAGGCGCCCCTGAAAGTTTCTCTTTTAAATTTTTTTTAAATGCTTATTTATTTTTGAGAGACAGAGAGAGACAGAGCATGATTGGGGGAGGGCAGAGAGAGAGGAAGACACAGAGTCCGAAGCAGGCTCCAGGCTCCGAGCTGTCAGCACAGAGCCCGACGCGGGGCTCGAACTCACAAGTGGTGAGATCATGACCTGAGCCAAAGTCAGAAGCTCAACCAACTGAGCCACCCGGGCGCCCCTGAAAGTGTCTCTTTTAATTGGTGTATTTGGATCACTTACAGTTTAAGTGATTTGTGATATAGTTGGATTAATATCAACCATGTTAGTAACTGCGAGGATTAGTCACACTTGTACGTTGCCACCTGTCCCCTCTCTCTTTCATTGCTTCCTATGGTTCTAATTGAGCATTTTGTATGATTCCATTTTCTCTCCTCTCTTGGTGTGGCAATTATGCTTCTTTTTCACGCTTTATGTGGTTGCCCTAGAGTTTGTGATATACATTTACATCTAGTCTCAGTCTATTTCTAATAACACTAAACCGCTTCATGGCCAATTCGGGTAACTTTCAACAGAATATTCCCAGCTGTTCCCTCCCATCCTTCATCAAATCATTGTCCTTATTTTACTCATCCTTGTGCAGTGACCACCCAGTATGTTGTTATGATTATTGCTTTGAACAAGTAGGTATTTTCTACTTATTTCTACTTATTATTTCAGAGCTTTTTCTCCTTATTTTGATCAAATGATAACAGCGTGCATCATTTTATTTCTCTGCAAGGAGCTCCTTTCAGTACTTCGTGCAGGGCAGGTCCACTGTCAGCCAGTTCTCTGGGTTTTCTGTTTGTCTTTGATCTTCCTCATGGTTGAAGGATAATCTCTCTGTGTACAGGATTCCAGGCTCATGTCTCTTCTCTCCACAGTTTAAATATTTCACCCCACTCTCTTCTTGTTTGTGTGGTTTTGTTTTCCCCGAAGAAGACCTCCAGATGGCCAACGGGCACATGAAAAGATGCTCCATATCACTCCCTAGCAGGGGAATGCAAATCAAGTGGAATTCCACTTCTTGGCATTTATCTGTCGAAAATGAAAACACTAATTCAAGAAGACATGAGCACTGTAGCTGTTGCAGCATTCTAGACAATTGCCAAGAGCTGGAAACCGCTTGAATGGCCATCTCTACACACACGGGCAAGGAAGATGTCGTACGTGTACCCAGGGGAATATCAGTCAGCCCCAAAAAAGGAACGAAATCTTGCCATCTGCTATGCCATGGATGGATCTAGAGGCTATTGTGCTAAGCAAATAAGTCATACAGAGAAAGACAAATACCATGCGACTTCACTTATATGTGTCATCTAAAACACAAACCAAATGAACAAAGAAAACAGAAGCAGACTCATAGATACAGAGAACAAACTGCTAGTTGCCAGACGGGGGTGGGGGATGGACAACACAGGCGAAGGGGATTGAGAAGCACAGTCTTCCAGTTATAAAACAGAGAGGACATGGGATGTAACGTACAACACAGGGAATAAGCCAATAACCCTGTGACAACTTTCCTGGTGACGAGTGGTGACTACGCTAACTGTGATGCCTAGTTCACAGGGTCTGTAAGCATTGCCTCACCGTGTTGTACAGCTGCAGTGAAGGTAATGCTGTATGTCGATCATTCTTCAATTAAACAAGAAAATAAAAAAGGAAGGTAAGTACTGGCCAGGGCTCCATGGTGAGCCTTGAAAACGTGATGCAAAGTGAAAGAAGCCAGGCACAAAAGATGGCACATTTTTGTGATTCTCTTGCGACGTAATGTCCAGGATGGGCGGCTCTATGGAGACAGCGAGTAGGTTAGTGTGTTTGCCAGGGACAAGGGCGGGGCGAGGGAGGGGTGGAGCTGACTGCCAGCGGGTACTGGGTTTCTTCTCGTCACGATGGAAATGTCCTAAAAGGGACTGTGGCAAGGTTGTCCATTACCAAATATGCCCCCAATCACGGAATCGTTCCCTTTACCAAGTGAATTGTGTCCCGACAAAGCTGTTCTATGAACAAGAAACAATATGGTTTCCAAATGATGAAGATTTTTGTCCATTCCTTCCTAATCTATCGTTTACATTTTGTGAGTTTTCCTTGGCATTTCTTGTTTGTTTTGTTTTGTTTTGTTTTCTTGCTTTTCAAGACTTCTAGAACAAGATAAAACAGAAACAGTGGAAAACGGTATCCGTGTCTGGTTACTAACTATAACGAGATGGCTCCTCAAGTGGGCTCTCGGTTCCGGAATGTCTTGACTCCCTTCAGGAAATTGCAGCCTTCTCTTCTTTGCTAAGCACTTTCATCCTGCATGGGAATGAATTTTATCACATGCTATTTTTGTATTTATTTAGGTGATCGTATGTATGCTTTTTTATTCTGTTATCCTTGTGGATCATAATAATAGGTTTCCTTATGTTGAGATGTTTTAGAAGTCCTGTGAAAACCCCGACTCAGTAATCATGTATTATAGAGCACTACATGTGAATTATTGGCACTTTTTTTTTTTTTTTTTTTGGTATTTGTCTCCATTTTTATGTAAGAATGCTTTATAATTTTCTCCCTTTATACTGTCTTGTCCAGCTTGGGTGTCTGAGTTGGATATATTTCTTTTTTTTTTTTCAAATAAAGAAAATTACCTATGCTAAGATGAACTTCTTTTTACACATAACGGTGAGTTTTGGCAAATCCATCGTCATTTAAACCTTGCAGTGAGGACAGAGAAAAGTTGTGATATCCCCCAAGCTCCTTTGTTCTGCTCTGTTGTGATCAGCCCCTCTCCCTCCTTGCACGCCCTGACCACAGCTGACCTGTTCTCTACCCTTGGTCATTTGCTTTTTTTGGAATGTTGTAGAAATGGGATGATGTGTGTCTTGAGTCGGGCATTGGTCAGTTAACAGAATGTACCTGAGAGTCACCCATTTGTTGGTGTGAATCAAGAACTCATTGTTTGTTTTTTTTTTTTCTTTTAGAAATTTTTTTTAATGTTTATTTATTTTTGACAGAGAGAGAGAGAGACAGAGAGAGAGAGAGAGAGGCAGAGAGAGAAGGAGACACAGAATCTGAAACAGGCTCCAGGCTCTGAGCTGTCAGCCCAGAGCCCGACGTGGGGCTCGAGCTCAAGAACCGTGAGATCATGACCTGAGCCAAAGTCGGACGCTTAGCCGACTGGCCCCCTCAGGCGCCCCTATTATTTTTATTTCTGAGGAGTATTCCATCGTGCAGGTACTGGCTGACTCCAGGAAAGTGGCTTCTCGAATTTGCTGCGAGTTTCCCAGACTCCGGATCTGGTTGGAGAAGCCGCCTTATGTGTTTCCTGATCTGTTCGCTCCTGGGAGGACATTGGGTTGTTTCCATGTTGGGGCTGCCCTAAATACTTACATCCGGATTTCTGTGTGACTATACATTGTCGTTTCTCGTTACACCAACAGATGAGACTGCTGGGTCATTTGGTAACTGTTATTGAACTCTAAGAAATTGCCTTTTTTTATAAGAAGCCGCCTCTTTTCCACATTGGTTGTAATGCCCACCAGCAGTGAGGGAGGAATCTAGTTGCTTGGTCTATGTCCTGACCGCCACTTGGTGCTGTTGTGCTGTTGTTGTTTTAGCTTTAGCGACTCTGGCGGGTGTGATGTGGCGTCTGGTGAGGCTCCCATTCACGTTTTCCTGCCGACAATGATGCTGAAGGCTTTCCGCGTGCCCAGGGCCATCGAGCTCTCTTCTTTGGTGAAATGTCCGCTCCGTGTTCTGCCTGTTTGTCAGTTGGGGTTTTCTTCTTTCTGAGTCTTCAGGCTCTTGCTGGCGTACGGCAGACGCCAGTCTTCTGCGGGACGTGTGCTTTGCAAAGACTGGCTCCACATCTGCGGCCTTGCCTTGTCATTTTAAAAATATTTTTAAAGTTTATTTATCTTATTTTGAGAGAGAGAAGGAGGGAGTGAGCAGGGGAAGGGCAGGGAGAGAGAGAAGGGGAGAGAGCATCTCAAGCAGATCCTGCACTGTCGGCCCGACGCGGGGCTCAAGCTCACCAACAGTGAGATCGTGACCTGAGTCGAAGCCAAGAGTCGGACACTTAGCCGACTGAGCCGCCCTGGTGCCCTTTGCCTTTTCATTCGAACCGTCTCTTGCCCACAGCAAAAGTTTTTCGTTTTTGCGAAGTCTGATTTACGTATTTTTTTTCTGTCATGGGTCATGCACTTGGAATCGTATCTGAAAATTCTTTGCCCAACCCAAGGTCGCAAAGATTTCCTTCTCTACTTTCCTCAGGAGGTTTTATAGTTCACGTTTTACATTTAACTCGATCATCCATTTTTAGTTAAATTTTGTGAAAGATGCAACGTGAAATCCAGCGCCCCCCACCCTGGCCGTCTGCCTGTCTGCCTTCTGGCCTGTCTGTCTCTCCTCTGGCATAGGGATGTACAGTTGTTGGAAAGCTTATCCTTCACCCATTGAGTCGCCGTTGCCTGCCTTCTGGACACCAGTCCACCGTGTTCCTGTGGGTCTGTTACTGGACTCCGTTCCATCCTAGCAATCAGTGAGAATCTCTCGACTTTGTTCTTTCCGCCCCCGTCCCCCCCACAACCGCTTTGGTTATCTGGTTCTTATGCTATTTCAAGTGAATTTCAAATTCTTAGTAGCTTTTATTCGTTTGATACATTCATTTCTTACAAATAACAAAAAAACTCCTAATAATTGTGGGTTTGGACAATTCTACAAGTTCACGGTTTTGATTATTTTTGGTTTCTTCTGTTTTTCTATGTGATATTCCTTTTTAGTCCCTAGTAAAGCTTTTGCCTTAAATTATATTCCCTCTGTCTTGCTACCTACCCTCCTTTTATTTAATATTTTACTTGTTAATTTTTTTCCATTCCTTTATTTTCCACTTCTTTGTGTGATTTGCATTTAGTTACATTTCTTGAAATCAGGAATTAGCTGCATTTAAAAATCCAATGTAATATTTTGGGACTTCTTTTCCATGATTTTACTCCTTCTGCATTTACTATGACCACTAACATATTTAGACTTGTGTCCAGATTATTCCATGGTTCTTGTTTTTCATCATTTTCCTTTCTTTCTTTCTTTCTTTCTTTCTTTCTTTCTTTCTTTCTTTCTTTCTTTCTTTCTTTCTTTTTCTCTTTCTTTCTTTCTTTCTTTCTTTCTCCCTTCATTCCTTCCTTTTCCTTCCTTCTCCTTCCTTCCTTCCTTCCCTTCCTTCCTTCCTTCCTTCCTTCCTTCCTTCCTTCCTCCCTCTCTCCCTCCCTCCCTCCTTTCCTTCCTTCCTTCCTTCTTCCCTTCATTCCTTCCTCCCTTCCTCCCTTCCTTCCTTCCTTCCTTCCTCCCGTCCTCCCTCCGTCCCTTCCTTCCTTCCTTCCTTCCTTCCTTCCTTCCTTCCTTCCTTCCTTCCTTCCTCCCTTCTTTCTCTCACCTTCTATTGATTAATAGTATTTCCTAAGTTTTTCCCCCTTTGTTGGTTTGGAGGTTATATATTGCGATGATAAGACTTTAGTGTTTTTTCTGTACATTTTTACATTGTAAACATTTTGAGTGTGTATTTTCCCAGTGTAACACACGTGCTCGAGTCCAGGGTCTCCGTTCCGGCTGGTCATCTGTGAACCCCTGGAAACCGGTTCTATGCAAACGTGCAGACCAGGTTGGTTCCCATTGTTCACTCGAAAGGAAAAAATTTATTATGCCTTGCACGCCAACCCCAGACTCTCTGCCGATTTCCTACAGTGTATCTAAAACACAGAACAGGGCCTAAATAAAACAGAAAACCCTGCATACTGGGGCATGAAGTGTTTGGGCGTCACTTCCAGACCGCCAGCACTCGTTATGGTTTGCTGACAGGTCACTGCTCTGCAGGAAGTAATATGTCTAGTTTATATGCCATTCTGCAAACATTATGTTTGCCATATAGCACAGCAAATAACACACAGGAATAAACACACTCGTTAGAAAAATGCAGACTAACTTGAGGCAAATCCCTGAGGCTCCAAGTCAGCCGAGAATAAGACGTGTGGCAGGCGGTCATGGGCACAGGGGCCGGGTGGGGAGGCAGACTCAGGAGGCCCGTGACGACTCTCCCTGGGGGCTGCTGCGAGACCCCCGAGGAGGGGGCTGGGCACATCTTCAGCGGGGCTGGTGGACTCTTGTGCGGGGAAGAACTGCAAAACGCAGTCGGGCCTCTAGCCTTGCTGGTTACTTTCATCAGTGTGTTGACACAGGCCTGCAGGAGACATCAGGCTACTTTCTCCTCCCATCACATCGCCCTGAAATCCAAGGTGAGTATTTAGCACCGTCTCCGCACGGCCCTCAGGGAGTCATGCCTTTCTCGGGACAGCAGCCGCCCGGGTGTCTCTCCCCGCCCTGGGCACGTGGTGGCCTTTGAAAACCTTTATGCATGTGCTTCCAACCTTCTGCCATTTGTGTCTGGATCATACTCCTGGAGATTGTTTTGTTTAAAATGCTGAATTGAGCTTCGAGGGGGATAAACATAAAGAGTTCTGTATAAATAATAGCCGAAAACATTGCCTGGAGAGCTATCTTAGGTCCATGACATTGATGTATTAAACCCAAGTAGCGGTTCCCCTGGGAGAGCGCCGTGGGGACGGCTGGCCACAGGGTGGGGAGCAGGTGCCCGTGTTATTTCCCCCCCCCACCACGTGACGTGGATCGCAGCACAAACGGCCTGCCCATGGGCCTCTCCGCGATCACCCTTTCTGTTACTGTTACTGGCGATGTAATTTTGCCTTTAAAACCCCCAAACCTGCTGTCATGTGCACGAGTCGAAATTTAGGTCAAGCCATCAATCTGTCTGTGTATCATTAGCGTCTAAGCTCACCTTTTGCCCTGCTGTGCTGTGAGCTCCCTCAGGGGCCGTTCTCCCCTTGAAAGGTTCTTCTCTGAAGGGTCTTGTCGTGCGAGTCTTTGGTGGCAAATCCTTTTCGTCCTTGCAAGGTTTCACTTTGCCTTCTTCCTGAATAATGGTTTGTCTTGGCACAAGATGTAGATTGGTGATGATTTTCGCCTTTTGGAGACACTGGTCGATTTTCTTCTGATCTCTGTTGTGGTTGATAAACTCACTGTCCGTCTACTTGTGGTCCTTCGTAAGTATCTGCCTCGTTTCTCTGCTAGCTTGGGAGATTCTCTTTTTATCTCGCTGCTGTGGGGTTTCGTGGCCACGTGTCCGCATGTGGACGGCTGTCTGTTTATCCGGCTTTGTACTTACACTGCAAGTTTGAAGTGAGGACCCCTGTCTTTTCCCTAAATCTGTCTCTCTTCTCCTTCTGAAATGGTGAGCAGACAGTTGTGAGATCACCGCTGACTGTGTGTGTGTGTGTGTGTGTGTGTGTGTGTGTGTAGGTATGTACAGGAACATACCTCAGCCAACCTCGGATACCGCTGACGGAAGGAGAACCACTCTTTTTCACGTGCCTGTAAGGCACACGCCACGGGTGAGGAGTCTGATCGGAGATCCCCACCTAAGGCTGGGACCCCAAAGGGTTGTAGGAGGAAGTGATGAATGAACCCACGGGACAGAAAACACGCCCCCGAGATTTCAAAGTCCACGGGTGTATGTGCTCAGATTTACAGTTTGGATTCGGGTCTTGACCACAGATTTTAACTCCGAGTGGTGGTGGGTTGGTAGTACTTTTAGGACCCTGGTGGGGCCAATGCCAGTTCCCTCTGGGAGGCGTCTCCAATCTAGACTCAGTGTGGTTGTAGGTGACCTTCAGCTGTAACATGTATTCCTATTTCAGACGTGTCCAAGTGTGAAAAAGTGCGTGTGGAACTGGTAACATGCGGTGTGTGCATGTGTGTATGCGTGCACGTGTGTGTGTGCCCATATCTGCCCATCTGTGTAAATCGTTTGCCTGTCTGAGCCATAGTCCAGCTGAGTTCCTCAACACTCTCTCCAACTCACTAATTCTCCCTTTAACCCTCTTCTGCCTAAAATGTGTTCTTCTTAACCACATGTTTTATTTCAAGAACTTTCTAATTTTTAAAAACTAAAAAAAATTTATTTTGAGAGAGAAAGAGAGAGAGGAGAGAGCAAGGGTGTGAGTGGGGTATGTGCAGAGAGAGAGAGGGAGAGAGGGTTCCCAGCAGGAGCCACGCTGTCAGCACAGAGCCTGAACTTGGGGCTTGAACCCCCAACCCTGGGATCATGACCTGAGCCAAAATCAAGAGTTGGACACTGAGCCATCCAGGCGCCCTTTGCTTTCCTAATTTTTAAAAAATAAACGTTTACCATTATTGCCCATTTTGTTTTTCTGTAGTTTCTGGTGCTTTTAAAAGTATATTCTCTCTCATTCGCCTCTGTTACTTCTTCAAGCCTCCTGAACATAATTATTTCAGTCTTAGACAAATTGTCCCACGCAACGAGTTTCATCTGGAGTCAGTTCATCTTCTCGTTGTTGGATTTGTTCTCTATCTTCCTGGGGCGTTAGAACATCCTGTGCTGTGGGTGAGGAGTTTGGGCTTCTCTTCCCCACCCCGTTTTTCTTCTTTTCCTTTTCAGCTGCCCTCAGTGGTCCCCGGGGCTGCCCATCCCACGCCCGGTCCCGCGTGGCTCTGTCCGTGGCACGGCACATGGATATCTCTGCTTCTTCTTGTTTCCCAGCCACGGCTCCTTGTTGGGCACACTGATCCCCCCTCTCTGTGTCTCTTTGCTCATCTGCTCATGCAGTTTCGAGCACCTGCTGTGTACCAAGCTCTGTCTTATCTTCCTTCTTTAGTGAAATGGACCACGTCTTGTTATTTATTCGACATCAAGTAGTTTTATGAGTTCTGTTTTCGTTTATGAGAAAGCTGGTGGAGTAGCGTGCATCCCTCTGAAGAACCCTTCTCGCCCCTCTGGTCCCTGATGGAACACTGCTTTCTGCAAGTCGCTGTCCTTCTATAATCATTCAGTGCCTCATTCTTGTTCAGCACTTCACAGCCTCAAAATGCTTTCTTATTTATCACCTCCGTTGTCACTTCAGCCAGGCACAATGCCGACATTCGTCCTGTTTTATGAAGGGTAACCGGAGGCTCAGCGAGGTCAGGGTGTCCCAGGGCCACCTCGCCAGCACCAAGCAGAGCAGAACCACACCTCGGATCATCTCATGGTTCAGACCCCTGCATCAGGCTCTTCAGATGGGACTTGGAATGTTGCCTGGGCAGAAGCCGCATCTTCTCTCTTGCTGTCCCTCGCTGGACCTGGAACATGCCTGCGTGTGATGTATTTGCCTAAGTGGGATGTGGAGCGCTAACGTTGGGCGTCTCGAGCACTGGCTGTGGTTGGACCCGTCCTGCGGGACTCTGGACCCTGGCCCTGCGGGAGAACAGGTGCCTACAGAAGTGGGTGGGGAGGAATGGGCCGCTGCCAGGCCCTCGTTATCGATGATGGAGGATTTATGCCCCAGCCAGAGTAATGGGGCTTCAAGGACCTCTTACATGTTCACGTTCGAAAAATCAGTAGGCATCGATCCCCATTACCGAGATGACTGAAGCCAGAGGTGGTGTTTATTTGGAGTTGTGCTTCTCGCACAATAGCACTTAGATCACGGGATTTTCTGTAATTACTTAAAAATGACAATGCATATTGAGTTAGCGATAAATCAGAGACCATTTGAATAATGTCGTCAAGGATCGAGGAGCGTGAATTCTTTGGGTTTCGTCCTAGCTGAGGAGCCATTGCTTCAAGGGGCACACGGGGTCTTGACATCCTGTGCCATCTACCCCGGGCTCTGACCTCAGCCTGTGGTGCCCTGTCGTCTTGACCTGGCTGTTGTGGGCACAGTGGACAAGCACCGGCCAGAGCCTGGAGCACGGAGGGTGCCGGGGGCAGAGAGGAGGCAGGGCTGGTGCCGAGGGACGTCCCCTACCCTGGGTGGCAGCAGGTGAGGGACAAGGAGTTCCCCTAGGTGACCGAGGTCATGAAGGCTTCAGCCACCTGAGCCTCCTACCTGGGGCCCAGGATCGTCCCTTGCCCCTCCCTTCTCACTCCTGCTCAGGCTGCTGGTTCGCTTGGGGCGATCTGCACAGTCTGCCAGGAGTGGGGGCCCTGCTTTAACAAGGATCCAGGTTCGCCACCGCTCGGCAGAGCCCCGTGTGGGTTCCAGACGGAGCCCCTTTGGGGCTGAGGGTTCCTTGCTGAATGGGTCTGATTCCAGGGGATGGCGGGGAAGGAGGAGGGAAGAGAGGAGAGCTCTGCAGGCCACCTCTTTAACGGCAGTAATTAAAACCATTTGCCCGTAGGGAACAGAAGTGGTAGGAAGTAGGCGCTGGTTATGGGGGTTCCCGAGCGTGTCATGTGACCTGGGGCTGGGATGTGGACAGGACCTGTTTGGGGACTGGCCTGGATCAGATTGGAAGAAATGTCCGGAGTCTCTCAGCACCTTCTTCTGGCTCTTCCTGTGCCACCGCTGTGGCCTTCTGTCTGGAGCTGTGCACCCCTGTCCCTGTGGCCTCCTGTGGCTCCTCACCCTGATGGCACAAGTCCCCATGGAAGACACGAATTACCCTTGGGCTCAATCCCATATTCCTGGGAATGGGTCAGGGGCCCATCCCCCGTCCGATCAGGACAGTGTTCCATTTACAAAAGGACTGGCTTTGTCCCGTTGCTGTGGACCAGTCATCTAAGGGGGTCCTCGGGAGCTGGCACACATTTTCAAGGGTGCCACCTCACTGCATTACCCAGAGTCCGTAAGGTGGCCTTTGTATGAGTGTTACCAGCGGGGGCCAGAGAACTAATTGCCATTCCCAAGGTGAGACGGTAACGCCCCAGCAGGATTTGAACCCACAGCTCCTGGATCCAAGGAGCATGAACCATGTGTCACGGCTCTCCGCCTCCCACCGTGCTGCCCTGTGTTCTAACTGGGGGACTTGGTGCATGCAAAGGGCCAGGGGCAGGCAGGCGGGCACCGCAGGTCGGGCTGGGCATCCCCAGGGTGGCTCTGCGGAGCGCTTCATCTGCAGGCTGGTTAGGTAGGCACGGCCCTCTGTGCTGCAGGTGGGGCCGTGAGAGTCCGTAAGACAGGCCCATCAGCAGAGATGCTCCGCACAGGGGTCGGGACGGACGGGGGATGTGAGTGCCCACGCGGCCCAGACCGGAGAATGAGGTGGAAGATGCAGGCAGGCATCCGGAGTGAGAAAGGGCGTAAAACCCAGTAACGAGCAAGGGAGGGGTTTGTTTGTTCGTTTGTTTGCGTATAAACCAAAGAGCCCAGATTGGCTTCCTCTGTCCATCCTCCTGATGAAGCCGCTGGGCTGCTTGCCCCAGAAATGCTCCCAGGATTCAGATTTCCCACCCCAAAGAATTCAAGACCGAGTGTGCAAGAAGCCAAGAACATTCACTTCCCCTCCGTCCCCCAGACGAGTGTTTTCCTTTCCCTGTGGTGACGCCTGGTGTCCGGGAGACGCGTGGCACTTACACGCAGCTGTCCACTTCCCTCGAGACATCTGGGCTCCCATAGACGTGGCAAAGAGCGCTATTAAAAAGGAGCGACTACAGGAAGGTGTAATGGCCCTAAAAATCAAGGTTAATTTTCTCTTTTTGAAGTAACTTGGCTATGTGTATATATATATATATATATATATATATATATATATATATATATATTTATTTTGCCTCCAGGGTTCAATTTTCTGAGCTCCTCAAGACTTTTTTTTTTAAGAGAAAGAATGAGCAGGGGAGAGGGACGGGGGAGGGAGGGGAGAGAGAGAGAAAGAGAGAGAGAGAACGTTAAGCAGATTCCATGACCAGCATGGAGCCTGACACGGGCTCAGTCCCATAACCCTGGGATCATGACCTGAGCCGAAATCAAGAGTCAGATGCTCAACCGCCTGAGCCACCCGGGTGCCCCTCCTCTCTATCCTTCAAGTATTAAAATGACTCTGATTTTGAATCAAGCTCGTTGGTCTTGAAAAGAAAATAACCGTGTGCCACATGGAGAACGAATCCCGTCTGGGACTAAGTGTGAGGACGTCTTTCTCAAGGCGACCCCTTCGTTTCTCCTGGCACCGAGGCCCTATCTCCCCTCACGGCTCACCCTGCGCGTATGGAGTCAGAAAGACCAGGTTCCGGAGGGGAGCTCTGTCTGGCACTGTGTGTTCTTTGGCGGATGACTTTGCATTCTGGATCTTGGTTTTCTCATTATGCGATAAAAAAAGGCCTATATTCAGGTCCGCATCAGAGGGTGGTTGGGATGAAATGAAATTTCATTTTGCGCATTTTGGGGAATCCTCTATAAATGTCCTCTCTTTACTAATGACACTAATAATTACTATCGCTACTCAGTGCTCTCTCAACCATCTATTGGGAACCTACTGTGTGCACGCTCCTGCTCCAGCAGCTGGAGGAAGGAATGGGGTTGAAATCGTCTACTTGCAAAATTTATGGTGTTTTTCGTGCAGGCTTGTGCTCCCGGAAACAAATCACTACTCAGTACCTGGGACATTGCAATAATACGTTTTAATGAAAACTTAATTAATTCGAAATGATTGCTTTGTTGTAAGTAGAAGGAGAGAAAAATCATTAAAAATTGGCAAATGGGAGAAAAAAATGCTGTTATATAAGCACATAGGAGAGACATATAGAGGTAATGAATATTTCTAAAATAAGAAAATGTTAACACTTTGTAAAGTTATTTCCTTAATTTGGAGGGCTGTTTCAACTTGTTCCCCAATAAAAATGAAAGAATTGAGTTTTGCGGTTTGTGCAGATGAATGGGGAAATCTATGTAGGCTTTTCCCCCCCCTTTTAAAACCGTTTTCCAGTGGGGTTTAGAGATATAGGTTCATGTGGGGCTTCAAGTGTTTGTTCACTTGGCTTGGTTCTTGCGGGAAAACACAGATCTCAGGACCAGAAGATGAGCTAAGTCGCCTCTGAGTCCCAGGCGCACCACTAGCCGGGTCATTGTTCAGACGTCGTAGGGGCCTCTTGGTTGATGTCTGGGTCCCGCGTGAGCTGCCCAGAGGGGCACCTCCATGAGCGAAAGAGGCAGGCCACGGGGTCAGAGGTGATGAGCTCCACCAGTTGAAAGTCCCTCATCCTGAGCGAGTCCCGGGCCCGATGGGAGCCGCGGCCCTCCCGTGTCTAAAACAGGATTGTCCAAACCCAGCAGCTCTGCCTCTACGGCCCACGCCCGGTCCTTCCACTGTGTGGATCTGCCACGTTTGCAGGGGTGGGGGAGGGGGGTGAATGACTTTTGAAGGTCACGGGGTCTGACCCATCTGCCAGTTTTCCTGTGACTGATCCTGCATCATGGGTCGTGACTGATTCTAAATCATTCCCATTCATCTGGCTTCTGTTGGGTCCAGAGCTGTGCTGGTCCATGTTTAACAAGCCAGTCTATTGAGGGGGTGGGGGGAAGGAAAGGCTTGACGTATGGCGTTTGCCCGTTTCTGCGGTATAAGTGCCCCCACCCTGGCCGACTGCAAGCTGCCCGCCTGATGTCACGGGATGCTGAGGAGCAAGGAGGTGCCCCAGTCCACCACCAGTCGGGTGTCTCCGGGGGAAGGGAACTCACTCACTGCTGGCTGAGCGTGTGATTGGGCCGGAGAATATCCGCTAACAGTCATTGCATGATGTGAGCCGGGCTCTGTGCTCACTGTTGTACCTACACGGTCTCATGCCAACATCAGCACGGTCCTGGGATTCGGTTCCTTGGCGCAGATTGTTGTGTGACCTGCCCGAGGTCGTTCGGCCGGGAGGAGGCGGACTTCAGTCAGGATGGCCGACTTCAGGGCCCGGGCTTTTCTGGAAGGAGGCCACTGCAGATCTCAGCCTGGGTGTTTTCTGTTCCTGGTAATTTTTCCAGCCTGCAGAAAAGTGCCTTGAAACATTAAGCACGTCCTGTTACGTTTGGTTCTTTATTTTGAAGTCAATTTATCAAATTTCCCGATGATTATTGTGCAGCTCGCAGATTAGTAAACATATTTGTAAACACTCCTTGATGGTGTTTTCTTCACTCTAAGAACTGCAGATATGTGCTGTTTATGTTTTCTTTCTGCTTTGTGTTGGGGTTGGTCCCATTAACAGGCGAGAGTGCAGACATATGGGTCTTAAATAAAAAAAAGGGACTTTCTAACAGCTTTTCTGTGATTAGGGGAAGAAACAGCCCTACGTGAAGGGAGCTATTTGGAGCAGAGAGGTTTTTAATTAGGGCGATATTCCAGTGCTGAGTGACAGAGCGGTTCTTGATTAACAGAAGCCAGGATAGCTTTCCCTTGGAAGGGCATTGACACACACAGGCACGCCAAGCCGATTTTTCACGGAATTAAGCCCTTCACCCAAACTGGCGGAGGCATGAAGCATTTGTCCAACTGAGCACAGTACAAAGTGGTTTGGAACACGAGCAGTCATCTGGAGAATCAGGCTACGTGCATTGCCAAACCGGGCCATTTGTCGTCATCAGCGGCAGCGGTAGATATCTAGGAGGGTCTGAGTCTGTGGGTTACGCTCCTCAGCCCCGCACAGACTGCCCCCAAGGAGACAGCAATCTCATGCCCCCAGGCCAGGTTTGAGATCAACCCAGCCTCCGGAAACACAGATCTGCGGAGACATCCCTTCAGGTGGAATCCGCCGTCTCCTGGCCCGCAAAATGTCGCGGAAAGGGCATCTCCAATAAGCAGTGACATTGTTGTTTTCATAAAAGCAAGAGCCATTCGTTAAAAGGATTCAAGTGATGTATAAGGAAGCAAGCAACAAATGGCCTGAAATCCTACCGCTCATGAATAATCACACAGTTGGCGGCTTCCCTGGTTACAGACGGCCCCACACACGGTGGCGTAAACCCACGACCATCTGGTTGTGCTCACAGATTCTGTGGGTCAGGGACTTGGACCGGGGGTATGTGTCTCTCCCCCGTGACGTCTGGGTTCCCTCGCTTGGGAAGACCCTGTTGCCTGGCGGTGGCTTGATGGGCTAGACGCCGGAATCTTCTGGAGGTGACTTCGCTGGGCTGTGCGGCGCCTGGGCGGTGGGTGAGGCCTCAGCAGAGACAGCCTGCCACATCACCTGCCCGTGGGGCTGAGTTACTGTGGTCATCCTTCAAAAGCACACTCTGCCCCAAGTGACCCTCTTCCCAGACAGCCCTTTAGGCATGTATATGGGCGACTGATAGAGAGCAGCATCTACAATGAACGGAGAATCTGCAGATTTACAGATGAAAACACTTTCGTAAGAATGGAAGTATCTCATCGTGCTTTTGAAAGTACAAATTAATAAATTTAACTGCACAGAAGAAAAAGAAAGTGATGTAAAATGCAAAGACCTTTAACTCCAGTTTTTGAAGGGCCAGGCATATTCTCTCCTAAATGATCTAAGAAGGAAATAAATTAATTACAAAACCAATGAAAGCATGCAGTCATTATTTTTTAAAAATACGTCCCCCCCCCCCCAACTTCAGTCACTGAGGACTGACTCCCATGAGGAGACGCGGCGATTCTGGCTTTTATCCACTCCTCCTGCCCCAACCCCTGCCAAGCTCTGTTGCTTATATTGCTTTTCCTGTGGTGGTTTGTGATGCTGACATTCTAGGGCAACCAGTCCCTCCTCAAAGAGTTTAAAAGTCTTAGCTCTATGTTAATATGGATTCAGAGCCTGGTTGTTTCATGGTGCATGTATGCATGCGTGTATGTATATAGGTATACATGTATGTATATGTTTGTATGCATGTACATATATATGTATACGTGTCTGCATGCACCTGTTATGGTTTCTTTGTCTAGTATTTTTCTTTTTTGCTTCATCTCTTGGTAGGTTGCATTTTTTGCAAGATTTTTATCAAGAAGAGCGCATAGGTGATTTAGTTCTCAAATTCTTTTTTTTTTTTAATGTTTATTTGTTTTGAGAGAGAGAGAGAGCACACACGTATGAGTGGGGAAGGGACAGAGAGAGTGAGAGAATCCTAAGCAGGCTCCACGCTATCAGCATAGAGCCCGACACAGGGCTGAAACTCACGACCAGGAGATCGTGACCTGAGCCAAAATCAAGAGTTGGACACTTAACCGACTGAGCCACCCAGACACCCCATTTGTTCTCAAATTCTTTAATGTTGGAACATGTGCGTGTTGCTGGAGCAGTCACCCTCTGTCGGGGCGGGCCACCTGGGTACACCAGCTCTGTCGGGAGCGTGCAAAGCCCTCGGGTGTGGGGAGTTGCCGTGAAGCATTCTGGGGCCCGCGCACTTTGCGGGGGCCCACTTGCCTGCCTTCTCTCCAGGCTACACTGTGAGGACAGTGGTGCTTTCAAACGGGGCCCTGTGGCCTGAGCCCACGGGGGCAGCGAAGGGGCAGTTGCTGCCTGGAGGGCTGGCCTTGGGCTCCCTCCTGTGTGGGGGTTTCAGCTCCACATGACCTTGGCCCGGCCCTCCTGGTCGAGAGCTGCTGTCCAAGGTGCTCACTCTTACTCTCTCCCGTCCGTCCTAGCTGCCGCTCCTGGGGCCGGGCATGGAGAGGACAGGCTGGAGGGGTCGGGAGCTGAGAGCCAAGCTGCAGCCATCGGGCAGTCTGTCCCCCGCTGGCAAAGGACAAGCCCCACATCCGATCGTGTGGCATCTGGGACCGTGGCCACCAGCTCTGCCGCGTGTGACATTGTGGATGGCATGGTCTCCGTGGGTTCCTCAGGTTGGTGTAGACGCCGAGGCAGGGCAGGATTTAGAGGCTCAACATCCTCTTTAACACGGCCTTGGGGTGTATCAAAAGTTCATCTTCCTGCTTCTGTGTGGCCCGGTTCCCCCCTCTGTGTGACGGAGATCTTTGTAATCCCCACCTCAAAGGGCAACGGTGGGTGTGAGTGGGCAGTCACGTGTGGGATGCTCGCGGCAGGACCTGGTGCAGAGGAAGGCTTAGACCCCCACCCCAGGGCTGCTTCTGTGCCTCACTTGATGGCTTCCCATCGAGGCCTGGCTCTTCTGGTGGGTTCACAGAGAGAACAGATGTTCACGATGCACGACTCCGTCCCGTGATCGGCCACTCTGGCCTTATTGCTATTCTAAATGATTTTTACTAAGTGTCTCTAACCAGTTACGCATAAAATAATGGAAGGAAAAGGATTCTCATTAAAGAGGAGTTTATTTGGGTTGTAAAGGCAGGGTCTGCTAATTGCACCCTGGATGACACAGAACGAGGCTGTTGGCGAGCACTGATGGAGACAGCGGCCATGGGTCGTGCTCTGGCCGCATCTAAGGCTGGCCACTGGGCTGCCCCAGCACGGGCTTTGAGGGGGAACACCGGGGGCCCTGTCTGCTTGCTCTAGAAGCAGCCTCCGGCGTGGCTGAGTACCAGGGAAAGCCCAGACCCGGGATGGGGGAGCCTGGGGCCTGGGGGGCGGGCAGGGCTGCCCGAGGCACCTCCCCTGGCCCAGGGATCATCCCGGCTGAAGTCTGAGCAGCCCCGTGGGATGGTCATGACCCTGGTTTCTCTCTGGAGGCAGTAAAGCCGGGGTCTCCTGAAGGAAGGCCTCCCAAGTAAGGGGGGTCGGGGGCCGGGCTCAGTTCTTCACATGGTCACACTCTTCATCCGTAAGGTCAGGGAGGAATCTCTCTCTCAGGGGGCCGAGCCTAGAGCTTGCGTGCAGTAGGCACTTAATAAAACGGTCCTTTGCTGTCATCAGTAGTAACGCGTCCCTGTCCTTCATCCAACAGGTGAGTTCCGAGCTTGCCCTAGGTGCCGGCTGTTGCTTACTTCAGGGGAAGTCCCTTCCTTGTGTCCTCAGAGGCCACGACAGTCAGGAAATGACAGGTAAATGGCCATATCACGTCATGTCGTTGTAAGGACGCTAGTGATCTGGGTGAGGGGACGGATGGCGGTTTCAAAGGGGCCTCCGAGGAGAAGGCACTTAAGCTGAGACCCAGAGAATCTGGGGGGGTGGGCACCTGTCCCCTTGGCCCTCTGCCTGGGTCACCCGGCTGCCTGGCCACCAGTGAAGGCCTTCCGAGCCCCCTGCCCCTGCAGCCCCTCTGGCCCGGTGCCCAGGCTCTGCCGGGAATCTGTGACTCATCTTAGGACAGAGGGACTTGTTCTGCTTGGGTGGCTTGAAACTTTGCTTTGTGCTGGGGCAGGACCCTCGCCAAGTGGTTCCTCGGGGCTCCTCCAGCAGGTGGGTGTTCCCCATGCTCCTGAGGGTGGGAAGAGGCTGCTGATTCTTGAGCTGGTTCTGTGTGGCTGCGGATCACCTCTGGCCCTGCTGTGTGTCACGGGAGATTCTCCCGGCCCCACCCTTCCTGTGCACACGGTGGAACAGGCCTCAAGAGTGAGCTCAGACCCCCTTGTGCCCCCCCAGCCCCACGCAGCTCTGAGCTGACTTCCTCTTGCTGTCCCCAGCACCTGCCAGAGGAGAAGCTCACGGTGGGTCCCTGAGATGGACCAGATACCTTTGCATCCCTTGAGGCTTGTGGGGACGTGCTTGAGAAGGGTTCATTCTGCCTTTGCTGGGTACAGCGTTCCACACGGATCCCCCGGATCGACTTTGTTGTGCGTTTCTTCACGTTTTCTCTGTCTTTGCTGCTGTTTCTTGCTTCTCCTCTTAGTTGCTGAGCCACGTATTGAAATACCCCAGGTGAGTGTGGGTTCGTCTGTCTGTCCTTGTAGTTTTGCTCACTGTTGTTTCTTGAAGTTGCATTACTATGTATGTGCCCATAAATTTAGAGTTGTTTTTTTAACCTTCCTGGCACACTGACAATTTTATTATGAAGTGTTTCTCTTTGTCTCCAAATTTCTTTCACTTAAAGTCTACTTTAGTATTAATATAGTTTCACAGCTTTGGTAAGATTTGGTGGGATGCATATATGCGTCCATATGGAATACATGGATATAGATACACACATACACATATGTACAGATGTACATTTAGACTATGTATATATACGTAAGTTACATACGTATATGTGTGTGTTTTTACCCTTGAATAAGTAAATATGCTATAGATATGTGTGTTTCAACACTACACGGGTACAGTTGGGTCTTGATTATTTTTTTATCCAGCACACCATCTTTACTTAACTGGAAGCTTGGTGCAATTGCATTTTTTGCTGTGACGTGGATGAACCTTGAAGGTGTTACACAAAATGAAACAAGAGAGCCACAGAAGGACAAATACTACACGATTCCACCTATATGATGTTCCTAAAATAGTCAAACTCGTAGAAGCAGAGGCTGGAGGGAGGGGGGACATGGGCAGACATTGTTCAGTGGGCATAAGGTTTCAGTTGTGCTGGATGAATTAGTTCTGGAGGTCTGCTGCACAGCACAGGGTCCGTAGTTGGCAATACTGTGTTGTGCACTTAAATATTTAACTTTAATTTTCAAGGAGTATTATCACTGAATGTGGCATTCTTGGTTGGCATTATTTCCTGTTTTGCACTCTAAGGCTATTAGTCATTTTATCATAGTTTTCATTGTTTCTGTTGAGATGTTGGCTGTCATTTTAGTAGCTGCACTTTAAAAAAAATTTTTACTCTTATTTAAAAAAAAACCCTTCTTTGTTTAAGGATAAATAGTTTTGCTGTAATATGTTTTGGTGGTGATTTTGCTTTATTTTTTCCTGGTTGGGACTTGTAGGGTTTCTTGCTTCTGTGTCTCGATGTCTTTCTTTCACTTTGGAAAATCCTCAGCCAGTATCTTTTCACTTTTTCATTCTCATTAATTCAATCTCTTACCTTCTTTTGGGACTCTGACTATGTGTATATGAACCTTATTCCTGTGTTCTTTCTATTTTTTGCCTGTTCTGCTGTATTTTCTATCCTTTGTACCTCTATTGTTTATTCTGAACACTTTGGGCATCTATCTTCTATTTTACTAAACCTCTCTTCGGCTGTATCTAATTTTCTCATAAGCCCATCCACTTAAATTCACTTTCGTAGTTGGATTTTTCAGATTTAGAGTTTCCATGTTTTACGAAAGAAGTTTCCACTTCCAAACTGAACTTTTCAGTGTATCCTTTGTCTCCTTGATCATTATGAACAAAGTCACTTTAAAGTGTACGTGTGACACTGATAAATTATGTGTCTGGCCTCTGTGTTACGTCTTTTGGTTCTGTTCATGTTGTCTTGACTCCTGTCCATGGTTATCGTGTGTCAGATGTTGTGTTTTTATTGGTATTTATTTTTTGTTTGTTTATTTATTTACTTATTTGAGAGAGAGAAAAGAGAGAGAGAGAGAGAGAGAGTGAGAGAGAGAGCAAGCAGGGGAGGGGCAAAGGGAGAGAGGAAGAATCCCAAGCAGGCTCAACACACAGCACAGAGCCTGATGTGGGGCTTGATCCCATGACCCTGGGATCATGACCTGAGCTAAACTCAAGAGTCAGATGCTCAACCCACTGAGCCACTCAGGTGCCCCAGATGCTGTGTTTTTAAAGTTTGAAGAAATCAGATACCTTCTTTCAGAGGTAGTTTTACATCTCTGTCAGTGCTTCAGCACTGGAGATCTGGGATCTCTTCAGTTCACCTCCGGGTGCTGAGTGATAACACGGAACCCATATCCCCCTAGAAAGTCCGTCTACTTCCAGTTCACCAAGACTAGTGTGTTCGGCCCTTTGGTGTTCCAGCCAAAGCCAGAAGGGTCACCAGGATGCACTTCTGGTGTCCCAGACCTGCAAGGGTGTGAAAGCACAGCTCAGTTGGCCTCTCTGTTGCTCCCTTTGGTTTCAACAAAGTGTCCCCAGGGGTAAGGAAACTACAAATATAGGCTTGACTCCATTTTCTTGTAGATCCTGGCCTGCCAGTTTTCACTATCTTGTGAATTCTTTAATGATTTTTTGTTTGCTTGCGTGTTTTTTTAAGAAAAAAATTGTAAAATACATGCAATATGAAATTTGCCATCGTAACTCTTTAAAATTTATTTCTGAGAGAGAACGAGAGAGAGAGAGAGCTTGTAGAGTGTGAGCAGGGGAGGGATACAGAGAGAGGGAGACACAGAATCCGAAGCAGGCTCCAGGCTCCGAGCTGTCAGCACAAAGCCCGATGTGAGGCTTGAACCCACGAACTATGAGGGCATGACCTGAGCCAAAGTCAGATGCTTAACCGACTGAGCCACCCAGGTGCCCTCATTTTTAATTTTTAAATATATTGAGGTGTGTTTTATGGCTGAGCACCTGGTTTGTCATGGAGAGTGTCCCATGTGCATTTGAGAGTGTCACTGGTTCAGGTTTGGTGGGGTGCTGTCTAGATGCCTGTTGGACCTTCTGTTTCTTCCTTCCTTCCTCCCTCCCTCCCTCCCTCCCTTCCCTCCTTCCTTCTTTGTTTATTTTTGAGGAGGAGAGACAGAGTCAGAGCATGAGCAGGGGAGAAGCAGAGGGAGGGAGACACAGAATCCGAAGCAGGCTCCAGGCTGTGTGCTAACAGCTCAGAGAACTACAGGGCTCCAACCCATGAACTACGACATCATTACCTGAGCCAAAGTCAGACGCTTAATCTACTGAGCCATCCAGGCACCCCATCCTATCTTAAAATGTTCGGTTTGGTGGTACTAAACGTACTGATAACATCACACAAGCACCAACCCATCCTTCTCTCTAGACTTCCTTTCATCTTGAAAAACTGAAAATCTGTACCCATGAAATGATGACGCCTCAGTCCCCCAAGTCCCCAGCTCCTGGAAACCGCCATTCCACTTTCCGTCTCTCTGGTTTGGATGACTCTAAGTCCCTCACCTAAGTGGAATCATACAATATTTGTCTTTTTGTGATTGGCTTATTTCACTGAGCATCATGTTCTCAAGGTTCGCCCAATGGCATAGCATGTGTCTGACTTTCCTTCTTGTATAGTATTCCGTTGTATGTATATGCCACGTTTTGTTTATGCATTTATCCATCCATGAACTTGGGTTGCTCACATAGTTGAGTTCTTGTGAATCATGCTGCTATGAACATGGGTGTACAAATATCTCTTTAAGATCCCACTTTCAATTCTTTTGGGTATATAGCCCTGAGTGGCATTGCTGCATCATATAGTAACTCTATTTTTACTTTTATGAGGAACTGTCACTTTTCTGCAGTGGCTGCACCATTTTGCATTTCCATCAATGGTGCATGAGGATTCTGGTTTCAACACATCCTGTCAAATACCTGTTATTTTCTCTTTTCTTGATGGTGGTCATCCTAATGGGTGTGAGGTCATATCTCACTGTAATTATGATTTGCATTTCCTTAATGATCATTGATGTTGAGCACCTTTTCATGTGTTATGACCAGTTACATGTCTTTGGAGAAATATCTATTCAAGCCCTTTGATCATTTTTTTAATAGATTTTGTTGTTGTTGAGCTTTAGGAGTTCTCTACATATTCTGGATGTCAGTCCCTTATCACACATACAATTTGCATATATTTTTCTTCCATTTTGTGGGTTGCCTTTTGACTCTGTGGAGGGTGTCTTTTGACACCCTTTTAGAATTTTCATGGTCTAGTTCTTTTTCTGTGCTTTTGATGTCATATCCAAGAAATCATTGTCAGATCCAATGTCATGAAGCTTTTGCCCTATGTTTTCTTCTAAGGATATTATTGTCTTAGGGGGTACATTTTTTTAAATTTTTTGTTTGTTTGTTTTGGTTGGTTGGAGTCTGCCCCTTGGGATTCCATTTGAATTTTAGGATGCGTTTTTCTATTTCTGCCAAACATCATTGGGATTTTGATAGGGATCGCATCAAGTCTGTGGTTGCTTTAAAGAGTATTAACAACTTAAAAATATAAGTCTTCCAATTTGTGAACGGGGCGATTTTGGGGGGGGGGGTTAATATAATTTATTTTTTATTTTTATATTTTTCTTTTTAATTATTTTATTTTAGAATTTATTGCTGTTTAAAAAAACATTTTAATTCCGTATGGCTCACATACAGTGTTATATTAATTTCAGGTATACAATACAGTGATTCAACAATTCTGTATATGACTCAGTGCTAATCAAGGTAAGTGTGCTCTTAACCCCCTTCATTGGCTTCACCCATCAACATGGCATTTTTTATGCCATCTTTAATTTTTTCAGCTGTGTTTGTACGTCTTTCACCTCCATGGTTAAATTAATCCCTAAATATTGTACTCTTTTTGATGCTATTGTAAATAGAATTATTTTTGTATTTGCTTTTTTAGATTGTTCATTGTTAGTGTATAGAAACGCAACTGAATTCTGTGGGTTGACTTTCTGTCCTGCTGCTTTACTGAATTGATTTATTTGTCCCAAGCGTTCTTTGTGTGCGATCTTTAGGGTTTTCTACGTATGAGATCATATCATCTGCAGACAGAGAAAATTTTACTTCTTCCTTTCCAATTTAACTATCTTTTACTGATGTTTTCTTGCCTCAGTGCTCTGGCTAGAACCTCTAGTACTTTGTGAAATGTATTCTGGACGTGGGCATCCTTGCCTTGTAAATCATCTTAGCCTTTCGCCATTGAGTGTAAACTTGGCTGTGGGTTTTTCACATACGGCTTTTATTATGTTGAGTGGAGGTGATTTCCCTGTGTTTCTAATTTTTGGAATTTTTTTTATTAGAAAAGGGCATTGAGTTTTGTCAAAAGATTTTTCTGTATCGTATGAGATGAGATGATCATGTTTTGTTTTTTTTTCCTTTATTTGGTTAATGATGTGTATTACATTGATTTTCACATGTTGAGCCATCTTTGGATTCTGGCAGTGAGCCTAAGTCTCATCGGCAGACCCCCCCCCGCCCCGGGCATCCCCAGAACATTTCTATAGGGTCCCACCCATTGAGGTGTTATTTGCATTCTTTGTGGTCCTGCATTTGGGTTAAAGTACAAAAACACCTCAATGCCCTTGAATGAATCCTGGTAGTACCTAAATTCCAACTGTAGTTGTTGTGTTCTGTGCAGTAAAAGGAAGCTGTCCATTTCACTCAAGAACGTCCTTCGTGAGGCAGGAGAAGCTACTTGTTTAATGTGGTCTTGATCCTTGCGTACACATCGTGTGAATACTCCGTGTGACCGACCGGGAAGTGTGCACCGTGGACGCTCTTACTGCTCACTGAACACAACGGTGCTTGGCTTGCGAGCCAAACTGGTCCCTGTTTTCACCGAGCACTGTCTTTCCTTGAAAGAACAGCTGCCAGACAAATTATGATTCATTGAAACTTGGGTGCTTGGCGGACACGTTCTCAAAAATGAAATCACTTCAAGGAAAACAACTGACAATACGAATTGTAATCATATTGATAAACTTGGAACTTTCAGATGAAAGTTAGACTCTTGTCACACTCGCACCCGCTACCAGGAGCTTGCCCGTGTGTGGGCACTGGAAGACGTCCCTGGTGGTGTGAATGGCGACACTAACACACGTGACTTCCTGAAACCTGTCGACGTGAGGAAGATCTGCCTGGCTCAGCAAAGTGACATTTCCAAACGGTGAGTGTGTGACGTTGTAAACCCGCGTGTGACCAGGGGGTCCATTCAGAGCGCCAGATTCAAGAGACTTCGATTTGGTTCTGCTCAGGACGAGGTTTCCGGTTCCTTGGAGCTTCTCAGTTGATGTGAATGTGCAGCCAGGGTGACAGCCGGGGGAGAAGGGTTCCCCCTAGCTTGTGCACTGAGCAAGGGCAGGGCTGGGAAGACTCGGGGTCCCAGGCTCCCCATCAGTAATTCTGGGGACCAAAGAGAAGGGCAGACACGGCTTCCTGTGGAGCCTCACGGGGAGGCCCTGATGGGTCTCAGGGCTGCAGCAGGTGGGGCTGAGCTGGGCAGTGACACTGGGGGACAGGCAGGGCTGGTGGGCCCGGGTGGGGGATGGACCCCAACTCCCTCGGCAGGAGTGGATTCTCTGGCTGGTCTTACGGGGTGGGTGGGACTTGGTACCCATGGGACGGGGAGCGTTCAAGGAAGATTGTCCACAGAGCTGAGCCCGGAGTTGAAGCCTGAAGCCAGTCTTGGGGTCAGCGCCGTGGACAGGATGGGGCGTGTGAGAGAAAAAGGGCGTCTGGTCCAGGGCTGGCAGGTCCTTCCTGAAGCCGGCAGGGCTGGTCTTCAAGATGAAGTGATGTCCCAGAGAGCCCAGTCTCTCTCCCCTGACACAGAGCAGCTCTTGCCAGAAGCTTTAAGCGGCCAGGCCTTGAACGTGGTCTTGAATATTTCATTTGATCATCTCTTTACAAACCCCGTGAAGTGGTGCTGGGCCCTTACTTGGCCGATGAGGAGAACGGGGCTCAAAGCGGCCAGGGATTTCCGGGCAAGCAGCTGAACCTGGACGTGAACCCGGGTTCACCTGGGCCCCCAAACTGTCCCACAGCCTCTTCCCTTTGGGCTGGCCCTCAGAAGGTGGCGGCTGGATTGGAAACTGCGCACTGAGTGCTTCCCGAAGTGGCTGCTGTTGGTTATTTTGGGGACGTGGGGATGTGGCTGGGATTTAGGTGTCCAAAATATCTCCTGTGACACCAAGCCGGAGCCTGAGGCTCTGAGCCCTGGATCTGCTCTGAGCTCAGCCGGGATGAGGGCTCCAGGCGTCCTCAGGCAGAGCTACCCCCACCCCTTGGAGCCCGGCTGGGGGGCTCTCATCTCCTGGCTGGTAGTCTGCGGCTTAACTGCCTCTTGTGGGCGCATTAAGGTATTAATCGCATCATGGTCTGGCTGTGCCTTTCATCTCCTGCAAATAAGTGCAGTGGGATTCGATTTCACGGACAAAGCCCTTAGCGGTGCAGCTGACAGGGGACGAGGAATGCAGGGACCGCTAAGAACATCGATTCTGTCTGTGGTGCGCGTGCCTCCCGATGAAACGTGAATGTGAATGGTGGGACCCAGCACCTCCACACGGGGCAGCCTCCTCACCCAGAAAGGGCTCCTGCTGGCTCAGGGGAAGCCCGCTTTTGCATCCAAGTCTCCACGAACCGGGCCGTGTGGCCTTGGGCAATGACTTAACCTCTGAGCCTCCTCGGGTCCGGGGAGGGTGAACCGGGTGCATGGCCTGTGCCTGGCGGCCAGGGTGCTGTGGTGGGGGGGCCGCCTTTCCTTGTCCTGCAGTCTGGGGAGCTCTGCTCCATCTGTCGTATGGATTGAAGTGTGGAGGGGCTCCCCGAGTGCAGGTTTGTGGCAGGTGCCAGGAGGTCTAGAAAACTGTTGGCAATGGAAGGGCCTGCTCCCTTTCCAGGGTCACTGGATGCAAAGGACGTCCTGCTTGGAAAGGGTGAGTGTTGTGTGGTCAGTGGAATCAATCACACCCCCAAAGGTGTCCGTGTCCTCAAGCCTGGACCCTGTGGAGCTGTTGTCACAGGGCAAAGGGGAGTTATGGTCACAGGTGGAATAAGGGTTGCCAGTCGGCTGACCCTGTGACGGATTCCCCAGATGGGGCCAGTGCATCCGGGTCCTTATAAGAGGGGGGGTCGGGCTCAGAGGGAGACGTAGACACTCCACCTGCTGTTGCTGGTTTGGAGGGAGGAGGGGCCGGGAGCAAGGAACACAGAGCCCCCAGAACCTGGAAGAGGCAAACACAGGGCTCCTCCCCGGGAGCCTCCGGAGGGAGGGTGGTCCCGCCAGCACCTTGATCTCAGCCCCGTGTGACCCATTTCTTGCTTGTGAGCTGCAGAACCACAAGGTAACAAACGTGGGTGTTACTGCAGCAATAGGAAATGACCCGCCCGGGTGGCTGGTCCTTACGCATCCCAGGCTGCTCCGGGAGGGTGGGGGTGTGCACCCTGGTTTTGGCATCACAGGCTTGCAGGGGGCACAGAGCACAATGCCTCCCACCCTGCAAACATCCAGGTGTGCTTGCTGGGCCGGCGGCATCTCACTCCACCTCGCGGGCTGGCGTGGCTGCCCACAGTTCACAGGTGAGGCGGCTGAAAGGGAGCTGGCCAGGTCCCTCTCGCAGCCCCCAGCTCTAATTTGGTGGCTCTGTCCCCACAGCGTCCCTTTTCTCCAGGGCTGAGCTGAGCGCTAGTCGGAAAGCTCTGTCGGGGGATCCCAGGAAGAGAGAAAACCTGAGACGCAGTACAGGGGTGTGTCCCTGAGTGAGACGCTCAGACCACGGGCCTCCTGTGGCCCTGAGATCCCATGGCCCTGAGATCCCGTGGCCCTGGTATCCCATGGCCCTGGGGTCCTGTGCCTCTGAGATCCTGTGCCCCTGAGATCCCGCGGCCCTGGGATTCTGTGCCCCTGAGATCCCGTGGCCCTGGGATCCCATGGCCTGTGAGATCCCGGAAACCGGGAGAAACACAAAGCAGAACAGTCTGAAAATCAAGGGCTCCTGTGCTTTCTTATTCAATAACATTAAACAACAATTATTCATGCAGAAGAAAAACTTTTCATGAAGAGTGAACTTGACGAAGACCATAATCACGGGGGCACCAGGTCCCATAAATGTTTAGAATCTTTCCTTAAAGGCTTTTCTTACATTGCCTTATGTGCACGTGCAGCCTGACTGTAGGGCCTGGTCGTGACCCAGCAGAGCCCTCTCGAGGGGCACCCGGGGCCACGTAGCCACACTGTCGTGGATCTGGGGGTCCCGGAATCGAGGCGGGGGGGGGCGGAGATGGCCTGTGGACTGCCGCCCTCAGGGCCCAGGACTCCCAAGCAGGCCCCGGCCGGGGCGGGGCCACAGCCAGGCTTGTCTGCATTTTCTTGGTCAGACCCGTGAGCTGGCCCCCTGCAGAAGCCACATCCACTGCCCCAGTGCCCTTGGTGGCCACGGCATTCGGAGCCAGCCTGCAGAACCAGAGTCTTTGCTTCAGGAACCCTCCGCCAGCGAGGATAGGCTGCCAGGTGCCGAGGGGCCCTGGAGCTCCCTAGGGGTGGGGGTGGGGGGCGGGAGAGGGCTGGACTTCGTCCTGGTGAATGAGGAGGGTGGAGGGGCATACTTCCTGACAGGGGGACTGTGGGGACCACTCGGGGCCTGCAGGCATCTCCCCACGACTAGAGAAGGGAGTCCCCACACTCACGTGGTCCTGTGTCTCATCCACGCATGGCAGTGCCTTCCGTCCTAGCTCTGGATGGTGGGGAGGGGCAGTGGTTGGTGACGCTGGGCCCGCAGGGCCTGAGGGCTGGAGTGGGGACACACGGGGCCGCAGTCTGGTGGCTCCTGCCAGGGCCCGCCCTCGGTGTTCCCTGCGAGTTCTCAGCCTCAGTGCCAGGGAAAGAGGTGATGTGGGGGAAAGGAAGATGCACATTGCTGTCCTGAGGTCTTCCACCTGGAGAAGGGAGTCCAGGCACGTTCCTGGGGTTGGGAGCCGTGGTCCCGGAGACCTTGAGTGTCTCTTCGTGGCCCTCAGCATAAAGGAGAGCCTCCTTGCATGGCCTCCAGACCCTGCTGGATGCAGCCTGACCCCCCTTCTGGCCTCACCCCCCACCTCACCCGGTGCTCTCTCCTCTCCAGCAGCAATGGCTTTCCCTGGTGGGTTGTGGTGCCTCCGACCACAGGACTTTGCACATATTGTTTGTATTCCCTTTCCTCTTGGTCTCACGACTCCTCCCCACTCCTTGGGCCTCCACTCAAACATTACTTCCTTAGGAACACTTTTTTACCTTCCTGACATGGCCACCCCCTCAGACCTCCTTCCCAGAGCCCTGTCTCTGTTACAACTTGACATCTGTTTGCATAATGATCTGACTGGTGAAGTTCCATGCGAAAGGGACCTGGCTTGCTCGGTTGTTTCACTCTGTGTGTCTGGGGGAAAGGGCAGCCATCACGATTACAGCGCCTACCTTACAGCCCCCAGGTGCCACGCCAGTTCTGAGAGCCTTACATAAATTTCCTCACCAACTTTGCAAAGCAACACCCGGGCAGGTGCCATTATAATCTCCTTTCTAAAGAAGAGAAAAAGGACCATTTGGGTAGCCAGGATACCTGAGGTCAAACCCAGTAAACTGAGGCACAGCAGGGCTAACCAGGATACCTGAGGACTTCGACGTGGGGCTTGGATGCACGAAACCACGAGATCATGACCTGAGCTGAAACCAAGAGAAGAAAGCTTAACCGACTGAGCCCCCCGACGCCCCTCAAATGTCATTTTTGTGGCTATAGATGACACTGACGTGTCTCTGCTGCTTGCCATTCATCACTTGTGATTTTGACAGAGAACGTTGGTTCTTGTGGGGACAATGGCCGTCCACCCCAGTGGTCAGGATCAAGTTGGCCCACAGAGCCTTCGAAGCTAGGAGCCTTCCCAGCGCTCACGTCCCTGGTGACATCCCAGGAGCTCGGCGGGACCCCGCGTGCCCTGCGAAGGACAGCCCATTCCCCTCCAGCCGTGACAACGCCCTTACCCATAAACCCCTGCTGTGTGCTGACTGGTGCACTCTGCGTTCTTGGCCCTGTTTCCTCCCCAACAAAGGGACCCTGATACCCAAGCACCTGCAGGCGTGGCTGCGATGTCATACTTTGTGCGATGCACCCGCACCTGTGTCCAGTGTTCCCCTCACGCGTCTTCAGCCACCTTTGGCCAATGTGTCTCCACAACCATCTGTCCCACAAGAACCGCCGGCTGCCCACCGCCCGCTCGGCTCTCTTCACCGCCGTCCCTGGGGGAGCCGAGGGCAGGTGCCCAGAACCAGGAAAGGCTCGGACTTTCGGGGATGGGAGGCTCGTGACTTGGATGGCGGGCTTCCATGGACGCCGGGCAGGCCACCCGCTGTGACGTCATGGCTAAGGCCACAGGCTCTGCGGGCAGACAGAGGTGAGATTGGGGCTCATCTGTCCCCTCACTTGCCGTGGCCTTTGGGCCAGACAGTCACCGCTCTAATCTCCTTCGTGAGACGAAGATGCTCACAGCATCTGTGTCGGGGGGATGCAAAGGGCTCGATCAGTCGCTGACACAGCAGGCGGCTTCCTGCCCTCGATTCCCCCACGGCCCGTTCTGCCCGGGACCGTCCCACCCGACACCCTATCTGGTGCCGACACCCAGGCTGGTGCGTGCCAGCTGCGAACCCTGCTCTAGGCCCGGCTGTGGCAGCCACCTGGGGCCAGCATGTCCCTCCGCCCCTTCCCGCCCGAGTGACTGCACAGGACACCGGGCTCTTCTGACCAGTTCGTTTCCTGACCAGTGGGATTTGGGATAACACGGTTCACTTAGTGGTAGCGTCACCAGCACGAAGGACAAGGTCACCACGGAGTCTGGGGCTCGGAAAAGGCTGTCTTTCACCCGGCGGGGTCACCCCTCACTCCCGGCGGCCTCCAGCCAGCTCCGCGAGCTCCATTAGCGGGTGATCTGGGGACACAGAGGAAGCGTAGCCGCTCCCCAGAGAGGAGAAAGTGTCAGATGATAATGCACTTTTTCATTTTTGCTTTGAGTTTTTAAAAGACACGTTTGTCTGCTTTGATCTCCAGCACCAGGGAAGAGTGTGCATGGAGTGAGCCCAATCTGGGAGGGCACCTTGGGGGCCCGGCGCTCCGTTTCCAGGCCTGTCTGCTTCCGGAAGGTTCTGGAGAGGCTGAGGAAACAGCCTGTGGCACAAAGTGACTCTGGCTCCCACTCAGCCTTCAGCGCGTGGGTGACCCAGAGGCACTGGGGACAGACACTGTCTGGTGACTCAGGCCTCTCTACCCACCCTGCCTTGCTCATGGGGCCCTTTGTTTCCGAATATAGCCCAAAGGCAGCAGATTTTAAGACTGTTGTCCCTGGAGAGATGGACTGGAGTCGGCCACTCCCCCTCGTCACAGACGTTTCCCTATTCCCTGGTGTCTGAGGGGACTTCTAGCTCACTGCAGACATGTGGCCTCATGAGCCCGGTGTGCCCGCCAGGGCCCCGACCGCACTGTGCGTCTGTCCCACAGGTGAGCTGGTGGCTCCTGCCGGGCAGAGACACTTCCCCGCTGGGAGCACGGGCGCTGGCCGGGGGGTCACCGGTGTCCCCGTGGGCCTCTCATCTGTGACCCTGGATGGACACCTTCTTCCACAGAACTGCTCTCCCCACGGTGTCCCCGGTCGTCGCTCGGGCTGCGGTCCCAACACCGTGGATCGGGAGGCTCGGGCCGCAGACATTTAGCCCAGAGCTCTGGAGGCTGGAAGCTGAGGCCGGCTCTCTGGTTTGCAGATGCCCGTCTTCCCCGTGTCTTCACATGGACGAGAGTCTCTTCCTCTCCTTACAGGTCACTAATCCCACGGTGGGGCCCCACTGTCATCTCACCTGACCCAGTTACCCCAAAGGCCCCCCACATCCTAATACCGTCCCCCTGCGGGTTAGGATTTCAGCATATGAATGGTGGGGGGACTCTCACCGTAACCCTCTCCATTCCCGTCTCTTTGCACGGGCGAGGACGAGCCGTTAACCTTCACCGGCTTTGGTTTCTAACGGCCTGAGATGGTTCTGGGCAGGACGTCACCATCCGCTTTCCCCCAAGCCTGTGTAGCCGCGTGATGGCCCTGCTCTCATCTCCGCCCGCTGCTGCCTCCCTTCTTAGCCCCCATCCTGCACTTCGTGACCTGAGCATGAGGACTGTATCTCCCTACCGCTGGTAGGGATACGCCCTGCAGGTGCTGGGTTCCAGAAGCTTCTCCATTGTTCTCCACGGAACAGAGCAACCCCAGTTTTTCCTTTTTAAAAAAGCAGGAAAATGTGAATTTCGAGTTCCGGTTTTACTCAATGAACCTCGATTTCTTATCTATGAAAGCAAGTGAGAACACGTCCCCTGCAGAATGCTTGTGAGGACCACACTCCCCGGCCTCCAGGAAAGGAGCAGCCGTGATCGTGACGCGCGCATCTAACCGGGCATCGCGGCTTCTGCTGGTGCTGTCACCATGCCGTATGCACTGCATATATTTCTTCTGACTTGTAGTCAATAAGGGAAAATGAATTGACATGGGACACCTCCCTTCGCTTCAGCCATGCGGAAATGATGGATAAAATAGAACGAGAATTGTAAATCTGTGCAGAACCTGAAAACAGGGAAAACATCGATGCCAGAAGTAGATGGGGCTCAAAACCACAATGGAGAATGTGAGTTCCACGCCGCAAGGAGGGTGGGGACAGCTGGCATAGAGTTCCCACGGCGTCGGTCTCTGAGGAAGGCTGTCACTTCCGTGAATGGAACAACCAAGTGGGTCCCTGTGCCGGGCTGTGGGTTCCTGATTTTGGAATGACGACCAGGTGATGCATGGAGCCCATATTTCTACTGCAGAAGCTCTGGGGTGGGAAGTCTGGGTTGGGTCTGGGAAAAACGTGTCTGGAGTGGGCAGAAGCCGCTCGTGTCCACCAGACACGAATGCCAAACCACCGCGCAGGGGCACCTCCGCCGTCTGGGATGCTCAGGACGCCCACGGAAAACAGTTCTCAGGGAAGACGTACTTGGAATAAAAATACAGGGGACACACAGCACAGCAGCAAATTTGCATTCCAGAGCCACCGATGATAGAGCGGTCTGAGGATTTAAAAATAAGCACGCTTCGGTTTTTCAGCAGGCTTAGTTTCTCAGGACCACATTGGCAAAGCAGAACATTGCAAAGAGGGGGGACAGGTAGTGTTAGAAAAAGCAGCAGAGGGAAGTTCTAAAAGGTAAAATATAATCATCGAAAGAAAAACAGAGGTTTTTATAGCCTCCGCTCCCATTGCTAAGGCAACTGTCTCAGGCATACCCACAGTTTGCTGTTTCCAGACTTTGGAAATAGAAGGAAGAAAAGGCAGGACAGAGCTTGCACCTGTTATCTGTATCGTGAGACTGTAATCTGTTTCAGGGAGATGGGTCTTAGAAGTGAAAACAACATGGAGACTTTCTGCAGAGCTCGGTCCAGCCAGGCACGGGGCTGAGCCTTTGACGAGCGTCGGCTCGTTTAGTTCTGCCGACAGTCCTTCTGAGGAGGTCAGCTCTTGCCTGGGCGACGGGTGCAGAAACTGAGACTCGGGGAGGAGACTGCGTGGGTCCGTCACTTGGGACTGGCGGAGCGGGGCTGCAGCCTGGGTCAGAGGAGTGCGGGGCGGGTCGTGGGGCCCCCGCACTGTCAGCCCTGCCGAGAGACCTCCTGCTTGGGAAGCACAAAGGCGCCAGCCACACAGGCGGCTTGCGCTCTGACCGTGACTGCGTCTTGCGTCCCCAGCTGGGTCAGTCTGCCGACAGCGAGAAGATCAGTTCCCTCCATGACTGACTCGGTAACATTAAACTGTTTCATGCAGGTTTAGTTATTTATTTATTGGCGTACTTTTGTTTTGCTAAGTCTTTGGCTGTGTACCTGCCTCCGCCTGTGAGCCCTTGTGCTCGACAAAGCCAACCCTCTCCACGCATCCCTTTTGGGTGGTATCACTGACTTTCAGTGAAAAGCTTGGGTCCCTAAGGGCGGACCCTGGGACACAGTTCACGCCTGGCAACAGCTGCTGGTGGTCACCTGATGCTCCAAGGACCCCCTGACTTGTTTGTCGGAGGACCCAGTGACATGCCTGTGAGGTGGCATCCATTATGCAGATTGATTATACTTCAGGGAGTGGATCAGGGATTCAGGAGGCATAACAATTGATTGAGTTAATTGTAATTAATGACTCAGGAGCTCTTTAAGAATTCAAGATTAATTAAAAAAGACACCTATAAGGATACAAAACAGGTCCAACCATCTTTAAATGCTTCTTGTTTAATACATATTTATCAGAAGTCGTCTTTTTGGACGTGCTTTTGGAAAGTTAAGTGAAAGAATGTTCCTCAAGTATCTCTAAGGACGCTCCCCTCCCCACCAAAGGGAGAAGATGGGGTAGGACTTGTGGATACGCACGGAATGTTACGAAGGATGTTGTAGCTTAAGCGAGCTGGGGATCGGGTGACTGGTCATCCGACAAATTGCTTTGAGTTGGGCGGCTTTAGGTAGAGCGGTGGCTTCTCTCCCTGGGCACGCTGGACATCTTATTTCAACAAAGGAAAGAGGTCATTTAAGTCCAGAGGAAGGTGGAAGAAGCCTAGACGTTTCTAGTGAGAAGCGTGCTAAAAATCTAACGTGAGAGGTCTCTACCACTGTGGCCACGGGGGTTCCAAGGCGGCCGAAAACCATCCGGAGATGCGTCCGCGTCCCGCCCTTGAGTCTGCACAGGCTCTGTGACACTCGCTGGGAGGATAAGGCAGTCCTTGAAGCCTGCTAACCTCCGTTCCCCTCTGCAAGCGTTGCCTTTTACGCCAGGCGCCCGGTTGTGAAGAAGCCCGGCCAGCCCCGTGGGGGGCCCTGAGCCCAGGCCTCTCGCTGCACAGACTCGCCGGTGGGGCCACAGAGCCGCCTCGGAAGTGCTCCCTCCAGCCTCTACCAAGCTGCCCTGTCTGAGCACGTGCAACAGAGTGAAGGCTCATCGCTGGTGGGCGGTGCCCAAATTACGGATTTGTAAGCAAGGAGAAAGTGGTTTCGGCCTCTGAGTCTCACGGTCAAGTAAACAGATAATAGCAGCAGGTGGAAGTGAACCGGAAAGGCAGGGAAACGAGGCACGCAGGGAGCTCCTTTCTTGCCCAACACATACAAACGTGCTGAAACATAAGTAAATAGTTGCCGCTTACTTTTTTAATAAATAAAACACCCTTTTTAAAAAGTCTGAGGATGGGGGCGCCTGGGGGGCTGAGTCGGTTGAGTGTCCGACTTCGGCTCAGGTCACGATCTCGCGGTCCGTGGGTTCGAGCCCCGCCTTGGGCTCCGTGCTGACAGGTCGGAGCCTGGAGCCCGCTTCGGATTCTGGGTCTCCCTCTCTCTCGGACCCTCCCCGTTCATGCTCTGTCTCTCTCTGTCTCAAAACTATATAAACATTAAAAAAAAAAATTAAAGGGGCGCCTGGGTGGCGCAGTCGGTTGAGCGTCCGACTTCAGCTCAGGTCACGATCTCGCGGTCTGTGAGTTCGAGCCCCGCATCGGGCTCTGGGCTGATGGCTCGGAGCCTGGAGCCTGTTTCCGCTTCTGTGTCTCCCTCTCTCTCTGCCCCTCCCCCGTTCATGCTCTGTCTCCCTCTGTCCCAAAAAAAATAAATAAAAAACGTTGAAAAAAAAAAAAAAGTCTGAGGGTGTAACGGCCGCTGATGCCCGGGGAGCTGGGGTTTTCACACCTCTTTTGGGTCTGGAGTGAAGGCTTCAGGATCTGGCATTTAAAAGGGATCCGGCCTGGGCTCGCTGCAGAAAGCTTAGGGCAGCGGAGGATCTCCTGATTTAGGAGAGGAAATACAACAACCCGCAGGCGGAAAGACCAGGAACAGCTGCCTTAGGTGGAACCTCGCGTCCCAGGAGTGACAGCCCCTCACCAGGCTGGGCTGGAGTCTGGATCCACTCAGCACCAAGGTGCAAAACCCTGCGATGGTGGCTTCGGGTCCAGACCAAAACAATCTGGAACAGCGAACCCTTGATGCGCTCCTAAAATACTGTCCAGATTCCAGGAACCAGCAGAACTACAGAGGGTGAGAACCGATGGAGGACAAGCTGCTTGGACAATGTTCAGAGCACAGAGAAAACCACCACGGTGAGGGGCAGCCGGCCGTGACCATGGGAGAATTCACCCCTGAGGAACTGGACATGATAGAACATCCTAACAGGGCTTTCGCATAAGCACGGTCATAAAATGGTCAAAGGATAAAGAGACGAATTCATAGAATGACAAGAGGGCATTACTAAAAACAAAAGGACATCACAAAAGATTTAAAAAAATGGTTGGGATTGTAGCATTGGAAAATCTAGACAAATAATAAACTTTACAAAATCTCTCAATAGGTATTTCACACGAAAGGTATCCCAGGTCCTTAGAGAGAGAGCGTGGGCGCTGGAAGGTTCACGTGACCACAGCAGACCCAGAACGCAGCTCCGAGGGGAGATGGGGACATGAGCTCCGCCTCAGCAGCCACGCCTCACGTGTCCTTGACATCCCAGAGCCACGTGTATACATGGGTCCCTCTACCCTTGCCACATGCTAACACTCTCCTCTTGCGTTTCTTTTGTGGCCTGCGAGGGTTTTCTGTCTTGAGTTTGTCTTACAAAATATTTTTTCTTGTTGGGATTTATTCTTTCTATATTTTTGGAGCAGGGAGGGAGTCTTCAGCTCAATTTGTCCCTTTTTGGCCCAGATTCCTAGCAGAAACATTCTGGGCTGCAACTGTCCAATACAGAAGCCATGAATTTAAATGAATCAGAAGGAAACAAAAAACAAAAAAAATCAGCTTCTCAGTTGCTGCCACACTGCAGGTACGCACTGGCCACGCATGGCAAGTGGCTCTCGTCCTGGACAGTGCTGACACAGGACAGCCCATCGCTGCGGAAATTCTGTTGGGGCCACCGAACGTCCAGGAAGACCGAAAAGGGAAATCGCAAGATGGGTTGTGGACTTCCCCTGAAGGAAGCTTCTGGAACGGGGCGGTGGACTCCCTGCCACCGTGTGGGAGGTGTGCCCTGCCGGGGGCTGCGGGGAGACCCTTGTTCGGGTCGGAAACACAAGGGAGGTGGGTGGCACACACTCTTGGAACCTCCAAGTCCCCAGCAGTGGCAGAGGACGGAGGGGGGAGAAGAGAGAGGGAAGTTGGAGCAGCCGTGGGGCCCTCCTCTCCTCCTGGTGAGTGGGAAATTCTGCATCTGCAGGATCTGGGCACTGGGAGCTCCAGGAGCCGTTTCCAGATGTTGCTAAATTACCCCACAACCCACAGTGCCAGACTGCAACAGCATGGAGTCATTTATATGCACACAGATTTCGACATGAACTGCACTTCAAAATTAAGTAGAAACAGAGAGCTACAACGGCTCCTGGGGGTTCGGAGAAAGACCTGGGGCTGAGCACACCGTCAGCCGGGCAGAAGCCACTGGCCGGAGCGGTTTGCCATTACGACTCGGAGGAGACGCAGCGTCTCAGGGAGGCTGTCCCCCCCCGCCAGGCCAGGCGTTGGCGAGGACGGGGCTCTCCTGGAGGTGGCAGGGGAGCAGAGCAAGGCTGGGGCACAGCGTGTCCTTGCTCAAGGAGGCTCGAAAGTGCAGTCCTCAATTGGTCGAGAAGCGTGGAGAATCAGTCAACGTGGCAAGCAGGGTAGCCGGGCGAATTCCTTTCTCATTTTGAATCACTCGAGTTCCTGGTAAATTGCAGAGCGAGGCCCGAGGGCCCTGTTCATCTAAAGCCGAGTGACGGAGCTCTGGGCAGGGACAGGGGAGTCCCGGGAAGGGCCTGGAGGAGCGCGGGGGAGCGTAGAAGGCCACGGGGCGGGGGGCGCCAAGGGGACGCTCCTGCTGGAATCCACGTGGTTCACTCGTTCACTTCTGCCTGGCGCAGAGTTGTGGGGTTTCAGAGACGTCCAGGACCTCTGGCCTCTCCTCGTGGGGTGCACCGTCCGGTGGGGTGCGCGGGAACTAGAGAGCGGGGGGGGGGGGGGGGGGGGGAATCTGTGCTGGGACAGCGTGCAGGTGGGCGAGGACCCGGGTTCTCACACGGGGAAGCCCGTGACGTGGGGCGCGCAGCGTGTTTTGGTTTTGGGCGGCCCGGGTGGCAAGAGGCCGTGCTCCCTCTGGAAGCCGAGTTGAAGGGTCCTCCCTGGCCACTCCCTGCTGCTGGCGTTCGCCGGCTCCTGGGCCCACGGGTCTCTGCCGCCACCGTCCCGCGGCTGTCTCCTCCCTCGCGTCCCCCTCCAGGTCTCCCAGGACGCGGGCTGTGCTAAGAGCTCCCCTGTTGGGGAACAGGCCCCGTCCCCAGTGGTTACATCGCAAAGGCCCTATTTCCAAATAAGGTCACCTTCGGGGGTCCTGGGGGCTTAGGATTTCAACGTATCTTCTGGGGAGGGACACCAGTGAACCCAGGACGGAGGAACAAGAGGGACTTGAGCAGTTCTAGGTGTTTCCCAAATTTGAAACCGGGGAGTCTGCCTTCGCGAACCATGCTGGACGCCCACAGCCCCTCGGTGCAGCTGCGCCCCCCCCCCCCCCCCCCCCCGCCCCGGTATCGCTCGCCTGCCCTGTCTTTCCTTGTCTGCACCGCTGCCGGCTGCAAACATGCCTCGTCCCCTCCCTGTCCCGGCCAGAGGGTCCTGTCTAGAATACACAGTTGTGCTGCTCAGAATTCTTAAGGGGCCTTATTCGCTAATACCCAGACACCTTCGGTGACATGCAGGGGCTCCGCACAGCTGGCTTCCGGCTGATCCATCCAGCACCACGGTTTTGCAAAAACAGCAGACACTCGCGGCACCCCGTATCTCGCCCCCAGGCGCCCTGCAGCGCAAGCGTGATCTCTAGATTCCCGAAGACAAGCTCGGCAGGTGCGTGGTCATGCCCACCCCGCACTGCGCCCCAGACGTCGTACAGCGCATGCGTGCTCTCACGTTCTGGCAGGACCGGCTTGGCGGGGGCGTGGTTACGCCCACTTGCAGGAGGAAACAGAAGCGCAGAGTTTTATGTAGTGTGTTGAACGAAAATAAGACTTGTGTGGGACACATGGCTCGTAACTCAAGGACTCCGGGTGCAAACCCGGGCGCACGTGCTCTTCACGCCTGGTCTTTGCAAGTTGAGCCCCGAAATCATAACGTCTCCAAATACTAACCATTTGTACTTGCTGCGTGGGCAAGACTTCCCCGGGTCCACTTGCGGCTCCTCGGCTCTAGATCTCGCTGTCCGAGCTTGCCCACCTGCGTACCCTTCAGGGCTCCACTGGGAAGTTCCACCGTCAGGCGGGCAAGACCCAGGGCCCCCCACCTCCCTCGTTTCCTACATGATGCTTCTCTTCCTTTTTCCTTTCTGACCTCAGGTGCAGAGTCACATTTTCTACTTCCTGACATGAAATAGGGGGAATCTTCCTTTCTAGGAAGAAAGAAAAGAAAAGAAAGAAAAAGGAAGGAAGGAAGAAAAGAAAAAGAAAAAGGAAGGAAGAAGAGGAAGAAGGAAGGGAAAGAAAGAAAGAAAAAGGAAGGAAGGAAAGAAGAGAGGAAGAAGGAAGGAAGGGAAAGAACAAAAGGAAAAGAAAGGAAGGAAGAAAGAGGAAGAAGGAAGGAAGGGAAAGAAAGAAAGAGAACGAAAGAAGAAAGAAAGAAGGAAAGAAAGAAGGAAGGAGAGAAAGAAAGAAAAAGAAAGAAAGAAAAAGAAAAACAGAAAGAAAGAAAAATAGGTGTGCCTAGGTGGCTCAGTCAGTTGCGCATCTGACGCTTGATTTTGGGTCAGGTCACAATCCCAGTGTCCTGGGATCATGCCCTGCACTGGGCTCTGCGAGGAGTGTGGAACCTGCTTGAGATTCTCTCCCTCCCTCTTCTGAACATAATCATTAAGAAACGTTTTAACCTGGATTTTGTTTTCTGTTTGCTATCTGCAATTGCCACCAAAACGTAACCCCATGTATTGTTTTCACTTCAGCATGATGGCCATTTAAATCATAGAATTTTTGTTCTGGAAAAACCTCGATTATCATCTTAGAATTAGGATTCGTTTTTATTGAATTGAATAATAAATATATACAAGGGACGCAGGGAATCTGTGAGGAGTATATGGAAAACAAATGCTACTTGAATAGGTGATCGGGGAGTTCTGATGTCATTTGTCACCTGCTCCCTCTTCCTTTCTCTGTAGTGGGTGTAACCATTATTTTGAATTAGGGGTTAGTCATCCCTTTGTTGGTTCTTTACTATATAAATGATGTTTGGTGTCGTCCTGCGTGCTTTGGGAAGGTATCAGGTGGACGTGTGCTGTGTGGACGGCGTTTTTCCTGCTCGACACTGTAGGAGCTGGAGAAGCTTGGTGCCAATGTAGGCTGGGAGGAAGACAGGGGGACCAGCACCCCATCTCTCTCCTACTCACTGACCTCCTGCCGGGACCCCCACTGGCTGAGCCCAGCTGGCGTCCCTCGGGCAGGGAGCCCCAGGGGGACACACCCTGGCAGGCATAGACGTGGCCAGCAGCCACACAGAGCAGGGCACAGATGACTAGAGACGGTCGTGCGAGTGGAAAGGAAACAGGAATCACCAGCACGCAAGTCTTCGGCTCCACCAGTCGGAGCCAAGTGGTCGCTCGGAGTGGTCGTGCCCCGTGGATGCGAAGTGGCTCTCAAGAGGCTGTCGCTCACCATCATGATTCCTGGAGAGGTGAGCACCGTGCCGTGGCTGTGGGCCACGCGTGCGTCCTCCTCCCTACAGCGCCCATCGCTCCTGGGCCCACAGTTCTCTCGTTCTGGTCTCTGCGTGCTAACGGCTGATCCATTCACCCCAGACTCCGTACTGAGCGCCTTCTAGGTGAGTCCAAGTCCAGCTGTAGGTCTGGGAGATGTGGCAATGAGCAGAGGTGACAATGACCACGGCCCTGTGGCACTTATGTTCTCCTGGAGGGAGGCAGACAAGGATTCCACACCCAGTACGTGAGGAAGTGAAGGGTTGTAATTATATCACAAGTGTTACAATTATGTATTATATAATTGCCTCATAATTATATTAGAAGTGTCATTGAGAAAAACAGAAGGACGGGCACAGGCAGGTGGGGCACTTGCTAGGACTGCTGTCCAGGAAGTGTCACTGAGCTCAGACGTTGGGAGCAGGTGCCTCTTCCTGCTGGACAGAGGGGCTCCCCCCACCCGGCCGGCCCCCACCTCGCTCAGTGTCCTGACTCACATCCCCATGCTGTGTTCTCTCCTTGCTTCCTCTCACTACAGTTCTGCCATTGACGAGTGTCGCCTGAGCTTGGCGGATCTCGTCTACTGTGTGTTTACTTTCTCTTCATTAATTTCTTCACGTCTTCTCAAAAATTATTGTCTTTCTCCTATTTTCTGTGATGTCGTCGGCGGTCCTTTTTCTAACTTCAAATGGATGCTCGTCCCATGAATCTCCAGCCTCTCTTCTAACACGAGCGAGTGAGGCTGTGCATTTCCTTTCATGCACTGATTTGGCTGCATCCCACCAGTCTTGAAATTGCGTGTTTTAAAATTTATGATGCCCATTATACTCGTTTCCTCTTGTCCGTGAGTAATTTACAAGTGTGCTTTCAGTAGGTTTTATTTTCTCAAATGTAGGTTGCCTCTCTAATGCTTTTGCTATTTCTAACGTAATGAGTTTTTATCTGAAAGCTTGGTCTGTACGATCGCAAACCTCTGAAACCTGCTCGGACTGCCTTCTGCTCCGGCACCTGCTCGTTGTTGTGGATGTTCCATGTGTGCCTGGCAGTAGTGTGTGTTCTCCAGTCGTTTTCATTTTTACGTTAGAACAAGCGCATCAGTCATATATCCAAATATTTAGTATATTTACTGGTTTTTATCTGTTTCATCTAGCAATTAGCTGCATTAGACACAACAATTTCCTTCTCTGACAGAATACACTTCTGTCAGTATTGGAATCAGGTCATTAGGTTCATCCCTGTTTAGAACTGTTGTATAGCCTGGCACATTTAATTTTTGTCATTTTACAGTGATCTCTGTTATCTCTATACATTTTGCCTTAAATTCTAAATTTTTGAGTAATACCCATGTAATATATGTATGTATGTAATATACATATGCATGTAATGTATGTGTGTATTATACATGCATGTAATGTATGCTTGCAAGGAATATACGTAGGCATATAATGTGTGCATGCATTTAATACATGTATGTATGCATGCGATATATGTATGTAATATATGGACGCATGTAATATGTGTATTGTAATATACATGTGTATACAATATATATATATATATGCATGTAATGTATGTATGTACCTACATATATAGTCTGTATTCCAGTTTTCCTTTGATGAATATCTAGCTGATACTTTCCCATGCTTTTCTCTGATCTTTTCTGCATTCTGAAGGTTTACAAGGTTTCTGGTAAACAGTACATTGGGTATTGATCCATTATTTAAAATCCAGTTCAGCCATCTTTGTCTTGTAGATAATGAGCTTGGACTGTTTATATTTATTGTGATTTCTCATTGATCTTGGTTCTTTTCCATTTTTTTCCCTTTCTGCTTCTCCTACCTTCTCTGTTTCCCTCCCAGCGTATCGATTGCATTGGTTTTATTCAGTCCACTTTTCCCACTGCTACTTCAGAGGTATTGCACTCTTATTGATTTGTTTTGGTTGTTACCCTAGAAACCTTTACATGTGTATCTGGCGAAGCACAACAGAGGTCACATATTTGCCCTCCTGTCACACAGAGTCTTGAAATACATTAGCTCCCAGAATTCTCTTCTCTACTTGAGTGCCGTTTGGTCCATGTTAACAATGTTTAAATGTTACGTATTTTTAAAGTCCCCCGAGTTGGGTCCTCTTGGTGCCTTTTCTGTTTGGGTTTATCTGCATATTTCCAAGTCTGGTCCTCACCATACTTTCTGGTATCTCCCAGTGTCTTCTGGACGTGTTTTTACTTCTGATGAAAGCAGATTTTTTTTTTTTTTTTACAATGTTCTGTTGTAAGGTTAACTGATAACAAATCACCCTGAGTTACTTTATATCTGAAAATGCCTTTATTTTGCCTTCATTGTCCAACTAGAAGTTTTCTGAGTACTTGGCTCTTTTCTTTTCCCTGAAACACACTGAAGACATCATTGCCCTTTTTCTGGGTGTCCTCCTGTTGTTGAGAAATCAGCCCTTCGTGTGATTGTTGTCACTTTGTAGGTAATACTTGTTTTCTTTCTTGCTGCTTTAAATATTTTCTCTTTGTCTGATGTTCACCTTGCCGGTTTTGTCGTTCAACTATGATGCATGTGATTGTGAATGTCTTTTAAAGGAATGCGTTCTCATTGTGCTCTGTTAGACTGCCTGGTTCTGAGGACTGGTCCTTTTCGTCTGTTTCTGAAGATTCTTCTCCAACATCGCCTGCATCAACTCCTTGTAGAATTCCCATGAACTGTGCCCTGTTCACGCTCTTTCCTTCTTAACCCGTGTTTTACATCTGGCACGCCAGCCTGTGTCCATGCTACGCCGATCTTCCAGTTCAGTAATTGTTTCGTCAGCTGTGTGCAATCTTCTAGAACCTGTCCACTGAGTTTTTAATTTCAGTTACCACATCTTTTATTTTTTTTCATTTCTAGGACTTCTGCTTATTTTCCAAAGCCACACTGTTCTTTGCCATGGTCTCTTGAACTGTATGCATATTTTAAAGTGTTACTTCTTAAAGCATATTTCACATGCTTGCTTTTTTTATTCCAGCTTATGTAAATATGCCAAGTGGTGTCTTTGCGGCACTGTGGTACTATTTCTGTTAGCTCTCATGTATGCCACCTGCCTCTTTGTTTGTTTTGTGATTTTTGACCAAGGCTCATCTTTCTCATCACTTGATGTGTGGGAATTACGTGAAAATACATTCTGTTGAAGAGAATTTGTATTCGGTTCTGTTTGGGAGTTTGGGTTGTTACCAGCTCGGGATAGGATATATATATATATTTTTCTTTTTCACATAGTTAGTGTGAATTCAGGCTGCAGAACCACATGGGGACTTGCTTGGGGTTCCAAATGATCAGGGCAGAATTTTATTTTCCATCCATTCAGCACCATATTTGAGCCAACGCAGGATTTTTACTGTGTTTTTCTGAGGTCTTTCTGGGTCACCGTCATATGGAGGAACAATCCTTGGAAGCCCAGCTTTGTATGGGGCTCCCTCATGGGACACCCTCCCGAGGGCTGGCCTCCCCTTGTCCCCAGAACGCCACGCCTGTGCAGCCGTCACACTGGGACGTCGTGACCTCTGGTGGTTAGCAGACGTCCCTGGGCTCAACGCTGGCTCTGGCAATCCTGTTTCACACGTTGTTTGGTCTCTGAGCGATTGTTCTTTCTTGCCCACTCAGCAAGGCATTTCTAAAGCGATTTTTGGAGTAATATCTTATTGGGCGTGTTTAGTTGTTATGAGAACGGTTGTTCACTTTATATATTTGTTATAATTGTGTTTTCCTTCTCTCGTTTTATTGCTGGGCGTCTCGGCCCTTCTCTGTCTCCACCCCCATTCTGGCTCGGAGCCTCGTTGGCACGAGTTTGGTGGGTGTCTCGGCACATGGGGAAATCTTTGCAAGACACTTAGTGTGTCAGGATGACTTTAACTGTGCAGAGGTGGGCACGGTGCTACCCGGCCACCCCCGCTGACGACGTGCTTTCAAGACTTGTCCGTGTGGACGCACCCCTGGTCCATCTCTTCTCATCATTGGACGTGGTTCCACGAGGCACAGGCCCCTCACGCTGCTCATCCACCACAACGGTGGCACTTGTGTGGGACCGTGAAAGGCTCCTGTGGGCATTTTCAGCCCGTGCTTTTCAGGCAGGGTGGAAATTGGTTTCGGCGGGGGGTGGGGGGGGTGGGGGGGGCGGTCAGGGCTCGGATATGGGGACACTTGACTTGGTTTCATTGAATTAAGTTTGCTAATTGCTGGTTGAGCTTCTGGGTAGCCGAATGAGCCAGCAAGTCTGACGGCGGCTTCCTCTGCTTCCTGAATGCCCACGGGTCATCTTTGCCTTTCTGCTGCACAGCCACGTGCTCTCTGCCCCCTGCAGTCCTCGCAGGTCCCCCACATGCAGACAGGTGCCCTCCTCCATTCTTCTCCATTTGCCTTCGCGGACTGCCGCTCTCGGAGCGCACGGAAGTCACTTCTGTCTACACCGGCAGAACAAAGCCTGATGGGTTGATGGGTCCAGTCGGGCCCACTGTGTGTGAAGGTGCGGTGTGCAGGGCTGGGGGGGGGGGGACGGGGCCTGCCTTAGCAGCTCCTGTTGGGTTGGGCCACACCCCAAGTCTCGGCTCTCGATAGGAAGGGTTATTTCACGTTCTGTGTTGACTGTGGGTTGTCTGTGGCTCTGCTCATGTATCCTCGTTATTTTGGGAACCGGTTAGAAGGAGGAGCTATTAATTTGGATTTCCCATTCTTAAAACTGAAGGAAAGAGAGGCAGCGCTGAGGAAAACATACCGTGCCTTTCAAGCTTCCTGCGCACACTTGATTGGCTGAAGCAAATCACGTGGTCTGTGGCACGGGGAGGGGGGAGGGGGAAGATCAACCCCACAAGGGACCCACTGAAGGCCACATGGTCGCAGGGAGGGCAGAGAATACTTGGAAAACATGGCGCACCCCCAGGGCCCACAGAGTCTCTGGAAGAGCCATATCCAGGGCACTTTGGAGCCCAAGCCCCCTTGTGGCGGGAGCCTCCCGATGGACCCTCCTCCAGAGTAAGGACTTTTCTGCACACGGACAGGAGCTCTACCTCGGTGGAGACCGTTGGGCACGGGCAGCTGGAGGAGATTCTGGGACAGTCCTCCAGATGAACAGAACCGATAGAATGTATGTGTGTAGGTATAGATACACCTAGGTTGCGTGTTCTTGCAGATTTTCTTAGAGAGTTGGAGGGCAGGGGAGATTTATTCCAAGGATCTGGCGAGCGTGATTACGGAGGCTGGTGGATCCAAATTCTGCGGAGTGTGCAGGCGGGCTGGACGCCCAGGGAAGAGCTAATACTGCCGTCCAGGCCCGGAGGCTGCCTGCTGGCAGGGTTCCTTCTTGTTTGGGGGAGGTCATTCTTTGTCGTGTGTAGCCCTTCAGCTGATGGGGTGAAGCCTGCCGTGTGATGGGGGGTCATGTGGGTCGTCTGCTCGGCTCAGCGTCCACCAATTCAAATGTTAACTTCAGGCAAACCTACCCTCAGACACCTCTTAATGTTTGATCGAGTACCTGGCTGAGCCCTGATGGCACACACACGATTACCCATCACACTCATGGATGCTGAGAAGGGTTGCTTGGGGGTGGGAAACACTCTTCGTGACCAGGGGATGCTCAGAACCAGCGTGCCGCCCTGACTCCACCCGTGCCTAGCCGGGAGTGCCTGGGGCACATCCGAGTCTCTCGCAGTCACTTGTGTTCTTGGTCTGCCCTCCCTGTGGGCTGAGGTCCCCCAGAGGGCAGAGTCCCCTCCGGAGGACCCCGCACGGGCTTGCGCCAGGTCTGAATCGGCCTATTTTATTCAGTGCACTTGCAAGTTTTCTTAGAATAGACTCTGACCTTCCAACTGCCAAGCGAGCCTGTCACCCCCTCTCCCCGCCCGATGCATCGTCCAGGCCTGTGCTGAGCACACAGCCTGTGCATGATGTCCAGCCGGGCCCTGTGACGGAGGCAGGTGTTCCCAGAAGGGCCCAGGCGCTGGAGAGGATGAAGGCACAGCCCAGGTCTCCCTGTTGGAGGTGTTCCGGCCCTCGCCTGCCTCGGAACAGCCCTGCTCCTCCTCCCTCCCTCCCCCGCACAGGGCCGGCTTTGTGATGCAGCAGGAACTGCCGTCCTGGGGGAGCCCGGGTGAGGAGGAAGGAGCCACCCTTCCCTCTCTTTGCCCCTTGGCACCCGTTCCGCTTGATGGGAGACAGGTGGGAGGGAACGTGCGGGTTTCTAATCAGAGTGGCTTTCTTTGCTCGGGGCCACCCCACACCTGCTCCCCACGCGTACAGTGAGGAGTGGAGGAGCCTCCGTGCTCCTGCCGGCATCCAAGGTGCTCCCGGGTCAGCCGTGTGCTGCTCCGGGTCTCTGGCCTGCTGAGCTTCCCTGCTTCACCTGGTCTAGCTCAGGCTCTTCCCTGGGCCTGGGAAATCCTATTCACGATTCATGAGTAAATCCAGTCTCCTCCAGGAAGCCTCCTGTGACTGCCCAGGCTGGACCGAGCTTCCTCCTCTGAGCCCCAGGGACAGCCTGTCCTTCCTCAGTGGTAGCTGGCTGTGCCGTGTCTCCAGTCTACCTGTGTTCCCCGCTGCAGGGTTCTGGAGGGTGGGAACTGTGTCTGTGTTCATTCCCAGGGCCCCGTGGGGATGTCACAGCCTGTTCCCAAGGGCAGGAGGTGAGCTGCCAAAGCCACCGCCTCCCTCACGATGTCGGCCCCTCCGTCTGAAGACCAGCCTCCGGGGGGTGCGAACAGCTCTGGAGTCCCAGGGAGCAGGGCACCTCCCCAGGGCCATGAGCCCACAGTGAGCACACAGCGTTGCTGGCTGGGCCGTCCGCACTGTGGCTGTGGGGCCTTGGGAAGATATTTATTCGTCTCATAACCGCAGAAATGGAGTCCCGTTTTCTCACTTACATTTATGAGTAAAATGTCTTCTTAGGTTGTTCACAAAAAAGCAAGTTTTAGACCATTAACTTTTTTATTTTACCTTTTATTGGAGTTTAAATAACAAGGTGAGTGTAGAGTGTGGTGCGGGGTGATTATGAAGCCGTAAAGGCGTTTAGAGAGCTCGCGGGGCAAGCAGCAAGACCGAGTGCCAGGAGGAAGAAAAATCAGCTGCAGTGACTCAAAGCACAGCATTTATCGAACCTCTCCCCCTAATGGAGTGACTTGTAAAAACGAGGGGATCGGCGTAAGGAACGTGCATGTTGGCCCGCAGCTGCGGGGCCGGGGGCCGTGAGTGGTTCTGGAGGACGGAGCCGGCATTCCGTGGCAGGCGCCCCATTTCTTCCGGAGGGTGCAGGACGGAGATGCTTCCTGGGCAGCCGGCGGGGGTGGGGTGGGCGCTGGCTGGTGTCGGGAGTCTGGGATTTCAGTCCCAGCTTGCCAGCTGCTCACCGGGCCATTTGGGGCGGATCCCCCAATGTCTCTGTGTGATGAGAGTAAGAACCAAAGCCTGTCGCACGGGTGTGTTGTGACACGTCAGTGGGACAATGAAGGTAAAATTGTCTTGACAGTGAAAAAACAATTATACAAGTGTCAACTATCACTTACAATACCTTTCTATCACTTTCCTTATCAATACTAACATCTTTTGAATAAGAAAATGGAAATGCTAGAATCCAGGGCATCTGGATTAAAGATAGAGGATCTTGAGGGTTTCCTGTTTTGTCTGCCTTCCCCCTCGTTTGAGAAAGCCTGCAGCTGGAGATCTTTACGATGCTAACACCTGCGCTGATGTCCTGCCACCTGCAATCAGCCTAGGTTCCCCGCGGCCTTGGTGCAGAGCTGTCTTTCCCTCTGCACCGTGTAGGCTCTATGCTCCTCTGTGGCTCGTCTCCTTTGCACGCGCTGATGACAGTCCTGGGCAGGATGTCACCACTTGAATGGTGAATTTGGTCCAAGATGTTGGAGTGCCTAGATCCACGTGGGACTGTGCAGAGCAGTTTAAGGATTCTGTGTGTCATGCGAGGCCAAGAGCTACTCAAAGGGAGGAAGAGGTCTGGGTGACGTGTCCGAAAAGGAAACATCAAAACTCCAATGTTCGTTATGTCCGGGGAGGTATTGCGATCACAGGAGGGAGGGCTGTACTGGGGGGGGTGATGGGGGAGAATATCCTGGGAGGTGAGACCCCCGTGTGCAGGTGCTGAGAAGGGGAGGATGTGCGGGGGTGGGGGTAGGACGACAGCAGGAGGGAAGTGGGTTCTCGACCACACGTTTTACACCAACGTGGAGACACGTCCCTCCACGCCAGAGCTCTGCGCTAAACCCCGAGAAGTACAAGAAATCAACATGTTGGGCACCTGGTCTGTTGTGGTCCATTACATGGAAGTTTTTAGCATGCATTCATTCGTTTAACAGATATTTGCTGGATCCTTCCTCTGCCTGGTCACCTGGCCAACAGGATGCGAAGACGAATAACACATGGATGGTAATAGTCTCGATAGCATAGGATAAATGCTCTAAGCCAGTGACAAGAGGGGGCTACTGACGTAGGCACACAGGGAGGAACTGACTCACTCCACACTTGTTGAGTACCTGCTGTGTGCTAGACATCGGAGCTGGGCAATGGAGAGAACACACATCCCTGCCCTCGTGAGGTTTACAGTCTAGTAAAGGGGTAAAATCTCTAGAAGGAGGTTGAGGTATATTGAGGAGAAGGCTAAAGAGAGGATGCGGGGCAGGAGTCGAGTGACTCTTAGGGTCAGCCTCTCTGCAAAGTGGTCTGTGAGTAAAGACTTCGAGGAAGTAAGAGAGTAAGGCCGGGGGATATTTGGGGGGAGAGGTATTCCAGGCAGAGGGAGCAGCAAGTGCAAAGGTCCTGAGGTGGCAATGTGCCTGTGGGTTTGAGACACACCAGGGAGGTCAGTGTGACTGGGCTGAGTGAGGGAGGGGGAAAGGACGAGGAGCTGAGGTTGGAGAGGTGGTGAAGGGCCAGGTCACACAGGGCATTTTGAGGCCAGGCAAGGAGTTCAAGGTTCATACCAAGTGCTTTTGAAGCCATCATTGTCTTTGAGCTTCAGGATGATGTCATAAAACCTAACCTTTTTAAAGGAACACTCTGATTATGGAGAGAAATGAATTAAAGTGTACCTGCCAGCAAGGCATTGCAAAAATACCAGCAAGAGCTGGTTGTGGCTTGGGCCCGAGTGACAGTAGTGGGAGAGTGGGGAGCAGTGGATGGCTTCTTGATGTTTTGTGTTGACGTTAGGGTCAACAGGATCGGGTGATGGATTCAATACGGAGTCTGGAAGGAGAGGAGTAAAGGATTTGTTTAAGTGTTTTATCATGACGGACTGGGAGGATGGAGTGACCACTTATTGAGGTGGGAGAACCCACTAAAGAAGCAAAGTTGGGGGATTTGGACAAGCTACACTGGGCATGCCAAATGATGGTGTTGCAAGTGGGCAGCTGGGCACACAAAGCCACACAAACGAATTCGGACACATGGGCATGTAGACGGGAGGTAAAGCCGCAGGACTAGACGAGATTACCCGAGTACTGAGGGTAGACAGAGAAACAGAAGACAGAAAGCTGGGCATCCCAGCACCGAGAGTTCAGAGGGTTGTGGGGAGGCAGAAGAGGAGTTGCAGTGGCCAGAGAAACGGGAGGGAAATGAGGTGATTGTGGACTCTTAGGAGCCAAGGAAGGAAAATGATTGAAGGAAGCATGAAGGATGGGCAGTGCAGATGTTGTTGGGAAACAGGTCCACAAGGACTGAAAATTGCCTCTTGGGTATAGCCACATGGAGGTTGCTGGAGACTTTGATAAAGATCATTGTGTTGCAGTGATGGGAGTAGCCAAAGCCTTGCTGGGAGAGCGTTCAACAGAGAAAGTGGGAGAAGGAAGGTATAGTATAGCAAGAAGAGATGCTCTTCCAAGGTTTTGCTAGAAAGGGGCTGAGCCTGGAGGGACAGGGAGTCAAGAGAAACTTTTCTAAGTGGGAGATGTAGTAGCACGTTTGTGTGCTGATGGAAGTGATCTACCCCCAGGAGGTCAAGGAAAAATGGTGATCCAAGAGTAAGAACAAAGAACTTGGGTAGGGGTGTATGGATTCCAATGGGTGGGTGGAGACATTACTGTAGCCAGGGTCAAGGAGCAGGCATGCACAGGAATAGGAGATATGGGAGAAGTCCAGCCACATGGATAAAGGAAATGTTCATATGTGAGGGCGGGGCTTGTGGCAGATGTTTTCTGAGTGCCTCTGGTTTCTCAGTGAGATGCAAGATGCGGCCATCCGATGAGAGGGAGGACAAGGAGCCAGTATTGGGGGTTTGAGGAACCAGGAGCAGTTGTCTAGGAAAGTAGGAGAGTGAGTGAACTAGGCAATGTGGTGGAAATCTGTAGGCAGTGTTAAGAGCCCACCTGAAGTTAGGGTCCAGAATTTAATGTGAGACCTGTCAACATAGTTCTGCGTTTTGTTCCAGCCACACCAACTGAGCAGGTGCAGGCATGAGTAGGCACATGGCCAGAGGTGACTGGAGATGTGGTTCAGCCCAACTGACTATGATAAATTTTTTTTTCCAACGTTTTTTATTTTATTTTTGGGACAGAGAGAGACAGAGCATGAACGGGGGAGGGGCAGAGAGAGAGGGAGACACAGAATCGGAAACAGGCTCCAGGCTCCGAGCCATCGGCCCAGAGCCCGACGCGGGGCTCGAACTCACGGACCGCGAGATCGTGACCTGGCTGAAGTCGGACGCTTAACCGACTGCGCCACCCAGGCGCCCCCCAACTGACTATGATAAAGTGGAAAAAGAACATGGGAGTTGAGGGTATAGATTCAAGTGGATGGCCATGGGTGAATCGTGAAATATCAGCTGTGTGGACAATGAGACAGGAGCCAAGGTCTTTGAGGAGGAAGGGGCAGTGATTGGGGGACAAGTAGATAACTTGAACAAGGAGAGGTGGTAGGCAGAGAGTCTGATGCATGAAATCCACTGGTATTTAATGGAGAAGGGAGGGAGGGTGGCCTGGAAGCAGGAATGACAAACAAGGACAGTATCTGCCTCACCTCTAGGCCCAGTGGCACAGAAGGTTATAAAGTCTTCCCTGTGTGAACGGGTAGGGTAACTGATGGGAGCTCTATACTGGAAGAGGAGTCAGAGAGAATCAAATGGATGTACGGAATGGCCAGCTTGCTGGGGAAGCCTGGATTAGCTGGAACATTCTGGGAAGATTCTGGGCTTTGGGCTCAGTCAGTTTGGGTCCAAAACCCAGATCCATCAGTTACTATGGATAAATCTGGTTGAGTTACTTAGTATCTCTGACCTTCTGGTTTCTCATCTGAAATAGGTAAATAATTTCTCCTGCCTAGAATTGTTACAGATGTTAAAGAACAGTAGACACTCATTTGGTGACCAGTAACTAGTTTTTGTTATCCTTTGCTTGCTTCTCTGGGACCAAGTTTCCTTATCTGTCAATGTATGATAATATGTATTTGGGTTGTGATACGAATTACATGAGGCAATGTACTTCAGATTTTCCAGTGCAGAGGATGCAGTCAATAATTTTTGAAGTTTGCCTTAACCTCTCTGAAATAAATCCTTGTTTGTAAAATAGGATGAACACACGTTCCCCTGGAATGTCCTCCAAAGAAATATTGTTTGCCTCAGTATAGTCTCACTTAACTTTGCTTTTTTTTTTTTCCAACGTTTTTTATTTATTTTTGAGACAGAGAGAGACAGAGCGTGAACGGGGGAGGGGCAGAGAGAGAGGGAGACACAGACTCGGAAACAGGCTCCAGGCTCCGAGCCGTCAGCCCAGAGCCCGACGCGGGGCTCGAACTCACGGACCGCGAGATCGTGACCTGAGCTGAAGTCGGACGCTTAACCGGCTGCGCCACCCAGGCGCCCCTTAACTTTGCTTTTTTAACCAGCAGGTAGGAAGGAGGAAAAAAAACTCACAAGGCAATTTTGAAATCTACTATGATAGTTGTGCTCAATCTAATTGCAATGAAATTGGAGTTGATTTAATTATCAGAATTTAGAAAGCGAAATTTTGCTCTATACATGTGTGTTACATGGAGATCCAAAAGAACTCCAAATTCCAGTAAGTGATTAGTTCATTATGTAGACTAATTGCTTTTACAGTTATAAATAAATTCAAAATATCGCAGATCTAAAGCACACACCTGTGCACTAATTGCTTTTCTGAGAGCTGTTTCCATGGCTGCAGAGCAGACATTCTGCCACCCACAGATAGGATGATACAGGAGGATCCCAGAGACGCACTTCAGAGAGGGCGCCTTTCTGCCAGGGCTTTGCCAACAATGAACTTCAGCACCACCAGTCTCTGGACAGCGCCGCCCTGAAGATTCTGCACCAACTCAGAATTCCAGAACATTAATTAGGTCTGCAAAGGGTTTAAAAAACAAAAAACAAAACAAAACAAAAACACCACTGGTGAGGACACTGGGCTCAGAGACTTTAAGTAGCATCCTCAATGCCCACAGTAGATAAAGCAACAATATGGAGCTGGTGCCCTGGTTCATTTGATTCCAAATCTTTAGCTCTCCATACAATGGCAATTGGTGGAAACAATGCTTTCCTGGGAACATTTTTAAAAGAAACTAATGACCAAAACTCTGAATGCTTTAGTTAAATATGTGCATTTTAAAAAGCTTGCTTCTGCCTGAATTTGCATAATGGTCCTTTCCCACAGGCCAAAGTTACCTTTTACTCTGTTTAATAGACTCAATGTTGCATTATTAACAACCATATGCAAAATGATGACCTCAGGAGGCTCCTTTTCCCCCAAATACCTTCTTCCCTGATTACTCACCTGTGACCTCTGTGGCCGAGTCAGCTTCCTAATGGGGCTATAGCATTTCCTTGGTCCAGGTGTCTAAATGGAGCCTCGTTGCCAGATGAATCCCCAGGGCTGGGAGAAGAAAGCCTGAGTGAAGTGGAAATGACCTTCTTTTCCAAGCCTTGTGCACACAAGCCCTTTCATCAGAATTTAGCACAAGGAAGGCCATTTCTTTCCTTTTTTCTTTTGAAACAATTCCAGAATTACCAAAAAAGTTGCAAAAATAGTCCCCTTCTCTTGCAGACTCTATTCAAGTTTCTGCAATTGTCTGAGTGATGTCCTTCAATGGCAAAAGAACCCAATCCAGGACCATGCACGCCAGGCTCTTGTCACATCTCTTTAGTACATTTTTGGGGTAATTCCTCAGTTTTTACTTGACGTTCATGACCTTGATGTTTTTTCGGATTACAAGCCGGTCACTTTACAGAATGTTGATTTGGGACTGTCTGATATTTCCTCATGATTGGATCTCAGTTGAGTCTCTTCGGCCAGGTATCACATATGTGATGTTGTGCGTCTCTCACTCCATCCCATCAAGTGCCATGTGAGGGTGATTTCTACCATTATTTCCCTCATCGCCATCCCAGTTAGCTATTGCTGTGTAACAAACCACCGGTGCTTAGCATCATAAAACAACCATTTAATAAACTTTCTGTATATTAGGAATTCAGAAAAGGCTCACTGGCAGTTCAGATCCGCAGTCTTTTATGTGGTGGCGGCAGAGATGGTGGCTGGGGACTTTTATTTCTGTTTGTAGTCTTAGGACCTCTCCACGCAGGCCAGTTTGGGCTTTCCCAGAACATGCCATTCCAAGGTTGTTGGACTCTTGACATGGTAGCTGACGTCCCCAGAGTGCATGTTCTAAGAAAACAAGGTGGAAGTGCGTGACATTTTTATGACCTTGTCTCAGGTGTCACTTCCATCATACTCTGTTGGTCAAGGTAGACACATAGACCCATCCATGTTCAAAGGGAGGGGATAGATCTCATCACTTAATGAGAGAAGAGTCAAAGTCATGCAAAAAGAGCATGTGGCATGGACGTATCGTTGGAGGCATCTTTGGAAAATATAATGTCACATTTTTTTTTTTTTTATTAAGACAAGGTCTTCCAGGTTTCTTTTCTGTAAGGTCACTGTCTGTTTGTTTTTGCAATTCTTAAGCGTTCTTTGAGGAGATACTATTATACTATATGGGGTACAATTTCCCCATTCCACTTTCACCATTACTTTTAACATTGCATTGATGTGTCTTGCTTGAATTACGTATTACCATGTAAGCTGATTAAAGGCAATTTTCTAATTTTATCACTCTTTCTACATTTATTATTTGGCAACTCCCTGTAAGAAAGTTCAGACAACTTCCTGAAAGAAAGAAATTTCTCTGTTCCCTATTAGTTAATTCATTAATTCATATCATTATAATAGATATGACATATACTTGGCATATACTTATTATGCAGGCTCAGAAGTTTCAGTGCTGTTCAAAAGATTATAATATGTCACTATTACAATTGGCTTTGGATGTTGATATTGTTCCAGTGTTGGTCAGTGGGAGCCACTTCAAGCTGGTCTTTGTGATTTATTTTAGCAGCTTGATTGAAGTATAATTGAATATTACAAAATACTGTAATTCACAAAATTCTGTGACTATTCACATACATATCTTTGCATAGACACATGCTTACATTACCTCTTGGGCAAATACATAGGGATGGGATGATGGGATCATTTGGCCAGTATGAGTTCAACATTTTCAGAAATGGCCAAACTGTTTTCATTCCAGTTTCAATTCCAGTTTCTAGAGGTTCCCATTCCTCCACAGCATCCTCAGCACTTGGGAAAGTTAGTCTTCTTAGTTTTGGCCATTCTAGTATTTGTGTAGTCGTGTCTCATTGTGGTTTTTAATTTGCATTTCCCTGATGACAGTGATGCTGAGCATCCTTTCATGTGTTTAGTTGCCATGTGTTATGTTTTTTTTTTTTTCCATGAAGTATTTGTTGTTGACAGCTTTAGCATTTTTTACATTAGGTTCTTCATTTTCTTGCATTTTGAGAATTCTTTACATGTTGTGGATGCATGTCTTTTGTCTAATCTATGAGTTGCAAATAGCAAATATTTTCTCTGACTCTGTGGCTTGCCTTTCATTCTCTCAAGAGTGATTTTCAAGGGCACTCGGGTGGCTCAGTTGGTTAAGCATCCAACTCTTGATTTTGGCTCAGCTCATGATCTCATGGTTCGTGAGTTTGAGCCCCATGTCAGGCTCTGCGCTAATGGTGTGGAGCTTGCTTGGGCTTTTTCTCTTTCCCTCTCTCTCTCTGCCTCTTCTCCAAGCCCTCTCCTTCTCTGTCTCTCTCAAAATAAATGAAATAAACATTTTAAAAAGAGTGATTTTTAAACAGCAGAAATTTTAATTTCACTTTTCTTATGTTTATTTATTTTGAGGGAGGGAGAGAGAGAGAGAGAGAGAGAGAGAGAGAGAGAGCGCATGCAAGCAGAGGAGGGGCAGAGAGAGAGAGAAAGAGAGAATCCCAAGCAGGTTCTGTATTGTGAGCACAGAGCCCTTTGTGGGGCTCAATCCCATGAACTGTGAGATCATGGCCTGAGCTGAAATCAAGAGTTGGATGCTTAACCGACTGAGCCACCCAGGAGCCCCCATTTTTTTCTTTTTTGGATTTTGCTTTTGATGTTATAGCTAAGAAAATTTAGCCTAATTCAAAGTCACAAACGATTTTTCCTTCAAGAAGTTTCATAGTTTTCAGTTGTACATTGAGTTGATGTTTGCATGTGGTGACAGGTATGGATTTAAGTATATTTATTTTCATCTGCATATCCATTTTTCTACACTTATGAAAAAGATGGTCCATTCTTCACTGAATTGTCTTTATATATTTATAAAAAATCAGTTGTCCACATGGGTGTGGGTCCATTGGATTTATTTCTAGACTATTCCGTTCCATTGATCTATTTGTCTAACTTGTTTTCAGTACCATATTGTCTTGGTTACTGTAGCTTTGTCATAAGTCTTGAAATCAGGAATTTTTAGTTGTCCTACATTCTTCTTGTTTTTCAAATTTTTTTAGTTCTAGATCTTTTGAATTTCTGTAGAAATTTTAAATCAGTTTGTCAATTTCTAGAAAAAAAAAGGTTGTTTCTTAAAAACAATGGCTATTGTGTTGAATATATAGTTCAATTTGGGAAAGACTGACATCTTAACAATGTCGAGTCAGTGAATGAGCATGATATATCTCTCTGTATCAGTCTTCTTTATTGGCAATGATTTATACTTTTCTACTTGTAGATATTTCAATTTGTTGTCATTTATTCCTAAGTATTTCATATTTTTATACTACTATAAATGTTATTTTTCAAAATTCCACAATGTGATTGTTACTAATATACAGATACACAATTGATTTTCTCATGTTGATCTTGTGTCTTGTAATCTTGCTAAACTTATTAATACTAGTAGGTATTTTGGGGGTAGATTTCATACAGTTTTCTACATTAGACAATTATATCTGTGAAGGAAGACAGTTTACATCTTCTTTTCTAATCTGAGATGCTTTTATTTCTTTTGCTTGCCTTATTTCACTAGCTAGTATGTCCAGTAAAATGTTGAATGCAAGCAGTGAGAACAGAAAGCCTTTTGTTAACCATATACTGGATGAGTACAGAATTCTGGATTGGCAGTTTTTTCTTTCAGTACTTTAAAGATGTTGTTTTGTGTCTTTTTGTCTCATTTTTGATGGGAAATGCTTGCCTGCATCTTTTGTGAAGAGAAATTTGCTATCATATTAATCTCTGCTCCTTTGTATGCCGCATGTCTTTGGTCTCTGGGTGCATTTAAGAATTTTCTATTTGTTACTGGTTTTGAGCAAATTGGTTATGATGTGCCTTCATATAACTTTCTCCATTGTCCTTGTGCTTGTGGCTCACGGAGCTCCCTGGAAGTGTGGGTTTTTAGTTATCAGCAAATTTGAACTATTTTTTTTCAAATATTTTTTTTTTTTTTAGTTCTCCCTCCCCCAACAGTCTTCTTCCTCAGGACCTTAAATAACATGTATGTTAGGCTGCTTGAAGCTGTCTCAGAGCTCACTCATGCTGTGTTCATTTCCCAAATACTCTTTCTTGCCTCTGCGTTTTATTTTACATGGTTTCTACTGCTGTGTCTTCAAGTTTCCTAACCTTTCCTTTTGCCTCCTATTAGATCCAGTGTATTTTCATTCCACGCTTTGTGATTTCACCTCTAAATGTTCAATTTGGGACATTTTGTTTCTCATCTTTCATGAACATATGGAATTACCTTCTTGAACATATGGAATGCAGTCATAATAACTGCTTAATGTCCTTCTCTGCTAATTCTAATATCTGTGTCAGTTTTGGGTTAGTTTCAATTGATTATTTCCTCATCCTGGGTCATATTTTCCTATTCCTTTGCACACCTGGTAATTTTTGGTTGGATGCCAAGCATTATGAATTTTACCTTGTTTGATGCTGGATATTTTGTGTTCCTAGAAATATTCTTGAGCTTTTCTTTCTGGGATGCCGTTAACTTGCTTGAAACAGTTTGATCCTTTCCAGTCTTGCTTTTTTAAGGTATATCAGGTGGGAATTAGAACAGTGTTCTGTCCAGGGCTGATTATTCTCCACCACCGAGGCAAAACTTCTGAGTATCAACCCGATGTCTGGAGAATAATGAGATTTTTGTCTGGCAGCGGGTGTGGTGGTGGGGGCCAGGCACTGTTCCAAGTCATGTGTGTGTGTACTGGATGCTGTTATCTTTAATCCTCTCTCTCCCTGGCCTTGGACTGTTTTCTTATATTCATGTGATTAATTGAGGGGATCCTCTGCGGATCTCTGGAATGCCCTCTCCATGCAACTCTCTCCTTTGCTTCTCTGTCAAACTGAACTCTGGCCACCTTGGTTTCTGCTGACTCCCTGCTCTGTCTTTTGCTCTCAGGGAGTCCTCAGGCTCTGCCTGTCTGCCTTCTAGAATCGTGGCCTGGAAACTCCCTCAAAGAGTAAACTGGGGAAGTCATGGGGCTCTTTCCTGTCTCTCAGGATCATTTTCTTTTGTTGCCTGATGTCTAGTGTCTTTCAAACCACTGTTTCATGCATTTTGACCATTGTAGGGATTGGTTTTTGAGGAGGGAATATATAAATTCAGTCCCTGGTAGCACAGCTAGTTTCTGGGTCTTTCTTTCTGACCCGTCCCCATCATTCTTTGAGCCCTTCCTTACATTATAGCCCATGAAGACATTTCATCTTGGACTTGGACTCCTTGTCCCTGCCCTGAAATCAGCCACTTCTCGAAGGAGTCACATTAGTGGAGAATGATGTTCAGACAATTCTGGGCATGAAGTGTGCTCATGGTTCCTGAGATGTCAGAGCTGCCATATCCTCTCCCTGGGAAAAAGCTTAGCGAGTGTGTATATTTATGCATTTACATTTGTTCTTATTTGCTTGTCTCTGTACACTGGAAACCTTGAGTCCACAGTATGTCCATTTTACCTACCAGCACCAGCAGGCTCATCCAGAATCTTCCTTTCTGAATCTGAATTCCCTTCTGGATGCCACGTGTATTTTAGAGCACCCTCTCAGACAAAACGGAAGGTATCCAGTTACCCTCAGTGGTATCTGAATCTTTTGGCGATGGCCGGTGTGTAGGAAAGGGGGCACAAGCCGGCAGACCCAGGTCTGAGTTGAGCCAGGAAGGCCAGTGATTTGACCAAACTTCAGGCTTTTTCTGTGTAAAACAGACACAGTAATACTTCCACCATATCAGGGATCCCTCTGTGAGAGCAGAGGGCTGCTATGGAGATTAGAGAAGCTAATGTCACTGCGATGGGGGACCAGCCTTAAGTGAGGGCTCATGGAGTCATCAGCTCATCTGGGGCCAACTGAGAAAGGAAGGGGGGTTGCCATGGCTCCAAATAGTGCAGGGAGAGGAAGACCCTGAAAAGACACTCTGTCCCTTCATTTACTTTTCTGTGGACACCCCTCCCCGTGTGCTGTGGCCCTGAGGACATCTGGCACTCTTTGTCCGGTGCCTTTCCTTTCTAGGGGTTGGGTGTCTGCGTTGGCAGGTGATGGTAGGTTGGTGGGTGGCGATACACGGGAAGTTTTCTTATATAGGCTGAAGGGAATCCTCCCCTCTGCGGGATGGCAAAACCGAGGCTGGCATTGGGAGTGTCGCTGGGGGGGGGGTGGAGAAAATAGAGTCCAAGAGAGCAGGGTTCTGTGCCTGCCTTGCCAGGACCAGCCACATGACCTGCCCAGATAGTCACATGCTCCTGTGAGCCTCACTTTACTTATCTGTAAAACACTGGCCATGGGGGAGTGTAGAGACTCAGCTTGGGGAAAAGGATGCTAGAGTGCTTGGGACACTAGTGCCGCATGTCTCGCAAAATGCCCAAAATACTTGGTGAATAAGTGAATGAGTGAGTGAACGAATTTTAAAGTCCAAGGCCCCAATCCTAGCCAGTCATCTGACTGGTAATGGGGGTCCTGGCACCTTCTTTAGGGGATTCCTGGCACAAGATCCCCGCCTCTCCCGCCTCCCTCCACCTCAGTTCTGTATCAGAGGGAGCCCTCCAGTCCAATGGGACGGTCTGCCCTTCTCCATCCTTGACTGTGACGTTCCCTGCTGACATTCACCAAGAGGCACCATGTCAGATCCTCGTCTGAGCCCTTCTGCTCAGAACCACAACAGTCTTGGGGGATGGCCCTCATGTCATTCCCACTTGGATCACAGGGGAAGAGAGTCATACAGGCTATTTAGCTCACCTGGGATCAGCAGGCCACCTGGCTGGTGAGGGTCAGCTTGAGGTGGGTCTTTAAGGGTCCCTGTCTCCCTGGGCCCCCAGGACTTCCCTGCCTGGGGAATGATGGGCACAGGTGAATGGGAGCAGAGGTGGGTATTAACTGGGCTGATATCAGCATTCAAGCCCTTGGAGGGAAGCATTTTGGGGAGCTGGGGGGATGAGCAGAAACTCAGAGGCGATCATGAACCCTTTAGAAATGTAAAGGGCTGTAAATACTAACAACAGACCCGTTTTCATAATCTCCCATTTTCCATTGTGTTTCAAATTCTTGTACATTTTCTTGCTCTGGGAAAGATGAAGGCAGACTGTTTAATAACCATACTATTAGCAAGTTATCAAGTATTTGATTGCATTTTCCAGAAAGCACCTCAGTGGCTGGGGGATCATTTCACATCTGCCTTTCCCACTCACACTCAGCATTTCCAGCCTCACAGCCGGGACTCCTCAGAGTAAAATTGTCTGTGTATCGCGGTTGAGGGAAATTATTTTTTAAAGGGAGGAAAAGAGTATCCAATTTACAGATGTCTTGTGTAATGCACGAAGCAAGAATGACTCTTCCCGGCCCCGAGTGTGGACAGATTTAGCAGACATCAACAGAAAGCTGGAATGGGTGTCAGATGGATGCAAGTTCATAAAAGTTCTTTAAAAACTCACGCAGTTAAATTTCTGTTGCACCGGATTCAGGGCACTGTGCCCTCCTCCCCGCTTCTTGCCGCTGTAGGGCTTCTCAACTCTTTCTGGAACAATCTGGGGTTGGGAGGGTCGGCGCTGGCCTGTCCGATCCCAGGTGCCGTGTCTCAGTGCTGTTTGGTTCAGGGTCTCCGTCTCATCCTGTTTTCCTGGCATAGGGTGTGGAATTGTGTCCCATAAAAATGCGTGTCCACCAGAACCCTCAGAATGTGCCCTTACTTGGAACTAGGGTCTTTGCAGATGTAATTAGCTAAGGATCTTGAGATAAGGAGATCATCCTGGATTAAGGTGGGCCCTAAATCCAATGGCTGTGTCCTTATAAGATGAAGAGAGGACACAGAGACACACATAGGGAGCAGGCCATGTGACAACGGGAGCAGAGATTGGGGTGACGCTCCTGTAAGCCAAAGAAAGTCAAAGACCAATGACCAGACCAGGGGCCGGGACACGGGTGTGGACGGATTGGCCCTCAGACTCCAGAAGGAGACAGCCCCACTGATGCCTGCATCTCTGGCTTCGGCCTCAGGCCATGAGAGAATAAATACATGTTGTTTAAGCCACCTGTTTGTGACACACGGTTGGCAGCCCCAGGAAACTGCTACGGCTGGTGACCCCCACCCTACATTCCAAGCATGAGTCCAAAGTCCCTTCCTGGGCCCCTTTCCTGACACCATCATGCCCCAGCAGCTGTCACACGGCTGCATCTCATGACATCATGGAAACTTCACACGAAGGTAGGATCCGTCCCTTACGCTCTGGCCTGGGACCTTGCCAGCTGCTGGGGGCAGGGCCCTCTGAGCCAGGGCGTGTCCTCGGGGCCCCAGTGCCCCAGTCACTCATAATGCATCAATGCATCTTTGGAGACCGACCTCGCCCGGGCTTCGAGAGCCAGCGTAGTGGGCTCTGGGAGGGCACGTTGCTTCCCTGCTCACACCTCCTGGGCCCCTGCAGAACAAATACATTCCCTGCCTGGGCCACAACGTGCTGGTCTTTGTGTGTCCCATCAACTAGCAAACATGTGTTGAGCCTGTCCTCTGAGCCAGGACCTGGGGCAGCAGGGACTGTGGTCGGATGGGGTATGGACGAGCAGGTAGATGGCCAGACACACAGGTGGGGAGAGGTGGGGGGGAGGAGGCTGTGGCCGGTGACTCTGGAGGGCCCAGAAGAAGTGGGTCCTCAGGCTTGGGGACTTCACCTGCCTGTCTGCTGCCAGGCTGGCCAGGGCAGGCCTCTGAAATGTAAGCACAGGGACGTCAGCTTCTAGGCCTCTCCAGTGTGTGCCCTGAATCTGCACGGGTTGTTGAGGGGCCATGCCCCCTAAAACTCTTCCCAAGCCCCTACTTGTGTAAGGTGTGCCTGGCGGGTTGGTGGCTTCCTCATGGTGTCCCATCCTGTCCTAATTCCCTGGGCCTGGTGAACACGTCACAGCAGAGATGTGTGGGGAGGTGGGCTGGATGGCCCAGGGGGCCCACATCATCACAAGGTCCTTCATAAGAGGGAGGCAAGAGGGTCACAGAGAGGACACGGGAGGACAGGAGCAGTGGTTTGGGGATGCTGGAAGCGAGCATGAGCCAGGGGACGCGGGAGGCTTCTAGAAGCCGGCAAAGAGAAGAGTTGGACTCCCCCTAGAACGTCCAGAGGGAACGCGGCCCGGCGGCCATCTGGGCTTCTGAACCTCCAAACTATAAGGTGCCCCGTGTGTGCGGACACTCGGTTTGTGATAATCTGTCACAGCGGCAACAGGAAATGCCTGCAGGCTCCCACACCTGGGGATGGAGTGGGACCATGGCCCACCCCCCCTCCAGGTCCGATCTGCTGCTCAGCCCCTGATTAATCTCTACGGCAGGACCACAGAGCCGTCCCTTTGCCCCGCCCACTGCGATAGGACCCCGACATCCCCGGGCTCCTTCACCCACTCCCCCGGTCCACTCTGCCTTTTGTACTTTCCTCAAAGACAGCAAAGCTTCTGAAAACCCATCAAAGGCCGGGGACCAAGTGTGAGCTCCCTTTCATGGCCGGCTTCCCCTGCACCCCTCCCCCACACGCTGGCCCCAGGGGATCCTGCCCCCCCCCCCCATCACCAGGTTCTCTCCTCTGCCTGGAACACGCTTGTCCCCCCTCTGTGGTGGGACGCCCCGTGCACCCCCAGTCTCACTTTGAACGTCTCACCCTTGGGGAAACCTCCTTGGGGTGATATCTGAAGGGGTTAGAGCCCTAGTGGGGCCCCAAGAGCCCGAGGACCCTACACAGTAGGTCCTCATTTGTAACCACATGTGGTGCCGTGTCTGTGCGTCTGGGTGTCCCCGTCTCTCTTGGTGGACAGCCAGGTCATGAGGACAGGACTCTGCTCATTGGCTTGACCCTGACCCCAGGCCTAAGCCCATGCTGGGTACAAGAGGACCATCACGGCGCCTGTCCCTGTGCCCCAGGCACAGGCTTCATCCCCCAAACTGGACACCACCTCCCCACTCGTGGCCCAGAAACAGAAGGACCATCTTCCCCTGACTCCTTGTCTGTGTCTGGAACAGCCCGAGACCCTGAACATCACCCTGGAAATACACTGTGCCTGATCCCTGAATCAGTGCCGTGTTCTCAGCTAGGGAATGTTTCTCTTAAATTGAATAGATCCTCTTTGCTTGTGGGAGCAAGGAAGATGTGCTGTGCATTAATCATATATTTTTTTTATTTTTACATTTATTGATTGATTGATTGATTTTGAGAGAGAGAGAGAGAGAGAGAGAGAGAGAGAGAGAGAGAGAGAGAGAGAAAGCACAGAGGAGGGGCAGAGAGAGAATCCCAAGCAAGCTCTGAGCTGCCAGCAAGACCCTGATGTGGGGCTCGGATCACAAACCGTAAGATCATGACCTGAGCCAAAACCAAGGGTCAGACGCTTAACCGACTGAACCACCCAGGAGCCCCTTTGAATTATATTTCTTATTTTTTCTATTTTGTGATGGACTGACCTTGTGGGGAGGCTGGCTGTCTGGGGAGAGACTGACCCTCTCCCGCTAGCTAATTCCTAGAGGGAGTGTACAACTTGCTTATGACACGTCCTTCATTTGCAAACCCGAGCACACCTCCTTACTTGACTTCCACACCGAGCCAGTGTCCCCTCCACCCAACAATGCGGGGCCACCCCTGTGCCCCAAGGCCTGCTGGGATTATTCAAGTTCACCGGCCTGAGCCTGCTCACCGTGTCTCACCTGTGCCTTCCCCCGGAGACCCCAGTCAAGGTGGGGACCCCTTGCTCCTGTCTCCTGATGGACACTTCTCCCCGTGGTCCTGCAGCCACACCTGTCACTTCCAGGGGAGCCATGAGCGATATCATACTTTTCTTTCGAAGGCATCAGCCTCTTGTGCTGTGTGGTCACCTTCACAAACGAGGACCAGGCACAGATCACATTGTTCCCACCATTTGTAACCCCCATGGTCTGCAGGGAAGACGAAACACTGATGAGGGATTAGGGGGGTAAGTTTTTTGGGAAAGATTGGTCTGAGCGTGGGGAAGTCTGGCAGGGCCGGCAGGGTCCTGCACGGAGGACTTGGGGCCTCACACGTCCCTCGGCACGTGCTCCTTGGGTCCGCCTCCACCTGGCTGTGCCGCACGGTCCGGGGAGCCTGAGGACACCCCCCGGTCATGACCTCACGATGTCCACATCGGGACAAGCGGAGAGCCCTTGTGTTCTGGAAAGAAGCCCGTGCCTGAGAGCCGCTAGCTGCTTCATTTTGCGAGTTCGTCTTCCTGCCTTGCGTATGAAATCAGTGTATCTCCTTATGATAATAAGTAATCAAAATTCAATGAATAAAATCGCGAACTCTCCTAATAAAATGCAATGTCTGCATCAGGCAGAACCATCAGCCGGGCACAGTGGTATTTGTTCTTGAATCCCTCGGGGACGGGGAAGGAGAGCCAGCCGAGCTCCCGAGCTGGTGTTTCCGCCTGGCCCAGAGGTAGTCCATCCTGACGGCCTGCTGGCTGCTTTCATTTTGATGGCTTCAGCTTTCAGAGGGTAACCCCATAAAGAAGTCTCTTAAGATGCATCTTTGAGATTCTGGCCCTGTCGCCTCCAATAAAAGCCGTAGAAGGGAAATTTCAATAAGATAACTCAAGAACATTTAATTTTCTGCTCCTTTGGATTTGCTTTCTTATTACAGCCATTCAGTTAGCTAATAAATGTCCAATCCTGTCCAATCTTCATAGTGAGCGGAGAGGCTGGGATTTAAATAATTGGCTAGAGTGTCTAGGGGGTGGCTTTTAGCCGAGACTGCCAACTGAACTGGTGGGTGCAGCGTCCCGTCCTGGCCCATCCGCCCCCGGCCCTGCCCTGTTTGCCTGGAATGGGGGGGGGGGCCCGTGTGGGAGGGAGGGCGGTGGCAGGAGCGGAGAAGACGGGGGCCCCCCGATTTCACCCTCAGATGGGAGGAGGCCTGGGCTGGGAGCTGAGGGGGTCTGCTGACACCGGCCAGACCAGAAAGGCTTTGTTTTGTCATTTTGACACAAAATCTATACCCTGCCGGGCTTGGAGGTGATGGGTCCGGATTGAGCTGTGGCTGGTCACCTGGCGCCTGCTCAGCTCGAGGCAGCAGATGGGCTGAGGTCCACTGTGAGCAAAGCCTTTTCCCTTCCGGGGGCCTGAGTCCAGCACGCCTGCCCCCCATCAGCTGGCCGTTTGGGGTCATGGTGGGGTCTGGAATGACTGTTTCCTCTTGCTTCCAACTGCCCCGCTCAGAGGCTGTTCTGGAGGGTCTTTGGTGAGGCCACCCAGGCCAGGCGTCGGCTGCAGCCGATGGGAGGCTCCCTGGTGGGGGGGGGGGGGGGGGGCGGGGCGGGCCCGCCCCTCCCCTGTCACCAGGCGTACCCTCCACGGGGCCCTGCTGGGCGCCGGGGGAGGGTGTTTGCAGGGCTGTGCTCGCCGGTCCGTAGTGTCGCTGCAGGGACACAGCAGATGTACCGCGTGTGGGGAGCTCCGCGTCCCAGACCTCTCGCGGGGTGCTTGTGCTACGTGCTCACACTGGGTGTTTTAGCTCCAGATCTCGCCAGGTGCTTTCTGAGGCTGCCAGCCCCGGAGGAAGTTCCCTCCATAGCACCGCGAAGATGCCTGTGGTTTAAGCTGCGCTCAGAGAACGTGGGATCGGGCCTGGGCATGTCGCCAGTGTGGCCGATGCCAGCGGAGTGACGGGAACCGGGGAGCGGGAAAGGGAGGGCTTGGCCTCAGCAGCTCGTGGCCTGGTGACGCGGGACGCAGCGGCCCCACACGTGCGGTGACCACACGAGTGGCGAGTGCCGTGGGCTGAGAAGCCCGGGCTCGGCGGGTCCCCTCTGCTGAGCCCGAGTGGCCCAGACTTCGCCCTGGCTGTGTGGTCAGGAGGACTGAGCCCAGCATGGAGGGCAGAGAGTGTGGTAACGGCAAGACGTGGATTTGAACCCACACCCTCTGTGTCCACGACCAGGACCCGGGACTCGGGAGTGAGGCTCAGGGGGAGCCTGGGTGGCTCAGTGGGTTACGGGTCTGACTTGATTTTGGCTCAGGTCACGATCTCATGGTTTTGTGACTTTGAGCCCAGTATCCGGCTCTGTGCTGACAGCATGGAGCCTGCGTGGGATTCTCCCTCCCTGTCTCCCTGCCCCTCCCCTGCTCACGCTGTCTCTGTCTTTTTCAAAAACACACAAATAAACTTCAAGTGAGACTCCCTTAGAGCTGTCAGGGCACAGGGTTCTGGGAAATGTCAGGAGTCGATCTCCTCCCCGTTTGTACAGCAGGAGTGTGGGCACTGCCCTCCCCCCGGATGTGAAGCAGGGGCCGACGTGAGCTGCCGGTGCCCCAGATCTGGGACCCGGGGGTGAGTGAAGCCAAGGCTGAGGCTCCTGAGCCCGACATCCCCGGGTCTCAGGTGTCACAGCAGGTGATGCAGGACACCGCCTGTGTGTGTCAAACGTCGGCAGGGCCTGGCGGCCAGGGGCTCAGCCTCACGGGGACGCACGCGGGAACCTGGGCGGTAGGACTGAACCAGCTCCTGTCGAGGGTGCCCGTTGTCTTCACCATGTGCTTGTCCCGCTCTGGAGGCGTGGCCGATAGATGGTGACGACAGGGCCACAGGGAAGGGGCAGGCCGGCCACCCCGTGGGCCACCGCTGACCTCAGTGGGCCGTCCCCAAGCTCTTCCGGGCCCTGAGTCTGAGGAGGAATTCAAAGGCAGCCTGTGGGGGCTGTCCTGGTGGGGTGGGCTCTTGGTGACACAGGATCCCCCATAGGCTCCATCTACACCACTCTTGGGACATTTCACAGCATCCATGTGCCAGGCACCGCCCCCAGGTGGGCACAAAGTGGGGCACCCGGGAGGGGCACGGTCGGGGTCTGATTCTGCAGATCCCGAGTCCGGTGTGCGAACCCCAGGCATGTGCGTGCGCTCCAGCAAGGTGCACGTGATCTCCACGTGCAGACTCCGGATGCTTCCGGACATGAGTGGCCCTTGAGGTGGCACGGCCTTGGGTGTCAGGGTTCCTTTTGGAATCCTCAATGCACTCGGCCACCGGCTTCAAGCAGCAGCTGTTTCACAGCTCCCAGACTGGGCCAGCTCTGGTCTGGAGGCTCGAGGGAAGGGCTGGCCTCTGTGCTGGTTCAGGGGCTCCCTGAGGTATAGGTGGGAAGTCCCGCCCCCTTGCTGGCTGCCCGTCCCGGGGGCTGGGAGGGGGGGTGGTGGGGAGCTCATGCCAGAGGCCACCTGCCCTTCTCGCTTCTCCTCAACCAGATATGGTGCACTGGGTCCTTTTCCCTTATCTCTTTGCTTTCCGCCCTCGGCCAGAGAAAGCTCTCTGCTCTTAAGGGCTCACCTGGTTAGATCAGGCCCACCCAGTGAGCTCTTGATCTCAAGGTCAGTGACGGCAGATAGCATAACAGAATCCCGGGAGTGACACTGTGTGATACTCACAGGTTCTGGGGATTAGAGGGCACTTCTTTGGGGCCACATGTTATAAAGTCTGCCTCCCACACCTTCAGTCCACATGCCCACGGGCCTCGACGGGCCAGGCCCTGTGCTGTGTGCCAGGGGCGCCAGAGGAGGGAGACACTGACCTGCCCTCCTGTCGGTGCTCGAGGCTCACAGTCCAGATGGGAGACAGGCAGAGAAGCAGAACCTTCTTAGAGCAAACGGGTTCTACACTTAAAGATGCTGAGATGAAGTGTCACAGAAGGAAATCCTTAACCTGGGCCTGAGGGCAGCTATAGGACTGGGTCTGGAGGGAGGAATAGGAGTTCCCTGAGCTCAGTCAGGAGAGAGGGCACGCTTGTGCAGGGCACGCAGGAGCTCACGGTGAGTGCAGGAGGACCCCAGCTGGGCGCTGGGGCGCGGGGCGGGGGCGGGGCTGGGGAAGGGCCCAGAGGCAGGAGCGTGCCGCTGGGGCCAGGCCAAGGGAGGGCAGGGGAACCGTGAGGGTTCCATCCATCCTCCACTTAACAAACACCTGAGCAAAGGTGCGTCAGGGATCAGTGATCCAAAGACCCCTGTCCTTCTTCCAGAACCTCTCTGCTCCCCAGCCAGCTCCTCCTCTGCTGGCTCCCCAGCTTTTGGTAGAACCGTGACTGTGGCCATGAACTGGGCTGAATGGTGCCCCCCCTGCCGAAGGTGTGCCCAGCACATTCCCTGGAACTTACGGATGGCAGCTTACGTGGCACAGGTCAGGGAGTTCGGGGTCTGCAGACGGGGGATGGTCTTGGCTCACCCGGGTGGTCCTGGGTCAGGACAGGGCCCTATCAGGCAGGGCAGAGGGTGACGGATCTGAGCAGAGAAGGGGGCCGTGTGCCACAGGTGCAGTGGGAAACGTGGAGGCTGGTGCCCTTGACGGTGGGGGAAGGTAGTGAGCCGAGCACGGCCAGGAGCACCCTCCCCGAGCTGGGAAGGCCGGGAGACCGGATGTCTCCTAGAAGCTTGGGAGGGGCCGGCTCTGCCCGCACGTCGACTTCAACCCAGAGAGGCGGGTGGTGGACTTCCGGCCACCAGAACCGGAAGAGACTCAGTCTGTGACAGTAAAGCCCCACAGTGGGTGGCACTGTGTTGCACTGGACGCGGGAAACCCCCACAGCTCCACCGACCCAGGACCAGCCCAGTTGTCCTTGTGGCTCGGAATCGATCTGCACCCCAGCAGACGGGTGGCATGGAGGAGAGAATGTCCGGGTGGGAGGGACCTGCCCCAACAGGCTGCCTGCCGGAGGCTCCGGGGCCCCTGCCACCTGCCCGGGGTGGAGGGAGGAGCTGGCCCCCGGGAGCCTGGCGGGTTCGAGATGCTGAGGTAGGTGGTGCAGGAGCCAGAGGCCGGCGGGGAGCAGGGCAGGGCCGGGAGCACATGGAGGCGGGTGGAGAGGGCCGGCTGTGTGGGTGTGTTCGCACACGTGCCCATGCGTGTACACACCTCTGGTTCGGACGCTTGTGTGTTTGTTCAGGAGTGTGTCCGCCCACCCACCCATCAGCTGTTGTGGGCCAGGCCCTGGGCTGCTGGGGGCCCCGCCCTGGGGAAGGCGGACCCGCGTGGAGCCCCTGGCGAGCACCAGTGTGGTGGCCTGGGGGGTGGAGAGGTTGTGTCTGCACCCCGATGCACACATGTCCCCCCCGTGCCCGGAGGGGCTGGGCTGGGCCGGGTGGGGGGTGCTCCCTCTCCAGCGGCTCTGGCTGGGGTCTGAAGCGCCTCCCGCCAGGTCCGCCGGTCCCTCCGTGTGGATCAGGAGGCCTTTCTCTCAGCTGCGGCCCCTGTGCTCACGTGGGGAAACCGAGGCCGAGGAAGGCGGCACAGGCCAGCCTGCCCGCCGGGTCCCCACAGGCTTTGCCCACCATTCCCGAGGACCAGGGCACGTGCCCAGGAATCCCCCTCTGGGGACCAGTTGCAAAAATGCAGCTACGTCTTTCTGATCAGATTTTCCAAAAACCAACCACGTAAATAGCCTGATGCATTAAACACACATCGACGTGTTTCCTCCGCCCCGTGAGGGATGCTTAATGCCCAGCCGTAACTCGTGCTACCTGTTTGGGCCAGGAGAGAGATGGCTTTATTTCCCCGGTAACTCTCTGTGGCACGATCCCATTGTTTACTTTGTGACACACACAGGCCCGTCATTAATCACCTGGGGAGAGGGCTGGGGGTGGACGGCTGGTTTGCAAAAGGGGCGGGGAGCTCAGGAATGTCCCCACAGCCTCGTGGCTGTGTCGTGCTTATGGGCTGGGGGTCTGGGGGATTTCCTGCGCCTGTGGCCTTGCTGCCCAGGCCGTGGGCCTGTCCCGGGTCTCTGCACTCTGACAGAATTCCACAAAGTTCCAAGGGTCAGCCCAGAGCTGCGTCCCGAAGGCCACTGCCACTCTTGTCCCAGGAAAATAGATAACCATTAATTTTCAGTAGTCTAAAGTGTGGTGGAGGCATTACTGCTAATTGGCAATAAGAGATGCTAAATGAAGCAAAGTTTCATATTAATGAGCCGTTTATCAATACTAAATGGCCGGCTGGCTCCTTCCATCACTTGATTGGCATTGGCTTTATTTATGTCACAGATGTTTTCCCGCTTATCGAGCGGGTCGGCAGTTCTCTCTGCTCTCCGCTGCCCTCAGCGCCCCTCCTCTCCTGTTTTGTTTGAAACCTCTGGGGTTCACAGCTGCCCTGATCGGGGCATCCCCTGCTCCTCGGGCCCCGTCCCAGGAGTCCGAGAACCTCAGTGATTCTCTCCGGATCCAGGAGCTCTGCCCCCACCTGCCTTTCTCCAGACCCCGCGCAGGATTCAGGGTGTCCGGAAAGGGCCCCTGTTCTCACACCGAGTTCCCAGAAGGCCCAGCGCAGGCTGTGCTGGTTCCTGGTGGGGGATGGCCCTAACCGCTGCGGTGACTTATCAGGCGGCATATCAGGTTCCGGGGGCTTAAAGCAACAGACATGTAGCCTTCCGTAGTTCTGGAGCCAGAAGTCCCAAACCAAGGGGTCTGCAGGGCTGTGCTCCCTCTGGGGGCTCAAGAGGAGGGCCCCTCCCTTCCTCTTCCAGCGTCCGGTGGCCCCAGGCGCTCCTGGCTTTGTGGGTGCATCACCCCACCCCTGCATCCCTCATCATGTGGCCTCTGCTCTTCCCACGGTGTGTCTTCTTCTCTTCTGTCTCTTATAAGGACACTTATTGGATTTAGGGCTTACGCGCATAATCCAGGATGATCTCTTTTCAACATCCTTAACTTGAATACACCTGCAAAGACCATTTCCTTTTTTTTAAAATTTTTTAAACATGCATTTATTTTTGAGAGACAGAGAGGGACAGAGAATGAGCAGGGGAGGGGGAGAGAGAGGGAGACACAGAATCTGAAGCAGGCTCCAGGCTCTGAGCTGTTTGTTGGCACAGAGCCTGACGCGGGGCCCGAACTCACGGACTGTGAGACGTGACCAGAGCTGAAGTCGGACGCCCCACTGATTGAGCCACCCAGGCGCCCCAAGACCACTTTCCAAGTAAGGTCACACGTGCAGGTTCTGGGGAACGGAGGCAGGCCTCAAAGGCAAGGGGGTGCCCCAGGCCCCTTCATGTATCCGTCTGTTCCTCATGCACCCCTCCTCCATCCTGCCGGAGTCCGACTGTGAGGCCCAAGCGAGACAGTGGAGGTGATGTGTGTAGCATTAACCTTAAAAATAAAGCTTCCAGCTATTTTGCCAGCAGAAGATGGGTTTTGTTTGGAATAGCAGAGAATTGCAACCCGGGATGGGCAAGCAACAGCAAAACCGTGGGCAAGTCCATAGAACAAGGCTGGGAGGCTCTTTTAGGTAAGAAAGCGGCCCTTGGGAACAACTGATGTAAGCAGAAAGCCCATTGGAGTAAACTGGGAGCTGGAAGCGTAGTGGCTTCTCATTGGCTGAGCTGTGACAGTCTCTTATTGATTGGCTGGGCTGTTGCAGGGGGAGAAAGAAACCTTCCTTGCTCTTGCTGGTGCTGGGCCTGAGGCCTCCCGCTGCCTGTTTCCTGACCCCAATCTCCACAAGGTTTCTTTTTATTAATTTGCATGGTGCCGTGCGCCTCACTCAGAGCCTGGTGTACATGCAGCAGGTGCTCCCTAGGTGCTAGGTGACTTCTTCTGGGACAGTGGTGGGGTATGGGTAGCAATCTTATTGCAGGACCAAGGAGCTGCTACCTGGGGCCCCCAGCATGATGGGCAGAGATGAACTGTCCTGCCTGGTCCTGCTCCAGGTCCTGGCCCGGAGCTATGAGCAAATAGAACAGTGTGCTTTGTGCTTTCTGGATTTAGGACTAGAGTTTGGGGTAGCTTATTCTTTAGTGGTGCTGCATCACAGGGTCAGGGCCAACCTGTGAGTAGGACCTGCCTGCCTTTGTCTGTGTCACCGCTGGTCAGTTGGCGTGGTCTCTCCTCCTGGGAGATGTAGTCCTGGCTGACATGGAGCGGTGCGCAGCAAGGGCAGCGGTGGTGATGCTGGTTCGAGCGCACCCATATTGCCCCGGCCCCAGGCACCGCAATGAGCGCCAGACATGCAGAGCTCGTGGGAGCTTTTGGATGGCCGAGCAGCAGTGGTCTGTGTATGGGGGGGGACGAGGAGGGGAGCCCACCCGAGTTCATGGGCTGCCACGCAAAGGGCTCTGTTCCTCCTGTGCCAGAGCCCGAGCTCTGTACTCCATGCGGTGCTCACTCCCTCGGCACAGTTTCCCAGGATGGTCTGCCCTGGGGGTCCGGCGCTGCGTCCCTCACCCTGGCCCTGAGCTCCTCTCTACAGGTGCTGCCTTGGTGGGGGTAACAGATCAGAGGCAGGAAGTGTGTGTGTGTGTGTGTGTGTGTAGGTGTGTATATGTGCGTGGTATTCGTACACGTGTGTGGGGGGAGGCTGTGAACACATGTGTGGTTGTGCATATGTGTAGTGTGTATACAGTGAAGGTTGCTTCGGGCAGTGGGAAGGCGAGTGGAGGGTGAGGGAGCTGGGCCTGGTCAGTGTGGGTGGAGGCCTGGAGGGTCCCAGCACCACAGCCCCAGGCTGCATGTGGGAGGCATCGGTGCAGGGACCCGGGAGCCCCCAGGACCCCTGGCAGCAGCACCCTCTCAGGATGGTAGCACAGCATCATTCAAATAGGGAGACTGAGGCCCAGGAAGGGAGCACCTGCCCAGGGCTATAGGGGACTTGAGGCTGGGGGGCAGGAGCAGGGCGGGGCTGGCCTCCAGGAAGTCAGCGTGTCACATGGCCCAGGGGCTGGCCTCTCTGAAACTCTCACACGCTGAGACTGAGTATTTTACAGGAAATCTGACTTGCAGCCTCAAAGATCTGGTGCCTGGCCTGGTGGGGGCTGGGGGCTGGGCATGCTCGTGGCCTATCTGGTGTGGCCTTCTGGGTCGAAGCAGCCAGGCAGGTACAGAGGGTGTGCAGATCACCAGCCGAAGCAAACTGCCATCTTGCTGTGGACAGAACAAGTGCTGGGCGGAAAGAGGAGAAATCTGGAGGCCTTCCTGGAGGATACGGCAGCGGAGCTGGACCATGGAAGCCACCTCAAGACAGCGTGTGGGGCAGGTAGAGGGATCAGGAAGGCAAAGGCCCATGGGTGGGAGACGAGGGGCCCGGTTCGGAAAAGGGTTGGGGCCACAGAGCAGTGAGAGGCTGGCCAGAGTCCGGCCCCTCCGCCCTGGGCGGGCTTGTGCCGAGCTGGCCGTCCCCCAAGAGGTGGCTGTGTCTCAGTGAACGGGACACGTGCATGGAAATCAAGGTCAGAGGGAGTGAACGTATTTGGCCGATGGCCGCGTGTGTCCGCAGCAGAGCCCCGAGTACCTTCTGGGTATTTTCCATCTTCGATGTCGGCTGCGCTCTGTTATCTGGAGCTCCAAATTCACTGTCTTAATCGGGTGTTTTTTATGTCTTTGGGCTGTAATTAACGGCGTTCTTCATTATCGTTCCGCATATTAAAGAAATATTTTCCCCAGACCGGCAGAGGCAGAGCTCAATTTATGAAGAATTGGCCTCACAAAACACCTGGTGAGGTTTTTATGCTGTTTGGTAGAGAAAGGATGGATGGGGGTTGCCACTCTGCCTTCTTTTTTCATGCAAAATACTAATAATCTCAGGACGCCTCCAGCCTGTGGGCAGCAGGGGTGGGGGGAGAGGGCGGGCGGATGCCCGCCTGCAGCCCACGGGGAGGGGCGCGGCTTGTGCGCATTACTAGCAAAATGGAGCAGGTGGGAGAGAGAAGACACCACAGAAGGTTGGGGGGCGCCCGGGGGCCGGGAGATCCAAACCCCCCAGGACTTACTTCTGTCCCTGGGTCTCCTTGGTTCCTTTTCTTCCGCTCAGCTGCCTGGAAGTTCTCGCTCTCCTCCCCTCGGGACGTCAAAGGCCGGGCCCCCAAAGACGTCCACCCAGTCCCCAGGGCCTGTGACTATGTGACATCCCAGGACAAGAGGGACCTTGCCGGTGAGACTGAGGTAGGGATCCAAGATGGGGACTTGTCCTGCGTTGTGGGTGATCCCAGGCCAGCACAGGTCCCGGTAAGAGGGAGGCAGAGGGTCAGACGGAGGGAACATGTGCCTTCTGGCCTTGAGGATGGAGTGAGGCCGGGATCCCCGACCTGCCGCCCCTCCAGGGCCCCGGGCACACGTGGCGGACGACTCACAGACCAGTCGGGAACTTGGGGAGATGAATTCCCAGCTGCGGCCTGGAGGTCCTGAGTCCACAACAGGCTTGGGTCGGGCGTCCCAGAGGGACCCCCGTCCGCCCCCACCCCCCTGCCAGGTTCCCAGGACCTGGGAGGCCAGATGGCTGCCTTGAGGAGGGTCACGAGGCCAGCGGGGCCCCGGCATGGGGAGGCACGTGTCAGTGGAGGCCTGCCTTCTGGTCTCACCTGATCCTCGCACAGGTGGGGGTGTCGGCAGTGTTTTTACTAGATTGTTTTCCCGTTTCCATCAGGCAGGATGGAGGAAGGGAGTGTGTCACTTGCCCAGGTCCCAGGTGGCCTCCCGTCCCCGGCTGACCCGAGGGCTCCGTGGAGGGGACTGCACACCGGTGTTTCTGACTCTGTGGTTCCGAGGGTGGTCCCGCCTCCTGCCCCCACCCCTGCTTCCGCTCAGACTCAGTTTCCATACTGTCACGGAAGCCACGTGCACCTGCTGACATCTGTGGATGTGATGTGCTAACCAGGGAGGCAGGGAAGGAACTGAAGAAGGAGGCAGCTAGAAGGGAAAGCGGATGTTTGGGAAGAGAGGAAAACAAGTAATCAGGGCGTGGTGAGTCACACTCTTAGTAAAACACTGCTGCCGAGGAACGATGGGGAGACCGTGTACAGATGCACACCCACGTGCGGCGCACTGTGCAAGCCCCGGGGTGCTCATCTCGGCTCCAAGCAGGAGCGTGCTGGCCGAGTTCTTGACATTTGAAACTGTCCTTTACGGGGCCCCCAGTCTGCCTTCAGACTGGGAACGGAGCCCCGGTCCCCCAGTCCTAGGCTGTCCCTCCCTGCGCCTCGGCTGTGTCCCAGCAGTCAGCACCTGGGATGGCACACCGGGGCCACTGTGCCCAGCCCAGCCAGCTTCGGCCCCAGGCCAGCCCCTACCCGAGACGACCCCCACCACGTGTCACCCCTTGCACTTGCCCCCACCCTGCGACCTGACCCTCATCTCCCGGAGCCTCCCACCTGCAACGTGGGGCCCGGGGTCCCGCTGGGGGCCTTGCCCCGGCTCTCGGGAAGGGCCAGAAGGAGACACACAGGAGTCTGCGGTCACCCCTGAGCCCTGGCAGTTCTGGTGCTTCCCCAGGTGGGAGGGGCCCTGGCTACTCTCTGTCTGCACCCCGCACCCCCAGATCCAGGCTCTGCCCGACCCTGCGCCCTGGAGGTCCTGGCAGGAGATGGGGCAGGAGCAGAACGAGGTGCAGTCCCCTCCGCCCTGCTCCGTCCTGTGGCTGCGGCACCCGCTCCTGCTCCCACTTACCCGCCACCTGGATGTGGCCGTGGCTCCTGCTGCTGCGGGGCTCGGGGCTCCAGTGCCCAGGGTGTCTCCTTGTCCCGCTCGTTTCCATAAATAACTCTCTCATTAATTTCCCCGGTTCAACCTCTGAGTGGAATTCTGGTTTCTGCTGGGAACCTGAGTTTTCCAAAGTGGCATCATGATTAATTTGATGTATTTAATTACTAAAAGGACATCATCACTCTTCCACTTTGCTCACTGAGCCCTCCAGTGAGAGCAAAGCCTCTCTCACTGGAGAAAGCCTTTCCTGCCCACACGACCCACGCGGGGTCAGTCCCCTCCCGGGACCCCTGTGCCCATGACGGAGGTCTGCCTGGGGGTGGGCAAAGGTCCCTGGCCCCGAAGCTCCTCAGCCGATCGGCCCTGGGCCGATCCAATGTCACCTTCCTTTGGCCATCCTGTCCTACAGGGTCAACGTGCTCCATTGCTCGTGGCTCTGTTGGGATTGGGGACATTGGTCCCAAATCCCCGGGACTCCGAGATCGCACTCTGCTGCAGACATAAAGGGACCACCGCCTTCTAATGCGTGAGCTGCTGTGCACGTGTGTGTGCTCAGCCGCGACCCCGCTGTGGGGCTGCGCAGAACAGGGGCTGTTCCACAGAGTGGGGTACACAGCTGGGGAGTTAAAGCCTGCTTCCAAGTCGGAATTAATCTCCCCCTATTCTGGGTTGGCCCAGGATATGGCTTGTGGACCTGATCACAGTTTATTCCTCATGGATTATCAGCCGGGTGGTGGTGCTGGTGGTGGAGTGTGTGAGTATGTATGTGTGTGCACCAGCCTGTGTGTGTGCGTGTGTGTGTGTGTGTGTGTGTGTGTGTGTGTGTGTGCGTGGCTAAGCCCTCCTCCCCCTCCTTCCAGTCTCCAGGCCAAACATCAGCCCAAAGGCAGGGCTCTGTCTCTGGGCTGAGTGGATTTTCGGAGCAAACCTCTGTTCAGTATTCTGTTGGTCTGGGGACGGGGCAAGAGCCAGTGTTTTGCCTGAATATTACAAAAGAAAGACTATTTTGTGAGGTGCGTACAAGAGAGGGCGTCTCTTTTCCCCTATCAGCCCCTTTGAGCAGTGCCCCGTGGGTGCCGGGTTCCCCAGCAGCAACCGGCTGCGATGGCCCCTCTTCCCCGGAGCCCCTGCGGTGTGTGAACCGGTGAGGATTTCCTCCCCGCACCCCCGCACCCCCCTCCTGTGCTGCGCAGGCAGTCTGTCCCCTTGGTCAGGCACACTCGCCTGACGTGCTTCTTGTGTTGACTGATGGTGATGCCTGGAGCCCACGTAGTCCATCCGTGGGTGAAGGGTGGCGAGGTCAACCCGGCCTCCCTCTGCCAACCCGGAGGCATTAATTCCAGCTTGGTCAGGGGGCTCTGGCGTCGGGGGCATGGCCGTACCAACAGGGAGGGCTATTTTGAGTCACACACACCTTGCGGTTGCTCTGATGGCCCCCCAGCCCGAGGTCCGGGGTGAAAGGGTAGTTGTGAGTCGCTCCTTGAGAGGCCTGCGGCAGGCAAGGTCCCCGCCTGGTTCTGGCCCATTTTCCCTTTGGCATCATCAGTCGTGTGCCTTCTTTCCAGGCAAACAGAGAGTCTTGCAGAAAGGATAATCAATTTCAATAATAAGTTAAATGGGTTTGCTTTTGTTCCCAGAAAGCCTCCCGCTGGGAGAGGGATTTTTTAAGAGACTCCTGGGTGGAGTTTTACTTCTGAACTTGGGCTTCCAACTGCTCCTGAGCTAATTGAGTATAGAGCATGAATAAACATGGGTGGGAAGCTGCTTCTCGCCCACTGGCCCGTGCCGGGAGAGGAACACTCCGGATCCCGCCGCGGGGTCCATGGGGACAGGCTTGGCAAGTTCCCCCGTGGTCCCTGTCGTCAAGGACGCGGCACGGCATCGGCCACTCTTCGCCCCGTGTTCCAACGTCACTTCAGAGCCAGACTGCTCCGGAAATACGATGTGTGGCTTCTAAGACACGGGGGTGATGTTTGTCAGACCCACGGGACCTAGCCACCTAGATGGATGTCACACAGCCACACGCAGAATCGTGGTTCAGCCACGGACTCACCCAGGGTGTGCAGCCATCTGGACCATTCTGGTATCTACGTCTGTGAGCACGAGTCCCGCTTTATCCCTTTGCCCTTTAAGGCTCAGAACAGAAGGGGGTACACGGTGTTCGACACGTGTTTGCAGGACGGATGAACGAAATGAGCAATCACGTCCAGATCATTCGGGTCTCTAGTTTGAGGACAGATTTTTTTGGAAGAACCAGTAGGCCCTCGAGGGCAAGATCAGGCCGGGCACACCTATGCCATCACCGCATTAGCATACTTCCCGTACCATCACCCACGCTCGCCAAGTACCCACAGAAAGAACATCAGTCATGTGCTGCGGTCAAGGAGCTCCTTACGTGGGATTTAAATTCTCTGTGATGACAGAAGTCCTGAATCAGCCAGTTTTCTTTTGATAATTCCTCAAAGCATCCACAACCACCTCTGCAGTGTGATGGCTCAGGGAGCTCACAGACCTCTCACCGGCGGGTGTCTCTTTGTTTGAGACCCAGACAAAGTCATCGGCTTGCGTTAGGGGCTGCTTTGTATTAAGACAGTATCTTAAGGTGCTAAACGCACACATAGCTAATGAGTTGCTCATATTGTAAGGGCTGTGCATGAGTGGGAAAAAAGGTGATTTTTATCTCCTGTGTCTTGCTCACTCGTTGAGCAGAAAAGGCAGGAAAATAAATCACAGCATCTGTGTTCTTTCACTCCTTTCTCTTTTATGCCAAGAAAGTACAGGTGAAGGGATATGAATGGAATTCATCGATGGCATGTCTTCACTATAAATGGAGAATTGGGATTCAGATCCACTCATTGGTGTGGGGAGGAGGTTTCCTATTGGGTGCGAGGACCAAAATTTTGTCATTTAGGTAGAAAACCAGCTCATCAACCCATCCGCCCGCCCATCCACCTGCCAACCATCCAACGGAAAACCAAACAACCAAAAGCAAACCAATTAACTCAAAAGCAACCAACCAACCAACCAGTTAATCAACCAACTAGCCAACTAACCAGTCAGCCAACCAACCAACTAACCAGTCAACCCATGTTGCCTGGATTGGCTACCCAGCAAGGGCATGGATTATCACGCGGGGCCACGAAAAGGGGTCGTGGTTCTAAGTGGGAAAGTGCTGTGGATGATCTGTGCTAGTAAATGCCCTTTGTAGCAAAGGTTGGTGCTGACCCCCCTTTCCTTTTCTCCATGACAAGAGCCGAGGAAGAGGGGGATGCGGAGGAATGTTGATCCGTCGAGGACCAACGCGTCCTGGTGCCCACGTGGGCGTCCATGCTTGCAGTGCCCGGGGCACTGGGAGCTGGCCGTGGTTTGGAATTAGGAGGCACGGGTCTGAGCCCCCGAGGAAGCCGCACGGCCGCTGTGTCTTTCCGTCTCAGCCTCCTCACCTGTAAAAGGGGACAGATGATGCATACGCTGAAGGACCCTATTTGTAGATTCAACCAAAGTTTCCTTTGAAAAGTTCTAGTAAATGGTCAGATGCCTGTGGATGGTCATCGCCGCATGAACCACATTCCTGGAGTGTGCTGCGTGTTAGGGAGATGGGGAAGGAGGGGGCGCTTCCCTAGGCAGGGGGGCAGACGCAGGTGCAAAGTGTTCAGGCTGCGTGGTAAATGGTGAGCGCCTTGCTCCCCTCCCCCACTGTCTGTAACGTGGTCCCCGCCTTCCTGGCTTCTCTCTGGGGTGTTGCGGTCTGCCACGGAGGAAGAGACCGCTTCTGCTTCACCAGTCCCCAGTTGACCACGTCTGATGCCTTCCCATCCCATGAAAGGTGCATTTTGGCTTCCTTCCCTGAGCAGGCACACTCTGAGCCACCTGCTCTCCGGCCCTGGGTTCAAGCCCCGCCCTCACTGCCCCACTCCTGCCGTTTAACCACGAGCAGCCTCTCAGCAGTGTTGGCCACTCCCAGAGGTCGTGGATCCACACCTGAGCCCCCTGCCCGCGTTTCGGTTCCTACCACCCATCTCCAGAGGACTTGCCGAGCTCCCACCTCCTTCTAGAAGGTTCTGCGTGCTTATAATCACCGCCCGTCAACGCTCCTGGCTGCTCCCACTCTTTCTCTGTGCCCTGGCTCCAGAACACCCTAAATCGTTCCAGAACGTGGGGATTCGTGCCGGCTCCCAAACTGACAGGCTGCAGCTCCTCAGGGACAGGGACCTCGTTCCGTCCAGCCTTGCAGGGAGTGTGGGAGGCTGGGCAGGATGGAGCCACAGATGCCGGGGGCTTCCAGCCGAGGCAGGGGCGCCGCTGGGGTCTGTCTTCTTAACCGGCACGAGCCCTTGAAGGGCAGGGAAGTGCTGCTGTGTCTTTCTTGTCCTTGGGAAGCACGAGGCTTGCCCGGCAAGGCTCAGCCACCACCTGCCGCCTGGTGCGTCCATCTGAATGATCCAGCACATGAAGAATGGTCCTGCTCTTAACCGAGGCTGTCCCCAGGATATATATTTTTTAAATTCAAATGCTCCAACTCTCTTCTCCCTCTTGGGAGGTTGGCAAGGAGCAGATAGGAAACTTCTCTGCGGAGGGAGGAGTTCCTAATCTTCTGCCGCGCCTCCCACTAGTGTGTGTTGGTGGGATTCTTGGGTTCACCCGGGAGACACAGTCCATCCCTGACCTTCTCCTGGCTGGCAGCCTGGCCCCTCCTCCTGAAAGATTCAGCTGCTCCCATGGCTTCTAGAACCCCGGCTTGCTCCTCTCCTCACCTTGACTGTTCAGGAGCGATATCCCCCAGTGGGTGTCCGACGAGCCCCTATGTTATCCAGGGATCTTAGCCGCAGGCTGCCAAGAATCTGCTCGGGCTGCCTTAACGGGAGCGTGTTTAGAATAAGGGACATCTTGGAAGGACAGGGAATCAGGTTTGGGTGTCATTCTCCCAAGCAGTGGAGGAGCCAAGCAGTGAGGAGAAGACCCCAGCCAGCCCGAGAGCCGCGTCAGGGAAATTTCCAGGGGTGGCAATAGCCACCATGTGGCAATCACTGAGTGAGCACCGACCGGTGAAGCAGGGCCAGAGGCCACAGCCGAGCCTGGGCCTTCACCACTGGCCATTGTCCCTCTATGCTGTTTAGGTCCCAAATCAGGCCGGCGTGGCCCCCGGGTGGAGGTTGCATCTGGCAGGAGAACCCTAGCTCCCTGCCAGGGGCACGAGCAGAGGCCCAGGTCTCTGACCTGTGCCTGCCAGCGGGGTCACCACCTTGGCACTCCTGCCCATGGTTTAACATGCTCGCCCTCTCTGTGAAAGGGAGGGCCATGCTGTCACCCGTGGTGGCATCCACTTCCTGGAGACGGTGTCCTATCACGGTCTGCCTTGGTATCCGCAGCCCGTGAGCCAGGTGAGAAAGCTGCCCGGCACCTACATGCCGTCTGTGAGGCAGGAGGGGTAAAGGAGATGTGACTAGGGGACAGCACCTGCCTGGGGCAAGGCCGGGGTTGATGGGAAATTCCTTCATCCATCACCCATCCTGGATTTGTCCTTAGCCAGCACGCAGTCACATAGGTTCCTCCTCTTGTAGGGTGACCCCGAACTTCAGTCCTGAGCTGTCCAAGCCCTTGATGGTCCTGGGGGCTGCTGTAGCCTCTGGCTTCTGTCCCTGTCCCTGGCGGTCCCAGGAAGTGCCACAGAGGGTGTGTGGTTGCTGACCTACTCTCTGCCGTCACCACTGTGTAGTGACATGCTGTGCTCCCTGGATGGCCAGGAAACATTTCTCCAGATGACACAACGGTGTCCCCACCTCCTCCTGTCCAGGGACATGAGGAGCCCAACCTGGCCAGTTGGCTCCCCAACCTTTATGTCAGTGGGACTGTTACTGGGGCTCCTTTGGTGACCAAAATGCCAGAATCAGGACAGCCCAGAGCTTCCCCGACCAGACACACGGGTTCCTAAGTGTGCATGTAAGTGATGGAGTGAGAACTGTCACTGTCCCTTCCCCACCTTGGGTCCTGAGCCGGCACCTGCTGGGAGAAGGGACCCTAGGCTGCGTCACAGACTTAGAGGCTTGACAACATCCGTTCATGACGGCACCGTGTCCACGGGTCAGAAGGCTGAGCTTGGCTGAGTTGGGCTCTTCGCTCAGGGTCTCACAGGGCTGAAATCGAGGTGCTGCTCGGCCTGCCTTCCTTCAGAACTTGGGGTTCTCTATCAAACTCATGGGACCATTGGCAGAATCCAGTGTTTTGCGATGGCAGGACTGAGGCCCCTGGTTTTTTTTTTTTTTTTTTTTGTTTTGTTTTTTTGTTTTTTTTTGCTGGCTGCTCTCAACTCTTAGCCTTGTCCGTTCCTTGTTCTGTGACCCGCCCAGGCCCTGCCACACCATGTCCTTCAGGAAGGACCCGGTGCTTTTTGAGGACTTCCCTGATTGAGTCAGGCCCACCCAGGATAATCTTCCTTTTGTTCAACTCAAAGCCAACTGATCAGGGGGCTCTAGTCACATCTTCGAGTCTTTTCCACCGTATCTGTTAACGTACGCACAGAACCGCTATCCCGTCATACAGCTAGGTGCTGCCCACACTCTACAGGAGGGGAGGATGCAGGCCGTCTACACCAGGCACTGGAAACCCAGGGCCGCCTCCGGATGCTGCCTACCGCAGTACCGTATTTCAGCCCGTGGCTCAGGGCAGAGAAGCATGTGGGCCTCTGGGTAGAGTCCCGGGCGAGTCCCTAGCAGGCCGTTTCACACTCCTGTGACCCAACGGGCTTTCGCCTGATGGTGTCTGACCAGCAAGTGTCATGAGAATCAGCTTCTTGTTTTGTCTCTTTTGTCCCCTTCTGCCCAAAACAGCTCCTCGACAGAAGCAAAGTTGAGGCTGATTCTTTCACAGGAACAGAGTATTGGGGAGCCCCCCCCCAAGCTGTGGGGAAAGAGAGGTGGGCAGACGAGGCAAATGCTTGTGTGAACTAAGTGTCTACGCTTCTGCGCCCTCCACGTTGGCAGGTGCGATATAATCCACCGGCTGCCAGTTGCTTGTGTTTGCAGCCGGGTCAGGGTGTAGAGTTGGCCACTGCTGATGGTACCTGGGGCTCCCACAGAGTCAGCTCAGCAGTGTCGTCCTTGCCCCCAGCATCCCTGTGTCCACAAGCCCACTGAGGACGCACAGGGGTGGTTGGGGAACGAGACAGTTTCACCCCTGCAGACCACGCCCTTTGGGAACCAAGGGGAGTTCTAGCTGCATCCTTCCCCCTGAACGCTCTGTTTCCGACCTTCCCTCTTGTTCCTTGGGGTCCCGGGACACCCAGTCAACTCCACTGGGGATCTGCTCTCTCCACTGCCCGCGATGCTCGCCGGGTGGGCTGGTAATGCCCGTGTTTTCTTCTGTGCAGGGCCGTCGGCAGGCCAGACGTGCGTGTTCCCTCAGTTAGCTGACCATACACTTGAACCCAGCAAACCCAAGCCCCCTCAGTGTCCTTACGGGATGTGCATCTCATGTATTCATTTGACGGGTACGTGTGGATGCCTGCAACACATCACGGGCCCCACTCCTGGCTGCTAAGCATAGAGAGGGGATGCCACAGGGCGCCTGGGCCGCTCAGTCTGTTAAGCACCCGACTTTGGCTCAGGTCATGATCTCATGGTTCGTGGGTTCGAGCCCTGCGTCGGGCTCTGTGCTGACGGCTCGGAGCCTGGAGCCTGCTTCATAGTCTGTGTCTCCCTCTCTCTCTGCCCCTTCCCTGCTCACTCTCTCTCTCTCTCAAAAATAAATAAACATTTAAAAGATTTTAAAAAAGACAGGGGATGTCACAGGTGTGGTCCTAGCCCTGGTGGAGCCGGGGAAGAGCCATTTAAACAACTAATAAGGAACATCTCTGTCATCAATGACTGTTGTGGCGGCTGAGGAAGTGAGGGCACTCGCCGTCCCTGGTGTCCTGTGAGCACTGGACAGGCAAGCTAGGCACTGGGTCCTTTCTCCTCTCCCTGCCCCGTCATCACTCTCCCACTTGGCTGGCCTGTTACCGCCCCTCCTCCAACCGTCCCCGCTGCTGTGGCCATGGTTTTGACCGAAGCAGAGTTACCCTTTCCGTGCTTGTCTTTACAGGAAGCCACAAGGGGGGCTTGGAAAATGCAGGTCCGATCGTGCCCTTGCTCGGCCAGAAACAGCCGTCGCAGCTCCGGGGCGTAGGCCTTAAAAGGGTGCTGTCTGTCCTCCTTGCCACCCTGGTCGCATTCTGCGTCCCACACACCCCAGGCCACCTGGAGCCCCCGGCCCCCTCCCTGGGCCGCTTCCAGCCTGTGTTCTGGGAACACTGCCCTCGGCCTGGAACGCTTTCTGCCCCCATGTCAGGACCCAAAGAGCTTCCTTTTCGGTTTGCAGACCCTATTAGCCCTAGCCCTCTGTCGAAGTCTCTTTTGAAAACCCCAAACAGAGATAATCAGCCCGCTTTCTATTTCCTCCCGTGCCTCCGACGCCCTGTGGCCACCACACACATCACTTTGCACATAATCACCTGTTTACCGCGGAGTCGTGTCTTGTATCGAGTTTGGTTCTCCGGTCACCTGGGAGGTGAAAATTGCTTGTCATCAACATTACTTTTAAAATTCCCTTCAATTGCCCATAAAGAGCAGTGCCCACGGTTCTGTGTCAGTGCCCACAGGCTGGTCAGTGCTTTGCTACGATCCTTGAGGACTTGTTGTTTGTTTGAGGGAGTCTTTACCGGCCCCCCAAACGGGAGTGTTTGTCTGTCCCCGACAACGATCGTGGAAAGTGTGGGATCCTGCAGTCTCTCCAGAGGGCTCGCTGGCAGGGTTTGGCCAGCCCAGGCTTGTCCGGGCCGTGGTCCGTGGCCTACACATTCCGTGGCCTACACTCGCCGAGCACCTCAGCGGCTGAGGCCTACGCCCTCTCTCCCTGGGCGCCTTCTCCAGTGATTCAGTTAAATGAGCATCTGACGTAAACCCATATATGTGCTTCGTGTCTCCGCTAGATTGTAAGTTCCCCGAGAGCAGAGACGGTGGGTTACTCTTTGGCCATGGCCGCATAGCAAGCCGCCGGGGAAGCGGTGTCTACATCCAGGCCTATGTTCCCCTGGACGCCTGCATTGGGGGGGGAGTTCTGGTCTTATTAATTAGTACCCTGAGACACAGCCACACTCCTGCCCCCCACTGAAGGGCCACGAGCTGTGAGTGATGGTGGCTCAGAAGGGGCAATATTTCTCTCCCGTTCTGTCCCCTCTTTCTTTACGGCCATGTTATGTTGCTCTGTGCAGTTGTTACTAGCATTTATTACTCCAAAGTCTAACCTTTCGAAGGCTGAGCAGTGTTCATGGAAGGAACGATAAATTTCACCATAATAATCTCATTTAATTTCCTTATAAGCCAGCATCTCCTGACACAGGCTTTTTCACATGCGCTGTAAATAGGCTTTCCGTATGTTTTCAGATCCGACTACTTGAGCTTTTTAGAAAATGACCCTGAACCCGGGAAGGAGCAGGAGGAGGAGGGCTTGCCAAATCGTGAGTAACCGGGCTGTTGGCCCCAGAGGTGAGGACTGAGACACTCCATCCACCACCTCTGCCCGACACCCGGTTTCTGCACAAACAGAAGGCTTCCTGTCTTTAGGTCTGTGAACTGGGACGTGTGGCGTGGAGATTCGCATTAAACGTTTTGAGATTCAAGGGACGGACTGTTGTAAATAGACACTAAGCAATTCAACCCTTACTCAGTCCGGAGATTTATTTCCGATTATATGGACCATCCAATCTGAAGACCCAGCTGATGGAAATTCTGCTCCATCAGGACCCTCCCCTCCCTCACCGTAGGTCTCTACCCTGGTTAATGTAGCCTTCGGGCTATGACACACTTGTAGATTCAGTGGACTTTTGTGCGGCATTTGTCTTTGGTGGGGACAGTGACAGTCAGCGTGCAGGGAGCTCTTCTGTCTTCTGCTACAGTGCTTGAGTCAAAGCTGCTCTGGGAGGCAGCCTACGTTATTCGGCAGAGCCATCTAGGGATAACGTGTGCTCCCTGTTGTCTCAGAACACTGGCACCAGTTTAGAGCCTTCATGGGTTTCGTTTGGCATAGAATGCTAGACTCAAAGGTCCTTCAGGGCTTTTGAAGATGCTACACGCTGTCTTCCAGCCAAAGACGTTGTGGAGGAGAAATTATCAGTCCTCCTTCTCCTCCTCCCCCTCTTCTCCTTTCCCTCCTCCTCCTTTCCCCACTGGTAATCCCCATTGGTAATCTCTTCGGTTGCTTTAACAATGCTTTGTTTGCCTTTTTTGTTCCGCATTGCCTGATGTTGGGTCCAGATGTGTGTTTATTTTTTTTTAAAAAAAAATTTTTTTTTCAACGTTTTTTATTTATTTTTGGGACAGAGAGAGACAGAGCATGAACGGGGGAGGGGCAGAGAGAGAGGGAGACACAGAATTGGAAACAGGCTCCAGGCTCCGAGCCATCAGCCCAGAGCCTGACGCGGGGCTCGAACTCACGGACCGCGAGATCGTGACCTGGCTGAAGTCGGACGCTTAACCGACTGCGCCACCCAGGCGCCCCTGTGTGTTTATTTTTAATTCTCCTGTTTATGAGTCAACGGGCATTTTCAATTCCAGAACTCACATAGCTGTTATCCTCTGGCTCCTTCTCTTTAGGCCTGCCATCTGGATTTTTGCTAGATCTGTATCACGTCAGGATCACATTAGCGTATCCCCAGTTTCCTGTGGCCCCTCAGTCATATTTTTACACCTTTTGCCTCTCCGTACTCATTCTAGGTGATTTCCTCATTTCTATCTTCCAGTTTGCAAATTCTCTTTTCAGCTGCTTCGATCTATCATTTGAGTGATTAATGGACTTTTCACTTCAAATGATCATATTTTTCCTTCTGAGAACTCCTCTGCGGCTGAAGCTTTCAAACCTGTTTGTTCTTTTTAGAATTTCATTCTTTCCATGTGATTCCTGGTCCTATGTCATCTCCTTGATTGCTTTAAGCATAATAATTCCATGGTTTCACAGGATCCCAGCTTTTTTTAGGCCCTTGGGATGTTGTTCCGAATTATTCTCTGGGTTTCGTGAGAGGGTTATACGTCCCTGCTGCAGTCATGTGATGTGCACTGCTCCCCTGCGAGAAGAGCTACTTTCCACCCTACTGACATCAGCTCAGGGATCACTTTGGCCAAATGGATGTGAGCAACAGTGCCACATTTTAGCGGTAAGCTTAGAAACCACTGCAAAGTTTGACCATTTCATAGTTTCCTCTCTTCCAGGAGAACATGTCCCTATTAAATAGGGGCTATTCATTCTGAGTAGAGTTTAGAGTGGAGGAGGCAACGTATGGAAAAGAGCCAAAGCCAACCCACAGCTGCTGCACCTGAGAAGTAATGTGAGAGGCGACTTATTCCTCTAGGTCATGGGACTTTGGGGCTGTTTCTTACACAGCATAACCTAGCATAAGCTGACTACAACAGGCACTAACTTTACCTTTGTGGCGTCTGCTCACGCTCACTTACGGTGAAGCAATTACTCATGTGGTGTGTAATTTTTTATTGTGAACTTATCTTCATTGTGAGTTGTTCTTGTTTGTAACTGTGGGAGTCCCATGGACGCTGGGTGGTAGGTGTGTCCCTACTGAACATGTTTTCTTGTTCTCCTTGCTTCTGCCCAGGGGCCCCAGGTTTTCATTGGTCTGGGTCCGTGTTTGTTTTCTGAGAACTTTTATTCCATATTGACCCTGTAAATTCAGACCTCACTCCTATATATGGCCAAGGCTTCCATGTTTAATCTTCATAAGATCTCTGTTTCCAACTGGAGTCGGACGCAGACATGGCGTCCTTTGTCATCTCCATCTTGCGGGCAGCTTCTGTCCACTTTTCAGGGTGGATGGGCCCATCTGGGGCCCCACCTTACGCAGGGGTCTCAGGTTCTGTGTCCTGCTTCAGTTCAAGGCCATGTCCTTCGCTCCAGATGGGTGTGAACACCCTGGCCCCTAGCTGCTGGGGCTTACATCTGGTCAGGTTTTCACTGACCTGCTATGTACCGGCTTTGAGTCTCCACTCTACTTCAGGCACTGGGTCCTTTGCTTTCAGTCTTGACTATGTTTGTAAAACAAAATTAGAAGCTCATTTTGTGGGGGAGGAGCTGGGATGCTGCGTGGGTGAGCCCTTTCTGCTTACCTACGTGTTCACCTGCTCCCTGGGGCTCAAACCCCATGAGGGCTGGGGCCATTCACATCTGGCTGACTGTCACCCTTGGTGCCTAGGACAGTGCCTGGGACATGGAGGTGTTCAGTAGACTGTTATCAATACATTGAATAAGTGAGAATTTAAAAGAAGGGGGTAGAGAGGGACCAGCAGAGGGTGGCCAGTGGCTTCTGTCTGTTGTGACCCCGCTCCTCTGCCCTTTGCATCAGTCGGGCTGTGTCACAGAATGGTTTGTGCAGCATTTGGGAAGAAGGGGGTTTTCTTTTCTTCTTTCCAGGAATTGGTCTTCTTGTTCCTATGGGAGCCAGAGCAAGCCTTAGCCCCTGTAGAGTAGTTCCCACTGTTACGGACAAGGGGCACACAGACGGGGAATTACAACCCCATGTGGTAAGCGCTATGACAGAGGAGAGAATGGGTGAACTACAGGATGGGAAGGAGGTGCGCTTAGGAAGACCTCCTGGAGGAGGTGACACTTTGACCTGAGTCATGACAGTCAGGGGAGGGAAGGGCAGGGCATCCCTGCTGGGGACATGACACACGGCAAAGGTTGCGGGCGAGGGCATGGGGTGTGTCCTGGGGATTCGTCAGGCTGGGCAGAGTTTTCATATTTTCAGGCCATTCATGCCTCACCTTCCATGTGCAGATATTAATTTCCTTGGATTATTCTTTAAAAAAATTTTTTTTAATGTTTATTTTAGTTTTGAGAGAAAGAGAGTGTGAGCAGGGTAGGGGCAGAGAGAGAGGGAGACACAGAATCTGAATCAGACTCCAGGCTCTGAGCTGTCAGTCCAGAGCCCGATGCGGGGCTCGAACCCATGAGCTGTGAGATCGTGACCTGAGCCGAAGTCGGCCGCTTAACCGACTGAGCCACCCAGGCACCCCTGTTTTCTTGGATTATTCTTATTCGATGTCTTTGAAAATGCAGATTCTCTTTTCAGAAGTTGCACATTCCCCCAACAGCCAGCATGGAAACAAAGGGAGTAACTTATGGACGGAGTTCAAGAGGAGAAGATGGATGGTTTCCAGATGTCCCTAGAGCTTTTTGGGCCAGCTCTGACTCAGGCACCCCCCAGACATCAATAGTGGAGGCTTTCGGGCAAGTGGTCCTCGGCTCTGAGGGTGAAGCTGGCTCTGGGCGGGTACAGGCTCCATCTCAACTGGACCCCTTGGGGCTCTCTGGCCGAGAGCGGTGACATCACCCCCTGTCAGCAGGGGGAGGGGCTAAGAGACCTTCTCTTCTATGGGGCTGTTTTAAATGCTATGAAGCACATGAATACCACCGGCTGAGTCTGAGGGTTATTATTATTATTGATACATTTTGAACCAGGTTTCTCTTTTTCTCATTCTTTTTTTTTAATTTTTCTTTAATTTTTTTTTTTTTTGAGACAGAGAGAGACAGAGCATGAGCAGGAGAGGGGCAGAGAGAGAGGGAGACACAGAATCTGAAACAGGCTCCAGGCCCTGTGCTAACAGCTCAGAGAACTACAGGTCTCCAACCCATGAACTACGAGATCATGACCTGAGCCAAAGTCAGATGCTCAACCAACTAAGCCACCAGGCACCCCTTTTTTTCTCATTCTTAAATCTATTTATTTATTTATTTATTTATTTATTTATTTATTTATTTATTTTACTGAACCCAGCCTTCGAGGATCCAGATCCAGGTAGTGGCCACTGGTCAGGTCTCCCCTCCAGGCACCCCCAGGGCGGCGCCTTGAGAGATGGGGAGGCTGTGTTTCCAGAACCCGCTGAGCGCCTGCCCCGGGGACACGGCCGGCCCGCCGTCCTGCAGGCTGGGAAGGCATCACGAGGACCGGGGAGTCATCGAGCACACGCACAATGTATTAACTTTGACTTGTGAATTAAAACACCCAGTGGTACAATTAGGGAAGAGCAAAGGGAAATGAGAATCAGCCTTTCCTTTTTCCTGCCTGGAATCAGAACCCGACAAGTCTAAATAAAAGTTGAAAAAATTCAATTACTATGCAGATGGGTTTCAGGCATCTCCCCTTCCTGTCATCTTGCTTCTAAATCCACGGTGAGAAGCCTCCGCTGCTTCTGCGGGAGGAGCTGACGGCCTGTGGGGGGAGGTGAGCCACCCCTCCTCTCGAGGGTGCCCCAACCTGCACCGGAGGAGGGGCAGGGGCACAGGGAGACCCCCGCCCGCCCGGACCCATCTCTGGGAACCCCCCCGCGTTCTATCTCTGCATCTCAGAGCCCGGCGGCCGGGACCCTCACCGGTGCCCATCCGCCCTCCCCTCTGCAGTGCACTCTCACTGCGGGCAGCAGACTGCTGAGGCGTTGACACAAAGAAAAAGGGAGAAGATCCTCTCTTCCAGGAAGCCCTCCAGGCCTCCCAGTGGCAGGTCCCACAAATCTGCTCCCCCCCCCCCCCAGCTCCTCCCTTCGCTTCGGTGCCTGCCGCATTTTGTCTTCTCCCTGGCATGCTTTCTGCTTTCCTCCACGTGCCCTTTCTGAGACCGGCTGAGCAAAGGGTGGAAGGCCGGGGCCCCAGGACCCTGTCTGAACAGGGAAGGGGTGGATTTGTGATCAGATGTGGGTCTGAACTTCCACAGGCTCGGGCTTCTCATTTACGCTGTGACCAGAACGTTTGACCTGCAGGGAGCCGGGCCTGGGGCCGCATCAGCAGTTACCAGGAACACGAACCTCCCCCCAACACGCCGCCCCGCCAGGAGCTCAGACCCTCCATGAGGCCAGCGGTGCTGCTGCCCGCGGGGCTGGGAGAGGACCCCGTGGCCGTCACCGTCCCCCCACGCAAGGACAGTCCTCTGCTTTGGCTGTGCTAGCTTGCGTGGCTCTGAGCTGTGGAGGCCCGAGTCTTGAGTCCTGGTGCAGCTGTACCCTCCCCCTGCTTTGGTCCAGGTGCGGCTGGGCCACCCCCACAATCCTGCTCTGGCAGGTTCCCTCCAAACGCTGGCTTGCGGGCGTGCTGAGGGGCTTGTGCTCGTTGTGGGTCGTGCCGAGCGCACCCCGGCTCCTGCTTCTTGGACTTATGTGGAGACTGAAAGTGCAAAGAGATTAAAAGTGGACGTAATGGCAAGATTAACCGGGGCTGGCCCTGCACGATCCTGGGGACGTGAATAATACGTGCTGGATGGACGGAAAAGGACGCGTCCCTGAGGGTGAATGACAGACGCCATTCTGGGCGGAGATGGCCTCAGGGGGAGCACACGACATCTAAGGAGAAAACGTGAGGCTTGCGGAGCCGGGTGGGGGGCAGGAGTCTCCCTCGTCACATCCTCTCTGCTGCCCCGCCTCGCCGATCCCGTAAAAATTCAGGCTTATTTCAGGAAATCTGGGCACGTTCCCATCTTCCTCTTGCCTGTTAGGACTATGCGGTTACAGCTCAGCCTGTCCCCCGTGCGTCCCTGGGAGTCATGTCTCTGCCCCCGAGTGCCAGGTCCTGCACGTGTCCTTGAGGGTGAGCCTGGCAGTGGGTGGGGAGGGGGACCCGCAGGTCAGGGGGCAAGCTCACCCACGGTGACACTGGTGGGCGTGTGTGTTGTGAGCACGGCAGGGGGCTCTGGTCTGCAGGATGCTGTGGCTCCTCCATCTTCCCAGGCGGGCTCTGGCCCCTGTGAGCTCTCCGACCCTGGGCTCCTGGGTCTTCCCCAGGGACACACTGGGACGCGCCTCCCTGGACCTCGAGGGTGCACGAGTCGATGCGTGTAAACGCGCAGTCCTGAGGGCAGCGCCCAGGGGGGCTCGGGCAGGCAGTGGCGCCTCGGGCTCTCGTACTCTTGCATTGCTGCCTGCATGTCCGGGTCCGCAGGTGCTCCCGCTGCTGTGCTCTGCCCCCGGGGTCAGAGAGCTGAGCCCGCATCCCTGGAACGTCTCCCGGCCACCTTCTCAAACCACAAGGTGTGCGATGTTCACTGCACGCTTTCTTCTACCCGAACCCTCTGCCGGGAGGGTGTTCCCGGCCTCTGAGGCTTCCAGGGAAGGTGGGGCTCAGTGGAGCGTGTGGCTTTCGGGTCGCGCACAGACCTTGAGCAGATCAGGTGCTCCACCTGCGTTTGATAAACCGAGTGGCTGGGTCAGACCAACGAACTGGGAGCTGCGAGGCTCACAGCTCCCGTGGTCCTGCAGCAAACAGTGCGGTGGCCTTGCCCCGCCCCTCAAGGGACCTGCCAGCCTTGGGGTTTCCATTAAAGCCGCCTGACGCTGGCCTGAGCAGGGGCAGGGTGGCCTGGGAGCCGGCCGGCACTGCCCGGCAGAGCTGGTGGCTCAGTGACCCGGAGTTTTCATGGTCGGGAGAGACCATGTTGGTAGCCTGAAATTGGACATGGTGGTGGGGGCCACGGTGGGGGCACTGGCGGGGGCACTGGGGGGGCGCTGGTGCCACAGCTATTATGAGGACGAGAACACCACCCCTCCCCCAGCACGGAGAGCTGGTTGTGGGACCTTCACCGGCAGGCCCGGCCAGGACCGCGGCTGATTTCCAGCAGGAAGGGCTTTCTTTGTGTTTCCTCCCAGAATTCTCCAGCGCCTCCTTCCTAATGGCCGCCATAAATCAACGTGTCACTCTTCCGCACTTGGTGAGACGCCGGCCTCTCGCGGCCCTGTCCCCTGCCCACCTTGCTCTGCAGTGGCCTTTCCGGGGAACGTTGGGCGGGAGGCGGGCTTGATGTCCAGGAAATGGCCGGCCCTGGGCTCAGCCCCTCAGCAAACCCTTCTTCCCGGTGACGGGGCTGCTCGGGGCTTCCGGCAAAGCTCTCGGGCAGGTGTGATCTCCCCGCGCAGCACCATGTCGTGTCCAGGCAGGACGGTTGGCGTGGTGGTTGGCTCGGGCTGCCTGTGCACCTGCTCGCCCAGCACGGGCCCTGCTGCAGCCGGCACGTGTGGGGCCTGCAAGCATGAGCTGGTCTCCCAGCCGGCAGAGCGAGTGCGGGGCCTCCGGAGCCGCCCTCGGAGCACCGGCCCCTCTCCGTCCGACACCCGGGTCGCCCCTTCCTCGTGTGGCGGTGGGGGTGCAGGGCTCCTCCGGGTGGAACCACGTGGAGTGTGGAGTTGGTCTGCTTCGCTCTCCATCACATCACCAGACACGAATGTGTCCACCGGGCAGGTGTGTGTCGATCACATGGTCTGTGGTGCACTATGGTTAGTGTCACTCCATCGTGTGTGTGATCACTCCCGTGGGGTGTGTGTGCGTGTGTGTGTGTGTGTGCACGTGTGTGTGATCACTCCCGTGGGATGTGTGTGTGTGTGTGTGTGCGTGTGATCACTCCCGTGGGATGTGTGTGTGTGTGTGTGTGTGCGTGTGATCACTCCCGTGGTGTTTCTGTGTGTGATCACTCCCGTGGGACGTGTGTGTGTGTGTGTGCGTGTGATCACTCCCGTGGGATGTGTGTGTGTGTGTGTGGTATGTGTGTGCGCGCGTGTGTGTGTGATCACTCCCGTGGTGTTTCTGTGTGTGATCACTCCCGTGGTGTGTGTGTGTGTGTGTCATCACTCCCGTGGTGTCTCTGTGTCTTATCACTCCCGTGGTGTGTGTGTGTGCGTGTGTTTGTGTGTGTGTGTGATCACTCCCGTGGTGTGTGTGTGTGTGTGTGTGCGTGTGTGTGTGTGATCACTCCTGTGGTGTGTGTGTGTGTGTGTGTGTGTGTGTGTGTGTGATCACTCCCGTGGTGTCTCTGTGTGTGATCACTCCCGTGGTGTGTGTGTGTGCGTGTGTTTGTGTGTGTGTGTGATCACTCCCGTGGTGTGTGTGTGTGCGCGATCACTCCCCTGCTGGATGCCGTCGCCTGCAGTCTGACAGTTGCTGTGTTACAAAGACCATCCCCGCTCAGGTCACCCCAGGGCTGGCACTTCTCCATCACGACTGGTTTATATTCTCACCCTGAGGTTTGGAAAAAATATTGAATCAGTTGTTTTTAATTATGTCCGTCTTGTACGCTTTCCATTACAGGAGCACTCAATAATACTTTACAATCCAAATAGCCGTAGGAGCCTGCTCGATACCCCAGGATGGAATACTGGAGTTTTCTTTCTGTTTAACTCGTAAACTATTCTTAAAAGTGCCATATCTTCCCGATTCAGTTGTTGCTCTGCCTTTATGGCCGTGTTCACTGCCCTGCGTACGAAGCGAGGCGTAATGTTTGCTAACAGCAGTGTTTAGCTGTCCCTGCAGGCCTGCGTGCATGCAGACGGCTGGCCGTGGGAGCTGGAGAGGAAGCCCGGGCGGAGGGCAGGTGGTCGGGGTCCTCTCCCACCGGCCTCCCTGCTGTGTGTCTCCGGGCTCCTGGCGAGCGTCTCTGAGCTCAGGCGGCTGTTTCCTGAAGGGACAGAGTGGGGCTGGGAGAGGCGGTGAGTGTGGCTGGGCCAGTGATCCAAGACAAGACATGGCCTAGTGGCCATAGAGCGACCCAGTGGAGACAAACCCCGCCTCTTCCCAGAGGGGTGAGCACGGGCCGGCCCCCCCCCCCCCCCCCCGTTCTCTGGGTTTGGTGCCACCACTGACAACTGGCAACGTGGACTCGTTTCCTTTTTTTTTTAGTATTTGTTTATTTTTGGGAGAGCGCAAGCAGGAGAGGGGCAGAGAGAGGAGGACAGAGGATCCGAGGTGAGCTCTGTGCTGACAGGCCAACAACAGTGAGCCCGATGTGGGACTTGAACTCACGAACCACCTTGAGATCGGGACCTGAGCTGAGGCCCGACACTCAGCCAGCTGAGCCACCCTGACGTGGACGCACGTCTTAGGGTTGTGGGCAGACCACGTAAAAGGACCCATGTGTCCTTTCACGCACCACATCGACCCTTGGGGGCCCTTACAAGGGACTCACTGTTGCTGTGTTACAGAATCTGGGGCCTGGAAAGACTGTCCGTGTCTTTAATTTGTTAGAATTGCTCTGTTTCCCAAATTAACCAGGAGTTCTGGGCCTGTGAATGCAGGAACTGTGCACAGTTCTGGAACCGTGAATGCAGTTCAGGGTGCCTCTGCAGGGGTGAGGGTGCTGGAGGGGGTGCCCTGATGGGGGGGGGGGCGGCAAGGCCCAGGCCCTCCTGGTCCTACCCGGGAGAACTCACGCTGTCCTGTGTTCCGTGGGTGCGCCCCCCAGTCCTGCAGACACGGAGGGGCCACGTGCTCACCCCAGGCGCCAGGATCCGGCCGTGCAGCCCCCGTGGCCCCAGCCAGAGGCACGGGTGCCAGGACGTCCCCAGGAGGGCCGATCTGGCCCGGGAAGCACACTCCGCCCACAGCCTTGGCAGCTGCTGGAGACCTGAAGCCCGGGCTCTCATTTCAGGGATGAAAAATACCTCCGCAGCTTATAAAAAGGCCCAGCAGACCCCTGCCGCGAGAGCCTGGCGTTCAAAGGGAAGAAAGATGCTCCCTGAGAGTGCCAGGCGCACAGACTAGTTTAAAAACCCACCGCTACAGATATATGCTTCTCAATAAGCACAGATACCGGGCACAGGGCAAAGAAAATAATCAATTTCAGCCAGCAGGAGAGCGGCCGCTCTTTATTTATTTATTTACTTCCTTATTTGTTTGCAAAGGAGGCCTTGCAATGAAATCTGAAATTCACCGCCTGCCGGCTCCCTCGCCGGCCGTGGAAACCGATGACGTGCTGGGTTCTTTCCCAGCGGTGCCCCGAGTGGGTGCGACCCCCCAGCTCCTTCCCGGGGCTCTGCAGGGTGTGGGTAGCCCCCGCCGGGTTCACGGAGCTGGGTGCCCGGAGGGAGTAGCAAGCTGGGGGTTCTGGATCGGTGGAAAGGGGGAAGGGGGTGAGGATTGTGGAGGCAGTCAGTGCCCCAGCCGCACCCAGTCTCCCCGTGTGGCATCCTGAGGTCCCCAAGGTCCCCGGACGCTGCCAGCCTGGAGTGGTTGCACCTGCCATCACACGTCCCGACCTCTGCCCCTGGCTATTCTGGCTTCCCAGGCTCCCCGACACGCCTCTGCTTCCCTCAGTGTCTGGTTATCTTCCACCACCTCCTCCGTGAGACCTTCCCCTATGCCCTCCTGCTGCACCTTCACACTCTAGCCAGAATTAGCCTGTCTTGATCTGTGCTCCCAGCATCCTCTGCGTCTCTCTTGTAGCCTTCATCTACCGACCCTTTGGATCAGGGACCCTGTCTCATCCCAGCCGACGTTCCCCAGCCTCCCATCATTGAAAATGAAGTATTTGTTGACTTCATAGTGAACCTCCGCGGATCCCTCTGGGAGGGCCTTGCACCCTCACTCAGCACCAGCTCACAGTGAGGGGGATGAAGAGGCCGGGGTGCAGAGCCGCCCAGGCGCGTGCCCACTGCAAACCGCCACTGAGCGATGGCGTGGCCCTGCCCACAGGGAGAGGCCCAAAGATGCCACTGTGTGCGCCCCGAGAGTGGGGACAGAACACGGGTGACTCAAGCCTTCCTGGCCGGGCTCTGCCCCACAGGCCCTGTTGGGTCATGAGGCTCCTTGCCTTCCTTGGCTCCAGGACTAGCAGGGGCCCCGCACCCAGGCCCCATCCTGTGCATTGAAGGGAGTGAAGGCAGGTGTGTTTGCGATGCGCTTCCTTCAGGGGATCTCATCTAGAGGCCGCTTGGGCCCTGGAGCCAGAATGCCTGGGTTCACATCCACCTGTGTGGCCTCAGGCGGGTGTCTTGACCCCTCTGGGCCCCGAGGGCACCTCAAGCAGTAGGGTGATGATGGCTCTCGCTCCCAGGGCCGCTGCGACCCCGGACTCCGACTGGCCCGCGCGCCTCCCACCCGGCGTGGTGGCTTCTCTGCGTCCGCACGGCCACCACAGAGCGCCTGACTTTCTGCACCCGACCCGGCCTGCTCGCGGGCTGTCTCCTTTCCCCAGAACAGGCCCCCCTCCGCCCCGCTCCCTTGCAGATCTCGAGTCCTCTCCCTCTCTGGCCCTCGAGTCCTGCCTCCCGCCGGCCAGGGCGCAGCGCCGCGGCCCCAGCCCTCCTCGCCGCCTCTCGTCCTGCATCCTGCCGGGGGACCCGGGCGCCCGCGTGGGTCACACGGCACCCGCACGCCAGGGCCCTTGCCAGCGGCTGGGCCCTGAGAAGGCAGCGGTATTTCTGTGTGCCCCCGGCTGCTGTGCTACAAATCACCCCGCGGCTCCGCGGCTTTACCACTGCAGAGACCGGCTCGCAGCCTCTCGCCTTCGGGAGGCCGGGAGCGGCTCAGCTGGCGGACTCTGGCCTGAGGCTCCCCACGAGCTGACGGCCGAGCTGACGGCCGCGGCAGGCTGGGCGGCATCGCCACAGGCCTTGACTTGGCAGGAGGGTCTGCCTCCTGGAAGGACCTTCCCCGGGGTGTTGGCTGGAGGCCTCCGAGTGTCACCAGCTGCCGTGCGGGCCTGTCCCCGGGGCTGCGCCGGGGTCCTCAACACATGGCAGCTGGCTTCCCAGAGACAGAGACGTGGAGAGAGATGTCAGAGGAAGACAGAGATGGAGAGGTGAGATTTCACTTGTCTGGAGGGCAGCTCGAATCCCACCGAGGAGGCCTTCCCTGACCGCCTGCCTGGAGACCTCCACCTGCTCGTCTAACTTCTTCCCCGTGTGCTCCGTGGGCAGGCGGAGCGGAGTGCCCGCCTGGCGTTCAGGAGCCATCGCCCTCGAGTGGCATTTTTGAGACAGAGAGAGAGAGAGAGTGCGCTCATGAGCAAATGGGGCAGGGGCAGAGAGAGAGGGAGACACAGGATCCGAAGCAGGCTCCAGACTCTGAGCGGTCAGCACAGAGCCCGACGCGGGGCTCGAACTCACGAACCGAGAGATCGTGACCTGAGTCGAACTCGGACGCCCAACCGACTGAGCCACCCAGGCGCCTGCCCCTCTCTCTCATCTTGACTTTGGGATCTTTTAGTCCTGGGAGGTGTACTCAGGACCCAAAAGAGACAAGGAGCCTCGTGACCCGTCTTGGCACACAGCAGGGGTCTCTGCAAATGTGAGCTCCCTTCCAGCTGGCCTACTGTCCAGGTGGGCCCGCGTCGGGGAGCAGTCACCTCTGGGCGAGGAGACTCATGGCCCAGAGGATGAGGGTTCACGGCTCCCCTCGCCTCGGTGCTGGCTTTGCCAGTGGGGAAAAAGAAATGGGAAGATAATTTGAATTTATAAATGCAATTCCAATGGGGTTATTGATGTGCAAAGAAAAGAATACATAAATGTGTGGCAAGGTATACACTCGATTAGCTCCTTGATTATTTATCCCTAAGAAGTGCTTACCCGAGGATGACAAACATTTGTTTTACAGATGGAGCCCAGAGGACTGACCCTGCGGAGAGAAATCGGATTATTAGAGCCCCGACAATTGGGTTTACACAAACTTTACTTCCAGTTATTAAGAAAAGCAGTGAATTTATATTCACACTGCAGCACGGTGCTGTGGCTCAGCCCGCCAGGTCCCGGGATCCAGTTGGGGAATGCTGGGCAAGGGAGAGGGGGAAGGGGTCGTGAGGGGGCGCCCATCGCTCACCCCAGTCTGGGTGGCATTCCCCACCCCTTCATTCCATCACTGCCCGTTCTGGAGGTCTAGTTCCTGCTGGGGGATGAGCTGGGAGGCGGGGATGGAACCCCTCCCAGCAGGGAACGGAGGCCCATGGCCCTGCAGACTCCTGGCAACCAGCCAGTCTGAGGACCCAAGGACAGAGGTGCCCCCGACGCCTCGTGCCCCCTCCATCCCCCCGGGGCCGCTGGCCACCCTCTTCCCCAGGCGGGGACCTTAGCTGACATCACTGAGTCCTTGACCGCGGCCTCACAGCTGTTCCCTTCTCCCCCGATTCCCAGATCACTGTGCCTCAGGCTCAGCTGACACCCACCCTCTGGGTGGCCTCCCGTGGCCTCTGCTGACGCAGACACTCCGGGTTCCCACCCCGGCCACGGAGCTCTCGAGCTGTGTCTTCTCCTGCGCATCTGTCCGTCCCCTCTAGTGGGCGCTGTTGTTCTCGCCGGTACCTTTCTGGGCACGTGGAGGGTGGGCAGCTGCACAGCCACCCACCCTGGAGCCTGGCTTTGTCCCCCGGGGGGCAGCCTGGGGATGCTGGCCGGCTGTGGCCCTGGGGCAGGTGGCAGTGACTGGAGGACCAGAGGATGGGTGCCCAGGCCCCTGGGTGGGACGCCTGGGAGGCCTGCTCTGTGTCGCCTCCAGAACCAATGGGCAGTGGGTTGAGATTCTAACCAACACCCACATGCACCAGAGTGGAGAGCTCAGGGTTTGGAAGGACGAGTTTCCACAAACATGTCTTGGGTGCTTTGACTTACTTCTGAGCTTCACGGCTGCAGTGCCATTAAAGGGGGAACGCTAGGTTGGATGACCCCGAGGAAGGCGTTCTGAGATTTCACCATTCCTCAGTCACTTCATTAGTCCCTGAGTGTTTGTCATCAGCCGGCATCCTGAAGAAGGGAGGTTGCCAGTCTGCACAGGGGCCTGGGATGGGCAGAAAGGGCTGGTCCTCTCCCACAGAGGCCCCCTTTCCCCCCTGCAGCCGGCCTGCCCTTGTTTCTGGAGGCCTCTCTGCCCCCCCCCTTCCCCCTGCCTGAGCTCATCTCAGCTCTTTTTCTCCCACCTTGTAAAATTTGTCATTTGCTTTTAAATGTTGTTTATAGTGTTTTTGCAAAGATAAAATTTTTTATTTTTATGTAGTAAAATAGTAAAATCTATCAATCTTCCCCTTCATGGTGCTTTCCTTGGATGTTGTGTGTGGGAGGGGCGTCTTGTCCTGAGGTCGGAGAAACCCACATCTCTGTTTCCTCCCAGCTCAGGGTGGTGTCTTCCCCCCTCCCCATATTCCACTTAAATATTTAAATGGCAAGTTGGGGGGGGGGGTGCCTGAGTGGCTCAGTCAGTTAAGCCTCTGACTCTTGGTTTCAGCTCAGGTCATGATCTCATGGTTTGTGGGTTCGAGCCCCGGAGCCTGCTTGGGATTCTCTCTCTCCCCCGCTGAAGCTCGTGCACACTCTCTCACTGGAAATTAAATAAATAAACATTTTTAAAAAACAAATGGCAGACGGGGTGAGGTAGGAGTCAAGCCAGCGGTCTCCCCGAGAGCTGGACAATGGCGCAGCCCTTTACGGCTCTGTCTGCTGCGTGACGGCCGCTGGTTCCATGGCCCCTTGTCCTCGTGTGTCCGAGCCTCTGTCTCCAGCTTCCTGCACCTTCCTGGTCCTCTCAGCCTCGTCTCAAAGGGCTGTGGTTGGCAGTGTCGCATAGAACGTTTCCCTCTTTCTCTCGAAAAGAAGGAACAGAGAATAAAGTGTGTGACCGGCACCCATGCACCTGCCGGCTGGAATGAGCAGATGTTGACATTCTCCAAGTGTCCCTCAGATGTCACCCTTTTACAAGACAGACAGACTGTTCTGGACAAGCTGACATCCCCAGGGCTGCTTTTCCTTGCCCCACCCCCCTCTGTTTCTCGCTAGACTCTCTCACTATCTTGAGGTTTGTGTTTATTTCACAATCGACACTTTGTATCTTTGTTACCGATTCATGCAGGCGGGGCGATCCTAATGCTGTTTTGAGTTTTCGAAATGTGCGGATATATCATCATGTTTTATTAGCTTTTTGATTTTTTTTGCTGGTTATTCTGAGATCTCGGATTCATGGCACCTGCTTCATTGCCTCTCCTCACACAACTACATCAGATGCATTGATCTATTTCCGTCTTGGTTGACATTTGGGGTGTTTAGGATTTTCCCACAGCCAAACAATGCTGCGGTGGACGTCAGTATGACACGGCCGCTGCAAAAAGACAGAGGTCCCTTGGCGCCACCTGGGGAGGGGGCGTTGTCGGCCCTGTGAAGATTCCATCCTGCCCTCCCCCAGCATGGTGGTGACGGTTCATCTGCACAGGAAGTTACTGCTTCACCTCCTGGCCAAATCCTGGTGTTGCTGGAATCGGGGGTGCTATGTGCTGTTCAGTGTGGTTGGATTTTCATTTCCCTGGTCTGTAGAGCAGTGGCCCTCTCTGTAATTTTACGGACCCCTGGGGCTTCTGCAAAGTGCCCCGTTGTGCTCTGCGTTCTTGCCATTGGGTGCTTTGCTCTCTTCTTGTTGATTTGTAGACAATCTTTACATATTGTGGACACCAATCGTTTGCTGGTCTCCATGAAAACATCCTACCCTCAACTATTGCTTTATATTTTTGCTACATATGTATTCATAAACCATCCGTGGCATGGTCTCCAAAGCTCGCAGACTTGTTTTGAGGTTAATTCTGAGATGGATATGCGCTTCTCTGGTTCATTCATTTTAACTGCCGTGGAGTCCCATCTTGTACTGAGGCCGTGGTTTCGCACTCAGTTTCTTGCTGGGTGAACTTTTAATTTGGGTCCACTTTTTCCCATATGACTGGTTGTTGTGTTTGCACTGATCTCCGCGCGCGGGCCTCAGGTGCGGCTGCCGTCGTGTGTTCATCCAGAGGAGGAACTTCTGTGTCGTAAGACACAGATGTCGGTACCTTTGCTGTCGGTGACTTGGTCTGCAAAGTGGGTGCTGCCCTGATGCTGTCCACGACGGGCTTCTGCCTGTGTGCGCCCCTCCCCCCTCTCCGGACCGGCTGGTAGATTTGTCCGCATCATCGGGCCGTCCCGGAACCGGCTCTTACTTCTGTTGACCGTTTCTGTGTCAGCCTTGCTTTCTGTGTATGAATCTGAGTTCGTTACCTTCCTTGTTTCCTTTCTTCTATGTCTTGGGTCTGCTTTGGCTTCTCCGGCGGAAAAGTGTTCTACGGCGGAGACTTCAGGTGGTTCGTCCTCGAACCGCTTATCTCCCGCAGCCCTTGAGGCGGTACCTGCCCTCCACTCGTCCTCTGGAGCCCTGTGTCCTCCGGCTGACTCAGGGACACTCAGCAGACCTTACTCCCTGACGCTGCTCTCCACCACAAGCTCACCGTTGCTGGCATTTCCTTCTTTCTTCTTGGGCTCAGTGGTCCTTTGCTCCCCCCTTAAGTGGAACACGACCTGATGGCTTTACTACTTCCCTTATTTGCCACAGCCTTGAAGGCCACGCGTTGACTCCGTGGTCACCATTTGGGGCCTGAGCCCGGCCTGCAGTGCAAGTGGGCCCTGCTTGGAGCCCCTCCCTCCCCTCCTCCCCCCTGCCCCAGCCCAGATGCCCGGAGGACACTCTCCCTGCGTGTTCACGCTTCCTTCTCAGTCCTTCACAAAAGCTCCTGTTAGGCATCTGCCTGCATGTCTCCACCAGGCAGACCTCCGGGAAGACAAGGGCCTCGGCTGTCTGCCCCGCCCCCACGCCCCCGGGGCTCAGCACTCGCATCCTGAGGCCTCTCTCCCCCCATCTCCGCACCGCCCCCCCCCCCAGGCCCTTGATGATTCTGGTGAGCGATCCCATCGCAGGGACCCTGCACCCACACGCCAGACCTCTGCCTTGCAGATGATAGGGACTATGATGGTAGTAATTCCTCACTTAAATAAAACCTTTGAAGTGTTTCAATTTTCTTTTGATGGTGGCAAAATAGGACACAAAATGGACCCTTGTTACCAATGTTAATGGATTCATTAACTACGTTTCCAGTGTTGCACCACCGCGTCTCAACCCGGAGCTCTCCCACCTTCCCCACGGGAGCTCTGGGATGGCCCCCCCCTCCCTGGCCGCCGGTGCCCCCCCATTCCGCCCGCTGCCTCTATGCATCTGCCTGCTGCAGGGACTTCCTGGCAGTGTAACTGTGCCCCGTTTGTCCCTTTGGGTCGGCTCACTGCAGCCAACGTGGGGCTTCAAGGCTCATCCCTGTTAATCCGTGTATCAGAATTCCCTTTGTTTCACGATCAGGCGACATCTCGCTGTGTGGACGCGTCACTTCCTGTGTGTGCTCTCATCCGCTCACGGGCGCTGGGACTGCCGCTGCCTCCGGGCATTTGCATGCACTTTGCTCAGTACCCGGCCGTGATAACCCAGCCCTGGTTTGAGGAAGGGCCCTTTGGGTTATCAGTGCTTCTGCTTCCCAGCTGAGGAGTTAGAGTCCCGGGGGGGTTCAGGGGGATTGGAGACAGTGGCGGAACACCCACTGGACCCCCCCACAGAAAGTTCGCTCCGTGGGCTCAGGGGCTGCTCATTCATCCAGCCTCCCAGGTTCTAGAACAGTCCTGATGTGGACTGGCTGAGTGACTGGCCTATGAGCCCCTTCTGACCCCTGTTCTAGAAGCTCCTACCGAACATGCCCTTCCCGTCTTTGTCGGAGGGCTTTGCGGCTTGTCCACACAGAGCCAGGAACACGGCTGAGGCTCGTGGACCCGCTTTGGGCATCAAGAGGCTCCAGGCCAGGCTGTCCGGTTGAATGCCCGACGAAGGGCTAGCTTGCCTTCTGCCCCCCTGCGGCATGACTATTAATGAGATCAGGACACCGTGCCTGGCAGCACCCTGGGGACAAGCGCCTGTGGAGATTTACAGACGTCTGTTTACGGATAGAGGCTCACGATGTCTCCCCCTCCCCGGGAGTAACTGTTTATTTAAATAAACTCAATAAACTCAGAAAAGGTGACAGACTCTGGTCAAACTTACAGCCGATTTTGCGCCCACCATCCTGCAGAGGCTAAAGAGACTTGGTGGTTTCTATGGTAACCAACAGGCGACGTGACGTTTATTAAATGCCATGAGGGGCAGAAACGGGGGCACAGCCAGGCAGCCTCGGTGGGAGCGACCAGCGATCTGTGCTCCGAGGCGCCTTTTGTCTGGCTTCCGCCACCCCCCCCCCCCCCGTCAGTCAGAACAAGGATGTTCCAGCCAGACGGCTCCCAGACAGGCGAGGCTGGTCCCCAGAGCTTGCTGGTTGGAGAAATCCTGCTGTGCGGGCCGAGAGAAGCAGGGGTTTCTCACTCTGCCGAGGGGTTCCCGCTTTCCCGGAGGCCAGAAATCTGGGAACGTGGAATCTGTGCCATCCAGCGTGGTGGCCAGGAAGCGTGTGCACCTGCTGTGCACGGGGAGTGTGGCTGGCCTGCCTGGGGATGTGTCATGAGTGCAAACATACTCTGGATTCTAAGCACTTGTTCTGGAAAAAACAATAAATGACTCAACAATTTTTCATGTTGGTTCTGTATAGAAATGATAATATTTTGCATCAGTTGGGTTTAATGAACTATAGTATTAAAATTAATTTCAGTTCTTTTTTTGGTTTTGTTTGGTTTTTAACTTTTTAAAATGTGGCTGCTATGAATTGTAGAATCTCACGTGTGGCTCCCGCCGTGGCCTGTTGTGACCGTGTTCCTGAGCCTGGGCCTGGGCCAGGTCCGCTCAGCCACGAGGCCTCAGCAGGATCCTTCACCTGCCCGGGGCCTCAGTTTCCTCCTCTGCTCTGGGACAAGGGTGTTAGGCACGTGGAGCCCTCATGGCGGAGATGAGCACATGGCCTGTTGGGGGCAGAAGACCGTGTCCACGTGAAAGACGTGATGTGAAAACACGGCACACGGCAAAGAGCTCTTGTGATGAGTGACAACTGGTTCATTTTCTTTTTTTTTTTTAACTTTTTTTCTTTTTATATATTTTTAAATGTTTGTTTATTTTTGAGAGACAGAGAGAGACAGAACGTGAGAGGGGGAGGGGTAGAGAGGGAGGGAGACACAGAGTCTGAAGCAGGCTCCAGACTCCGAGCTGTCAGCACAGAGCCCGACACGGGGCTCGAACTCACAACCCGTGAGATCGTGACCTGAGGTGAAGTCGGATGCTCAACCGACTGGGCCCCCCAGGAGCCCCTCACCTCATTTGTTTTCTAAACAAAACAAAGAAACCCTCGTCCTTCTTGAGGGATGCAGGCCGACCTGGAGAACCCCAGCCCTCCTGACCCCATGGAATCTGCCTGGGCCCTGGTGCCCCTCCTCTGGGGGGGCTAGGAGTGGGGCGCCCGTCTCCACCTGCCATGCCGCTCTCTCCCCTCACCCTGCCCTGTGCTGCCTCTCGGTGTCCTGCCCCCTTATCTGTCGAGCCCATTTCGTCTCCCTTTGACCTGCAGCCAACCCTCCAGGCTCCTTCCCCATTGAGGAAAGAGGCCCCACCAAGGCCCACGCCCTTCCGGACCCGTCCTCACCGCCTGGGCTAGTCCCGGGCAGGGCCTTGGTGAGCACAGAGTGCCGAGTGCGTAGGCCCTGTGGGATGAGGTCAGAAGGCGGGGTCCTTGCAGCCCTCAGAATGGCCTTCTCCCCGCCCCATCCGTCCGGGTGGTGGTCAGCACGCTGCCCTCTCCCCCACATCTCAGTGTCGCTCTGGGGAATCGCGCTCTCCCTGGTGGTTTCCTCTGATGGGCTCAGGGACACGCTCTCCCAAGATATGGCCTCCTGGCACGTTGAATATTTTAAGGTGAAGGAATTTGGGAAAAGGGCAGGAGCCGGAAGGTCACTCTGACCTCCCCCAAAGAAGTCATGAAGGCCTCCTGTACGGTGACCTCCCACGCCCGGAGGAGCGTCCTCCTCTCCCGACCCCAGGAGGACCCGGGACACGCACGCCTCACTACGCCGACCCCACACTCCTCGCCCTGCCGTATCCAGCTGTGCTCTCATCAGACCCAGCACCGAAAAAGCAGGCCTGACCATTTCTTCAAGGCTTTATGTCCCCACGACGGCTCCCGCGCCCTGGAAAGCTCACCCCAAATAAATCTGGGTGCTTTTCTCCTGTTAATCTGTCCGTTCAATTTCTGGACTCAGCCCGGGGCCTGAGAGGGTCCGGGAAAGCCATTTCCTCCCAACATCTTGCACCTGCCTCCACCTTGACTCATCCTGTTTCTCCCGGGAGGGGGGTTGACATAATAATAATAATAATAATAATAATAATAGTCATTACTGTGTCGCTAGCGTTCTACGGGCACTTCCTGTGTCCCGGGGAGAGGTAAAGGCTCTATTTCTGTGATCTCGGGCGGTTGTTCTTTTATTGTTGTCACGTCCGGTTCCCACGTGAGGAGCCAGAGGCACAGAGGAACAGGGAGGCCGGGTGGTGAAGAGCGGGGTGGGGTCCCACTGGATGGGGACGTGGGCCCTCATTTCTGCCACCTGCCGGCTGTGACCCCCCACCAGCAGCGGAGGCCGTGGGGCGGGGCGGGGGTGGAGGTGGAGGCTGGGGCCTCTGGGGGGTGAGGCCGTGGGGACCCCCGCGGAAAGGGGTCGTCAGGGACTCAGCCTCCCGGAGAGCTTCTCTGCCACCGGCTTTCTGCCCTGATCGGGGCCTGGTGATGCCCTGTCTTCAGCCTCTTCCTTCCGGCCGCTGGAGTTTCTTCCCCTAACAACACAGCACAACACAGCACAGGCAGCCAAACCCCACATCCCACAAGGCAGACCCCACGGACCGGCCGGGGCCTGCCTCCCCGCTGGGGCCCCCGCAAGCCTCTCAGGAATCCTCTGTCCACTCCGCCGGGCCCTCCGTAAGCCCCGGCCGTCCTTGCTGTGTTCGAAATTGAGTTCAATCTCTCACGGCCGCCGCTGTTTCAGTTGTCTTGAATAGAGTCTGTTTGTTGGTTTGAACAGGTGGCTGGCGAAAAAGTTCTCTGCTCTAATGTGAAGGGGCTGGGGGACCCCTGGGGGGAGGGGCGGAGGCAGGAGGCAGCCTTTGCAAGCAGACTGGGGGTCCTTGCTGTAGACACGGCCGTGTGCCTTGCCCCTGCTTAATGCTCAGAAGCGTCAGGAAGGAGCCGAGTCCGGGCGCCTTCCCCCGAGGACTTGAGGAGCCCCCGCCTCGCTTGGGGACAGCCCTGCTGTGAGCTCCCCAGCTCCCCTGTCTGTGCCCTGCCCGGGCCCCAGTTTCACCTCGAGTGAAGGGGCCCCAGGAGGACAGCAGCAGCTGGCCTGCATCCCTCCCGCACCCACAAGCCAGGAGGATATCACTAGCTGCTAAACCGTGAAATAACGGTAAAATCGATGCTGAGCTGGGGGTCCCCTCGGCGGAGCCTCCCCTGACATGGCGAACTGTGGGGCTGGGGGCTGTTGTCATTTACAGGTGGGAGGCGAGGCCCAGAGAGCTCAAGGTCACACAGCCACTGCGGCGGCCGGGGGTGGGGGGGGGGGGGGCGGCCCGGCCCGCAGCCCCCTGCACCGCCTCCCCAGCTGGCCTCCTTATCGGCCGCCCGACAGATGAGCGCCGGGGCTCCGGCCCCACTATCACATCAGGCCGGCGTCTGACCCTGGAACCCAGCCACTTCTCCCTGTAGCGCCATCAGAACCCTTTTATTCCTTCTGAGCCGTGACCCAGAAAAACCCCATTTGTGGAGTACAAAGCCTGCTGCCTGCTTGGAATTCACGAGCAATGATCTCTCCCTTCGGATGCTTCCCGGCTTTGGGGGCAGAAGGGGGCGGAGGAGGCAGCGGGAACCAGGCCCAAACTGGCTGCCGGCTCCGGAGCTCAGGGCACCAGGCCCTCGGCACCTTGGGCTTTGACCCCGGCTTGCTCTCCTGCTCTAAATAAACAAAAAGACAGAGCATCTAGAAAAAGAACAATGCCGGGGGGGGGGGGGCGGCCGCCCCACAGGAGGATGTGCCTTGTGACCGGGCCCTCTGGGGACAGCCTGGTGGCAGTGGGCTGCAGGGGGACGGGCAGGGATGAGAAGACTGGGCCATCAGCAGAGGCCGGTTAGGTCCCCACCCTCACCGGGTAGAGACGGCCAGGGAAATGGGTACAAACCTTACGTCTGGGAGAGGGGCTTCCCGCAGAATTCCCCAACCTTCCCCAGAATGTTGTCAACAACCCCAGGCCAGCCTATCATGCCTCAAACGCAGCCGCGTGTTCCCAGGAGACTTGGGGCTCTTGATCGATGGCTTTTTCTGCGGCCCCAGCCTCCGCCCTGAGAAACAGGGCCGCTTCTCCCTGTCCCTGTGGCCCCAGGCTGTAGCCACGTGGGGTGGGGTCCCGGGACTCCCCCAGCACAAAGCAGGTGTAATTGATTCTCTACTGACACTAAAGAAGAGAAATTCATCCCTTAACCGCGGCCTACCAGCAAAGCCCCAAGCCAGCCTGGGGGTCAGGGGAATGCCGTTGGGGAAGGAAGGCGACGTTGGTGACCGATCCTAGAGGCCTTTCGCACCTGCGGCTCGCACAAAGTGCCTTCCACACAGCCTGTTCACAGAGAACACCCAGCAACGCTTGCCTTGCAAGGCACTGGAGGGTATCTGAGCGAACCCCCATCACTTTAAGATGGTGGAACTCCGTATGGCTCAGGGTGCGGGATCTGGGCTCCCTGCTCCGGACCGGGCGTCTCTCTCCTCCCCACACGGCTTCCCGGAGAGTCCAAGGATCCCGAGTCACACAGGCCCTGAGTCCCGCTCTGAGCCTCAGCTTCCCTGTGGGCAACAGGGAGACAATGATCCTTCCCTGCGAGACTATGAAGAAGATTAAAGATACAGTTCCGGGTTCTAGGTTCCGAATTTTCACAAGCATCGGGAGAAGGGCGGGTGGGATTCCGAGATGGCAATGGCCGTGGCAGGTCGGGGAGGTCGGCAAGAGTTTGAAGAAACACCAGCCTGGCAACGAGGGTCCCATTTTCTTCTCCGATTTGCCAGGCGGGTCTCACACGAGGCGGCACTGAGCAGTGCTCACCAGCCATGGACAGAAAGCGCCTTGCTTGGGGGCCCGAGGAACAGGGAAGGGGGGCTCCGGGGGGGAGATCCACGGTTTTATTTTTCCCTTGTACCCGTGCGATCCTGCGAGAAGGCAGCACACAGGGGAAGACAGTTCCTCCCCACAAGCAGAGGAGGTCCCAAGAGCAGGAGGTGAGCTCTTACTGCCTTGTCCTCCCTGTCCCTCCTGTGTGTGGCCAGACACACAAATACAGGTGGGAGATGAATGTTGGCCCCGGGTTTCTGGCCTGGGGATGGCAGAAGAGGGCCCCAGAGAACCGGAGTGTTGGGGTGGTCATGAAGAGAATGGAAATCAAGGCAGCTGCCCTATAAAGTGGTGCATAAACTCTGAGGTCACCTGCAGGCTGTGCACACGTGGTTCTGACCTCAAAGGGCACACGGTGGACTTGAGAATGAATTACAGGATCCCTTGCTGCCCAGGGGCTTGGAGTGGCCACCTGCTGGCTCACACAGGCAGGGCAGATCTGAGTGGCCCTATGAGGCTTCGAAAACTAAACTGACACTGGGGCCACGACCACAGAGGGAGCACCGCACTCCGCTCTGAACGTAATCAGCTTGGTTCTCTGCCAAACAAAACATCAACACGATCCACGGGATTTGAACAAGATGCAGAGCCTCCTGACACGATAGTCCAAGTGGCCAAGATGCTACCCCCAATCGACTGGTGTGCAGGAAACCAGAGAAGAGCCAGCTTGCAAGGGTCCCTCCCAATGCCAAGATGATGCAGATGTTGGCATTATTAGGAGAATGCTTCAAAAGCCGTGCTTCAGGAAATAGAGGCAAACACTGTGGAAACAAATGGAACAGAAGGTCTTGATGGTGAAACACAAGCCACAAAGAAGAACCAGGTGGAGGTTTATGAACTGGAGAATATACTAAGTGAAATAAAATTTTCATGACGGTGTTGGGGAGCAGATCGGAGTCAACAGAAGAACCTTAATGAACTAGAAGGTGGGCCTCTAGAAAGGATTCATCTTGCATATCAGAGAGAAAATTCATTGACTGAAAGGGAACCGAGGCTCAGAGACCCGTAATACAACATTGAAAGGTCTAATGTCCACATCATCAGAGTCCCGGAAAGAAAGAGCAGAATGCAGAAAAAATATTGGCTTAGAACTTCCCAAATTTGGGGAAAGACATAAGCTTGCAGATTCAAGAAACTCAAAGAAGGCAAACACAATGGAATCCTTGGCCAGACAAATAATCAAACTGCTCAAAATTAAATACCAGGAAAAAGAAGGAGGGAGCCAGAGAAAGGCACCATGTTGCCCAGACTCAGGCAGCTGCACATCTCTCGGGGAGTGAGGAAAGCCAGAAGGCACGGACGCCGCATTTTTAACGTACTGAAAGGAGAGAACCGTGGACCCAGAATGTTATATTCAGCAAAATTTATCTTTCAAGAGTCGAGGCGAAAAAGACAGATAAAAGAATCCTAGGGAGACTCTGTTGTCGACAGACCTGCTTTCATAGAAATGCTGAAGGAAGTTTTCTGGGAAAAAGTGGAAATTACACCAGAGGGAAATCTGGAACGCTGGGGAAGAAGGAAGAACAAAGGATATGATGAATATCTGGGTGAAAAGACTCTTCTCCTCTTAAATTCTTTACAACGAGTAAGAGTACTGACAGCAAATAAGATAAGACCGTCTGCTGGGATTTTCAGTGTGTGCGGATGTGACACTTTTGGAAACTATGGCATCGAGGGTGCAAGGAACCCGGGTGACGGTCAGATTTGTACCTTCTACTCCAAGTGGCAAATGTTAATTTTACACAGACGACAATCACTAAGAGGAACCCACACACAAGATATTGTCAAAACCTCAGTAGATAAAATAAGGGGAATACTAAATAAATAAAATAAAACAAAACAAAACAAAACAAAATAAAATAAAATAAAATAAAATAATAATGGAACCAGAAAATGGGAAATAAAGAAATGTAATGTCATCTAAACATGCCGATGAAAAGGCCAACGTTGGAAGTCATAAACTCCCCATGTCCTATGTTGAATGCTCAGAACAGGCAAATGCACAGAGGCAGGAAGTAAGTGAACAGTGGCCTGGGGCCGGGGGGAGTGGGGACAGACCGCCAGTGAGCGTAGAGCTTCTTTTTGGGGTGTTGAAAATCCCCTAAAATTAGGTCGCTATGACGGTTACACGCTCTGTGAATATACCGAGAACCAAATAACTGCGTACTTTAAGCGAGTGAATTTTGCGTGCTTGAAATACATTTCAACAATGCTGTAAAAACTGATGGACTGGAAAATAAAAATTAGTGTAATTAGTAAATTACAGATCTTCAAAGTTAGAGAGGATCAGAACCGATAACAAAAGACACAGCGACAGGCCGCTCCAAAACCACACTGAGTACGTCAGTGCAGGTGAGTTAAAGGTACGACACCGGGGGAGATGTGCACCCCCGTCTACCTCCTGGAGTGGGCGTAGTAAAACCAGGGCCACCCAGAATGGAAAGCACAGAAAATGATCAGGGATAAAGAAGGGTATTACACCGAAGCCGAGAATAAAAGGCCAATTTACCAAGAAGATAAGACAGTCCTAAAAAATAAAGCCTCAAAATAAATGAAGCCAGCACTGGTGGAAAGGACAGGAGAAATGGACCACGTGACCACTACCTTTGTGGACTCCAGCACCCCCTCGTCAGGGCGTGATGGAATACGGAGACGGGAGACGGGGGGAGGATCTGGAAGTCTGAAGAAGCCCATCACCCTATGGGTCTTGGGGACGCTTATGTGATTCCCACCAAGATCGGGAGACCAGATGTCATTTTCAGGTGTGCTTGGAAAAGTCACCAAAACAGACTACATTCTGATCCCAGTGCAAGCTGGAATCAGTTTGAAATGATCAAAACCGTGCAAGATGTATTTTCTGAACCAAATGGGATAAAATAAAATATAAAAAGTCTGGCAGCACTAAGCGCTGGGGAGGATGTGGAGCCCCCTGGGACGTGTGTGCCATGCCGGCGGGAATGCAACGTCGAGCTAGCTGCCGCTCTGGAAGACAGTTTGGCGGGGTCTTGTGAGTTAAACCTATGGCGATCTATGAGCCGGGAATTACCTTCCTAGGTAGTTATTAGCAAGAGAAGCGAACAGCACACACAAGAATGCTCGCAGCGGCTTTATTCACAACCATCAAAAGGGGAAAACAACCCCGGGGCCCTTGGGCTGGTGGACAGGGAAGCAAAGTGTAGCGAGTCCATACAAAGAGAGCCTATCTGCCAATGAAACAGATCGAAGGACACGGACAGGGCATTCTGTGGGGGGAAGGGAGCCGGTCTCGCTGTCCGATCCCGTTTACATATCTTCTGGAAAGGCCAGCCCAGAATGACAAAGAATGGGTCCCTGGTGGCCCGGGCTTGGGGTTCCCTGGGAGCATTTTGGGGGTGATGAAGCTGTCTTCTGCCCTGATTATGCTGTGGTCACATGGATCTATACGTGTGTAAAACCTCATATAATTGTAAATAAAAACATCTATTTAACTGTATGCTAACTTTAAAAATAAAACATGGTTAAATGGATAAAACCATAAGAGACTCTGAAATAGAGAGAACAAACTGAGGGTTGCTGGAGGGGTGGTGGGTGGGGGATGGGCCAGATGGGGGATGGGCACTAAGGAGGGCACCTGTTGGGATGAGCACTGGGTGTTGTATGTAAGTGATGAGCACTGGGTTCTTCTCCTGAAACCAGTGCTTCGCCGTATGTTAACTTGGATTTAAGTAACATTAAAAAAAAAAAGGCCTGGCTCATAGGTGTACGTAATACCTGTTCGTGTTCTTTTTATTAATTAAAAATTGTAGAAAAGGGGCACATGAGTGGCTCAGTTGGTCAAGCATCCGATTTTTGATTTCAGCTCAGCTCATCTCACGGTCCGTGGGTTCAAGACCCGCGTTGGGATCTGCGCTGACAGCACGGAGCCTGCTTGCGATTCTCTCTTTCTCCCCTCCCCTCTCTCTGCCCCTCTCCCCATCTCTCTCTCTCTCTCTCTCTCTCTCTCAAAATAAGGAAATAAACTTTAAAACAAATTGCAGAAAAGATGCCACTGTAATGTTAGCAGGGCACTTCGGCTGTGCACAGTGCGGCCACCCTGCTGTCCAGGCAGTGCCCCGCCCCTGCCGTCACCCCAACACCACCAGAAGGTTCCCTGTGGCTCCCCCGTATTTCCTGCGTCCCAGCTTCAAAGAGCACTTGCTAAGTTCAGCTGATAAAGGTCATAACCCCCCTCGTGGAGATTCTGGGGTGACGCGGTCCAGAGTGATCCGACCCCCACCCCCAGTTCTTTGCCTAGACTGCTCTTTTCTCTTCCTCTGTCCCTGTGACGTCTCCCCCCATCGTCCTCCACCCCAGACGTGGAGCCCCGAGGGGAGGGCGGGGTCCTGGTCCGAGTCACCTCTGCGTCCCCAGGGCCCAGCCAGACAAGGCGGACAGCGCTCGGCAAAGCCCAGTCCTGCCGGACCCTGCAGGTGCCCTCAGACCTCAAGGGCTCTGCTGCGGGGTGTGAGATGTTCCCCCGGCTGCGTGAGCCCCAGGGGGCTCCGTGCCAGGCTGCTGGTGGTGCACGAGGCCCCGGGGTCCGCCCTGGGCTGGAGCTGCAGGGTCGACGTGTGGCCGAGGATGGGGCCACGTGTCCACGCCAGACCCGGGCTCTCGCGGCCCCTCCTCCAGCCCCTGCTAATGAAGTGCCCTTGTGCATCCTGGTGACTCCTCGCTAAGCAGGAGTAGAGAACAAATCAGCGCGAAATAATATTTTGACTAAATTTCTGCTCTCCAGCCTGTGTGGTTGTATGAACTTGCCTAGTGGGCCTCGGGGAGCGCCACGGTGCATACTGATGCTGGTTCATGCCAATTAGGAGGCTGAGTGATGAAGTGGCCTTGTATCATTTCACCAGTGCATGGGAACAGCAGGTGAATGCTATAGCTTATGATTTTCAATTATAAATCAAATAGACTGAGTTCTCGCTTCTCTTAATAAAGGCTGTAAAAGCGTTGGAGTGTGGACAGGCTTCTGCCTCGGAAAGAAAAAACAGGTTGAGTTTCTAAGTGATAACTCGTGCGGTGTTTTTGTTTCTGCTACCGTCTGGGGTATTTAGTGTTTGGAGAAGAACAATGTAGAATGTGTGGAAGCTGGCGGCAGAGGGTCCCGTGGGTTGCCCTGGATGTGCTCCGACGTCTCGCGGGGGGGCAAGCTCACGTCGCTCCGAGGGCCCCGCTCCTCCCCGACGCCCGCTCTGCAGTCCTGCGGGAGCTGCCTCAGCAGTGGAGGTCGGGGCGTTTACACTGGATCTCGGGGGACCAGGAGACGATGTTCCAGAGTGGATGGGACGCCGTGGCAACAAGTGCAAGGCTGGTTCTGTCCACGCAACAAAATAAGACGGTTTCCTGTGAGAGTCTTGACTGTGCCCCCGCCAAACTCATGAACCCAGGGCAGTCGATTTAACCCTTCCGCTCTCGACTTGCTCTGCCTACCGACAACAACCCCGATCTAACCCGGGGGGCTGTACTGAGGAGCCTGCACTCGGGCACCTGCTCCGTCTTGTTCCTTTGGGAGAGGAAGGGAACAGACTGCAGGGGTCGGGTGGGGTAGACAGAGTCCGGAGAGCCAGCGCGTGGGTCTGGAGACACACAGAGGAAGCAAAAGTGGGAGGGACAGAAGTCGCGTTTCCTCCCTTGAAGAAACAGCTCACTTATCGGGTAGAAAGATTTTCCTGCACGGAATTCGGAATGAGCGCAGCCCGTGGAATTCTAAAGTGGCAAGGGTAAAGAAAGCTATTGTGTCAACATCCAGGGAGAAGAGAGATATTATGTCAAAGTGAACAAAGGTCCCGTTGGCCTCAGATGTCTCCTCTGCCACATTTGGTGACCAGGAACGGTGGGGGGTGGGGGGGGGCCCTGCTAGGGGCTCAGGAGGTGTGTCCGCGGGTTGCCTGCTAGTCGCCCTGGGGGTTTCCAGACGCCAAGGTCAGTCCCACTCTGCGTGTAGGAAATAGTGCCGAAGGAGGCAGAGTCGTGACCTCACCCGGGTGCAGGCGTCCCTGGCGCCTGCTGCTTGTCCTCCGCATCCTTGACAGCTGGGTCGGCTGAAGAGGGAGCTGGAGCACCGTGGAAAAAGGAGATGCCCCCTGGAAAGGGGCCAATCCTGTGCCCCTCCGCTAGGGAGGATCCTCAGCTGGAGTCAGGAAACTCAGGAGAGGGTGATGCTCAGGGAAGCCCGAAGTCTTTTTTTTTTTTTTTTTTTTTTAAATGTTTATTTACAGGAGATAGAGTGTGAGCGGGGAAGGGGCAGAGAGAGAGGGAGACACAGAATCCGAAGCAGGCTCCGGGCTCTGAGCTGTCGGCACAGAGCCCGACGCGGGGCTCGAACCCACAAACCGCGAGATCGTGACCTGGGCTGAAAGCTGGACGCCTGACTGACTGAGCCCCCGGGTGCCCCCTCGGATGCCTGAATTCTGAGGCATGATGACCATTCTGGGTTGAATGATGGCCCCCAAATCCTGCCCTCAGCACTTCTGAATGAGACCTCAGTTGGAAATAGGGTCTTTGCAGATGTGATCGTTTAAGATGAGGCCACCCTGGAGGAGGGTGAGCCCTAATCCAACATGGCAGCTGTCCTTATAAAGGGGAAAATTAGACACAGAGACACTCACAGGATGAAAACATGGTGTGCCTATAAGCCAAGGAACACCAAAGGTCTCCAGTAAACCCCAGAGTCTGGGAGGCAGGCCTGGAACAGATTCTCCCTCGCAGCCATCAGAAAGAACCAACCTTGTCAGCATCCTGATCTTGGATTTCTAGACTCTAGAACTGTGAGGAACATCAATTTCAGTTAATCGATCTGCCTTGTTTCTTACGGTGGCCACAGGACACGAACACGGGGACTATTCAAGCTGTGACTCACTGACTGTCCTGGGTGAGGAATGCCTCTATTTATTAGGATTATTGCAGTAGTGAAAGGGGACCATCACAATGGGAGAACACAATGGGGCTCAGAGCTGCAGTGTCTCAGAGGTCAGGCAGAGAGGATTTCCTTTTATACGGAGGGGCCAGCAAGGCTGAAAGGAACTGGTGTTGGGGGTGGGGGAGCAGGGTGGTGGGACCTTTGACCAATGTTTCTCCTTGTGTCAGCAGATTCTGGGGAGGAGCCGTTAAGGAGGGGTCCTTTGCTGGCCCAGCCTGAGGGTGGGTGAAGGTCCAGGGGCCTGGGGGGAAGGAGAGGAGCTTAACTTACATTTGGTCAAACTAGTTAGCAAGCACTTTGTTTTGAATGATCAACGGGAAAAAAACAGTTCTGGTCATTATTTATGAGGCATGGAAGAGGAATTTGGAAGGTCTGTGTCTTGCCTTTTCCTGGCTAACCGGGAGGTGCATCCATGAGTCTTACGGAAGTCATACGGGCAGGTGATTCTTTGCAGTAGGGCATTTTTTGGAATATATATGGGTGGGGAAGCTGGTCTTAACCATCACTGATTTTCAGGAGCGTAGGTTTCCGGCAAAGTTTAGTATTGTGGACAGTTCAGTTCTTGATGGTCATGATGGCAGTGATGTTAATGGTGATGGTGGTTTTGACAGTTTAGCTCTTGGTGGGGGTGATGGTGATGATGATGGTGATATAGCAATCTTCTAAGCTTTCTACACGCGCTAAATGAATTATAAAGTAAATACTGGCATCCGACCTTGTAGAACCGAGACATGGAAAGATGGATTGACTTTCCCAAGGTCCTGCTACGGGCTAGTTTGGCACAGGACCAGGTCCACACCAGGCAGCCTGGCTCCAATACCCATGCTCTTGCTACGATGCTCTACTGCTTTTGAGAGGAGTCAAAGGAGAGTATCATTTAGGGTCACTCCAAGCTCAAACTGCCCACGTGGCCCCCTGCGTATGCTGCGATCTATTTTGTATTACTGATCATCAGAAACAACCCTACAAACATTCCTAGGTGACAACACAAAATGCCCCAACCTTGAATAATTGGAACTCATTTTTATCAATACGGCCCCACTAATGAATTAAGTGCCCGATTTAGTTTCTCAGAGATGCTGTAACAACTAACTGAAGACGTGGTAGTCTCAAAGCAACAGAAGTTTATCATCTCAGGCTGGAGGCCAGAAGTCAGAAACAAAGCATTTTCCGCCTTTCTTTCATAAGGATTTGAGGCCCACCTGAAATCCAGGATGATCTTGTCTGGAGATCTTTAAGTCAGTTGTGTCTGCAAAGATCTTTTTTTGCAAATAAGGCCACACTCACAGATTCCTGGGATTAGGGCAGGTATTTCTTCTTCAGATCTTCCATCCAACCCATGACAGTCCTAGAATGAAATTTCAGCCCAAGCTCAGCCAGGAGGGCATGCTTCAGAGTCTTGGTGGAGGATCCAGTGTCCAGAACATTCTCTGGAGTTGGTGGGCCATGGAGGATAGAATGGGAATCCCAGGCTCCATGGGTCTCCACACTTCCTCGTGTTCCAAAGGGTCAGTGGGACACACCCAACGACCCAACACCAACTTTTCACTGTGTGCTGAGAGTTGGAAGAGGCAGCCTTGATATTTCCCAGAGATAGTCATGGTCTCTCACTTTGTGGCCAGCCATCGCTTGGGTCTTCTTGGGTACCAAGAAGCCAGGCTTTCATTTGAGTTTGAGTTAGGATGGTTCTTGGAAGCTAGGGATTTGCCCATGTCCCAAGCTTCCTGAGGGAGTGAGAGCCACAAGATGCTGTCTCAGAGAGCCCTGCTCAGGCCTGGAATCCTGACCATTTTTCCTGTGAGCCTGCATGTTATAACCCACTCATTCAGGCATGCTTACAGAGAAAGAAAGACAGAAAAAAGTGTCTGTTGGTTCTGCCAGGATTTTAAAAGAAAATCTTTATAATCCAATAAATGGGTATCTAGTCAGGGTTGATTGGATTGAATTGATTGATTTTTTAAGGTGTGAAAGCAAGAGGCAAAGGATCTCACACACACACACACACACACACACACACACACACACACACTCCCTGCATGACCTTCTTTAGATATCCTTTGGAGATATACGCCAATCAACCAATGGAGGAAGCAAATTAAGAGCTCAATGATGATGAAGTTATGGCATGAAAGGGTTTATTTTGAGCATTAGAATTATTTAAATACAGAACAATTTTTGAAAATTCTGATGGGAAGGAAAAAATCTTGTAAATAATATATGAGAGAGGGGGCAGAGCGAGGGATGGAGAGAGACAGAGGGAGGAAGAGGGGGGAGGTACGTGAAATCAATGGGGATGACGTGACATATGAGGAGAAAGCCGAGGCGAGCATACTTAATGTTTTGTCTGAGCTTGAGGCTGTTCAGTTGCGTCTTGACCACTAATTGGAGTGAGCCAGTTTGGGATGAAGTCTGGACGTTGCAACACGTGCCTGGCACATAGCATGAAGTTTACGTGTGAGCATGTGACAGAAGTCCAGATGTCAGGACACTGGGGATGTACGGCCACCGCAGATGCTGCTGGAGGCTAGCTCAGCTTCTGTCTTCCTGTTGCATGGTCGCTTAGTGCTGGCCTTGACCCTCAGAGAGATTTGGCACCCAAGATGACTCTGCCAATGCTGCCGGGCAGGAGGACGACCTAAAGGAACACAGTGGCACTCCTTGGTGGCACGTCTTTCCTAAGGAGCCATCGTCAAGTTCCACTCAGCGACCTCCCCTTACGTCTCATTGGCCAGAACCCAGTCATGTCATCCCTGCTTCAGGAGAAATGTGCCTTCCTAGCTGACACGTTGATGCCTTAAACACAAGTGACCTTCCCCCCTTCCCCCCTTCCCTCCTTCCTTCCTTCCTCCCTCCCTTCCTTCTTCCTTCCTTCCCTCCCTTCCCTCCTCTCCTTCCTTCCTCCCTCCCTCTTCCCTCACTTCCCTCCTCTCCTTCCTTCCTTCCTCCCTCCCTCTTCCCTCACTTCCCTCCTCTCCTTCCTTCCTTCCTCCCTCCCTCTTCCCTCACTTCCTTCCTTCCTTCCTTCCTTCCTTCCTTCCTTCCTTCCTTCCTTCCTCCATCCCTCCTCCCTCACTTCCCTCCTCTCCTTCCTTCCTCCCTCTCTCCTTTCCTCCTTCCTCCCTCCTTCCCTCCTTCCTTTCTTCCCCCTCCCTTTCTTCTTCCTTCCCTCCCTTCCCTCCTCTCCTTCTTTCCTCCCTCCCTCTTCCCTCACTTCCCTCCTCTCCTTCCTTCCTTCCTTCCTTCCTTCCTTCCTTCCTTCCTTCCTTCCTCCCTCCCTCTTCCCTCACTTCCCTCCTCTCCTTCCTTCCTTCCTTCCTCCTTCCCTCCTCCCTCACTTCCCTCCTCTCCTGCCTTCCTCCCTCTCTCCTTCCCTCCTTCCTCCCTCCCTTCCTCCTTCCCTCCTTCCTCCCTCCTTTCATCCCTCCCTCCTTCCTTCCTTCCCTCCTTCTTCCCTCCCTTCCACCTTCCTTCCTCCCTCCCTCCTTCCTTCCTTCCCTCCCTCCTTCCTTCCTTCCCTCCTTCCTTCCTCCCTCCCTCCTTCCTTCCTTCCCTCCTTCCTCACTCCCTTCCTCCTTCATCCTTCCTTCCTTCCTTCCTTCCTTCCTTCCTTCCTTCCTTCCTTCCTTCTTCCTACCAAGGATGAGAGGGAAAATGATCTTGGGTAGTCACTGAGCCATCTGCCCCAGAAAGCCAACAATAGATCAGGCAGAAGATTCCCAGGAGTTCCAATATTAATATTAGACAAAGAGAAATTCATGGCAAAAAAATGCATCGCAAGACAAAGCCTACGATTTTATAGAAATAAAAGCTAACCTCAAAGATGTAGGAAACCTTATCACCAACAGATAGCATACAACTGGCAAAAGAAACAGTACCAGATATACAAGGAGAAATTGGAAATCCAACAACGGCAGCAAGATCGCACATCTATTTCACTTCCCAACGTATTAGTAGGATCAATCATCACAATAAATCATAAATAATGAATCATAGTGAGGCAATGTAGGATCTAATTGGCATTATTAATTAGGTCCATTCATCCATCACATGCTAACTGAGTACCCACCATGTGCCAGGCCACATTTGTGGGCCGGGGCACGGCCGTGCAGGAGAGGCAACCACCCCATCCCCATGAAGCATGCATTCTGAGAAAGGTTGACTGGAAAGACATCAATCATTGAAATATGAATCCTGTAGAGAATATCTATTCTTTGCCAGAGGTGTTGGGGCATTTATAAAAACTGACAAACTCTTAAGCTGTAAAGAAAACAGGAATCTATTACAAAAAGCAGAAATTGTCCAGGTTACTTTGCAAACTACAATACCATAAAGCTAGAAAATAATCAGAAGCTTTTGAACTAAGGAAAGATGGAACAGGAATGCTCTCTTAACTCACTGTTTGCAAAGAAAGAGAGAGAGAGGAACGAAAGTCACAGTGCAATCACAGACCGTGTCGACCGTCATGTACCCAACCTTCGGGCATTCGGCCGGAACAGTCCTCAAAGGAAAATTCACAACCAGGAATTACTTTATCATCAGAAAACAACATTATAAACGTGGCAGTTATTTTTGGTAGCTCTGGGTACATAACAAACCATCCCCAAACTTGGTGGCTTAACACGGCTGTTGTCTTTGGCTCTGTGCACTGGCTGGGTCAGTCCTCTGACAGGGTTGGCATGAATGGTCTCCACTGGGCTCGTTTGTGGGGTTGTGGCCAGCTGGTGGGAAGGATAGCTGATCTAGAAATGCCTTAATTACACATCTGGTGGTTGGCAGCTGCTGGCCAGGGCATGAAGGTTCTCAGGTGGCCTTTCTCCAGCAGGCCAGCCTCGGTTCATTCACGCGATGGTCTTACGGTTCCAAGTGCAGCGAGGAGAGGGTGAACCCCAACACAGAGCAATGTCCGAATTTCTGCTTGTGCCCCGTATGCTACCGACCTAGCAGCCAAAGCAAATTGCATGGCCAAGTCCAGGGCCAGGGCAGGAAGGGACCACCCAGGGGCAATGCTCAGGCAGGGCAGTCATGACAGCCAGCTTTGCTAACCATCTACTGCAACTTTTAATTAAAACATAGAAAACCACAGAAGCACAATGCTACAGAAGCAGGGAGCTTATTAAATAATCAAGATAAAAGCAGAAACAAGTGCTGTAGAAAATAGAAAGGCAGCAGAGCTCGTAAATGTACTCAGGACTTACTCTCTGGAACCAAAACAGTGAAATTGGTAAACTTCAGCAAACATGAACAGCAAAAAAGAACGAAACACAGATAAATCACTGGATACAAAAATAGTCTGTAAGAACAGCTATGGAAAAGCTCGAAGTCCTGTGAGAATCCCATCAACAGTGATGTATGAATGCACTTTTAAAATTTTGTACATTTCAAAAAAAAAAATGTATTAAATGGTAAATAAAATTTGGCAAATGGCATTGTAAATGGGTGCGCTGTACCAAAATGAACTCAAGGATATGTAGGGAAGCCTGACTAGATCAACGATCAAGGAAGAAACGACCAGTGGTACTTGAAGTCCGGAGACTAAAGAACAGGTTAAGGGACAGGACATTTGCATACCTGGTAACACAGGAAAAGAGGCTGGGTACCCCCAGGCCGATTGGAAATTGTAATTGGCCCCCCAGAGAGGTCCGGACAGTGGAAATGCTCGCTGAGAACTCCCTCCTCCGTTTGGAGCAAGGAAACAGCGGAGTAATGTAAGCCCTCGTTTGGCGTGGGCGAAACAACTCCCATGCTAGATGAGTTGTCCAGCTCAGGTTATGAGATATGAGAGGTAATGAGGAAACCAGGAAACAAACAAAAAATAGAGATATATTAAAGGGAAACAATGAACTTTCTTTGAAAAGTTAGACTTATCGACTTATAATTTATATAAAAGTAAAACTCACCCTTTCTAAGTGTACAGTTCTATGGATTGTGACAAAAACATTTGGTCCTGCAACTCTTTCCTTAATCAAGATAAAGAGTATTTCCATGTAGTATACTGGAAACACGGGGTGGGGGGGCAGGGGGAAAGGAAAGCTACATGATGCAGTATTCAAAGCACATATATTTGATAAAATTCGAACAGAAGTAATGCAAAAATTTTAAAACACTAGAAACAAATGTATGCTAATTCCTTAATATGTAGAAGTATATTCATAAGAAAACTACAGAAAAATTGCACCTTATAATATTACACAGAAGGAAACAAGATCACCAATTATTACCATTTCCAGCCAATATTTTAATTAAAGTTTTAACCAGGAAAAAAAAAAAAGTAAGAAAGACAAACCGAACATAGAGTAAGTGGGAAGCAGGAAATAAAACTGTTATTATTTGAAGACAAAATATTCATAGACATAAAGAATCCAAAACAAAGTGCAAATAAGTTATTAGAATTAATGCATGATTTTGGTAAGTTGTTTTTGAAAATAGGTCAACGCACAAAAATCAGTTGTATTTCTTTAAGATGGTTCCCAAGTCTGGAAATACAGAGAATATTATTTTCTCCCCTATTGTAACATCAATGAATCATTTATTATGTATTTGCGTATTTTCTACATTAGGTGGGTGGCCTTGTGTATATACTACACAAATTAGAAAATAAAAATTTTAAATGCCACTTAAAATAACATTTACAAGAGCATCTGAAGCCCAGGAATAAACATACAGCTCTCACTCAGAAAAGGACAAACATTATTGAGGAATATTAAAGAAGACCTACATAAATGGAGGGCTATAACCACTGGTTTGTTCCTAACTTCTCAGAAAAGTCAATTGCAGGTTTCTTTTCCAAAGGCCGTGTCCAGGAATCCACAATGGTAGCTTGAAATTGGCCGGCGGTGGTATTCACCGCTCAGAAATTGGCAAATCTGCGAGACACATATTTCCCCTTGGAGAAACTGTTGTCTCCCATTCACCAGCACATCAGCGATGCCATTTTCGTGCACTGAAAAACCAAATACTGCAAAGATAGCCACTGTGTGCACTTTCGTTTCTAGATCTAATGCAGTCCTTATGAAAGTTTCAGTAGATTTTTCTGAGGACATTTATAAACTGTGTAAAAAATGTACATGGAAATCCAAAGGACCAAGAATAACGAAGAGGATATTAAATACGAACAGCAAATGATTACCAAAGTTTATCATAAAGCTGTGGTAGTTAAGATAATAGGGTATTAGTCAAGGACAGACAAATAGACTAATGGAACAGGATAAAAAGTCCAGAAACAGGCCTACAAATTTGTTCGCATTTGACTTATGACACTGTAGGACAGTGGGGGAAAACATTAGCCACAGGGAAAAATTATTCTTGTCCTGTACACCATACAGACCTGCTGTGTATCTAAGTTTGAATGGTAAAACACTAAAGTTTGTAGAGGAAAATATAGAAGAATATCATCATGACCTTGGGATATACGAAGCTTTCTTAAACCGAAAGGTACTAATCACAAAGGGAAAGACTGGTAAATTATACTGCATTAAAATTAAGTTCTGGTCATCAAAAGGATCATTAAGAGGGTGAAAAGGCAAGCCCCAGATAAGAAAATATTTGCAATATATATGTATCCTCAACAAAAAGCTCAACAACATAGTCTGATGACTATTATTCATAGGATATAAAGAACTACATTAGATTAGAAAAAAAAAACTCGATGGGAAAATAAAACTCAAAAGCCATGAGAAAACACTTCATGTTAAAAAAAAAAAAGATTAAATGTCATTAGTCATCAGGGAAATGCACTTAAAACTACATTGCTAAGACCCCAGACACACTACAATAGTTAAAATTTTAGAAGATGAAAGCCATTCGGTTCCAGCAAAGATTTGGAGGAAGCGGAACTCTCATACTTTGCTGGTGCGATTGTACTCAGAACAATCTGCCATAGCTTGACACAACATAACACTAGTCTGTGCCCAGAATTCCTGCTCTTAGATGTATATAGTCTACTGAAATTACACACGTGTGTACCAAAATGTATGTAAATAACCCAAATGTTCATTGACTGTAGAATGGATAAAAACACAGTGGTAAGTATAGGTGATTGTATATGCGTGCATATAAAATATAAAAACCAGTGCCACATCTATCCACAAACGTGAATCTCATATATATAGTGATAGGTGAAAAGCCCAGGCCCGTGAGAATATGTACTGCAGGATTCCATTCCTATAAAGTTCAAAATCGGCCGCAACTAATTTGAGATTAGGAATCAGGTAATGGTTACCTTTTGAAAGGGCTTTAAGTGCCTGTGATGGATGATAAATGAACCTAATGTACTATTTTTTTTTTGTTTGTTTGTTTGTTTGGGTGATGGTGACTTGGATCTGTGCACTTCATAATGATTTGTTGAGCTGTAAACCATTTATTTTATATACTTCTCTATCTAGATATTATAATTAAGTTAAAAAAACATGCACACTGCTAAATAACTCATAGATAAAAGAATAACTCACAATAGAATCAAATACACCTACAACTGAATGATAAAAAAATGGTATGGTTCTTTCAGTGAACTTTTTAGCCTTAAATACTTATACTGGAGAAGAAAAAAATCCTATAAAATAGTTAATTGTATTTCTATATTAATAAGGAATAAATACAAAGTAAGTAGAAAGCGATCTTAAAGTAATCATATAAGTCAATAAAGGTAGAAACACAATAGAGAAAATCTACATACTATAGCTATTTCTTAGGAAAAAAATAATCGTATGGTTGAAATTCTTATACAACTTTTCAAGAGAAGAGAGAAGACACAATCAAACCATGTTAGTATGAAAAGGGAGAAATCAATATAGATAAATAGAAATTTAAAGACTAAGAGGATACTATCAATATATATGTGCCAATAGTTTTGATATTTTGAAGGAATAAAAAATTTCTTAGACAAATATAACATCAGAACTGACTCAACAACAAAAAAACCTTCTTACGTAGTCTGATGACTATTAAAGAAATGGAAGCACTTAAATATCTTTCTATAAAAAACAATAACAAAGCAAAACAAAACTAATGAATATCCCTAAGTGGTTTTAAAGTTAACAAAGAAAAAGAATACTTTCTAACTTCTCCTGTGATGTCAATGTAACTCTGATACTAACTCATGAATATATTTCAAAGGTCTTAAATAAAATACTAGAAAATCAAATCCACTAGTGTATGAAATACATAACACACCACGACCCAGTTAGATTTATGCTGGGTGTGCAAAGATGGTTTAATATGGCAAATTTATATATGTAACTTATTAAATTAACAAATTAAATACAATGTGTCTTCTCAATACACCCAGAAAATGCATCTGATAAAATTCAACAACCATTCATTTGGAAGACTCTTAGTAAATTAGAAATAGAGAATTTTCTTAACCTACAAAAGAATATAACAAACCTGGGGTCAACGCCATCTTACAGTAGGAAGTGTTGGAAACATTCTTTAGAATCAGGAAAGAGAAGGATACACATTATTGCCACTTCTCTTTAACATTGTATTAGCGATCCTTGCCAATGCATTAACATAAGAAAAAGCTGTGAGACAAAGGACAGGAAAGAGGAAATAGAACTGTCATTTGTAGATGACACAATTATTTAAACAGAGATTCCAAAAGAATCCATGCTTTGATTATCAGAAATAATTAGACTGATTAGCTTAAATGGCTTAATGTAATATTAGTAAAAAATGCATCACGTAATTAAGGAGAAGATACCATCTATGAGAGTGTCAGAATCTGAGTATTCTGAATGACTCTGACATAAAAACTTTGTTAAGGGATAAGAAGGAAGACGAAATACATGTAAGGATAGTGTCTTCATGGGTAGGAAGACAAGATGATAAAGACGGGAACTCACCCCTGTCTGATCTAAAGGTTCACTGCAATTCAAATCATACTCCCCACAGGCATTTTTTCAAATAACATCTTAAAGATGGTTCGAAACATTGGAAACATGGACGAGAAAAACGGCCGAGAATACCAGACCACTTCTGAAGAGCGGGGAGGACTTGCTCCGTTGGATAAATCAGGCGTGGTCATGACGAAGCAGTTCAGCCATGGGCTGAACTGGAGGGGTAGACAGATTTGCCCTGGAGTAGGACAGAGAGCTCAGAGAGACCCGCACATGAAAGGATCCCTTGGGCGCCTGGGTGGCTCACTCGGTTGAGCTTCCAACTTTGGCTCAGGTCATGATCCTGTGGTTCCTGAGTTTGAGCCCCACATCAGGCTCCCTGCTGTCAGCCTGTCGGTGCAGAGCCCCCTTCGGATCCTCTGTCCCCCTCCCGCCCCTCCCCTGTTTGTGCTCTCTCAAAAATAAAAGAAACATTAAAACAAAAGAAAACTATTTTCTTTCACTGTAAAGAAAGCTGTACGCCATGATGAACAACAACCTACTGATGCAGTAGAGCAAGACAAGAAGAACCCAGAATGGCACATTTGGGATTCAGGATGGTGTTTCCCTTGGGAGGACAGGCCACGGGGCAGCAGTGAGTGGACCACACACAGGCCAGTCGCTGTCAAGGTCCTAGATTGTGTTCTAGAAAGTGGGTATGAATATTACACCTTTACAAGTAACTAATTAAATAACTAAGTAGCAGAGGGTCACGGTCACTATTGACTGTTCCGGGTACATTCCAGGGACAATGGTTGCCTGACCACTTACCCAAAGTTAGTAGCACAAACCGCAATCGTGATTCTCGTGGACTCTGTGGGCCAGTTTAGATAGGTCACGGTGGGAAGGTTCGTCCATGCTTCTCAATGTTCGGGGCCTCATCTGGAAGGCAAGGACAACTGGGGGCCGGCACACCGGGGCCCCTCACGCAGCATCGATGTGGGCTCTGCATGGGCTGTCGCATGGTGGCTGCATTGTGGCCAGAGTGTTACATGCCAGCTCCAGGTTCCCGAGGGGCATCACGTGGAGAGAGAGAACAGGAACATTTCTCATTGGGGGAGGCGGTTACAAGGCGTGCTCGGGTTTCAGAGGAAGGAACAAGGTCCCGCCTGTGGGCCGACGGTGGCAAGAGCACCAGCTCGTCCCCTAGGATGAGGTAGGACCATGTGGCCAACTTTAGAAAATGAGATCTGCTGGAGGAGTGAAGCTGATGGTGATTAGTCCAATTCTGTGGACCTGAGGTCCAATATGCAATAATAAAAGCAGAATAAATGGGTAAATATGAGTCCATAAATTTAACTGTCGACAGTAAATTGCTGTATCTTTTCTCCCCAAAAGAGCTGGAAGAAAACTAACCTACAATAACAAGAACAGGGCAGTTGGGGAGGGTGTTCAAGGGTAAAGTGAGCTGAATTCCATGGTGTATGGGGAGAAGGAAGGAAATATGAGCATCTGTGGGTATTATTAGGAAAATAAGACATATTTAATTGTGTTTATTCATTATGTATATTAAGATTATGGCCCAACTTTTACAGAATGTAATATATAGCATCTAAAGCAAAAGAAAAGAGAAACTTTTATCTAATTAAGAGAGAGAGGGAAGGGAAGAAACTAAACACAATGGCCAAAATAAAACCTAGAATAGGACGGCAGGAAAATTCCAAGCATAACAGTAATCCCATTGACTGTAAATGCACCAGGCTCAGCTCACAGGGCCGAGATACCAAGGCGAACTTACAAAAATGCATGCAGGGAAAGAATTGGATTGATGGTGGGTGTTGTTTCCCTGGTTGTTACTGCTGAGCCTGGGAACACCTGCTTCTGTATATCCGGGCGGGGCCAGCCAGGAAGTGCTGGGCTGGGGGTGCTCCAGGCTGGGCTGGGGGTGCTCCAGGCTGCTCTGGGGCCGTGAATGGGTGTCTGTGGACTGAGTGGGAGGCCTGGAAGGGGTGAGACTCGGAGAAGCGTCTGGGCCCCAGGCCCCTCCACCTGTCTGCACCTGGAGACTGTTTGTGCCAACCTGGAGGGACTGGATCTCCATTCTTCTTATGCAAGGTGGCATGTCCTTGATCCTTTTTTGCGACAACGCGTTAGCACTTACAGTGGGGACCAAACGGGAGGCTGTGAACGTGACTTTGGAGCCTTAAAGCCCTGCAAACGGGAGCTTTCCCTCTGTTGAGCCACTTTGGGCAAGCGGCCTCCCTTGGGTCGGATGGATTCTGATGCTCCTTCCTGATGTGTTCTTCCAGGAGCAAATCCAAGGGCCATCTGTCAGCTCTGCCAGGTTGACAGGGACTCGGCAGGAAGGCGACTCCCCTCCAGGTTCCAGGGAAATGGGTGTTTCTCACGGGGCGAATTTTAGACGTTGGCAATGATGTTGACTGGGCTGTGTGTGAGTTCCACGCCCGGGTGCAGGGAGAGGCGAGGCGGTCACCCACCTCTCCTCCACGTCTGCTGCACTCCCGGGAGGGTCAGGACAGGAGGTGGGGGTGGGGAGGACGGCAGGAGGCGGGAAAGAAAAGTCCCAGTTGCAGGCCTAGCGCTGCCCCCTGAGTTTGTGTCGTCTGGTGCAGGTGGGCCAAGAAAGCGGAAAGGACCTAAGTGCCCAGGGCGGTCCCAGCGGGCGCAGCAAGGCTGGAAACACCCGGCGAGTCTGAAGACACGTTGCAGTGAGTGACGGGGCTGTGCTGTGGTCTCCAGGGCTCGTCCGCCAGCCTGGCCCTGGTGTTCGGAAGGGGACGCTCGCGCTCCTTACACCCGCCGCACCCCTGCCACCCAGCTCTCTGTGCCCGCGACACAGGCTTTGTCCACGCGCTGCTTTGCCCCGTGGCTAAGGGGGGTCTACACACTCTGAAGGTGGGGCTTATTCTCAACAGTTCTGGGGCTGGAGGTCCGAGACGGGGTGTTGGCAGGTTTGTTCCCGCTGAGGCTCCGAGGGGGACCCTGTCCCAGGCTTCTCTCCGCTCCTGGGGCTTTGCTGGCAGTCTCGGGTGTCCCGTGGCGTCCTGACGCGTCTGCCTTCACCTCCACGTGGACCTCTCCTCCCGTGTGTCGGCCTCTGTGTCCACATTTCCCTCGTTTGCAAGGACGCCCGTCATATGGATTAGCAGTCCACTCTCGCCCAGCGTGACATCCTCGTAACTAATGGCATCTCCGCAACAAACTTATTTCCAAATAAGGTCACATTCTGAGGTCCTAGGGGCTAGGATTCCAACGTGTGACTTTTGGGGAAGGTGCGATTCAACCCCATCCTGATGATCACGGCAGTAAAAACACCTAGAAACCCCTCCCCAGGGCAGGGGCAGGGGCAGGAGCAGGGGTGATGCTGTGCTCAAGGCACACTTCGAGGTGCTCTGGCTGTTGGTCTCCTCCCAGGGTCATGTGGACAGTGACCTTCCTGGAGCTTCCCAAGAGACGGCATGGAGACGAATGTCCTAGGGGACCGTCTCCCCGGGCGGCAGCTGCCCGGAAGAGGTGCCCTTGAGAAGGTCTTGAGGTCTGGGACAGGTGACTAATGGTGCCCGTAGCACTGGGGAGGGAGGAGGGGAGTGGTGGGGACACGCACCTGGCGTGGGGGCCGTGCAGAGAGAGACCCACGTGCTCGCACCGAGGGCTAGACCTGGACAAGAGGATTTGGAAAGATAGCTGAGAGTTTGGAGGTTTCCTGTGATCGCGGGACAGCCACTCCAGATGCTGGAGCGGGGCCTGTCGCGGTGGTTGAGTGTGAACCACCTGCTCTGTGTCCCTGGGGTGCGTGGCTGGCGTCACCCCTTCTGGGCCTGTGTGCCCACCACTCGCCTGGTGACCAGCCTGGCTCTCTGGCTTCTATCATGCTGCTTCTTTCTTCTTTACGTATAAAAACACCTTTTATATTTTAAAAATGTGTCTGTTAAAATCTACAAAGAAACATATCTTCCCGGATTCCGGTCAAACAATTATTTGTCGATCAAACTAGAGAAGAAACGCACGTTAATTCTTCCTTTTTCTCCTCATCTTCCAATGACACGTCCATGTTCTAGTCACAGGTCATGTCTCATCTTTTGCGTGTTTTCTAGCAGATAATCCGGTGGGCGTTTAACTTCTGAGACACAGACAAGTAAAATCTGCACCCTAATATTTTTGAGTATGAGGGGGCCACCTGGCTGCACGCGTGGGTACACTTAGGGACCACTTTGCAGTCCGGGCTGGTTGGTGCGCAGAAAAGGTGACCCCAGCCTCATAAAGGATCTCGGGTGATGACCCGGCCCTTCCTGGTTACGCTATTCCTGGAGAGCCCACCTTATTTACTAGACCTGCCCAGTTTTCAAAAATTGTGTTAAAATACACAGGACGTAACTTTACCTTTTAAACCGTTTTTAAGCGTGTAGTTCTGTAGCACATTCACGCTGTTGTGCGACCATCACCGCCGTCCGTCTCGGGGACTGTCTTCATCTTGCAGAACTGAGTCTCTGTCCCCATTAGACACTCACTCCCCAACCCTCTCCCCAGCCCCTGGCGGCCACCAGTCTGCTCTCTGCCTCTGAGGATTTGACTCCTCCGGGAGCCTCCTCCGAGTGGAGTCATACGGGATTTGTCCTTTTGTGTTTGGGTTCTTTCCCTGAGACCAGTGCCCTCAAGTTCATGCATATGGTAGCTTGTGCCACAATTTCCTTCTTTTCAAGGCCGAGTGATATGCCAGGGTTGTACAGACTGCATTCTGTGTATCCTTCACCGGCCCGCAGGCCCGCGTCTGGGCTGTTGTGGGTGACCCACGCTGCTGTGAACGTGCTTCCTTTTCTTTAAAAAAAAAAAGTTTTTAAAAAATGTTTTATTTTACATTTGAGAGAGAGAGAGAGACAGAGAGTGAGCGGGGTAGGGGCAGAGAGACAGAGACAGAATCCAAAGTGGGCTCCAGGCTCCGAGCCACCAGCACAGAGCCCGACATGGGGCTCGAACCCACGAGCCGTGAGATCGAGACCTGAGCCAAAGTCGGACGCTTAACCGACGGAGCCACCCAGCTGCCCCAACGTGCTTCCTTCTCAAACTGGGGACTAATGGGTTGCAAGCATCCAGGATCAGGACACCCCCTACCTACCGGGGGGGAAGGTAGGCAACGGGAATGTGGTGACAAAGCCTCTCATCATGGCTCCCTTTGACATAGGGAGGACACAGGGAGGGGACAGCGGTGCTGGGGTGGCTTTCTCGCATGTGAGAGGGTCTGGGCAGGGACTCCCACGATCCCATGTTGCAGGTTTGCTCTCTGAGGACAGCGTTCGGCAGAGCTGGAGCCTCGTCCACATCTTGGGCACCGGCCTGCCCTGAGGATCTCGTCCTGAGGACACTGTCAAGGGCCTCCCTGCCAAACTCCCCTCTGAGACCTCTGCTCCCTTAGAACCAGGCTTGCAGAGACCCTGATGCCCATGAGCCTCTCCTAAGCCTTGTGTGCCCTCTGGGTTCCCTATGTCCCTATGTCCCTCTCCTAAGCCTTGTGTTCCCTATGGGTTCCCTATGTCCCTGTGTCCCTCTCCTAAGCCTTGTGTGCCCTCTGGGTTCCCTATGTCCCTATGTCCTTCTCCTAAGCCTTGTGTGCCCTCTGGGTTCCTTATGTCCCTATGTCCCTCTCCTAAGCCTTGTGTCCCCTATGGGTTCCCGATGCTGGCACTCCAGAATTGCTGAGCCCTGAGCAACTGCCCAGGACGCCCAAGCCTAGCAGCCTTGGGGCCCGCCCCTCCTATCCTGCTCCTGGGCCTGAGCTGGGCATCCAGGCGGGGACAGAAACAGAAAGTCCTGGGGCAGGGTGGGCAGAATCTGAGTCCTGTCTGCAGTGGATCGGGGCGGGGTGGGGGGGGGCGGGGTGGGAGGCATCATGAGCCCTTGAGGCAGGGTCTCGGGAGTCGGGGCCTAGCATCCTGAGCCGGACCCCTGTCCTGCTCTCTTTTCCTGGCCAGGGATCTCTGTAATGTGGGGCTGTGTGAACAGCCTTGAAGAAATGCTCCTGGGAACAGGTAGAGAGGCTCCCCCCGAACTCTGCCAGGAGGCAAAGCTATTCAGACGTGGCCTGCAGTCAAGGCCAGGGGATGGGGGTCTGCACCTGAAATCACGCTGATTGTTAGCCCACAAACCGCCCGTCAGCCTGGTGGCTGCGCTCCGACCCCCCTCCCCCACCCCCGGCATCTCTGGTTGGCTCCCTGTTTCCTGTAAATCTTGCCGGTTGGGCTGTGGGTCCAGCACCAGCCGCATTAGCATCCCCCGGGAGCTTTGAAAAAGCTGAGTCAGCCCCACCGCAGAACTGCTGACTCAGAGTCTGCATTTGGACAGGAACCCCGCTGTTTGTACGCGCGTTCACGTCTGAGAAGGACCGCGCTGGGCCGTGGCGCAGAGCGAACCACAGAGAGTGTGCAAGTTTGACCTGCTGTCCACAATCCCCGGACAGTCCTCCCGTCCAGAAGGGGAGCCTGATTCCTCTCTCTCTGAATGCGGGCCAGTTGGCGACTCAGTTTCCCACAAACAGAATGAGAATAAGGCCAGGGCATGTGACTTTCAAGGGCAGGTCACGGAGCCCTGGCTCTGGGGAGGTCAGCTGCCCTGTCGTGAGGACACCCGGCAGTCCCGGGGGGGAGGCCCACGTGGTCAGGGGTGGGGGGCCTCCGGCCAGCGGCCTCGGAAGCAGATCCCCACCCCCAGCGGGGCCTCCCGGTGACAGCAGCATCCGAGAGACCCCGAGCCAGAGCCACACGGCCACGCGGCCCCGAATTCCTGACCCTTAGACACAGTGCGATGATCCCTGTTTGTGGTTATTTTTAGCTAAGTTTGGGGTGATTGTTACACAGCAGGTGATGACTAATACAGAGGGTTGGGTGGGAGGTTCTGGGACCAGCTCTGGTCCTGATCACACGTAGGTGATAACTATTCCTTGACCCTCAGGAATCCGGCGAGATGAGTTATTTGAAGGCCCTTTGGCAACACGGGGATGCAGTTTGGATGATGTTGTCCCCGCGAGCCCCCTCTCTGCACCGGGCAGGCCCTGGTCTTTCTCAGCCACTGGAGGGAGTGGCTAGAATCTGTGCTTTCTCCCCAGACTCCAGACCCAAAGGAACCTGGCTCTTGTTAAGCCAGGCCTAATTGACCCCGCCTGCTCGCGAAGGGTCATGGCACGTGTGCTTGAGTGGAGGGTGACAGCAAGAATGGGGGAGGCGGCCAAGTATCGTCCAGGAAGAAGGCTGCAGTGTAGAAGGCTCACGGGCCCTGAGGACAAACCAGCGAAGGAAAGTGGGGCCTGCAGGCCTCTCCTGGACCTCAGGCCAGCCTGCACTGAGCTGTGGGATTCCTCGATAAGACAGACCCTCTCCCCCAAAATGGACACAGCCCGCCCTTCCTGGATGGGCACTGTGACGGGCGGGCCAGAGCAGAGCAAGCCTCTTGTGCATTGTGTATAGGAAAGGGCCTGGCATGGGAAGGCCTCGAGACCCTCCCCTGCGGTCCCTCCACCCGCCCCACCCCGTCCTCTGGGGCGATGGTGCGGCGAGGCCGCATGTGGGTGAGTGTACGTTCACCTCTGGACGCACCTTGCGATCGGAGATGAAACATAAAGGAGTCCACAGCTACAGTTTCATAGGCGGACGGACACCACTCCCTCCTCCCCCTCCTGAGGCTGGACGCAAATAACAAAGGAAACGAGAACGCAGACAGATGGAGACTCGATGCCGGCTTGTTGTGGACAAAGCTGCGTGGGTCCACATGGGCTTGTGAGCAGCTGCCCTCAACGGGAGGGTCGACCACGCAGCCCTGGGCACAGAGGGGCGACTGCAGCCCTCTCCCCCGGGGACAGAGCCCACCCTGCAGGCTCACCTCCCATCCAGTGTGAACAAGGACACCCCTCCCTGTGGACAGGCTGCTCAGAACGCAGGAGGATCGAGGGCCCCCTGAGATGCTCAGAGACTTTACTTAAGCCACCTGTTGGCGAAGGCATTCTCGGGGTGCAAGGGAAGGGAGAGAAGTGGGGGTGCTGCTTGGGACAAGGCCTTCACCCCAAGCCGAGTGTGAAGGGCCCCCTCCCTAGCTGCTCCTGGTGGCCAGGACAGCTAGCTGTCCAACAAACTCACCCTCCCCTTCTAAGTGCAGGGATGACAGCCGGCTCGCAGCAGCCCCACTGGACTACATTTCCCAGCACCCTTTGCAGAGAGGCAGCCATGTGACTAAGTCAGGCCAAGGGACCCTGAGCAACAGTGCTGAGTGTGTGCATTGGGATGGCGTGGGCCCCAGACTGTGGGGTGGGCCTCACCTCCTGTCCCTCTGTCCCACCTGGGGCAGGGCGTGTGAGGCCGCGGAACCCCGTCTTCTCCGCTGTCCCTGTGCTGGCTAGCCTTCCCTGTTCACACACTTCCTGACACTTCACCACGTTTTCTGCTTGTGTTCTAAAGTCCTGCATACACACGGTAAAGATCTCAGCCAGCGCAGGATCCCAGGACGAGAGAAACCCCAAATGTACTCATCATCCTGAAGTTCCGCGGCCACAGCCGACAGCCAGGGACGGTCCCCCAGCCACGTGTGCGGAAACACACGGACTTAAAACAGGAGTGATAGGGGTGCCTGGGTGGCTCGGTCGGTTAAGCGTCCGACTTCGGCTCGGGTCATGATCTCGCGGTGAGTTCAAGCCCCGTGTCGGGCTCTGTGCTGACAGCTCAGAGCCTGGAGCCTGTTTCAGATTCTGTGTCTCCCTCTCTCTCTGCCCCTCCCCTGTTCATGCTCTGTCTCTCTCTGTCTCAAAAATAAATAAACGTTAAAAAAATAAAATAAAAAAAAAAAACAGAAGTGGGGTCATCCTTTATAGACTATTATGTGAGCAATCGTGTTTTTGCCTCTTCTTTGGAAGTAGCTTTATTTTTTTTCCCTGATTTTCAAAGTATTTTATGCTTATCACAAAAAATACATAAAATATAGAAAAGTCTAAGAAGAAAACAAAGATCAAAGATAACACTTCTAACTGTAAGGATTTGTGGTGTTTCCTACTATTTTTTTCTAGGAATATATTACAATTTTGATGAGATAAATGATAGGTAGACAGATAGATAGGGAAGAGGGAGATAGACACAGAGGTAGAGATATGACATATAGATATAGATACATGGGGGGATTTTTTAAAAAATATATTTTTTTATTTTTTTTAATTTTTAAATTTTTTTTAACATTTATTTATTTTTGAGAGAGACAGACAGAGCACAAGCAGGGGAGGGGCAGAGAGAGGGGGAGACACAGAACCTGAAGCAGGCTCCAGGCTCCGAGCCGTCAGCACAGAGCCTGATGCGGGACTTGAAACCGTGAACCATGAGATCATGATCTGAGCTGAAGTTGGACACTTAACCGACTGAGCCCCCCAGGTGCCTCCAAAAAAATATTTTATTTTTTTAAAGTAATCTCTACACCCAACGTGGGGCTCGAACTCACAACGCCAAGATGAAGAGTCGCATGTTCCACCGACTGAGCCAGCCAGGTGCCCCGAGGGGGGAGTTTTTTTTAACAAAAATTCTAAACAAGAATGGTGGCACGCCAAGTTATTTAATAAGCAGATTTTTAAAATCCCTTAGAGCATGTCACGAATGCCTCTCACATGATCATTTTTAGCGCATACACACTATTACCTTGCTTGAAGGATGTATAAAGATAAATATAATTAATCCTGTATTTAGAACTTTTTAACTCATTATTGTAAGAGTTGCTTTGAGGGGTGCCAAGCCCCCTACTCTTCTTATTTTCTGTTGGCGTTTTTCTCGTTGTGCCTCGTTTGTGGGATCTCTTCACACATGAAGCAAAGCAATGCTTTGTGGGCCAGGTCATTTACTTTCTAACTTTTGTTCATGGTCTTTATGTCCCTTACGTGGTTCTCACTGTGACATAGTCCAATCTCCGATTGTGGGTCTAGATTTGCCAGAAGAGACCAGTGCAGACAAGCGTTGCTTGCCCAGCGATTATAAAAACATAATTGCTTCGTAGATTATAAAAGTAAATATCTCCAGGGGCGTCTGGGTGGCTCAGTCGGTTCAGTGTCCCACTTTGGCTCAGGTCATGATCTCGCAGTTTGTGAGTTCGAGCCCCGCATCGGGCTCTGTGCTGACGGCTCGGAGCCCGGAGCCTGCTTCGGATTCTGTGTCTCCCCCTCTCTCTGCCCCTCCCCTGTCCATGCTCTGTCTCTCTCTGTCTCAAAAATAAACAAACATTAAAAAAAATTAAAAAATAAATAAATAAAACATTAAAAACATTAAAAAAATAAATAAATGTAAATATCGCCTTAGAGATTAAGCGCTTAAAAACATTTTAGATCTTAAATTCATCTGGGATCTATTTTGGTGTAGAAGACAGATCCGTCTCAACATTCTCCTGAAAGGCTAACGAATTACACTAATTATACTGATTGAGAAAAAAAAAATCTCCTTTTTCTCCTTGGATCTGAAACATCACCTTTATCATCATTTCCACTCTCATCTTCCCTTTTGTTCTGTGTCTTTTCTATCCTGATGCTCAGACCATACTCTTAATTACTGTAGCTTTGTAACAGGCTTTGATATCAAGAGTGAATTTAATTTTGCGATTAATGGATCTGTTGCAGTCATAATTCTACATCTACTCGAGCTCTTTCTTTCTCCCTAAAGTCTGTTGTTTGAAGAAATAAAAAAAAAACTCCCTTTTGATTTAACGTCATATGCCCTTCCCTCTGTTCTGTCTTCGGACACAATGCCTGCCTCTGTCTGCGTCCCTGGGAAACTCCCGACTCGTGCACGCTTCTCCCTCGAGGAAGGCCCCTCTGGCCTTGTTCCCTGTGGCCCCTGGCTCTTTCCCTCACGCCGCTTTACACCCTTCATCCCTGCATATGACTGTGCGTGACGCCTTCTTCTTCTTTTTTCTAATGTTTATTTTTGTGACAGAAAGAGACAGAGCACGAGCAGGGGAGGGGCAGAGAGAGAGAGGGAGACACAGAATCCAAAGCAGGCTCCAGGCTCTGAACGGTCAGCACAGAGCCCGACGTGGGGCTCGAACTCACAGACCATGAGATCATGACCTGAGCCGAAGTCGGACGCTCAACCGACTGAGCCACCCAGGCGCCTCTGTGCGTGATGCTTTCTAACATAAGCCGCCCCAACCGGACTTGAAGCTCCATGAGGCAGAAACCGTACCCACTTTTATGCAGCTTCTCCACCAGGTGTGTATTTGGGAAGCGTTTTGGAATAAAGGAGTGGCACCTGCCATCCGCTGAGTGACGCCAAGAGCCCATGGGCTGGCCACCGCCTGCCTTTCTACATCATGTCTCCCTGCTTCTGTACCTTCGAAATCTCGTTTTCCAAGCCACCATTTTGCTCCAGCTGTTTCCTCCGCTTGGGATCCCGGGGCCGTTCTCTTCCTGCCGGATGCTCACCTATCTTTCCAGGTCAAGACCACTTGTAGCCTCCTTGATGGAGCCTCCCGAGACCCAGAGGCAGAGCTGAGCCGTGTTCTCCCAGGTTTGACTGACCTGATCGATGGTGGCGGCCTTTGTCTGAACACCCCTCCCACCCAGGGATCCTTGGGGTCTGGCTGAGCTGGTTGAACTGGAAAAGGCATAAAATGAACTTCCCTCCAAGAAAATAAAGTGGAAAATCTATCCAATCAATGCAAACACCATGGGGCCCTTCTAATTCAGAGTCGACTATCCCTGCTTCCTTTATTTGTGTTTTTTCCTTCTGGCTGAGGCTCCAAAGTATTGTGCACCTAAAAAAAAAAAAAAAAAAAGCCAACTTGAATTTTCTCTTATTTGGGATCAATATACGATTTAGTTCTCTTGTCACAAATATATACCCAAATCAAATAAGTTGATTGCTACTTAATTTCTACTCCCGATTTGTCTTAGCCCTGCTGTCACCACTCTGGATCTGTTTGTGGCTGGTGTGTTTCTTAGAATAAAGATTTAAAGCCGCTCATTATGGCCGCCGACCCGCCGACTCCCCAGCCCTGGAGCTCTGTCCCCCACTTCCCTTCTGGACGGTCCCAGCGCCCAGGCTGGAGGGCTCTGTTCTCACTGCAGAGAAGTTCGGCTCTCAGGATGCAGACACCGTGCTAAGAGGAGAGTGTGACACCATGTCCTGACCCCCATGCCCTTTGCGGCCGCCCCAGGGCAGGGCCAAGTTGGGGCAGCTCAGACTCCTTTTGAAGAAGAGTGGGCTGGGCAGAGGCAGTGAGGGAAGGGTACAGGGAGGGTTGAAATGTCATCTTGCCCCTGTGTCCGTTCCTCTCGGGGCCTGGTACGCTCCAGAGGCACACAGCTGTCCCCAGACACCTGTTGGCCTCAGCTGCTCGCTGACCCTTCCTTCAGCTTCTGCCCATCTGGCCCCACCTTATCTCCCAAACCCCTTCACTTTGATTTCCATCCCTGGGCTCTGTCCAGAGTTGCTCATCTCCTGGCAAAGCCCCCCTCACTGATGGGGCTCTGTCTTGGGGTCCTTCTCTCTGCCCTCGACCTGGAAGTCCCCAGGACAGCCACGATGACCTCCAATCCAGCCACTCTCTGTTTGCAGCCCTCTCAGATTCCTGTGTTGTAACCTGACCCCCAGAGTGATGGTGTTGGGTGGTGGGGCTTTGGGGAGGTGAGCGAGTCCTGGGGTGGACCCCCTGTGAGTAGGACCAGTGCCTGGTAAAGACACCCCTCGAGCTCTGTCACCCTGCTGCCAGGCGAGGACCCAGCGAGAAGATGGCTGTCTGTGGGCCAACACGTGGGTTCTTACCAGATACCAGATACCAAGCCTGCGGGTGCCTTGATCTCTGACTTCCCAGCTCCCAGGACCGTGGGAAGTGAACCTCTCGTGTTTACAAGCCACGCCCACTCTGTACTGCTCTGTTACAGCGGCTGGAGTGGACTGAGACGTGCTCCCAGCTTCAAACGCATCGGTGGCTCTTGAGTTACATACAAGGTAGTCTCTCATGTGGCAGGGGAGGCTCAGAGGTCTGGGCCCCACTTTTCCTCTGCTCTCTGAGCCCTACCCGCACCCCCCCTCCCCCCCGCGCCTTGGACGCCTCCTAGTTACAGAAGGGAAGGAGTGGGGAGATGGGATGGGTGGAGGGCGGGAGGGAGTTGATGGAGACTTTGCGCACAAATAGAAAGTAACTCTTAAATTAGCGAAATCTTTTTTGGGGGGAGGGTGTGTGGACGCTGATAGTCATTGGTTGCGGGTAACATTGTAAATTGGTACAATTCGCTCAGAAAGCGGTCTGGCAGCAAATAACTGAGAGCTGTAGAAATGTTCACACCCTGTGGGCATCATTTAAAACGTGGAAACATTCTTTTCTGGGGGGAAAAAAAGGTGTTCACAAAAGTGCAGGACACCCTCTGTTCAGCAGGGGCTCTGAGTTTGGCTGTTCAGAGACGGGTGGGCTTACAGTTTTCCGGAAAAAGAGAAAGTAACCTAAGTATGTGCGGCTGTGTTTATGAGATGTTTAACAATTTTAAAAGTTTAAAAGATTTTTATTTCTTACGCCTGAGGGGTATTTAATACATTGCGGGCCGTTGCACCGACCCCTCCTGTCTGATTTCTTTTTTTTTTTTTTTAATTTTTTTTTTCAACGTTTTTTATTTATTTTTGGGACAGAGAGAGACAGAGCATGAACGGGGGAGGGGCAGAGAGAGAGGGAGACACAGAATCGGAAACAAGCTCCAGGCTCCGAGCCATCAGCCCAGAGCCCGACGCGGGGCTCGAACTCACGGACCATGAGATCGTGACCTGGCTGAAGTCGGACGCTTAACCGACTGCGCCACCCAGGCGCCCCTCCTGTCTGATTTCAGTCCACTCCCCACAAACGTCTAAAGTAAATATGTGACCAGATCTCTGTGCCTCACAGCTGTTTGAAGCCCCCCATGGTCTCTCCCTGGGCACACTGGTCCCTGGGCACGCTGGTCCTGCCACCATGGGGCTGCCCCCAGGCTCTGAACTCCCTTCAGACCCGCTGGCCTAGGCTTGCTCACACCTGGCCTTCCTCCTGGCCGTGGGGTCCAGCATCACCTCCCCTAGGGGTCCTCCCTGACCCCCGGCGCACCTCGCCCACCCACCCTGGTTTAAGATCCACGCCTGAGGTCCCGCCGCTGACTCCCTTGTTTTCACGCTGTGATTCCCTCCAAGAACCTGACCCCAGGACGGTGCTCTGTGCTTTTACTGCGGCTGAGTCAGCGCACAAATGATGCGATCCCCACGGCCCCTTTTACCTCCCGCCGCCACTGACCCACCTAGCCTCCCATTTGCGCGTGCGTTCACCCCACAGAAGGTCAGGAAACATCCTTCAGGTGCAGGCGCGGGGCCGGGGTCACGCGGTGTGAGCGGATCCACGCTGGCCAGGGAGCTCTGGGGAAGCGCACTGTTGTTTTTGGAGAGGCCCCAGCAGCATCTTCTTGGCTCGCCATGGCTAATAAAGTGCGCTAACAATGCAGCAAGAACAGGACTCCCCCCGCCCCACGCGCTCTGTTTTAATTGAGCCAGTCTTCCACTGCGAGCTTTAATACTGTTAGAAGCAAATCAAAATTAATGAGATTACCTCCTTTGAAATGTTATCTATAATTAACCTCAAATTAAGGACAATATGCGTTTGCATTCGCCAATCAGTAACACCTTGTGATTGCTGAAATACACAGTGGCAAATAAGAGGTGTTGAGGGCCCCCCTGGCCTTCGGACCGCCTCGGAGATCCCTCGAGGAAGACAGCTTTGAGGACCCAGTGGTGAAGTCCTCCCACGGCCAGGAAAGGAGCACCTCCTTGCTGTGGTGGCCACAGGTCCTGTCCCTGCTGGAACTCCCACAGGAGTGGGTGAGCAGTTTGGGGAGGGGGACAACTATCTTCAGGACTGGAAGAGGGGTCAGTCAAGGAAGACAGTAAAAGAAGGTCCAGAGAAGGACCCGTCACAGTGGGCAATGCCCTGGAGCCCCACTGGGGGGCAGCCGGGTCTGACTGTGATCTAGAGCTATGGGGGGGTGGAGTTCCTGGCCACCACCTCCTCCCTTCCAGGCACCCTCCCCTCCTGGCTGCATAGCATAGAGCCTCCCTGGGCTCCTGGCAGCAGAATAGGTGAGCGCCTTCCATGGATTCCCTGCTGATGGTTCCAGTAGGACAAAATAATTCACATTTAACCTGAGTCGCTTGTAAACCCACAAGGATTTATGCTTCTCATTGGAAGGGGGTAAAGTGACTTTCAAAACCCACATTAAGGGGCACCTGGGTGGCTCAGTCGGTTAAGCGGCCGACTTCGGCTCAGGTCATGATCTCGCGGTCCGTGAGTTCCAGCCCTGCGTTGGGCTCTGTGCTGACAGCTCAGAGCCTGGAGCCTGTTTCAGATTCTGTGTCTCCCTCTCTCTGACCCTCCCCCGTTCATGCTCTGTCTCTCTCTGTCTCAAAAATAAATAAACGTTAAAAAAAAAATTAAAAAAAAACACCCCACATTAACTGGTTATAATTATTTTCTTTTTTCTTATGGTCTTTTGTATGGATACACCGCATTATTTATCTCTTCATTACTTGGGCTGACCCACCTTTGGGCTATTATGAATAATGCCACCATGGACATTGGATACAAGAGTTTGTACAGACATAGGATTTTATTTCTCTCGGGCACATAGCTGGGAGTGGAATTGTTGGGTCATTGGTAACTCTGCGTGTAACCTTCTGAGGAAGTGTGGGTGGGTTCCAGATTTTCTAACGTCTTCACCAACTGGTTATGGTTGTAAATCGTTTCTCTTCCCACCAAGAGTGGAAAGATGGACAAATGGTCAACTGGGGCACAGGCAAAAATAAAGAATAATAATTTCCATAAGGCGTCCTCATGTTTGACTGGCGATGCATGTTTTACAAGCTCACTCAATTCCCGCGAAAGCTGTCGAGGTTGTATAAGATGTGTTTGGAAGAAGCAGAGGCTCAGAAAGTTGAAATTTCTTGCCTGGTTGTGCCATCACAGGGGGCGGAGCCCAGACCCACCATTGAGGCAGGTTGGTCCCGGCCATCCGTGGTCTGGAGGAGACTGATGTGGCTGTGTTCTCCATGTACCCGCCACTGTGTGGACTCAGTCTCCCCTGTGGACTGGCTTCTCCCCCTCTTGGTGCTTCTCTTCATTGCAGTGGCTACACAGCTTGGTAGCTCCTTGCAGCCAATGTCAACTGAAAAGCACGATATCGCACATCCTGGGAATCAGTCCTACCTCGTCACCCACCCGGAGGCAGTGCGAGTGGTCTGTCTCTCCCGTGTTTCATCCTTGTCACTCACTACCCAGATTCCCACACCTAGGGACCCATTTCTGTCTTCAAATTTTCTCCCCTGGACAGCTGGGTGGACCCAACACTGCGTCATCCTGGCAAGATACAATGGTGCCCATGTCCTGGACGTGCCTCAGCGTAGTGGGTTGAATGGCGCCTCCCCCATTCATGTCCACTTGAAACCTCAGAATGTGACCCTGTTTGGAAATAGAGTCTTTGCAGATGTAAGTAAGGATTGAGATGAGATCATCCTGGGTTAGAGGCGGCCCTAAATCCAGCGAATCCAGTGTTAAGTGTCCTTATAAAAGTTAGAAGCCATGTGAAGGTGGAGACAGAGACTGGGTGATGTGACCACAAGCTCAGGGGCACATGGGGCCACAAGGAGCAGGAAGGGACAGGAAGGACCCTCTCTGACACCTTGATGTTGGACTTCCGGCCTCTAGAACTCTGAGAGAGTAAATGTCCGTTGTTCTAAGCCCCCAGGCTGTGGTCACTTGTTCAGCAGCCACTGAAAGTGAGCACATGCGACATGTGGCCCTATGTGTCACTACCACCGACTTTGCAAGCACCCACACCCTTCTGATCTCGGGCAAGCCTCGTTGGTTAACCAACAGGCTCATTAGCACAGAAGCGTGTCCTCATCTCCCCCACGTGGAGTTGGCTCCTTGAGCTCCTCCCAGCAGATGTCTATCTCTCACTCTAGCTCTTTTGATGCTGTGAGGTTATGTATTTCTGTGTGGTATCCACCTGCCCCCACCTTTTACACTCCCTTCTGGAGCCCCTCTGTCTATGGAATGTCACATCTCCCAAACCCAGCTCAGTCCCTCATAGGCAGGTATTCATATTATGTGGCTTGTTCTGAAGACGAGATGGTCTAGTTCATTAGGATCATGCCATATGTCTATCGGACCACACACACGTCCAAACACCACTGATTCGGACAAGCCAGTTCACTGCGGATTGGCTCATGTTCGCCGAGCTCCAGTTCTGTTGAGCACAGTGCCAGGGGCTGGGGAGTCAGAAGATCCTGTTCTGGGGTGAGGGGATACATGGGCAGATCATGTCGACCTTCAACCTTTTTATTCCAGATTTAGTTTGTATTCATTGAGGAAATTTTTGAAATTACACGTAAGTCAAAGAAAGAAGAGATCATTCCTAAATCTCTACTTGGATACAATTGTGTAGAGGTAAGTCCAGCTGTGTGTTCAAACCGGGACCCGGTTTTACATATAGTCTTGCAACGTGTCCTTTTGATTACGTCATGGCTTTCAGTGACAGTTAAACTAAATCCGCGTCATTCTTTAAACGGCTGAGTCAGAGCCTTCAGCTGTCTTTCTTCATTTTAATTTATGTACTCAATCTCCCCTTGTAAGATATTCAAGCATTTCATTATTTTGAAATGTAAATTGGTTTAAAATTGTTAAATTACTACTTGTCATGAAAAAAAAAATACCGATAGTGTAGAAGGGAATGCCAAAAACAAAACAAAAAAAATCACCTTTTCCCTCACCTCTGGTCTTCAGAAGTGACAACTGCTAACAGTACCTTTCCAGGAAGTTTCCATGCAACCGCAAACACGAATTTCTGTATTTCTGTGTTACTTAATCTGGATAGTCCAAGAAATGCAAACTCTGTAGTACATATCTACATTTACTTATCCATTAATCTATTTATCTACTTGTCTGTCTATCATCTATCTACCTACCTATCATTTATCTATTCCATCTATCTATCTATCCATCTATCTATCTACCTGTCATTTATCTATTCTATCATCTATCATCCATCTACCCATCTTTTTACAGAAAGAGAGTCATCTTGCATATATTATTCACTTGTTCATCTCACTTAATGTGCCATATACATTTTTCCACATCAGTGCTTATAGATCGCCCTCATTATTTTTTAAGTTTTGTATTATGGAAATTTCCAAGCATATATAAACAAAAAATGTGTTTTAATGAGCCTTGGTGTGCCCATCATCCAGCTTCTATAATTACCATGGCTCATCTTGCCAACTCTCCACCTTGACAGGATCATTGTGAAGCAAATTCCAGACACCGCCTCATTTCTTTCATCAATACTTGAGTACCTGTCTTTAAATGATCCAGGACTATTATTATATCTGAAACATTTGACAATGATTCCTTAAGGTGACAAAATAACCGTTATTTAAATTTCTCTGTTTGTATTGTTATTTTTATTTTACTATCTCTTTCACTTATGAATCAAACCAAATTCATACGCTATTTGTTGGGATGTCTCTGCATTTCTTTTAATCTAGATCCTTCCCCTCCCTCTTTCTTCCCTTGAATTTTGTCTGTTGCTTGTCTTGAAGTTTTCATGTATTTTGAATTTTGCTGAATTCTTTCCTGTGGTATATTTGCCATGTTCTTTGGACTTATTGTGCCTTTTGAAAATATTCGAGAGTATGTTGTACATGATGCTCTTTTACCTTCAGACGCTTCAGTGTGTATTTTCCTAAAAACATAGCACTCTTTTATTACTGCTGTTGCAAAAGTCAGGAAGCTAGCAATGAGACAATATGTTATCTATCCTGCTGATGTTATTTGGATTTCACCAATATCCCGGAAGGTTCTTTATAGCAAAATGAAACCTCCAACCCTGTGTTGCATTCTGTGTCCCTTCCATCCGCCTTTGTCTTTCATGATGTGGCATTTTTGGATTGGGACTGTTGTGGAGTGTCCTTCAATTCTTACTTGTCTGATGTGTCAAGATTCAATCCAGGTTATGTGGCATTAGCGGAAACGTACAAGAACGATGCTGTGTCCTTCTTGGTGCACCGTATCAGGAAGCACGTGGTGTGGACTTGTCCCATTGTGAGCTCACTCCGGTCACGTGGTGAGGCTGGTATCTGCCAGCTTTCTCTACCGCAAAGCTGCAGTATCCCCCTGTGTAATTAGTATCTTTTGGAGAGAGGCTTTGAATTTGTGTGAATATCCTGTTACTCCTCAAACTTTCACCCATGACTTTTACCATCCCTTGATGACTCTCCTGAATCAACTACTGTTATAATGGTTGACAAATGGTGATTTTCTTTAAAAAAAATTTTTTTTAACGTTTATTTATTTTTGAGACAGAGAGAGACAGAGCATGAACGGGGGAGGGGCAGAGAGAGAGGGAGACACAGAACCGGAAGCAGGCTCCAGGCTCTGAGCCGTCAGCCCAGAGCCCGACGCGGGGCTCGAACTCACGGACCGTGAGATCGTGACCTGAGCTGATGTCGGACGCTTAACTGACTGAGCCACCCAGGCACCCCTTGATTTTCTTTTTTAAAAGATGTTTATTTATGTATTTGGAGAGAGAAAGAGAGAGATTGGGGGAGGGGTGGAAAGAGAAAGAGAGAGGCAGAGACAGGGAGAGAATCCCAAGCAGGCTCTGCACTCACAACACAGAGCCTGATGTGGGCTCGATCCCACAAACTGTGAGATCATGACCTGAGCCAAAACCAAGAGTCAGGTGCTCAACAAACTGAGTCAGCCAGGTGCCCTGACAAGTGGTGATTGTCTAATTCCACAAACATCACTTCTACATTTATCTCTTGGATTTATCTATGAATTCATTCACTCACCCACTCACTCATAGTAGTATGGACTTGGATTTCTGTTTTAGTCAATGGGTTAGAATCCTTTAATCCCTCACTGTTATTACATTGATGTGCAGATTGTCCTGGATTTGGCTAATGGTAGCTTTTAAAACGGAGGCCAGCGCCTTTTGGACATGGCCCCTTTGTTTTTGACCCTGCCCTTACAAGATGTTTTAGGCTTATCTGGCACTTATTCTGCCCTAGCCATTTCTCTAAACTTCTCTGCTTCCTTGTCGAGGACACTGTTCTGGGACCACCCATCAGGTGCTTGGTATCCTTACTACATGCCGATCAGATATTCTAGAGCTTTTTAGTGGACAGAGCAAAAAACATGATTTTCTAAGAGAAAATATATTGTGTCATTAGTTTATGCTAATATTTCCAACACAAACACAGGCTTACATGTTTTTATTTAGTATATTTTAAGTTAAAAAAATTATTTGAGAGAAAGAGAGAAAGGAGAGGAGATAGGGAGAGAGAGATTTTCAAGCAGATCCTGTGCTCGGCACAGAGCCCAATGTGGGTCTTGATCCCACAACCCTGGGATCATGACCTGAGCCAAAATCAAGAATCAGATGCTCAGCTGACTGAGCCACCCAAGTGTCCCTTATTTAACATCTTTAGTTTCTTTCTTGTTTGTTTTTAACATCTTCAATTTCAGACTGTATCTCTTTTCTCTTACGCTAAAGTTCTTGGTTTTTAATATTAACACAATCACTTATTTGTTTTATCTTCTATAGTATAACTATTTCAAATGACAACAACTGTTATTACTGACGATATGATTTCTGAAACAGATTAAGATATTTGTGGCCTTCTTTGGTCTTTGGGATACATCTACTTATAACGTGTATCGCACATATTATAAATGTAGAGAGAGACTAATGACCATGTTTTAAATTCATTGAATTAAGTTCCCTCTCTGTGGTTGAGCACCAACTTGATACACAGGCTTTGTTTCATTTTGGTTTTGTTGTGGAGGACTTGGTTTCCTAAGTGTGTACGATATTCTGCCTTGTTCTTTACACTGGCTACCTGCTCTCCCACTCTGTGTGTGTGCCATGGTGTCTCCTCACTGGTCCACAAATGATGGAACTTTTACTGTCTACAGTTTTACTTTTTACACACAACAACAAAATAGCCATGCATACACAGTTATGAACATAAGCTTTTAACAAAACAACAGTATTCTGTAAGAATTATAAGAAAGTCTTGCTAAAAAAAAGTGACACTCGAATAAAATGTTTTAGGATTGGCTTGAAATTAGTCTAGTGAAGAAAGTAGAAAGAGCATTTAAAAATTTTTTTTAATGTTTTTATTTATTTTTGAGACAGAGACAGAGCATGAGCAGGGGAGGGGCAGAGAGAGAGGGAGACACAGAATCTGAAGCAGGCTCCAGGCTCTGAGCTGTCAGCACAGAGCCCGACGTGGGGCTCAAACTCACAGATTGTGAGATCGTGACCTGAGCTGAAGTCGGATGCCCAACCGACTGAGCCACCCAGGCGCCCCGAAAGAGGATTTTAGGGGAGAGGGAACAGTGTGGAGATCTTAGGGGGCTTTCATGGAGGAGATCATGGAGAACTCCAATCAACTGAATTTGCTGGTGTTTAAAGGGGGGTTGGGGAGAGTGGTGGAGAGTGAGTCTGGAGTGGCGGGTGAGGTAGGCAGGGACCTGGTCAGGAGGGGCAGATGCCAAGCTATGGGTCTAGAGCTTTCTCCACTTGGTGGTTGTGGTGGTCAGTGGGGCTGAAGGTTTCCAGCAGGGTAGTGAAGCCATCATCTTTCAGAAAGACCATTCTGATCACAATATGGGGAGGCCTGGGAGACCCAGTGTTGGTGGGCACACAGGAGGCTGTTGCAGTTGCCCAGTGAGAGGCAGGGAGGGTCTACACAGGGCCAGGAGTAGCTGAGGAAGGGAGAAACAGATAGGGTCAAAATCGGCATGGAACGGGATCCAGGGCTAGATCCAGGCCTGGCAATGAGTTCAGTGGAATTGCAGAGAAAAATGCTTTGAGAAGCTCCCAGACTTGTGTCTCAGTGTGGGGCTGGTTGTGGCAGCACCTACCTGCACAAAAAACCAGGAGAAGGATCCACTTTAGGGCAGAAAGACGAACTGACAGCTGGGCACATTGGGACATCATGCCAAGGCAATGATTCTTCCAAGCATGATGACCATAGACAACTTTTTTGGGGGGGGGGTGGTGGTGCAACTTTTATAAACACAAACTGTACCCATCGGGTTCTTGGTTGGTCTCCCCTTTCTGGGCATTACTGCACTATAGACCACCATGTGGCTTCTTTATTAGTCCTCAAGGGAGAGAATGAGACCACCAGCAGCTCTTGAGTTCTCTGTGACCCAGAGAGAAAGACCCCCGATCGCCCTGGGCTGAGAACCCAACAATCAGAGGAAAGTTCTGATGGGCCCGACATGGATCAGCTGGCCGCTCCTGAGCCAATCACTGACATGTAGGCAAAACAGTTGCCACAGGGATGAGAGGTCACGCCCCATGGGTGGCCATGTGTGAAGGACCCGAATCCCAGTGAGGACACCACGGTTGAGCGTCCTCAGCCACAGGGGCTCATCAGGACCTTAGTTGGAAGGAGGCGTGATGTCACGTTATCAAAAAGGAAACATGGGGGGCGCCTGGGTGGCTTAGTCGGTTGGGCGGCCGACTTCGGCTCAGGTCACGATCTCACGGTCCGTGAGTTCCAGCCCCGCGTCGGGCTCTGGGCTGATGGCTCGGAGCCTGGAGCCTGCTTCCGATTCTGTGTCTCCCTCTCTCTCTGCCCCTCCCCCGTTCATGCTCTGTCTCTCTCTGTCTCAAAAATAAATAAACGTTAAAAAAAAATTAAAAAAAAAAAAAAAAAAAAAAAGGAAACATGGGTTTTAAAGAGTTGGAAAGTGCCTGACCGTATTACTTTCCGAAGGCAGGCTAACAAAATACCACAGACGGGCAGCTTAAACAATGGAAAATTATCCCCCCTTGGTTCTAGAGGCTGGAAGTCCCAGGTCAAAGTGTCATCAGGACTGGTTCCTCCCGAGGCCTCGGTCCTTGGCATGTAGACACTGTCCTCTCCCTGGGTCCTCACACATTTGTCCCTCTGGGTGTCTCTGTCCTCACGTCTTCTTATAAGGACACTAGTCATACCGGATTAGGGACTGCCACCCTAGTGACCTCATTTTACCTTAATTACATCTTTAAAACCCTGTATACAAGTACAGTTACATTCTGACACAGTAGGGGTGAGGGTTCCAGCATATGAACTTGGGGGGACACAATTCAGCCATGATACCTACATGTGCGTGATCGCCCAGCTGCCTTTGTGTGCAGGTTTCCATCAGAGATGTGACCATCAGGAGGACCGTGACCATTTTCTGAGTACTGGAGAAGAAGCAAGTGTTGACAACTATTTCCGGAAACTTGGCCCCAAATAGAAAGGTGTCCTCGAAGGAGCTGAAGTGCCACAGGAGGGTCATCTGCAGGGGAAGCAAAGATGAGAGGGGGCGGAAGAGGGGGACAGGGCGCTGAATTGGGGGCAGGCAGGGGACGTGGCCTCAGGAGGAGGAGGGCAGCTCTCCCTGAGCCGGAGTACAGGCTGTCGGGGCGTGAAGGTGGACACATTTTGGGGGGAGGGCAGCGACGGGGAAGGATCTGCATCTGAAGCCAGGCACAGAGAGGTGGTCTCAGGAAATCCAAGAAAGTCCAAGAAAGCTGGGCGGGGGTCACAGCCTGTTGTGGGAGGGAAGAGGGGGCTCCGGGTGAGGCAGGGGCCGCTGGATAAGCTGGCGTTAGTGCAGCGTCTGTCGGGGAAGGAGCGGCCGGGGAGGCACTGCCTGGAGCGTGGGCCTCGTGGGGGCGCTGCTCTCCGTTCTCAAGAGCCTGTGGAGTCCGAGCCCTCCCAGTGGGGTGGGCAGGGCTCTGTGAGGATGCAGCCAGCACAGCTCAGAGCGCAGAAGGCTGGTGGGGCTCAGGCGTCTGTGCCCCCTTGCAGAGGCAGGGAGGAGCGGAGGCGGGTGTGGAGGCTGTGTTGGCGGCCCGTTGGCCGTGACAGCGGGTGCAGAAGAGGCGGGTGATGCCTGTGGGGGACACGAGCATCGGCGGCACCACCTGCGAATGTGACCCCAAGTGCGCGGGAGCAGCCCAGGTCTGCCTTCAGAGTCCCCCTCGCCCCCGCCCTGCTTCAGTGAGCAGAAGGGGGGGGGGGGTCCAGCCGCCCCAGGCAGGGAGTGAGCTGGAGGTGGGACCTCGCGGGCTGTGGCTTCCTCCTTGTCTGGGAAAACCCAGGAGACAGATCTCGTGCGTTCCGGAGAACCAGCACCGCCCGCCGGAGAGGAAGGCCCTCCTCCAATGCCGTCCTCACCTGGGGGCTCACTAGGAGCAAGGATGAGAGCAAATGCTCCTTGGAACCGCCTTCCCTTCCCAGTGCCTCTCAGCCGCCGCTCCTCTGACCGTGTCACCCAGTGTGCGTGATGGTGGGACTGCGGGTGACTCCTAGGAGGCAGGGCAGGGAAAGCGTTGTCCTTTGGGGCTGAGGGTCCGGGGGCGGGGGGGGGGGGAGGGCAGGAGGACGCACGTTGATGAAGACACACTGGTCAGTAGGTCTCTAGACTTTCTCCAGCAGAGCGTGAGCGCTGGATAAGGAGAACTGGGCGCTGTGAGTGTGTCAGGGAGGGGCCAGGACGATCCAGGACCAAGTCCCAGCTGTCACTCTTGTCAAGACCTTCGCTCTTTCTAGACGTGATATCCTGAACCAGCAGCTCTCTCCGAAAGCGGGGTGGCGGAGGGATCTCGGCAGGTTAGGATCTTCTGCGATTAGTGCATTGCATTCACGGGATTGCTTTTGAACGTTTGAAATCAATTTGAGGTTCTTCTCGGCGCGGGATTAAGGAGAGCACCTACAGTCATGTTAGATTATATGCTTTAGCGTTGGCCTTGTCAAACAAAGGCTGAGCGGGTTTTAGAGCCACCTCTGAATTAGCTTAAATATTGAATTAGCAGAGTCTACAGGTGGCGATTTTCATCTCTCAGCAGTTAACGTACAGAAGGTGCTCCCTGCCTCGTCCTTAGAGCAGTCCTCGCGGGTGGCCCAGGGGAGCCAGGGTCTGCGGTTGGGGAGGTCTGAAGAGCCCAGAAGGCAGAAGCAGGGCAGGGACGACGCTGGGACAGCAGGCACGCAGACTCGGTCCCTACGAAGGGTATGTGAGGTTTCAGACCAGGGTTTATTACGATTTAGGAGGCCAAGAATCACATAGCATGTGGTCAATAGAAGCCATTTGCTGCTCTCATAAGCCATTTTTCATGTCGTTAATTTTTTGTGTATGTTTCATTAATTTCCAGGGCAATCCACGTTCCCCTTTCCTGTGAGATGCATCACCGCGGTCTCTCCACGTAGCCAGGGAAGGCCGTGCCCTCTGTGGCTTCCGGTAAGACTAGTAGTCCAGAAACTGCAGACACACAGGGCTTGTCCAAACTAGAGTCGTGCCCCAACTAGCCCTGTCCCTCCCTCACGCATCTGGGCCAGTGCACGCTGGGCTCTCCCCTCTGCTGGGGACGGGGCCGGTGCCGGGGTCGGTGGGGGCCCCAGTGGCAGTGACGAATGGGGTGTGGTCTCCACCCCGGGGAGCTCGCGGCTGCAGAGGGGAAGACAAATCAATGGCAATTCTCTCTGAGTGCTGTAGCAGAGGTCGGTCCAAAGTGCTTCGGAAATCCAGCGGGGGAGGGGCACCAGGGGGACTGGCTGGGTCACATCTTCGTTTCCCGCGCGGGGGAAATGGGTCATCAATCTCGGCAGGGAGCAGACACGATGATTCAGGCGAGCAGACCGCTTTCATGAGGTGCCAGGGTGCGGGGGGCCAAGGGCAGGGGGTGACGTGGAGGGCACCGAGCCGGGGACGAGAGAGGAGGGCAGATGAGCAGGTAGAGGCCGCTGTTGGCATTTGGTGAGTGGCTTAGCCGTGGGTCAGTCCTCCCCTCGCCTCTGTTCCAACGGCCCCTTCCTCTACTCCGCCCCTGTCCTGTTTCCCTCTGTCACTCCCCTGACCACCCAGTGGGTCGGGTCGAGTTTCTATGCTGCACCCAAAGTGACCGACAGCGTGAACATGACCCCGATTTCCCTCCAGTGCAGGTGAACGGAGGGTCCCCTGGAGTCTCAGGCTGGAGCTCAACCCCCGGGCATCAGTGCTTTGCCAGCCTCAGGCGTCTCTCGTCCTCTCCCACCATCGTCCCTCCAAGTGCCCCTGCAGCGCCTCAGCCGGGGGTGCCCACAGGTGAACGAGAAAAGGCATCCTGTCTTCAGGCGATGGTGGAGGGTAAGTCATGGATGTGAGGAATAGGTCGATTATTGTTTTATTGCACGACGGATCCTGTGGAGAGAGATCTGGCATGCGGGGGTGGGGCCTTCTGGGGTGTGGGGATGGCATTTGCAGACAGCGGGGTCACAGAAGACCCCTCGAGGGGTTGGTGCTGAGCGCACACTTGGGAGAAGGGACGGGGGGAGAGCCACAGCCACAAAGACCCCGAGTTGGGGGTGAGTCGAGCGCATCTGAAGAGCTTTCAGGAGATGTGCTGGATGAGAGCAGGTGAGGGGCCAGAAAGGAAGAGAGCAGGTAGGGCGGCAGAGAGGGACCAGGCTGCAGGGGCCTGTGGGCCAGACAGGTGTCTCCTTATGGGACTCTGAGCAGAGGGGAGGCCTGATCCGACCTGCACTGCGGAAAGACCAGCCCCGGCGTCAGTGCTGAGAACGGGCTGCAGGAGGAGGGCCAGGCTGAGAGAGGGAGAGCGGTGGAAAGCTGGGCTGAAAGCACGCAAAGGGCTGTGAGCTCAGACTCTCGCTTGCTTTGCGGGTGGGCACGAGTGTGGACAGAGATGAGGCCAGGCCGAGTCGGGGCCGGCCGGCATCCTGGTGCAAGGAGGGAACTGACAAGCGGGTGCCCCAGGCTGCAGGGCTGGGCCGGGTCCCTGACCTGGAAGGCGGGTGAGGTGGGGCGTGCTGGGGGTGGACGCACAGACCGGCACACACAGGGATAAATGAGGCCAGTCGGTCTCCCATCGAGTGGGAACGAGCTGTCCAGGGGCCGAACCGAATCACGAGGCTGGGGAGCACGTGAAGGCTAGATGTTTCCAGAAACACTCCATTTCCCCGGGGAAAGGGGCTCCGGGATGGTGGGACAACATATTTGGAAGACAAACATCTCTTCATCAGACTTTCGCCTGAGGCTCCATTTCTGTCTTCGCCCACAATTGTTGCGTTTACGGGGAGCAAGCCGTGAATCCGCGCTGTCTGCCATGAATTCTGAAGTCTGCGGGCGGGCGCGTGCCGTGACTGGGAGGAAGCAGACTGTTTTCAATTGTTTGTTTGACAAATATGACTAAGTATTCAATAAGTTATCTTTCAAATTATGCTGTCAAAATCATCATGACATGGGATAACGCCAAAACAGTTCTTAGAAGCCAGGATGGATGTTTGCGCACAACAGCAGCAACTGGCCTCTGGGGTGCCTCTGATGGATGAGGCGTTTGCTGGGAGAGAGAGGAAGGTTAATTCTGTGACGGGTGCGAGTGTGTGCACGCATGCAGGCCCACCCCCGCCGGTCCTTGGGGAGGTGCGGCGAGCACGGGGCCACGTGGCTTGTCTGCGGTTAGGACGCCCAAGCTCAGAGAGCGTGGAAACACCCATCCGACACAGGCTGCCCCAGCTCGGTGCCTCGTGTGGAGACAAGAGCGGCAGAGTACTGTGCGGAAGGGTGGGTCAAGACACGAGAGTGGATGTCCACGTGAATTCGCTTGATTGCTGTACAAGCGCCTCAGCCTGGAGCCAACCAGTCAGGTTCAAGTCTTGCCGCATTTTAAAGCCATGACTCTCCATCCAACGCTGTGTTGGATGCTAGGGCTAAGAAGGAAATAAAAATTGCTGTATTGAGCATGGAATCTGGTCTTTGAGCCTTGCTCTGCATCATGCCTTTCCTTCCTAAGCTGTGAAATGCGGAAAATACTATCAGCCCCATATTCCAGTCTGTTGACCAGTGAGAACGGGAGGGACCCTGTTGTGGTTCTTCCCTGGTTTATGGGGATCAGTGCTCCCCTGCTCTGCCTTGTGGGCCAATCCAGGTCCTTGTCTTAGAAATCAGCTTCCTAAGCTTAATGTCCACGAAGGATGTGACCACATAGCAGAGCCCGAAAAACAAGCCTCACAGGCAGTGTTTCCGATGGGTCCTCCTCTGTCCCTGTCCACCCAGTACCCTCTCAGGATGCAGCCAGCAAAGAGAGAGGCCAGGTCACTTCCAGAGAGAGTGCTGTGGGCCTCAGGGCATTGTCACTGGCTGGTGCCCTGGTGACAGGCAGAGCAGGTCTCGGGCCAGGCTGTCGGTGACGGTCCCCGCAGGTCTTCCTCCAGGAGACAGGAGGCAGGGAGGCTGCGGAGACAGGGTGTGACCCCAGCAAGCCGAGTGCAGAGTGGGACCAGGCTCTGGGTTGACGTTGGGTGTGACGATGCTGGTTTTCCACACACGAGACGTCACAGAGTCCACAGTGAATGGGTAGTTGATGGATACATGTGTTCGGGGAATTCTATAAGAAAGATCAAAACTCACCCCAACCCTGTGCTGGCCCTTAAGAAGCCTTCAGACTCACAGGAAGGAAGACAAGCATAATTTACGGTAAATGAAGGTTTACGCCCGAGCCCAGAAAGCTTGCTGAGCAATGCGGCCGAGCTGTGTTGACTCGTGATCAGGTGTACGAGCAATAAAGGAAGCTGCGCTCATGTGCACGGAAGCATCATGCTGTTGGTTTCCACGCAAAGGGGACCATATTGAATGAAGAGCTCCCAGGCTTGGTTTTTGCAGTTACCATGCCTTCGTGATGCCCTGAGGTCTTCTGGTATATCCGGAAGTGCCCTGGAGCTGGCCCATACTGGCTGGCGGTAGCCCACTGCTAAATTTTCAGGCATTCTGTGAGCCGACGGAAGCCGTGTTGGTAGCATGGAGTCTGTCATGGTGCGGTATTTGCACCCTCTCGGGAGTGCCAGTAGTTAAACGTTCCCAGCACGTCGCCGGCTGGATCTCATTCCTCTGGCAGCTGCGGGACGTTCACGACACCCCAGAGCAGAGCGTTTTCCTCCTCTCCTCTCTCAGCGGGCGCTTCATTTTCTTCCACGGGTTTGGCTACCACATGCACAGCCGCGTGTGTGCGTGTGTGCGTGTTGGTTCCCAGGCGTGGACGTTTCTGTAATCTGGCTCCTGCAGGCGGTGTGACCCGAGCACTAAACTCAGATAAACGTTAGCTGCCAGCACGTTATGCTCGGGTGAGTGCCAGCACTTAGAACGTTAGATCACGTAACTCAAAGGTCTTGGGGTGGAATTTCTGGCTGGGCTGAACCTGGGTCCTCAGTTAATATCGGCAATTCCCAATAATACACGTAGACGCTCCTTCCTCCAAGAGGGAAAGCTGAATTTTCTCCCCAGTTCCCTTGAAGACAAGCCTGACTTAGAGAACTGCTTTGCAAAGAACGGTGCTTGGGAACTGGGCACAGTAACCCAGCAGTGGAGGAGCCTGGCGAGCATTGCTTTGGGAAGTGGTGAAGGTCTGCGTCGCCCGTGATGCCTCGTGGACGTCGGGCACCCCCAGGGCTGGTGATGAGAGCAGCACCTTCCTCTGAGGGCTTCTTTCCAAAAGCCCACACCCCCAGTCTCAGAAAGAAAAAAAAAAAACATCAGACAAACCTGAATCCTAATTGGGAGACAATGCACAGGACACCTGGAAGGTCATGCTGTCAGGGTCATGAAACACTAGGAAAACCGGAGGCCGTCAGGGACCAGAGGTGACTGCAGAGATGTGAGGGCTCAGGGAAGGTGGTGCCCTGGACTGGACCCTGGTACGGAAAGCGGACATTCGTGGAAATAGCCCCGTCCCGTGATGATATATCGGTTGTAACAAACACATCACGGGAGTGTAAGACGTAGCAATGGGGGAATCTGGTCGAGGGGGGGGTACAAGAACTCTTTGCATTATCTTTGCAGCTTTTCTGCAAATCTGAATTTATTCCAAAATACAAAGTGCATTAAAAATGCCATTCGCCATTTATTTCTTCTCACCTCTTGTTTTTGACTTTATTTTTTATTAAAATTTTTTTAACATTTATTTATTTTTGAGAGAGAGAGAGTGAGGGCAGGAAGGGCAGAGAGAGGGAGACACAGAATCTGAAGCAGGATCCATGCTGTGAGCTGTCGGCACAGAGCCTGACCCGGGGCTCGGGCCCATGTACCATAAGATCACGACCTGAGCTGAAACCAAGGGCTGGATGCCCAACTGACTGAGCCACCCAGGCGCCCCTCCCCTCTTGCTTTTAACTTCAAGTGAAGCTCATTCCCAGGCCACCTTTCCCCAGGTCATGGCTTGTGCTCGCTACCTTCCCCCGAGATCCCCGGATTACCCACCAGCCCTGTCCCAAGGCCCCTTTCTTCCCCCTCTAGCCAGGCCCCAAGGTTGCTTTGGATTGACTCCTTCTGGGCCAGGTGTCCACACGGGGTCAACCGCCATGGTGGAGACGGGCAGAGGTTGGCTGGTCGGCCAGGCTTTCGCACACAGCTGGGGAGGGAGGTCAGGCCACGAACCACAAGAGCTCAGGATTGAGAGCGGGTCCGCCGCAGGGAAATCAGGGTGGTGTTCCCAGAAGAGGAAAGACACAGGACGAGAGGCGACAGACAATAGTGGCCCCCCACGCCAAGGAGGCAAAAGCTTCCGGGAAGCCTGAGTGGTCAGCGGTGCCTCGCGCCTCATGCACCAGAGAGGTCAAAAAGAGGAGGACGGAGTCCTGGGCTGCAGGTGGAGACACGCGAGGAGCGACGTCCCGCGGGGCAGAGAGCAGACGCCGCCACGTGAGGCTCTGGGATGGACGGGAGGGACAAGTGCTCTTTCATTTGTCCTGTAGATCAACTCAGACGTCCGTCCTCCGTGGAGCTGTCCCCAAGCCCTGATCAGAGTGACCACATCCCCTTCCGCTTCTCCACACGGGGCCTCCGTTCACACATCCCACCTTCACCCCCGACCCCGTCCCCAGGGCTGCCAGCTCCCGTGCGCGCGCGTGTGTCCCCTCGTCCCCGGTGCCCCTCGGTGCCCGCGTGGGTTCTGGCATCTGATGAGGCTGCGGCAGGTGTCCCGCTGGTTTGGACATGTGGACAGCTGTGGCCGGGCCGAGCAGGCCTGGGCCAACCGATGACACCTTGCAGATCGTGGATATTGTTCATGCAAAGTCACAAGAGCCGTCATTAACACCTCTGGGGATGACACCTCCCATCAAAAGCTCGCCATAAAAATAAATAACGTGCCAGAAGCCACATCAAGAAACCGCTCCCCTGGCCGCAAAGTGCCGTTCGCCCCAGGGTGAACGCACAACAGCCGTCTGACACCCCGCGGCCACCAACAGAGGCCGGAGGCTCAGCGGTGAGGCGAGGAAGCTGGGTCGCAGAGAAGATTCCGGAAAGCCCAGGCGGGAGGCTCGGTGCAGCTTGGGCCCTGGAATGGCATTGCCAGCTGGGCCCTCCCCATGCAGGCGTGCTTCCGCCAGCGGAGAAGGGCACAGAGCAGGACAAGGCCCGCCTGGCCTGAACCCGCCAGGTAAGGTTGTCGGCCCTGCTGCCCTCAGGACCCTTCTCTGCTCTTCCGGCCTCCTCCAGAGGGTCTGTCCTCGCCAGGCAAGCCAGGGGATCCGGAGGCTCGCCCCTCCTTGCGCGTGGCCCTACGGCCGCACCCAGATCTGCCATCAGCCGGCCCCCTTTCCAGCCCGACCTCTGGGTGGCCCAGGCCACGTGGCCTTGCTGGGGCTGCTGGGGTCTGAGACCCTGCCAGGTGAGGCTGGGGGGCTTTCCCAACACAGACACCCTCCTCCTTCCTCCGGCGGCCCCCACCATGTCCTGGTTGACCACAGCCACAGCCAACACTTCTTGTGTTATTGTGTTTTCCCTCCTTTCTAGAAATCTTGGCTTGGTTGTTTTGGTGATCCCGGCCCTAGAGCCACGGGAGGGAGGGGGAAGCTTCTAGCGACAGCAGCTATGTGGTCACTGCCGGCCTGCCCACGTAACCACGACCCCCCATCCTGCCACGGAGGGGAAGGTGGTTCGGCTGTGGCATGGTGCTCGTGTGTCCTTATTGTGGCTCGTGGTCTCTCCCTTGCCTTGTCCCCTGGAGGGACCCTGCTGGTCCCTGAGCACTTCTTACTCTCGGGGCTGACCACCTGCTGGTCTGAGGAGGGAGCTCCCGCCCTGCTGCACAGAGCTCGTGCATTTCCCCGAATCTTGTCGTTTCCCCGGGGCCGCTGGCACTCGTGACCATGGTATCGGGCAGACTCTGCTCGTTTTGCCCTCGCCGCCTGAGCCAGGAGGGCTGGAGCCGTCACCCCATCGCGTTTCTCCCAAGGTGTTTCTCCGTCGGCTGCGCTGGTCCTCAGGGCGCCCTCCACCTCCAGTGGCCGGACACACGATTTGTGTGGTACCCTGCTGGTCACGGAAACTTCTACATGCACATTTGGTTTCCACATGGGCCGTGTTCGTGCTCCCACTGTGCAGACGAGGAAACGGGCTCAGGGAAAGCCCACCTTTCCCTGAGGGGGCCCCACTAGCCGGAGGCAGAGTGAGGGCACACTGGTGCCCCCAGCCTCCACCCCGGCTCTCCCCTCTGTGACGCGGGGGCCCGTCTCTGGGTGCCCTCTTCCACCCCCAGAGGCTGGACCGCATGTGTCCTGGGAACTTGGCCGTCCCTCTTGACGTGGCAGAAAACACTTGAAAGAGCTTCCTTTTCGCAGCAGACGCACCTCCCTTGTAGCGTCTGTGAGCGCAGCGGGATGTCCGGGCCGCACCCCGGGCTCCGTCTTCTTCTCGGCCCCCTGTCCGGACCCTCCTCTCTGCTGGCCTGGATGAACCCAGAGCTCGGTTTCCGCTCTGGGAGTGAAGGGTGGTCTAAAGAATGGTGCATTTATGGGGTGCCTGGGTGGCTCAGTCGGTTAAGCTTCCGACTTCGGCTCAGGTCATGATCTTGCGGTCCGTGAGTTCGAGCCCCGTGTCGGGCTCTGTGCTGACAGCTCAGAGCCTGGAGACTATTTCAGATTCTGTGTCTCCCTCTCTCTCTGCCCCTCCCCTGCTCATGCTCTGTCTCTGTCTCAAAAATAAACAAAACATTAAAAAAAATTAAAAAAGAATGGTGCATTTAGAACCAGATGATCAGAGTTCAAACTCAAGTTCTGTTGTGTGCCAGCTTAGTGGTCACAAGGAGTCGCGCAGGCTCGACGAACCCAGGCGTCGTCATGGTGCAGTGTGGCTTCTGAGAAACGGAGGTGCCCTCCCAGGGAGGTGGCCGGGAGTCACCAGAAGCCCCGGCACAGAGCCGGCGTTAGAATTTGCGCCCACGTGTTTTCCTCCTACTGGTCACGAAATAGCTCTGTCTTCCTTTCCTACCGTTTGCTGGGTCTGGCTCACTTCCTCTGGTAACGTAATACTGAAGCCGGGATTTCCCTTGGGTCCGTGGGGGAGGGAGGGCCGTCTGTGGGCGAATGCCCGTCCTGCCCGGCGAGAGGGACAGAAGGCCCCCAGTGCCGACTTCCAGGAGGGCGGCTGCTGGCCCACGGAGGGCGGTGACGGGCGACCACCCCTCTGCAGGGGCTGGTTTGCATGACAAGTCACTGCCAGGCTCTGCAAAGCCCCACGGCCACTTGCTCCTTCAAAGAGGCAGAGGCACATCCCCCTTCGCGGACCGCCGTCCGCCGTGTGCCCCCCGTGCCCCGCCTGAGCACTCCTGGCGCCAGAAGATGGCGGATGACCTCCTGCCACCAGGGCGCCCTGCACCTGCTACTCGCTGTGGGCCGCTGACTGCTCAGAGAGCTGGCCAAAGGCAGGAATGGGCGTCACGGCGCGCCCCAGCCCAGGTGGCTGCCTGGTCACCCTGTCACCAGCAGCGAGCGAGCGAGCGAGCAGGATAGGATGGGAGGAAGAGCCCGCGAGTAAATAATTGTTTATCTGGACTGCAATACGTTCTTCTGCATGTCCCGCTGTGGCCGACGCGAGCTGCTTGCCAGATCTTCAGCCTGTGCGGCTAGAAGGCCATCGAGGTCCCCATATGCGTGGGAGCCCCCGATCACGTGAACCGTTTGATGAAATCTCTGAAGAACCGGGAATGTGTTCTCTGCTCCTCTGGTCTGACATCCGCACGTGCTGTAGGACTATGGCAGAATGGCCTCACGTTTTGGTCCCGTCCCCACAGGAAATCCGGGAGGCAAGGTTCTGGCCAAGGCGTGACGGGTTCCTGATGGGGAGGGGCGAGGAGGAGCGTTCCCTCAATTCCTGGTCGGTAAGCGACGCAAAGGATGGCGTGTCCCCTCGGGCATTCTTGTCTGGGAGCCAATCCAGAAGGTGCCCACCTCCTTGGGATCCAGGGGAGACCCGCACGCTGCCGACAAGGGCCCCGGACGGGAGGTCATCAGAAGGAGCTGCCCCACGGGATGCCCATCCCACTTAGGGCTATGCTCCCGAGCTCCCGGCAGCCTCACCCACGCAAGGATGTTGGATTCCAGCTACATCCGTGACCTTCCTTTTTCTTTTATTTTTTATTAACGTTTAAAAATATTGTTAATGTTTATTTGTTTTTGAGAGACAAAGGGAGACAGGATGCCAGCCGGGGAGGGGCAGAGAGAGAGGAAGACAGAATCAGAAGCAGGGTCCAGGCTCCGAGCTGTCAGCACAGAGCCCAGTGTGGGGCTCGAACTCACGAACCATGAGATCATGACCTGAGCCAAAGTCGGACGCTTCACCGACTGAGCCACTCAGATGCCCCCTTGTTAACATTTTTTAAGTTCTAGAATCTCAGGGCAATAATTTATTTTTCTGAAACATCTCTGTGATTTTCGGAGTGCAGGGACTCGTGGGTCACACTTCTAGTTGATTGAGGAATCGTCCCCCAATCGTGGAGGATGGAAATGTCTTTCTTCCCTGTGTGCTACATGCGGGTTTTCGTTTTTCTTTAAAGTGGGTCAAGCTACCCCGCTTCCAGGCTTCTCCATATGCCTTCCCTGCAACAGCCCCTCCGTCCTGACCCCTCTCTGGGAAGCTCTCCACCCGCCCACCCTCCTCTCTGCCCGCAGGGGGCGGCCCCTGACGTCTCTCTCGTAAATACAAGCCTGTGAGAGAACCTTCCTTCCTCGCTCTCTTTTTCCTACTTCTCTGTATTTAATCCCCAGAATGTGTTATGTTGTGTGTGTTCTCAGCTTCTGTTTTTACATTTAGAATGCTCTTGCCTGTTTCCTGCAGGGATGAGACATTTTGGGCCGGCTTCAATTTTCTAATTCCGAGCTTGGAAATGAAACTTTGGACTCGGAAGCGAGCTCGTCCGAGGTCTGCCGAAGTCCTGGGCCCTCGGGTTCTGAATCCAGCCAGGAGACAAGTGTCACATACACCACGTCTGCCCTCCAGATTCCGGGCATTGGTGGTGTAGTGGGCAATTTTGACGGGTGTTAGTTGGGCAGGTAGCTGCCTGTAATGTGTGTGGCATTTGCACACGTGTGTGTGTGGGGGTGTCAGGGTGCACAGGTGTGTGTCTTTACTGGGTGGTGTGAGGGTGCTGGAGATGGGAGCAGAAAGAAACGGTTACACTGCCATCGATGTTTCCGAGCAGAGAGGACCCCGCTCTCCTGAGGACGCGATCAGAGGCTCTCGTACATACACAAGGCCGCCTGGCATTTGGGAACAGCCCCAACGAAGTGCTCCTTGTGCAGAATCTTTGCGAAGAGAGTTTGTAGGGGTCACATGGGCCACCGTGCTGCCCGCTGTCCCCAGGAGGGAGGGACTGCTATTAGTGGAGGGATTTCTCATGGTCCGGGGGTTGGGGGGTGGGCAGGAAGGCCCTTGTGCCCTTCTGGGCCCCCAGACCACCGGTGTCCTATCACCTCTCGGTACAGTTATTTTTTGTAGCAGCCACGGTGGGTTCTGAGATGTGTTAGTCTGTCCCCGCAGCACAGAGCCCGCCCGGAGGTATGGGCTGGAAGAACGACAAGGGGTAAATCAGCCCCAGGAGTGGCGGGGGCTGCTGGCAAGCTCCGTGTGAATATGACCGAACTACCCACAGGCTCATCAATGTGTCCCAAACTTTGGCGACTCCTTGAAGAAGAAGCAATGGGATCACGTAAGTGAACAAAGCAAATTCATTGCAAAGATGCTCTTCAGATGCCGGTGGTTGAAGGACCAGCGACTTCTCCGAGGATGCGGTGCCCGGCTGTGGGGAGCGGACGGCCGTGCAGGGGCTTGGACCTGGAAGGGCCACAGGGTCAGGGTATCGTTTACTCCGGGCAGGCCGGGATAGCGGCCCCTCGCAGGACGGCTGGGCCAGGTCCCTGAGGTCCCTGCATAAAAGGGAGCTGCTTCCTTGGGGTCACCGACCTGCCCCTGACTCTTCTCTTCTTTCCCCAATTTGGTCAGCCGTTTCCAGGAACAGGGACTTGCTCCTTCTCCAGGCAGCTGGGTTCACTGGGCGCGGCTCCCACTGAGGCACGTCCCCCACGCTGACTCCAGATCTGTGGCCCCAGACTGGCACGAGACCCCCAAGCCATCACCCGCCTTCCTCCCCCACGCTGCCCTCCTTCCGAGGTCATGGTTCTCGGATCCTTCGGCCCCGTGTGTTAATATCCACGCTCCACGTGGATACAGAGCCCGGTGGGTACGGACCCGCCCAGGAAATGGGGGCCCTGCCTGCTGGGTGAACAGCTGGGATCACATCATTACTATGTGTGTGGTCTTTTCTGACACCAACTGATCGTCCAATCCTCCAGTGCCAGCTGGGTGTCTGCTCTGACCTGTGCGGCCCCCACAGGACGGCCCCACCTCCGACACCAGCCCCTGCTCACACTTGTGACCAGCCACACGCTGGGGCTTCCCCGGATGCCTTCCTCGGTTCTGTAATTTGCTAGAATGACTCAAGGAACTCAGGAAAACACTTTACGCACATTTACCAGTTTATCACAAAGGCTCCAATTCAGGAAGAGACACGTGGAAATGAGGCCCAGGGCCAGACAGGGGCGTGCACCGAGCTTCCCTGCCCTCCCCGGGGAACGCCTCCCCCCCACCCCCCAGCACCTCCACGTGCCCACCCACCAAATCCCCTTGTTGAAGAGTTTCTAGAAAGCTCCGCCTGCAGCCCCCTCCCCTCCCTGCAGCTTGGTGGGCAGGGCTGAAATTCCCACTCTGCTCCTGTGCTTGGCCTTCCTGCACACCAGCCCCACCCTGAAGCCACCCGGGGGGCCACCTGAGTCACCTCATTAGCACAGACCCAGCACAGACACAGACATCAGAGGGGCTCCTGATGAACAAGGGAACAGGGTCTTCAGGGAATCCCCAGGGTTTTAGGAACTCTGTGCCAGGAGCCGGGGACAAAGACCGAGTGTATTTTTTAATACAACACAGTAAGACATTTCTAAAATGTTAACCGTGAATTAGGTGCTGGTTGTAAGATAAGGTTTCCTCCCCGGATTGAGAGGTTTATCTACACAAAAGAGAAAATGCATTTGGACACACCTTCCCATCCCCCCTCCAGGAAGACAACCTGAATCAACCCCAGACCTGCAATGTCCTTCCAGCCCCCATGATCCTGCTGCCAGATGGCCACATTGGTCAACGGGTCCCCCAAAATCAATAGTGAAAACGCTTGGTGAGTTCTCTGGGCCCGGGCCCAGTGTCTCCTCTCCTCCACCAATGAAGAAGGATCATCGGGGAATATTGAACAGAAAAGAAGTCACGTTGATAGGGCACAAGCCACCTGCCCAAGCCGTTTTTTTTTAAAGTTTCTCAGCCACCCGCCCTCTGCTGGTCTCCTGACTTCTGCTCCATCGGCAAAATTGCTTTAAATTGTGCTGTTGCGGGCAATCACAGCCTGCTTTTGTCCTGAGTGTTTCTCTGGGTTGTTGCTTAAATTCTAATTAGGCTGCAGAGGGGAGGCCAGGGGAGAGCCCCCTGTGTGGTAAGAGGTGCCCTGGGCTCTCGCTTCTAGAAAACAGCAGGGGCTTGGCGAGGCCTGGGCCGTTGGGACAGGAACAGACCCACCACCCCTGCTACGAGCCCTGTGTTCTTTTCAGTAAGACCTCGGTTTCGTGAGCATAATTTGCCCCGGAAACACGCTTATAATCCAAAGCACTCGTCTATCAAAGAGAATTCCAAGAAGCATTGGCTCAGTTGTGATCACATGATGTTCAGCATCACATACGAGTTGTATCACAAGACATCGCCCGTTTATCAACTTAAAATTTATTAGAGATGTTTGTGCGTCTTGTGGAACCCTCGTGGGACAAGTTACCCGCCATCCGAGTTCTCCTGTATTTCTTCCCTCTTGGGCGAACTGTAAATGTGGCTTTGGGGGCCCCGAAGCGGGGGGACCCGCCATTCCCACAAAGTGGTCCCGGAGCCTCGCCTGACACACGGGAGGTGTGGCATTAAGAAGAAACCCACGGGCCCAAGATGGCGTCACTTAGGTTGGGTCCCCAAGTCGGTAAACTGAGACTTAACGCCTAACCTGACAGCAGTTTCAGCCCGCTCAGAAGTGCATCCGGTCAGCACGGGGGTCTCCTGGTCAGCGCTAGGACAGACCCCTTCCGCTGCCCCTAGGAGGGTGGCCTTGCCTAAAACAGTGGGCTCTCTGCTATGCCTGTCTTCTTTTCTGCTCCCTCTCTACCTTTAAAAACCTTTCCTTTCTGTAGCCCTTTGGAGCTTCCCTTAACTTACAGAGTCAATTAATGAAGCCGGTTAGAGCTTACAAATGTACTCCGTTGAATTTTTGTTATTTAACAGCTGCTTAGACCTGACAGGCCTCGCGAGATTCCCGCCAGCACTGAAATGTCAGGACTGTAATCCATGAGACTTCTGCGCTGGGACTGGGAATGTCCCGGAGGCTGAAACCGGTCACCCCGTTGGATCTCAGCGGGGGAGCCCGCCGCCCTCTGGGACACTGGCCACGGGCGCCAGAAGGTCCTCTGTCCCCCTGACCTAGCGCTTCTTGGGCCACCCCACAACCTACCTTCCAGGTGACTCACCGGGAAGATCCCAACCCCAGCCGCAGGGCTGTCCCAGACGTGGCACTCAGCACTGCCAGCTAAGACCGATCAAATGTGGGAATGTTTTATCCTGAGGGTCCCGACATGACCTTGAACAATTACTGTTCCAGTGTTTCCAAAATAATGAAGGGGTTCAAAAGGGACCCCTCGTTCCTTTCGCTTAAAACAGCTGGGTGAGAGTCAGAAAGTCCGTTACACCTGCTCCGACATCGAGGGGCAGATGGAAACCTAATTTATTTCAGCGTTTTGTGCGGGTTCTACGGGTTCTTCCGGGCTCCAAGGAGAGAAGTGCAACAGCTCAGGTGTGCAAAGGGTTTTATGGTCGGCAAAAGACTGGCCCTAACTTGGGCACACAGGAGAATAGACGTCAGCCTCTCTCAGCCCCTTAGAGGTGGAGCTGGATGCGGAGGAGCAGCCAGGGGTCCGTCTGGAAGGCAGGAGTGGTCCACGCGGAGGCCCTGGATACATGAACTCAGTTGCTCCTGCCGGGGAAGCATCGTTAACCCACGAGACTGCAAGCTCCAGGAGGTCAGGGACACCCAGCCCCGGCCGTGTCACGGGGGCACAGCATATGTTAGGGAGATGACTGGTTTTTGCAGCCAGGGACACGGAGGCCGATGCAGGTCAACCACCTAGATGTGGCCGTAGGTCATAAGGCCTTGAAGGCGCTGTTTCCACACTGGTACCTTTGTGGGCTCATAACCCAACTGTCACGGGATGAACTATATCCCCCCCAAATCCATGGGTTGAAGTCCTAACGCCCAGGACCTCAGATCTCTGTGGACACAGGGTCTTTAAAAAGGAGATTGAGGTAGAACGAGGTCGTATAGGGGAGTCCCTGGTCCAACAAGACTGGGTCCTTATAAGAAGGGGAGGTCAAGACACAGACATGCACAGAGAAGTGACCAAGTGAGGACACAGGGAGGACGCCGTCTGCAAGCCCAGGAGAGAGGCTCGGAATGGACAAACCCTGTCCACACGCTGATCTGGAACCTTCAGCCTCTGGAACCGTGAGGAAGTAAATGTGGTTTAAGCCCCCTCCTCTGTCCCCCCTGTCTGTGGGACTTCATCAAGGCAGCCCTGGGACACTAATGTGGCACCTCCTAGGGCTAAGGTGACCGTTCGGTGGCCCCACAGGGTAAAATGCTGCTTGTGAGCGGTTTCCAAGGGACGACGGGGAGCCTGGTGCCTGGAGCCCGTGACCGTGGCACCTGCCACCCTCTGCGCCCGGGTTCCGGCACCCCGGGGACGTGTCGTCTGCGGTTCTCCAGGCCCCGCGCTCCGTGCCCGCCCCACCCTGCACACTTCCAACCTCCCGGCCGCCAAGTCTGACCAGCTGTCTGACCACCCGCTTCCAAAGTGCCGTGTGGGGCAGGGGGACCGTCCTCGGGGACGTCGGCTTCTCACCACGGAGACTCAGCCCGCGGGACGTTTCTCCTGTTTCTTTTCAGCCTTCATCAAACTCTAGAATATTCATCTACTTTCCGTCAACCCAGAAATCAGGTGCTGGCGTCTGGCCGCCCACTGCGCGGCAGTCACGTGGAACCGGCTGCCGTGGGGGCACGAGGGTCCCTGCACGTCCTCCGTTTGGACTCATTAGAGTCACTGGAAGCTGATACTAAGGACATTGGTGGTAATGGTGACATCAGCCGTGTCCCCCCTGCACCAGGCCCACTGAGGTTCGCAGCTTCCACGTGACTGTCGCAGACTTGCCCGGGTGCTGCCTTCCCCTCGCGGGGCGGGGGACCGTGTCCTCCAAGGTGAGGTGACCTCCCGAGGTCGTGTGGCTCTGGGGTCCTGTGGGACCAGGGCCATTCCCGCGTGCCTCCTCACGACCCCACCGGCTGCCGACTTGTTATTAATTTGCTAATTAAACCCTGATATTCGGGGTGTTTTCATGTCACATCAGGCCGGCGAACGACAGAATCCAAACAGTTCAAGCCATCTGCTCCTTAAATCTGTCGTTTCCACTTTCCGTTAACCCTCCGCATCCCTGCCACTCGGTGGGAGCGCCGGGGCCGCCTGGGGGCGCTCGCCTCCAACCGCCAGGCACTTATGCGCGAACTGGCTGGAGGGGACGGGCTGGGTGGGTCCCAGCCTGGGACGTGGAGGAGCTCAGTTCTGGGGGCTCAGTTCTCCCGAGCTGCCGCCGGAGGGCCCGAGCATCCCTGGTCCCCCATGCCCTGCCTCCCCCCTCCCCCCACGGAGGGGCTGGAGGCCAGGCGCGTGGGCTATGGCGGTACAGCAGGTGCATGGGCAGACCGAGGCAGCCCTGTTATCTTGGTACAGATATTACAGATTCTGTGAAAAACTAGGGAAGATGGAGACACCTGTTCCTTTATCGATCGCCCTGGAAGCCGTTAGCTCTGGGACTGAAGCAGGGAGCCTCACACCGGAGCCCAGGCCTTGGCAGGTGGAGCTCTGGGTGCTGAGCGGCTCTGTCCCCTGAGCTGGGAGACCCCGGCTCCCAGTCCTGCCGCCGTGTCCCTCCTTCACCTCCGCTCAGGGCTGCAGGGGCTCCATGGGACCCTGGTCCAAGTGAAGACCAGAGGAGGCCAGCGCGCGCTGCCCTGGGGGTCACTGCAGAGGGCTGGGCCCACGGGCCATGCTCCCCTTCTCTGGAAGCGGGCCCGCTGCAGGCCTGCACGTGAGGTGCGGTCACGGCAGACCAAAGGCACACGGCCCCTCTTCCCAGGAGCCGAACTTCTATCTGTCCCTCTTGGATGTGCTGCCCACCTTTTTCCCAGGGTGATTTTGTGATTGACTGGCTGATGGGAGCGTGAAGCGCTCCAAACCCGTGTGGGCGGCTGCCCCAGGGTGGGGGCACTCTAACCTTCCCTTTAACAGATTCCGGCCGCAGCGCCTTCTGGAAATGGCCCCAAAGCCAAGGGGTCATTTTCTCCGAGGCCAGTACAGAGACAAACATCTGAGCAGGAGGCTGAGAGCGCCATCCCGTCCCCACCAGGCCTCTCCCTCCCACTCCTCCCGCTGGTGCCCATCACGCAGAACGGCGGGGACACTCAGGCCACCTCTGCTCAGGAACTGTCACCTGCTGGCCACTCGCATCAGAGGCAGGAGCCCAGTCCCTCCCCCACTTATCCCTGCGACCACTGAGTGCAGCCTGAGCCCCTCCAGGGCACAGGCACCCGCAGGTGCAGAGGGAGGCGGGAACTCTGCCTCCTGGAGACCCCGAGTCCGAGGCAAACGGGGCAGTACTGGGGAGCACGGAAACATACTCCTTTCGTACACCTGGGTCCCACGTGCTTCTCTCGTCACTAAAATCAGAAGATAGTAATCACTCAGTTAATAGTTGGGATCCGTGTCTCAGGGGGACTCCTGCATCTGTGTTTCCTGAAGCCCTGCTCACAGAGGGCGGGACGTGGGGGCAGCCTGAACACCCGTGGACGACTGACGGATGAAGGGAGACGTGCACACAAGGTACGTATTAGTCAGCCTCACAGAGGAAGGAAGTCCCGCCGTTTCTGCAACATGGGTGGACACAGAGGACACGATGCTAAGGGAAATATGCCTGATGCAGAAAAACAAATACTGCCTGACCTCACTTACACGGGGACTCTAAAACAGTCAGACTTGGGGCACCTGCAGGGCTCAGTCGGTTAAGCGTCTGACTCTCGGTCTCGGCTCAGGTCATGATCTTACGGTTCGTGGGACTGAGCCCTACATCAGGCTGCAGGCTGACATTGCAGGGTCGCTTGGGATTCTGTCTCTCCCTCTCTCTCTGCCCCTCCCCTGCTTGTGCTCTCTCTGTCTCTCAATATAAATAAGTAAACTTGAAAAGAATTAAATAGACTCTTCGAAGCAGAGAACAGAGCGGTGGCTGCAGGGCGGGGGAGTGGGGAGCGGAACACAGAGGGGCGTCGGTCAAAGTGGGCGAAGTTTCGGTTATGCAGGACAAGTAACCTTTAGAAACCTGCTGTACAGCTTAGTGCATGCAGCTGACAACCCGCGCTGTTAACTTCAACATTCGCTAAGAGGGTGGATCTCGTGTCAGGTGTTCTTATCACACACACGCACACACATCATATCAAATAAAGGAGGCGGGAGGAACCTTTTGGGGGTGATGGAGGCGCCTGGTGGCAGTTTTGCGGGCGCACATGAGCTCCAGGCTCAGTTAATCACAGCTCCGTACGGGGGTGTAAACACTTAGCAGCTAAACTGTCCTGGCGGAAGGGTGCATGGTGACCCAGGCTCGGGGCAGGGGCCCGTGAAGCGCCCTGACCACGGATGGCCCAGCCTGGCGTCCCCGAGGGGACTTCCCGGGGGACAGTGCCCACGCTGAGTCTTGGAGGACGAGTGGGGTCAGCCTCTGTTCGGTTTCTGTTTGCTTTGCGAAGCCCCCTCCTCCAGGGTCACCAGAGCTTCCGTGTGCGGGCCAGCGTGGAGCGGGGGGAGGTATCTGTTCGGTTTTCGAGACGGGCTTGGCCACGAGGGCCCTGGAAGTGTGGTCCTGCATACGGACCGGGTAGAGTTCCCTCGTTCTAGACTCCGCAGGCCCTCTGCATGCTCACCACCTGTCAGAGCCTTTCTGTTTGCAGGTCTGAGCTCTTTCGGGGCCGGGGGCATGGGGACCTCAGCCCAGCACAGAGCCCGCGGGGCTGTGCGTGGACATGCCGCCCCATGAAGACTGGGGGCAGTCTCTGCCTCCGGAGGCTGGGGTCAGCCTCGCTCTGAACAGTTACGGCTCCAGAGGACGCCCAGCAGGAGTGGGGACACCGGGGGACGGCGGCCAGAGACCGAGGAGGACGAGGGGCGGGGCCTCTTGCCTCTGGATCTCTGTGTCCAGGTGGATGGCCGCTCGGGAGTTTTGGTCTCCCACACCTTTCGTGTCTTGGATTATGCCTGTCAATTGTGGGTCATTGTTGTTTCTTCCCAGCAGAGCCTGCGTTCCGGGGAGGGCGACGTTTTCCCAGCACGGAAACTGGATTTGGAGCAGTTTTGTTATCAGTGTTAGCTGGAGACTGCTTCTGAACGTGACGGGACAGGGAAGGAAACGCTGATCAACAGAACCGGTGAAGGGAGGGCCGTGGTGACTTTAGAGGGGCCGTCTGGCGGCCGCACGGGCTCTCCGCGCCAGCCTGCCCCTCGCACCTGCTCTGCGGGCCCCTCCCAGCTTCCTAGGAGGAGCCCTCCCCCTCTGGAGTAGTGCGGCCCCCTGCCTCCCTCATGTTCCCGCTGGGCTGTGCTAACAGGCCAAGCAACATGATAGAAGGGGCCACGGTTCCCCTTAGGGCGGGCGGGGAGGTCCCGGCTCCTCCCCGGGGTGCTCCCGGCCCTTGGAGGTCCAGCCTTACCCGCCACTCTCCCAGAAACTCCCTCGCCTCTCACGGGGCCGTGTGCCTTCCTCCCCTCTCCCTGGGCTCCTCTCCCAACCCTCCCACTAGAGGCTGGTGTCCTCAGCCTCCAGTCTTGCCCCTGGGGTTGCTTCTTCCAGGTCTCCCTGCCTCCTCTCCCCGGGGCGCCCCGTCCTCGAGCGCGACTCCAGTCTACCCTGCACCTCAGGTGAGCAGGTGAGCCGCTTGGAGAATCTCATCCCATAAACAGACGATTCAAGGCGCTGTGTGTGGGCAGCGAGGCGGTTTCCGTCTCAGACGTCTACGTCCTTGTCTTGACCGTCCGCTCTTGTGGGCATTTTGTGGCTGCAACGGATAAGGACAGTCCCTAATTGTACTACCCTGCCCTCAACTCTGTACTTTTGTTTACAAGAAAACAAAATATGGGGCGCCTGGGTGGCTCAGTCGGTTGAGCGTCCGACTTCGGCTCAGGTCACGATCTCGCGGTCCGTGAGTTCGAGCCCCGCGTCGGGCTCTGGGCTGATGGCCCGGAGCCTGGAGCCTGCTTCCGAGTCTGTGTCTCCCTCTCTCTCTGCCCCTCCCCCGTTCATGCTCTGTCTCTGTCTCAAAAATAAATGTTAAAAAAAAATTAAAAAAAAAAAAGAAAACAAAATGTGATTGAACATTGAGTATTTAGAATTTGGACCCCCTGGAGGAAAGCAGGTATAAAACCCCTGGCCTTTATAACCCAGACAAGGGCGTTTCCCATTTTAAGAAATGATTCATACCTTGAAAAAAAAAATCCTGTGTGGGACACTTGATCATGCAATTTCATACAAAGACCTAGGAAAGAAACACAGAATTTCTTTTCTTAAGGAGCCTCTCATTAAAAAGTTTTAAAAAACTCTAAAACTTAGTGCTTGGAAACAGTGCTATATAACCCTAACAAGGAGAAAAGGTGTATATATGCAATTTTTTTTTTCTTTTCACCAAAGAACTATAGTTAGAATCTACCTGAATATGTTCCACTAATTTGGGGGAAACTGTTATTTGCCTACCCAGTGTCCATTTTCCTGTCCTTTCTTACTAAAAGAGCTTTGCTCTTGGGGTAAGAGTGAACCTGTGGGGATAGCTGTGCGTCCCGATCCCCTTTGCAGCCCGGGGTGACCCTGTGATACGTCCAGTCAAGGAGAGGAGAACAGACATCACTGGGGAATTGCAGGAAGTCTGTTTGCCCCATCACTTTTCTCCTCTGCTCCTGCTGGAGCCCGGGTGAGGTGGCTGGCACAGTGGCTGCCATCTTGAGGCCTGGAGGGAAGAGTCCGGACATCCCCGAGATGCTGAGCAAACACCAGAACACCAGCCTTGACCTACCTGTGAACATCCCATTAGGTGGGGGGATTGCTGTTGTGTGGGTGGTGGTGGTGTTACTCTGGCTGAGCAAAACACCTCACCAATGGTCTTAGCTCAGGCTGCTATCACAGAACACCATAGCCTGGGGGCTAACCCAACAGACACTTCTCTCTCACAGTTATGGGGGCTGGAAGTCCAAGGTCAGGGTGCCGGCAGGTGAGCCCTGCCTTCCTGGGTGCAGATGGCCACCCTCTCAAGGAGCCAGAGAGGGCGAGCACTCCAGCATTTCCTTCTCTTCTCACGAGGGCACTTACCCCGGCCACGGGCCCCACCCTCATAAACTCATCCAACGTCGTCACCCCCCAAAGGCCCTCCCCCTCTGTATACCATCACATGGGCTGTTAGAGCCTCAACATAGGAATGTGGGGGCCACACACATTGGGTTCACAACGGTTCCAGTGTCCCGGATGGTCAGACGCTTGGCCATCACGCAGGAAGGACAGCCTCTGATTTCATGCACAGAGAAATGAGCCCAAAGAAACCCCCTTGCCAATATGGGGGTTCGTTAGAAGTCTCCTGAATGAGCGCTTCTGGAAATCTAAACACAGCCATTGAGCCACAGTGTCCTGGGCGTTCGGGGAGCCTGAGGCGGGGGCGGGGGCAGGTCACTGCTGACCCATTTTTCCCATCTGAGTGCACGCTGTGTCCCAAGGGGGGCGACTGCCCCCCGCTTCTCTCTCCAGGACAGCCGGCGTCCTCCTTCCTGCTCCGCCGACCTCTCCGCCTGCCTCTCATTGTCCAGCACATGCCATCTGGTTTTCACTCTAAGTCCTGCTTCCTTTCGACAGTCTCTGAGCTCCTTTGCTCCGTGCCAGGTGTCCTGCCAGGGCCTGGGGACAGGGGTGGGTAAGTCAGGCATGGCCTTGTCCTCCTGGGGCTGGCAGCTGAGCATCTGAAGCTGGCATGCTGACCCGTGGCACTGAGTGTCCCCGAGAGACAGCCCCTGGGACCCTGCCTGGCTGGAGGTCGGAGTTAAGGGAGGGCCGCTCCAGGAGGGTGGCCTGGAGGTGAACATCTGGGCAGGGGTTACAAAGCTCTGGGCTTGCAGTGTAGACCTTCTCAGGCAGGGGAACTGCACGTGCAAATGCCCTTGGTCGGTGGCTGATGGAAGGAAGGAGAGCAGGAGGCTGGAGACGGGGGGAGGGTCTAGCAGCTTCTGGGCCCTCATGGGGCCCATGGTGGAGTCTGGGCCTTCACGGCTGGAACACCCAGCATTTTAAGCAGCCAGGGAGGGGCAGATGTCTGCTGGCCACCGCCCGGGAGCAGGTGCCCTGCTGGGTGTGGGAGCCCCAGGAACAAATTGGGTCTGGAGTTGGTTTGAGGCAGAATATAGAAAAAAGAAACATATAGGAAAATCATAAATGAGACTATACTAAAATGTTAATGGTTAGAACTTCTGGGTATGGGTCGCAGGAGAGTTTAACTCTCTGTTCCTCATGGTTCTAGAATGTTTCAAAGTAAAAATGCACTGCCGAGGGGCGCCTGGGTGGCGCAGTCGGTTAAGCGTCCAACCTCAGCTCAGGTCACGATCTCGCGGTCCGTGAGTTCGAGCCCCGCGTCGGGCTCTGGGCCGATGGCTCGGAGCCTGGAGCCTGTTTCCGATTCTGTGTCTCCCTCTCTCTCTCTGCCCCTCCCCCGTTCATGCTCTGTCTCTCTCTGTCCCAAAAATAAATAAAAAACGTTGAAAAAAAATTAAAAAAAAAATGCACTGACGAGAAATAGGTAAACATTACTTTAAAGGTATATCTTTTGACTTAGCAACTTTTCCACGCTTTTTTGCCTTAAGAACCGCCAGAAGATCCGAGAGGGGTGGCGAGCTGGGCCTGTGCTGGACTCGGGCGGTGGGCACTCACGAAAGTGGGGACGGGGAGGGACAGAGTGCCTGGGTGCCCAGGGCGGGGAGGATCCAGATTTCAAAACGCAAGTAAGGTGTTTGGATCAAACCGGTCATCTTCCGACTTCCCTGTGGACCCATTCAGCAACCCAGGCTGCACTCCCCAAATTAAACCCGCCAGGAAATGAAAGGCAAACACAGCGTTTGCCCGAGGAATAAATCTCCACCGTGTGGCCCAAGGCCGATGCAATCTGCCTTTATGAGCAGAAGCCTCCATTGAGGGAATTGGCATCAGCCCGAGCTGGCCGAGGGGCGCGGGGCAGGGCAATGCACCTCGAGAAATGAATCACCGGGCCGCACAGCCCGGCGTTGGCGACCGTGCTTTAATTGGATTGTGGGGACTAAACACAGGCTCGGGGCTGGCAGAGCCCTCCCTGCTCGCTCTGTGTGGATACCTGGGTGGCAGGAACCGTTCTCTCACAGAGGGAAACGCAAAAGCCTTGGGAAGTCTGGACACTTCACCTCGCTGATTTGTGACCCAGAGGCGAGCACCTACCAGCCTCGGCAACGTGCCCACGCAGTGGGAACCGAGCGGCATGGCTTGCGCAGGGCCGATAGCGCGCTGGGCCTGTCCTGCGGGCCGTTACCACCCCGGGGCCAGCGGGCTTTGCATCCCCTCCGTCCGGGGCGTCTGAGCTCAGCTGGGGCAGGTCAGGCCTCTCCGGGAAGGACTGTGCGGGACAAGAAGGAGCCAGTAAGGGGGCAACAGCCTGGGGGAGGGACACCCCTCCCCGCGGGGGCAGAAGGAGAGCAGGTGTGCAGGCTCACAGGTGAGCGTGGTGTGGACAGTCTGTCGGGTGGAAATGGGGGTGTGTGGGGGCAGAGGGGCAGAGCTGGGCACGTGGGCCCAGCAGGTGGTGGGAACAGCTACCCCACTGGGGCCCCCCGGGAAGAAGGACTGTGGGAGCCCTGGAGACAGGGGGAGCATGAGGAGGAAGCCCTGCCCCTCCCTGGTCCTGGGACAGGCGTTCCCACCCTCCTCGGGCCGTCTCTCTCTCTCTCTCTGGTCATGAGGGACACCACCCTGGTCAGCCAGGGGAGGAATCTGCCTCGGGACTTCTGGTCAACCCCGCAACCACCTGGAGGTGACTCTCTGCCCGTGGAGTGAAGGGTCAAACTTCCGCCAACATCCAGACTTCTCCCTCCCCCTGGGGCAGCTTGGGCCCAGGGACCTCTGGTTGTGCCCCCTCCCCCTTCCCGCATCCCCTCCTCCCTCCTGCTCCTCCTCGAGTGAAACAGACACAGGCACCTGTTTTACACTCGGTTACGTACAGGTGAGCGAAAAGAACGTGCAATCCCAGCACAGAGCCTCTGTGGCAAAATGATTGTTTGCATCTGTTATGAAGTCCCCCCACCCCATCTAGGTGGGTGCCGGGCTCCCTTCATGTCCCTCTCCCCTCCCCCAGGTGGGTGTTGGGTCCCCCATGGACCCCTCCCCTCCCCCAGGTGGGTGCTCGGTCCCCCCATGGACCCCTCGTTTCCCCCAGGTGGGTGCTCGGTCCCCCCATGGAACCCTCCCCTCTCCCAGGTGGGTGCTCGGTCCCCCCATGGAAACTTCCCCTCTCCCAGGTGGGTGCTCGGTCCTCCCATGGACCCTTCCTCTCTCCCAGGTGGGTGCTCCGTCCCCCCATGGAACCCTCCCCTCTCCCAGGTGGGTGCTCGGTCCCCCCCATGGAACCCTCCCCTCTCCCAGGTGGGTGCTCGGTCCTCCCATGGACCCTTCCTCTCTCCCAGGTGGGTGCTCGGTCCCCCCATGGACCCCTCCCCTCTCCCAGGTGGGTGCTCAGTCCCCCCAAAGGCCCAGTCTCTCTTGCTCTCCCCCAGTTGGTCTCCACATGGCAGCCGGAGTGCTCTTACACAAACAAATGAACCCGTCACTCTGGTGATGAACTCTGTGCCCTCTGCCATCACTATTGGGAAGGACAATATGCTGATTGCCTGCTGACCCCATGGCCTGTGGATGTGGCTCTGTGCTCCCCTCAGCCTCCTGGAGCACCGGCTCCCAGCGCCCTCCCTGGCCCTCTTGGGGGGTGGTCTCTGCCCTCTCCCCTCTCGTGGGTCCCTTCTCCCAGTGCCCACTCACATGCACCGCCCACAGAGCACTTTCCACCCCCAGAGATGGCCTCCCCCAACCCCAAGTTCAAGGAGTCTCCCAGTGGCACTTGCAAAGTCCCAACACTTGTTTACAAATGCGTCTGTGGCTTGCCTGCCTCAGCCTCCCTCTCAGGTGGACATGTCCTGCCTGTGTGTCCACGGGCTTAGGTGTGGCACCGTGTGCACGTGGGACTTGTGTTCGTGGCAGTGACCTGGACGCTGACCACAAGCCCCACTGGGTGCATGCCCCGGGAGGCTCACGTCCACCTGAGCCTTTGCAAAGCTTCTGCCCCGAGGACCAGGTAGAGGGGAGCAGGGAGGAGGACGGGGTGGGGGCTGGGGATCCCCCTGTCCTGTCCCCACGCTGAGTCCCCACCATGCTGGCCCTTCTCCAGCGGGACTTGGGGAGGGAGCGATGGCTGACCCCCAGTGGCCCGGCCCGGCCCGGCCTCCCTGTGACGTGCGCTCTAATCAGAGTTTACTCATCACGGTTTTCTCCTGGAAACTGACCAAATGGAGTCCAAATATCTTGGGGGGACTACAAAGAGGGGGTTAAGCCCGTGTGCAGCCGGCGGCGATGCCGAGGGTGAGGGAGGGACTCTGCTGTCCAGACGGGCCTGTGCAGGAGGCGGCCTTTCCACCAGGACTCTGGACTGGCTGTCCCCAGCGGAGAAGCCCCAGGGATGCGATTCCCCTCGTAGGCAGTGCCGTGACCAACTGCGGGAACCAGACTTTCTCCAGGTTTTCCTGTGAGGAAGGAGCCAGGATCGGGGACCGGCCTGGCTTTTTCACGGAAATCACGGTCTCCCGCACGGGGACGCAGATGACTGGGCAACGGGGGTCTGGAGGCACAGCCTGCTTGTGTTGTCACCCCGACAGCGTGCTTGTTCTGGCCACGCTCCTGCACCCACGCTTCCCCAGCTCCTGGTCAGGTGCGCCTTCCACTTGTGCGGGCCGTGTGGCCCTGGCTGCCGTCTGGGTGCCCCCGTTCCATCTGTGAGGTGAGCGGCGTGGGAGCCCTGCCCCCTCCTTGCCAGGACCGTTGATTTTCCGGCTCCCTATGACGTTTCAGGCAGCCCCGCGCTCCGGGGCGTGAGAACAGGGATAAAGGGTCTGGGAGATTGCCGCCGAGGCCCTGGGGGGGACGTGCCTCTGGAACCAGTGCTCGAGGAGACTCGGCTCCCAAGGTCCCCTCCGCCTGCAGGGCCTCAGGGATGGACTGAACTGGGCTGGGGGGGGGGGGCAGGGGGGAACCATCCTCATCAAAGAGGGAGCATGTGCACCAGCCAGTTGAAGGGCTATTGTGGAACTTTCTTCCCCAGCCGAGGGTGGATGGCAGGCGAGGCCTCGGGAAGGGCCTCAGGGAGGCACAGACGTGCAGCTCAGCCTCCTGGGGTGTGAGCCTCATACTCTCCGCCTGCCTGAGATGATTCACTGACCACAGCCTGTTACCGCTGGTCGACACTGGTGAGGATGGAAGCCCCGTGAGGGAGGGAGTTCACCTGTTTTGTTCACTGATGTGTCCCAAGTACCCGGAACCGTGTCTGGCACGTAGTAAGCCCTCAGTGGCAATTGTCCAGGGAGGGGAGGGAGGGAGGAAGGAAGGAAGGAGGAAGGAAGGGGTGGGGAGGAGAGAGGGTGGGGGCAGGGAGGGAGGGAGGGAGGAGGGGGGATGGAAGGAGGGGATGGGAAGGAAGGGAGGAAGGAAGGAAGGAGGAAGGAAGGGGGGGAGGAGAAAGGGAGGGATGGAGAGAGGAGGGGGGAGGGAGGGAGGGTATAGGAAGGAGGGAAGGAAAGGAAGGAGGGAAGGAAAGGGAGGAGGGAAGGGGGAGGAGAGAGGGAGGGGGAAGGGAGGGAGGGGATAGGAAGGAAGGAAGGAAGGAGGAAGGAAGGGGGAAGGAGAGAGGGAGGGATGGAAGGAGGAAAGGGGAAGGAGGGAGGATATAGGAAGGAGGGAAGGAAGGAAGGAGGAAGGAAGGAAGAAAGGGAAGGAAGGAAGGGGAGGAAGGAAGGGGAGGAAGGGGTGGGGAGGAGAGAGGGTGGGGGCAGGGAGGGAGGGAGGGAGGAGGGGGGATGGAAGGAGGGGATGGGAAGGAAGGAAGGAAGGAAGGAAGGAAGGAAGGAAGGAGGAAGGAAGGGGGGAGGAGAAAGGGAGGGATGGAGGGAGGAGGGGGAGGGAGGGAGGGTATAGGAAGGAGGGAAGGAAGGGAGGAGGGAAGGGGGAGGAGAGAGGGAGGGGGAAGGGAGGGAGAGGATAGGAAGGAAGGAAGGAAGGAGGAAGGAAGGGGGGGAGGAGAGAAGGAGGGGGAAGGGAGGGAGGGGATAGGAAGGAAGGAAGGAAGGAGGAAGGAAGGGGGAAGGAGAGAGGGAGGGATGGAGGATATAGGAAGGAAGGAAGGAAGGGGAGGAGGAAGGAAGGAAGGAAGGAGGAGGGAGGAGGAGGGAGGAAGGAAGAAGGAGGGAAGGAGGGAGGAAGGAAGGAAGGAAGGAAGGAAGGAAGGAAGGAGGAAGGAAGGAAGGAGGAGGGAGGAGGAGGGAGGAAGGAAGAAGGAGGGAAGGAGGGAGGAAGGAAGGAAGGAAGGAAGGAGGAAGGAAGGAAGGAAGGAAGGAGGAGGGAGGAGGAGGGAGGAAGGAAGAAGGAGGGAAGGAGGGAAGGAGGGAAGGAGGAAGGAAGGAAGGAAGGAAGGAAGGAAGGAAGGAAGGAAGGAGGAAGGAAGGAAGGAATGAAGGAGGGAGGGAGGGAAGGAAGGAATGAGGGAAGGAAGTTAGGAGGACATGAATGAATGGATTGGGCTTTCTGGCCAACCGTTCCACCAAACCTCTTCTGGTCCTGGCCACCACTGACCACCTTGCTGCTTACCCGGCGGCCACTCTGTGGCTTCTCCCTCCGAGGTCTGCTGGTGGCACCTGACATCCCTCCTCTCCCTGAGGCACTTTCCTGCTGTGGCTCCCTTGGTTCCCTGTCTGCAGGCCGTGCCTCCTTTCTGTTGCTGCTCCCTCCTCTTGCGGCTCCTGAGGCTGAAGCATCCCGGACTTCACCCTGGGAGCCTCTACTTGGCTTTAAAGCCGTCTCCACACAGGGGCCTCCTGACTCCACGTGTCCCGCCCGACCTCCCCTCGATCTCCAGACGGGCCTGTCTGACCGCCCACCTCACCGTGAGGTCGGACCTGCCCGCACCTGCTCAGCTGTCACGCACAGCCAGTCAGCGTGGCCCCTTTCTGGCCGCTCAGGCCCCAACCTAGACTCACCAAACTCCCCTCTTCTCTGACATTCTCACGCAGCCTGTCTGGGAGTGCCCAAGATGCGACCGTTTCTCACAGCCCCTGGGTGGGCCAAGCCACCCTCAGCTGTCCCGTGAACCGTTAGTCTCCTAACTGGCGTCCCTGCTTGGTGGCCCGTCATCTGACCCCAACACTGTTTCCAGAGGCGTGTGTTCTCTTGCACAGACTCCCCTGTGCCTGAGTCTCCGTCTCGACTGCGGGGAGGCACAGTCTGACTCGGGACACCAGGGCTCCTGGGGACCCGGAGCCCGTCCGCCCTGCCCTCTCCTGCCACTCTTCCCTCACGGCTTTGCAGCCAGCCACGGGGTCCCTCGGGCTTCCTGCCCTTGTTCTCCTCGGATCCTTTGCTCCCGTGCCTCCCGCTGCCCCTGATTGGCGCCCTTGACCATCCACACAGGCCACCTGACGCCTCCTCCCGGTCCTGGTCCCAGCATCTTCCCCGGCCACCGGCCACCCCATCTTTCCACTGAGCGCCCTTGGTACACGGGGCATCCCCCATCCCAAATCCACCTGCTGCCTGTTGGGAGGCAGGCCTCTGTCGGGTGAAGAGGTCATGAGGGGGAGTGCTCATGTGGGACTAGTGTCCTTATAAAGAGGTCCCTCGAGCTGCCTTCTCTGCCACGGGACACGGCAAGAAGTCGGTGGTCGAGACTGGGGAGAGGGCCCTCACCGGATCTGGAACACAGGGACTGCCAGCCTCTGGAACTGTGGAAATAAATGTCTGCCTTTGATAAGCCGCCCGGTGATCATAGCCGGCCGGGGCCACCTCCTGATGTACAAGGTAGCTTTCCCTCTGGGCCTGGTCCCCTGTCATCCTCCTCTGGAGCGTGAGCTCCGTGGAGCCGGGGTGTCTGTCCCTGCTGTCTGCTATCCCCCTGATCCCGAAGGCAGTGCCCGACCCACAGAGCACCCTGGGTGAGCAGGCAGGGACAAGAAGGTCTTCCGGGAGCCCCTGCACCCTGCCGCGGAGGGACGCGGTTCCCAGCCGGGTTCTGCAGCCGGATCCCTGAGTGTGCGGCCGGCTCCTGTGGCCTGTGTGACAGTCACGTCTGCATAGATGATGATCCAGCCCCGCCCCGCGATCTGGATCCCCTTCCTGGCACTGCACACGTCACGCCTGGGCTGGTGACGAGCTGGCCAAGAGCAGCGAGGCGTCGAGATCGGCCGCTGCTCTATGCGCCGCTGAATCCCAACACAGGCGGTGAGAACGAACTCCCGGGCCTGGTGAGGAGCCCTCTGGGGACAGGCCAGCGTTCCGCCTGCAAGCCCCCTGTGTCCCCAGGGGTCCCCCAGCCACCCCTCACCCAGCCCCCTGGGCGGGACTGACTCCCAAAGGCCAGCCCAGCCGCCCTGGCTCCCGGCCATGCTCACGGGGTGGGGAAAGGCGTCTTTTGGACATCCCATCGGCCGCCCTTGGACGCGGTCGGTCCCACGCTGCGTCGTCCCCCAGTCCTCCTTTATTGCCGCCACACAATGATTTGTTTTATTTCCCACTAAGAAACAAGGTAGGAGATTCGGTAGTAGGTGAGTCGGGAGGGGAGCCATCTGGGTATATAAATGGTTTAATGGTATCTTTCTCCTGCCTTCCTTGCACGGATTGGAGGCTAATTAAACACCAGTTGTGTGGTAGAGTGCTCTCAGGATTATTCTGATTTTAAGTATTTATCAGCTCTTTTTAGACCTCTCTGAGTGGCACTAAAATGAATAAGTTGCCCACGAGAGCACCATTCTGTTAGTTTGCTTCGTACAGCCAAAGACTCCTTGTTAGCGGGCTTTTAAATAGCATGCTCGGGCTGCCAGCAGCTCCTGCCTAAACCCGGCGACCTCAGGACGAATAGACGCCCCGGGTCCCGCTGTGAGGTTCTGAAGGGAGCCGGGCAGGGGGCCGGCTGGGCTGGCCACGGGCCCCATTATGTGTGTTATGGGCAGCGACGGAGGGTTTGGGCTTGTGCTCAACAAAGACAGAACGAAATGCCATAAATAAGCCTCTTTTATGGAGGAAGCCTTGATAAATCAGGCCGTCACACAGATGGGATATGGCTCGGCCCCCATGAACGCAAACGTAGGGGCTTGCTCATTGCTAGCCTGCGTTTGCGGAGAAGAGTTAATGGTTTAGAGGAAACAGATTGCTGTAATAGGACTTGGAGGGCCGGCCCCTCTCCGGTCTCTGTCTCTGTTTCTCATTGTAATGCTGTCCGGCTCATCCGTTATTTCCTTCATGGGTCGTGCCTGTGGCGTTGTGTCTAAAATGGCATCACCAAACCCAAGGTCGTCTGGGTTTCCTCCTCTGTGATCTTCCAGGAGCTTTATATAAAGTTTTGCATCTTAGGTCTATGATCCGTTTTGACTTAACTTTTGTGAAGGTCGCAAGGTCTGTGTCTAGATTCATCGTTCTGCACGTGATGTCTGGTGGTTCCAGCGACATTTGTCCAAGAGCCTGTCTTCGCTCCGTCAAGGTCAGTGACTGTATTTCTGTGGCCATAGTTCCGAGCTCTCCATTCGGGTCCATTGAACTGTTTGCCCTTTTGCCCCCAGCCCCCATCTTGATTACTGTAACATTGTCATAAATCTCAAAGGTGGGTTTTGTCAGGCCTCCTTTTTGTTCTTCCCCCTTAGTATTATGTTGGCTATTCTGGGTCTCCCATCTCTCCACGTAAACGTTACAATCAGTTTGTTGAAATCGGTCAAAGAACTTTCTGGGGTTCTTATCAAGCATGCATTCACTCTAGAGATCAGGTTGGGAAGAACTGAGATCTTGAGACTATTGAATTTTCCTGTCCATGAACATGGGCTACCTCTCCATTTATTCAATTCTTCTTTGATTTCAGTCATTGGAGTGTTTTAGTTTTCCTCACACGGACCTCAAACCAGCAGCTGTGTCACTAGAGAGGAAATGTCCTTCTTGCTCAGAGCAAAAGCCCACGGCAGGATGCTGAGTAGCTTTCCTTGGTCGACCAGCTGTCAGCACGGTGGGCTCTGTGCTGGAGCTACAAATGGACAGAAGCAGGTTCCCTGCCCAGGAGAGGCTGGTTTTCCCTGGAGGAAGGGAGGGCACAGGATGGGCAGCACACGGGACACCTGCTCTGGATAAGACGGTCCAAGCACTTCGGAGGCAGATCACTGGGCGGGAGAGCAGTGTCGTGAGCAGGAACACAACCATGGGGCATGGGCACTTCGGGTTATAAATGCCGGGAAGCACAGAGGAAAGGATGGCAGTCAATCTGGAGAGATGCCCGAGGCCTACGGGCCATGCTGAGGGGTCTCATCTTTACACCAGCGTGCGGTGTGGATGGCATGACCTGGACAGAGTCTGTGGCAGCCGGAAGGGACGGAAGGTGAAGAGGGGCCTCTGCTGAGGGGAGGCTCTTGGCTGCAGAGTGTGTTAGAGTTGGGGTGTCCTTGGGCGGTGGGAGGTTCACCCACAGGCTGAGAGCTGGGCGTGAGGTCCAGACCGGGGCCAACCACATGGGGTCAGGGCAATCGACACCCGCAGATCATGGCTGCCTCTGTGCGTTAGGGTGTAACCTCCCCTCAGAGTAGGGTCCCCTTCCCGCTCGTGTGCTGAGCACGGGGGCCAACGGGGTTGAAGCTGAGCACACGGGTGGATGGATGGGAGCGTCCAGGCTGAGCAGGGGGAGCAGGAAGAGGGTGAAGGATGAGCCCCAGCCGTGCGGCTTTCCCCACCCCCTCTGGACCCCCAGCTCTCCGCACAAGCTGGCCGTCCAGCAAGTGCACTCTGACTGACTAGCTCCTGGAGTCAGAGCAGACCCTGCAGGGTACAGCCTTGGCCCACAAGAACACCCCTGCTTCGGACACCAGCTGCAAGTCCCAGGGACCACCTGTACTTCTGAGCAAACTGCTATAAATCGGGGCTTCCTGTAACCTTCTCTTCACGTTCCGTAATTTGCTAGAAAAACTCAAGGAACTCAGGAAAACACTTTATGCACATTTCCCAGTTTATCACAAAGGCTCCAATTCAGGAAGAGACACATGGAAATGAGGCCCAGGGGCAGACAGGGGCGTGCACCGAGCTTCCCTACCCTCCCCGGGCACGCCTCCCCCCCACCCCCCAGCACCTCCACGTGCCCACCCACCAAATCCCCTTGTTGAAGAGTTTCTAGAAAGCTCCACCTGCAGCCCCCTCCCCTCCCTGCAGCTTGGTGGGTGGGGCTGAAATTCCCACTCTGCTCCTGTGCTTGGCCTTCCTGCACACCAGCCCCACCCTGAAGCCACCCGGAGGGGCCACCTGAGTCCCCTCATTAACACAGACCCAGCACAGACACACATATCAGAGGGGCTCCTGATGAACAAGGGAACAGGGTCCTCAGGGAATCCCCAGGGTTTTAGGAACTATGCCAGGAGCCGGGGACAAGGACGGAGCCACCCCAGAGGACCCTGCTGCTGCGGGGTGTGGCCGAGGAGAGGAGAGGTCTGAAGGCAGCCGCGGGGAGTCACCAGGAACAGGGCGGGATGCAGTGCAGAGTCTGAGGGAAAGGGGCTCCTGATGAGCGGGTCGGTGGGGGGGGCGCAATGGGGTCACACGGGGCTCATTGTGTTGGTCATGTTCTTGGAAGGAGGCTGGGCTCTGCTCCTGGCTGTGCCCTGCACCTCGCACACCCCGGAGATGATGATGAGCAGATTTTCAGCCCAGAGGATCTTCATCTTGTGTCTCCTCCTTGCCCTTTGCTCCTCCCTCCAGCGTCCTCCTTCCCTGAGCCCCTCCCCCACCCCCTCTGCTGCCCCTCCGGGTCCAGCCCACCCACCACCCAGCAGAGGGCCCGGCGGGAGCAGGTGCCCCAACGACCTGGCTGCGGCTCTCTGGAGAATTCCGAGGATGCGGGCTGGCCATCACGCGCCCCCTGCTTGGCGCTCCCTGCGGCTCGGCCACCCGCTGGTGAGGCTCGGCTGCCGGCCCCGAGGGGGGCCGAGGCACCCTGCCCGGGCATATGGGGCTGGGGGCGTTGGTCTGACCCAACAAGCTGCAGCGATTGCCCCGAAACGGGGTCTTTTCTCTCTGACATAAACACAATCTGTTTCCCCAGAAGCCCTGCCGTAAACAGATGCCAGGCATCGCGAACCAAGACTGCACGCGTGGAGCGCCACGCCGCTCTCCCGTTCCTTCCCGGGGATTCCTGGAAACCCGGCTTGGAGAGAGGCCTGCGGGGTGACTGGGCCTGGCTGTGCCGCCCCTCAGCCCCTTCGCAGCGCCCCGTCCCCCGGCTGTCGCAGCCTCTCGGGGTGGAGCGGGTGCACACCCAGGCCTGTCTCCCTGCAGAGCCCGGCTGTCGGAGGCTAAGACTGTGCCTCCCTCGGCCCCTGTTCCTGCTGCATCCGGTCCCCTCGTGTCGTGCATCATACCAGCCCGGAGTCCTCCATGCGCCCTCAGCAAAGAAGGGACGAAGGTTCAGAGAGGTCAAGTCACTGACTGAAGATCACACAGTGGGAGGCAGCAGAGAAACGTTCAAACCAGCGGCTTGTATTCCTAAGCTCATGCCCGTTACTTCTTAGTGTGAACAAAGGGGACCCGGTGGCCAAGGCTTTCTGTACTGAAGATGCTTCCAGATCTTTCCAAGGAGAGCACAGACCCGGCGTGCAGACTCCTCTCCTCTCGCTGCTCCGTGTTATCCATTTCCCTCATTAAGTCTTAGCCTATTAATAACCACCCATTTGTCTTAATTCAATAAAAAGATGATTGATCGTATTTGCAACGGTTGCGTCGAGCTCCTGAAAGTGATGGATGGGTCCCCGCGTGCGGCAAGGGAGCCTCCAGAAAAAACCATGTCCTTGCGCTCGCTTGGACGGAGTGAGTTTGCTGTCTCACCAAACATTCTGAGACGGAAATTTTTAAAACATATACCCATTTGCTCCCCTCAGGAATCAACTGCAAAGCGGAATCTCACCTTGACACTGGGCTGTGAGTCCTCGATCCTGGGGTGACGGGCCGAGGCCTGGCTTCCTTCCGCGAGGGGCCTTCCCCATACCCCTGTCTTCATTCCGTGGTTCACTGCGAAATCACTGACTTGTGCATTTATGGGAAGAGCGGGCTGGTAGTTTCTGCCCTGGAGGTCTGGCCGCTCTGCGAGGGATGCGCGGGGCCCAGACTCAGACCTCTCCTTCCCTGTGCTCGCTTCAGCAGCAGGTGCGTGTCCGAGGGGCGGCCCTGGGACACGCCTGTCACCAACACTCCTGTGCTTACAGGTCAGTCAGCTCCCCAGCAAGTGTCCTTGATGCCCAGTTGGGCCTTCCCGACCTGGCTGCACACCAGTCCCCGCGGCCCACGGTGGCCTCCAATCTTGTGCCCTGCGCCCCGTGGGACCTGACCATCTGTCCTTCCAGAACCTTCCAGACCATCCTGTAGGGCTCCGCATGTGTCTGTCACTTCATTGCTGTGTGAAGGATCACTCCCTTTACCTTAAATGCTGAGAGTCTGTGCACAAGTCCCTGGTCTTAGGGCTCCACTCCTAAGTCACCGCACACCGACCTTGGCCAGGGGGCATGCACATAGCCACCTGCCCATATCTGGCCGCCTCCTCCCTTCAGCCCGCCCCCAGCCCCATCCAGGGGGTCATGCTGGTCAGCCCCCTGTTGGCGGGCTGTTCAGGGAGCCAAAACCAAAACAGGCAAGGGCAATAGCAGAACAGCAAAGAGTGTGGCCACCAGTGCCTTCTTTCCCGGTCAGAGGCTGGCACCAGCTGCCCTCTGAGACATCCCAGCGCTGAATTATTCTGTCCCTTATTTTAGCCAATATCTCAAAACCCCGGAAAAGAGCTCTAATCAATAGGCCGTGAGGATGATGAAAAGGGATTACTGGGAAAGTAACACATTATTAGGAAGATCAAAGGATAATAAGGCTGCAAGGAAAGAAGGTGGGGGTTCTGGGGGCTCCTGACTCTGTGGGTTGATGGGCATGTGCACCATGTTTCCTCTTAAGGGCGGATCACATGCTTCGGTGGGTTTTCTTTTATGTAGCTTCTCTTCCGGTTTTGTCTCCAAAGATGAAATCAACAATTGTCAATAATATATATATATATATATATATATATATATTTTTTTTTTTTTGCCACAAGTTCCCGGAAACCAGGAGAGCAACCGATCGCTCTGTTTTGTTCACAGAGGTTGCGATGCCTCCGTGCCTTCCAGAGGACACGGGGACGGGCAGCCTGGTCCTGTCCATATGAGCGACCCCATCATCGCGGCATTGACCTCGAGTCTTCCCAAGTGGGGGGCCGGCGGGGCAGACCAGCGCCCATCCCCAGCACCTGGTCACCTTCTTCAAGGAGGGCTCTCCCAAAGTCCAGGGGGGAGTGGGGGCCATTGACTGAGGGAGGACAGGAAAAGGGAGCAAGACCCACCACTGAGGTCAGACCCGTGGGGTTGGACGAGAGGCGTTGATGCTTCCCAAAACATCAGGCAGGAAATGAAGTCATGAGAGAGAGACCCACCAGTCTCGCGGCAATGAGGACCCACGTGTCGGGCGCCATATTTGGCCAAGAAAAATATAGGACGCCCAACTGATTTTGAATTTCAGATAAGCAACAAATACTCTTCCCAAATCTTGCAAGAGACGTCCTTCTACTCAAACATCACTTTCCGTTTGCCTGAAATTGAGAGTCAATTCGGTGCCCTGTGCTTTATGTGGCCGCCACACTCAGGTCCCCTGGCCCAAAATCTGAGCTCTCTTTTCTTGCGAGCTCCCTGCAGTGAAAGCCTGGGCCAGAGTGGGTTCCGGTTCACGCGTTCACTCCCAAATTAACTCGTTCATTTACTACAGTTCTGTCATCTGATAGATGCCGGGGATTCCTGTGTGAATAAAGCAGGGCCCCTCTCTGATGCGCTTGGATGGAGGGCGTAAGGGTCTGCGAGAGCACATGCACCTCAAAGGTCAGGTTGCCTCGGAGTCCCGGGGTCAGGGGCGCATGTGGTCGACAGAACAACCAGACAGAAGCCTCTTTGAACAATCCAGATAAGTCTGCATTCTAATCCCTGAGCCTGGGAACATGGACTCTCGTGGCAGAGGGGACTTTGCAGAGGTGACCAGGGCTTTGAGATGGGGAGACAACCGGCCTACCCTGGTCGCTGGGGCCCTTCCACAGATCTGAGGGCCACGTGACTGTGGAAGACGCTCAGAAAGATGCACGCTCCTGGCTTTGAAGACGAAGGAAGGGCCAGGAGCCCAGGGGTGCAGGCGACTTCCAGAAGCTGGAAAAGCAAAGGACAGATTACATTCTCCCCTGGAGCCTGAGAAAGGACCCAGCCGCTGCCGGCACTCGGCTTGCAGCCCGTGTGAGCCGGTCCGACTTCTGCCTGCAAACCTGTCATGTACGTCACCGTGTCCTAGTTTGTCCCAGCAGCAATAGAAAACAAACACAGCTTGTTCAAACACACACGACTGGCCCACCGCAGGGCCTGGGGGAGGCAGAAGGGAGTTCGCACGGCTAACAAGCTCCGGGGTGATGCGGCTGTTGCCGGCCTGGGGGCCCCGCTTTGAGAGCCAAGGCCGGAGGGGAAAGAAGTAAGAAATGGAGCCCCACCCCCGCTGGCAGAGAAGGAGAGGGTCCGAGCCGTCGGTCTGACTGACAGCTGTCCCCCTGAGGCCGAGGTGGGATGTCAGGGGCCGCACCTGCACAATAGACGCCAGGACCCCCGGCCCGGCCGGCGCCAGAGACCCTCCACCTGCCTCATCGTCAGGCACGGACACCGAGTGCAGAGAGCGGGCCGCCTTGGCCGGACCTGGGCACAGTCAATGCCAGGGCCAGCGGATTCCTTGAATCCAGAGACTCTGTTGGGGCCAAAGCACAAGACAGTGAAGTTCCGGGTCTCCCAGGAGCGAGAAAACAGGGGCTCTGAGTCCTGAGGACCCCACGGGACGCAGAAAGCCCGCCAGGGCGGAGGGACGGCTCGCACCGTCCCCGGCATGCCTGCAGGTACAGCTCAGCCTTGCGCCCCGGACCGTGCACGACCGTGGGCGTAAGCACGACTGCACACAGGACGGGGGCCACAGCCGGCCGCACTAACGAGTGCCCCCCGCCCAAAGGGAGGTCGCCCGAGGTCACTCAGCGGCAAGGGGCGGGGCTGGCGCTCGGGGCTGCTGGGCACCACGGCCCCTTTCGCCCCTACCAACAGCCTTGGACGGTGACGGAGAGGACGGGTTTGGCTTGAGGCTTACACGCTTCGTTCTTGTCTCCTGCCGGCCTCCTTCCCTCCCCGGCTCCGTGCGGCTGGCGGTGGATTTATATATAACGAGGTGGCCGCCTCTCCCTGTCCGTTCCCGCAGAAGCCTCTTTGAAGGCAAAATAGATTTCAGAATGATCGTTCACTAAGAGACATTCATCAGTGAGATGTCCTCCATAAAACTGAAATATCATAAAATCGTACACACGTGGGCCCAGAGCTGGGCAGGAGCCATATTTCAGCGGAGAACACAGCCCGCGCAGAATACAAGCGCCTGTTTTTGATAAATTAGACCCCAGTTTACACTGTTACTTGCTTGTTGGAGAGAGTGAGATGGCCATTCAATCAACATTCTGGCTCCCAGGACGGCAGGGACAGAAGCCTCATCCCCAATCAGTCACCGGCACAGCCGTGGACGCGGCTCTCTGAAGGGCCCGGGCCCACTCCGGACGCCCGGAAGAGCCCGCTCAGAACAGCGAGTCACGGAGACAAATGACATCCAGGAAGGCTGCAATCACGAGAGCGGGCAGCGGGCATGCGTGCTGGACCCTCGGTCCGGCCGTGCTGGGGGCTCTCCCGCCAGGGAAGCGCCACTGGCCTCTGTCCAGGCCGCCGGGACGTGCCCGTCATCTGCGGGGAGGCGGCCGTGCCCACCGGGGCCCAGAGCCTCTCTGGCACAGCAGGGACACGGGGCCGGGCCGGAGGGAGGCTGTCCGCACACCGCCCACCAGCCTCCTTCTCTCTGTCGGTGCTCAGGCTGAGTCTGCCGACCCGGAGCCTCACCCTGCCCCCAGGAGATGGCCCTGAGCGCCACAGCCACCGCCCGGAGTCACAGCTGACCCAGGCGGCAGCTTTGGGATCCAAAGCCAGACTCCTTCCGGGTCACGGCACACGATGATGGACCCTGGCCTCCGCTAAGTGGCTCTTCGGTGATGGGACAGCCGTGCCACCACAGAGCTGGATCAAGAGGCCCCGGGTGACCGGGGTGCCTGGGGGCTCAGTCAGTGGAGCACCTGACTTGGGCTCACGTCACCATCTCACGGTTCGCGAGTTCGAGCCCCGCGTCGGGCTCTGTGCTGACAGCTCGGAGCCTGCTTGGGCTTCTCCCTCTCTGTCCCTCCCCGACTCACATGCTCCCTCTCTCTCTCTCTCTCTCTCTCTCTCCCTCTCAAAATAGATAAACATTAAGAAGAAAGAGAGGCTTGGGAAACGCAGAATGCTTGCTGCAGGGTGCTTTTCGTATGTGTCTCACCCACCCCACCCCCAGCCCTTTTGAAAGAGGTATTCTCGCCGGGCCCATTTTGTAGGTTGGAAAACCAAGGCTCAGAGCTGTACATGAACTTGCTGATGCTGGTCATAAACAGGGAGCAGATGGGGGCTGGGGACCTGGCTGGATAACAGAAATTTCCATGCATTTCTGCCACAACCCCCGCTGCATCTGGACCACGGAGGGTGTGAGGCAGGTCCGCGGGGTCCTGGCTCCCCTCTGCAGGTGGGTGGGGGCCGTGAGCACCCAGCACGTCTGGCCACGGGGGCCGCCCCAGGACACGGGTCCCACACCTGGGCCAGCAGGGGCTCCACCCGCAGAGCTCAGAGAGCTGCTCTCACCTCCGATTTCCAACATGCTTTATAGACATCAATTAAATATTGATTGATAAACGAATGTATTAAGGCCCTGAGAAACGGCTCCAGGCACAAAGGTAATGACTTGTTACTGTGAAAAATAGGCCTTGGAGGCCCAGTGATTTCTCACCCGCCGATGCCCCAACTCCGCACCTGCTCCACGCAGGAAGTAAAAATGGGCGAGAAGAGATTGGGATGAGACCTGGAGAGACGGGACTTTGAGTCTGGAAGGGAAATCAGACCCACGGCACGGGGGAAATGTAACCTCCGCGGCCTCGCCAGAGGAATGCTCTCCTCTCACCTCCCTGACCTCCCCCGCCCCCCACACTTGCCGGCTTCTCCTCTTCCTCCAGCGCCTACTTGGGGGCAGTCCACCACACTTTCCCAGGGCGGCCCCCACACTTCCACCCCAAGCTCTGAGGGTCCGGGAAAGCACCAGTCCCTGTATGGAGGGGGCGTAAGTGATCAGGTCTGCGGCCCTGGTGTCATACTCCTGTAGCCGCAGAGAGAAGGGCACGAGAGCCAGGTGCCCCAAAGGGACTCAGAGAGTCATAGCCCAGGACCCTGGCTTTCACCCTACACTTACAGTTGAGGGGATACTGGCTGCCGTCTTGGTAGTAAAGGGCAAAGCCCACCAGGCGCACCTGAGCTGAGAACCCCTTGCTCAAGCCACACCTGAAGCCCGCCTGCTGCTGAGTTTTCATTGCCGTGTACCAATACTTCTCTCCTGCCTCAGCGAGTTCTCACTTGGGCTGTTCTCACTCGCCCCTGTCGGAGTGGCACCAGAGTGCGCATTGCCTACACCACGGGCTTGTGGGCTGGGAGGGGGTACAGTCCCCGTCTGTGTGTCCTCCAGGAGCACCTGCCAGGCTGAGCAACACTTCCAGAAAGTGGCCAACGCAAGACCATGGGGCAGACCCCAGAGCCCAGGGCCGACCTTGGGACCCCGCGTTCTTGCATCAGCTCCGACTGGCCTCCCCGCACGTCCCTGCCCCAGGGGGCGCTGCCCGGCAAGGAGGTGCCCCTTTCCATTGCACCATTTTTCTGTGCTGGAGGAACGCCAGCCAGACCTCTCTTTCTGGCCCCAGAGGTTGATGTGAATCGTGTACTTTATTTTGGCAGCTGAATGCACTGATTATACAGCTCCCAATTATAATGGGCATGAGCATGAATGTTCTGGAAAATATATGTATGCATGAGCTGCCAAATATGGTGAGTCATCACATTTCCCAACTTTTAGGCAAGTTCGGGTGCCAGGCTACACGACCCATAAATTAAAGAGATGAAATCCTTGCTTCTGGGGGGTGGGGGTGGAGGCCCTGGTGATCTGTTGGCTCTGGGGGTTGGGAGAGGGAGGAAATCTATTCCTCTCTGTCGGGGAAGCTCGGGAAGTGATAAAGATGGGCTTGTTATTCCTAGGAAAATGGAGATGGGCCTGACATCTCGTCTTTAATGAAATGTTCTCGGAGGAGAGGAGCATAATTGGGGAGAGTCAGGTCGGATCCTGGCAGCCGCGTCAGAATGACACCCGCTTGGAGGCAGGCGTGTCCAGCTGCCTTTGCGAAAAGTGTGGCACCGCTGTGTGCGGGCGTGCACGTGTGTGTGCGTGTGGGAGCATGCATGTGTGAGCGTGCGTGTGTGAGTGTGTGTATCAGCCTGCACGTGTGTGAGCGTGCATGTGTGTGTGGGAGCATGCATGTGTGAGCGTGCATGTGTGAGTGTGGGTATCAGCCTGCACGTGTGTGAGCATGCACGTGTGTGTGCATGTGGGAGCATGCATGTGTGAGCGTGCGTGTGTGAGTGTGGGTATCAGCCTGCACGTGTGTGAGCGTGCACGTGTGTATGCATGTGGGAGCATGCATGTGTGAGCGTGCGTGTGTGAGTGTGGGTATCAGCCTGCACGTGTGTGAGCATGCACGTGTGTGTGCGTGTGGGAGCATGCATGTGTGAGCGTGTGTGTGTGAGTGTGCGTATCAGCCTGCACATGTGTGAGCATGCACGTGTGTGTGCGTGTGGGAGCATGCATATGTGAGCGTGCGTGTGTGAGTGTGGGTATCAGCCTGCACGTGTGTGAGCGTGCATGTGTGTGTGGGAGCATGCATGTGTGAGCGTGCATGTGTGAGTGTGGGTATCAGCCTGCACGTGTGTGAGCGTGCACGTGTGTGTGCATGTGGGAGCATGCATGTGTGAGCGTGCATGTGTGAGTGTGCGTATCAGCCTGCACGTGTGTGAGCGTGCACGTGTGTGTGCGTGTGGGAGCATGCATGTGTGAGCGTGCGTGTGTGAGTGTGCGTATCAGCTTGCACGTGTGTGAGCGTGCACGTGTGTGCGTGTGGGAGCATGCATGTGTGAGCGTGTGTGTGTGAGTGTGCGTATCAGCCTGCACATGTGTGAGCGTGCACGTGTGTGTGAGTGTGGGAGCATGCATGTGTGAGCGTGTGTGTGTGAGTGTGCGTATCAGCCTGCACGTGTGTGAGCGTGCACGTGTGTGTGCGTGTGGGAGCATGCATGTGTGAGCGTGCGTGTGTGAGTGTGCGTATCAGCTTGCACGTGTGTGAGCATGCACGTGTGTGTGCGTGTGGGAGCATGCATGTGTGAGCGTGCGTGAGTGTGCGTATCAGCCTGCACGTGTGTGAGTGTGCACGTGGGCCTGTGTAAGCTGCAGTGTGTACAAGCATGTGGAGCGTTGCCCAGCCATGTGTGTTGTGTGTTTTTACACCTGCAGACTCACCTGTAGGTGTCACGCCTGCACACACCAGGGCGTGTGTGTGTCAAGTGTCGGGAGTAACCCCTACACCCTGACCCGCCTGTGGAAGGGGTCCTTGCTGAAGGCGGGCTTCTTTCTGCACACAGCCTGGGTTCTGGGAGGGCACCTCCAGATACAGGCTCGTCCCGTGAAGCCCAGGCCACGCCCCTTCCCAGGAGTCCCCAGGCCTGGTCCTTGCCGACTCAAGAGAGGACCGAGAGGGTGACCCGGAGGCGTCCGTCTCCCCTGTTCGTCTCCCAGCCGTGTCCCAGGGCCCCGGGCAGACTCGTCCACTGGCCACGCCAGGCCTTCCCGCCCACCCCCTTTTGTCCGGTCCGTGTCCTCTCCCCGCTGACCTGGTGGAAGCCTGCAAGGCCCACGACAAACGCCACGTTCTCCCCGGAGACCCCTCTCTAAGCCCAGAGGGCCTCTCTGTCCCCCAGGCCTGGCGCTTTGTATCCATCAAGCTGGAAAGGGACCTTCATTTGAGCAGTTGGCCCTTCCAGGCCTGTTTGCAGTCTCCTTGGTGACGGGGTCTGGGGCCTCCCGTCCTTCAGCAGGTGGTGGAGACACAGTCTGGTGGAGACACCGGCTTTCACGCCCTCGAGAAGGCGATGTTGTTGGCTAGGGCCTCGACAGTCCCCGGGACAGGGTGGGGCGGGGGTTGCCACTCTGACCAGGGTGGCCCTGGACAAGTGTCTCCCGGGGCGCCCTCGTAGGATCGAGGTGGATTTGCTGAGTGCCTTCCCATTGTGGGTGACACGTAGATTTCTCCAGCACCTGCTGCTGGAATCCGGAGTCTCCTAATTCTGCCTGTGCCATCCCCTCGCCCGGCGGTGGCCAGAAGGTGGCCTGAGGTCTTGCCCGTGTGGCCGACCTGATGTTTCTTGCTGCCTCCTGGGCAAACCCACCAGTCCTCACTTGCTTCCTGCAGCCCCACGGGGCTCCACGCCATCTGTCGACTGACCCACCATCTGCAGGGAAGGCCCGCTGAGATCCTGAGCCTGTCCCCCATCAGCGGCTGCCTCTACCTTTGGGGGGGGGGCATAAGGCGGAGGGCTGGGTGTGAGAGGAGGCAGAGGCAGAGGGGGAGTGGTTGGGGGGTGAGGCTCTGGGGCTTTGGGACCCAGCGGTCAGGTGCACGGAGGTAGGAAACCTGGAGGAGAAGCAGGTGGACGTGGGGTTGGGAGTCCGCGTCGGGGTCTCGTGGCGGAGAACGGCAGCCGCGTGCCCCACGTCCGCGCTCCCCTCTTCCCTGGCAACCGAGGCAGCGAAGACGGCTGCCGGAGAGAGGTAGGCAGTCGTGGGTGGCGGGAGCTGACTGAGCCTCCCGCCACGTGCCTTCGCCCTTCCTTCCTCTTGCTGCTTGGACAGGAATGGGACCCGTGCGGCCCGTCACCAGCAGGGCCTTAGAAGCTGCAGATGTCGGAACGGAGACATCGCCGAGCTGCCACACCGGCCCAGACGGCCGAGCCCCAGACCTCGTCGCGGGACAGAGAACCGAGCCTGTCTCTGGCGTGAGCCCAGCGCTGCCGACGGGGAAATACGAGCATTCGGAAAACAGAAACACAAGGTGATGGAGAGGACGGGGCAGGGCAGGTGGTGCTGGCGCGAGACCTCCGCTCTCTCTCTGAAGTGCAAGGTGCAGCCTGAGCTGACGGTGGGTGAGTGCGCACGTGTGCTTAGTGAGGAGCGTGGAGGCCGCAGACCCGCCTGCCCACGGAGATGAGGACCATTTGAAGGTGTCGAACGAGGCTGCCGGCCACCAGTCACAGCGCTCCGGCAGAGCAGGGGTGCTGGCGACGGGGGGTAGGGGGGTTGAGCTGATGGTGCCACCGGATGGCACGGGCCTCCCAGGAGAAGGGGAAGTCATTGCTACCTGTTTGCTTAGATAGCAGGTGGGCGGGGGTTGGGGCTGGGGCTGGGGCCGGGGACACCCAGGGCATTGCAGGAGTGTAAGCCAAGGAGTGACACAGTAGCATTTAGCTTTAGAGATGTTTCTGGTCGCGATGCCAGGGAGAGACTGAATAGGTTGGGGACAAGTGGCAGGACAGGAGGCAGACACACACCTGGGAGTGATGAGCCCAGGGGGCAGCAGGAAAGACCTTGACTAAGGAAGCCATCCCGGAAGCGAAGGAGTGGGGCCCCCTCATGAGACTAGACGGCAAGAGAAAAGGAATCCTCAGGACCCATTTGGAAAGAGGAGCCACGAAAGTTTAGTTTCAGGGATTTTAGGTTCTTCACTAGGGGGAGAAAAGAAGCTATAAAAATTGCAGGCAGGTGCGCATCATGTCTCGGTAATTTCCAAAGGATTGCTTTTAATATGATAGGCATATAAAAGATTTTAAAAGCAACTGCTTTGCATAGACATTACCTGCTGCTCGTGGAGCCTTATGGCGCCAGGGGAGAGCTTCACCATTAACCACAGCTCCTCAGTAGCAGGGCGATGCTGGCAGGGAGCAGAGGGGGAAGGCGAGACCGAGATTCTGCGGCATCCAGAGTGGAGTTCTCAGGAGGCGAGACCCTGCAGCTCAGACCTTCTGCCCCCACGTTTAACGTACCTGCCTCAGGATCTGTCATCCTGCAGAGTGGGCAGCGAGCATGGCACAGGGCTGGCCCTCAAGAGCCCTCCATCCACGGGGAGGAAAACACGCCAACATCAAAGACACAAACCCTCAGCATCAAAGCACATGGATTTGCTGGGCATCCATAGAGTGAGGTAGGGACATTTTCTTCTGCACCATTGCCTAAATCTTTTCAGTGGGGGTGAGATGGGGGTGAGACTGTTTTTGCTCTGAAGAAATTTCTCGAAAAGCCTGCAAGAAGCAGAATGTGGGAACCAAACGGCTGGGGTGCGAGCAGATACTCAGTTGTCCACGTGTGAGCTATGGGGAAGGGGCTTGCCCGTTGTCTGGAGAGAGATGGGAGGCTGGAGCTGGAGGGGCAGAAGGCTCCATGCTCCCTAGGGCCACCCCTCCTGGGCTCCTGAGCATCTGGGGTCATGTAAATTCTGGCCAGCTTGGCTGTGAGTGGGTCTGTGGGGAAGCAGAAGCCTTAGCATATAGCTGGGGGCACGGACCTCCCATCATGCACGTGAATGCTGAGCCAGCCAGAGATATGGGACTTCAAGTCTCCCCAGATCCCCAGTGGGCAAGATGGCCCTACTGACACCTGAGCTCCTCACACAACTTCCTGTGCAAGATGGGGCGATGACACACAATCCAAGTTATCTACAGATAAGTCAGTAGGACCAATTGGAGAGATCACTCATTATATTCTCCACTTACTGAAGTTCCATTTCATTCCTTTTTGAATTTTTTTGAACGTTTATTTATTTTTGAGAGACAGAGAGAGAGAGAGAGAGAGAGAGACAGAGCATGAGTGGGGGAGGGGCAGAGAGAGAGGGAGACACAGAATCCAAAGCAGGCTCCAGGCTCCGAGTTATCAGCACAGAGCCTGACATGGGGCTTGAATTCATGAACTGTGAGATCATGACCTGAGCCAAAGTCAGACACTTAACTGACTGAGCCACCCAGGCACCCCATTCATTCTTTTTTGAATCTATTTGTTGCAGGTGAATCTTTTGAGCCTCACTCATGCCTCCGACTCCCTCTTTTCTCCTCTTTACCTTTGCTTTATTTTACATTCTGTGCATGATAGTCAAAATCTCTGAAATTCGTGTCATGCTGAGCTGTGCTCCATCTGGGTGGCTTGTTCGTTTCTGTGGTCGCGCAGGTTTCACTTAAGAGGCTGTGTTGATTTGATCTCTTGTGGAAATAAGGGGAAGAATACATTTGAGAACATGTGGGCACTTGGGTTTTCAGGTAGAGTCCTCTCTTCCATCAAATCCTCCTCTGGTAGCCTGTAAGCCCTCCTGCGTCCTGGCACCTCGTGGGGGTAATTTCCAGTCCAGCTATTGATAACCAGAAGAGATGGGTTAACATTTCCCCGACTGACTGTAGATTTTCATTGCTTCTTATTTCATGTCAGTAATTGCTTTATATATTTTTAAGCTAGATTATTTTGTGCCTACAAGTTTGTAATTAAAAAAAATTTTTTTTAATGTTTTATTTATTTTTGAGAGAGAGAGAGAGACAGAGCGTGAGCAGGGGAGGGACAGAGAGAGAGTGAGACACAGAATCCGAAGCAGGCTCCAGACTCTGAGCCATCAGCACAGAGCCCGATGCGGGGCTCGAACCCACGAACCACGAGATCATGACCCGAGCTGAAGTCGGATGCTTAGCCAACTGAGCCACCCAGGTGCCCCACAAGTTTGTAATTTTTATATCTCCTTGGTAAAACACTTACTGCTTTCATACTTTTACTTCTCATCCAGGTGGGTAGGGTGAGTAATCTAATTCTAGTGTGAAGATAAATGAAGTCACCCTCATGGGGGTGGACAAGCCCTGAGCACGCACTCACGTGTGTACCACTCCCTCTACCTGCACAACCAGCAGGAAGAAGGAAGATAAGAATTATCTTGACAAGGGAGGACATCTTTCACACAGGAATTCATCTGCTGCTTTTAAGAAAAAGGAGGAAGGTCCTCCTGCCTCAGCAACAATGCACCAGCCACGGCTTGCAGCCGGTACGAAACTGCCACACTTTGAACTCGTATTCTCCAGTGAACGTTTGTTCAAAACCACCCTCCTCAGTTTCCTCCTAAAGCCTGGTAAAAGCTGACCCTCTTTTTGTCTCTTTGGACTTGCCTGTGGTTTACCATAGCTTGCTTGTCCCCAGTTTCACTTCCTCTGCTATCCCCACAGAAACTCATTTTGCTGGCACAGTAAGTGGCTAGTTTAGTGTTAAAGTTGGTGCTAGCTCCGCTAAGGAGATAAAGAAAGGGAGTCGTTATTACACGTGTCCTTTGGTGGGCAGAGAGCACCAAGTTTTCAGGGCCAAGCCGCTGCTCTTGTCTCCAGCCCTGCTGTTATCCTTCCTGGCAGAAAGCATAAGCCCCTGAGGGTTCAGCCACCCACACAGCCACACCTGTGAGCCGTGTGTTTACAAACAGCCTGTCTCCTGGAAATAAATCTTTGCACTTTTCCCAGGAAATATAGTCTATAAATCACTGTGACATTTGAGGTGAGGATGGCCGGCCCCCGTGCCTCTGCTTCTCTTGAAAGGCCCCCCACGCTCGCCACAGAGCTTGGGCGGCAGCCAGCCCGGCCCATGCTGGGTGAGGCAGGGACAGTCAGTTAGAGATGAAATTCGTGGCATCTTCAAATGTCAGCTTTGTCACTACAGAAATGACCTTGCATTGCGGTGGGGGGAAGGACGACTTTGGGAACCGTTAAATAGGTGAGTCGCTCCTATTTCGGATTCATCCAGGCCTCAGAGGGCCACTCGTGTCACAGACTGCGTTCGCTTTTTTATGCTGTGATGGTTAATTTCGTGTGTCGACTTGGATGGGCTGGGGGGCCCCGTAGTTTGGTCTAGATGTTGTTGTGGAGATATTTTTTAGATGTGATTTACATACAGACTTTGGAGTAAAGGAGATTACACTCCATAGTGTGTGCATGGACCTCATCCAATCAGTTGAAAGCCTTAAGGAAAAAAAAAAAAACAAACCAAACAACCAACAACAACTGAGGTCCTCTGAAGGGAATTCTGTCTCCAGATGGCCTTTGGACTCAAGACCCCAGCATCACCTCCTACTAGAACTTTCAGCCTGCTGGCCAGCGCCGCGGACTTCAGACTTGCCAGCCCCCACAGTCGCACAAACCAGTTTTTAAAAATAAATCTCTCTGTCTGTTTCTCTGTATATTCATATCAGTATAGATATATCCTATTGGTTCCGTTTCTCTGGAGAAAACTGACTAATACGAATGCACAGGGAATGGTGCACAGCATCTCGAATGCACGCATTTCCCCACCAGTATAGGTTCAGGTTAACACACAGCTAACCCATATCCATGAATACGAATAAAAAAAATTGCTGGGGCCAATTTCAAGTTTTTGCCACGAGAGAGCTTGAAGGAATGACGTTTTACGCAACTCGCTCAAGGCTCTAGGGCGCCAGACCAGGAAGGGAAAATAAAATACCATGAAGCCATCCTTACTGACCCCGTGCCTCTGATGTCCTTCAAGACTACTACCTTGATGGCTTAGCCGACTCTCGCTGGATGGAGGCACCCCTACCCTCAGCTCCTGATGGATGGCCTTTAGCGTAAAGGATTTACCATGCCGGTGTTTACTTGCTAAATGGCTTTTTCTCTAACAGAAGTGTGAGGACCCAGTGCCTCTCACACAGTAGGTGCTCAATTCAATTTCCACTGGAATGAATGCAAATAAGTGAATTATTTATGAGAATTAACTATGCGAGAGGCAGCGTTAGCTCAAGTTCAGGGAGTCAAAGTGCTTCAGACTCTGAGTTCAGAGATCAATCAGGTTCAAATCCCAGCTCATTGAACCTCTGTGTGTCCTGTGGTTTCCACATGTGGAACGAGTGTAACATCATCTACCACGCCGGATGGGGTTCGGGATTCAACTGGATAATGATACAAAGCATGCTAAGCAGAGCCTGGTGCGTTACCGGTGTTCAGGGTGATGGGCTGTCAGTATTACTGTTGGACCCTGGAACACGCGGCTTGCAGCCTGTTTAAAGCACCTTCCCCACCTTAGAGGTTTTTCATGATAAGTACAGAGACCATTGTGTCATGTGCTTGGTTAACATTTACATTCATATCATAAAACGTCCTTTGTCTCTCTCCTGCCCGTTGTGGTGCCAGGTTCAGGCTGTCGCATGTTAAGCACTCAGAGGGGGCTTATGAATGGATGTGTGAACGGGCGGACGAAGGGTCAGCAGATTGTATGGCAACGCTTCTTCTCCATCATAGGTGTAGGTGCCTGCTGCCCTGTCCTTTTGCAGATCTTAGGCAAAACTCAATTTGCAGAGGGCTCAGGAGTCAGCATCCAAATCAGAGCTGTATCTGGACACCATGCCGGGTAAGCTTGAGTGCGGTCTGGAAGGGGAGCAGTGACTCTGGGCGGCATGCTTCTCTGTCCTGCAGGCAGCTTGCTCCAGGGAAAGGCACAGCAGCCAGGGAGCGTGGGCGTACCCAGGGCACGGGCCCCCCGTGCCCAAGTCTAAGGATGGCTCTGCTACGCAAAAAGTGTGGGGAGGGTTTTAGCTGCTCAGCGTCTGTGTCCCCCTCCACGTTCACATGTTGAAGCCCCAACCCCCAGTGTGACAGCATTTGGAGATGGGCGCTTGGAAGGTAATTCGGTTTTGATGAGGTCATGAGTGTAGGACCTCCACCACCCACCCCCAAGAGGGGAATGGTGCCCTTATTTAGGGCTCAAGAGACCGGCACTCTCTCTGTTCCACGTGAGGGCAGAGAGAAGACAGGAATGGAAGTGGTCCTCACCAGACACCAGCACTGCTGGCATCCTGTTCTTGGATTTCCAGCCTCTGGATCGGGTAGGAATAAATTCCTCTTGTTAAGCCCCCCACTGTACCGTATCTTGTGATAGCAGCCTGAATGCCCTACGATAGGTCTCTAGGGAAAAGAAAAGAGAGAGTCCAGATAAAGTGGGGGAAAGGAAGAAGAAAAGGCAGATCTCCAGAAAGGCACAGCCGTCCTTTGGAACACCAGCTGATAGTATCGGACGAGGCAGCCTTGCAGCTGTGAAGCTACAAAGGATGTGGAAAGAGCACTCTTCCCTTCCATTAATCCTGGAAAATTATCTCACTTAAACATTGTCGGCAACAAGAGATGGTCTTGAATTCATGCAAAGTTAGGATGATGAAAAAAAAAGAGAGAGAGAGAAGAATTAGCATAATAATATCCTTACAGACAATAAGACCTAACAGAAAGACATGGGCACAAAAGAACTTTAAAGCTTTAAATAAACATTTCAAAACAATCTGAATTTTTTAATACAAACAACAAAATTAGGGAAAGAGCGGAATACCATGGCACTAAAACGGTACATAAGTCAGATGATTGAAGGGAGGGAAAATAGAGGCTCGTAGAACTCAGTAAATAATTAAAAACAGAAGAAAAAATTATTGTAGTAAACAAGGTGAAATTAGAAGGAAGACCAGAGTACATATCTATCACAGATAATGTCATAAGAAAAACGTAAGGGAGGGACCATACTGAAAAGAGAATTAGGAAAGACACTGACAAAAATGTAAAAGTAATAAATATGGAAGACTGGAAATGAAGAGTCGACAGATGTGTAACTGGAGATGTTGAGGCAGAAGGAATCCTAAACCCAATATTTAAAAAACACTTTTTAAACTAAGAGAAAACTTCAGCTTGGGAGTTAACAAAGGACACACTCTGCCTGTGAAAAAGTCTACCCAGAACGGTCAACACAAAACGTGCTGGCAAAACTACTGATCTTTAGATTAAAAGACAATTATTTGGATATTCGTGCAGAAAAATCAGGAATCACAAAGGAAAGAAAATCAGACGGACATCAGACATTTCGAAAACAAGTGCTTATACTGGAGGAAAATGGAGAAGTATCTCCTGATGGGAGCTACTGGAGGAAAGACAGAAGCCAACCAGCCAGTTGGCTGACTCTCACATACAAGTATGTATATGTAAAAGTTTGGAAAATATGGCTGCCGCGGACCCTCTGGAAGCATCTAATTGAGAAACAGTGTCACACAACAGGGATGCTGTGTGTGAGGGAGGCAGTAGTGGTGACTCAGCAGGTGCACCTGCAGGGGTCCCACTGAGCCCCAACGAAGGGGAGGAAAAGGAGGTGGGTGTCGGCCATATGCTCTGACGACGTAGAATCTGGGCACCTTGGCAAGATTGGGGGTGTGGAATAGTCAAAAGCAGGAGAATCTGGCTGATTACTGTATAGGTATGCACTGAGGGGGAAAAAATTCATCACTTCAAATGAGTTGCTTTGGCGTAAGAAGGATAGAAGGATAGCGGGGTCTTGGTCGATGCATCTAAGAAAATAGATGGCACGGAAATCCACAGGTATTAGTGCAAAAGCATCCGTTGGAACAAAAATGCAACTGGAGACCTAAAGATATTCTCAAGAAAGAATAAACAAACAAATAAAAAGAGGAAATTGGCCATAGTACACGGTGGGTGAGTATATGTGTCTGTATATATGTCACATATCTGATGTATCGAAGTCATGTACATGTGTGTGTATGTCATACGACTATGGCAAAATGAAGACATTGATTATATTGACAAATACTGCATAGAAATGGGCTTAAGCTCATTATTTTATTTCAAAAAAAAAAAAAGAAACCATTTTTAGATCGGCTAACAACATGTAATCCAGTACTTTGCTCTATATGTGAGACCTGCTTAAAATAAAGAGATCTGAGAAGATTAAAAGGAAAATACAAATAAAGATATCGCAGGGGGAATAATGCAAATAGAACGCAGGTCTAACAGCCGCGTTATCTAACAAGACCATAAAGCCTTGGAAGCCATTCAGAAGGAGGCTTTTTTTGTGATGCCGAGGCTACAATTCACGAGGAAGGTATCACACTTATTAACAAATATGTACCTGGTAACACAGAAACAACTTTCAAAGAGTGGAAATCACAGAAGATACAAGGGGAAATCGACAGAAATTCACTTGCAACAGAAAAATCCACAATGCCACTCCATCCATTGGATGTCAAAAGGATGTTCTTAGTAAGGAGATACAAGACTTGTGGGACGTGACCAACGAGACACTGTACAGACCTACAGTGAACTCTGAACTCTGGTAATGGCCAGTACGTCTTCTTAAAAGTACGCGAAACATCCCCCACATTGACCACATCTTTTGCTTTAAAGACAATCTCATGAAATTCCAAAGCATAGAAATAATACACCCATCATTCTCTTTTTACAAGTAACCAAACTAGAAGTTAATTATAGCGTTAACCAGACAAAAAGTCCTCCCTACCAACATCCCATTAAAGAGCACTTGGAAGAAGAATATAGAATATAGAATAAAATTAGAATAAAGTATAGAAAAAAAACCCAGAATTTCATAAAAATAATAATAATGAACATTGGGGCTCCTGGATGGCTCAGTCGGTTAAGCGTCTGACTGCAGCTCATGTCAAGATCTTGTGAGTTCGAGCCCCGCGTTGGGCTCTGTGCTGACAGCTCAGAGCCTGGAGCCTGCTTCGGATTCTGTGTGTGTGTCTCTCTCTGCTCCTCCCCTGCTTGTGCTCTGTCTCTCCCTCAAACATAAATAAACATAAAAAAAATTTTTTTTTAAATAATGAAAACAAAAAATATAAGAATCTCCAGAATACGGTCAAGCAGGAATAAAATGACCCCAGCCTTAAATAAAAAGGAATATCAATAAAGGTGAAAATAGAAACATAAATAAATATCCAACACAAAAAGCTAAAACAGAAGTAACAAGGTTAAGCCAAAGAAAGTGGAAAAAAGAAGTAAGAAACGTACTGAAGAGTTAAAACAAATGTAGAGCCAGTGAGTGCAGCCCAAATCTGGTGCTCAGCTGAATTATGAGGGGATCAAATAAAAAGTTCTGGGTTGGGGACGGGTGAGAGGGAGGAAGCCCAGAGAGACAAAGTTAGAAATAACAAAGGGTAAATAGCCATCGAATCCAGAAGAACTTATTCTTTTAAATGGTAAGATTACTTTGTAAATCGTATGCAAAGCAAGTTAAATGCCCAGATGAAATAATTTCCTAACGACATGCCATGTACCAAAATCGACCCCTTTAAAGAGAAAGAATCTAAATAGGGCAGATACCACCGTAGAAATAGAGGGGGGTACTTAAAGGGCACTAACCCCCTCCAAACACCATCTCCCCAGGGATAGCAGACCGAGGTTTAGCGAGAGCAATGGCTAGCAATGCTACTTAAACCAGGGCCACAGCACAGGGGAGTATGGAGAACTTCCAACTACCTTCTATGAGGCCAGTAAAACCCCCATCACCTGATAGGAATTTTATTAAAAACCCAAAGTACTGGGGCGCCTGGGTGGCTCAGTCGGTTGGGCGTCCGATTCTCGATACTGGCTCAGGTCATGATCCCAGGGTCATGGGATTGAGCCCTTGGTCAGGCTTGATGCTGAGTATGGAGACTGCTTAAGATTCTCTCTCTCTCCCCCCGCCCTCCCCTGCTCATGCTCTCTCTCTCTCTCTCTCTCTCTCTAAAATAAAACAAACAAACAAACAAACAAACAAAACCAAAGTTCTGACCATCTTCCTTATGACCGCAGATGAACAAAAAGGTGAAGCAGGATTGAACAGAAGTGTGCAGGAAGTGGTCGACGTTACAAACTGTGAGAATATAACCCATCAAGTAAGTAGAACCAAAGAAAAGTATCATCTGACCATTCCAAAACCAGGAGATGCTTTTTATGAAATCGACCCTGCCTGGGTTAAAAACACTTGATAAATCGGCATTTGAAGTATCGAATAGTTAGCACAGTCCTCAATGGACACACAGATAGATGGGAGGAAAATGGGGGTGCCCGCGTCTCTCCGACCCCTTAGAACTGCACTGAAAGTATTAGACAGGGCGGACAAATCGGAGGCCCAGGGCCTGGAAAAGAACAGAAAATATAAAACCAGTTCTGTTTGCGCTTGATAAAGTCTTGAAAACATCTCCATTTCAAGGAAGAACCATTACAAAAAAGAAAAAGATAACTCTCTAAAGCAGGATTTTATAAAATCAGCAAGGACTTGTGCTTCTGGCAAGATGGATTAATTGTTCCTCTTCCTCCAACCAAGTACCAAGCTGAAGACCCTGGACATTCTCCATGAAGCAAAAGCATGAGAAGTCTCTAGGAGGAGAAGAGTAGACAGGTTGGCTTTGGGACCAGGGAGAAACATGGCAGCAAGCTCCCTGGCTAGTTTATTTTTTGCCTCCTATGTCCTAGACGTGGGGCTGGGCAACAGGCAAGCTGGAAATGTCACTGGGTGCAAAAAACCCAGAAACAGCCCCAAGCGCCCGTTCACTCTAACCACAGGTGGAGGAAAGGGGCAGGGGTGCAGGAGAGAACTTTTAGATAATATCACTCTACTGCAGAAAGATCTGTGGTCTGAGCTCCACTCGCACCAACAAAGACCATTCCCACTCCGGCGGGGAGGAGATGCGCTCTGCTCTGGCTGGGCTGGTGCCCCATCCTGCCTTCCAGAGCTGGGTGAGAAAGACAGCAGTGTGGGCACCACAGGCACACCTGCTCGGCAGCGAACATGGGTCTACGTGAGACACCGTCATAGGATAAAACAGACGTGTCTGGGTCCCCACAGAACACCACTCATCAGACCAGGACTTGGGAAGAGCTCATGACCAATGTGAAGACCGAGGTATCAGTCTGACAAAGACTCTAGAGAAGCTGGCAACAGCTCTTCTGTGAGCGGTCCTGAGCACACTTAGAAGCAGAAGTAGGAAGGAGAGAAATATGCCCGCAAAGAAAGACAAATCAGAACAGAGAACTGAACGATACCACTGAGGCAGGAAGCCCGGTGCCTGGGACCATTCCAACATCACAACAGAGAACAACCTGGAGGGAGGCCGGGGAACTGGAAGATGGAGCGGGAACAGCCCTGACAGAGCATAAAGAAAACCACAAAAGAGATACAGGCAAAACCTCGGGGGCCAGTGGGATTACGACAAACGTCTAAACTTTGTGTCACTTTGTTCCCAAAGGAGAGGAGAAAGAGGGAGGGACTGGCGACTACCCAGACTGGCAAGGTACATAAATCTACAGACTCAACAAGATGAAACAAACTCATGGGGAATAAACCTGAAGAAACCCATGCCACGGTACATCCTAATTAAACTTCCGGAAGGTAAAAGCAAAAAAGAAAAAGAAAAAAATTGAAAGCAGTCAGAGAGAGGAATAACACCTTACCTGAAGGGCAAAAAAAAAAAAAAAAAAAATTTGAATGACAGTGAATTTCTCATCAGAAACCTTGCAAGCCAGAAGAAAATAACACAATATGGTTCAGGTACTCAAAGAAAATCCCCAAATCCTTTCCATACTCAGTGAAAAGATCCCTCAAGAACGAAGGGAAGTCTGGACATTCTCAAGTGAAGGGAAACTTAAAAGAATCTGTCACCAGCAGACCTGCCTTGAAAGAAGAAGGGGTAAAGGAAGTTCCCAATATAGAAAAGGAAGGATGGCAGAAGGAGCCTTAAAACATCAAGAAGGAAGGAAGAACACAGTTAAAAATATAGACAAATGCAGTCGGCTTTCCTTCTCTTCTTGAATCTTACAAATTATACTTGATGGCCGAAGCAAACGTTATAACACTGTCTGATGTGGCTCTAAATATATGCGGAGGAAATATTTAAGGCAATTTTATCACAGATTGTGGAGGTAAAAGATTGTAAAGAGAAGTGAGGTTTCCATACTCGAAGCCAGTTAGCAAATGTGGACACCAGTAGATTGTGGTAAGTTATGTATATTCATTACAGTACGAGGGCGACCACCAAAAGTGCTATATAAACAGATACACTTAAACACACTATGCCTGGGTGGCTCAGTCGGTTAAGTGTCCGACTTCGGCTCAGGTCATGACCTCCCGGTTCGTGGGTTCGAGCCCCGCATGGGACTCTGTGCCGACAGCTCGAAGCCTGGAGAGAACAAACAGAAAACTGGAATTAAAATGGCAGACGTAAAAGCCCTAACATATCAGTGGTCACATGACTACACCGATCGAGATACAGATGGTGGTAGGGTGGGTTCAAAAGAATGGCCCAGAAACTCACCTCAAATACGACCATACAGGCATGTCCAAAGTAAAAGGCTGCAGAAAGCTGTGCCGTGTAAACATTAATCAAAGAGAAGCAGGAGTGGTGAAATCAATATCAGATGAAGTAGGCTCTGAAGCAAAGAAAATTACCAGAGAGGGACAGGGACGTTACCTAATGTTATTAGGGTCAATCCACTAAGGAGACACAGAACCCCTAAATTTGCGTGTGCCAAACAACAGAGCTGCAAAGTAGGGGAAACAGCGTCCCATACAACTACAAAGGGAAATGGGAAAATCCACAGTTGAGACTGGACACCTCTGGACCACGGTCTCGAAAACTGATGGAACAATACATGGAAAACCAGCAAGGTAGAAAAAACCCCAGCAATACCATCAACCAACGGGACCCAACTGACACTTACAGAGCGCTCCATCTAGCCACAGCAGAGCACATGTTCAAGTGCCCACAGGAATCTATCAAGATGGATAGAAGGCATCACATCCTTGGCCATGAAGCTAATCCTCACAGATGCAAGAAGAATGAAGAATGGAAGGCGTGCGGTGCGTTCCTGAGCCCAACGGAGCCAAACTAGAGACGAATCACAGAACAGACACAGGGAATCTTCCAGACACTTGGAACGGAAGCAACACACTCCTGAATAATCCATGGGTCAAAAGAAGAAAGCTTGAGGGAAATTAAAACAACAACAACAACAACAACAACAACAACAACTTCGAACTGAATGCAATTGCGAATATAATCTGGGCACAGCCCAAAAAGTGAAGGGAGGGGAATGACAATACTAATGTACCTGCTAGAAAGGAAGAGAGTCTCGGATAACTGGTCTAAGCTTCCACCTCGAGAGCCTGAATCGGAAAGGGCGAGGTGAACCCCTGGAAAGCAGAAAGAGGAAGTAATAAAGCTGGGAGCAGAAATTAAAAAAAAAAAGAATGTAGAGAAGATGTCAATTTTACCCAAATTAATATACAGGTTGAATGCAATGCCCATCGGTCTCAAGAAAGAATTTTTTGGTGGAGATAGACGGGATTATTATAAAATGTATATGGAAAGGCAAAAACACTAAAATGGCCAAAATCAGTCTATCAGACATCTTTTTATTTTTAATTCTGGTAAATGACGTACAGCCGTCTTAACCCTTTTCAAGTGTATATAGCGCGGTGGCATTAAGTACATTCGCGTTGTTGTACTTCTGTCTCCAGAAATCTTCCCATCTTGCAGAACTGAAGCTCTGTCCCCATGAAACACGACCCCCCAGTCCCCCCACGCCTGTCCCTGGAGCCCACCAGCTGCTTTCTGTCTGTGAATTTGGCCCCTCCAGGGACCTCGTACAAGTACGATCGCATAGCTCTTGTCTCCTTGGCGGGCTCCACTTCTCATCATGCCCTACGTCAGGCAAAAGACATGAATGAATAATTCAATTGGAACAGGGCTTAGCCCCATGAAAAGGCGCCCAGTCTCACCTGTAAAGAGAGATGCAGATCAGAGCGACACTGAGATACTGTCGCTCATCCACCAGGAGGAAGACCCTACAGCACGACAACATACAGAAATGGAGACACTACAGAGGAACAGGGGCAGTGGCGCATTGTGGCCGAGAATGTTTGCACCCCCGATGGGAGACATAAAGCAGTGTCCCACAGAGTTGTATATATACCGTTCCCACTGCCGGGAATCTACCCCAAGGATCCAGTGACAGACATGTGGAAAGACGGTGACACTAGCCAGTGCATTTGCTGTGGGGTTGATGGGGTGAGGTTCTGGCTCCTCCCTCCCAGAGCTGCAGCCACGCCCATGCCCCTGCCCCATGTGTGCACGTGCTCTTTGCAGTTAAGTTTTCAAAAGTAAAATATTTTGTCTTTTTTTTTTTAAGGAGATACTTCCCAACTGCATAAATGTTGGGTCCCACAAAACCTGGATCGTCTCTGTGCCCCAGGTTGTTCACTAGAACACTGTTGGAAACAGGAGTGGACTGAAACAACCCCGAGTGAGGACGGGTAGGAAACATGGACCCTGGGATGGCACAGGCTTATCTCTGCCCACCGTAGGGTCAGGCCAGGTATGTCATCACAACAGAAGACAGCAAGGTGGGAAAAGTGATATGACGTTGGCTGTATTTCCAATAAAGCAGAGGACACGTGCATGCACATTTGTCTAAATATGCTACATGTAAGCACATATATGCGTGCATTATACATGTATACGTGTATGTTAAAAATAATAGAATGTAAACCACAAGCTAAAACAAATAAACATATAAATACATAAAGTTACCTATGGTGCAAGGAAAGGAACATGGTAGAGTAGAAGACAAACGTCTTTGAATATAGATTTGACTTTGAAACCACACACATATATTACATAATTTAAAACAAAGATAAATATAAAAGGCAATCTTTATGGGGCTCCTGGGTGGCTCAGTTGGCTGAGTGTCCAACTCTTGGTTTCAGTTCAGGTCATGATTTCACGGTTCACGGGACTGAGCTCGGTATTAGCACAGAGATGGCTTGGGATTATCTCTCTCCCTCTCTCTCTCTGCCCCTCCCCTCCCTCCAAATAAATGATCATTAAAATAAAATGTGTGTGTGTGTGTGTGTGTGTGTGTGTGTATAAAGGTCAATCTCTAGATCCAAAAGCAAAATGAAACACAAGAACTTAATTGTATACCAAGTGGCGACCAAGTCCCACAGAGAGCTATTCCTTCAAGTGACTTTAGGGACAGCGATTTGGCTGTGCATTCCCGGGGCACGTGTCAGAAGGACAAATAGAATGCCCTACTTGATGCCTCAAGCTGCTTTCAGACATCAAATTGCTGGTGGTATTGACTCAGTTGCTGAGGCAGCTGTGTGTATGTGTGTGTATTGAGGGGTAAAGTGAGCTGGTTGCGATGTTGGTCGTGGGAAGGGGATATTGGGTGGATGTAACAAAAGGGAAAGACATCTTCCTTGAAAGGTGTGGAAATGAACAACAGTTCAGCAGCAGTGAGTGCCCCATGTCCAGACTGCGAGCAAGCAGGGCTTCCAGGTGGAATGGTTAGTTCTGGGTGTGCAGTAGGAAATGCAAGAGAAGAGCCCCGAATACCTTGTGCCAGAAAGCCAGGAGGGGCCCCAGCGACTGGGCTGGCGTCCTTGGCGCTCAGACAGCCCACCAGCTGTGTGGACGGCTTCTCCTACACAGCGTGCTGTGAAGGCTCGCCCGTGGTGTAGCACGTGCCAGAACTCCATCCTTTCTTCCGGCTGAACCCTATTCCATTCTGTGCATGGTCCACATTCCACGGGTGGACCTTCGAGCGGTCGCCATCTCTCAGCCGGCATGGCAGGATAGATAAGCTGTGAGCTCTCTTGCATGCATTTTGTTTGCAATGGTGACAGGCTCTGGGACTACATAGTGGGGCGGGGGGCAGGGCTGCAAAACCTGGGTGATGTCCTTAATGCCCCAAACCACATGGTGTAAGATGGCTGCAGGAGTCAACTTTATGTCACGCTGGTTTTGCCACAATTTTAAAGAGTCTTGAAGAAAGAAAAAGAAACACAAAAGAAAACCCACAAGGGACTCAGAGGCAGTGAAGAAGTTCTCCAAGCCAGAGATGGGGCATTTTGGCATCATTAAGTTCATGACTGTAGTGAACACCAAACACTGGACAGGTTTTGAGCCTTGAGTTTGTACTAAAAACCTGCTCACTGCTAGAGTATGAAGATATGATTCACACACACACACACACACACACACACACATACATACATGCAATGGAATACTACTCAGCAATGAAAAAGAATGAAATCTTGCCATTTGCAACAACGTGTATCGTGCTAAGCGAAATAAGTTGGCCAGAGAAAGACAAATATCATATGACTTCACTCACACGTGGAATTTGAGAAACTCAACAGACGAACATAGGAGAAGGGAAGGAAAAATAAGATGAAAACAGAGAGGGAAGCAAACTCTAAGAGACTCTTAAACACGGAGAACAAACTGAGGGTTGATGGGGGTGGAGGGATGGGGGGATGGGCTAAATGGGTGATGGGCACAAAGGAGGGCACTTGTTGGGATGAGCACTGGGTGTTATATAAAGTGATGGATCACTGGGTTCGCCTCCTGAAACAATTACTACACTATATGTTAACTAACTCAAATTTAAATTAAAAAAATAATTTTAGAAACTGATAAAGGGAAAGAAATGAGCATCTATCTCGCTCTGCATGTAAGAGCTTTACTCCTGGGTAAAGAGATAATGGGAACAGGAAGCTTCTTTTTGTATGCATATTGTATCGAAGCTGCTCAGTCAAGAATCGACGCTGGGCTTCGAATGCCGAAGCTTCGACCCTCCATGTGTCAGTGGACCTACCGTGAGCACCGACGACGGCCAACGTCAACACTCGAGACCCCAGCAGGCGTGGGGCGTCCCTGATGGAATCCTGGCCCAGCGGGGGAATCTTCTGGCTGACAATGCAAATGGGACCCAATCGTGCTTCACAATCTAACTCCTGACTTATGGGAGCCATGGGGCCAGTGAAACCTGTTTATCATCAGAACCTAGACTCTAGCGATGGGGGGCTTTGCACGTGCTCCCCCCCACACGTGTGCGCGCACGTGGGTTTTCAGAGATGTATCTACCAGTTTCCACATATGGATTTTACTTGGATTCAGATCCAAACTAACAAAATTAGGAATTTAGAGAGTTGGCAAAATGTAAGCATATGATTGGATATCAGATGTCTATTGTCAATATGCTTTAGATAAAGAACTTTCTTTTAGAGATGCATACTAAAATATTTACAGATAAAAGATACACACCACATTTATTACAGGTTTGCTTTGGGAGAGACTGGAGGAGAAAGGGAAAGGAAAGCAGGTAAAGGAGAGGGCAAGGTAAGGGGCCCTGTATTGCCCGGTGGAGAGGCCCAGCCTACCCCGGCCCCTGCCCACCCCACCATTTGCTCCCTGGTCCCAGGGCTCTCCCAGCCGTCCCGGCCTCCTTTCTGGAAGCCTCAACCTCTCTCTGCAAGGAAATGTGGTCGCGTGTGGAAGGGAAAGAGATCCACGTTCTGTCCGCCCTGGAAGTGGCTCGAGAGCATAGCAGAGGGGCTCAGCATTGCGTTAGATCTGGGGGTGAAGACACACTTGTGGGGGGGTTACAACTCCTATCAGCAGGCATCTGTGGGGGGCGGGCAGACAGACTCTAGGAGACACCCTTCTCCGCACTGAGCTTGCTGTGTGATACTGGGCAGCATATGAGACCTCTCTGAGCTTCAGCTTCCTCACCTGACTGGTGGAGATGACGAGAGCCCTGGGAAGACTGAGTTGCGGGGAGCAGTAAACTAGGCCATGCTGGCAAGTTCTCTGCGGCACACGGTGCAGTCGATGCCTGTTGGGTAACAGCCTTTCTTACGACAAGGTTGCTTCCCGGTCTGCAAACACCTCGTAATTGCTTTTGTATGAGACTTTGCCTCACCAGACTGTCATTTTTGCTTTTTGGTGGTGATACAGGTTTTCACGTTTTTACATCTTTCTACAACTTTGAATAGGAAATTGGAAAGACATATTGGTCATTTCAGGCAGGAGCCCACAGATGTCCAGCACGGAACAGGGAGGCTGTGGCAGAGGCAGAGGGGCAGGGGAGTGAGATGGGTGGCTGGGGAGTGAGGGAGTGGCTCCCTGAAGCCCAGGGAAGCCCATGCCAGCAGGAGAACCACCTGCACAAACTGGCCACCCAGAGGCCAGGCGGTCAAATACCTGAGAGGAACCTAGGATTTGAAATTCGCAGGCCAGGGAACCTTGTGATGGTGAGTTCATGCAGTGACGGGGCGGGAGCTGGTGTGAACTTTGGAGAAACGTGCCAAGACGGTGGAGGTGAATCAGGAAGGGTAGGAGACTGGAGGGGCCCAGGAGACAAGACTGAGAGCAGGCTGGCTTGCCTACTGATGGATGCCTGTAATACATCTCAGTCTTATTTATCTGTCCTGTCTATGCCTATCTCTCTCTCTTTCTCTCTCTCCATCCTATCTATCTATCTATCTATCTATCTATCTATCTATCATCTATCCATCCGTCCATCCACTCTATCTATCTATCTATCTATCTATCTAACAGCTATCCATTCTATCTATCTATCATCTATCTATCTATCTATCTATCATCTATCCATCCATCTATCCATCCATCCACCCATCCTATCTATCTATCTATCTATCTATCTATCTATCTATCATCCATCCATTCATCCATCCACCTATTCTATCTATCTATCTATCTAACAGCTATCCATCCTATCTATCTATCTATCTATCTATCATCTATCTACCCTATCTATCTATCTATCTATCTAAATGTGAGAATGGCTTGAGTCCAGGAAAGCCCAGAGAGGTTTAAAGAGAAGGTGTGCCTCCTTCTAGCCAGGGGGCATTGGCTTGGGAATGCAAGGTATCAGTGCTCAATGGAAAACCCTGGTGAGTGTGTGCATCCACCACCGTCCCCCTTCAGAGACGTCCCCCTTCATATGCATGCACCTGCTGCTAACAGGGAAGGCCGTGGTGCCTGCATCAGGGAAGAGCCCGGGAGGAGGCCTGTGGAGACCATGACCCTCAGCCGGAGTGACGAGTGTAAACCTGGGCCTCACATATGGGTGGAAGGCAGCTGTGACACAAAGCCCATCCGTTGTGGCCCGTGAATGGTAGAACAGCTGGAGTGGAGAGTAATTAAAGGCTATGTCTCCTTCACGGTGCAGGCAGAGGGGCGGGCTGGTGCTTCAGGTTGGAGGGCACGGCTGGGCGGTGCTGCTCTCTGCATGTGGCTGTTTCCCCTTGGTCACATTTTGAGTGCAGCTGCTGCCTGGGCTGGCAGGAGGGGTCTTGGGACCAGTCTGCGTCAGCCCGAGGGAACTCTACGTATCTTGAGTTGGGAGCATCTTGAGATCTCTCAGTGCAGCCCTGATTGCTTCAGGGCAATAAATAGTAAGTCGATCTCAGATGCTAGAACGAGCTGGTGCCGGCCAGGCCTGGAGCCCAGAGCTTGGGTAGGTGCTCCCTGTTTCCCTCCCACCGTGGGCCTCCCTCCGTGTCCTCAGCTAATGTGTGTGCACCCCCTTCCATGCTAGGGACTGACATTTTGGAAATGGATTGTTATTGCTTGCCCTCTCCCATTATATTCACATTACAGCATCTTAAATTCCTTAGACTCTGAGGAGGTATGCTCTTTGCAAATGCTTTCATAACTTTGTGGATGGGGTCTACCCTGAGGGGGGTCAAAGAAAGCAAGAGTTCACATCCTCACCCTGCCACTTGTTTGCCAAGCGGCTCTGGGTGCGTCGGAAAACTGTCTGCATCCCAGCATCTTCCTCTTCAGGCGGTGGCTGCTCCTGGTAATGTTTTCTGCATCTTGGCTGCGAGCTAAGTGTGCTTTCTAGCATCTTCCATGAATTATCTGTGCAGTCATGCAGTCTCTACAACCACCCTGTGAGGCAGAAATGCACACCATAGCTGCCTCACAGTGCGGGTGTGGGGCCCAGAGGCACTGTCATTGCCATCATCTGTCACCATCACTGTCATATTGTCATCACCATTGTCATTGTCGCCGTCATCATCATCATCATCATGTCATCATCTGTCATCATCATCATCATCATCATTGTCATCATCACTGTCACCATCGTCATCGCCGTCATCTCTTCCATTCAGGCTGCATTGCTGGATTCCAGTCCAGCTCCCGCACTAAGCCTGCGCTCTTAGAATTCAGGGCTGTGGTGTGGTTGCTCGTGACAGTGTGCACGTAATGCTGACACCGATGGATATTTGTAAACGTTTGCTCTCTGGCTCCCTAAATGCATTGTGGTTAAGATGAGATCAACTCTGCACCCAAGGTTGCTGAGCAAAGTGCCTGATATAAAGCATCCAGAAAGAGCTGGTTTGACGTATGCATGCAGAATCCTCTATGTGCAATTCTGGGTGAGTGAGAAACCTCCCTACAACTCCCTGGGGCTCCTCTTCCAGCACAGTCCTGCTCTGCACACAAAGCAGCCAATTGTGGAGCAAGGGGGTGCAGGACTGACAGGCTCCGTCCATCACCCACCCTGCTGGGTCCTCTCTGGGACCCCCTGTCTCTCCAGTCTCTCCAAGGGAGATGGCTACGCAAAAGAGTGGTCTGACTGCAGACTGTCCAACACGGTGGCATCCAGAGCCTGTGATGGTGGTGCATGCACCACCCTCTCCAAGCAGGGCAGCAACAGGCTCAGAGAGGGGCATGGTGGAGGGTGCTGGAAGCTTCTCACACAGAGCCTGTGGGCTCCACCAGCACAGAGAGGCCCAGCGTGCAGGCCACACAGGCTCTGCCTTTGACAGACAGCTGCCAGACCACAAGTGATGTCTGAGAGGGGCTGCCCAGGGATTTCTCCCACTGTCAGGCAAGGAGCTTTCAGGGAGTGGGGTGGCCAGGAGTGGGCTATGCCCTGTTCTTGTCTGAGTGCTGACAGGGACAGTTTGGAAAGGAGACATTATGGCTGAGTGGGGCCATGGGAAGAGTGTGGGATGGACTCAAGCTAAACTTGCTACAATTCCTGTTCCGCTGGATGTCATTTTTTTTTTTTTTTTTAATTTTTATTTTTGGGACAGAGAGAGACAGAGCATGAACGGGGGAGGGGCAGAGAGAGAGGGAGACACAGAATCGGAAGCAGGCTCCAGGCTCCGAGCCATCAGCCCAGAGCCTGATGCGGGGCTCGAACTCACAGACCGCGAGATCGTGACCTGGCTGAAGTCGGACGCTTAACCGACTGCGCCACCCAGGCGCCCCTGGATGTCATTTTTGAGCAAACGATCACCTTAGCCTCAGTGTCCCCTCTGTAAAAATAAATGCCATCTCAGATGCTGTTGAAAGCATTAAAATGCTGATTTATAGTGTCTGGCATATTTTAGGTCTCCCCCCGCCCCCCGCCTTTTTTTGCCAGCCAGGCGGATCTGTCCTCATATGGACGGCTCACTCTGCCGTTTGACACATTGCTGCCTGAGGACCTCATGGTGGACCTTATGCTGCAGACAGCTCTTTCATGAACCTCAGAGCGGTCTGGGGGATGGCAGGGCAGTGCTGGCATCTGATGTCATTGATTCATCCGCCCAGCACATATGGAGTAAGTCCTACTGTGTGCTGGGCACCACCACGGGTGTCAGGGACACAGCAGAGAATAAGACGAGGCCCGTGCCCTAGGAATCTCCCCTCCAGTTGGAGTTGGGGAAGGCAGAAAACCAACAAGTAGGTGAACACACATTTATATGTCACAATGCATACTGTGGACCGTGACAAGAGAGACACCTGGTTTCAGCTCGGTGGGGAGGCATGCCCTCCAAAGAAAAGTGACTTTCGACCTGAGACTAGGGGTGGGGGGTGGACAGAAGGGACAGCTGAGGCAGGATGAGAAGGGCTCCCGAGACACATGGCTGCAGCACTGGAGCCCTTAAGGGGGAAAGAATCGTTGGGTGCTGGAGTTGTGCACGTGGAGTTTGCTGAGGGAAGGGAGAGTGGCCTTAACGAAGGTGGAAGGAGACAGACCACAGAGGGGCTTGGAGGCTATAGGGGCCATTTTGGATCTTGGAATCTACTGCAGGCTTTCTGCCTGACACTCACATGTCAGGTGCATGACAGAGGGCAGACAGGTGGGGGTGCGGGACAGGAGGACATTCAGGAGTCTACTGCAATGGTCCAAGTGGCAAGAAGGCACCAGGACGGTAGAGGTGGCGTGGAAGGGTGAGAGTGGTCAGTCAGGTTGTTCGGTGAAGCTGAAGCTGATGAGATCTGCTGACTTTTGGGTCCAGGGCTTGAGGAAAGGGAGGAAAGGCCAAGGGTAGTTCTGACGCTTCCTGTGTTTTTTGGCTTTCCGTGAAACTGGGTATGGGGCAGAACCATTTCCACAGCCGGGTAACACAAGCGAGGCACCACGTCTGGGAAGGTGATGTTGAGGGAGCTTGGAGAGAGAAGAGGGAGGGTTTGAGAAATACTGTGAAAGTAACCCAGTAGATCTGGTAAGGTATTGGATGGGAGACAAGAAGGAAATGAAAGGTCAAGACAGACTCCCAGAGTGTCAGAGCACTGAGGCTTGTCTGAGGCTGCCCAGCCAGTTAGTGGAGGAGGATGACCCCAGACGTGGGTATTCCTGACACAGAAGCAGGTATTCGGCTCCCTCATATGAAGCGTCTTTTTCGCTGAGAGTAGGCCAACACTGTGCTCATGCTAGTAAACATTTCCCGAGCACCTACAAGATCCAGGTGCCACCGAAGTAGGTGAGAAGTCTCAGCCCAAGGTTGTCCACAGAATGACCAGCTAAGACGAGAGGTCCCACAGAAGGTGTGGTTTTGCAGAGGCATTCACCAGAGGCCACACTGTGGAGGAGGAACCCAGACAAAGCTGAAGAACTCAGTGAGAAAGTAATTTCTTTAGCCATCCAAGAGGGCAGCAAGCTGGCGGTTCAGGTCCCCTGTCATTGTAGCGATCCATGATTTTGAGTCAATTTAGCACATTAAGGAATGAGCCGGTATGATGGAAAAGGTTAGAGAGTTTCACGGATCTGTATTAAATTCTACAATTTATAGCTATTGAGTCTTGGAAACGTCACTTTAACCCTGCTAAGCTTGATTCGAGAACAAAAGGAATCTGGTGCTTACGAGACGAGGTGGCTGTGACGACTAGAGATTGTGTACGGAACACCCAGATCATAGAACTGGGCCTTCGGCAACTGATTACCCAATGGCTATGGACAGCAGTGATGATGTTGATCGTGAGGACAATGGTGGCAGTGGTGATGGTGGTGGCGGTGATGACGTGGTGACGTTGGCGGCGATGATGGTGATGGCGGTAAGAGTAGCGATGAGGGTGATGAAGGTGAGGAAGTTAACGAGAATGAACACCAGTCAGCAAGTCCATCCCATCCCCAGGAAGACGGTACATCAGTCCTAACATTTAACGGGGCCAATGCCTCTTCATAATGTGAAGAGTGTTTTGCACTTACCCGCGTTGCCGTTGTCTTGGGTGTGAATTTTCCGCCTGATGCCAAACATCTTAGTGAACACTGAAAATGCAGTCAAACATCGGGACGTACTCAGACGTCCAGATGCCGTGATACTCTGCCCACCGAGTACAAGTATATGCGACGGTTATTTTTTCCAGTTTTCCTTCCGTCGTTTGGCATCGGACTGACTTGGGCACTGTAATAATAGCTATCAAGAGGTATGAATGTGTCGCAGACACTTGAACAGAATTCAAAGAGAATGGCATATTGTTGTTGGAATCAGATACATTAGGAATAAATGCAGGCGGGCCGCTGCTCTCGCATCAGGCTAAGTGGTAGTTGGAGGGAGGAAGAGCGCGTCTGCTTGGCACACGGTGTCTTTTCTGCACAGACTCTTAGGTGTGATACAGTCTAAAAATAGCTGTGCTCTGTGCTGGGCTGTCTGGGGAATAGATGTTGGACTCTCAGCTGCTGCAGCTACAAAAAGCAATCTGCTCTCCGGAAAGGTATTAGGCTGGGGCTTTGTTCTGCCCGTGTTGCTTCAAATTGTCTCTCCCGGAACAAACAGTGCCTGCCATTCTTTCCTCCCAATCGGCGGAGGAAGAGAGAAGGGGGTGAAGGCGGGGCTTTCAGACGAACCTTGACTCCGAGCCACACACCTGCGAGGGGCACGTGCACGCAGATCTGAGGGCAGGTGTGCGACTGGGCGCTCCGTCCGGAGGACCCGTGTGCACGCGCACACGCCTGGTAAGTGAAAATTCTACCTGTGACCTTCTGACTCATTTGTCCAAAATACGCAGGTAGTTGGGGCAAATCTGTGATGGGTCCTGGACGATTCCTGCCGTTCGAAGATGCTTTTAAATGGCCATAGAGTGTGTTCCTCGTTTTCAATAGAATGTTTTCACAGCAAAGCTTAAATGAAAACCCTTGAAACCCTTGAAAATGAGATTCAGATTGATGTACTTAAATAAGATACCATAAGTAAAGCTCTGAGCAGAGTCCCTGTCACGTAATAAGGACAGTAAATGCTGGTTCCCATCATGCTCACCCCCACCCTCACCTCCCCCACCATCACCTCCACCACCATCATCATTACCCATCTAACAGAAACCAAGTCTATTCAAAGAGGACCAGTTATGTACCAGCCCAGCCTGAGTGTGAACACACACAATGCCCACATCAGGAACCTCGGCAAAAGATGGACTTGCGACTTCTCTGGAGCTTGGAGTCAACCAGGCCTCATGTGTGAGCAGGGAGGAGGGGTGGCCATGCTGACCACAGGCCGGGGGCTCGGGAAGCCCGGTGTGTCCTCACCAGATCGGTGGCCCTACTCACCAGAGCGGAAGCAAGGCGCGACTGATTGGCCAGGATTAATCGTCCTGGAGTCGGGGGACAGGCTGATGGGAGGCTGAGTCCGTGAATCGTTTGCAGCTCTAATCTCTTCAACGTGAAACGAAGAGTTTCTCTCATTTTTTTTTTTTTTTTTTTTTTTTTTATTCCTCGCTGAATTGATGATCTGAGACGGGACACTCTTCCACAATTGCTTGGGCAGATTAGACAAAGCTGAGAGTTAACTTCTAATTGCCTTGAAACTGAGCCCGAGCCAGGCCATCGACGAGGCTGACTGGTGCCACTGGTGTGGAGGGGGAGAGGCGAATGCCAAGGAGGAGCCATTGGAATGGGCTGGGTGATTCGGTGAGTTCTGAGCTCCCTTTCCTACTGAAGCCTCTGCTTGGCCTCACCTGAGCCTGCACACGGCACATGTCATTTACAGTAGATGTCGGGGCCATCCCCGTCAACACACTGGGGGTCCAACCCCCGCTGCTGTGTGCCCCTGGCCGTGCTCACTCCACCTCGGCAATAGGACCCTCCCACCTTCCCGCTCCCAGGAGTGCTGAAAGGTTGGAGACACAAAGCCATCTCTGCAGGATGCCCCCGGTTCCGGCCCCCACCCACACTCCTTTGCAGAGGGTCTCCCCCGACCATGTGCTGCACAGGCTCCAAAGGGGAAGCCATCGCCGGAAGAGAGCTGCCCTCCGTCGGAGCCGTCACTCCGTCCTGGCTTCCTCGTTTTACCTGGCTGACCTGGGCACCCGGTCCTGAGGCCTGAGCGGATCTTGCCCTGGGCTTCTCCAAACTTCCTACCATCATTCTGCCAGGGAAATCGTGGCTAACCCAGGGGACACCAGCCCTGCTCTCTGAATGACCGGGGCCTCAGGACCTGAGCCTGGCACTCGAAATAGAATGGGACAGAATCCCATGACAGACCACCCCCGATCCAGGCCCAAAGCACCACCTGCCTCTCGCTCATCTTCCCTGGGCCCGTTTCCATGAAGCGTCTACTGAAAGGGTCTCACCTGGGCTGCTGCGGAGGGGCCCGTGGCTCATCTTGCCACTGGCCAGAGCCCAGGCATGAGCCCACAGCCATTAGTGCGACTGCTGTGTCGCGAGCTGGGACCAGACCTGGAGGTGCATCCCGTGGTGCAGCCATTGGGCACATCTGTGGGCTGGCAGATCAATAAAGACATTTCCAGTGCTGTCCCAGCACCACTCAATCGCTGACGGCCGCCTTGGCAGGGCGAGATTTCCGTTCCATCGAGCAGGGTTGAACTTGCTGCCTGAGTCATCCAGTTCTGCCCCTACGTCTATGGTTTGGGAGACTCAAAGAGGGGTGTTGAGTACAACACGTCGATGGGGGTCCCCTATGCCCACGTCCTGCAATGTCACTTTTCTGCGCACACAGAGCACACTGAGAAACAGGCAACGAGGTTCGGCAGGGTTGAGGGCCCTGGAACTGGAACCCGGTTTTCCCTCAGCCCAGGACTCCTTCTACTTTGCCCCGGTGTCCCGCCCCCAAGTCTGTACACTGGACTGTTCCAGAAATGGAGGTGAGAGTCCCTGGTGTGGAGGTCCTGCCTGTACTTGCTTACAGGAGGACTGGGCGAAGGTAGGCACCCGTCCGAAAGGAAGGCATTGTGGAGATCCTAGGCAGGCTCACTGTCCTTCCTGGTCACTCCGCGGTGAAGGCGTCTGTGGTACTGAGACGGGATGAGAAATGTATATTTGGTCTTCGTCCCCATTCCTGGAACAGAGCTCTTGACAATCTTGGGATTTCCTGAATGATGGGGTGAGAAGGGGTGTCCTTGGTATTGACGATGAGCCCCCTTCAGCCACACCTGAGCTTAGCTTAATGAGGTGACTCCAGGCGCGTCCTCAGGTAGCCTCAGGATGCAGCTTGGTTGCCAGAGGAGCAACCAGGTGGTTTGAGGGGGAAGACTTTCCGCCCCAGCCTCCGATCTCTGGGGAGGGGAGAGGAGCTGGAGATCGAGTGGAGATTGAGTGGCCATCCGATCACAAATGGCCACTGATTCAGTCAGCCATGCCCACGTAGTGAAGCCTCCATAAACACCTGAGCGATGGGATTTGGAGAGCTGGTGGGTGGGTGGCCACATCAGGTCTCGGGAAGGCGGTGAGCCTGGGGAGGACACGGAAGCTGGTTCCTGAGTTGTACCCTGTAGAATGAACCAGTAATAGTGAGTTAGCCGGGTTCCTGGGTTCCGTGACACGTTCTAGCAACTTATTACACCTGAGGTGGGGGTCACGGGGACCTCCCGTTTTGCAGCCGGTCGGTCAGAAGTACAGGCGGGAACCTGCAACTTGCAGCTGGCATCCGAGGTGAGGACAGTCTGTGGGACCAAGCCCGTACCCTGTGGGGTCTGGCTGACTCTGAGAGTTAGCCGGTGTGGGAATTGACCTGAACTGAACTGTAGGGCACCCAGCTGGTGTCGGAGAGCTGGAGAGCCAGTTGGTGGAGGAAAACTGCACGCGTTCGTTGTCAGAAGTGTTCTGGCGTTGTAGGAGACAGGTCATAGCTGTCATGCTTTGGAGACACCTCCCGGGCAGCGGCACAGGTGACGCCAGCCTGTTGTCTGGGAAAGAAAACTCAGCCCTTGAGACCGCCCCTCCCTGCCCCTCCTTGCCCCTCTCACCCCCATGGGTCCCCAAGACGTCCCTGTGAGTCCACGCAGTTGGCATAGGATTCTGTGCCAGCCAGAGGCAGGGCAGGGCCAGGTGACAATTCCCTAACACAGTCACTAAACATTGTCTTCGAGCCTGTCCCCGTGCTGGACGGCGTCTGCTCGGCTAACAGTCACCGAGGGCCTGCACCTGCCCGTCCCGTGCTGCAGCGGGGATGAGGGGAGCTGCCCTCCCTGCCCTCTGGGAGCCCGAGTCGGGGGCGACTCACGGAATTCAAACCAGCTTTGCCCGAGTGCACCATCCCTCAGCTAGTTTAGATTCCCCTTTTCTTTCTTTTCCGCCTCATTTTTTTTCTTTAATAAACAGAGTCTGGCTATTAATAGCCATGGAGAACATCACATATATTTACCGGCTTATAGTTAAAGAATGCTCCCACCACTACTCGCATAATGACTTCTAAGTTAAGCACAGTGTTCTGGAGAGAGAATGGATCTGTCCGCAGGAATCCTGCTATAATTTCCTTCTGGTTCTACTGACGATAATGTAAGATGTTATCGTTGTGGATGAACCGATATTTGGGGGTGACGAGGAGGAGGTGTTAACACCAGCACTGCCGATCTGTGTCTATGGGCCTCCCTAAGCTTTCTGAGGATTTTCTATACCTTCGTTTCCTTCTTGTCCTGGGTGGGAGGACGCTGTGTTTGCACACACACCTCTGGTTCATCTAGTGTGTGCTCCGTACTCTGTCCCCAAACAGGTTTTCTATCTGCATTAATTTCACTCCGCTGTCTGCTCATCTTACAAGGGCGGGGGCGGAGCCTCCTCCGAGGATCGTGGCTTGGCCAGAGTCACGCAGCTGGTGGTGAATGTCGAGCCCAGATTTGGTGCCCAGAGCGTCGATATCTTCTGGAATCACGTGAAGGTGTGCGGGAAGGACTGGGAGCCCCGCACACAGCCAGACCCCGGGGTCGGGCTTTGGGATCAGGCCAGATGGACGGCCTCCCTCGTCTCCAAACCTTTGTGCAAACTGCTCCCTCGGCTGGGAGTGCCCTCACCCCCCGTGGCCAGAGTCAACGCCTGCTCCTTTGTGAGGGTTCATCTCAAACTTCAGGGCCTCCATGAGCCTCCCCTGCACCTGTGGGTGGAATTAATCCCTTCGTGTCTCCACGCACACGAGTTTACGTACGCTCTGTTTCTCTGCTGGGCACGGCCCATGGTGCTGAGCGCACAGTCTGCCTTTGGCTGTGTCCAGCTCTGTCAGCATCCTGAAAGCTGCCTCCTTCTCCCCGGTTCCCTGCCCAGGGCCTCATGTAAAGTCAGGGTCCAAGGATCTCTTGGATGGCCGTGTGGATGCATGAATAAATGAAGAGGCAGGGGAAATCTGCAGAGAGCTTTAAGTGCCGGGCAGTGGAGTGTCATCTGTATTCAGCAGGCCACGGGGAGCCGCGTGAGGCCGAGGAAGGTTAGGAGAGCGGGCTTTGCGAAAGTGCAGAGAACCGGGACTGTGTCGTTGATGTGAAAGGGTGTGGAGGTGTCTGGGACCCATCAGAAGGCCACGGAATGAGTGCGGGGCCACATCCCAATTTGCTACCTCTCCCTGCATACCTGGATCCCAGCCCCCGCCCCCCCCCCCCCCCCCCCCCCCCGGCGAGGCAGGGAGGCCCCCAGGAGGGACCAGGGAACCGTGTGGTTGCCTTCCCTGATGTGAGCGCTAGGTGGAGTCTGTGGTTGAGAAACCTTAGAAATTATGGGAAAAAAAAATAAGATTGGGTGGTGACGGGAGGAGTGTCCCTGAAGACCATCATGAACCCTTATTAATGGGGTTTGAATCGGTAAAATAATGTTTGCATTATTGTTTGCACTGACCCTGACCGCGGGGGGTGAGGGCACTCCCAGTCGAGGGAGCAGTTTGCACAAAGGTTTGGAGACGAGGGCGGCCATCCATCTGGCCTGATCATGTTTGCGCTGATCAAGCGATCAGTGACACCTAAATGCGCAACAGGGGTACTGCCCACAAAATCTTCACTAGGGGCTGGGGCCCATTGGAAAACTTTCAGAAGCTCCTTCGTGACAGTTACACTAGGAAGCATGCAAACCTGCTTAGCCTTGGTCGGGAAGGGGCTTCCAGACCCGAGATTCCAGGCCCCTCTGTGGTTGGTGTGCAAATCCCCCTGTCACTCGTTTGTGCCTCAACCGTGGGCCCTCATCGTGTCTTGGGGGCCGACCTCTACCTGTCTTTGCCTACCTCCCCGTCAGGCCCGGGGCGTCCGGCCAGGCTTCAGCCTCCTCCCCGGGCTTCCTGTGTCAACCCGCGTCTCTCTTGCCCGCGGTCTGCTTTCTCCTTTACCGCCCCCCCCCCCCCATCTTTGGTCCTTGTGGAATCCTCGATATGTTTGTCATACCGAAGGGGCTGCACTGGCTCCTTCTGGAAAACAAACATCCTTGCGTATCGCAGAAATGGTACTTCGGGTCAGCGAGGTGTGTGATTGCTTCCTGCCAGGGAGACGCTCGTTCTGAGTAACGATTTACGTGCTCTGTACCCACAGACGCACACCTGTGCACACACGTGTGAGTAGATGGCTGCCTGGGAGGCGACGGCGATGCTTTTTGGCTGCGGGATGCTGGCAGGTGACAGAGTGGGGAGATTGTCAGACTGGCTGCCCAAAGACCCGGCTTCCGGTCCTGAGCCTGGCGCCCTCTGCCCACACCGCTGGCCAGTGTAAGCGCTCCCCTCGCGGAATCTGCGTGGCTCCCCTGGGCTTGTTAGGGACTTGGCGACGACAGGCACCAAGTGTGGGGTCGTGTCTAGAACGCTGGTTCTAATAAAAGTAGCATTAATCCTTGTTACTTCCTGTGAGCATGCAGAGGTCGTATTCTGGGTGTTCCAGTTCCTGGGTCCTCTGCACAGTGGCAAAGAGAACTCACGGCTACGTAAATATTTACGGCTCCCCACGGCCTGTGGATCCTCCCTGTGAACCCTGAGAGCCACCTTCCCCTTCATCCTGGGCTCCCCCAACCTGGGCACTCCGGGGCACCTCGCGGCCAGGCAGGTTCACCCACCGCCAGCCGTGGGGCAGAGAGAGGTGGCATCTGGAAAGAGCCCTCAGAGCTTCGTGTCCTGTCCTCATCCCCCCTGGGCTGACTGAGCGGCAGGCCAACACCATGCAGGGCCGATAACCCAACCCTCAGTGCAGAGGATAATAGGGCACTGTCCCTTTACAAGGCAACAGTGGCCCAGAGACACTATTCTCTCCTCCTTTTGGATGTAGCCACTCTTTAGACAGTGGCCACTAACTGACTGCTTCAAGGAATGATGTCAGTGATTGTTACACCGGAGTCTCTCTGCTTGAACTTGGCATCTGGGCTTCTAGGCTAAATATACGCTAAATAAATACCCTCCCCACACGTGTAGATAAAGCACATTTACTTGAAGACAGAAGATCAACATAAGCTCACTTTCCTTGTGAACTTCAGCCCGCACGGCAGGGCCCAGCACATCTGCTCTGAGCCCAGGGAGGCTCCGAGGCTGGTCCCCCTCAGCCCCACGACCCGCATATGTGCCTCCGGGCTGGAGGCACAGCTCTGCTCTCCAGAGGGGCACGAGGGCTCACCTCCGCCTCTGCAACGCCAGCGGGCACTCAGCACATCCTCCAGTGCGCAGGACCTTCACTGCCACCGCCCCCCCAGGATGAGGGCTGCAGGCGGCAAGCTGTTTGACAGATGTACTGGTTGGGGAGGGCTTCCTCTCTTTCTGATGGTTTTCTTCTTCCTCCTCCATCTCCCCCTCCTCCAACTTCTCCATCACTTTCTTCTCTTCTTCCTCCAACTTCTCCATCACTTCCTCCTCCTCCTCCTCCTTCTCCATCACTCCCTTCTTCTCCTCCTCCAACTTCTCCATCACTTCCTTCTCCTCCTCCTCCTCCAACTTCTTCATCACTTCCTTCTCCTCCTCCTCCAACTTCTTCATCACCTCCCTCTCCTCCTCCTCCTCCTCCTCTGTCTTCTTCATCACCTCCTTATCCTTTTTCGTCTTGTCACTTTCACTTCTTCCTTCTTCATACCCTCTTTTTCTTCCTTGCCCCCCTTAGGAATTCACCCTCAATCATTTTAAAAAAATAATTTTTACTCATATAATTAAAGCAGTAAAACAAATATTACAAGGAAGGTGCAGGGATCTGGTGATGGGTGTTGAGTAGATGAGGGACAGTCACGAGGGGATCCTTTCCCTGTTGGGGTCAACCTCATGTGGATGCTAATGTAAAGATTGTTCATGATGCTTGTTAACGATGGCAAGGCTGACTTCATTCAAGGGGGCCAGTGGGAGGGAGACACTGGGCTCAAGTCCAAAAATGACAAGAAAAGTAGGGACTTGTAGCAAAGGAACAGGGCTCGGGATGGGAAGTTGCCAAGAGGAAAAAAATGGGGAATGGGAGGGATTTGGGCTAAACCAACATTACAAGGTTTTGCTGAAGACAGGTTGGATGGTCAGACCTTGCCTGGGGGTATTGGGGATAAGAAGCCTGATCAGATAGCAAAGGTAGGGGGGTCTGAATAAACTGACTTAGCAGGGTTCTTTCTAAAATTGGACAATGCAGGGAAGAACACATAAGCCTCAAAGGTCAGGGTCTCACTGGGAAGTGAGCTCAGAGGTGCCTGACTCAAGTCTGGTCTCAGAGAGACCCTGTCCGGAATGGGTGGTTTGGGCTTTTGTGGGCTCTTATCTCCGGGGCAGGGGAAGGGCCTGTTCAGGCAGAGGCTGGACAGCCAACCTGGAGGATGGCCGCGGTATAGACGTGGGTCTGGGGTTTAGACCGCATGATCTCCAGGTCCGCGTGAAGCCCAACTCTTAATGATTCTGAACTGAATTGGGAGACTGACCTGGGCCCAGCACGTGGCCAGAAGTTCTGCAAACAGATTCATTACTGGATGACTCCACTTCCCATCGCAATGCAGATGGGCTTACCAAAGCTGGTTATCGGGGAAATCTAATTTAATTTCACTGTCTGATGAAGATGATGTCTAGATGGGCTCTATATTCTCGACTGGCTTTATTGAACGTACATTAATGTTAAGTGTCTTTGAATATTACGTTTTCAGGTACTTTCAGGGGCTGTTCTCAGCTGAGAGTTTCAGACCTGAATATTAACTGCCGAGGTCCACTTTCGGACGCCAAAGGAGCTCTGTCACCCCAGAAAAGACCCTTCAGTCTCTCAGATGCAGTTTCCACACTTGAAAAAAATAGGCAAAGGAGCCTTGGCCGTTTGCGGCCTTGCTTCAACTCATACGTAACTGTAACCGCTGGACCCTGAGGGTAAGGATCATTGTCCACTTTTTATGTTGGGGGAAGTCTCTCTCCATATCCATGACACTGGTGTGAAAATGTTGCACGCTGTGGTGAGCGGTCAATGCTTTGTGGACAAGATTCTGCATCCTAAGGTCATTCCTCCTGGTCCTGCCCCCCAGGGATATGGTACATTATTTGGGGGCTATTTAGAAACTTATACATTGGAGACTTAAACTTGGAAAGGGGACTGCCTGGGGTGGCTCGGTCAGTTAAGTGTCTGGCTCTTGATTTTGGCTCAGGTCATGATCTCATGGATCGTGGGTTCAAGTCTCACATCGGGCTCTGCATTGACAGTGTGGAGCCTTCCTTGGATTCTCTCTCCCCCACTCTGTCTGCCCCACCTTCTGCCCCCTCCCCCTCAAAGAAAAAGAGTTAACTTGGAGAATTATATGTGCCCATGACTGGGATCTGTTTCTCTCTGTCTCATAGAAGGAGAAGAAAAATCAGGTGAAGGGGAAAGTTCACCCTGCTAGACCCTCCTTAGATGTGTCCTCAGCAAGGGATCATGAGTAAAGCCAAGAGGGTGCTGTGCTTGCCTGGAGGAGAGTGAGCCTGGATGGGGAGCCACTGGGGGGCTCTCAGGGTCAGTGCAGGGATGGAGCTTCCCGGGCTCAGGCCTCCTGGCTGTATCTGTCCTCTTTCAGGCTGGACAAGCTTTCTTGTAAATGCTCCCTCCTTGTATTTGTCTCATCACTTAGGAACACACTGAAACTCTGTCCCCTGTCTCCTGTCCAACCAGGCTGTGAGCTCTGGGGACTGGACTCTAAGTGGCTCCTCTTGCTTCCACTCCAATACCACCTGCTGAACTACATTGGGGGTCTACACAGTCCTTCCAAGGGTCACATCTGTATCCCATCTTTACTCAGTCACCTTCTGGCTATTGGTGAGGAAAGTGGGGCTTTGTGTGGCAGTATGATCTTTGCAAGTCAAATGGCTAATAAGCGACAGAAGGAGTCTTAGATTTTCTGATTTAAGTCCTGTAGTTTGTGGTTGCCTCGAAGTTACCTCCATGGGAGAAATGACTGCCCTGTACCAGGGCGTCTCAACCTCAGGGACAGGGACAGTGCGGTCAGGCAATCTCTGTTGTAGGGGCCAACCTGGGCAGTGTGGGATGCTGAGCAGCAGCCTGGCTCCACCCACAAATGCCAGCAGTGTCCCTTCCAGGTTCAATGACCCAAGACGTCTCCAGACACTGTCAGATGTCACCTGGGACACAAAATTCACCCTGACTGAGAGCCACTCTCTATGATAATGATTTGCAAAATCGTTATTTACAGAAATACACTCACTGTAAGGGACACATTTTGAAAGTTTTAATAGACTATACAGGGAGCCTGGGAGGCTCAGTCCATTGAGCGTCTGACTCTTGATTTCAGCTCAGGTCATGATCTCGTGGTTTGCGATATAGAGTCTCTTGTTGGGCTTTGTGCTGACAACATGGAGCCTGCTTGAGATTCTCTCTCTCTCCCCCCGCCCCCCGTCCTTCCACTGCAAGCTCTCTTTCTCTTTCTAAATAAATAAATAAAAATTTAAAAATATATATTAAAAAGAAAGTTTTAATAGAATATAGGAAAAAGGCCTTACTACCAGTTTCTTGCTTATAATCACAGAGGTAGTTTATATGCATGCACATGCACACACACACACACACACACGGTCACTGCATTTCTCTCCTAAGACAGAAGTTTTTCTGTTTCCTTTTTTTCATTTAATGATTTTTTGATTGGATCAAAATCATGGTGACACACTGCCTAGTAACTAGTTGATGAAAAGTTCTACCTACTGGAAATGGAATTAAATATACTTGCAAGGCTTTTCAGCATGTATGGAATTAATCCTACAGTTTTTCGCTTGTGACCCATTACTAGTAAGAGTTATATTATTTGATTTTCTTTTCTTTAAATGTTTATTTTTGAGAGAGAGACAGAGAGACAGAGAGAGAGAAAGTGAGAGAGAGAACAAGCGGGAGAGGGCAGAGAGAGAAGGAGACACAGAATCTGAAGCAGGCTCCAGGCTCTGAGCTGTCAGCACAGAGCCCGACGCAGGGCTCAAACTCACAAACGGTGAGACCTTGACCTGATCCGAAGTCGGACACCCAACCGACTGAGCCACCAGGCACCCCAACCCCTATTTGATTTTCTAAATAGTGAGTCATCACTAAATTTCCTGGAAGAAACTCCCCTGAGGTCATGGTGTGAGGTTCTTTCATTTTGTTACTGGACCCTATTCCCTAACACATGGGGGTTTTCTGACGTATTTTATAGCGATGTTACATTCCTAAGTGAGATTAGTATCTTCCTTGTGTTCCCTTTGTAATACTTCAATTTCACTAAGCTTCTACTATCGTGAAAACCATCTGGAAGCTTCCTTTTGCTCCGTGCCCCATGTTAGAATGCGTTGGGATGATCCACATTAAGGAGTGGACAGGACTGGGGCGCCTGGGTGGCGCAGTCGGTTAAGCGTCCGACTTCAGCCAGGTCACGATCTCGCGGTCCGTGAGTTCGAGCCCCACGTCAGGCTCTGGGCTGATGGCTCGGAGCCTGGAGCCTGTTTCCGATTCTGTGTCTCCCTCTCTCTCTGCCCCTCCCCCGTTCATGCTCTGTCTCTCTCTGTCCCAAAAATAAAAAATGTTGAAAAAAAAAAATTTAAAAAAAAAGGAGTGGACAGGACTTGTCCTTGAAACTGTCTGGACTCAGTGTCTTTTTATGGTTGATCTTTTACTTTATGTTTTTAATGATATATTTCTACTTATATTATAAGTCTCAAATCTTATGTTTGGAGTCCACCAACATGATATGGAAACACTGGAATGTACATTTTCTTTCTTTTTATTTTAGAGAGACAGAGAAAGAGCATGTGAGTGGGCGAGACGGGCAGAGGGAGAGAAGAGAATCTTAAGCAGGCTCCAGACTTAGCGTGGAGCCTGAAATGGGGCTCAATCCCACAATCCTGGGATCATGACCTGAGTCAAAATCAAGAGTGGTACGCTCAGGGTGCCTGGGTGGCTCAGTTGGTCAGTTAAGCACCCAACTCTTGGTTCTGGCTCAGGTCATGATCTCACAGTTCGTGGGTTTGAGCCCCGTGTTGAGTTTCTCACTGATAGCATAGAGCCTGCATGGGATTCTCTCTCCCTCCCACCCCAAATAAATTAAAAAAAAACTTAAAAAAAATATGTAGTGAAACAGAGTGGGTTCTCACATCAGCCCTTTTGCTGCAGTGTCTCTCCTTTCTCATCAGAATTATATTCCTCGACTCTTTGAATATTCAGAACTATTTGTGTCTTGTTGTGAGATGTGAATCCTGGGCTAGTTGAGAAAACAGAAAGTCTCTGACGACTGCGCAGGCAAGGTCTCTTTATCTCCTAGGACTGAACTTTTCTTCAGAGAGGGCCGGGTCTATGTGCAATTTTTCTCCCCTTCTGAGTATCTCTATGTGTTTTTGTGCATGTGCAAAGGACGCTTCTGGGATCAGCTAACAGTGGTGATTCCACGAGGCCCTATCTTGGTGCAGAGGTTCTGTGTCCTCCTTTTCCCCTCCCCCTTCCCCTCCGGAATACGGTGAGGCCTTGGTCTTTGGAATCAAGTCTCATCTTATTTCATGAAACTCGTCTTGAGTTACGTCTGTCCTTCCCTCTGGTTTTGTTGTGCTGTTTAGGGACACCAATCACGCTCTTATCAGACCTTCCCACGTTCCCTATTATTCCCTCTTTAATCACCCTAAATTCTTTGCACAGTTATTTCGTTGTCTTTTCTCAGCAATGCGCCTCACGCCTTCTCTCGGGAATGTCTGTTTGCTTTTCACGAGTGTTGCTTCCAAAGTGGTGCTTGATGCAGTGAGGAGAGGGTCTCTCTTTCACCCGCCTCCTCGTGCTGTCCCTATGTGACCCCGCGCCCCCACAGCCTGGCTTATTCTTGCCACTCTGCCATCCAGGTCTCTGGATTCATGGTGACAGGTGGCTGTGGTTTTTTAATCTTGGGAGACAACTCCTCCTGACCTCCCAGACCCCCTCGCCCTTCGCTCGCCTGGCTGCTTACTTTTCCCTCATCTGCTTCAATTCCCTTTGTGATAACTGAGCGATTACAGATGTGGACACCATCTGTCCATCTGGCACTTGGTGCCCCACTCGCCCTCCTCTGCCTGGGTCTCTCCTGGATTTTGCACAGAGAACCCCTGCCCTGGATACGTCGGGGAGGCTGCTGGTTCTGGTGCTGAGTCCGCTGGTCTCTCTGCAAGAGGCTGTGTAGAGCAGGGTCGAGCTCTACGAGCTGGGGTCCCTCCTGGCTCGAAGCCACTTGGGAGCGAGGCTGAGGTGCTCTGCCCTGCCTCTTGTGGGGACCCCAGGTTCCCAAGCCCCACATCCCATCTATTTGTTTCTTCTCCCCCCCCCCTTTTTTTTGGTGGGAAAACTAATTTTTACAGCATCAATCTTTCTTCCTAAATTAACAGCATCCATATGTTTTTTTTTTTTTTTGCACTTAAAATATGCCGGTTCTTACAACTCCAAAAGACATTTTTAAAAAAGATTTTTGATATTTACTATGGTTTAAATTTTTTTTTTAAATGTAAGTTATAAAAATCCCTACTTCTCGCCTCTGATGGTCAATGTCCCAGAATTTTGGACCTCTAAATTTCCTTCTCGTGGGGATTTTCCTACCCTGCTCGTTTATACCCAAGGAAAGGTCAAGGAGGCCAAGTATGGCCTACATGAAGGGTGAGGGGGCGGCCGTGATGGTTCTGTGGCCTGAGATGGTGACCAAGTGATGGGCACAGATAGCAATCTAACACACGGTGGCAACGATGATGCTGAATCTGGAGTCAAGGGTGCTGAAGGTGCAGGGGTCAAATCCTAACATGCATCCTTAAGTTGGGCCACCTCTGAGGGAAGTCCCGTGACTGCCCAGGAGAAGGATGAAAGAAAAAGCAGACCTCTGCCAAGGTCACCAACAGGAAGCGGCCATCCCCTTCATCACAGGGCATGGAGGGCCCTGTGTTATCTTGGAAGCCCTAACTCGGTTTAATTATAAGCAGGGATTAACCTGCGGCAGGAGCCCTATCTCTCACGGCTAATGAGCAGGCAGCCGTAAACTATTCTTTATAAATCAATATGCAAGGAATTAAATATGATTGCCTGGTTGAGTTTGGCCCCATAGCTAATGAAGCCATAAAACATGTGATTGATTAGAGGAAAGTTTGCAGAAGGTTGATGAGTTTGTTTTTCTTTTGTAATCAGCTGTGGCAATCAGGGACCTGGGGAGAAACACCAGCTGAGCCACTTGGTTCCCCGAACACCTTGGCTTTGGAGCGCTTCACCTCCAATACCCAAAAACACAGAACTGGGCGTCTGCTACCTTGCGAGTGACCCACCATCACGAGGGAAGTGAGCTTCCTTCTAATATTCGTACATCCTAAAATGTGTCCAGTTTTGGGAGGGATGATGGGGCGCGCGTGTGATGCATGGCCAGCACACTCGGGGAACTCTGTGAGACGTTCAGGGCAAAGGACGCAACTGTATGGAAGAAGGGACAACGGCCGCTTGCCTCGGTGATGAGCGGAAAGCTGAGAACAAGCCGGCCAGTGTTGGCCTAGGAATTCATGATTACCAAATCCAAGGCCACTCCTGTACTATTTCCTGAATATTAACTTTGGACCAAGAATGAGGCCAAGAGCTCTCCTGTCATAATGGAAGTCACTGAGGCCATTGGCTCTCCTGTCAGCTCTAGGGTGAGCCCCAGCTCCTGGGTGAGGGAACCACAGCAAAGATGAATCAATGTCCTTGTGCCACCGAGCTCTCAAGTCATGGAACTGATGGTCAAAATGCGTCAACAGGGGGCTGCCCTGGGAGCTCGTTTGAGGGTGTCGAGAGCAGCTGACTTGGTCGTGACCTTTCACAGTCCACCTGCTACAGGGTCCTCATCGGGGACAGGCAGGAGGTCAGATGAGCTGAGGGAGATTAGGACCAGCTGATGACGGAGAAGCTCAAATGGCACCTTCTTCTCCCTGTGGCCATAGCGGGGGCCACTGTGATTTCCATCTTTCTGTTGTTGGTGCCAGGGAGGGAATAATCTAGGAAGGTGGAGACCGTGGAGATGAAACCAGTGTGTATGAGTAACAGAGGCGGGAACGCGGGGTGGGGGCAGGAGCCACCAAGTAAGTGTAGTAAGTGTGGGTGTTCACGTCCCTGGTGGAACACAGCAGAGTGCCCACATAAAGACAAAAATAAATGCGCAGATAGGAAAGGTCGAAGCATGGAGATAATTACACGAGAAAAGCCAGAAATGTACAAGAGTCTGTGTGTCGGCTAATGGCGGGTTCGCTATGGAAAAGTGAAAGATTAGCAGGTGTCCACCCTAAAACCTGAAGGAAAGCAGGTCGAGAAAGCTCACGCCTTCAATGAGTTGGCCATCTGATCGTCCGTCTTCAGGCACGTGAAACAGAAATGTCGGAGACAGTAACTCCAGGCGGAGGTCACCGAGATTCTCTGATGCTGACGGGTGCTGGTGTGTCACAAAATGAATTTCAAACCTCCGGTGCACGTGACCGCCCTGGTTCCCGCACTCAGGAGACTCGTAATCTGGAGAGAAGACAAAGCCACCACACCAGCAGGAATGACAAGCAACTTCTTGCCAAGAAGACCGACAGCTTCCGGTTCCACTGTGCCTGGTCTCCTGGCACCTGGTCTGTATGCAGGGTGGGGGAGCACAGATTGTCACGGGCAGCTGGATGGGCTGATGACAGGGCACAGGAGCGGCAGGGTGTGGAGTCCACAGAATGGCAGCAAACCCGTCTCTCCCACCAACAATTCTGACCCACTTCACAGGCTCCAGGGAGCATACAATCCTCCAAATCTTACATTCTGAGCCCTCTGTCCATCAGAGTATCAGGACTTTTCCGAGGAGGATAGGTGGCCGACACTCACACAGACTCCCAGGACTGCGTGGATGTGCACCTGATGGGCACGGGATCCCATCGTCCCGTGGAGGGCTGGATGAGGCCATCACTCATCATAGTGGAGGCAGGTCATCCACACAGAGCCCCAGACACTGCCCCTCACTTTCTAATCGTCTTGAACCCTTTGCTCTGGCCACGCACAGGCCACCGAGTCTTGGCTCACCCAGATGCAATGTCCTACCCTGTTTATTTTCATTTTTTTAAAATGTTTATTTATTTTTGAGACAGAGAGAGACAGAGCGTGAACGGGGGAGGGGCGGAGAGACAGGGAGACACAGAGTCTGAAGCAGGCTCCAGTCTCCAAGCTGTCAGCACAGAGCCTGACGCGGGGCTCGAACTCACAGACTGCGAGATCATGACCTGAGCCGAAGTCGGATGCTTAACCAACTGAGCCACCCAGGCACCCCTGTCCTGCCCTGTTTAAAGGGTGGGGGTTTTGTCTCCACTTCTCTTTTCTTTTTTAATGTTTATTTATTTATTTTGAGAGAGAGAGAGTGTGCAAGTAGGGAGAGGCAGAGAGAGAGAGAGAGAGAGAGAGAGAGAGAGAGAGTCCCAAGCAGGCTCTGCATTGTTAGTGCAGAGCTCGACATGGAGCTCAAACCCATGAACCACGAGATCGTGACCTGAGCTGAAATCAAGAGTCAGGCACTTAACTTACTGAGCCACCCGGGTGCCCCTTGTCTGCACTTTTCTATACCATATAACTACCTGGTCTTTAACTCATTAAATGAGTCTCGTCACGCCCCCCAGCCACAGCACTGGGCAATCAGACCAGTGTTTCATCAACGTCTGGATCCCGTCTTTGCTCCTCATGTGGTTTGGGGTCCCTGCAGTGTGGAGTTTGGTGCCCAAAGTGGGGGAGCCCTGCTGCCTGGATGCCCGTGCCAGGATCTATGATGAGGCCCAATGGTGACGATGCTTTCTGGGTGCTGACCAGGTTCATGCTTCCCACCCATCTTTGGCAGTTCATGTTCTTGGAGTGGAGAGTGGCCATTTACACAAAGCAGCCTGGCGGTGACCTGGAAGACGCCCAAGCTCCCAGCTGCTTGGTAAACTTCCACTGTGTCGCAAAGCTATGCCCCTGGGATCTGGTGTTTCTTCTGAACTGGATTATGGTGTATGTACTGGTCAAGAAGGTCCCTTCCTCTGGCATAAGTGTGGGGATGTTCAAGTTTAAGGTTGTGTGACCAGGGAGCAAGGTATGTCCCTCCACAGTATAATAGATGGCACTCATCCCTTTGTCCCAGAGCGTGACCCTGGCGCCTCTGTATTTCCAGCCCTTGCACGGCAGCAGGGATTCTGGGATGGAGCGGATTTACCCAAAGTGGCCATAACCAGAAAGGATGGCCTTGCTGTGTCCAGCTAAGCACATCACACGGCTTGTGACACGGGGAACCTGGCAGTACAATTATTCCTTCTGAGTCTGCCTTCAGTTATAATAGAGCATTCTTCTTCAAGGAACTGATCCTCACGTGAACACATTGGGGGCCACGTCCCCTGGCTGGAGATTTCCTCCTTTGAAAGATGACAGGCTACCTTCTGGTTCAGGCACCCTTGATGGTCTCTGGTTTGCATGAATGTAGCTGGCATCTCACTGGTGTGCTTGGCTAAAGAACCCTGGTTCATAACCCACTGTACATGGCATGGTTGTTTTTGTTTTTTGGGAATTGGGAGGAGTGTTGGCAGTTGAATCTGTCAGGGTTCAGTAAAGAGAACAGAAGAGGCCTGAGGTGTTTCAAGCAGGGTGTTTGAATCGGGACGTCAGATGCTTCTGAAGCCGTCGGAAGGGCTGGGCGTCTGAAGTTCAGGGGGAGACCCCACGGCTACCAGCAGCTCCAGGGGTGAAGCCGCCGTCATCTGTGGCCTCTGCTGCCTTTAGCACCTAGGCCGGAACTCACAGAAGTTTCCCTTGAATCTGCCTGGCTCCGCCTGAGGAAGACAACGGCGTCTCTGTCTGCTTTCCCATCTCACCTGACTATCCCTCAACAGCGGACTCTTGCAAGCCTGCTGGCAAGGAAGTCTGGGAGTTGTGGCTTCCAGGGTGGCCCTGGCCACGCGCACACAGAAGGGACTCGGGAGCTGGGTGGACCCGGGTGTCTCTGGAAAACACCGGCCACAGTAGGGAGCCCCTTCTCTTCCTGCATGAGTTGGCAAAGCATTGGTTCCAGGAAGTCCTTGCTAAGATGTCCCATGGTCCGTCTCAAGGTAAAGCTGTCCTCTGGCCATAGGGACACATGGAAGGTAAGGCCACAGATGCAAAATGTTCATCAGTTAATCATGCCTCCCACTTGAGACAAAGCATGTCCCCAGTGATCCTAAGGGAGAAGGGGGTACCTATGGTCACCATTGTCACCACCCACCTCCTGTGTGCCTGTCTGCTCAGTGTCATCTGGGTGCATGTGTCGTTGATCCCAAAAGGTCACTGGTTGTGGACGACGCCCACACTGACCATGTTTACCGAGCTGTCCATTGCCCCCCCCCCGGCCCCCCATGTCATGATTAGGATGCTAACAGCCTACAGCTGCGGCTCTTTGCCCTCGGCTTACAGAGGCCACCTCCCAGGAAGCAGATTGTGAGGATGTGATGGCTGCCACCGCCATCACCCTCCGGCTGGTTGGCAAGGCGGACCCTGCTGCCGAGGACGTGGAGGGTCACCGGTCCCCGGCGTGGGGGGGCTTTCAGGCGGAAGACTCTCCACCTCTGGGAACAGGGATCCGGGCAGGTGGAGGGGGAGTCTACACTGGCTCGTGGAATGTCTCCGCCCAGGCTGAGCCTGATGGGGTGGGAGTAGGACCCTAGGACTCGGGTGGGAGACGGGCCAGATGCAGTTCCCCTCCCTCTCGGGACCCTCAAGTCATCACTCCCCTTTTAGGAAGATAGAGTGGGGACCTCACCCGAGTAGCTATTTTACGTGTGGGGTTACCAGATGTCCTAAAGAAAAGACGTTCAGTTCAACTTGACTTTCTGATACTCTGCATTACTTACTCAGTGCCAGTGAGTCCCATTTTGGGGTGGTCAGAGTCAGGGTTGGTGGGCTGGTTCCCCTTCCCCAGGCGGCTATCAGGACCATTCCAGAACCCCGTTTAAGGTAACAGATCCTTCTTAAGAAAATAAAGAGGTAAAACTTAGTTCATTGCGATAAGTAGTAGATGTTCGATTACTACTGAAGACTTTATATGTGTAGGTAAGAATTAGCAAAATGTGTATTGCATAGACATATAATGTGTGTATATACATGTATATATGTAAGAATTACTATACATATATTTTGGTATTATATTACACATTTATACCATGTATCGTTTTTGGTAATCCTTACTTTTCCTCGTATGAGCTACCAGAGCTTCCTCCTTCTTCATACTGCAGTTGGAGTTGTTATTTTATTTTCTTGTTGGTTGCAAGAGCACTTTATATGTTGAGGGCATTAACTCTCATGTATTGTTGTGAATTTTGGTTGCTTCTTTTCTGGATTATGTCCGTTAATGCATTCTGGTATACAAATCTTTTCTGGGAATTTAATCCTTTTTTATCGCCTGGGGATCTGGCTGTGGGATGACAGAAACCATCTTCTGTATTTTGTTCTATTATAAGTTTCATTATTTCGCTTTGCTTCTTCCCGGTAAGCCTTCCAAGCCTCTATGTTTATTTTGGTGTATGTTACAGCAGAGGGGTTGGCTTTGTTGGTGCGGAATTGGCTACACATCAGACTTTCTTGGCCACTTTGCACGTTGTTCACCTTCCCCCCTTGAAATGCCCCTTCTCTTCATATCTGTTTCTGGAAGTTTTCTTTCTTTCTATGGAAGGCCCCTCTGCCATACCGCTTTAATTGTTTTGAATAATAATAATACTGCCTCCTATTTGACTTGAGAATCTCTTTTCCTTTAATCTCCCTTCTTCCAGTATTCATTGGCTATTCTTAGCTACTTATTCCCCCCCCCCCCCCCCCGGAAATCTGAGAATCTGTCAAGCTGTACAAATGCTCTAATGGGATTTGGGTGGGAAGTGCATCAAATGTGTGAGTGAACTTGGGGAGAAGGTACCAGAGCTGGGTCAGGGGGCTTCTCTGTGGTCTGTGGGATTTCTTCCATGCTTGGCTCTGCTACCCGGGGATCTCCGGGGCAGATGGCACCCCCTTCTTTCTACTTCTGGGACCACCAGGGGCCCCTGACATCGGGTGCCTCCGTCTGCGTGAGCCCTGGACCCCGAGGCTCCCGGGAACTGAGGGCAGGTGCTACCCTGTGGGCTCCTTCTCCTTGCAGCCTCTGCCCTTGTCCCTGGATGCGGGGCCAGGTGGGTGAGCGGTTGATCTGGGCTCATTTTCTTATCTTTCATGAAAGTGGTGGGGAGCTGGGGAGTGCTAGTTTCCAGTTCATCCAGGCGGCCCTCCTGCCAGGGAGCTGGTAACCCGTGGCAACTGACAAGAAACCAGAGGGGAGAAGGCCTTCCGAGCCCCCAGGTCAGCTGGCTGGCTGGCAGTAAGGTGGCCAGGACCTAGGCCCCGCCTGCTCCCTCTGAGAACATCCCTTCCTCCGCTACAGGCCGGGCCTCGGCTGACACCGCGAGCTGGGCCACGCGGAGTCGAAGCCGCTGCTGTAGAAACCCGGCTCTCAGCGCTGTGCGCTCACCTGCGAGATCCGGGCTGGCTGTGCTCCCGGCACTTGACTGCTCTCTTTTCGCAAACTGAGCGAACCGATTTCCCTCGGGCTTTGTAGCTCAGCTGACATCCAGAAAGTGTCCTCGCTCCAGCTGAATTGTCCCACCGGCAAATTAACACCCTGGCAACTTTTTACAGCAGGTGACAGCTGGCCAGGCTCACTCTCGCTGTGCGTTCTTGCCCAGCTGTGCCTTGGTTCCCCGCGCCCGCCCCCCCCCCCCGCCCGCCACCCCTGCAGCCCGGGACCGGCTGAGGGCTTGCGCCCAGCGATCTACTGTCCTGACCTCTGAGATCTCTGCTTCCCCAGAGAGCAGGCCAGCTGCCCTTTCTGCGCGAAGGCCTCATGGAGTCGGAAGGAATCTCTCCGTCTTCCCAGAAGATACTTATTAGCACGTCTTCAAAACCCAATTTTCATCTTTACCCTCACTTCTCCTTTTTCCCTGGGAGACTTTGAAACGCTAGAGCTTTGAAGAAGAAAGCTGCCTGTTTCTCGGGGAGAAAATTCCTTAGTCTGAGCCCACGTGCGTCTTCCCGGAGACAGTCTGACGCATTTTTGATCGCCGCGGTGATGCTACGTATCCAGCACAGTGATCCTTGTGATTTTTATTGACTTTCCTCCTCGGTTTGAAGGAGGCGTCCGAGTGGGTGTGGGGGTGGAGGCGGGGTGCTTTTCCAGGACGGATGAACCTGACTTTGAGCCGGCTCCTGCATTGATAAGCTCACAGCTAGAAATTGGCATCCAGTCCCCCGCAGTCGCCAATCATTGCTATGCAAATTTGATAGAAAAGCACCACAGGTGTCCTCAGCAGCTGGAAATCAGTCTGCATTGAAATGGGAATAGATGCCATCACTGGGTATTAGAAAAGCCAGCATCCGGGCCTAGGAGCAGGGAAAAACCCCTTCTCTGTCAAAACTGTCAAATTACTCACCCGAGGGGAGGCGCCAGGCTCCCAGCTCCCCTCTTCCATTATCTGCAGGGGCAGGCGGCCAGTTGTTCTGGACGCGGCCCACCTGTCCGCTGCTCGCTGGGCAGACCCTGCCAGGAACAGGTGCCCAGGCTGGCTGAGGCCCCTTTCAGGGAAGGAGGGGTGCAAGAACGGCGTTCCGCCCCAAAGGCCCTGAAAGCTTCCGCTCACTGGCCTCTCCAGTCAACGCTGATAGAAAGGAGGCTTCCTCTGCTGGGCTCGCCCGATGAATAAACATGAGCCGAAGGATGATTTCATCCCATCAGCTGTGGCTTCTGCAACTTCTGACGATTGTGACTCTGGTTCTGACGGGAGAGTTTTTGCTTTGTTTTTGAATTTCACGTCATTAATATTTCTCCCTTCTAAAACTTAGTGTCACTGAGTGTCTGGATGTTCAAAGATTTGTCTGCAGATCAATTTCTGGCACGCAGAATGCCACCAGAGACTCTGGGGGCTGGGAGAGGCATCTGGACTCGCCCAGTCCTCTCCTGCAGTTCACAGGTGGGAAAACTGAGGCCCAAAGTGAGGATGAGGTCTGCCCAAGGTCGCTTGGTGACCCTACAGGCTAAGTTGCAGCTTTGCCGAACTACCCAAGTAAAAGGCAAGGAAGACTTTCTGATTAATGGTGCTTCCACGAATTCATTCATTCATTCACTCATGCACGCATTCATTCATGTACACCTTCCTTCATTCACTCATTTGCACGCATTCATTCATTCATTCATGTACACGTGCATTCATTCATTCATTCACCCATTCATTCACTCATGCACGCATTCATTCATGTACACCTTCCTTCCTTCATTCACTCATTCGCACGCATTCATTCATTCATTCATGTACACGTGCATTCATTCATGTACACGTGCATTCATTCATTCACCCATGCATGCATTCATTCATGTACACCTTCCTTTCTTCATTCATTCACACGCATTCATTCATGTACACCTTCCTTCATTCACTCATTCCCACGCATTCATTCATGTACACGTGCATTCATTCATTCACCCATTCATTCACTCATGCACGCATTCATTCATGTATACCTTCCTTCATTCATTCATTTGCACGCATTCATTCATTCATTCAATCGGCAATCAGCCTGGGAGAGCTCTGCCACCCTGTGTTGGATTATGGACCAAAATAAGCACTTAGCCATATTCTCTTCCCTCAGGGTTGCGGAGACTTCAGAGGGAGGGCAGGTGAAGGCCACGGAGCTGGAAACCCTTCGCTTGAAGAGGGAGTGTGAAAAGCAGGGTGGTCCCTGCACTGTGGGCACAGGTCTCACGTGGACGGGATGCAGTTGGAGAAAAATGCCACTTGAGTGAGGAGGTCAGAGGGTGGGGGCTGGTCTGAGAAAGGTGAGGGCAGAGGTGACTTTGAGGTACACCTTGGAGAGGCCGGGGCCCACGGGTGAGCAAGGGCAGCAGTGGCTGAGAGTGGAGCACATACCTTGAAAGCTAAAAATGCGGCTCATGCAAATACAGAGTGAGCTCTAGTCCAAGGTGGGCTTACCTGGGTGAACGGGGAGCCAAGACTGAAACTGATTCAAAGGCCAGTCTGAGGAACAGAGGCTTAGCCGCTGAGTTCAGGAAAGGTGCACTGAAATCGGGTCGTTTGTGCCCCCGGGGGTGACGAAGGCCTAACCTGTGGGTTATGCTCTCGAGCAGCCAGAAGACATTTGCCAACCTGCTGGGCAGAAGCATACAGGCTGGCCAGTGGTTCCAGAGTCTGAGCCCTAATCGGTGGTAAAAAACAGGCCCGACAAAGTGCCTCCTTAAAGCTAATTCACACCTGTGTGGCCCTAGGTTGGAGGTTATCCTGTGGCTCTGTATGTTTTCTCTAAACTGAGGCTGACTCCGGAGTCCGACTGCCGTGCTCACGCCCCAGCCTTCCCGCTAACCCCGGGACCGTGGGTGCACGCTGCCGCCCTGTTCTGCAAGTCGGGTTCTTCACCCGAGGGGACGGGGAAGCTATCTGCATGCATCACAGATGCCCCCGAAGATTCAGCACATGTACGTAGGAAGCGGTCCCTCAGTAAGCATCACGGATACTAAGGACATCATTGGCATATGAACACAGGAAGGTCTGAGCACCTCAAAGGCTCTGAGTAGCCGCTGGGTCGGAGAGAAGCTGGAGGGAGGCACATCGCGGTGTGCATCAGCGGTAGTGGGGGTCTGGCCTGGGGGCGGCTGGATTCCAGCTCGGGGACCTGAACTTGTTTGGGGCGATGGATGCCTTGTGAGGTCTGTGAGCAGGTCCACGTGGATGGGAATCAGCAGACATCAGGCAGACGTGATAAGGCCGTAATCCAAACAGTGTTGGGGGGCAGGCAGGCTAGACATCAGGAAGAAACTCCAAAGGGACATGTGAGGTTCGGGGGCCTCGCTGCGACCCAGCATGAGAGCATGTAGGGCTAGGGCAGCTGAGGGCCAGGGCTACCCCGGTGACCAGCAGGGACCCCTCGGGGATGCTGAGTCTCCCACCAGTACCGGCCCCCAGATGTGCCTCTGAGACGGTCAGACCCCACACTGTGGCCCGGCACGGGGACGCATGAGGACCCAGGTGCTTTCTGAGGGACATGCATCCTTGAGCACGCCCTGACGCGGACCATTCCCAGTCTCCTGCCGGTGTGCCAGCACCCTGCTTCCTCACCCTTTTGCCAGCCGTGCTCTGCTTTAGGCAACTTTGAGGCTTTATGGGGTGAGTTTCATTTTAGACAAAGGAGAGGACATACCTGCCCCCCCCCCCCCCAAAGGCCCGTCCCTCCCCTAGAGCCATTCTCTCCAGTAAGAGCAGGTTCTGTGCTGGGCTCAGGGTCTACTGCTGTGCGTGGGCTGTGGCTCTGCTCAGCTGGGGGTGACGGGTGCCGAGGCTTCTCCTGTCTCCACCCCCCCCCCCCCCCCCCCCCCCCCCCCCGGGCAGGACCCAGCCTGGCGTGGCTGATAAACCACTGAACTTAAATAACCTTCTACTGAACCCGGGAGCTTTCCTCAGCACCCACAATCCCCCGTCCCTCGGTTCCAAGCATTTGTGACCGCCCAGAGGACAGGGGCAGGGGACGACCGCTGCACCGCACCCCTCAGTTCTTAGACCCTGTGAGATCCTGGGCGTGCAGGGCAAGGCTGTACCTCCCCTGTTCCAGCCTCAGCTCACCCCGGAGAAGGCTTGTGGTCCCCCAAGGCCACCCGGTCACCAGCTCCCTATCCCTCCTCCCTGAAAGGTCCTTTAGCTGTGAGCAAGTGTTTGCTGATCCTTGAGCCTAGGCTTTTCTGCCAGACACTTCGTAAAGGGGCGAGGGCTTTGGGGTTTGATTATTTTGTTTGTTTCTCTGAAAAAACAAGGCGCTTCCCTCCTGGATTCCCACTCTCCACATGCTGATGGGCTGAACAGCTTGAGGGCAGGGCCACATCAGCAGGGGGAGAGGGAGCTTTGCTGAGCAGGTGCCAGGCCCTCGGGGGCCAGGGTGGGCACCCTCTGCCGCCTGAGTCAGCCCTCCCGCGGGCTCTGGGAGGCAGGCACTCGGCTCTGCAGGGAGGGGCACGGATGGGCGTAGATAATGTGTCCAAGACCTCGTGGCTACTCCCAGCCAACTCTAGCCTGGTTCTCTGCCCCTTCGGGGTTTCCCGCGGTGTTGGCAGGGGAGAGGGAGGGGAATGCTGGAACAACCTGGTACCTGATGTGAACAAAACTGGGTTCTCGGGGGGATGAAATCGTGCGCAGAATGCTTCTCGGAGCGCTCGCAGGGTCCCGTCCAGCCCAACATGCTGGCAGACAAGGCAGCAGGAGGAGCTGGGACAGGCTGGAAGCTGGCCCTGTGTGACCGTGACCTCCGAGGCTCACTGGGTCCCTCTGGCCCATTTTCTCTTCTGCAAAATCAGGCGACTGGGTGACGAGGCCTTCAGGGCTTCCGGCTCTAAAGCTCCGTAGGGTGGACCCGCCCAGGCATGGCGCCTGCAGCAGCCCGCAGGCAGGCCCGTGCAAAGCCCCGTGGTGGAGCTCGATGGGACCAACAGATGACAGTTTCTTCCGAGGGGCCGGGCGTGGGTGCCAAAAGGGGCTCCTGCAAGGGCCTCCAGGGGCCCGTCCCCAGAGTTCAGTGTGGGTCAGGCAGACTCGCTGCTAAGCTACAGCTCCTCGCTGGCAGGTGCTGTGTGTCAGGCTGGAGGTACAGGGCGCTTCCAGCTCCCAGGCTAGAGGGTGGAGGCGGGGCTCAGGGTAGAGGTGGAGCCAGAAGGTGGAGGCGGGGCTTAGGGTGGAGGTGGGGCTCAGGGTAGAGGTGGAGCCAGAGGGTGGAGGCGGGGCCAGAGGCTGGAGGCGGGGCTCAGGGTGGAGGCGGGGCCAGAGGGTGGAGGCGGGGCCAGAGAGTGGAGGAGGCACTCAGGGTAGAGGTGGGGTCAGAGGGTGGAGGCGGGGCCAGAGGATGGAGGCGGGGCTCAGGGTAGAAGAAGTGGGGCCAGAGGGTGGAGGCGGGACTCAGGGTAGAGGTGGGGCCAGAGGGTGGAGGCGGGGCCAGAGGGTGGGGGCGGGGCCAGGGGATAGAGGCGGGGCTCAGGGTGGAGGTGGTGCCACAGGGTGGAGGCGGGCCTCAGGGTGGAGGCGGGGCCAGAGGGTGGAGGCGGGGCCAGAGGGTGGAGGCGGGGCCAGAGGATGGAGGCGGGTTCAGGGTGGAGGCGGGGCCAGAGGGTGGAGGCGGGGCCAGAGGATGGAGGCGGGTTCAGGGTGGAGGCGGGGCCAGAGGATGGAGGCAGGGCTCAGGGTGGAGGTGGTGCCACAGGGTGGAGGTGGTGCCACAGGGTGGAGGCGGGGCTCGGGGTGGAGGTGGGGCCAGAGGGTGGAGGCGGGGCTCAGGGTGGAGGCGGGGCCAGAGGGTGGAGGCAGGTATAAGAGTGGAGGTGGTGCCACAAGGTGGAGGCAAGGTTCAGGGTGGAGGCGGGGCCAGAGGGTGGAGGCGAGTCCAGGGGGTGGAGGCGGGGCTCAGGGTAGAGCTAGTGCCACAGGGTCGAGGCGGTGCCACAAGGTGGAGGTGCAGAGAAGCTCCCTCTCCTACCTTTCTGGAGGGATGTGGGGGCCCGTGACCTCTGTGGACACCCTTGAGATCTTGGATTTATTTACCTGTCTTTACCCAGACCTGCTGCTGCCAGCTGTGTGCTCCAGATTGGACGCCGAGGCTGCCCTGCTTCCGCACCGGGAGTTGGGGTAGATGGCAGGACCAAGGGACCCATGGGCAGGTGTCCCCTCTGAGATCAGGCAGATGCTTCTCTGCCCCCTCCCATGTTTCCTTGCTCCCCTCTTAGCAGAGACTTCATGGTCACCCTGTCTTCTTATGAAAGGGATGCTCTTTCTCTTTCTCCAAACTCCAGGACTGTTCAAGGTATTCTGAGATATTCAGAACCTACCCACCCAGGACACAGATCCGAAGCCTAGCCTTGCCCTGAACTGGGAAGCCGGGGTCACTTCTCCTAAGGGTTCCACATCCCCCAGGGGAGGGTAAGTGCAAGTGGCCACCTGCGTCTCATCCTTGAGAGACACGAGCAGTCAACCAGGCACCTGCCTCCCAGGGGTGGCCTGTGCCACTTGGGACCCCAGGACGCCTGGGTGTCAGCACCTGCACGGGAACCACTTCTCCACACCTCAGCTGGACGGTTTCCTTCCCAGTAAAGCTTAGATGGTCTTGGAGATGGGTCATAGGGACTCAACGATTTTGAGATAACCATTGCCTGGCTCTTCTGATTGTTTTTCTTCCTCCGTGATGAGGTTTTGAAAGTAAGAAAGAAAGGTGCCCTGAGGAACGAGATAAAGGGATTAAAACAAAGGCAGACACGACAGCCAGGCAATGTTTCCGAGACGCCCCTGATGACCTGCAGGAAAATCCTTCCTTGTAATTGTCACTAAAGGGTTTATACAATTTCCTGCCCAGATTGGCGGTGTTGTGACCAGCAGTGCATAATTAAAGTGCATTCCAAAGGGAAAGATAGGCCTGGGAGAGAATCCCATTTGCACAGTCTGGTGGCATCCTTATCTGAGGGCTGGGAGACCCAGCCGGGGCCTCAGGACCAGGAGTAATTAAAATACCTTTAATTGGAAGATTCCATAATGTCTCTGCACGGTGGCACATAATTACTAGTCTGCTCCCCCAGCGTCCTATGGGGAGCCACAGAGAATGCTGGAGCTCTCCTCAGTTGGGAGAGGGTTTCCAAGATGGAGGGGACGGTGGCTATGTCTACACTCGCTGCCTAGGAGATGTTCCCGAACCTCGAGGCGGAGTGGAGAGGAGAGGTGGCAGGAAGCTCAGACTGGGCAGTGGGGCCTCCGGCCGTGTTTGGAGATCCCGTTGAGACTACACTGCTGTTGTGAGAGATCCCCACGACCGAGTGGTTGATCACAGCTCCAGGGACCAACGTCCCCACTGGGCAGGCAGGGCCGCGCTCTTTCCGAGGCCTTGGCACGGGGACTTTGCTGCGTCTTCAAAGCCAGCAGCATGGCACCTGCCGGTGTATCTCAGAGCGTCTCACTTGTGCTTCTGCTGTGACACCTTCTCTGACCTGAAGATCCTCTTTTAGGGGATGCTGATGATTACCACGGACCCGCCAGACGAGCCGGGATTGTCTCTGACTTCAGAACTTAACCACATCTGCAGAGTCCCTTTGGCCAGGTAAGGTCACGCTCACAGGTTTTGGGCATTGGGATGTGGACATCCTTGGCGGGGGGGGGGAGGTCACGATTCTGCCCACCCCAAGCCCCAGGGAAGAGCCGGCAATGAAGAAGTCACAGAATCATGTTTAAAGGGAGACTCTGGGTTGGAGGAGGAAGGAAATGTCACCTCCGGAGCTCAGCCATGTTCCTTTTTAAAATTTGTGATAAAATGCACGTAACGTAAAATTGACGATACTGATCATTTTGAACCGGCTTAATTTAGTGCCATTAAGTACATTCGTTCACAACGTTGTGCGGCCATCAGCAACATTAATTTCAGAATATTTTCACTTCTCCAAAAAGGAACGCATGCCCATTAAGCCCCCCTCCCTCCTCTCCCCTCCCCCAGCCCCTGATGGCCGCCCCTCCACTCTCTTGTGTCCACAGATTTGTCTGTTCTGGACGTTTCAAATACGTGGAATCATACGATATGTGGCCTTTTGTGTGTGGCCTTCTTTCACTCCGCATGGTGGTTTAATGTTCATCACGTTGTATGTGAGTCGGGCCTTCACTCCTTTTATGGCTAAGTACTATGCCGTTGTGTGGTTAGACCACGTGGTGTATATCCGTGCATCCGTCGATGGACACCTGGGCTGTTCCCACGTTTTGGCTTCTGTGAACATTCCAAACAAGTGTTTGTCTGAACATCTGTTTTCATTTCTCAGGTTTATCCCCAGGCTGGAATCACCGATCCTATGGTCAGCCCACGGTTCACATATTAAGAAAACTTTGTTGTTCTCAGAACAGCCCTGCGAGGTGAGTGTGGTTGTCCCTGATGTTTGGGGGTGCCCCCACAAAGATGACACGTCCCCTGGAGAACAGCAGGTGGGGCGCTTCTTCCCAAGGACCCACGTGTTGAAGACGAACAGATCCGAGGTGGGGGAAACAGCAGGACGTGGAAGGAGCCCAGGCTGACGGGGGCGGGAGGGAGGCCCAGGAGTGGGCGTCCCTGCTCTGTCCCCCCCCCCCCCCCCCCCCGAGCCCTGGGGACCCGAGGATTGTGGTGACAAGTCCGCCTTCCTTCCTAGGGACCATGGTGGTTCAGTGGCATCTGTGGAGAGCCCCGGTGGTACCCCAGGTGGCCTGGCTGGAGAACCACATTGGAGAGGATAGTGGGGTGGACCGTGCTGACCCCACATGGGGAGTGACAAGGACCATGACGAGCACAAGCGGAGTTAGAATGATAACAATGAGGACACTGCCATTCCTGTCTTGTGTGACAACAGGACCCTGGACCTCATCACATGGAGTCAACACGAGGTGTCCTGTGTCCTGTGTCCTGGCAGACTGCTCGCCCCCACAGAGAAAGTGACTCACGGACCACTTGGGTCTTCCGCTTTTAAAATTATGATTCAATTTATCAAAATCCCACTTAAAAATAACTTTGTTATCCTTTCAGATTCAACTTTGATTAACGTTTGATCTTATTATAAACTTAGACGATTAAATTCCCTGAAGTATTTTATATGGAATGAATATATTTGAAATATATCGAATATATTTGATTTTCTTTCTTTTTTCCTTTCTTTTTTTTTTTTCCGCTGTGTTTCAGTTGTCTAGCTAGCAAACAAATCTCCCAAGCATTTAAATAACGCGTGTAAATCTATTAAGTTAAGCTAACAAATTCGGAGCATCTTTGATTCTCTGTCGCAATACACTTGAACTTGGTAAACATTCTCGCGTTCCTCCTAAGAGAATTATCTTTTTATTATTGGTAAACATTCTGGCGTTCCTCCTAAGAGAAGTATCTCTTTATTATTGGAGACTAATAGTAAACAGTGCCATCTAAAGTGCCGTATACGCTCGTGTTGCCGACACAAAGATAACATGCCCACCCATGGCTCCCCCTGGCCCTCCCCACTGTCCCCCTCCCCAAGTCACTGCTACTGTTACTTTGTTTCTCCCGAAGTTTATATGCACTGCCTGTGCTGCTCGGAGTCTGGCATCATTCAGACACAAGTGAGGGCGGCAACACTCATCCGCGTTGCTGGATGCGCCCGCGGCTCCTTCCCTTCCCCGCCAGAGTCTCCGTGGGAACCTAGCATGCATAGTCACCTGTCCTATTGCTGAGGACACTCGGTGGTTGCCAGTAATTGACTGTGACAACGCTGCCCCCGTGATGCCCGTGTCTCGGCACCCGTGTGTGCACGCTTTTCTGCGGGGCGCATGCCTCAGTGGACGATGGCGGGGTTGCGCCGTGGGCACGCGTCCGTTTCCGGTCGCCAATGTCGAACACCTTCCTGGAGTTCCGGACCAATCTCTACTTTCAACAGCGCGGTCTGGGAATGTCTGCTGACCTACCTGGTTCAGGCGGTTTTTAAACTTTTACTTGATTACTTGGTGACTAATAAAATAGGCATCTCTTCATTTTTGTTGGCCATCTTGGTGTACTATTTTGCGTAGTATCTGTTCAGGTCTTTTCCCCGCTTTTTATTACCTGTAATAGTCTTTTTCGTTCTTTTTTGAGCATGAGCGGGGGAGGGGGCAGAGAGGGAGAGAGAGAATCCCAAGCAGGCTCCACGCTGTCAGCACAGAGCCCGACGCGGGGCTCGAACTCACGAACCGTGAGATCGTGACCTGGGCCGAGGTCGGATGCTCAACCGACTGAGCCCCCCAGGCGCCCCTTGGCTGTCTTATTGTATTAAGAAATTGGTTAGACTCCTTTTTACGTGTTGGCCACACAGGTTGCAACACACTGCAAATACCTCCTCCTTGTCTGCGGCTTTATCACTGTTCTCTTTTGAAGTTACTCCTTGATTAAAGAGGCTCTTAGTTTGGTCCTTGAAAGTCTCTAATTTTGGTGAAGCCCCAGTTTGTCTATCTTTACAAGGGTTAGTATTTTTTGTGTCCTGTTTCTCACCCTGCTTCTCATTCATACCAGCTTATCCTCAATCCCAGGGAGCTCTCAGGTCTGTCCCCAGCCGTTTCGGGTTGATGGCACAAAGTCACATTTTTATACATCGTGTGTCCCAAAGCAGTAATAGATTTCTAGCTCATCACCCTGTTGAATCAGGCAGCAAACCAGGAGTCTCCCTTTCCTGAGACCTTGATTTCTCAGCCCGACTGTCAGGTGCTGCTGACACCCTCCCTTCTCCCGCAGGATTCTGGGAGCTCGGAGGCGGGGCCCCGCTCCATGTAGCCGCCAACACCGTCATTTCCCCACTTTTGAGTGCATTGAGGGTTCCTGGTGGGCCGTCTTCCCTTGGGCACTTGGAGCGGCTCAGTCCGCGGCCGTCGGCCCCTCCCGTCCTCCCTGCTGCTGATCTCCGTCATCACGGGCGATGCCCCACTTTGTCTACGGTGACCGTGTCAGCTCTCTGTGAGCGGCCTTCGCGTGCTGGAACTTTCCCAGCATTTGTAGTCAACTTCCTCGTGTCTGCGTCTTTAACACGCACCTTTGCTAAGTGGCAGACATGCGAGTGTCCTTCTACCACCGAGCGTGACAATCTTGCCCTTTATTTGGAGGACACGGCCCCGTTACATTCGGTACGGCGGCTGGCGTAGGATGTCATCAGCGCTACTGCTTCCTTTGTCCCGGCTCTTGTTTCCCAGTGTCAGGCTGACGTCCTTTCCGAAACGTGGTCACAGCGCGTTTCATCCCGCCTTCCTTCTTGTGCTTCATTGGTTGCACTGTGGCCACTATGTCAGAGAAAGCATCTCAGGTTAGTACCTTCAGGACAGCGTGAGGACCTGACGTGGCCGGGTCTGGCCGACGACAGTGTGGACGACACCGGCTGGCAGTGTGTGTGTGCAGGTGTGTGGATGACTGTGGACCACAGCGTGGACCTCGGTGCGTGTGGGTGCGTGGAGGGTCCAGGGCAGGCTGGCTGTCTCCGCGCGGCTTCTCCTCTCCTGTCTGCAGCTGGCAGACGGGGCTTTGCTCACCCGCTCTCCCGCCCGGCCCAGGCCCCCTGGCGTGGAGCTCTTCCCGGAGGGTGTCGTTCACCGCTCGCGCTCCCCCCAGGAGACAGGCTTCGTTATCTTGTTGGAGCAAGGGGGGCACCACTCAGACGAAACGCTGAAGCCGACAGCCGAGTGTACTTCCTGCCGAGTGAGGGTCACCCTGAACAGAGTGCTCACGGCACGGGGAGATTGGCGGACTCTGGAAGAGGTGGATTTGGGGACTGGGTGACCGTGGCCGTGGATGCCTGGTCAGCGGAACAAGGCCGCCACTGGTGGCCGTCACTCAGATGTGTGTCCGCTGAGGGAAACTGTCCTCGGTTTGGGGACTGGCTTCAACCTTTGGACATTTGGACATTACCTGCTGCAGCGACGAAAGAGCCAGCCGCCTTGTCTTCCTTGAATTTGGAGTGTGGGACTCTTGTTCCCGTTTTCGTCACACGCTCGAGGACGCCAAGGCTCAGACAGGTGAGGACTTTCCTAAGGTTGCGTGCCGCCCGGGAGCGTGTAAGTCTTGGGCTCAGGTCTACCCGAAGGACGTGCCTCTACTTACACGCCGTTATCAGTTGTGTTTTTGGTTCTCACGCCCTGCTCCTCGGTCCCCTCTCCATCAGCCCCTGTGGCTCCTCTGTCGTCTGATTCTGTTTGCCCTTCATCCCAGATCCTGAGTCCGATCCCCCAACCCCTCCCCCAAACCCCCCTCCCCCCAAAGATAGAGTCACTCTTTTCTAGCGTACTTTTACCTGTCCTCAAATATTTGTGCAGCTGGGAACATCTAATGTTCGGGAGTTACGTGTTTATCTCAAACTCGCATCATTCCGTATCTTTTTTCTCTCGACACTATGCCTCAAAGATGCGCCCACATTTCTGCACGGACCTCTCACCTTTGATTCATGGCAGCCAGTATCTCCTGCCCATTCCCTTCCCCTGGCCACGGACACCCGGGGTGTCCCTCCGGGTCCCCCCGCGCCTGCCCCCAAGTGCTGCAACTTCCTCGTGCGTGAGCCTCTGTGGTTTCCCTGGGTTTTCACTCTGCCGTCGTCGGGGTGAAACGAGGGGACAGCTGTCGTTGTCCAGGCTGGCGCGGCAGGCTGCGTTCCGGCCGGCGGTGCTCGGGGCTCACCGACACCTCCATACCCTTCGGAAGCTTTGCCAATCGGAGGGATGGGCGCAGGATGTCACATCATCATTGTGTTACCCGCGTCCCTACCAGCCGTAATGGCGTCACCATCTCTTTGCCATGTGGTATCACTGAGCCCCCCCTGCTACGAAGTGCCTGTCGGCACGCCACACTCGGTTTTAAAATGTTGTCTTTATCTTTCTGGTTTTCAACAATCCTATTCTATTTTTAACTTTTTGTTTTAATATTTATTTATTTTAGAGTGAAAGAGAGACAGAGAGGCGAGCTGGGGAGGAGCAGAGAGAGGGAGACACAGAATCCGAAGCAGACTCCAGGCTCCGAGCTGTCAGCACAGAGCCCGACACGGGGCTCAAACCCACAAGCCATGAATGAGAGCATGACCTGAGCTCAAGTCGGACGTTCACCCAACTGAGCCCCATCCAGGTGCCCCTCAATCTTATTCTAGATGTCAATTTCTTGTTGTTGTTTTTTTAAACTTTTTTTTTTAAGGTTTATTTGTTTACTTTGAGACAGAGAGAGAGAGAGAGAGAGAGCAGGGGAAGGGCAGAGAGGGAGGGAGATAGAATCCCAAAGAGGCTCTGCTCTGCCAGTGTGGAGCCTGATGTGGGGCCTGAACTCACAAACCGTGAGATCATGACCTGAGCTGAAACCAAGAGCAGGACACTTAACCGGCAAGGTCCCCCAGGAACCCCTGTTGTGGTTTTTTTAAGAGGTAAACTTTTCCCCCAATCTGTCACCTATCTGTTCTTTCTTTTTTTTTTTTTTAATTTTATTAAATGTTTATTTACTTTTGAGACAGAGAGAGACAGAGCATGAACAGGGGAGGGGCAGAGAGAGGGAGACACAGAATCCGAAACAGGCTCCAGGCTCCGAGCTGTCAGCACAGAGCCCGACGTGGGGCTCGAACTCACGCGAGATCACGCGAGATCACGCGAGATCACGACCTGAGCCGAAGTCAGACGCCCAACCGACTGAGCCACCCAGGCACCTCTCCTATCTGTTCTTTCTAATGGTGTCATTCTACCCTGAACCCAAGTCTTTAAGATCGTTACGCTGAAATCCATTTATTTTTGCCCTAGACTTCATACTTTTTGAGTATTGTGTAAGAACCACATAGTCAATTCAAGATAAAGTTTTCTCCCACAATTTATTCTGTTAGCCTTAGCATTACACTTTTTTGCATTTAGGTTTTTTAACCAACCTAGACATCATTGTCCTCAGCATGTGAGGAAGAGTGCCAATTTTGTTTTACCCCCAAGGGGGGGGGGCAGTCACATTCAGTATCACCTGTCACGAAACTGAGCCCTTTCTCACTGACATGTGATGTCACCTGTCTTACACACATGGGTCCGTTGTTCAACTTTCAGACTTCTTCCGTGTATGTACTTAATATTTCTATACCAATGCCACGTTAAAAAAAAAAAAAAAACTATCATCTTGTCAAATTGTTTCACATCTTGCTAGTCGGGTACCTTTTCCTTCTCTCTCTTCCCAAAATTGATTTATTTTCTGCACAGACCTTTTTTGTTTCTGTATAAGTGTTGGAAGAAGATCATTGACATTTACAAAAACCACAAGATTTTATCGGAAGCTCATTAAAAAATGGCTTTTGTGGAGAATTATAGTTGCCATTTCTCCAAATGTTGATCTATCCCATCATTGGAATTGGAATATTTTCCCTTTTTCTAATCTTCCTTTGTATCCTTTCAATAACTTTAAAACTTTCTTTATAAGGGTTTCATAAATTCTTTCTTAGATTGACTCTTGGAAACACGGTAGTTTTTCTAGCCATTGTGTTACATCGTTTGTTTTCCGGTTTGTTTCTGTTAGAGATTACCAGCCTGAAGACACACAGTGCACCTGTCAATTTCGTGGGACTGTTGTTCATTGCAATGTTTTGACTACTGTTTCTGATGAGTTTTCTATCCAGGTGGCCATATTGATGAAGTTTTGGGGTGATAGGGGGGGTCTGGAGCCGATGGCCAAGGAAAAATTCTTGAAGATGTCTTTGGTGCAAAAAGGTGATTTTATTAAAGCACAGGGACAGGACCTGTGGGCAGAAAGAGGTGCACTGGGGTCGTGATGGGTAACTGATTATCCACCCTCAGGTCGGGAGGCAGTCAGGAATAGAGTAAGTCTCTCTAAGAAACTTTGGAAGCAAGGTTTCCAGGACCTTGAGGGACTAGCTGTTGCTAGGGAAACACTGTTTATTACCGTTTAATTAAACCTCAGTCATGAGACCCTTCAGATGTGTATCAGGGGGGACATAAGTATGATTGCCAGCACATATCTTGGAGGTTGAGATAAAGGAAGTTGACTTACAGGGTCCTCGAGGTTGGGATAATGATAAGCTAAGATTCCCTTTCGCCCCAGCCAAGTGTCGTCATCGAGGCAGCTGAGCTCCTAGAGGGAGGTCACTTTGCCAGTTTCAAGGACTTGTCAGTGGGCTGCAGGCAGTAAGACAATTTTAATTTCTCATTTGCCTTAGTTTCCCACATCTCCGTGGCAAGCACTTAACCCCTGTCCTTGGTTTTTGGGCGGCCAGGAATGTCCGAGGAATATCACACAGATGCCACCTGAAGGGGGGGGGGGGGTGCCAGCCTGTGTTTTGCCCTCAGCCCACCCCACCCTCCCTCATCAATATCACCTGCAAATAAGAGCTTTCACTTTTCTTGATAGACCCTTCCACCCCTTGGAGATCTTTCTCGTAACCGTTCCTTCTGCCCAGGGATTGCCAGGAACAGGTGTGTTTCTCTCGCTCCTGTCTTCCAGGAAGCACGTTTCAAACTGGTCCACCGAATACTGTGTGTGCTGTAGAGAAAGTCTCTCTTTGTTTCCAGCTTTCTGAGATTTCATTGAAAAATATGTTGGGTATTTCAAGCACATTTTTTTTTTTCTGCTTCTTCTGACCTAGTCCATATGATGTGGGAACAGAGGCAGAGGGAAATGGCAGATAGAACTCAATTTCCTTCTAGGCTGCAGCCCCTTGGCAGATACTGGGGCAGCAGAGTAAAACCTTTCTGCAGGATTTCCTGCTGTCTCAGCCCTGATGCTTTGCTGGAGGGAAAAACCATCCTGGCTTGACAAGAGCTAGGCCTCCGGTGCCCTGGGAGTCTTTAGCAGGTGAAAATGTCCCTGGAAACTTCCCCCAGAATTTACCTCCCCCGACCCCATAGTATATAACCAGCCTCTCCTCATGGTCCCCGGACAGCTTTTTCTGCCCACGGGTCCTGTCCCCGGGCTTTAATAAAATTGCCTTTTTGCACCAAAGACGTCTTCAAGAATTCCTTCTTGGCCCTCAGCTCTGAACCCCACGAACCCCCTTCACCCCCAAAAACCTCATCATATATATATATGTGTATATATATATATATATATATATATATATATATATAATTTAGCTTGGAACCTTGAGGTGGTAAGTTACATTCATGGATTTTCTGATGCTAAAACTTGTTTTCATTCCTTTGATAAACTTCATTAAAAAAATTTTTTTTTAATGTTTGTTTATTTTTGACACAGAGAGAGACAGAGCATGAGCGGGGGAAGGGCAGAGAGAGAGGGAGACACAGAATCGGAAGCAGGCTCCAGGCTCTAAGCTGTCAGCACAGAGCCCGACCCGGGGCTCAAACTCATCAACTGCGAGATCATGACTTGAGTTGAAGTTGGACGCTCAACTGACTGAGCCACCCAGGAGCCCCTAAACTTCATTTATAATATTATTTTTAACACAATGTTCAAGTCAATTAGCAAATATGTAAATGAGACTATTCATAAGTGAAATGAGCCTATACTTTGGTTTTTGAAGTGTTTTTTTTTTTGCCAGCTTTGAAAACACACTAGACATTTAACATTAAAAGAACTGCTCTCTCTCTGTCTCTCGCTCTCTCTCTCTCGTTATCTGGAACAGCTCGCAGTGTGTGTAGACAGGAACTCTCTCTTCCTTGAACCTTTGCTGTCACTTTCCTGTGGGGTTTTTAGGCCTGATTCTGTTTCTGTTTTGTTTTGTTTCCTTCCCCCTTGGCGAGGTTTAATTACCCTTGCAAATTTTATATTTAAAATTTTCCACTTCTCGGGGCGCCTGGGTGGCTCAGTGGGTTTAGTGTCCAACTTTGGCTCGGGTCATGGTCCCGCAGTTCATGGGTTCAAGCCTCTTGTCGGGCTCTGTGCTGACAGCTCGGAGCCTGTAGCCTGGTTCGGATTCTGTGTCTCCCTCTCCCTCCGTCCCTCCCCTGCTCTCACTCTGTCTCTCTCTCTCAAAAATAAGTAAACATTAAAAAGATTTTTTTTAATTTTCCACTTCCTGCTCCAATTGGGCATATTCTACTTTTCCAGAAATGTATCCATTTTGCCTCTATTTTGAAACGTGTGCCTTTATTCTAACAAATAGAATTTGTTCTTTGGGTTCTGTGTTTTGTAACATTACATCTTCCCCTCACTTTACTGATCAGAGTTGCCTGCGGTTTGTCTATCTTCCTAATCTTTTAAAAAGACGGCTTTTGGTTTCGTTAACTTTATTTCACTGATTTCTGTACTCATCTGTGTATTTTCTTTCTTCTTATTTTTTTTGAGTTAACTCTCTCTCTCTCCTTTTGTTTTCTTTTTGCATTCAATGCGTAGCTCACTTCATTCTTTGTAACTTTTCTGGAATCTATTTAAACATATCAGCTGTCAACTGCTGTGTGGCCCCTTGCTTTGTATTTCTCTTACGCTTAGTCTCTATCCCAAATCTTTGTAGCAGAATGATGTTTTTGTTTTGGGACATATGGCATTTTATTTATTTTTAATCATCTTTTGTAATAGATTTCTAATCTGGTTGCATTATGCCCAGAGAATACATTATGCCTGGAGGTATTGTCTTTGCTGCATTGTGGCTTCAGATGTGGTTTCGCCTCTGGGGCTGTGAAAGCCCCTCCACACACACGCACACACACACACACACACACACACGCACACACACGCATGCACACACACACAGGACATACACACAGGACACACACACAGCTACACACAGAAACGCACGGAACACACACACACACACACACACACACACACAGGACACTCTCACGCACAGACACACACACATTTTTGCTTTTTATTAGTCTTGTCATTCAAACTCTATATCTAGTCATGCTTTTTTGTTTTTTACTTTTTACCTTTTTCTTTTTTTGTCCCTCTGATCTACCACTTTCTAAGAGGGCTTTGGTAAGATCTTGGACCATAAATTTTGTTGTCTCTATTTTCCCTCGTATTCTGTCAGTTGTTACTTTATAGATTGTGATGTGATATTTTAAAGGGTGTATATATTCACAACCACTGTATCTTCTTGATCTATTATTCTGTTTTGTCAGAATCTCACATCGCTCTTTGTCATTATGATGCTTTTCACCTTAAAATCTATTTAGTCTAATAATGGAAAGCGTTACCTTGTGTTTTTACAAAATTTCTCATTGCAGCAACCTTCGTAGACTCCCGGCGCCAACAACCTTTTCATGAATCCATTCATCAGCTCAAGTAGGTCATTCTATCCATTTCTAATTCTCATTATCAATCGATAAATCTGGGCATCAGCTGTGATGGCGAATGACAACACACGTCAACTTATAACGTTGTACAACTGAAACTTACATAATGTCATTTTCCAATTTTACTGCAACTAAAACAAACAAACAAAAATCAGCATCCTGGATTCGCTCTTGGAAGGGACCGTGTTTCCTTCAGGAAAAGAGCCCCTGTCTTTCTCGCCAGGGACCAGGTGACAGGACCCTTTTGTGGCCTTCCCGCCTTCTCTCCTCCCCCGTTCTTTCTCTCCCACTTCTTACTTGACTTTGCCTTTCCCCCGGAATTACACAACAGATCCACAGTCAAGGGCACAGAGCATATGCACAGGGTGATGAGTAGGTAGGGAGGGGCTTCCCTAACTCCCGCCTACAGCTCCCCCCCACCCGCCCCCTCCCCCGGGCTCTGCGCACTGTTAAGGCCCCACCATGGCGCTGGCTCTGATATCGCCAGACTTTATGAAAGGATCCATCACTATGTGTGCAGTTTTATCTATTTATTATTATTTTTTAATTTAAGTCTATTTATTTATTTACAGAGAGACAGAGACACCGTGAGCAGGGGAGGGGCAGAGAGAGAGGGAGACAGAATCCCAAGCAAGCTCAGCACTGTCAGCACAGAGCCCGTCGCCGAGCCGGACGCGGGGCTCGAACTCACCATATGGTGAGACCATGGCCTCAGCCGAAACCGAGAGTCGGACGCTTACCCAACTGAGCCACGCAGGCGCCCGCCTCTGCAGTTTTAAACCTACTTCTCAATCTAGGGGGCATGTGTTGGCATGGTTTTATCTTGCATTTTCCCGATTACTAATGAGAGCATTTTTGAGGTGGGTGTGAGCCATTTTGGTGCTCTTTGCTGAGGTTTCTGGTCCTGTCTTTTGCCCCCTTCCTTTTGGGGTGTCTTTCACACTGATTGGTATGGGGTTTTATTTTTAAAATAATACACATTGCATATAAATTCTTATTTTATTATTATTATTATTATTTTTTTGGCTACAGGTGCTGCAAAATCTGTTCCTGTCTTGAGACTTGTTTCCCCCCTTACAGTGGTGACAGGAGCTGCTAATCCCAGTGTGGCCAAATTCATCAGTGTGTCTACATACCTGGGAAAATCCTGTCTTGTCCTAGCACTAAATCATAGATTGGCTTGACATGACAGGTGGGACGTAATTTTCCCTTTCATATTTAAAAATTATTACACTACTGCCCGGCTTGAGGTATTGACAGGTGTGGTACCAACTTAACTCATTCATATTGACAGGAATAATTTAAAAGATTTTTTTCTTCTGGGGCACCTGGGTGGTTCAGTCCGTTAAGCGTCTGACTTCGGCTCAGGTCAGGATCTCGCGGTTTGTTGAGTTCAAGCCCCGCGTCAGGCTTTATGCTGACAGCTCGGAGCCTGGAACCTGCTTCGGATTCTGTGTCTCCCTCCCCCTTCGCCCCTCCCCTGCTCATGCTCTGTCTGTCTGTCTGTCTGTCTCTCTCTCTCAAAAATAAATCAACATAAAAAATTAAAAATAGGGGCGCCTGGGTGGTTCGGTCTGTTAAGTGTCTGACTTCGGCTCAGGTCATGACCTTGCAGTTTGTGGGTTTGAGCCCCACGTCGGGCTCTGTGCGATAGCTCAGAGCCTGGAGCTGCTTCAGATTCTGTGTCCCCACCCTCTGCCCCTCCCCTGCTCATGCTCTCTCTCTCTCAAAAAAGTAAACGTTAAAAAAATTTGAAAAAATCGTATTTTTATTTCTGAGAGCCATTAGATTTTTTTGCTTTATCTTCTGTGTTTTAAAATCGACTTTAATTTTGTCTGTTTTTGGTTTCATCCCTATTTGGAGGTTTTGTTCACTTCGGGTTCTTGGAATTCACTGTCTACATGTTTTTCTGTTTCTTGTTAACTTTTGCTTGTGAATCTTAAAGACTTTCCCCCGCTCCACGCATCCTCCGGGTCTCTCTGGTGTCCTACCGTGCCTTCGCCCTCTGCCTCCCACGTCTGTCCTGCGTTTGCTCCTGGGCCGACTGCCCCAGGTCCAGTTTGCTCCCTCTGTGTCCTTGGTAGTCCCTCCTCCCTGCGGCTTTGCCCCGAAGACTGGGGAGGGGGCAGAGGGCATCCCGTCCGCACTTTCTGAGTCTCAGAAATGACGTCACTGGGGTTTGCACCACTGGGAAAAGCCCGGCTGTTCCAGTTCAACAAACAGTTTTAGCCTCTGCACTCCGGGCCGGGCACGGGCGTAGATGAGGGACAGGACACTGGCTTTGCCTTTGCGGGAGGCAACCGGTTTGCAAATGCCTGTCATTCATTCACTCCTCTGAGGCACTGAAATAGCCAGCGGGCAAGACCCCAGCTTCTAGTTCAGCATCATCCAGGCTCAGGCACGCACACACGCACACACACAGACACACGCACACACACACACAGACATGTGTACACATCACACATGCATGCACACACTCAGGCGCTCACACGTGCATACCCAAACCCGTGTTTAGCCTCACTCTTGCATGAAGCAGTGCAAGGCTCCCCATGTCCGGATGCTGCAGTCCCTAACCTGGCAAATAAAGTCCTTCCCCCTTTGCCCTCTGATGACCTATTGAAGCCCAGCCTCCTGCCGCCCTCTCTCCCTGCGCTCCAAGAACACCAAGCCACATACAAGTCCCCGAACCCCATGTTCTTCCAGAAGCCTGTGTCTCCTCCGAGTTCCCCACAGCTGCGAAGTCCGTTGACTCCCCACCCTGCACCCCTGCGGAAAGCTGCCATTAGGTCCTAGATCCTAACTGATGTCTACTCCGGCTTGTTGGGCGGGGGCCTCTCCTGAGAAACAGACCCTCTGGTGCTGCGCCTGGTTCCCGAGGCGGCCTGCACAGTGTCCTGTGGTCTGGCCAGGGGTGGGGGCCTGGGGGAGCACCTGGCCCTCTGATCCCACACCTGGGTCAGTGTTCCTCCGTTGGGGGATGGACGGTGGGTCGGGCTGTCTGGGACACCACCGCCAGATCACTGATTCTCAGGATTCAAAAGCACACACAACACACACACACACACAAACTTCCCCCAACCCAACGTGAGACACAAAAGGGAACTCCTTTCCTGACCTCCTGCCCGGTGGGGGTGAAGCACGCCGTCCACTGGAGGCCTCCTTACAGCCCCCTCCACCCCAGGGACAAAAATCCCAGCGCCCCGGCCCTGGGTCCCGGCCGGGCTATGCAGGACCAGGGGCAGGGGACTGGATATGCAGCGGAGGATGGGTCCTTGGCTCCACATAGGCTCTTCCCCGTGTGCCTACCACCTCCGTGCAGACCGCAGAGCAGCCCAGATTCAGCGTCCCTCCTCCCGGTGCATCCTCCACACAAGGACTAGGACCATCTAAAGGCAGGTGGGATGGGGTCCACCGTGCTGACGGACCTGCCCAGCCCGGCTCCTGCCCACCTCATCCTACCCACCCCCCCACCTCCCCCAGCTCATGCTCTCCCTGGAGCCCCACCTCCCACCAGATGCCACCATTTGTGCCTTTCCCATCGTCTGCGGCGCAGAAACAGTCTTTTTCCGTTCATGAAAATTGAAAAATTACGGCAAAGAGAAATTACTTAAAAAAATGGAAGCAAAAAGCATACAGAACAGACTCCATGCTTTTGTTATTAATTTCGACAGACATGAAATTACTCTGTCAGTTTGCTACAAACATTTCTAGATGCTAGTTCCCAATCCTTGTTTCGTTCTCCCCGTGGGCTGCAGCTGCCAGTCTGGGACCCGGCCGGTCTGGGGCCACCCAGGGAAGCACCGCTGGACAGTCCGTTGAACACCCCGCGCTGTCTCTCCAGCCCGGGTTTAAGTCTATTTATTTTGAGAGACAGACAGAGACAGAGAGAGAGAGAGAGAGAGAGAATGAGTGGGGGAGGGACAGGGAGAGGGAGACACAGAGTCCAAAGCAGGCTCCAGGCTCTGAGCCGTCAGCACAGAGCCCGACGTGGGGCTCGAACTCACAGACCTCGAGATCATGACCAGAGCCGAAGTCGGACGCTCAACCAACTGAGCCACCCAGGCACCCAAGGGAATCTTTTCCCTTGTGACCCGGCCAAGGAAGGCCCCGCTGTGGCCCGGAGAGCCTGAAAGGTGACTTAGGAAGACACGTGGCACCAAGCGCCTACACTCCAGGAACTGATGTTGTGCTTTTGGTGTCTATTTGTTGACTCTGATGAACATTAATGTGATGGCCCTTAGCATATGGCGCATGTGACATTAAAACAGTTATTATGACTGTGATCCATATGCTGAAAAAGTTACATGGAAGCAGAGAAGATATGGAACAGACACAGATTAAACTTCTGGAGACACTGGAGAGTGCACTGGAAGGCGGGAAGGGCAGAGTAGTCTCCGCGGCAGGTGATATTACCTAGAAGGTGTTCCACAGAAACGCTCCAGGCGGAAACATCCAGAGGCAAGAGAGAACTCTGTGACTGGGCTGCACCCATTTCTCACGGAGATATGGCACTTTCCTTGCCCATCCAGCAGGTGATGGGCGTTGGGCTGTCCCCAAAGCCACGGCCAAACCTTGAGGTGGAGGCTGTGGGTAGGCCTATGCTTTCATTTTTCCTGGGTCAACATTGAGATGTGGGGTCTCTGGGATGCTGGCAGGGGTATGCTTTGTTGTTTGAGAGAGTGCCACTTTTTGTAGACTGATGGTACCTTTTACAGTCCTGGCAGTTATGGGTGACGGCCCGGGGTCTCCCTCCTCTCCGGTCCCTGGCAGTGTCTCTCGTACGGATTGTGGCCATGCCCGCCCACCCCTGTGAAGGGCTCCCACACTCTCCGGTCATCAATTGGCATTTTTAATACCTAATAACAATGCACATCTTTTCACGTGCATTAAACTATGTGCCTATCTTCATGGGTGAAGAGTCTATTCCGATTTTGGCCCATTAAAAAAAAAACGGGTTGTTTGTTTTCTTTATTTTTTGGGTTGTGAAGGTTCTTTACAAATTCCAGATATAAGCTCTTCAGCAGGTATGTGATTTGCATATATTTCCCCGACTCTGGTTTGTCTTTTGATTTGGTTAATGGTCTCTTTCAAAGAGCACAAGTTTTTAGTTTTGATAGGACCCGATTTATCCAATCTGCTTTCCTGGATCATGCCTTTGGTGTCATATTTAAGAAATGTTGCCTCATCAGAGATCACAAAGATCGTCTTCTGTTTTCTTCCTGAAGTTTTAAAGTTATAATGATCACGATCAAGTCTGTGACACATTTGGAGTTAATTCTGCATGTGGAGTGACATGAAGGCCTAGGTTTTCTCCCCCCACTTTCCCTCCTCTTTCTTCCTCCTCCCCGCTCTTCTTCCTCCTCCCCGTCCCCTCCTCCTCCTCTCGCCTCCTCCCCTCTGGTCCTCCCTCCTCCTCCTCTTCTGCATATATCTCATTGTTTCAGCACTATTTCTTGAAAAAAAATCTGTCCTTTCCTGATTTAAATGTCTTGGCTCCTATTTTGAGAATCAATTGGCCATAAATGTTCAGATTCGTTTCTGGACTCTCAATTCTGTTCCAGTTGTCTACGTCTGCCCTAATGCCAATACCACATGCTCTTGATTTCTGTGGGTTTTTGAATAAAGTTTGAAACTGGGATGCAGAAGTCCTTCAGCTTTCTTCTTTTACAAGGTCACTTTGCTGTCCCAGGGCAGGTACATTTGTGTCTATGGTTTGGGATCCGCATCGCGTAATACGGAGAAAAGCCTGAGATTGTTTTATTTGGAATGGCATTGGGTCTGTGAGCCAGTCTGAGGGAGAATCACCATCTTAACATTACTGAGCCTTCCAGTCTATGAACATGGACTATCTTTGCGCTTAGTTAGATCTTTAATCTCTCTCAGCAGCTTTATAGCTTTTTGGTGTACGCGTTTAGCACCTTTTGCTCAATTCGCTCTCAAGTATTTTATTCTTTTTGATGCTTTCAGTGTGATTGTTTCCTTAATCTCATTTTCAGCTGGGTCACTACTAAGATGGAGAAAGAAAATTAATTTTTATGTGTGGAAATTGTACCTTGTGACCTTTCTGAATGCGTTTATTTTTTCTATGAGGTTCGGACAACTCCTTACTATTTATCACAAATAGGTCATGTCGTTTATGAATTATATACGTGAAGCAGAAAGTGAGAAAACTAAAGGGAGAAATAGAGCCACAATCACACGTAGAAATTTTAACATGCGATTGAACAAATAGACACAGAACCAATAAGGATATGGAAGACTAAAAAAATCAGTAAGCGAGATTTGACATTTATAAAAATACTATATTCAATTATATGCTGAATATTGCAGGAAACATATTCCTTTCTTTTTTTTTTTTAATTTTTTTTTTTTTCAACATTTTTTATTTATTTTGGGACAGAGAGAGACAGAGCATGAACGGGGGAGGGGCAGAGAGAGAGGGAGACACAGAATTGGAAACAGGCTCCAGGCTCCGAGCCATCAGCCCAGAGCCCGACGCGGGGCTCGAACTCACGGACCGCGAGATCGTGACCTGGCTGAAGTCGGACGCTTAACCGACTGCGCCACCCAGGCGCCCCGAAACATATTCCTTTCTTCTGTAAAAGTTCACCACAACAGAATGACCACATGCTATGACATAATATAAGTCTCAGTAAATTGTGTAGGATTGAAATAATAAAGAATACGTTCTAGGTGCACCTGGGTGGCTCAGTCGGTTAGGTGTTCGACTCTGGTTCAGGTCACCATCTCACGGTTTGTGAGATCGAGCCCCGCAGTGGGCTCTGTGCCGACAGCTCGGAGTCTGGAGCCTGCTTCGGATTCTGTGTCTCCCTCTCTCTCTGCCCCTCCCCTACTCATGCTGTGTCTCTCTCTGTCTTTCTCAAAAATAAACATTAAAAAAAATTAAAAGAAAAAAGAATACTTTCTCTGGTCATAATATAATTAAATAAAGGGAGAAGAAAATACTTTATAAAACATTTTATGATGCTGACATAACCATGGTGCCAAAACCTGATTAAGACATTACAATTAAATTAGCAATTCATAACAATAAAATACCCAAATACTTGGCAATTAAGGTACACACTTAAAAAATAACCCACAAGTCAAAGAACAAATCACAATGAAAATTAGAAAATATTTTTCAATGAATGAAAATGAAAATACCACATAACAAAATTTATGAGCCGAGGTTGAAACCATGCTTAGAAAGAAATTTATAAATTTAAACACATAATTAGAGGGGAAGAAAATTTTGAAGTTAATGATCTACCTTAAAAAGCTACAAAAACAAGAGAAAATTAATCCCAAAGAAAGAGGTATAATAAAAACGAGATAAGAGAACAAAATTAAATGAGATAGAAAACCTGCAATTAAGAAATTAACAAAGTGAAAAGAAAAAGTTCTTTGCAAAAGTTAACAAAGTTGGTAAAACCTCAGCAACAAGACAGATAGTAAAGGACACACAGGAACACACGCACGCATCGGGGTAGGAGCAGGGAGGCGCTGTGAAGGATTAATATCGAATGAGAGCAAGGACATCGCTCAAGGGTCTACAGACGTTCAGTGCGCGATGAGAGAATGTCATGAACGCTCTTAGGCTGTATTCACACCTTAGATACAATGGACAAATCTCTTGGGGAAACAACTTACTAAACAAAGAAGAAATAGAAAATCTGAACAGCCCTACATCTTTAGTAACACCGAATTCATAACTAAATCCTTTTTACAGTGAAAACTCTAGACCAGGGTAGTCTGAGTGATGATTTTAACATTAGAGTAAGAGGTATCCGCCATCCCCCACCAGTTCAAAAAAAGAGGAAGAGAGAATATGTTTCAAGTCAACGCATGACAGAGGTGTAACCCTGATACAAACACCTAACGAAGATATTACAAAAAAATTAAATTATGGACAAATATACCTCCTCAACATAGACTCAGAAATCCTAAATGTGACACTCGCTGATAGAATGCAGTAATACGTAAAAGTAGGATATGCCATGACTAAATGGAATTTAACCTAAGAATGTGATGTTTGTTTAATATTCAGAAAGCAATCAGTGTGATTCACCACACTAACAGGTAAAGGGCATTTATGAAAGACAGAGCCGACATCATTCAATGGTGAAACGCTGAATGCTTTTACTCAACGTCAGGAATGAGGCGAAAGTGTCTGCTTTTATCACTCCTAACACTATACTGGAAGTCCTAGCTAGAGTCAGGACACAAGAAAATATAAATGGGTAAATATTTGAAAGAAAGGAATAAAGCCATCTATGTCCACAAACAGCATTATTGTCTACATGGAAAGTTCTTAAGCAATCTAAAAAACACAAAAATGAAAATAAAAACTAACAGATTATTAAAAACACTTAGCATGGTCACAAGAAACACATTGACACAAAATCCTTTTTTCCCCCCTATATAATAGCAGTAATCAGTTGGGAATGATTTTGAAAAATACTTTAATGTATGAAAGCAAATGTAATACTTGAGGTTAACTTTAACAAAAACAAACGTCACCTTTTCATGTGAAAAATACAAGTATGGCTTATAAGTTAAGGAAGAGCTACGTAAATGCAAAAATACACCCATAGATTGGGGGAATCAAAATTATTGATACGACACTTCTTTCTAAACTGATCTATAGATTAAATGCAATTACATTCAAACTCCAGTGTCTCTCTCTCTCTCTCTCTCTCTCTTTCTCTCTCTCTCTTTTGCAAATAGTAATAAATGACTCTAAAATTTATGCAATTTAGCATGTAAAGGAGCTAGAATAATGTGTTTTTAAGAAACCAAGTTGAAAGATTAATAACTGATATCAATACTTACTATAAACTACAATAAATAGGACAGTGGTTGGGTGTTGTTGGCATATATTTAGGTATATAGTCCAGTGGAAAATAATAGAAAGTCCAGGCAGATTCTCACGTATAAAGTCAATTGCTTTTTAACAAAGATGTCAAGGCAATTCAATGGAGAAAGAAATGCCTTTTTTAAACAAATAGTATTCTAACAATTGGATATCCATATAGGGAAAAAAATAAATAAAACACAACTCCTATTTCACACTCTTTCCCCAAATCAAGTGAGATTATAGTCCTACATATAAAATCTATAACTATTATAAAGGTTTTGAAAGCAAAAAACAAAGAATCTAATTGTGATATTAGAGTAGGCAAGGTTTCTTAGCAAGATACAAAAAGCCATAACCATAAAAGAAAATGAATTGGTAACTTGAGCTTCATCAAAATTGAAAGCTTTATCTCATCAAAAGATACTGTTAAGAGGGGGCATCTGGGTATCTCATTGGGTTAAATGTCTGACTTTGGCTCAGATCATGATCTGACCATTTTTGAGTTTGAGCCCTGTGTTGGGCTCTGTGTTGACAGCTCAGAGCCTGGACCCTGCTTCGGATTCTGTGTCTCCCTCTCTCTCTGCCCCTTTCCCACTCATGCTCTGTCTCCCTCTCTCTCTCAAAAATAAATAAACATTAAGAAAAAGGATTCTGTTAAGAAAATGGAAAGGTAAGCCACAGATTGGGGAGAAAATATCGGCAGTACAATATGACAATACAGTACAAACTTTTGTCCCAAAAGTCCCAAAATGGCTTATTTTAAAGAATATACAAAGATATCCTTTAAATCAGTTATAAAAAATCAAGAAAAAGTAGTACAAAATGATGAATGACTTATAGATATTTCACAAAAGAAGATATACTAATATGTGTGAACAAGGACATGAAAAGGGGTTAAAGCAATAATTAAGAAAATATAAATTAAAAATCACCATGATATACCACCTCACATTTAATAGGATGCCATATTAAAGATGGACGCCATCAAATGTTGGCAAGGATGTTGATTTATGAGGATGCCCGTATGTTGCTGGTGGAAGTGAAGAATGAAACCATCATTTTGGAGAGCTATTGTAAATTTCTTGTAAATTTTAATGTATACCTACCCTATGATTTGGCAATTTCTGCTCCAAGAGGGATAGAAACTTTCTTCAGAAAACTTGCAAATGAGGGCTACCCTAGCTTTCATAGTAGCCCGAAAATGCAAACAACCCGAAGTAGCCACCATCTAGAGAATGAACATACAGTTTGAGGAATATTAACACAATCATGTACTACTTAGACACAAAAATCATAAACCATTGCTATATGGAACCACACGGGTGAATCTCAAAAACATTATGGTGAGTGGAAGAAACCAGGACGCAAAGAGCACATACCCTGTGATTACATTCATACAAAATTCAAGAATGGGCAAAGCTAATCAATGACGATGAAAATTACAATAAGGATTGCCTCCGATGAGGAGTGAGGGGAGGGGTGCACGAAGAAATTCTGGGATGAAAGCAGTCTAAATGTTAATAGGTGTGCAGATGTCAATGTTTCTCCAACTGGGCAGTCAAGATCCGTGCATTTCATTGCATGCAAATTTTGCCTCAAATTTTTGAAAAAATAAAATGTGAATAGACTGATATCACTAACTCATAATGAGCCTCCATTTTTTCTCAATTTTAATTATACATTTCCCTTTGAAACTATGGCCAATTGTAGACTACCGTCTTGCCTCAACTCCCATGAAGATCTCCATAAAAATAAGGACCTGGCTCTTTTCTTTGATGATCTCTTTGGTCCTCTCTGCCGCAGACCTCTGTGGTATAAGGAGGCCTGTTCTTCTGTCCCCATTCTCCAGTGACAACCCCAAACCACAGTGGCACTCACTTCATTTCACCCCAAGTTCCTTCCTGCTTTTGGAACCAGTGGAAAAGTCTGATAACAGAGATCTTGTTTTTTCCAATGCTGGAGGAAGAATCAATAAATTCTCACTTGAATGTGATGCTAATGTCTTAGGAGGAAAGTTTCTCTAAAATGCAAATGCCATTCTTTTCTCCACAGTGAAGAAGCAGGGATCCATGGCTCATTGTCATAAGTCCACCTGAGCTGTTCTGATGATTCATTTGGCCCGGTCCTATCCTTATGGGGGCCAGCTGTACGGGAAACCCTACGTATGTCACCTGCTTTCTCTGACGTTAGTATTGCAAAACAAGGAGGGGCCAACGATGGGCCAACATGCTCCTTTGGTGAAAAGGCAGACTTTTATATAAAGGTATAGAGATTGCATTTTTAAATAAGGTAAATTGAATGAAAAGACGACATATATTTATGACTCCTTCTTCTCTAAATTCTTTCCACTTTTTGTCAAAGGTTTTTTTTTCCTTCCTCTTCCTCTTCCTCTTTTTCTCCATTGTGGCAGTCATGAAAAATGAGCCACTCAGATGTCCTGCTTGGGGGGGGGTGGGCATCACAATTGACTCATGGGACCAGATGATGTCCCTCTGGATGCACCACCACCCATGACCCCACGCTTTCTCACAGGCTGGTCCTAGTCAGTGGCTGAGACTACAGAAGTGTTACTTCAGGGCCATGCATGCAAGGCAGGGGACTCATTTGATGGGCACGTTGGCTGGAGGACCCACCATCAGACTGGCCAAAATATTTTCAGAAGCATGCTGCAGTCAGAGACTCTTTCTGTCCAGCCCTCCTTCCTTCCTTTTCTCCTTCACAGATGTTTGAACTACATCCTGGTCTGAAGGCTCTCCTCGCCTTCTGCTGCCATCTCCCCTTTCCCCTCCCCAGGTATTTGTGCAATAAATCTTCTGCATGTCAAATCCAGCCTCAGGCTCTAGTTCTTAGTGGCTTCAACCTCACTTCAGGATCCGCCTGATCCTCCCTTCCTTTCTCTCCTCTCCATCTTCCTCACACTCCTCCAATTCCTGCTTCTCTTCCTTTAGTTCTTCTGTTGTCTTCCCCTGGGTTTTTGCTGTGTTTCCCCCACTTGGACATCTGTGGAATTTGCTTTCCAGAGATATTGGAAATCAAACTGCCTATGGGATGGAACATGGTCTGATTACAGACTAGGGTTGTCAATTTTACCTCTTCCAGCCAGCATCAATAAACACGTGTTTAATTAGAAGCCTAGTAACCATGAAGACACGAAAAACTGGGGAAAGTTAACCAAGAGGTACAAAAAACACTCAGGTGGAGTTTCGAAGAGCAGGGATTTGTTAGAGTGCGCAAAAGCTCCAGAGGAATGGAAGTCATAGAGGAGTATTTTGACTTGAGATAAGAAAAAGTGTCATGAGTTATACATCAACAAAATAGCTGCCTTAGAAAGCTGTCAGTTCCCCATTAGCAAGAGTTTTCACATTTAGCATTGATTAGAGTTTTTAAAATATAAAACATTTTTAGTTGCAAATGAGTTCTAGGAGGAAAATGTGAGCTCTAAAACCTCGAAGCAGGAGCGCTCCTTCCCTGTGGGAAATATAAGTCCACAATCACTGAGGAAACCTAGGTATTTTGTAAGCTAGCTTTATTAATCAGCAAGTGGTCATGTCAAATTATTCCTTGGCCAGTTTGTTTTGAGTTAGGAAATAACAAAAATGGCTATGATAACCACAACACACTTTCTAACTTATGTCACCATCTGATATAAGAAATACAATGACTCAACTTGGTTTTCTATAAGAAATCATGGTATGCAACCCACCAAATAATGAAAATTTAGAATCTTTAATGAGAAGTGAGATATACTGTCATTCAGCATTTTTTTCTGAATATCTTGTCCAATGCAATAAGACAAGAAAAGAAGTTATACATAATAAGAAAGAAACAAACCATGATTTTTTTTCAGGTAAGATTTTTTATCTAGTTAAAAGTACCAGATCAAAGAAAACAGTAGAACACCTGAAATACATTTTCATAATAAAAGAGCTCAGTGAGGGGACTTGATGAAAGATCAGCATTAAAAAAAACATTTCCTCACGCACAAATCCCCAGATTCTTCTTTGAAATCTAGACTCACGTATACTCAGTGCCTGCTCAATAGCACTATTGAAACTTCCTCCTTCCTTCCTGCTTCCTTATTTTACCCCACGGACATTCACCCAGCCACTGCTATGTGCCAGCCCCCCTGTGAGTCACTGGTGAAAGAGTATGACAGAAGAGAGACCCCTGCCCTCTTGGACCTTCTACTATAGCTTGGACCTCCCACAAATGAAGAGGAACATTGTATACAGAGCACTAGACAGTGAGAACTGATAGTGAAGGCATAACGTAAGAGGAAAGAAAGAGAGTGTTGATAGAGAGGGGCTGAATTTCCAGGTGGGGGGGGCCGGAGAAGGCCTTGCCAAGAGGAAGTGGAGCTGTAGGTACCAGTGAGATAGCATTGCAGACGGAAGGCACAGGGCTCTCCAAAGGTTTCCTGTCAAAGTCCTTACTATGGGCTTAAAGGAAGACGAGATATTGTCTCTGTCCCTCTGCCTCCTCCCTCCCTTCTCTTCCCATTCATGCCCAGCGCACTGCACTTTGAATCACTGGCTGTCTTGCCATCTCTCTTTTTTTTTAAATTTTTAAAGTTTATTTATTTATTTTGAGAAGAGAGAGAGAGAGAGAGAGAGAGAGAGAGAGAGAGAGAGAGACAGTGCATGCATGCATGAACAGGGGAGAGGCAAAGAGAGAGGGAGAGAGAGAACATTCCTCTCTTTCAAACCATTACACGTTCTGTTTTCTTTGCATGGAATGTTCTTTCCCGATTCACGAGCTCACTTAATTCCAGGCTCACCTCCTGACTGACATTCACAGAGGATGTCCTCTCAGCCATCTGAGTGTCAGGAGCCTCCTCTGTGGTGGCGTCTTCTGACGGGCATTCACATGAGACACAAATATCTCCACTGTCTGTTTCATCCCGACAGGTCCATCCACATACCTCTCCGCTGTTGGCAGTCTTGTTCTTTCCCAACCATTAGCACCTGCTCACGAATTAGCATAGGTCTGCACCTCGGGCACCTCTGACTCCAGATACTGTGTGAGCCAGATGCGCTGCTTGGAGTCTGCCCACTGCCGGAGTGTCCCCCCACCTCTGTCCTTCAGGGCCCCCCGAGTGGGCTGCTCTGTTTCAGCGTCCACCTTCAGAGGGTGTCGGGATCTTGTGAGGACCCATTTGTAAACGGTGCTCAGGTTCATTCCTCGTCGGCTGGCTGGTAGTCAGCAAAACCCTGGGATGGCACAGGCATGGCTTCAATGCAAGAAGGCACCACAACGGGCGTTGGTGCCGGATGGGTCTGTGCACCTGCTCGTGCTGCCCGTGCCGGACACACCTGCCCGAACCCAGTCCTTATATCCATTTCCACTTAACAGTCAGCTGCTGCTGTGCACAGCCAGCCATGCTAGGTCAGCGGATAACACCGAGCTGACTGTGGAGAGTCTGTAGGTGGGATGGCGGGCATCGGCACGCTGTGCGATCCTTCGGGGTGGTATGGCCTCACTTCCTCAGGACGTCTGTCCGCTGTTGGTAAACCCAGCATGAACTCGGGCCGGAAGCCACTCCTTCGGATCCTGAAAAGGACCAACAAGAAGTTCTCCCCAGAGCTGCACAAGCAGGTGTCTGAGAACTTGTCCCTGGTGAAAACTCTGCATTACAAAGAATTTTCTTGCTGTTGAAGTATAACCCGTATCACGTCAGACCCGTGTTGCAATGCTGCAGGCACTTCCCAATACCAGCCACGGGGTGTGCAAGCTTCCCGACACGACCTCGGCACCCCAGTCCACACCCCCACTCATGCGTCCCCTCCCCCTGCTATGTGCTGTCTGGCACTGTCTTGGAGGGGACAGGTGGAAACATAAGGAATTAGAGTGCCAGGAGGCGAGCGTGTTGTCTCCAAGAGTGGCTTGGAGTGGGGTCCCGGGGAGAAAGGGTCAGCTCCGGGCTGGAGACCAACAGGAGGCCCTGGGCAGGGGTGTCATGAAAGAGAGGGGTGGGACAGTGCAGGGGCCGGTGGAATCAGAGTGGGGCACAAGGAGCTGTAAATTGGGGGGTCCGCCAGTGGGATGCCTGGGGGACTCCTGTCTGCGTGAGCCCGGTGCTGGGCAGTCCCCAGAAAATGGTGAATAGGAACGACGTGACCCCCTCCGGCCGGCAAGAGGGCCATGCCTTGTAAAAATCGCCGAGTGCGGGGGTGGAGCCACCTGGGGCGTTTGGAAGTGAACGACTCCGGAGAAGTGGCAGTAATTTGGAAGCAGCGGGATTTAGGTTTGAAATCTGGCTCGGCCACCGACCAGCTCTGTCATCCTGGCAGGTGCTTGCGAGCTCCTCTCCTGGACGCCCTCGGGGATAATGCCTACTGGTAGGGTGGCGGGGAGGGCTCGGGGAGCCACTGCACGTCCTGCATCTGGCTCGGGCGCTGCATTGACAATAATGCCTCCGTTCTGCGGCCGTGTGAGAGCCACTCTTATGATTTGTGACAGGATGTGAGCCTGCTCTCTTTGCAGGGAGTCAGATCTGCACATGGGGTGGGGGGGGTAGTTAAAAATAGAGAGAAAAAAATAACTTACCTCTGATGGGAACTCATCAACCTTCTTTGGAATCAGCCCGTGCTTGCGTCAGAGGGCCCGGTAGGTGCCCAGGTGGACGCAGGGTGTGGGAGGTCCCGTGGGCAGGGCAGAGGGGTGGGCGGAGCTCAGCCTGCCCCTCAGAAGATGGGCTGGAGGCTCAGTCTCCAGGGATAAAAGGTCTTTTCCAGGTCGAGATGGGAAACACGTCCCTCACAAAGGGCAGGAGAAAGTCTGTCATCAGTTCAGTCTTTCCTGAGACCTGAGGTCTGGCTGCAAAATTTGGAGACTGAGGGCTGGGTGGCAGACAGTCCTGTTAGACTGTCCTGATTTGTACCCTTTGATATGAGTGTGATTTGCAGGGACGTGTGGCCGGAGAATCTGTTCCAATCAGTTCGGATACTTTGGCCACCGAGAGATTGTCCACAGAGGGGCGTGTGTGATCGTTAAACTGAAGTTTGACGTAAATCTTCCGGGGGGCAGATGGGGGAGAGTCTAGGTGGAGATGGGCAGGTGGGGCCTCGGTTGCCTGGACCCTCCCTCGCGGCCTCTGGTTCTCAGCAGCTCCGTCCGAGAGGGACCGTCCCGCCACACAGGCCCGAAGCCGCCACCTTGACGGGCGGGCCAGCAGGTGCGTTTGTGAGGCGTTGACAGAAAGACGCCCACTCCAGCTTCTTCCTGAAGGAGCGGAGGAAACAGAATCTTCTGTTTCTGCTCAAAGACTTCCAAAGCTGCACGTTCTCATCCTAAATGCCCCTGAGTGATGCCCGCCCGGGAGGAGCAAACGAGGAATCTGCTTTTTTTCTGAGCAGGGGCAGAGGAGCGCCCATTAATAACGGCACAGCATTGAGGATAACACCCCTTCCTGGCGGCTCCAATCGCTGGGCAACTGGTTGGAAACAGGTTGTCAGTCTCCTCCCAGAAGGAGTGCGATTTTGCTGGGTTTGTGCCCGTCTAGGCAGGGGCTCCGGCAGGGGGGCACTAGACCCTGCCCTCCTTCTCTGGGCCCCATCCCAGCGTGGGGACTCAAAGGGAGGAGAGGGAGTCGTCGTCCCTGCAGGGTCAGGATGGGCCCTGAACTCCAGTAGTTAGTTCTGGGTGACTCAGGACTTGGGGGGCAAATCCCTATAAGGTGAGCACAGTTAGGTCCTGGCAGGAGTGGCACACATCCGGGTTGCCTTTAGGGGCAAAACCTGGGTGAGGAAACTCGAATTACTTGCTGGACTGCTCGGTGAAGGCAGACGGGGGCTCCCAGGGAGGTGGGCTGGGTGCGGGCAGGGCCGGCGGGGCTCCGGGCCAGGGTGAGGGCAGGCTGCCCAGTGAGGGTGTGTGGACCCCGGCCAGGCAGTGTGTGCCCAGTGGACCCAGGAGGTTTTGGGCAGAACTTCAGGTCACCGTGGCTCCGCAATGAGCTTCCCTGGATGCAGGAGGTGAGGGTCATGCTTCCAGATGGTTCCGGGCCCATCGCTATGTGTTTCCATGTTTGATGGTTCATCGTTGCCACGGTGCTTCAGCGTGGACATTTTTAATCTGTCTTTGGAGAGCTTATACGAATTATATATATATATATATATATATATATATATATATACACTAATCTCTCTTTGGAGACAAGGCAACCGAGGGAAATAGGAGGTAACATCAAAGACACCTCTTTGCACACCCCCAGCTGGAATGTTCTCTCTGTGTCTGTGTCTCTGTCTGTGTCTGTCTGTCTCTCTGAACTCCCCAGGCGTTTGTACAGACATCGCATTAGAGTCTTTTTCCATTCAGCGGGGCCTGGGTGGTTCAGTCGATTAGGTGTCCAACTCGGTTTCAGCTCATGTCTTGATCTCATGGTTTGCGAGTCTGAGCCCTCCCTGTTGGGCTCTGAGATGACGGTGTGCAGCCTGCTTGGGATCCTCTCTCCCTCTCTCTCTGTCCCTCCCCAACTTGCACTGTGTCTGTCTTTCTCAAAATAAATAAATAAACTTAAAAAAAGAGACTTTTTCCATGTGGCCCTGAGAAGGACCACAGCTCAGTGGTTCTGGATCCGACTGTGTCCCCCAGACTGTTCTGCAGAGCGGGTCACTGGGCTCAGGCACACGCTCCCTCCCCTCTCCCAGTGCTTAGCATGGCAGAAACATACTACCAACCTTTCTTCTAAAGGAATCTCCACCTTTTTTTTTTAATGTTTATTTTTGAGACAGAGAGAGAGACAGAGCGTGAGCAGGGGAGGGGCAGAGAGAGAGAGGGAGACACAGAATCCAAAGCAGCCTCCAGGCTCTGAGCTGTCAGCACAGAGCCCGACATGGGGCTCGAACTCACCAACCACGAGATCATGACCTGAGCCGAAGTCAGACGCTTAACTGACTGAGCCTCCAGGGGCCCCAGGAATCTCCACTTCTGAGTTTGTATTGACCGCTCTCGTCGGCTGTGTTGCCTGGAAGAGAATCACAGCCGTGGGGAAGTGTTTCTGGCCACTTCTCTGCACCTATGGACGAGGCGGAGGGCACATGACCTTGGACCTCAGCCGGGATTCTGGGACAGACAGGTTTCTGCGTGAGCCCAGGTCACATGCAAATGCACACCTTGCACAAACTCCTCGGGGCCGGAGGGCGGCGTTAATTCATGTGGGTCTTTATTCTGTGTCCCTGCAGGTGCACACAGAGTGGGATTTCGGGAAAGGCTACGTAGACCTCTGTGGTGTCGGTGTGGGGTCTCCAGAGCAGGTGATGGGCCGAGAGGCGCCCATCACCCTGTCCTCTGAGCCCATGCTTACCGACAGCACAGGCACAATTGTTCCACATCACAGTGTGAAAAGTATTTTTAAATGTACCGGGTGAGGAGTACAATTGTCATTCAGAAATAGTCTATTTTTCGCCTTGAAAGACTGCCTTGAACACGGTGAGTTATTTTCCTGATCTTTTTCAGTAAATCAGAGGTTTCACCGTCTTGTAAACCCCTGGGCTACAAAGTCTTGCCCGCTCCCTCGATATTGTTCTCTGTGATTTCGATGCTATCTTGTTACCAGCAGGCCTGACAGAGATGCATCGGGGATGGTTAGCCTCCCAGGTGAGATCAGATTGAACCCTCCTTATCACTTCATTGTCTGCTCATCACTCCCAGGAGCCGCTCTGTTGTGACACACTCAGGCTGTTGCTCTTAAAGAGAACGCTCTCTCTGCCCTGGAAATCTGACGGCTGGGGGTGGCTCCTTGGGGGTCACCCGCCCTTGACCAGAAGCAGGAGTGACCCCTCGCTCGTGGGGGTGCTTGTGCTTTGCTGGAGGCTTGTTTTTCTCCGGCCCTCGGGTTCCTAGGTGGGGACAGGACAGCTGTGGTGCCCGGGCAGGTGACAGCCAGAGTGGGGGGGAATTGAGGCAATAAATGAGTCCCCTGGGGTGCCCATTGAATCCTTTAATTTCCTGATGCTGTGGCCTCTTTCTGGGTGAGGGACTCCCAGGCTTTGGAGCTGGTCCGAGGAGGACGCAGACCCTACAGCAAGGCCGTGAGCGTTTTGCCCCCCTTCTGTCTCCCATGTCCTGTGCGCCGACCTGCTCTTGTTGGGACGGGGACACAGGAAGGATGTGGGGGTGACTCGGAGATGTGTCATGGCTGCCTCGTGCTCTGGACACTTTGGGAAACAGCAGAGTCCAGCAGAAACTGCTGACAAGTTGGGGTCTGGCAGATTTCAGTTCAAGTCCCAACTCCACCACCTATGGGGGTCAATGGCCGTCTAGAACTGGACCCTCCCTGAGTCCCAGCCGCCTTATCTAAGAAAGAGTGATAATCGTACAATAAGAGTTAGTGACATTTAGACTCAGGAAGCACTTCTGTGTGCCCGCGGGGCCGCCGGGAGGGCTCGGACCACCTAACAGCCATCCTGGGGGTGACGTGGCTCCACTCCATTTGACAGCTGAAGCTCAGGTCTGCGTGGGCATGGCCAGCAGGTGGCCGAATGGGGGGGAAGCCAGGGTCTGCCCTGGGGCCAGCAGCACTTGCCACCCACGGGCCAGGCAGACTGTAACAGGGTGTCGAGTGTGTGTGTGTGTGTGTGAGAGCTACCTATGTGCCGTGAAGAGCAACGAGGGCAGCCTCTCAAACTCCAGGATGTTCAGTTCACAAACCACCCCCCGGGAATCATGTGTGAACACTGAATGTGGGGCTCGGGCCGGGAGTGTCTGAGGCTCAGCATTTCCAACCCACGTGCAGTGGGAGATGCTGTGAGGACCACGCTGTGTGGAGCAGATCAAGAGACTTTCTGTGAGCAGGTGTCATCCAGAGCTCACAGAAATCCCTAGGGGGCGGGACCACTGGGAGGAATGGACCATCTGCATGGTTTTGTTCCTCTGTCCCTGGTGCTGAATCCCTGCTAGTTGCTGAGTTCCTTCACTCCTGGGGGGATTGTCACCCTTTGGGAGGGTCCCAGCAGGGCATGGGGCCCGGGGGGTGGGGTGGGCAGGAAGTGGGCAAGCTGGACTCCCCAGCTCCCTCCTACTCAGCTGTCATCAGAGCCCCAGAGTTGGGGCTCCCGCTTCTCATGCTCAGGACACAGAGAGGACCCACAGAGGCTGGAGTGATGTCCCAAACTGCAGAGTCCTGGTTGGATGCCTGAGATGCCACCCGGCCACCCTGCCACCCTGTGAGGCCGCTGCTTCTGGCCGGGGGGACATCGAGCAGCCAGGGAGGCTTTCTGTGTGCCAGCAAATGCCAGGCGGGGAGACAGGCTCTGTCCCCATTTCTGGAAGCTCCTTCTCTCCTGCCCCCCAGCCCCTCTCTGTTGGATCGCTGCTCTGCTTTCTGGCTCTTCCTGAATTGTAAGTCTGGGCATCTTAAGTCCAGCTCAGTCCCCTACAACAGCTTTCCGGGAGTGTGACGTGTTCCAACCACATTGGCCGGGGCTGAGCCCCGCCCCTCCCTGCCACTTTGGCCAGCTCAGCCTCACGTGGCACCCCACCTCCTGCTCCCCCCACCCCTCAGTTTGGTCCCTTCCAGAATGATCTGCCTGTGGTTCCTTGTGCATTCCAGCCTCTGTGGCTTTCTCCCATGACTTCTGTCCTTGCTGTCCCTCACCATTCATCACTGGGCCGTCTCCTGTCCTGCGAGCCGCTCAGGAGCAAGCTTTTCCTGAGCAGTTCCTAGGGGCCATGCCCTGAGCTGACACTTGGGATGCAGTGGGGTCAGTGCCCACTGGCCTCAGGGCTCTGGATCTCCCAGCCCACTGTCCCCACACCAGGCCAGCCGCACCTGCATCCCTCTAGGCAGAGACTTAGCCTGTGGCTTGGGAGGCCTCCAGGAGAATCCCTGCATTCTGTGCAGGGCCGAGCCATGTGTGTGGCTGGCCCTGGGGAGAGGGCAGCCTGGGAGAATGGCCAGGACCTGTCCCCCAGGGGAAGGGGACATTTTGCAAGGGGAGCCGTGTGTGTGTGTGTGTGTGTGTGAGTGAGTGTGTGTAAACGTGTCTGTGTGTGGGTACATGTGTGCATGTGGGCCCTGTCCTCCCAGCACCTGTGGTGGAGAAGGGGGAAAACGTTCCAGGAACTTACAAGTGTCTTTCTTCGTTTCCTGCTCTGCTGTCTAAGGTTCAGTCACATCCATGCCCAAGGAGAGAGCGCGTCCCGCCTGCCCTCCTCCCTCCCGCCTGCCCTCTTTCCTGCCCGCGTGCTGTGTTTCGTAGTCTGGCGCTTTACGTGTTGCCATTGCTTGTGTATCCAACCAGACGCACTTCCTGTGCTTCCCCCGTTCTCCTTAACTGTGATTTATATGAACTTAACGCGTTTCCATCACAGCATTTACACCGGGAAGCCATAAACCTCAGAAAGTAACTTTGTCTCAGGACACACTACATGCACACACCTACAGACGTGCGCACATGCACAAACACGTACACACATGCACACAGAAACCCATGCACATGCACGTGCACACACTTACACATGCAAACACACAAACATGCACACACACCATACACACATGTGCACACAGAAACGCACACATACACATAAATGCACACGTGTGCACACTCACACATGTGCACACACATATGCTCACATATACACACGTGCACATACCCACCCCCCCAGCCCCCCAGGCCCCGTTGGATCCCAGAGCCGCTTCTGCGGGGGCTGAAGCCTTGCTCCCTGGCCCGGGCAGAGGCAGGGGCGAGGTTGGCCTCGTTTCCCCAACTGAGGGTGAGTCTCTGAGCTGACCTGCAAGGGCACCGCGGGGCGGGAGTCTCCCTGCCAGGACCCTGCTGTGTTCTCTGCCCAGACGGGAGGCGGGATCGATGGCTTCCAGCTGACAAAGGGTCCAGCCTTTTCCCTTTCAGTTCCTTGAGCACTGTTCGTGCACCTTCGGGGGAAATAACACTTCTGTCCACACAGAAGATTAGAGGGGACGTTAGCCGAGGGACCAGGAGATGCAGCAGGTCAACCTTATTGTCCCCCTCCCCTAGCACCGACCGCCTCTTTGCAGGGGAGGGAACAGGCCCACGAGGCCTCGTGTTTTCTCGCTCCCGCACCGCTGACTGCTGCGTGGCATCTCAGGGCAGGACCCAGGTCCGTGCTGCTCCGGGGCCCCTGCCCTTCCAGTCTGTGTCTTCTTAGCCTCTCGTGCAGGGCCTGGTGCCAGCTTTTCCTCCAGCCTTCCACCTGGCGGGTGCTCCAGAGAGAGCCTGGCTGGGGGGCTGTGGCCACTGGCTGGGTCCTGCCTCCCTGAGTCCACACTGGGCTGCCTCGCTCCCAAGACACTCCAGCAACCTGCCAGAAGGGCCTCTCCTCCAAGCACCTGCTCTCTCACCTTCGGGACACTGGGCACTGTCATGTGTGACCTGCTTTCGTGTGCATTTATTAGCCCCCACTGTCTGTACTGTGAGCTCCCAATGCCTGCAGACCTTGGTGGGGCCACTATGAGCAAATGAGCCAATATATGTGTATCCCTCAAGTTCTCCAGAGAAACAGAGGCACGGGAATGTATACGTGTACGTACGTATGTGTATACACATATTGAGATTGAGAGGGATTTATTTTAAGCGATTGGTTCATGTGATTGCAGGGCTGGAAAGTCTCAGATTTGAGGGCAGGAGAGCAGACTGAATGCTAGGTGGGGTTCTGTGTTCAGCCTAGAGGAAGTTAGTTCTTTCTTCAGGGTACTTCAGTCTTTCCTCTTAGCCTTCAACTGATTAGATGAGGCCCACCCACATTATGGAAGGTAATCAGTTTCACTGAAAGTCTACTGATTATAGATATAAATCACAACTGAAAAACACCATTACAACCACATCTAGGCAGGTGTGTGACCACACCGATGGGCACCATGGCCCAGGCAAGTTGACACATAAAATGAACCATCACAGTATATACAAAACCCTTACAACAGTGCCTGGCTAACAGGGCGCTCAATACTTGGAGTGATTTTTGTTAGCTATCACCAAGTGAGTGCTCATTGCCTACTGAATTGTTTAAGGGATTCAACAGACTCTAAAAGTATTCAAGGAATTCGGTCACTGACACGGAGAACCTAACACAAACCGTACGCACTGTTTCATAGTATTTGAAGGCATTCAAAGTCCTTCCAAGCAGCAGGAATTTTTCTGGATTAAGCATTCACTAAGGTCCCTCCTGGTTCTGATTTCTATGATGGTATTTTATTAGGCTTTTTAGGCTAAAATGGCTTTTTTTTTTTTTTTTTGGTAATAAGAAAAGTAAAGTCTAGAAACTGATTAGATGATAAGCACACTTGAGAATTTCTAGCTGCAACACTATATACTATATGCTTTCATTGGAAAGCGCTGAGTCACCTGGCTGGAGGGTCATCCTCATAACCACTTGGACACATTCTCTGTGACGGCAAGTGGAGAGAGTTGCCTAGAGAAATCCTCATTCTCTGTGATGCACCTCTCACGGAGTTTGTGCTTCCATAAAGATAAAGGAACTACCAGTGAAATGTGCGGGCAGTTTCATGATCTTGTCTTTTCTGTTTCCAGGCTCGTTAAAATGTTGAGAAAAAAATCACCAATATTGATATATTTCATATATATTGTTTCTCTCTTATTTGTTTGGAGAAAACACTTCTTCTTCCCTAAACCGAATATTGTGTGGGTAAATCTCTACACCTGACTTGTACTAAGGAAGTACAACGCTGACATGCTCCAGAATCGTGTTTCTCTGCATGAGCTGTGCACGGCACTTGGAAGCTGGTGTGTTAGAAGGAGACGTTTCTAACCAGTCAGATGGGCCTTCAGAAAACACGAAGCCATTGGAACTACTCATTATTGTGGGGACTGCACTACTTAGAAGAAACCAATGCTTGCTAGCTTTAACAAAATGTGATCAAATGTTTTTTACGAGTCCTTTGTGCGAATTTCCCAAATATACCTCATGCATTTGAATAACTTCAAACAATGTGGCTTCGTTCAGGGTGAGGCAGGATGGCATCCCCATGACTCTAAGACTCCCTTTTGTTGGATGGAAATCCACTGTTACATTCTGGGAGGAAGGCGTCTCTGTTTGTGGTAGTTGCGCAGAAATGAGCGGGCTCCCACATCCTTTTGGAACACGGGTCAGAGAGTGAGTAAAACCAGTGAGGAGTGTTCCCAGTAAGGCTTGGCCTGAAGAGATTTGAAATCCCTAAAAACTACATATTTGTGTTAAGAAATGGTTGGATTTTACGCCGTGCACATTGTGCATTTTGCAAATAATTATGTTATGACTGCTGAGGATGTGTGGGATACGTCTGATCCCCTAAAGCAGGCCCTGTGGTTTTTTATGTGTTCATTTTACCATTTGCTAGTACATGCGCACATGAGAAATCTCAAATCATTGTTTGAAAGAGCTGAGACTGCTTAAAAGCAAAGTATAGAAGATATCTATCTGTCACCTAATTATCTGCACTTATATTTCCATAGAAATTCTTTTTTAAATTTCTTTAAATTTATTTTTGAGACAGAGGGGACAGAGGCAGGGGAGGGATGGGCGGAGGGAGCACAGAATCTGAAGCACAGAGCCCAGTGTGGGGCTTGAACTCATGAACCGTGACATTATGACCTGAGCTGAAGTCGGATGCTCAGCTGAGCTGCCCGGGCGCCCCTCCATGAAATTCTGAAGATGAATGCCGGGAGAAGCACTCTCGTAGGCGAAGCGAGGGAGTTGCTCCCTCAGGCTCCTGGAGAGGACTGGACGGGAGCCGGGATTAAGCTCTGCTGTTGGGACTCTGCCTCATCACCTGTAACCTTGCTTCTCTCTGGGATCGGGGAGGAAGGTCAACCTGTGTCTCGGGGGTGTTCACTACGCATGCCCTGGGAGGAAGGCGCCCTGACGACTGACCTGGCACAGGGCCCCAGCACCCATCCATCGGGCGCTGGGTGGGCAGGTGACACTCTAATTCAGTCCTGGCAGACTGGCCAAGAATGGGGGAGGCCCAGTCACAAAAGCAAGGCTCCTGTCGTGAAGAGGTGGGCAGGGGTTGTTGGACAAAGCAAACAGCCTGAGTCCCTTTCCCTGTCATTTCCTGAGCCCACGCAGGTGCTCTATGGCGAGCCGCGGGCTCAAGCCGGACATCCGGAGGCACAGAACACAGGGCGACACAGCCTCGCCGTTTGGGGTTCTGCCGCCTAAGGGCAGCTGTGATTTTAGCGGGCTCGTGAGCACACACAGGAGTGAGGGAGAGGGCACGAGACACCGGAGGGAGCTGGGCGGTCTCCTTGAGGAGAGGGTCCTCACTGCTCCGGCCTTCGGGCTGGACGGAGCTCTGGTGGGTGAGGGCACAGGTGTGTCAGGTGGGGAGGCGGCACCGTGGTAACAGACACATGAAGAAACCTTGAGCAACCACACAAGGAAAACGCAAGCCGCTCCCGTCGTAGACCCCAGGTGGCTGGTGGGCAGGGGCCAGGGCACCTTCTCTATGGGGCCACCAGGGACTTGCCCTCCTTCGGTCACTGGGGACGATGCCGTTCTCCGTGTGTGGGCTCCAAAGGTGCCACGGAAGAGCCGGAGAGAAGAGGAAGGACGTGGAGTTGTTGTGTGAAGCAGGCCGTGCAAACCTCACTGTTTGCCCCGTTGGCCAGTGGTAACCCCCCGGCCCCACGTGCATACACAGGGGTGTCAGTGCAGGCCCCCTGTGGGCCCAGAGGCAGATATCGAACCTATGGCAAACGTACGGCATCATCTTCAGAAGGTAAGGAAGATCAGGGCTGCACACACAGCAAGTTTGGCAGACTCGGAGGACAAATGAGCCGGGGGACAGGTGAACCGCTGTGGGGCGTGGCCTCCTGGCCCCCGTGGGAGGGGGACGGACACACAGGGGCGGGCACACAGGTTCCCTCTGGCCCCCCCTGAGCACAGAGAACAGAGGGATAGAGGTGAGGAAGGCTGGTTCATGTGGGCCTGGGCGGGGTTGGAAAGGGTGAGGTTAGAAGGTCTCCTAAGAGAACAGGGCCCAGGGCTTGGGGTGTCCACAGAGGCAGAGAAATAGTCCCAACTTGGGAGGCAGTTTGGGAGCTGGGATCTGCCGGGAAAGAGCAGCCGAAGTAATGCATCCAAGTCCGAAAGCCCCAAGAAGTCACAAAATAATTACAAGGAAGATATTTGGGGGGAGGTTGCTGGCTAGGAGCGACAGCCCTGGGCAGAGACTGGAGAAGGTGCTGGATTCCCCAGGCCTCCGGCCGCGTGCGTCGCTGCGTCCGCCTCCTGAGGGCTCTTTCTCAGGTGCTCGGTCTTCGCCATGACTCAGACCCCGATCTGTGTCCCACTGACTCCCCCGTGTCCCTGTCGGCCGGAGCTCTCCCTGCGAGCTCCAAACAGGTGTTTGCGGCTGCCTGCTGGGAAACTCCACTTGGACATCTCCCAAGCAGCTGCTTTGGCTCAGTCTGTCACCTCAGTCTGTCAGGTAGCTCAGGAACCTCCTTGCAGCCCTGTGCTTTCCTTCCTGAGAGAAGACCCCCACCAACCCAGTCGCTCATGCAAGAAACTTGAGTGTTTTCACAGCAGGCTTCCTTCAAGTCCCAGAATCAGTCACTGAGCTCTGCCGGTCCTTCCTTCGTAACCCTTTCTGGAACCTTCTTTCGTCTCTACCACCACTGCCACTGCCTTGGTCTCAGTCACCAGGGTTCCTCACCTGGGCTCCTACTCACCCAGGCTGCTTCTAATCTGGGCTCCTACTCACCTGGGCTCCTACTCACCTGGGCTTCTACTCACCTGGGCTTCAACTCACCTGGGCTCCTACTGACCTGGGCTTCTACTCTCCTGGGCTCCTACTCACCTGGGCTCTTACTCACCTGGGCTCCTACTCACCTGGGCTTCTACTCTCCTGGGCTCCTACTCACCTGGGCTCCTACTCACCTGGGCTCCTACTCACCTGGGCTCCTACTCTCCTGGGCTCCTACTCACCTGGGCTCCTACTCACCTGGGCTCCTACTCACCTGGGCTTCTACTCACCTGGGCTTCTACTCACCTGGGCTTCAACTCACCTGGGCTGTTTATTGCCTCAACTCCTGCTCTCCTCCGGTGTAGTTTCCACAAAACAACTAGAATGATCTTTAAAAACTACCATGTAACAACTCTGAGGGCACTATAATCCCTTCAGGGCTTCTCATTCCTTGTCAGTTAAATTTCAAACTCGTAATCTGGCCCCAACTGAACGCTCCTTCGCTTTGCTTTGGGTTTTCTTCCTGACTGACCTTCCCTTCCTCTGACCGAGTGGCTCCTCCCACCCCCCACCCCTACCCCCTAGGCATGCCAGCCACCTGCATGTAAAGGACCCTGCCACTCTTCAGGCCTGTAACAGGACTCAGCTGCAATGTTCCCCTCCTCCCAGAAAGCTATCTCTGACCTCAGGCCAAGATGGACCCTCTAGCCTGGTCCTTTTTGTCATCAACTTAGATGACCGCCACTTAAAGCTGTGGGTGTAAGTTTTGATAGAAGACTTTCCTTTGCATGGATGGTAAACTCTGTAGGGACAGGGACCTTATGCAACTTTTGTTATCAGTTAACTTTAGAGTTTAAGACCATGATTGTGTGTGAGAGTGTTTAGTGTGCACTGTTTATTTCGTATTTGAGGTCCTAAAAATAGGACCTTATGGAGATATCATCGGGGCTGGAAAGCCTGCGACTCACCTGCGTGGGACCTCCCAGAGTGCCCAAGACCGTATTTCCAAATCCAAATCTCTTCATTGTGTTGCGACGTGTCATCTTTTGGGGCTGTCTGATGACCCGTGGGAGGCAGTGAGCCAGGGGTATCAATGAGGAACTGAAGCCAGATTGCCTCAGGCCAGGTCCTTGCTCACAGGTCCCTGCACACACTACTGGCTGTGTGACCTTAAGGATACTTCTTAACTTCTCTGGGCCTCATTTTCTTTACATGTAAAATGGGGGTAACGGCAGTATCTACACCATAGGTTTGCTGTGAAGAGGAGATTAACTAATTGGCATAAAGTATTTAGAGGGAAACTTGACATGCTAGTCGGCTAATAGATGTTAGTTTCACTGCTGTTGTAGTAATTATCATGATTAATATTACTATGATCCCTACCAAACTTACAAATAACTGTGTAAATCAGAATGCCAGTGTATTACATCACAATGAGAGATACAACTGGAAAAGTAAGCTGGAAAAATCAATATCTCTTGTCTGCATGAAGGTAAATCACAGTAGTAAAATTTAATTCGAGGTTTTGATTTTGAAATAGTGTCGTTAAAAATTACTAGAAGTCATCGTCACTGTAATAGTGTTTTTTTTTTTGGTTTGTTTTGTTTTTTTTTTAATGGTTTCAATCCTATTTTGGTTGCTACTGAACACCCTTCTGGACAGAGTTCTCTGAACCAAAGCACTGTCCCTTCTCTGATATCACTGTCACAGACCCAAGGAGTGGGGGAAGAAACCCACCTCCAGCTGTGGCAGAGTAGTGTCCCTTCCACCAAGAAAGCTTGAAAGTATGGATGAAATTGAAAAGAAAAATGTTGGAAAGTGTTGGACAGACAGATCTGAGGGGCTCAGGTCCCAGAGAGAAAGGATGTTTAGACAAGTAAAGGTAACACTTGGGAGGATTTTCCCCCAGGACATTTGCCCAATGTGAAACCTCGGAGTCGTGACCTCAGAAGGACTGAGGGCTGACCGGAGGTCACACCATGTTGGCATTTAGAACTAGGCGCTGAGGACGCTCCCGGAGCGAAAGACCCTGAGAGACAGCCCGGGCTGTCGGCTGACCTTGAAGGTCTATCACCTAGCTCAGGAGGCCCCAGGGGTGGCCTTGGTGATAAAAAGTTTGAACTTCGCCTCGGAGCAGGCCACGTGTTCTGCCTCTATTCACATTGCCGGTGAGGCAGGATAAAGTGAAACCTTTCTAGGGGAAGTTAACATGGTACCACATCTGTAAATTTTCACCTGCATGGCTAAGACCAACTTAAAAACCAGTAGGCATATCAGGACAAAGAAACTAGAGAAAAAACGGACAGTACAATCAGACCCACAGGTGACCCACGTGTTGGAGATATCAGGTGGATTTAAATTAACCCAGGGTAGAATGAAAGAACACAAGGTGTCAAGAAAATACTTTGCAGGGAGAGTTAGGAACCAGAGTCTTGTTTCAGCCTTGCTTTCCATTAGACTTATGAAGGTGGGCAAGCTAGTTACACTCTAAAAGCTCCAGTTACTTACTAGTAAACGATAGAGGACAGCCTTTCACCTTCCTGGGGGGTGGGGATAAAGGGAGATCATGGGAAGACACCCTCCACACAGAAGTTACTGCTGGTGTTGCTACCTGGGGGTCCTCTGGGCATCTTTGGGCTCACGAATGATTCACTAGCACCTGCTTTGAAGTTAAGCCTCACTATCCCGGCTGAACACCTGATACAGTCTTGTCTGGTCTACACTGTGGGCACATAATAAAGGTTTATAGGTGAACCAATTTTGATACGAGAACTCCTACTTTCTTATCTCCAGCTCAGGTTCCCTCTTTTTTGGTTCTACCATTTTATTTATATGTTTACGTACTCGTTTATTTATTTTGATTGGGCATCTTTATCCAAGTGCATATTGGTAATGAATATGAAACATCATTTTGATGATTCTAAAACCTTTTTAAAAATTCCCTCTTTTGAGGGAAAGAGTTACGAAATGCGTGGATGAGAGTATCCTGTGTGTCAAAGCGAACACCCGAGACCCTCAGGTTAAGCTAGACATTCAGAGTCTGACTCTGGCCTCTGGTAGTTGTTGATTCAAAACAGATTCCCTATTTTTATGCGTTGTCCAAAGCTTCTGTGATAATTGGTTTTGTTTCTGAAGAGTTAAGCAAGGAGATGTGAATTGATACACTAGTATATCAACTCATTGGGTCTGAGGAGAAAGCAGAATTGAGTTGCAAATTTCAGAGAATTTCAAGAAGTAATTAAACCTTAAATCTACAATTTTTTTTCTCCTGTCAAATATCCACTAATTATTTTTGTGCTGGCAAATTACACATACTTCTATTCTGTTGGGGTTTGTCTCCAAGTTACTACCACTACTATTTTATTTGCAGATAGAACTCTTGTTTGTACCCGCCTTGAAGGATGCTTGAGTGTGGTGAGTTCAGAGGCCACGTGTATGGCACCAGTGTGGATGCTGTTTAAGTTCTTGATGAAAAGAAGTTCTGTGTGAAGGTCTTGGAACCTCAGATGGGTCTGGGGAGGCACCAAGTCCTGAGTGGTTGATCCTTTGGGATGTCTCGCCCAGGGAGGAAAGGAAATGCATACATATGACTAAGAAAGGCAGCTTTACTTTGTGATTGTACTGTTGTTCATAAAGTAGGCACTGTCCTCTTTGTCATGCCCCAGAACAAATACACTCTCCTGCATCATTAATATTAGACTTGGCCATCTGACTTCCTTGGCTTCTGGAATATGGATCAAGATGACATCGTGCCAGTTCCTAACAAAGGTTTTAAGAGACATTACCAACTCTCATGATGGCTTTGTGCTCTGCTCCACCCCCACCATGAGGATATCACAGCCCAGAGAATGTGTGATGTGATCCTCTGGCCCAGGTCCTGAAATTAGACAACATACCTAGAGCATACCTGAACCTCACCTCTGCCTGGAGCCAAGCTGCCAAGATATGAGCTGTTAGTGTTAAATAAATAAGTGCTGTTTCGAGCTGCTGAGATATTGAGGGGTTGTTTGTTAAGCAACGTTATTACAAAGGCAACTCCCTAACGCAGGTAGATTAAACAACAAACAGCACAGGTGGATTGCATGGTTGGAAGGGATAATCCTCACCTAACCCTGTGTACCAAATTTATAGGTGCATTAAATATGCAACATGCTTAAAGTAAACAAAATCATAAATAAAATATGGGTGCAAACGGTCAACTGATATCGGAGCAGATAAGGACCTCGTAGGAATAAACTGATGGAAGAAGTCAAAAATAGATTTGACTTTATACAACAATACTTACACTTCTGTAGATCGTGAAAAAAAAATCAGTAAAATTCCAATTTTCAAATCGTGGGAAAAATGTCTATGAAATAAGTTATCATTTAATCCACACTTTGTGGATGGAAAAATGAGGATTGGTGAGGTGAAGTAACTTGCACACGTGTGTGCACAGTGTGGATAGACACGAAACTAAAGCCCACACGGGGACACCAGAATTACCAGGTGACGGTATGGTAAGAAGCCCAGTACCTAAAGACTGGTCCTCGCCCCCTGGCCCTTTGGATCGAGCACAATTTCACACAGATTCCCAATGGGTTAGGCACTTTCTTTTGTCAAGGAGCCTACGTTATCATGCATTAAATTCCACGTACGCCATTACCTGCCCAGCACAAATCACATGGTTCCGAAATGTTATGTAGCTGAATAGTGAGATACGACTCCCAGGGTGGAAGGTACAAAGATTTGTTGTAGACAAACAGAGATTGAAAAACAAAACCTCGTGGAATTAAGTTTGAGGCTTAGATTGCTTAAGCACGGCAAGGACCATTCTGGAAATCTCATTGACTGTCATCCTAAACTCCATTTTCAACGGCGTCTAAACAAGATTCGTTAACAGCAAGTACACTTACGTTACCTCTGACTTGAACTGGATGAAATGTCCTCAACAGTGAAGCCGTGGGAGATATTAGTGGGCTATTTGAGAACCTTTCATACTGTGGTTGATGATTTTGGAAAACATGATGCAGAAAGCGTGGTTTTATTTTGTTTAGAGCTCCCATGGGGATGGAGAACGTGACACTGGCCCCCGGCCATCTGATTGGGGACCTGGTCCGTTTACCCTTCTATCTAAGGCAGACGACACATGGGCCAAGGCATATGGGGTCCATGAGATGAAGGGAAATGAGAAGGGTGGCAGACAGACTATAGGGTGGCCTGTGATCCTGCCTCCTGCTGTCCATGCCCTTGTACGACCCTTTCCCTCCGAGTGTGGGTGGGGTATGTGGGCGCCACCAGCAATGGGGCAAGGCAAGGTGATGGGACATTGCTCCCATGATTCTGACACATTAACTATGACTCTGATTTACTGGCACATTCTAGACACTCCGCTTGTTGGTGTGATGGTCTTAGTGGCCATGCCATGTGGGCAGGAGCTGCAGGTATCCTTTGTCAGCTGAGCGTGGTCTCCAGCTTACAGTCAGCAAGGGGCCATGACCCTGAGTCCTGCTGTAATGCAGAAATAAGTCCTCCAACCACCCAAGGGGCTGGAAGCAGACCATACATTACTTGAGACCCCAGACCTGGCAGATGCATTGACTGCAGCATTTTGAGATGCTCAGCATAACGCCCAGCTGGGTCACGCTGGACTCCTGATCTTTGGAGACCTTAAACTGGCAAGTGTGTGCTGCCTTGAGCCACAAAGTGTGTGGTACTTGATTCCACAGCAATGGGCCAAAGGGAGAGAAACAGGACCCTCCGCCAGCAAGGGAGGCAGGGGTGGGCCAGGCGTACCGGATGGCCTTCCCAGCAATGCTGGGACATGACCTATGTCCCAACGCTGGGACACCATGACCAATGAGACGCACAGTAGGACTCATTCTCCAACTGACCCACCATGACCAATGAGACGCACAGTAAGACTCATTCTCCAACTGACCCACCATGACCAACGGGATGCACAGTAGGACTCATTCTCCAACTGACCCACCATGACCAATGGGATGCACAGTAGGACTCATTCTCCAACTGACCTGCCGTGACCAATGGGAGGCACAGTAGGACTCACTCTCCAATTGACCCACCATGAACAACGGGACGCACAGTAGGACTCATTCTCCAACTGACCCACTGTGACCAATGGGACACACAGTGGGACTCATTGTCCAACTGACCCACTGTGACCAATGAGGCGCACAGTAGGACTCATTCTCCAACTCCACTCTGGTCAGGCATGTTCCACCCTTTTTGAGGTCATTCCAGAAGCTCCAGACTAACTTTCATGCTCACACCCCTGCTTGTATTTTTCTGATTTCATCTTGCCTTCAGAGATCACCTCTACTCTGGGGACCTGCATGTCTCCAGCCCAGACCTCCTCCCCAACCCCAGGACTCTATGACAGTGGGTCCACCCGGCTGTGATCTCCACTGGGACGACATGTGGTCAGGTAGGAGATATGGTAGCCTGACTGAGGCAGTGGCGGCTGAGTCACAGAGATTAGCATGTGGGTTGGTGGAGGCACAAATCACAATGCCCTCCCCACCTTGGGAGAGTGTTTTACCCAATCCTTCAAGGGCTGAACAGAACCAAAAAGGGAAGGAAAGGAGCATTTGCCCTCTTTTCCTCAGCATATCCTGAGCTATGCATCTCCTGGCCTTCGAGCTGTACCACCAGCCCTTCCTGTTTCCACGAGTGGGCAACAGATCGTGGGGTTTCTCAGCCTCCAAGATTGCTTGAATCCAGTCCTCATAATAAATCCCCCTCTAGATCTCTCTCTCTATCCTACTGGTTCTATTTCAGGTTCTCTGGAGAATGCTGACTCATACAGGGTTTGCTACCAAGAGTGATTCTAGAAGGATGGAATTTTAAGGATGAGCCTTTTTAAATTAATTCTGGGGTTTCTGGAACTGGCTCTGCAATGTGATTAAATATAAAGATGAGAATGACTCCATATCCCACAGTAAAGAGAGTTGTGATGGCCCATGGTGCGGACCAGTGATAGAGATACACCAGATAACTATACTGGGTGCTCCTAATCCACCACTTACAAGAAGCAAGGGACTGGGTGCCTCCACATACACTTTCAAATACTTTTGGAAAACTAACAGATTTAATGACACTGGTCAGTTGCTCCCTAACACTGTTGCCAGCAAATGTGGGGAAACAAAAGGAAGGGCTCAAGGGTCTGATTTCCCATGTCAAGCACAGGGTGAACCAATGAAAGCTTCTGTATGTGTTTTGAAGGAGATGCTTTGCTGTTGCAGGATCCAGGTAGCGTTTTGTGCAGAGGGTGACATGGCATGGTTTCTCCTTGTTAGAAGGGCTGCTGGTCTACCCAGAAAGGACCACAGGAAACCAGGTCAGAGTGTCTAGCTGTGGTTCAGGTAGGAGATGTGGTAGCCTGAGTGAGGCAGTAGTGGTTGAATTACAGGTGGAAGATTCTGGATCCATCATGAAGTGGGATTTCACAGTACTTGCCAATGGTCTTGGGGTGTGAAAGAAGTTACACCCGATTCCAGGGTTTCAATGTGAGCCGCTGGATGGATGGGATAGATTTGCCTTTTACTACTGTGGTGAAATAGTTTGGGGAAAATGTGTTGAGAGCCCCGTGCTGTCCAGAGTGAGTCTGAGATGGCCACATGTCGTCCCAGTGGAGATCACAGCCGGGTGGACCCACTGTCATAGAGTCCTGGGGTTGGGGAGGAGGTCTGGGCTGGAGACATGCAGGTCCCCAGAGTAGAGGTGATCTCTGAAGGCAAGATGAAATCAGAAAAATACAAGCAGGGGTGTGAGCATGAAAGTTAGTCTGGAGCTTCTGGAATGACCTCAAAAAGGGTGGAACATGCCTGACCAGAGTGGAGTTGGAGAATGAGTCCTACTGTGCGCCTCATTGGTCACAGTGGGTCAGTTGGACAATGAGTCCCACTGTGTGTCCCATTGGTCACAGTGGGTCAGTTGGAGAATGAGTCCTACTGTGCGTCCCGTTGTTCATGGTGGGTCAATTGGAGAGTGAGTCCTACTGTGCCTCCCATTGGTCACGGCAGGTCAGTTGGAGAATGAGTCCTATTGTGCATCCTGTTTTTCATGGAGGGTCAGTTGGAGAATGAGTCCTATCCTATTGTGCATCCCGTTGGTCATGGTGGGTCAGTTGGAGAATGAATCCTACTGTGTGTCCCGTTGGTCATGGCAGGTCAGTTGGAGAATGAGTCCTACTGTGCATCCTGTTGGTCATGGTGGGTCAGTTGGAGAATGAGTCCTATCCTATTGTGCATCCCATTGGTCATGGTGGGTCAGTTGGAGAATGAGTCCTACTGTGTGTCCCGTTGGTCATGGCGGGTCTCTGTCTCTGGGGGCGGGTGGAAGGGTGTGTCTGTGGACTGCCATCTTTGAAAATCTCTAGCCTCGATCTTATGTACCAGACATCACCCCTCCCCCCACAGCGACCTTCTTGCCAGGAGGAAGGTTTCGGGGGGCAGTCAGGAGCTCAGAGCTCAGAGGTTGTTGATCAAGGGAGGGATAGCGCCATCAGGCAGATGGAGGGGAAGCAAAGAGGAAAGATCCCCTTGGCACCAAGTGCCTCGCACAGCCTTACATCCGAGGGCACGTGTGTCTTTAAATCCCTGTCCTCAGATCAGTCCCCTGCTGCCTGCATGCTTCCCTTTTCAGTCAGTTACGGTCAGACGCGTCTGAAAATAGGCCGTGCTGACCAATCATGACTCTTACGTAAGATTTAGGACTGTCTCCGGCCCGCACCTGTCAGGTTGAAATGGAGCGGCTCCCGGGTGATGCATTTGCAGCCAAATGAGAGAAGACACCCTGGGAACAGGGAGAACTCACCTCCGTGGGTGGGGACTTGGTGCTCTGGCTATGCGGCCCCGGGGCTCACACGCGTCGCCCCCCAGGAGGCTCTGGTTAGTTGTTATGCCGCATCTCAGCTGCGAGGCCGTCTTGTGCCCCATCAGCTGCCAGGTCAGCAGCAAGGAGCACGACAGGGCAGACCCCCCCACCCCCCGCCGGGTCCTGCTGGGTGGGCTTGTTGGCCATACAGTGGGTCTCCCAGCCCCGTCCTGTCTGGGGCTCTGCCAGGGTCGTGGGGCGCCTCGCTCCTTCCGGCACCGGCTGGGCACCGACCAGGCAGGTGGGCCAGGACCACCTCCGTCCACACTGGAGTTCAGAGCCACATGATCGGCCCCGCCGGCTCGGCACTGACCTCTGCGCCTGTCCGTCCGTGCCCCCCGTGTCTTCCTGCAGCGGCCGCCGGACCCATCTGTCCCAGCGCAGTGCACGTCACGCTTGCACTTCCGGGCAGGGGACTCTGAATCCATTGTCTTCTCCGTGGCCGGACCCCCTCCACACCTGCTGGCCTCTACAACCTCAGTGTGCTCATCCTCTCCCAGCCTGCCTCCCGGCCACCTGGGCTCCCTGAGGGGCCCCGTCTCTGAGCCTTGGTGTTCTTTTCTCACTACTGGGGATGGCGGTGATTACCTTCCAGACTCTGGCGTGGCGCGGATTCGTGATGGCAGCTGTGGATGCTGCTTGGCATAGAGCAGGTGCTCACTGAGAGCCATGAGAGCCCGCCTAGCCTCCCTCTCTGCTGTACCTGGCTGCTTCCTTGTTTGTCCTTCAGGACTCGGCTTAGATGACTCCTCGTACAGGAAGCCCCCTCGGATTTCACGAGGCGGAAACGGGTGCCTCCCACAGCCGCCGTGCGTACTCTCGCACAGTCCTTGTTCCTTTGTTAACACGTCTGCCTTCTCGCCGCGGGTAGTTTGGGAGCGGGGGCGATTTCTTCTGACACTGTGTGGAGCACACAGATCAGTTGCAAACTTTGTGTGTTGAATGAGTGGAGGAAAGAAACAGAGGCGCCTGTGCGGCTCAGTCGGGTAGGTGCCCGACTCTTGGTTTCGGCTCAGGTCATGGTCTCACGGTTCGTGAGTTTGAGCCCCCGTCGGGCTCCGTGCTGCTGGTGCGGAGCCTGCCTGGGATTCTCCCTCTCTCTCCCTCTCTCTTGCTCTCTCTCAAAATAAATAAATAAACTTAAAGTATGTTAAGAACCAAACAAAAAAGAAACACAGCTAGCTGTCTCTGGTCTGATAGGTGGCTGGCTGGCTCACCGTCCTCAGCGACACGACTTCCTGAGGGTTTGTCCCCAAGTCTGGAAGTTGAGCACAGTTCCCTGGCCCCAGGTGTACCTGATTCCTACTGTAAGAAATATGCTAATAGCTGGTTTATCCACCAGGTGCTGGGGGCTTAATTTACCCAAAGACCTTTTAGAATGAGATAATTTGAGGTGACAGAATGGGGTTTCTGTATCTCGTCTGGGTGTTTCCTGCACTCCTTCGGCAAACATCTATAGAACATAAAATGTGGGTCTGTAGGGCGTGCAGCACAGAGTGGCTTTCCGGCGAATTTTCATGGGGCCCAACTCATTGCTGCGTCTACTGTTGACTTCCTTTGTCAACAGTACGTCAGTTAAGCGGCGGTTGGATAACAAGCCAGCCCCAAACACGGCGGCTTAAAAACAGCCATCGTGATTTCTCACACGTGGCCCTTTGATGTGCGCTGGTCGTGGCCGATTTTGGCGACGCTCCCTTAGGCACGCACCTGTGCTCGGCTGCGGGTGGCTGGAGGTGGCACGGTTCAGGGTGGACGTGGCTGGCGGTGCAGCTCGGCCCGGCAGGGTCTCGTCCCCAGCAGGGCTAGCCCTGTCCTCCAGATCCTAGGACACTCAGGGCAGGTGCGGCTGACCTCTGGAGACCAGGCAGGACACTGCACAAGGTCACAGCCGGAGCCTCTGATTCAAGGGGACCAGCCAGATTCCAAAGACTCCGGTCCTCAAGGAGACGGTCGGAGGGTCTGCGTGGTCACCCCGGAAGGAGACTAGAAAAGACAAAGAGGCGGGCGGAGACCAAGGCCGGGTGTCAGTGTTTCTGCCCGCATCGCTGCCGCCATCACGGGTTACCGGCAACCGACTTCATACCCTGTGCGGACCGGCCTCTCTTTCCGCTTCGCGGATCCTCACCACCCCCCCACCAGCCGCGCTCTCGGCAGGGACAGAGCCTGTGTCTTTCGTAAGAGGCTGAAAAGAGCCGCACGGGACATGTCACGCGGCGAGGTGGGTTCCTCCGTGGGAGCCCGCCCACCCCATCACGGTTTCTGGAATGCCCTGCCCTTGCAAAGGAGCACGGTTGTTAGACTTTTCAGTCCCCGTCGAAGGAGGTAAATATGGAGCTCGTGGGTCCACGTGCACTGGCTAAGAGGTCCCTCCTGTGGCGTCCACACAGCCATCAGCAGGACTGAGCATCCCTGAGTGCGCTTACCGTGAATCCTCGTCCCTTGCTTCGCCCCAAACGCCAATGACCTTGCCATCCCTCCTGCCTTCCGGCCTCCAGGACTGACCTCCACGGGTTCCGGGCCCGTGAGGCTCTGTCGTCCCCTCTGCTGACCCTCTCCCCCTGCTCTGTGTTCCCGAAACACTTTCTCTGGCCCTGGATTCCACTTTAGGGATCAGCACAACCCTCACACCCTGACCTCCTCTCTGAGCGTTGCTCAGAGCTGGCTCCCATCTGCGAGCCCCCCTCCCCGGTTCCCCTTGGCGGTCTGCACAGCCCCTCTGGCCCTGTCTCCTCACTACCCTCCCCTGCATGCCTCTCTCCATCCGTGCTCCTCTGCAAAGCACCAGGTCCGTTCCTGCCCCAGTGCCTTTGAACTGCAAGTCCTCTGCTGGGAGAGACCTTCCTTAGACACCTGCCCTCTTTCTCAGTGAGGACTCCCACCCCTTCTGCCTTTTTTGGCTTTGAAAACACTGATATGTAACTCACCTACCACAGAACTCACCATTTTGAAGTGTGAAATTCGGGATACTCTGGTACATTCGCAAGGTTTTACAGCCATCGGCACGGTCTCCTTCCAGAACATTTCCACCAGCCCAGAAAGTAACCATAGTCATCCGCAGCCACTCCCCACCCTGCCCTCTGCCAGCTCCTGGCATCCATTAATCGGTCCCATCCCCGTGGACACTTCACACACGTGGGATCGTTCATTACGCAGCCTTTGCGTCCGTCATTTTGCCCAGCTCGCTGCTCCCGGGGCCTCCCGTGCTGCTGCCCGCATCAGGGCATCACGCCCTTCTACGGCAGAATGGTGGCCCCTGGAAAGAGACGCCGCGTTTTCTGCCTCTGTTTGCCAGTCCATGGGCATTCGGGTCGCTCCCACTTTTTGGCTATTGTGAGTAATGCTGCTATCAGTGTTTGTGTTTAAGTCGTTATGGGAGCATATGTTTTCAGTTCCCGGGGGTGGAGATATATATACATACATATAGTAGTGTAATTTCTGGGTCACGCGGTAGCTCTGTGTTGATCATTTCCAGGAATCCCCACAGCTTGCCCCACGAGCAATACACACTCTTGCCAACACGTGCTGTTTCTTGGCGTGCGTGTGTGTGTGCGTGTGCAAGCAGGTGGGGGTGAGAAGTGTCATCTGTGACCTTGGTGACCACCCTGTGATGCGTGATGAACTCTCCCTAGCCCCTCTCCCGGATCGATTATTTCTTTTTTTTAACTTTTTAAAAATGTTTATTTATTTCTGAGAGAGACACAGAGACAAAACACAAACGAGGGGAAGGGCAGAGAGAGAGGGAGACAGAATCGGAAGCAGGCTCCAGGCTCTGAGCCGTCAGCACAGAGCCCGACGTGGGGCTCGAGCCCACGAACCATGAGACCGTGACCTGAACCGAAGTCGGACATTTAATGGATGGAGCCCCCCAGGCGCCCCCCAGATGGATGATTTCTTCAGAGTGCGAGTTACCCCCTTACTCCGCGGGTCTGCCCACCTGTCTGCCTGCACGCGTGTGTGCTCTTCATGTACGTGTGCACATGTACAACCCACACTACGTATGTTTGCTCTTCCCACCTTGTCCTTCCCACCCCGTTTCCCCTCCACCTCTCCTTCCATGGTCCAGCCACTGGGAGCCCATCCCTGCCCCCTCCAGCCTGTAAACTCCTTCTTGTCCTTTCCTGCTACAACCCAGCCTCGATGATGTGGGGTCGGAACAGGGGCGGAGGGAGGAGGCTTGACGTTGTTTGTAGATTAACTGCATCTGCCTGACCCGCTGTGGACAAAGCACCGGCCAGCGGAGAGTGGCCTCTAGGATCTTGACGACAAAGGGTGAATATGAGCTCACCTGGTCTAGGCAGGTACCCTGCAGTGGGCAGGTGTACTGGGCCCAAATGGGTGAGTGTGTCTTAAAGGAATTGAGGGGTACCTGTCTGGGGAACCCCTGAGAAAGGCAGAACAAGCACAGGTGATGCTGCGGAGATGGTTGGAGGGGAGAAGGTGTGGCCTGGCCAGGCTGGGAAGATGTAGGACTGCAGGTGAGCTCTTCCTACCAAGGCTTTCCACCAAGGCCACGGCCATCAGTCTTTCAGAACGTGGCTCTGAGCTCGGGCTGCCACCTCCTTGGGCCCCACGTGGGTCCTTGCAGTCACCATCGGACACCATTTCTCATTCCATCCTTGCATGTTATGACAAGGCAGAGACTCCCTCTTCTTTGGGTTTTTTACAAATTAAATTCATCTCTTGTGATTTATTGATTTTCTTAAAAGAAAAGTAAATCCATTTTTTTTTTGTTTTGTTTTTCCCAGCTTATTACCAGACACTTGGGTGTGGGACACACAGAGCAAGAATTCTGTTAAAAGTGTTCAGAAATGTTTCCAAATCAAAATCAATACCACGACACGGGTATATTGTTTAATGCTACAAAGGGAAAAATGTGCATAATTTCATCAAGACAAGCTGCCCGGTGACACCAGATGCAGGTGCTCAACTCTGGTTGCAGCAGGCACCCTAAACCACGAGGACTGGACAGGAGAAGCTCACGAAAAATCTTGTAAACGTCTCTGATGCAAAACCAAGCAGACTCAGCTGTGGATCTGGGTCGGAGCATTAGGCACACTCCTCCTGGACTCTCCCGCTGGCCACGCTATGGAAAAGGCACGGAATATGTGGGGAAGGGATCTCAAGACCCCAGACGGTCTACTCACCTTCAGCAGATGCTTCGGGAAAGACCTCCAGAATTCCGTGACACCATTGAATCAAGTTCATCGTTTCTCCCACTCTGGTCTTTTCTGGCTCAGTGTTAATGCAGTCGAAACCCAGAAGTGGGCAGGCGCAGGGACTTCCAGAAGACACTCTAGTCATAGTTATATAGTTTCCACTATGAGCAGGAAGGAGAACCCCTAACACAGAAGAAATTTAGACATCCCCCCATTTTCTTTCCTATTTTTAAATTCTCCATATTCCCAGTCCCCTGTCTCTTAAACCAGTGACTTGCAGGCAAGGTCAGCAGGCAGAAGCAAGAGTCCACAGGGGCCACAGCTTCAGGGAAGGGTGGTCATCCCCACCCCCATGCTGCAGACCTGGGGTCCCCGGAGGGGGAGGCCAACACCGCGTGCTGCTTCTCCTTCTGTACTCCCGTGCTGCTTGACGTGTGTGTGGTTGCAGCTGTGTGCAGCCGAGCAGGTAATTAATGTCTCAGCGTTCTGGCGCAGGAACTTGGGAAAGTGACCCCATAGGATTGCTTGTGAATTCTTGGGCTCAGCACCTCCCTGCACACAAGTTGCACACACATGGATGTTGCCCACTAGAGCATTCCAAACATTCTGAAGACCGAGACCACAGACCACACCCTAGATCAGCCATGGAGCGACCACGTGTGGGGTAGATATGAACAGAATCACTGAGGCTCGGAAAAGTGAACTGACCACGCACCGCAGCCAGCCCAGAAGGCAAAATGCAAAGTGTGGCCCGAAGAGAAGCAGGTCAACTGTCCACACAAGCAACAGCATGGCATTCTCCATTGGGTGTAAATGAGAACCGAGCCTCAGAACGCAATAGTCAAAGTGTCCGGGATGTAATCTAAAATCGCTTAGCACAGGAGGAACCAGGAAAATCTCAACTCCTCTGGGAGAAGACAGTCAGCAGACCCATACTGAGATGATGCAGATATTAGAATTGCCTGGCAGAGGGGAGCCTGGGTGGCTCAGTCGGTTGGGCATCCGACTTCAGCTCAGGTCACGATCTCGCAGTCTGCGAGTTCGAGCCCTGCATCGGGCTCTGGGCTGATGGCTCGGAGCCTGGAGCCTGCTTCCGATTCTGTGTCTCCCTCTCTCTCTGCCCTTCCCCCGTTCATGCTCTGTCTCTCTCTGTCTCAAAAATAAATAAACGTTAAAAAAAAATTAAAAAAAAAAAGAATTGCCTGGCAGAGACTTTAAAGCAGCTACCATTAAAATATCCCAGTGAGCCATCACAAGCATGTTGGAAATCCATCAAAAATTAGAAAATGGAAATTTCGGTCCTGACGAAAAGTACATAAAATTAAAAAAAAAAAGGCTCACGGAAAGGCTCAGGAGCAGCGTGGGGATGACAGGGAACAGAGTCACTGAACTCAAAGACAGATCAATAGAAATTATCCAATCTGAACAAAAGAGAAAAGGATTTGAAACATGGACTGAGCCTCAGGCTACCTCTGGGACAATAACAAAAAGCTTACCCTTTGTGTAGTCGGAATCAAGGAGAGGGGGAAGGGGGCCGCTGAAAGAAAAAGTATTGATTAAAACTTTCTAAATTTAGAAAAGTGCATAAACCAACAGAATCGAGAAGCTCGGCAAACCCCAAAGACAATAAACTCAAAGAAATCCGTGTCCAGATATGTCACAAACGATGCAGCTTAGACACGCACAAAAATTTGAAAGCAGCCGGAAATGACTATAGGAGATAAGCAATTTGAAAGGTGTGGTTTTCTCATTTGAAACCCTAGATGCAAAGTGGAGGCGGCGACAGCACTGTTCAAGGGCCAAAAGGAAAGAACGGTCTGCCGGAAATGTATTTCCAGAGAAAATACCTACAGGAATAAAGACAACACAAAGGTGTGCTCAGCTGAAGGAAAACTAAGAAAATGTATTGCCAGCAGAACTCCTATAGGAGAATTCTTTCCAAAAGATCTTTAGACAGAAGGGAAAGGATAGCAGAAGGGAGATTAGAACACCAGAAATGAGGAAAATACCAGAAGTGGTAAATACAGGGGTAAATGTAATGGACTATTTTATGTTCTGAAGTCATTCAAATCTGCGTGTTAAGTGAAAAGTAAAAGACTGTATCATTGTCTGATGAGGTTTTAATGTATGTAGTATAATGTAGAAGATGAGAATCAAACGAAGAGAGAGAAGTGATAACAATTCTCTAAGTAACAATTTCTAAGTAAACCAGGAAAAATGAGGTATGCACACAGCAATCCCTAGAGCAACCAGTTTGAAAAATTAATCTAGGGGCGCCTGGGTGTCTCAGTCGGTTAAGCGTCCGACTTCGGCTCAGGTCACGATCTCACGGTCTGTGGGTTCGAGCCCCGCGTCGGGCTCTGTGCTGACAGCTCGGAGCCTGGAGCCTGCTTCGGATTCTTTGTCTCCCTCTCTCTGACCCTCCCCCGTTCATGCTCTGTCTCTCTCTGTCTCAAAAGTAAATAAATGTTAAAAAAAATTTTTTTAATAAAATAAAAGAAAAATTAATCTATATTAAGAAAAGTAGTAAGAAATAGCGGATAACACTAAAAATGTTTAAATAACGCTCCCTAAGAAAAGGCAGCAATGGAGAAACAGAAACGGAAACTGGAGGAAACAAACAGAAAACAAATAACAAAATGTTAGAATTAGAAATTAAATCCAAATATGTCAATTCTTACAGTCAGCAAAAATGGTCTACACATGCTATTAAATGGCAGGAGGTGGCTAAAATCACAAGAATTACCTATATCCTGCTGACAAGAAACTCATTTCCGATAGATTGATTCAAGTGGATTAAGCATTTGGAAAAGTTATCTATGTGAATGCTATTCAGGAAGGTGGATTCCGTATTTAATATCAGACAGAATAGATCTCCAAGCAAACAAATCTACCAAGGATAAAGTAGGACATTATATAATAACAAAACCATTAATCCACCAAGAAGACATAGTGATCCTAAATGTGTATGCACGTAGCTGAAGAGTTTCAAAATATTGGAAGCAAAAAGTGAGAAAGTTGAAAAGGGAAATAAATCAATCCACATGATAGTTGGACATGTCAACTCTCCTCCATCAGTAAGACAGAGAACCAGCAGATGGAAACTCAGCAAACATAGAGAAGTGAATTACCACTAGCCATCCACTGCATTTGCCTGACATGTAAGAACACTGGACTCAACAAGACAGAATACACATGCTTTCAAATCTACATGGGACCCTCGCCAAGAACGATTATTGAAATAATACCACATATGTTGTCTGATCATGATGGAATTAAACTGGAAATCAGTAACAGAAAGATAACAAGGGAAGCTCCAAATACTTAGAAATTACACACTTTTAAATAATCATTAGGTCAAAGAGGAAGCCTCCAGGGAAATTAGAAAATACTCGTAAGTGAACAGTACAACATATCAATATCATCCCCATTTATGAGAAGCAGTTAAAGCAGTACTGAGAAAGAAAGTTAACAATTTTTTAATGTTTATTTTATTTTAGAGAGAGAAAGAGGGAGAGGGAGAGAGAGAGGGAGAGAGAGAGAGAGCCAGAGTGTGAGCAGGGGAGGGGCAGAGAGGGAGACACAGAATCTGAAGCAGGCTCCAGGCTCTGAGCTGACAGCATAGAGGCCAATGTAGGGCTGGAACCCACAAACTGTGAGATCATGATCTGAGCTGAAGTCAGATGCTCAACTGACTGAGCCACCCAGGTGCCCTAAGAAACTTAAAGCATTAAATGTATATGTTAGAAAAAAATGAAGGTCTCAAAGGAACAATCTAAGCTTTACCTTAAGAAACTAAATATGAAGAGCAAAGTAAACCCACAGCAAGGAAAATAAAGGAAATTATAAAGACATGAGCAGAAATTAATCAAATTGGAAACAAAAACAGTAGAGAAAATCAAAAGCTGGTTCTTTGTACCTATTAATAAAATTGATGAGCCTCTAGCAAGACTGACAAAAAATAGGAGAGAAGTTAAAACTACCAATTCAGAAATGAAAGAGAGTTTGATTTTTGTTTTTTGCCTTTTTTTTATAAAAAACTAGACCCTTGCAGAAATCAAAAGGACAAGAAGAGAATATTACAACCAACTTTTACACACATAAATTCAACAAGTTATATGAAATAGGCAAAACCCTTGAGAAACACAAACTACCAAAACCCACCAAGATGAAATTGATGGCCTAAATAGTCCTATCATTGTTCAATAAATCAGATTTATGGTTAAAGATTTCTAAGACATAAATATCCAAGCCCAGATTATTTCGCTGGTAACTTCTACCAAATTTTTAAAGAGAAATAACACTAACTCTATTTAATCTCTTGAAGAGACAGAAATACTTCCTACTTCATTTTATGAGGCAAGCATCATCCTGATACCTAAACTCGATAGACAATGATGGACCAGTATCGTTCATGAACATATATGCAAATATTCCCAACAAACTATTAGCAGATCAACTCTGGAAATATAGAAAAAGATTAAAACACGACCATCAACTGGGGTTTATTTCAGGAATTCACACCTGGGTCAAGATTTAAAAATCTATCAATGTAATCTACTATATGAACTGTATGAAAAGCAATACTGCATGGCTGTATTGATTGGTAAAGAATAGGCATTTGACGAAACCCAGAATCCATTCACAATGAGAAACAAACCATTCAAAACAAACTTCTGTAAGTCAAATTTCTCAACTTGATGAAGGGCATTTACAGAAAGTTACAGCTGACATCTGCATTGTCAAAGACACACTGATGTCCCTCTAAAGTTAGAGAATTCCCTTCCTTCAGTCCTATTCAGCATGACAATGAAAGTCCTAACCTTTATAATAAAGCAGGAAAGAAAATTAAAAAAAAAAAACAGATTGAAAGGAAAAGAGAAAACGGTGCTTTTCAATGGCAACACGATTGTCTGTATACATAATTTCAAATAATATGCAAAAAGACTTCGGGAATCAAGAAGTGAATTTATCAAGTTTGCAGGATAAAAAGTCAATACACACATACGTGTGCATGTGTGCACACACCCACACACACACCTCAATAGATTTCTCCATATTAGTAGTAAATAATTTGAAAATCAAAATTAAAAAAAATATGTATCATTTGAAATAGTTCAAGAAAGTGAAATGTGTAAGTACAAATCTTTCAAGACATGTACAGAATTCGAATGCTGGAAAGTATAACATATGGATGAGAGCTTTCAATAAAAACCTACATGAAAAAGGGGCAAACGACCCTCATGGCACCGACATGGGGAAGAAGTCAGTCGTTCCCAAATTGACTGACGGATTCAAAATACATCTGATTAAAATCACAGCAGGATGTTGGTAGCTATAGACAAGATGCTCCCAGAGTGTGTATGGGATGTCAAAGGAATCAGAAAAGACACAAATACTGTTGAAGAAAACAGAGTTGAGAATTATACCATCCCATTTTAAGACGTACCCTAACGGTGCTATAATCAAGACAGCGTGGTATTGGCCAAGGGACAGACACATGAAGCTAGCAACATTACGGGGGCCAGAAACAGACCCTCACACACACGGTCGTTGTGTGAAATTACATTTCTGCTGTTTCAACCACTGCATGTTCCTTTCTTACAGCAGCCCTAGGACACTTACACAGCCAGCCATGGACGGGGACAAAACATTTATTACTTGCGAACCACATAGTTAACAAAATACTTGTATCCAGAATATATTTTTAATAAACTTCCAAAACTCAACAGTGAGAAAATAAATAGCCCAATTAAAAAAAAAAAAAAAAACAAGCAAAAGACTTACACAGACATGTCGACCAAAGAGAACATATGGATGGAAAGAAGTTCTAGATCATGAGTCATTAATAAAGTACAAACTAAAACCACAACGAGCTACCCCATACACACCTATCGGAAAGGTTGAAATGAAAGGTAGTGACAATCACAAGTCCTGGGTAGACTGTAGGGTGACTGGGTCTCTCATCAATCCCATGGGCATGCAAAGTGACACGGCCGCCCTGTGTGACAGCTTCCGGTATGATTAAACAGCTGGCCACCTACAATTTGACCCAAATGTCCTCCTCCCAGAGAACAGAAATGTCTACCTGCACACGTACGGGGTTTCCACAGACACTTATCAGTAACCATCCGTGCGACAAGTAACCCAATCTCCTCTGCAGGTGTGTGGACAGACAAGCTGATGTCCCTTGTCTCCTACTCACTGGGATCCTACTCACTGCAAAGGGGGGTGAACCACAGACACAAGTAACAACGTGGTAAAGGTCAAAGACGTTATGTCCAAAGAAGGAAGTCGATCTTGAAACCTCATACACGCTATGTGTCTGCTTATATGAGCCTCTCAAAATGTTTTGTTTATATCAGTCATTACGAGGGCATGTTGTGGGTGACTGATCTGTTCTGTATCGTGATGGTCACAGAGTCATGGTGGTTACATTATCACTACAGGTGTTAAAGTTCATAGAACAAAGTTATTTGTACTATGTGATGATTTAAAAAACTAAATGATATGAAATAGCCATCAGAAGCGAGACACTACTAAGCCCCTACCAGAACAGCCCAAATCTGAACACCGACAACGCGCAGTGCTGGGGGGGATGTGGAAGAACAGGAACGCTGGTCCACTGGTGGGGGCGTAGAATGGTGCAGCCGCCAGGGAGGACAGCTTCCTACAAAACTGGATATACTCTTACCATAGGATCCATCAGTTCCGATTTCCGGTATTTAGCCAAAGGAGTTGAAAACTCACGTCCACACAAAAACCTGCACATGAATGTTAACAGCAGCTTCATTCAGGATCGTCAAACCTGGAGGCAACCAAGATGTCCTTCAGTGGGTGCAATATTACCAGTAATAAACTGTCAACCCACAAAGACAAGGAGGAACCTTAAATGCGCATCAGTGAGCGGAAGACGCCCGTGAAAAGGCCATGCGCCGTCTGATTCCTGCTCTACGTCACGTTCCGGAAAAGGCACGACCGTGGAGACAGTGAAAGAACCAGTGGTCGACGGGTTTGGAGGAGGGAAGGGTGAACGGGGAGCGCAGAGGATGCTCAGGGCAGTGAGACTTCTCTGTGTGACATTACAGCGGTGTCACTGTTTGTTCGTCCAAACCCATGGGACGTACAACACCCAGCGCGAACCCTCGTGTGGGACCACGGACTCTGGGTGGCCGTGATGTGTGGCTGTGGGGCCGTCGGTTACGACAGGCGCAGCATCTGGTGGGAGATCCTGATAACGGGGGAGGCTGTCGGGGGGTCGGGGGTAGGTGGGGGGTCTCTGTAATTTCTGCTCAGTTTTGCTATAAAGCTACAACTGCACTAAAATATAAAGTCTGTTTTTTTTTTTTTTTTAAAGCAAAGAATGAAGCTTCTCTTCGGTGGTGCCGGGGACTTGGGGGTGGTATTTCAGGTGTGCGCCCCGAGCCCAGTGGAAGCCCAGAGGAAGGATGGGCTCCAGGTGTGACAGTGCCTGGCCTGGAACATCCCCTGTGCAGAGCACGTGGTCATCCTGGAGGCAGTGGTCCCGAGCAGGTGTGTGGACAGTGTTGCCGCCTCCCTGTGGGCCCCCGTCATCGTCACCTGCACTGTCCTTGGCTGCCTGCCCCCAGCTCTCCCCCTCCAGCCCACCTCCGTTGCTGTAACCGACGTGGCTGTTCTTAACGGTACCTCTGAGCCCATCACACCCCGAGTTAAATGTCTGCCGGGTCTTCTCCTCTGAAGTCAGGTCCAGATCTCATTTGTTGAACACGCAAAGCCCTCGGGGTCCACCACACCGCCAAAGCTTCCCCCAAACCACATGCCTGGCCTAGGACACCAAGAGAGGCCACGGATCCAGTCAAGGCTGTTCAAACCCCCCACTTAACTGCCTTGTGACCGTGTGCCAGCTGCCGGCCAGCCCAGCCTCGCTCAGTCTCACTGTCCCCCGATGTAAAATGGGACAATCAGAGGAACCTCATCCCAGAGTTATCTATCCTCAGGGGGGAAACCACTCAGTGCTTCACGAAAAGCAAAGGTTCCTTGCTCTTTTCTCAGGCAGCCTTGTTCTGGATCTGCTATTGTTGTTACAACAGGTGCAGACCTCAAACACAGCCTGTCATCGTTGCTGAGAACACGGGCTCTGGGTTCAAAAGGCTGATTCTCCCGAGCTATCAGGACTCTTGCTGTTGCAAAAAAGGAAGCGGGACTTAAATTGCTTTAAACAGCAATGAAACGTATTAGTTCATGTGACCGGACAGTCCAAGGGATGGTTGGCCTCAGGCACGGCTTGATCCAGAATCACTCATGACATTACCAGGACTCTGGTTCTGTTTTCTTGTTTTTATCCCTCCGTGGGTCCTGCTTGATTTTGTCTGGTCTCATCCTCACAAAGGCACGCTCTACGTTGGGGCAAGACAGTCACCGGCAGAAACAAGGCCCCTCATCCCATGTGGAAAAAGGGACACTTCCCAGTAGTCTGTTAAGACAGTCGTGGGAAAGGCCTGCTTGGGCCACCTGCCTGCCTGCCCCTGCACCAGATCATTTTCTCAGGAACCTCGAGTCCTTGTCCACGGGTGACATCACGTGGCTGCCTCTGTGGCCTGACGCTGGGGTGGGGCTAAGGAGAGGTTCGTCAGTGTCCTTTAAGTGTGGAGGAGAAGGCAGGGCCCAGGACTCATCATCCGGCTGCCAGTCTGCAACCCCACTGACCTGGGGCGGACAGTGATAAGCGCGGGGACATGGGGACGTGGGGACGGCGGGAGCCCTGGGAGGAAGAGGACGCGTGAGGAGTTTCTCAGGAGCCCGTGCCCGATGAGGGCCAGGCAGCTTCGTGGCTGTAGCGTTATTACAGAGCAATGGCTTTCGTATCCCCTCGCCAGCTCCTCGGTCACAGTGAGAGCCGAATGAGTCAGTCCCAAGGACGTTCCAAGGGCTTTCAGAAGCCAGTGTGTTCGTGTATTCGTTCCTTCTGCCGGTGGGGGGGGGGGTTCCTGCCCAGCCGCAAACGAACACCCATGTGCTGGCAGTGACAGTGTCTTCCTGCCCCTCGGTCGGCGGCACATTCACAAGTGTGGTCAGCACACAGCTGTCATCTGACAGGTTGGGCACACGCGGTTCGTGCATCCTCCCTGTCGGCATTGCAGGGTCTGCTGAGCTGGTCTGGTTGGCTCCAAGGCCCCAGAGGGTCAGACCCAGGGATCATCCATCGCTGGGTCTCGAGAGCTTGGGGCACCGTGGAGGCTCCCAGCAAAGCCCCCCATGAACCCGATCGCGAGATATCTCCCAGGACAGGAGCAGGTGCATGGGGCCCGCAGTGGGGACAGTCACCTCTCTGGTTCTGCCTGGGGGTCCCGCAGACATCATCATGGCCTCGAGTCCATAGACGGCTCCCTTGTTCATCCCAGTGACCCCGAGCGCCTCAGGACCGCTGAGCAGTGGACTGGTCGGGACGGGGGCGTCAGCACAGGGCCAGGTGGGGTGGGGGGGGCAGTGTCAGCAGCTCAGGAAGGGGGGTGGCCGAGGCCCCTTCAGGATGCTTCACGAGGAAAATCCTTCTAAGTCAATTATTGTCTGTTTTCGCCCCTTCTGGCCACTGCAGTGTGGGGGTCAGACTGCTCTGTGGTTTTTGTGCAAACTTGTCCAGGCTCCGGAGAGAGACAAGTCTCACTTTGGATCAGGAATGCTGTGTGGCTTCTCTGAGCCTCTGTCTCTCGTCGATCACACACAGGTGACCCGACTGCCTAGCGGGGTTTTGTGAGGATTAAATACAACGGAAGGAGAAAGATGCATATAAACTTGATTTCACGTTCCCCGGAATGCAAATGCTACCTGAAGATTTCAGTGATGATTTTTTAATTCCGCAAAGGGAGAATACTTTCTCCTGCCCTGCACAGCTCCTAGGATGACAGGTGAAACCCACGTACAGTCAGGAAAGACAGACACGAAGGGACAGTATCACAGCAGCTCAGCCAATGTGTCCCTTGCTTGAGCCCGATGGACACTGCCACTCGGTGGCAGATCCGTAACCATCTCTGCCAGGCCACGCTGCGTCCACGCCGCAATGAGGCGGTCGTTGGAGACGCACGGCTGACTGTCCCGCCTTAGTTGAAACCTTTGGCTGGCTCCCCACGGCCATGGTGCTCATGCCATTGTCCCCTTAGGACACACAGCTTTCTGGGATCTGGTCCCAATCACTGCTTCTGCCTTGCAGTATTTTCCCCTTCCTCAAAGAAAACAAAAAAAGATACTAAATGAAGCACGTTTTCCCACCACTGTTGGACGGAAGGCCCGCTCATCTCAATTATGCAGGAAAACCGTGCCCCCCAGAGACCATGGGGACCCCATCCCCCGAGCCCAAGGCGCAGGGACCGCGAGCAGGGAATTCTGCCCTGGGGATCTCGTGACTCGAATGTGCGTCGGGTTTTCTGTCCCCGGGAAGGAGCTGCGCTTGGACGAGCAGTCTGAGGGGAGAAGGGAGGGCGCCGTCCCCTTCGGAGAAGCTGCAAGAACCCCTGCGGATCCAGAGAGGCAAGGACCTTATTGTGGATGCTCGGCGTTTGACCGAGTCGCCGTCTGTGGGATTTGCTGACTTTGAGTGGGGCTTGGGGATATCTGTGCGCCACAGCCCGGCCCTGCTTTATCTGATCCTCCGGGAAATCGCTTTCTGAGTCAGCCGAGCCCTGATGGCTTCTAAGAGCTGCCAGCTCCCGCGGTGGGAAGGTCAGTGCATCTTTCTCCAGGCGGGAGCGACTGCGGGAGGAACTTGGCAGTTCCACAGGGTGCGCACAAAATCACACGGAACGACGGGAGAAGGTGGCGGGTGGGGCCCGGTTCCCCGCAGGAGCTATCTCGGGGCACGCAAGCTCGTCGGGGCCGGGCTGTGCCCCCCACCCCATCCCCAGGACGGAGCCTGCACCGTGCCGAGCTCTGTGAGTGGTGGTTTCACGGTGGGAGCTATGCTGCTCGCCGGGCGTCACGGTCTCAGTGACCGGCGGCAGGTGCCGGGGGCTCCGACCCGGTCAGTCGCGGAGGGACAGCTCACGAGAGGTAAGGCGGTAAGGACCTCTAGTGCAGCCGTTGTCCACCCACCGGGCTGGAAGCCTTTCCACGCCCTCTAGTGAGAGAGGTCTCGGCTGGCGACTTATGTTCCCTGGGCTTCCACCTGGTTCCTTCCTTCGGAAACCACATCCGCTCTTCCCGAGACCCTGGTGAGCCTCTCCCGATTCCAGGCGCCACCCAGCCTTGCCCTGCTGACCATCCGCTGCTGGCTTGTCCTTGTGGGGTGCCCCCCCGAGGAGGGACTGTATCTCTTCACCAGCTGGGCGAGTTTCTGGCTCTGGACTGTCCCTGCGTGGGGCTGAGCACAGCCCGGACATCGGAAGACGCACCCCTTCCCCAGGAAAGATAAATGGGCCTCCCCGTCTGTGAGTTAGAACCGGGCCCACAGTGGGGACACCGCGACTGTGGGCAGCACAGTGAGGGGCCTCTGGACCCACCGAGTTTCCTGGTTTCCTACCCGGCAGCAGCCTCCATGTTTTCCCCTGACGCCAGCCTGTGCAGGCAGGTCCCAGGGGCCTCGTTAGTGCCTCTGGAGATAAGACCTCATGGCCATCGCGTCCAGGCTACGTGACCACTGTGGTTCATTGGACATAAGGAGTGAGTGGCGAACGGGGTGCGGTGCTGACCGCTCCCGTCCGGCCCCCGTTTTGTGCCAGGTGCTGCCCAGGGCACCACAGACACCCGGAGGAATGGAGAGATGACAGACGGCTGCGGGCCTGCGGTGGCCCCGGGGCTCTGAGAGAGGACTCGGGACACAGGGGTCACAGGGAGACAGACGCGGTCCCGGCCGCGCCTCCAGACGTCTTCCCTGGCAAAGGCTGAGCGCTGTTTCTGGCTTTGTCGCCGTGCCAGCCCCTAGCGCCATTTCCCGGTGTGGCGTTGAAGCCGGTCCGAGAGTGCCCTCCCCACCATGTCCTGACGCGCACCAGAACCGGGGACAGCGGCGCCCACAGGGACACACGGGAAAAGGCTCCTTTACTTGTACGTTTAATGGTGATGTCCGAAGTGGGGGTCCTCCGCTCCTGGCCAGGCTGGGCTCCGGGCGTGTCTCACCCCCACAAGGTCTCGACAAACCAGAGGGTGGGACGCGTGCTGTGAAGGGCAGGGCAGTGCCTGTCACACAACAGGTGAAGCAGACAGGTGCTGAATGAACGAAGCCCGAGTGAACAGATGCATGAATGATACGCGTTCCTGACTGATCCGTGACTCCAGGATGGGTGGGGTCACAGAACTGCCCCAGCAGAGGCGACATCGGCCTGGGCTGTCCACGCTGAGGACAGCTGTGCATGTGCTCCTGGTCCGTGAGGACCGTGCCCAGAAGGGGCTGCGCCCTCCCCGTGGGCCAGGAGGCACCCCGAACGTTTTCGTGAACGAGTCATCCTGTCCTACAGCACCCCGCACCTCGGTCATCACTGTGGCCGTTTTATGCACCAGGAGCTGACACAGAAAACGTGGGGTCACATAGGTGCAGCCGCTGTGCGTGTTGTCCAAGCCGAGGCGGGCCGGGCAGGCCTCTACGGGAGCGAGGCGTTTCCGAGTGGCTGGAGCAGGCGGGAGGCTGCTCAGGGACACCGGTGAGGATCCCACGCCTGTGCGGTCAGGGGCAGCAGGAATGGAGAGTAGGGCAGGTAGGCGGGGAGTCAGGAGGTGGGGACAGGGACAGGGACACGTAGGGACGCCAGGTGGAGATGCTGAGTGAGCAGCGAGGTGTACACAGAACTGCTGGAGTTCTTGCTTGGGGGTCGCTGGGGGCCACGGGGAGGGAAGCTTCCCCAGGCGCGTGGAGCTGGAAGAGACAGGCCCTTGGACAGATCCCGAGGAACACCACCGGCTCCGCCCCCAGGAGGACGGACGGCTGTAGAAAGAACCTTCCAGGAGAAGGTGAGGAGTGAGCGCATGGTCCCGGGCTGAGACACTCGCTTTGGACAGAAAGGAAATAGTCCGTGTGCGCTTGGGTGGCCGGTGTGAGCGACCACCTCAGAGAAGGTGGGGACGTGGGGACGGTCGCGGGAAGCTTGGCTGGACGGCGAGGAGGAGAAAGAGGGACTGGGGACGGGGTCCTGGCTGTGAAAGGCTTTTTCTTAGCCCCCTTCTGAGAGGAGACGGTGTGAGCACCTGTGTGGACCCCCCAGGGCCGGGCAGCAGCAGGCACAGCGGGCGAGGGGCCTGGAAACCAGGGCCCCAGGGAACCGGGCGCCGTCCACGTGGTGGCCACCATCGGGGTGAGGGTCCCAGGGGGGTCTCCGCACTGCAATGGCTGCTGGGAAGTCGTCACAGGGTGGGGAGGGTCTGGCTCCCCCAGGGCGCACCCCCACCCCTCCTGCAGGTGCTCCTGGAGTCCACAGCGGCCCCTCCCCACTCACCTGAGCGGCAGGGCCCTTGTCCCTGTCTGACCCTGTGTACTTGGGCTCCGTGGCAATGTGTGTCCACGGCACAGAGGGTCCCACAAAGCAGGGGACGTTCTCTGCCCAGGAAGGACGGAGAGGGGCGCTCTCTCGACATCCTTATTCCGTATGCTTTATGGATGTCTGTTCTCATTTGAAATAGAAAAGGAGAGCATGCTCACTGGAGTCATTTGAACCTGCCCCTCTGGCCGTCTTCTGGGAAGTTCCGTGAGGTCCATTCGTCCTACAGAATGAGTGCGGGAGGCCACATTCCCCAGGGTCTACATGGGGTGATTGTCCAGGCACACGGAGGTGGTCAGGAGGCGTCCTTTCCCCACGCAGCTGCTCCTGGCTCAGACTGGGCTCGCTGGGACCTCACCCCTGTGACCCCAGCAAAGCTCAGTTTGGCTCACCAGGGAGGGGGTGCCTCAGCCATGGGGTCTGCTGAACACTGGGCATTTCTCCTCAAACTCGCACTCTCCCTCAGGCATTCTGGGTTCCTGGACGCTTCTGTTTGCTGCTGGGGCCTCAGTGTCTTTAAGTTGACTCCAGCCAAGTTCAGTAAACCCTCAGGAGGATTCTGTGGCCATGCCCTGGGGGCCAAGGACAACAAGACACAGTCCCCTCCTCTCCAAAGTGCCCGGTGTCCAGTGAGGACACAGGCCTGGGCATAGCATGGGCAGAAGTGCCCTGGGTAGGCAGCCCCCTCTGAGAACACTGAGCTTTCTGGGAAGCCCCTGGCCCAGGCTGCTCCCCACATCCGCCCCATGTGGCTGGGCCAGAACCCCCAAGAGTGTCCCCGCACAGGGCCTGCCCCGGGTGCTCACCGGACCCCTCTTGTCCCCCTCAGCATGGTGAAGGGGCCTCGGGATCAGCGGGGAGATCCCAGGGCAGAGCAAACACCTCCCTTGGGGCAGGGGTGGGACAAGCCCGGTATGATTGCTCTGGGGTTTCCCTGGACCCCAGGGCAGGGGACACAGGTGGACTGTAGTTCCTTGTAGCTGCAGCCCGGCCTCAAGCTGTTTGAAGAGAAGGTCTGGGGCCCAGAGACCTGATGCTGTGGGGTGGGCACTGTGTGACCCCAAGGACCACCCTCTTCACCAGCTCCAGACTGGGAGCGCCCTGGGCTTGAAGAGACAGGTCACCCTGTGGTCCCCACATGGCCCCGGGGTCTGGTTGCTCTCCAGGAGAGGGATCCTGAGGTCTGCGTCCTCTCCCAGGACATCCAGCTGGGCACCTTTGCACGGAGTGGGGGGTCCTTGTTTACGACCCTCAGTAGTGTATCTCTGTGCCAGGGCAACCATGCTACAAATGAGGAAACTGAGGCTCACGTTGGGTCCGTATTCTAGATCAAGCTTCTAGTGTGTGGTAAGGGGAACTGAAACCAGGTTCTGTATGGTTCCTGAAGCTGAAGGACAGGTGGGTGCCCCACTGAGCTAAGCAGAGCTACAGAGGGACAGGAGTGATCCTGGGACACCTCCCCAGGCTCTAAGGCTGAGCACAGGACACAGAGCACCAAGGAAGCCCCGAAAGCCAGCAGCGAGAGCAAGCAGTGGCAGAGGGCCGTCTGCCCCATGCACCGTCCAGAGTGGAAATGGTCTCCACGGGAGACTCGGCTTGTCAATGAACAAAGCCGGAATTCTGCCTTCTTGACCACCTTAGCCCCTCTCCGGTGCTGCCCTCACAGCCTGGGGAATCCTTCCTCCCGGGATAAGCGCCCCAGAAAGAATGGGAAAACTGCAAAGACTTCCACCAAGGTCAACTTGCCCAGCGGTACCCCCCCTAAACGGCAGAGAACTTTGGCACTCATGCAGGATCATTGTCCATCACACAAGATGAGGTGGCCCACCCAGTGAAGGCCCTGCCCTCTGGGGGAGCCAGTGTCTTAGAAAATAAGGGACCCAGAGCACTTTGGGGACCATCAGGGCCCCATTACGTGAATGGAAACTGTTACAACTCCTGCCAAGGTCACGACGGACACTTTGTTCTCAGAGTGTGAGCGGCCAGTTCAACCCCCAAAGAGTTCTACCATGCCTCCGCCTGAGTGTCCCCTCCATGTCCCTTCGATACCTTGTTGGCTTGGATTCTCCTCCATTGGGAGGCAGCCACTGGACCCTTGGAGATGTGGGTGGGGCTGGTTCCTGCTGAGGCCACTCTCCCGGGCCTGCACATGGCCGACCTCACCCCGTGTCCTCATGTGGTCGCCTCTGGGTGTGGCTGAGTCCTGGTGTCCTCTTCTTATAAGGACACCAGTCAGACTGGCTCAGGGCCTACTCAGCGACCCCTCAGGAGACCCTGTGTCCCACCCAGTCCAGTCACATTCTCAGGAGATGGGCGTTAGGATTTCAACTGGGGGGGGGGGCACTGCCTCCTTCAGTTTGCCCCCTTCCTTCCTGACTGTCCCTGGCCATCGGCATCAGCGTGGGCCTGTCAGAAGGTCAGGCGGACACAGAGCTGCGGTGGGAAGCTCACACTCCCTTCCTTGTCCCCTCTGCATAGAAACACACATGACACAGCGAGCTTTGGCTGAAAGATGAGCGTCTCCTGGAAGGGTGCCCATTGGGAGCTCTGTTCACAGGCTCTTTCCCAACCACGTTCCCTAAATCCCTGATGCACGGCGGTGAGGGAGCGCAGCCTGGGGGAGGGACTGCTGAGCAGAAGCAGAGACACTCAGAGGCGAGTCTGTGAGCCACGGGAGATAGTCTGGGTTTTCAATCTTTAATTTGCTTTATTAGCGGGCTTCAGTGATCTAACGAGATACACATGTTTTCTTGCACAAGAGGATAATTCTCCCTCCAGTCCCAGGAGGGAAACACATCCCTGGTCCTGAGACAGACAGTATTTTTATGGTTTTTTTTTTTAATACTTTTGAGATTAAACTTTTATAGTGTTTTTAAAAATTCAAGAAGGAACTTGAGAATTCTGTACATCCTGTGGCCTTCAGTGAGGCAGAGCTCTGGGTGGGAGAGACGCGGGGAGTGTGGGGTCCATGGTCCTGGGTTCAAGTCCAGCCGGACCTCTGACCAGTTCTCTCGCTCTCTGAGCCTCCGATTCCACACCAAAAAAGTGGGGAGAGTCGTGAGGCTCTTAGCAAGGATTGTGTCTGTGTGGCTCACGGAGGGCACTCACTTCACAATCTCGTGGAAACCGCTCGTTGATGCACCCGTGATGGGTGGGTCAATGGACCCACGTCAGAGGCCGTGTGGCTCCCGGCACCTGTCGCCCTCACCCTCGCACGTCGGCAGTCAGCAGGTCTGAGCTCAGACCAGACTCCGCGGTGGCGGTGGGGGTGGGGGTCTCAGTCCACCAGCCTCGGAGTGGAATCACGCCTGTGGGGTTGCCTTCGGGGCCACACACACTGCACTGAGGCCGTAACAGGCTGCTGTTCTTTCTGTGGCATTTTCCAGGGTCAAGAGGGAAACACATCATCATCTTCGCACAGATGGCTCTCCCGCTGGCCGACGGAAGCAGCTTTGCACAGCCGAGAAATAGCAGTGATGGGGAAGTCCAGTCCCGGGCCACGGGGCTGCAGCCTTCAGGGTGGGGACAGAGCCTCACGGAAGGGACCTTCCGGCAGCCCGGGGTGCCAGGACCCCTGGGCCCAGAGGGACGGGAGCAGAGCTGGGAGGGATCGTTTTCACCCCGAGGGCGGTTTCCTGAGCAGTTGCCACACACCGCACTCTCGGTTACTTTTAGAGAAGGTCACGGTGCAATCCCCAGTCCCTGTCCCGGGGAGAGTCACACACTGGCATCAGGTGAGGATCCATGAAGACAGGATGATAAGAAAATGCAAAGGCGCATGCAGGATGGGAGGAGGCCCGTCTCACAGGGGAGGGGCTAGCATTCCAGAGTGAGCGCCTACTGCACGCACCCCACCCCCCCACCCCTCCGGCTAGCGATCAGTCGTGGGGCAAAGTCCAGGCATGTGTGCCCCCTGCCCTTACAGAGGCGAGAAGTCTGGGGAGAGCGGAAAGACACTAGTCAACAACAGCAACAGTAAGGCGGTTGGGCCGGCGGCTCTCAGGCTCACCTCGCGCCCGGGAGAGGCGCAGGCTAAGCAGGTCTGGAGGATTCGACTGGGGAAGGACCGGCAGCAGAGGGAGGGGCATGTGCAGACATTCAGGAGATGCTCTGTGCCGCTGGGCAGCAGCGGGCTGTGGCGAACAGGGCAAGAGGAGGCCGGTCCAGTCCTACGGGGTCCCCGGTGCCAGATCAGAGAGCTCAGGCCAGATACTGGCACCAACAAGGAACTTGCAGGGCCCCAGAGTGACTTCATTGGCCCAGAGTGGTCCACTGAGCACCACAATCACTCCACCTTCCCCAGGAAAGGCCATAAAAATGACAACGGGAGGGAGCAGACGAGAATAAGGACACGAGAGCAGGGACATCTCTTCCTGAAGAGATGTCACCAGAGCAGATGTGTGGTGGGGTTTCTGTTTGTAGTGGACAGATTGATGGAGAAGCCACGGCAACCGTCCATGAAAAGGAGCAGGAAAACGCCCCCGCAGAGATCAGAGCACCCCCTGCCCCCTCGGAGCCCTTATCCCAGCAGAGCAGGGAGCACGGGGACCACCTCCAGGGCGACCTGGATGAATGGGCTCAGGGAAGGTCATCTGAAACTCCTTTCTGAGCAAAGCGGGGGGCTGGCAGGTCTGTGCGGCATCCCAGTGGGGTCCGCCCTGAATCGGCTTTGCAATCTGAATGCCGGCTTGGCCCAAGGTTCCTACAAAGCGGGAATCCTCAGAGTATCCGGGTCCAGGTGTCGTTCAGCTCAGATGATGTTAGTGTTTATCAGACTTGCTCTGGGGGAGAACGGTAACCCCGCGGCTCCGTGATTCTGTGAGGTCACAGAGGGAAGCGGAGCAGGGCCCCACGGACGCTGGAAAAGCTCTGCTTAAGCAGATGCCCTCCAGCTAAGGCTTTCGGAAGCTGGCAACCCTGGGATTCCATTCGGGGGAGATTCCCAGATTGCGCCCTAGGAAAAAAGAAGAAGAAAAACATCAATAAAAATTCGCAGAGCGCTCGCACATTTGATTAAAAAACAAAAACCTCAAAAGATGGCCAAGTAGCAGAACGGCTATGGACGAGTTCATTGTTCATCCAGATGATTGGGTTAGGAGGTTTTACAAGAAAAGGCTGGAAAGGGGGAAAGCTGGCTTTAACGGGAGAGGAAACGCTCACAGATGAAAAGAAAAATTTGTGCTGAGAAAAGCCATGAGTTTTTTTTTTTTAATTTAAGTTTATTTATTTATTTTGAGAAAGAGCACAAGCTGGGGAGACGCAGAGAGAAGGAGAGACAGAATCCCAATCAGGCTCCCCACTGTCAGCTCAGAGCCCGATGCAGGGCTCGAACTCACAAACCGCGAGATCATGACCTGAGCTGAGATCAAGAATCAGACACTTAACCATCTGAGCCCCCAGCTGCCTCCATGAGTTTTTAGATTCCAAAGAATCAACTGTGGGATAAAATAGACTAAGAAAAAAAAAAGTAAGCACTTGGATACATTCTGAATAAATGCCAGAACTCCCCAAATTAGGAACCTGTCCAGAAATGGTTAGTGCCTCCCACCCACAAAGGCAGACTCCTGGGACAGGACACGAATCTTCATGGTGGCAAGATTTTAACAGCGACACCAAAACCAGTGAGAAAATGTCTTTAAAGATCAGAAAAGCATTTCTGTTCTATAATTCTATCCCAGAAAAACTATTACTCGAGTAGAAAACCAAAATGAAGAGATTTTCGTGCATGAGAAAACTCAGAAAATTAAATTTACTTTCTGTGGTCTCTTTTTGAAAAGTAACTTGGGGCGCCTGGGTGGCTCAGTCGGTTAATTGTCCGACTTCGGCTCAGGTCATGATCTCACTGTTGGTGAGTTCAAGCCCCACATCTGGCTCTGTGCTGACAGCTCGGAGCCTGGAGCCTGCTTCGGATTCTGTGTCTCCCCATCTCTCTGCCCCTCCCCCACTCGTGCTCTGTCTCTCTCCCTCAAAAATAAATGAATATTAAAAAAGTGTAAAAAGAAAAGTAATTGCAGCTATAAACATTGGTTTATATACACAATGGAATACTATTTGGCAATGAGAAAGAATGAAATACGGTCTTTGGCCGCAACGTGGATGGAACTGGAGAGTGTTATGCTAAGTGAAATAAGTTATACAGAGAAAGACAGATACCATATGTTTTCACTCTTATGTGGATCCTGAGAAACTTAACAGAAGACCGTGGGGGAGGGGAAGGAAAAAACAGAGTTAGAGAGGGAGGGAGCCAAACCATAAAAGACTCTTAAAAACTGAGAATAAACTGAGGGTTGATGGGGGGCGGGAGGGAGGGGAAAGTTGGTGATGGGCATTGAGGAGGGCACCTGTTGGGATGAGCACTGGGTGTTGTACGGACACCAATTTGACAATACATGTCATTAAAAAAAATAAAAGAAAAGAGAAGTAATTGAATACACACTTAAACAAAAGGAATATGGATGAAAACCAGGAATCCAATAGGAAGGACATGGGATCAAGAATAATGATAAGGAAGAAAGAGATAAATCTTTTAGCTAATTTTAAATTGACTTTTAGGTATCATACTTGAAAAATGAGAAGGTCATATTTTATTTATTCTATTTGTTGGTAATAATTGTATATATTTAAGATGTACCTGATGATTTGATATGCATGCACATAGTGAAATAATTACTACAGTCCAGCTGATTAATATATCATCTACCCACAGAGTTACTACTTACTGTGATGAGCATACCCGAAATCTACTCTTTTAGCAAATCTCCAGCATTCAATACAACACTGTTAACTAGAGTCCTCATGCCGTTCGTTACTTCCCTAGATGAATTCATCTTGCATAACCACAACTTTGTACCCTTTGACCAACATCTCCCCATTCATGTATTTGCTTCTTTAGCCATTCTGAACATCCATGGATGGATACTCGGGTTGTCTCCATGTTCTGGCTATTGGGAAGACGTGTGCGCTCAACATGAACCTCTTTGACGTGGTGTTTTTAACTCCTCAGGATAGAAACCCAGAAGAGGGATACTGATTGATATGGTTGCTGTGGTTTTAAGTTTTTCAGGAACCTCCATTCTGTGTTCCAGAGTGGCTGCACCAGTGCGCTTTCCCACCAACAGTGCACGAGGGTTCCCCTTTCTCCGCATCATCGCCAGCACCTTTTTTTCTCATATTTTTGGTAACAGCCATTCTAACAGATGTGGTTTTATTTGCATTTCTCTGATGAGTAGTGATGTTGAGCACCTTTCGCTACAGCTGTTGGCCAACTGTATGTCGTCTCCGGGAAAATGCCTATTCATGTCCTTTGCCCATTTTTTTTAAACCAGGTTGTTTAATTTCTGCTATTGAGTTTCAGGAGTTTCTTATATATTTTGGATATTAACCCCTTATTGGCTATGTGGTTTACAAGTATTTTCTTCCAATTCCTAGTTACCTTTTTATTATACTGATGGTTTCTTTTGCTGTGCACAAGCTTTTTAGTTTGATGTCATCTCACTTTATTTTTCTTTTTGTTGCCATATCCAAAAAATTCATTGCCAAAATACAAAAACACAAAAAAAGTCTCCCCAAACCCCCAAAATTCATTGCCAAGACCAGTGCCAAGGAACTTTTTGCCTATGTTTTCTTCTAGTGATTGTATGGTTTCAGATTTTATGTTTAAGACTTTAAACCACTTTGAGTTGATTTTTGTGTATGGCATAAGACAAAGGCCTAAATTTCGTTCTTTTGCACATGGTTGTCCAGTTTTCCCAGCACAATTTATTGAGGAGACTGTGCTTTTCCCTTTGGGCAATCTTGGAATCTTTGTCAAAAATTAGTTGACTATTTATGCTTGGACTTACTTCTGGGATCTATTGTGTTCCGTTGGTCTATGTGTCTGTTACTATGCCAATGCCATCCTGATTTGAGTACCATAGCTTGAGAATATAATTTGAAACCAGAAATTGTGGTGTCTTTAACTCTGCTGCTTCTCAAGATTGCTTTGGCCATTTGGAGTGTTTTGTGGTTCCATATGAATTTTCAGATCGTCTTTCCTATGTCTGTGAAAAAATGCCATTGGAATTTTGATAGGGAGAGTATGGACCACTCTGGAGAGTATGGACATTCTAACAATATTAATTCCTCCAGTCCATGAGTATGGATTATCTTTTTATTTATTTATGCATTCGATAATTTCTTTCATCAGTGCCTTACTGTTTTCAGTGTATAGAAATGTCCCCTTCTTGGTCATATTTATTCCTAAGTATTATACTCTTTTTGAAGCTATCATAAATGGGATGGTTTTCTTGATTTCAGACAGATCACTGTTAGTGTAAAGAAATACAACTGATTTGTATATGTTGAGTCTGTATTTTACAACTTTCCTGAATTTGTTTATTCATTTCAACATTTTTTGTGGAGTCTTTAGACTTTTCTATGCATATGATCAAAACAAATTCAACAATATATCAAAGATGATACACCATGACCAAGTGGGATCTGTCCCTGGGATGCCAGGTTAGTTTACATATAGAAATCAATTGGGGTGATACACCACGTTAACAGAATGAAGGATAAAAACCACATGACCCTTTCACTAAGGGAGAAAACGTATCTGACAGAATTCAGCATTCATTCTTGATAAAGACTCTCAGCAAAATAAGTGTCAAAGAAAGTTTCCTCAACATAATAAGAACATTTATGAAGAGCTTATGTTAGCATCATAATCACTGGGGAATTGGGAAAATCTTTCTCAAAGATGTGGAAAAGGGTGTCCACTCTCACCATTTCTATTCAGCATAGTACTGAAGGATTAGTGATAGCAATCAGACAAGAAAAAGAAATAAAAGTCCTGTAAATTAGAAATGAAGAAGTGAATAATCTCTGTTTGCAGATGATGGGATCCTTTACTGAGAACACAATAATTGAAATATTCAAATATATGTGGCTGTATTGAGAACCCGGCCAAAGAGTGAGAACAGCAGAGACAGTAGGAATGAGCTGAGGCTCTGGTTTTCTTCAACAGAAGGATAGAATGATTTTGTACGACTTTTAGCAACATATTGGCTAAATGCACATGCAAAAAAAAATTAATGGTTTTGGACTGGCTCTTAGTCAATTGGATGTCCACATTAAAAAAAAATTTAAGAACTACTTTACATTATATTCAAAAATCAATTCTAGTTAGATTGTAGATATACAGCTTAGACTTAAAAATAGAGGGGCGCCTGGGTGACTCAGTCGGTTAGGTGTCTGACTCTTGACCTTGGCTCAGGTCATGATCTAATGGTTCATGGGATGAAGCCCTGTGTCTGGCTCTGAGCTGACAGTGTGGAGCCTGCTTGAGATTCGCTCTCTCTCTCTCTCTCTCTCTCTCTCTCTCTCCTCCCATGCTCTCTCTTTCCCCCTCAAAATAAATGGATAAACTTAAAAAAAGCTTTTTATTAAAAAATAAAGTTAAAAATATAAATCTTTTACAAGAAGCATAGGAAAATATCCTCATAAACTTTGAGTAGGCAGAGTTAAGAGTAATCATTTTGGTAGTATAAAGAATATTTAAAGAGGCATATTTAAAACAAAATGAAACAGACTGAAAATATTCAAAGGGATGAATATATTCAGGTAAATGCATATATTTTTAAAATATAAAGCAGGTGTGTTAATATTAATGCTGCACAATGGAAAATTGAAGCCAAAGGTCATAAAACACTAGCTTATTAGTCATGGTTTAGTTTTTTGTTAAAAAATAGGGAAGTGAAAAATGTCATGGACATTTAACTCAATAAGTTGGCAGGATAAACGTTAGTCACTTACACGCCTCCAAACAAAACAAAACAAAATCTGGAAGACAAAATTACAAAGTTAAAAGCAGGAATTAATTAAATATTTATGAAAAATTAAAAAAAAACCCAAAAGATGTTTGCTTGTAAACATGGAAGAAATAGACAAAACTTTGGCTAGTAAAACATAGAAAGTAATCACAAATGGAAATGTTACAAATAAAATATCTCATAGCTACAGCAGAGTTTAAAAATATAAGGGAATACTGACTTAGAGCCAATTTTGTGCCCGTAAATTTAATATCTATGATGAAATGGAGATTTTATAGAAAACTATAAAATACCAAAATTTACTAGAGGAGATAAACATTCCAGAAAGATCTATATCCATTTCATACATTGAAACATTACTCAGAAATCTTTCCATTGCTTTTCTCTACCATCCCAAGTTCCATCAAGGCACCAGGAAGGGGGATTTTGAAGCAAGTTTCCCAAGACCTTAAGGGAAGAAACAGGCAGTTTCCAATACAGGAAGAGATGGGAAAACTTCCGACTTCTTTTTATAAAACTGAAATGCTCTTGACACAAAGAATGGACAAAGACTCTACAAAGAATAAAATTATAGGTTAATTACTGTTGTGAAAACAGATTTAAAAGTCCTAAGTAAAATATGGTAAATTGAATTTGCCAGATATAAAAAAAAATAGCACATATGGCTAGATAGTATTTGCCCCAAGTTTATTTCTTTAAAAAATTTTTTTTTCAATGTTTTTTTTTTTTTAATTTATTTTTGGGACACAGAGAGACAGAGCATGAACAGGGGAGGGGCAGAGAGAGAGAGGGAGACACAGAATCGGAAACAGGCTCCAGGCTCCGAGCCATCAGCCCAGAGCCCGACGCGGGGCCCGAACTCACGGACCGCGAGATCGTGACCTGGCTGAAGTTGGACGCTTAACCGACTGGGCCACCCAGGCGCCCCATCCCCAAGTTTATTTCAAGAATGCACTGGTTTTTATAACATTAGAAAAAAATCCATTAAAGTAATTTATCGTTATTAAGAAATGTAGGCGTGCCTGGGTGGCTCAGTCGGTTAAGCGACTGACTCTTGACTTTGGCTCAGTCATGATCTCATGGTTCGTGGGATCAAGTCCCGTGTTGGGCTCTGCGCTGGCATCTCAGAGCTTGCTTGGGATTCTCTCTCCTTCTCTTTGCCCCTCCCCTGCTTGTGCTCTCTAAATAAATAAATAAATAAATAAATAAACATTAAACAAAAGAAATTTAAAAAGAGGGGCACTTGGGCGGCTCGGTTGATTGAGTGTCCGACTCTTGGTTTCCACTCAGGTCATGATCTCACGGTTCATGGGTTCCAGCCACGCGTGCAAGGACCTGCTTGCGATTCTCTCTCCCTCTGTCTGCCCCTCTCCACACCTCACAAATACACAAAAAAAACTTGAAGAAAAATTGAAAAGAAAAATACATAGACCGTTCACAAAGAAAAGATATTTAATACAATTGCAACACTCTAATATTTAAAAGCAGCTCACTAACCAATACATAAGAACACCAACACCCTAATGTGTTAGCAGATTGGGAATAAAAGTGAAAACACTGAATCCAAAAACAGGTATTTATCCAATCATCCAAATACCGCATCCCTGGTAAAACTACAGACCAGTTAGTTCCCTTTGGAGACGGGAGTGGGATACGAATTTTCCCCTCAATACTGTCCTGAGGGTTGGGGAGGGGGTGGGTAGGGCCGGGAAGATGCGTTCTCCAAACTGGAGAGGAGGAACTCAAGTGGTCGTCGTGTGCAGAGTCCATAAGTGTCTACACAGAACAGGTCACTGATACGATGGACAGAACAGACTCAGAGAAGTGATAAGAAAAGTCATCAAGATGGTCAGACTATGCATAAGTCACTCATCATAACCTCACTAAGCAAGTGGTGTGATGGTCAATTTGTGTGTCCCCTTGATGAGGCTCAGGGAGGCCCAGATGGCTGGTGAACATTATTTCTGGATGTGTGTTTAATGCGTTTCCAGAAGAGGTCAGCATCTGAATCGAGTAGAGAAGTTTCACCTTCCCCAGTGCCGGCTGCCATCACCCAAGCCTCGGAGGGCTGGCCAACCAACAGGTGGAGGGGGGGTGAACTCTCTCTTTGTCTCTGCAGTGGGGACATCAATATCCTCCTTCAGAGCACGACTGAGTCATACCATGACTGTCCTGTTCCCTAGCTGGTGGACCCCAGGGGCTGGATCCCAGGGGCTTCCACAACCGCCACATGGGCCAGCTCCTATACTAAATCTCCTGCACTCGTCTCCATGTAGAACTCTGGCTAATACAATCAGAAACTGCCACAATCGTGAAGCAATAAAAACTGTTACTTAGTAATCAACATACCAACATTAACAAGGTGTTCTTTTTCAGGAAAATAATAAACTTCCGTTGAAGAACTAAGAGAGGACTTAAATAAATTCTAGATGTGCACTGTGATTTTAGGTGGTCGATCTCAACGTCTTAAAGATGACAGTTGTCCCCAAATAGAAGGTATCGATTCAGTGATGTCCAATCACTCTTGTAACAAAACTATTTTTGTTAAAGATTTAAAAATATTTTTTTTACATTTACTTATTTTTGATAGGCGGAGAGAGACTGAGCACAAGCGGGGGAGGGGCAGAGAGAGAGGGAGACACAGAGTCTGAAACAGGCTCCAGGCTCCGAGCTGTCAGCACAGAGCCCAATGTGGGGCTCGAACCCACGAACTGTGAGATCATGACCTGAGCCAAAGTCGGACACTTAACCGACTGAACCACCCTGGCGCCCCTTTAACAAAACTATTCATGTCAGAGGACAAGTTCGTCCTAAAATCTGAACTGAAAGTAAATGACTAAAAATATCTAGGCAATATTAAGACATAAAAAGAAGAAAGAGGGGGACTTATCGTACGATAATCAATATTTACTAGAAAAGCTATAGTAAGTCAGCAGCATGGTGTTGGTGCAGAGTGAACACGTGGACCAGTGGTCTCATCTCAGAGCCACTTGCGGAAGGAAACACGGCATTCGACGAGTGTCGTACGACTGACTGGCTTTCCAAATGGAAAACAAAGAAATTCCTGTGGCGGGAAAAGCCGCTGTGCAATACCGTGAATAAATAGGCTTTATCAGCCCGTGTGTTTTGTGGACATCGCTGCAGGGGTGGACGTGTTGCTGGGGGAGAGCTCACCCAGACCCAGCCGAGGACCTCACCCTGCACAGGGCAAATGCACCCTGTTCCCTGCCTAGCGGATTCTGACTCTGGAATGCACCTGCTCTGAGGGTTCAGGTAGGACACCGGGGACCTGTGTGAAGGCTCGAACACTGGTGGCTCGAAGGCCTATTCTCCATGCCGTGCATCCAGGGACAAAGACTGGGACCAGCTTGCTTGTTTTCTGTTTTGAAAAACGAGCCTGCCGAAAGCCCTCCGTTTGCAAGATGGCAGAGAACCAGCACTGAGGTTGGGTTTCCCTGCAAGAAAGATGCAAGGTGCATTTCAGACTTAACCAGGAGGAGGAGGAGGGCTGAAGGACCCGGTGACTCTCCCCGCCCCACTCCTGCACACACAGGCTGAGGAGGGAAGCTCGGTGCTCAGAGGGAGAGGTGGCCTGACAGCCTCCTCCCCCCTGCTCCCTAGGAGGCTGCCACTGGCAGCCACCGCCTCCGTGGGTCCCTCCAGCTAACGCCAGATTTAGCACATGCATCAAAGCTTCTTCGTGGGAGCCCCCATCTGCAGGGGTGAGACGATGCCTCCAGAGGGACATGTTGGGGCTGCACCTGGGCCACCACTTTCTCCAGGGATATTCTCCCAGAAAAGGAGAAGCCACAGTCTTGGACGGGAACCAAGCAGGTGGAGAGAGCCTGCCAGTGACAGTCCCATCCTGCACGGCCCCCGCACCTCCATCAGCTCTGGGGCAGCGCTCTCCTGTCTCCCACCTGCTGCCCTAGCCACACTCCCCTTCCCTCCTCCCTCAGCAGTCTCGGTCCTTCATTCCTGACACTGGGGTCTGGGCTCGGACTGGACCACCAGGATGAAACGGCAGGGGGCCCGTGAGGCCTACTTGTGGATGTCCTCTGGCTCCTGAGGGATATGACGTATCTAACGCGCCCTCTTTCAGACCACGGAGCTGCAAAGGACAGATCAAACCCCCAGAGACTCCTTGGAGGAGTCACACTCCTGGTGGGAGACTCTTCATCGGTGGGGACAGAGGATGTCGTGGAGGAGGGACCCATCCCTTTGAAAAAAAAATGCCCGCATGGAAGCAAAAAGTGGCCCAGGGCATCGGCTGTCTGCCCAGAAGAGCAGTCCCCAAAATGGGGGGTCCGGTCCCACGCCATCTCCCGTGGCAGCGAGGGGCAGGGACCCCCGCGGATGGAGCCCGTCACTCGTCCCTGCAAACGGCCCAGCTCTGAGACAGAGCTTCATTACTGTTCCGGCCGGTGACGCTCTGTTCTGCCGTCGGCTTCGCAGGGAGGCGCACGGCCAGGATCACACTGAGCTCAGCTCCCAGGACGCAGGATATTAAATCCATCAAACTAAATTAAAAGCTTTGGCCATCTCTTGAACTCAGGGTTGAGAGGCAGCCCTTTTCTTCTTATTCCAACTGCTTCCCGGGAGGATGCCCAGCCTGCGGGGATCTGCAAGGACTCCGTGTTTGAATTATTTAAAGACGGACCAGGGCCGGGATACGGGAAGCCACGGAAACGCTGTGACAGCTTCCCTGCAGAGCCCTGGGGACGCCCCGCTGGTGGGGACAACGGAGAGTGTGTGTGGAGGATGGCAGATGGACTCGCCTGGCCCGTGTCGGGGGCCCAGCTCAGGAGACCACAGTCAGCAGCAAAGGGGCTTCTGTCTCTCACCCCCAGGACTCAGGCAGCCCTTCCCCTGGGGCCCAGGGGCAGCCCGGCTCTGGTCAGGGCTGTGGGTTCACCTCCTAGCCCCACTCCTTGGAGCTGGGTGACACTGGGGAAGCAGGTTCAACTCTCTGAGGACGTCCCCCACCGTGAGTGACCTTGCACTGCTCAAGGCTCTGTTCCTGCTCCTTTCACCCCAAGCACAAAAGCAGAGGGACTGCTGTGTCCTTCGCCCTGAGCATTACAGCAGGAGAAGAAACAGACCACATGCCCACTCTCTGGGAAACTGCAACCCAGTAACCCATTGCAATGGTGGGGCTCCACCAAAGGTCACAATCAGGGTGTGCAATGGAAAGTGGAATGAGGTCACTCGGTGGGGCCGCTTGGACGAGGGGAGCTGAGGCCCGTGGGGCAAGGAGCTGATCAGGCCTCGAGCCGGAGGAATTGCGTCCTGGACCCTGAGGTGAGACTCAGCCACGGGTCAGGGGAGAGAGGGCCGGCCAGGTAGTTGGTGCTCAGGGAAGGAGGGGAGGGGTCAGGAGAGAAGGGCTGGAGGTACTCAGGGTGGACCCCGTGGGCCTCGGATGGCTTGTTCTAGAGTCGCTGCAAAGCCAGGAGCGGGCTTCCAGGCAGTGGGGACAGGACCCAGGCTGCCCCGTAATGGGTCCCTTGGCTGCGACAGCCACAGGCGACCGTCAGCCTTCACCCATGCTGTCAGCACCACCAGCAGGTGTGCAGGTGGGTCCTCCCTCGCTCTCACACCTGTTTGGTCAACTTCCTGGAAGGCCATCTCTAACCACCTCCGTTGAAACTGAAGCACCTCGTTGCACGATGATAAAGAGGTCAGCGCCCCAGAGGTCGTAACAGTCCTTGACGTGTGCGTCCCTAACAGCAGAGGGTCACGCGACGAGAGGCAAGACCCGCAAGAAGGAACAGAGCTGTGCACTATTAGAGCTGGAAGCTTCAGCACCAGGAATGGGAGGGTCCAGCAGGTGAGCTGAACGGCACCACCAACTGGGCGTAGTCGGCATGTGTAGACCTCTTCAGCAGCAGCGAACACATGTCCTTCTCAGGCTCTTACGGAGCTTCCGCTGAGATAAACCACTCTGGGCCACGAAAGACACCTCCACAACTGTTTACAGATAAGAATCAAACGTCTGCGTTCAGACAATAACGTAGTGAAATGAGAAATTAAGATCAGAAGGACAGTGAGAAAATTCCGAAAGCACTTAGAGATTAAGCAACACACTTCTAAATGACTCTTGAGTCAAAGAAGATTTCTCGAGAAATTTAAAACTGTTTTCAATTAGGAGCCGGTGGCTCAGTCGGTTAAGCCTCGGACTCCGGCTCAGGTCATGATCTCACGGTTCATGGGTTCGAGCCCCACATCAGGTTCTGCACTGACAGTTTGGAGCCTGCTTGGGATTCTCTTTCTCCTTCTCTCTCTGCTCCTCCCCCACTTCTCTTTAAATAAAGAAAAGAAAAAAAAGAAATACCAAAACACTGATTCTTGCAGATCAATTGATACACCTTTAGCCAGACTAAGAGAAAAAAGATGATTACAAATATAAGAAATGAAGGAGGGGACATCAAAATACGTCCTGTGAACGTTAAAAGGCTAAGGAGGGAATACAATGAGCCCTGCACAAATACTGGATAGTCCGGATGAAACACACCAGTTCCTCGAGAGACACAAGCTACCCAAACTCACACAGGAAGAAATGGATGGATCTGAATAGGCCTCTAGTGACCAGAGAATTGAATCAATAATTAATAGCCTTCCAAAGCAAAAAGCTCCAGGCCCAGGCGGGTTCACTGGTGAATTCTGCCGAATATCCCAGGCGGCTCGCGCTAGACGAAAACCAGAACCAGACAAAGACACTTCAGAAACAGAAACTATAGCCCAGTGTCTCTCATAGACACAGATGCAAAAATCCTCAGCAAACTATTAGCAAGTCAAGTCCAACAGCGTACGAAGGGATTCCTACATCGCACCAAGTGGGATTTCCCTGAGGCTTGCGAGGCTGGCTCCACACTCGCTCAGTGTGCACCCAGGGTTACTGATTGTAACAGATGTCCCACTCCCGGGCGGCGCCTATAGGGAGGGTGTGTGCACACACACATGTGTGTGTACTGGGAGTATATGGGAAATGTCTCTACTTTCTTTAAAAATTTTTGTAATATGAAATGTGTTGTCAGATTGCTTTCAATACAACACCCAGTGCTCATCCCAACAGATGCCCTCCTCAGTGCCCATCACCCACCCTCCCCTCCCTCCGGCCCCCCATCAACCCTCAGTTTATTCTCAGTTTTTGAGTCTCTTGTGATTTGGCTCCCTCCCTCTCTAACTTTGTTTTCTCCTTCTCCTCCCCCATGGTCTTCTGTAAGTTTCTCAGGATCAACATAAGAGTGAAAACATATGGTATCTGTCTTTCTCTGTATGACTTATTTCACGTAGCATAACACTCTCCAGTTTTTTAATGTTTTATTTATTTGTTTATTTATTTTTGAGAAAGAAAGAGAGAGAGAGAGAGACAGAGCTTGAGCAGGGGAGGGGCAGAGAGAGAGGGAGGCACAGATTCTGAAGCAGGCTCCAGGCTCTGAGTGGTCAGCACAGAGCCCGACGCGGGGCTCGAACCCATGAGCCGTGAGATCATGACGTGAGCCGAAGTCGGATGCTCAACCTACTGAGCTACCCAGGCACCCCGAGGAAATGTCTTTACTTTCCACTCAATTTTGCTGTGAAGCTAAAACTGGTCTAAAACCTGAAGTCCTTTTAAAGGGAAGAACACCCCCCACCCCCACTCCAAAGCCCCTTCTCTTCCTTCCCTGCTCATCGTAGCGCTCACCACCTCTTGCCCTGCCCGTGCGTATGTGTCCGTCTGTTATTTGCTTCCATCACTGCAGTCAGTACGTGTCCTTAGGTCACGGAGAGTTTCCCTGTTTGCTCACGTCTGTATCACCGGTGCCTGGAACGGTGTTCGGCACGTGGTAGGCACTGGGTACGCACTGAGGGCCCAGAAGGGTGGATGGACAGAGGGCTCAGTGTTTTCCACAACCGCACACGGGATGAGGGTTGGGAGCCCGCCTTTCCTGAACGCAGCCTGCTGTGTGTGCCTACCCTCCCGTGCAGGCCTGAGGGTCAGGTGAACTCACCGTGTGAAGGGCCCGCCTGGTGATGTGAAGTGGGTAGGCCGCCCTGCTCCATCCCGGGGGGCCTGAGCCAGGAGGCTGTGCTGGGGTCCAGGTGGGCATTCTGGGCCCAGCCCCCAAACAGGGATCAAAGGGGTACAATCAGTCACCCGGGTAGGTTTCTTCTTTTCTTAGCGAGCGTCTCCATGTCTGCCATCACAGGCGCAGCTGGGGAGGGAGGCTAAGTGGTAGGGGGTCTAAAACGGAGGCTAAGGGAGAGGAAGGGTCTTCTCCAAGGTCAAAGCCTCCAGCATGTACCGCCATCGTGCTCCTGACCTGCCTGGCCCTGCCATGCCCAGCGCTCCCTGCTGTCCACACCTGGACACAGTCCTGTCCTGTCTTGGAGCCCGTGTGATGGAATCGGGGCGCATGTGGGCACCCCGCACCGACCGGGGTCACCCTCAGCCCCAGGTCCCCAATTCTGGGCTCTCCTATCAGTGTCTCTTGTCTCCTCCTTCCAATCTGACCTGGGCCTTGGTGCGGGGCCCGCGTCCCTCTTCCAAGGGCCTCCCTCCGACCTTTCATCCTGGCCTCTGCTCCCGGGCCCGACCCACGGCCCTGCAGGGTGCTTGTACCAGGAAAGGCTGTGCTCGGCCGTGACAAGGCTGTGCACCCCTGACCTGGCCCCTAGGTCGCATCTTCCCCTGGCTCTGCTTTTGGCAGGAGTCCGTGTGACCGCCCTCCTGTCTTCAGCCACATGGGCCGTTAATCAAAAGCAGGCCAGGCTCCCCCCTATTTTCCTCCCATGATGTATCCCGACGAGCAGTGCCAGCCTCCTGGGACAGGCTCAGCCGGGCCCCAGCCCAGAGGGAGGCTGATCCAGGAGTCACTCGCGTCCTCAGACTCCTCTAGGTGGTGGGACGTGGACATAGCCTCCCCCCCACTCCCCGATCCCTGAGTCCCCACCAGTACAGACTGCGCACAGCGCCAGCTTTCCTACAGCATCCTGGTGCCCGGTGTGGCCGCCTTCCCCAGGGAGCCCTCCTCGCCTGCCCTGCCCTCCAGATGAGCTCTCAGCCCTTCCGGGAAAACTCGACCCTGCCCTAGGGGTTCAGGCCAATGAGTGTCCTTTTCCAACCTCTCAGATATCCGCCGGCCTGTGGCCACACGGGCCCTGCGCGCTCTGCCCTCCATGGAAGCCGTGAGCTCGAAGGAGCCCCTCACAAGAAACCGGTGGGTTTCCCTCTTCCCTCAATGGCCAGAGCCACACAGTCCCAACATCCCTCAAGAACAGGAAGGAGCATACACTGGGATGCTCAAAGGCCTGCCTCCGGGGGCAGAGACAGCACTGGGTGCTGAGAGAGGGAACTTTGTCCTCATCAGTGACCTTGAGCGAGGGAACCAGCTTCTCGAGGGGTGGGGTCTGAGCTGGGCCCTCCCCACGACACAGCATCTGTGATTCACCGGGGAGGGGGGGGCTATTTGCTGGTTTACCTCTGAGCTGGACATTGGACGTAGGGACCCCTCCCTGCCCTCGGGGGATGGCCAGGAGCCTCGGGGGACAGAGGGACCCCTGGTCCACACCCCGCCCTTCCCTCCTGTAGATGCTTTTCCCAGGCTTTCCGGTCCAGGCAGCAGGGGGAACGGCACCTGGGTCATCGCAGCCCGAGAGGCAGCCAGGCCCTGGGCCGGGAGCCTCTGTGCTCAAAGCCCTGCTCTGCCATTTACAAGCCTGTAATGGCGCAGCTGTCTTGAAAACCCTGATCGCCCCGTTTTCTCTCGTGTGTAAAATCGGGACGGTTCTAATTCCGTGTACAGCAACTGGACATTCGAGACAATGCCTCGTGCGTGTTAGATGCCCCTAAACAGCCATTGTAACAAGAGCCGTCATTATTATTATTGTCTGTTGGACGCTTGCTGGCTGATTTTTATTCCAAGAAATGTTAACTGCTAACTATTTTTACATTAAAAAGGCAGAACAGAAAGCACAATATATGGAAACAGCAGGGTTACGCAGACTTTCCTGTGTACGTGCTCTGACTAGAGACAATAGACACATTTTCTAGCCTTTAAAAGGAATCGTGTGCCTTAATTAAGAAAAAAAGAAAGTTTTCTGCAAGCATATTAATTATCTCGCTTGTCACATGAGGTATTCGCTCCAGATGACAGGTCGTAATTAGTGCACAGAACAGACTGAGGTGCCCCGGGAGGAGACGCATGTCTGGGGGCATCTGGACGGACGTGGTCGCTGGCCTTGTACCAGGTGTGGGGGCGCTGAGAGGCAGGGGTCCCTCTGGGTTCAGGCGTGGGAAGGAAAAGCAATTTGTCACCGCCTCCCTGAAGGCCCCCGGGATGTTGGACCTTTTCCTTGTCCCTCCCTCTGGGGACAGACTTATTTTCTCCCACAGCCCTCAGCTCAGCCGTGGAAAGAACAGCTCCATTCCCAAATTGACCAGTAACCAGAAGGATGACCTTGTGAGGTCACCCGTGGTGGCTGAGTCTCTCCTGCCATCTGCAGGGTGCTGGCACAGTGTCATAGGCAGGGACGTGGTGACGGCCCAGCCTCACTTCTGTCCCCGATGGTTGCACTGCCGTTGATGAATGCACACGTTCAAAGCTTCACGAATCCCGTGTTGGGTGGCCTCCTTGGCCGGGGCATGGGAGGGGGGGGCGGCAGAGCCGTGAGCAGGACCATTCCTGCCCTGGCCGGGACCTGTTTGTGGAGACCGACCCAGCCACCACCACAGGGGCAGAGGGACGCTTGGGTCCGCAGAGTGCCCTTCATTCCCCCTGGGTGCGCACACCCCACGCTCTGTCCTCCAGCAGAAAGGGGCCTGCCCCTCCCAGACCTGCCCCCACAAAGCCCCATTTGCAGACTGGATGCAGAGGGAGGCGTGGGGGTCCCCAGGGCAGAACGTGAGCCCGAGGGACAGTCACTGTGTGGAGCACAGCAGTCCCCAGTGGCAGCCAGAGTGGGGCTTCTGGGTGGAGCTGAAATTTGTGACTTACTTGTTACACAGCCATGATATGTTCTGACTGATACAGCCAGCACACACCAGTCCTGGCCTTCGGAGCCCAGCCACCCGGGAGAGGCGGGAGGCACAGCCATCCTCCAGGACACAGTGGGCCACCTCCGCGGCCGCAAGCACACGCGACTTTCAGAAGCTGGCGCGACCCGAGGGCTCAGGCCTGGCCCCCACGCTCAGCACTGACCACGGCAGCCTCTCAGAAGCGGGGAGAAGACCAGGGACGGCAGTCATGGAAAGCGTCCTTCCTTCCTTCCCACCACAGGATTCACTTCAAGCCCCTGAGAGGGGCAAGCGAGGCCGTGGGCTGAGGCGGCCTCCCCACCTGCGTTACCGCTAAGGCTGTCGCTTGATCTTCCGGTCACAACTGGCACGTTCCAGCCCTTCTAGGCACCTGCACTAGACAAACGTTAAATACACGATGGAGTTTAAGTGTTATTATGGTAATTGGTGCCTCCATTTCATTGTGGTTCACCCGAAAAGGTTTCCATGCTGGAGAATAGTTCTTTCAAGGTTAATTAAAAGGCAGGCATGCTGATTTGCCTTGGGGAGGTCTACGCACACCCAGCCCACCGTGAGTGTCAATCTTTATTACGGACAGACCTCATCGCCAACACGCCCTCCCCTTGGGTCCTCCCGTCTCGAACACGTTCAAGCAAAGCCGTGTTATAAACATTGATGCTTTTAAGGAGTTTTGACAAGACACGGGTTCCAATAAATTTTATACAATTCATAATGTAGGAGCGCTGGGGCGTCAGAAAACATGTCTTAAATATTAAAGTACTGAGGAATGTATCCAATATGTACCGGGACACATAAAATAATGGTCCCCTCCAGGTAATATTATCACTAGATGGGGTAAAAGTTGTACCAAGGAGAAAACACCAGCCTCTTCTCGGCTACGTGACCCTGGACGCCCAGCATCTGCTCCGGCGAGGGCACGTTTCTCTCCAAGTCAGAACTTTCTTCTGAACCACAGAATATTGGTTCCACCATCTTGACTAACAGGTTACTGGCCAATTAAACCCAGACTGAAGCAAAGAGCTTCTAGAGTTTAATTTTTCTTGGTAGGAATTCAATGCGGGGCAGGCGTTGGAGGCAAAGTCGATTATCTTCTGGCATCAACGTCATGGGTGTAGCAGCCACAGCCTGTCGATGAACTAATTCACCTGCTAAAACATTTAATGGCCATCCACTTAGGCCGGCTACTTGTACAAAGATCAATCAGACCCAAACCCGCTCTCGGAGTCAGGAAGCAGCCCGTAGGGGCTGAGACAGTGGCACACCATTGGAGCCTTCAGGAGGATGCCTCATTTTTTGGATGGAATCTCTTCTAGTCCCCAAAGAGAGGCATCTGCTGATAACCTCTTCGCATGGATGTGAGCAAACCTCCACAACTTTGGGTCCTGAGAACAGGAGACTCTGTGCCTGGTTCCCTGCCGGACCCCACTCTGCTCGGCCTGCCACATACAACGCACCTTTGACTCCCTGCCACCACCACCACTGCGTGGCGGGGACATTTCCCAGGCACCTGCCCTGGCCAGGACCCTTCTGGGAGCATTCAGTGCAATAGCTAATTCCTCCATAGGTCACTGGTGAGCAGAAGGACAGAAGTTGCTGTTGTGACAAAGTGAAGCAGTTCATGGACATCTCCTGCTCTGGAGGAGGAAGGAGGGGGAGGAGGGGAGAGGAGGGAGAAGAAGTAGGGGGGAGGGGGAGGGGGAGGAGGAGGAGAGGAGGTGGGGGATGGGGAGGAGGGAGAAGGAGGAGGGGGAGAATGGGAAGGGGAGGAGGAGGGTGAGGAGGGGGGAGGGTGAGGGAGGGGGGAAAAGAGAATGGGGAAGGAGGAGGATGGAAAGGAGGATGGTGAGAAAGTAGGGGGAGGAGGGAGGATGGGGAGGTGGAGGGAGGATGGGGGAAGTAGGGGGAGGGTGTGGGAGGGGGAAGATGGGGGAGAAGGAGGGTGGGGGGTAAGTAGGGGGGATAGGGGGAAGATGGGGAGGAAGTAGGGGAAGGGGGATGGGAGGGAGGGGAGGTGGAGGGAGGGTGGGAGGGTGGAGGATGGCAAGGAGGAGGGTGGGAGGAAGCAGGAAGAAGGGAAGGGGGAGGACGGGGGAGGAGGAGGGTGGAGGGAAGCAGGAGGAGGGCAGATGGGAGGGGGGAATATGGGGGAGGAGGGAGTGGGGAAGCAAGGGAAGGGGGATGGGAAGGAGGGGAGGCGGACGGAGGGTGGGAGGGGGGAGGATGAGGGAGGAGAAGGATGGGGAGGAAGCAGGGGGGATGGGAGGGGAGAGGATGGGGGAGGGAGGATGGGAGGGAGGAGAATGGAGAGGAGGAGGGTGGAGGGAAGCAGGAGGAGGGCCCATGGGAGGGGGAAGGATGGGGGAGGAGGGTGGGGAGGAAGTAGGGGAAGAGGGACCCGAAAGGAAGGGAGGCATTTGGCAGACAGGGGTGCTCAGGCCCAGCACACAGGCTCCTGGGGAGGGGTGTGGGCGTCGGGGGAGGGTCTTCTAGGGCTGCGGGGAGGGGGCGGGCTGAGACTGCCGGGTTACTCAGTAGGGCTGCGGGGAGGGGTGTTACTGTGCAGAAGTGATTGTTCTCTCACAGGTGCTGCCTTTGAACATTGCCGCTGCGTTAGCATAACATTACATTAAACGTGCTTTTTGTGTGTCTTTTGAAATAAAGCCCCTGAAGGATTAGGTCGTAGGTTTTTTCCAGAGTGACTCTCAGGGAGCTGTGGTTCCGTTTGGGTGGCTCACAGGGCTCCCGGCCTGGGCTTGTTGACGGGAGGGGTCATTCATTCATTCATTCGTTCCCTCCTTGGTTCATTCCTGTCTCTGTCCCTGGTGGTGCCTGGGTCGGCCTGGAAGCAACCTCCGAGTGCGAGAGAGAACCCCCCTCCCGGCCTTGTCAGAGGGCCGCACCTCCTGAGCCGGGCAGAGCTCACCTCTTTCCGGATGTGCTCTCCACTGTGGGGACGTGCACGGGCTGGTGTGCGGGGAGCACGGGCAGGGGCCGGGGGATCGCCCTGCGTGGAACCGTCTGTCTCCACGTTGCTGCCCACGGGACGGGCCTCCTGGAGGGCAGGGATGGAGTGGAGTTCAACTTTGTCCCCAGACATGTTTGAGGAGGTCATCAGTGACCGACCGGGTGAATCGTCGGGCCACACCCCTGCAAATGGGCAGCTCTCTCTGTCTCAGAGCGTTAGGCCACCCTGGGGCCTGGTGTCGGGATAGGGGGAAGGACAGTCGGGCTCTGGGCCTCCCCTGAGGGACAGATGTCCTTTGCTCTCCCTCGTAGCCACAGATGCTGCTGACAACAGACCACAGATGCCTCACTGCAGCCACGGGCCGGAGGCTCGCCTACGTTCTACCGGCCCGGATGGGACTTTGGACACTGAGAGCTGCATCCTGGCTCCTCTCCTGGGCTCCAGCCACTTGCCGGGATCTCAGACAGGCCCCTGGGGACAGGCATGAGCACCCTCGGGTTGGTGGAGAGCCCAGGCTTCTCTCCTCCGGGGCCCCTGTGGGTCAGGCCGGGGGTGGCTGTGCCGCAGTGACAAGCAAAACCTACCCTCCAGACTCCTCACTGGGGTGAGTCCCCTCCACGTGGTGGCTCAGGGATCCAGAGGCTCCCTTGGGGATCTCCATGCCACGGGTCACTGCCTCTCCCCCCAAGGGACGTCACTATCTTCACAGCTCACAGGTCACACGTGGCCACTGGGCTCCAACCAGCCAACAGGGCGTCCGGAAAGTCTCTGCGTGAATCCAGGAGGGGACAGAACTGGAGTTCTGCCCGAGGACTCCCAGCCGTGTCCCTGGTGTCCCAGGGCGGGGGCTGGGCGGGAGGAAGTGGGCTTGCTCCCGGCCTGTGCCACCGCCTTCAGGAGTGAGTCCCAGAGCAGGGCCCCGTCTGCACACAGCGGCCACTCTCCCGAACAGACACAAGTCAGGGTCCGAGCCTGGCTGTTTTGGAAGACGCTAGGCCAGCCCGAGCCCCCTGTTGGCAAGGCTGCCTTTTCCTGCAGAGCCCGGCCTGGTTGGGAACAGGAACCAGAACAGAGAGGAGACAGGACTTCCCAGCACTCGTCACCGGGCCCCACGTGGCTGCAGATCCGTGGTGAGCAGCTGCTAAGAGGGCACCTGTCCTGCTTCCTCAAGGCTCAGGACGCCCAGTGCCACAGACAGGGGTGTAGGCCGTGTGCCTCGCCTGCCCAGAACGCAGGGCTGTGGGGGTGGGGAGGTCCGGGCAGAAGTTGGGGGGTGCGGGCCCATGCGGTATCGTGTGGGTCTCGTAGTCCCAGAGCCCCTGGAGCTGGCCCCTGGGTGCGCGAGAGGAGCCAGTGTCTCTGTGTGGCTGCCCAGGGGCTGTGCGGAGGGAAGACCTCCACCGGGAGCCCCGGCACACCAGGAGAGAGCCCCAAGTGGTCCCTGTGGACACGAGGCAGGAAATGGAAATGGGGTGGAGTGAGGGTGGGAACCCCTGAGGCTCTGGGGCCACCTGGGTGAGGGACTCATAGGAGCAGGTAACGGGTGGCCAGATGGGCAGAAACTCGGTGTAGCTGTGGCACAGACAACGTGGAGGGGGTGGCTGCCCGTGACACAGGTCACAGCTGCCCTGAAGGGCCGGCGGAGACCGTGGGCGAGGGCGTCTCGTCCCCGGGAGGCGCTTGTCCACGTTGGTTTCCTCTGCTTGGGACAGAAACAGCAGACAGAGTATGGAGCGGGGCGATGCCCGCAGAGGGGCCACGTCCCCCACGGGCTGTGCCCAGGCCACCCCGGGCAGTGTTCTGCTTCGCCAGCCATCTTCCAGAGCACACCGTTCCGTGCAGGCTGTACTTCTGATGTTTCTATGGCAATGGGTCTTGCTTACACGAAGTGTCTGGACAGCAATATCACGGGAACACAGGCCAGCAGCCGCTTCACGACGCTTGGCAAACACCGTGGGTTCTGGATGTTTCTTCCCTCCCACACGCCCACCAAAACCTCCTGTCACCCTCATTTTTCAGGCACGGACTGCCCACTGCCCTTCCGGCCTCACGTCCAGGGCCCAGGAGCCCGAGTCCCACCCGTCTTTCAACGTCAGCACCCACTCTGTGTTCCCCAGCAACCAGCCTGAGCGGAGAGAACCGGTGCCCTCGTGGCACAGGGGTGCTGTCCCCACCTGCTCCTGTCAACACGCCCCCACCCACCAGACCGCTGTGTTGAGAGGTGCTCCCATGTTGTGCCTTCTTGGCCCTCAGCCGGGAGGTCCTGGGGTCCTGGCCGTGTAACAACTCCTTCAAGGGATGTCATTTATTCCCCTGGACCCTGCCGTGCTCTCTGTGTTGACCCTCGGCGTGCCTGGCCTGGTGGGACGCACAGAGATTGTTGGATATGGACACACAAAGATAATCAGTGGACGTGTGCCCTGCAGAGAGGTATGTAACCTTTCTGTGCCTCAGTTTCCCCGTCTGTGAAATGGTGCCATTGACATTCTCTACACTACTGCGAGGGTTACACGGGAGACTGTCATGCATCGAACGCTCAGCAAATACACCATCATCGTCACCAGCACCTAGACGGTGCCCACTGAACACAGGTGCCTCTCGCTGAAGGTCCCACCAAGGGACCCAGGGGACAGATGGCCCTTGTTCCCACTTCATTCGTCTCTGCCAGGGGCCACACTAGTGCCCGCCTTCGACTTTTCCCTTTGTTTCGTTTTCTACACACGGCTTATTAGCTAGGACGCCTCTCTCTCAGAACCATTTTTTTCATACCAACCATTTGTATAAAGGTGCAAAAAATAATAATAGAGACAGTTGCAAAAATCACCTGAATTTATAGACACTGTTCTGCTCTGTCATGCAGTTGGTTGGATGTGAGTTTGCGTAGAGAGAGTCTGGGGGGCTGTGACTCCCACAGCTCATCGGCTTCCAAGAGGAAAGTGCACAGAAAGATGTGAGGGGAGCTGCGCGTGTCCTCAGGGACGGGAGTGGAGGGGTGCGTGGGGTTGCTTGATGCAGGCTGGGTGGAAATGTGGGTGGATTCTGGGAGACTTTGCTACAGAAACCCGTAGCACCCGGGGAGTCGCCGGAGTGAGAATCTGAACATGACTCGGTGTGTCCCTGGTGAGTCATCCGTGGGGAGGAGCCCAACACTGGTCTACAACAGCCTCATGACCACAGGGATGAGTCCCGAGGTCTACTCCTTGAGTACAGATGTTGAACATGACTCACACTTCGCCTGAGAAACTTGGAGTTTTCTCCCCCATGCAGATGGCCCTTTGGTCGTAGTTCCATTGGGATCAATGCGGTTAATCCATAGGAGTCCAATGATGAATTTCCCCTCGATTCCAGATCTGTCCCTTGCACTTGCCGGCCATCTGCTGGGATGGGCTGCAGTGGCCTCTGTGTGTTACGTCTACGGTGTTAAAGATACCGCCTTATCCCCAAATTCTCACCAGTTGCTCAGGGCTTCCAGAAGCTAGCGCGATGCACAGGGGGAGCTCCCCAAACACCCAGCTGCGTGATGGGCACTAAGTCCCCGTAGGGCACACCCCCACAGCCCACGTCTGGCTCCCAAACCCGACCAGTCCCCCCAGAACCTGTCCCTTCCAGCAGCAGAGGCCCCCCCCACCCGGCCCGTGTCCTCTGTGCAGAGCCCCAGGGCCCACCAGTCCCGGCTGAGCCGCGGCCTAACCGTGCTATAGGTGTATCATTTCTCCCCCAGGCCTAAGTCCAATTGCTGCCCTGAAAAATAGGGTAAAAATAAGCCTGAGAGCATGTTGTGGAGATTCGGTAAAATAGCGCCCATCAGCTTCACGGCACAGGTGTTCCTCCGTGAAGTTGTCCCCTCTGTGGACGCAGCCCTGGCCGGGTGGGTAGTTGAGCAGCTCCGTGAGCCTGTCCCTTTGTCCCCATCCCCTCTGCACCCCCAGTGCCTGCACTCCGGCCCATGGTAGTTGCCTCAAGAAAGCTTTGTTGACTGAGTGAGTGAATGAATGAATGAACAAACGGATGATGTGAAAGAGCCTGCTCGGCAGGAACATAATGAAGGAGGAGAGAAGAGCCAGCGGGAAGGGGGCAGGGCTGGTGACCCGCACTGAGGTCCAGCAGAGGGCTCCGGAAAGGTTTGTCAGGGTCTGATTTGTGGTTCGAAAATATCAGACGGGTCCTGGAGTCGACATCTATCAGGGAGGACGAGAGAACAGGGCAGCACATCTGAATACCTATTACGAGACTCCAGGTGACGAAGAGAAGGAAATCACGGTCTCCTGAGGTTCAGGAAGGGAGTCCCTGGTGCTGTTGTAAAGGGTGCGTGTGCGTGTGTGTGTGCGTGCATGCATGTGTGCACATGTGAAGGTGCCAGAAAAAACACGGGGCGCCTGTTAAATGCACGTCTCAGATGAACAAACATTGTGCAATGAACACCATGCAACATGGGACCACACTTTTGCTGATAAAGGTTTAGTGTCACGGGGTTTGTATTTTTATTTGCGGACTCTGACCACCCGTGTGTGTGTGTGTGTGTGTGTGTGTGTGTGTGCGTGTGCACGTAACATTTAATTTAATTTTCCAAACAGCCCGACACGATAGGTTCTACTACTGTTTCCATTTTGCATAGGAGGACACAGCTCACCCAGGGGCAATCTGACCACAGCTGGGGCATGGCAGAGCCCGGGGTTCCTCCTGGGGGTCGAGATGTGTTCTATGGGAGGCTGGGGGGGCCTCAGCGGGCCGGCATGGGGGTGGAGAGTGGGGGACTGGGAAGGCGCTCTGTCCACAGCCCCCCACTGCCTTCCCGGCCCCTCTTGCTTCCCAATGGTGTGACCAAGGTGACAGACTCAAGTTCAGCCTCCACCCATCTCAGGAGCGCTGGCCTGGAATGTTCTTGGACGATTAGCAGAGGTGATGCAGAGAAGAGCCAGGTCGGGATCGGCAGGGCTGGAGGCCAAAGTCAGCACCCGTCAAGCTGCAGTGACCCTGCCTTTGTCCGTTATCCCCCTGTCATGTCAGCCAGGCATCCCCTAGGGGTCACCGACCTCGGGAGCCCTTAGCCGACCCTTCCTTTGCAAACCCTGCTCCTTCCATCTCACGAATCACCCCTCTACCCTGAAGTTCCCCAGAGCGGCCTCCAGCCTCAGACCTGGAGTGTTGTCCCTTCTCCTCCCAGCTATCAGGTGACAGCTCTCTCAGTGACCCACATGAGTCCTGGTCGGCCTTGATTTATAGGGATTCGCGTGTGTGTCTGTCACCAGGAAGGCTGTGTGCTCCCTGAGGGCAGGGACTTGGCCTGATCCCTGCTGCCCCTTCTGAGCGGAGCGTTGATTGGCGTGAATCATCTCGGATGTTTTCCATATGCAAATCACCCAAATAGCCGGGCATCTCCACACTCCCTGTTGAGACCAACTTTTCCTGACACAGCGCCTCCAATGTCTATTTGCACTTAGCACGTGGCAGTGTTGCGAACTAGGCTCTGGAAGCTGCGGAAATTCAGAGGACAGTTTTGTCCTTGTCCCTGACTATAAGGAACACGGTGGGTTGAATCATGTGCCCTCAAAAGGGAACGTCTAAGTCCTGGGCCCTACGTACCCGCGAATGGGACCCTATTCGGAAAAGGGATCTTTGCAGGTGTGATTAAATTAAGTCTCTCGATAAGATCACCATGGGTTAGGGTGGCCCCGAATTCAGTGACAAATGCTTGTAAAAGGGCAGGGAAATACTCAGGCGCACAGAGGGGGCGGCCGTGAGGCCCTGGCTGCGCAGCCCGGGGTGGTGTGGCCACAAGCCGGGGAACGCGGGAGCCATGGGAGCTGGGACAGTGAGTTGGGCTCTTGCCATCTTGGGGTCAGATGTTGGTTGTTTCAAGCCCCCCGCCCCCCGACAGTCTGTGCAGATTTCTCACAGCAGCCCCAGGAAACAAACACACGGAACACGCAAGCTTGAGAGAGAAAAATACTGCACGCCCTTGAGTGTATCTTTGTCGTCCACGCGCGGATTGTGATTTCTCCAGCATCTGCTGTGTTAGTCCCAGGAAATGCAAGGGCTAGGGACCCCACGTCTGTGCGAACCTGCAGCAGGCCTCGTAAGTTTGGGGCCCAGAGACCAGCCCGCCGGGCAGGAGGGGGCCCGTGGCTCGGAGCGCACGCCCGCGCTGTGTACCGGGCACAGAAGGCACTGCCAGAATCTTTGCAGGAGCAAACTTAGCCGAGGAGACATCAAAGGACCACAAACTTATCACAGTTTCAGGAAGGAACGTTGGCCCCAGATTTGGGGGACGGAGGAACCCTCTAGGGTTAAGTGGCTCTTGACCTGAATCGTGGTGAATAAGTGGACAGCAGCCAGACGCTGCGGTGAGGACAGGCCGTGCGGGTGCAGGACCAGTGAGGACAGGCAGGGCCGCCTGGTGCACCTGCGGGCCAGGCAGCGGGGAGGGAAGCGGCCGCCAGCCAGTGCGCGTGGGCAGGTGCTGTGCCGGGAGAGGGGACGGAGCGGGAGGAAGGGGGGCTTCGCCGGGGCTCCCTCCTGGAGCCGGCAGAGCGACGGCCCCAAGTGGGGTCTGGGTGTAAAGGGCGCTTTCCCCGGGACACCACGTGGATATTCACTTGCCACGCGCACCACCTGGGGATGGCCGTGCACTCTCGGACACGTGCCGGGGGACAGGCTGCAGGCTGGGGTTTGTCCGCCCGGCTCCAGATAATCGGGTTGATTAATCCAGATACTCTGCTGCTGCTTAATCTCGGTGACTGTTAGACAACAGCTCATTATGTGCTCATGTCTTCAACGTGATGGGCAAGGAATGAAATCAAGCCATAAAATCAATTATTTCTGCAGAAATTGTCATAGAAGACAAAACATCATCAGGAGACAAAAGCAGTTACGATTATGGCTTAATTTGCCTGGTGCTGGTTGCGGAATGAGGCCCGTGCTCTGCTAAACTCACCTGCTCTTCCTGCCATGCGTCCCCGGGTGGGCACGAGGTGGGCTGAGGGTCGTTCTCAGAGACACCTGTCTCCATAAGTCTCTATCTCTCTGTTTCTGTCTCTCTGTCCTCCTCCCCGTCCTCGTCTTCTTTCTCCCCCTGCTCCCGACCTGTCTCCATCCGTCCATCTGCCCTGTTACATGTAAACAGAGGGACTGAGCCAAACGCAGCTACGTGGTTGTGTATTTTCTGAGGAGACGGGAGGAGTTCAGGGGACTCAAGAGACTGTGTCTGTCTTCACTCCGCCTCCTGAGTCCTTGGGAGTTTTGTCAGAGCCTCAGTTTCCTTGTCTGCCGAATGGGGGATTGTGAGAAGGGGCTTGTCCAGCTCGGTGTGGCCTCAGCAACCACGAGGCCAGAAGAGCCCCCGGGAGCAGGATAGCAGCACCCTGTCACCACGCGGCGGCCCTGCGGAGGCACTCAGTGGAACAGGAGACATGGCAGCCGGCTCGGATTCCTCCTCCAGCTTTTGAGGTCACAGAGTCGTGCTCCAGAGCCGCCCATCCTGACACAAGGGCGTCTGAGGGACGTCCCTCTGGCCCCTGTCACCAGAACCACTGGCTATGAGAATCCCTTTCTTTTTTGCTTCTGAAATTCCACAGTATTGGAAACCAGGCCGTCTGCGGCCAGGTATTTGACGACCGGCACGGGTGCCATGAGCGAGGGCCGGGACAGGGGCCATGGGTGCTGGCAGTTGAGGGACGTGGACCCTGCAGTCCCACTGGGTCACGGGGTCGGGCACCCCCGATATTGTGTCTTGTCTTCCCACCTCCACTTGCCTGACAGGGACTGCTTGGTCTTCCCACAGTTGAACCATCCCAGGACGGGGGGTGGTGACAGGCTTTTCCAGGGCCCGCAGGTGGGCTCAGAGGAGCCGATGTGCCGACCCAAGGCGGGGTGGCCTCTCAAGCCAGAGTTTCCTGTCTCTCCAGCCTCTGCACTGCGCATAGGAGCCGGGTCACTTCTGTCCCCCGAACCCGGATGCGGGGGCAGGAGGCTGGACTGCAGAGACCTCCAGGGGCCCCGCCTGGTCTGCCTGCACAGAGGTCTGTACAGTGCGCACTGGGTGGGGGGTAAGCAGAGTGGATCTCAGCACGGGACACCTGGGGCTTCCTGACCCCACTCCCCTGCCCGCCAGGCCGGGGCCAGGTCACCCCTGGAACCTCGACAGTCAGGCCGGCCTCCCCACCTCCCCAGCCCCGCCCCCTCCTCCTGTCCCTTCCTGCCAGAGGCCAGGCTCCCCCTCACGGCTGAGAATGAGCTCTCCTGCCCCACAGAGCCACAGTAGCTGCCATTTCAGGGTCTGTGCAGACACAGGAGGGGTCACAGCCGTCCTCTGGATGAGCAGGGAAGCCCCAGTGCAGAGTCGAGGGAACTCATCATCCAAACACAGGCCGTCCGCATGTTCTAGCCAGCGCAGAGCTAGAAAGACACCCTTTCCTGCTGACAGAGCCCAGCCTACCCCCGCCCCTTGCCCTCTCAGAGACAGAGGGCGCGTCTGCAGGGGTCTGTCCACGGTCCCTGCCCCTCTCTCAGCGCGAGCCTGCTGGGAGACGCCGCACACAAGGGAGATCCAGAAATGGGTAGGAATCCCCACTGGGCACCCCAGGAGGCGAAGCCTGCCCCGGTCTCGTTCCAATCAGTGCCTCGGTGACCATGACAGGTGTGGGCCACATGACGCCATCTGCCCAGTGCGTTCCCATCCACGAAGGGAAGGTTTTTGGGGAGCAGGAAAGTCAAATACGCACACAGCCTGCGCACTGCCCACGGAGGATGTGGGAGTGTCTGGCGGGAAGGGCGAGGAGTCCAGGCCACGTGCAGCCGGACAGACTGATGGGAAGCCTGGCCGACGGACACTGAGGGGCTCACATGGACAGGACAGTCACTCAGGGCCCTGAGGACACAGCCCAGCACAGTCAGAGCCTGTAGGTAAAGTGTGTACGGGAACGGGCTATTTATTTATCAACTCAGTTTTGTAAACACTTATCGAGTGCCTACTGTGTGCCAGGACTGTGTCCTTCCAACGGAGGAGGGGTAAGGATGTGCAGAAGGGTGGAGAACACTGTACTCGGCCCGCAGCCCTCACTGCAGTGACAGAGGTTTGCACCGAGTGTCGGGGGCCACTCAGTGAGCACCTGGGCGGCCGGGGCTCAGCATCGATATTGTTTAATGTCTGCTATGATTAGTCACTTTTAAAATCTGCCTGCAGGTGTCGGAGAACGTTTTCTAAAGCAGAGGACATCTGAACTGGGGCCTGCTGGGTGGGCAGAGTTTCAGGCCAGCAGTCACGGACGAGGAATCCAGGGCCCGTGGGGAGAAAGGGCCAGGGGGCACCTGAGATCATGCACACCTGGCCATGGGAGCGCTGGGTGGGCGGGGGCCGAGGCCTTTCCTGGAGAACCCCACTTGCTCTGTTGAGTAGTGCACAATGAGGGGCCACTAAGGGGCCTCAGCAGCACCAAGTTGCAGGTTTCGGCCACCGGCCAGACTGCCACATGCCACGGGGGGGTGGGAGACCGCCAGCAGGTGGGACAGGTGCTGTGCTGGCCGGGGCAGGACCAGCATGCGGGGAGGGCGGCAGAAGCCCTGGAGGGGTGGGTGGGCAGCACTGGGGGCACACGGGGGCGTGGGACATGGTGGGTGACCACCAGTCCCGAGGGGAGAGCTGTTGCTTCCCATGCCATCATCCCTTCCTCTGAGGACAAGGGCTCTGGACCAGGGTCAGCACCATGGTCAGCACCCCATGCAGGATTGATGGGGTCCGGGGAGGGGCCTCAAGACCTTCCTCCAACCTCCCTCTCCCTGGCTCTTGGGCCCATGCCGGAGAATTCCTTCTTCCACGTTCTCCCCCACCCACGAAGCCCCCTCCCCACCCAGACGCCACAGTCGGACCCAAGACAATCAAAGTGACGGGCACTGACTGGGGGTCTGCCTGCGCTGGGCACACTGCCTTGGGGAGGGCGGGGCTCTACCATAGTTAGCCCATCTCACACAGTTCACTGCCCAGGGAACTTCCAATCTTTCTGCTTGAAAACAAACGTCAACGTGGAGTTTAGAGGAACATGAATTTCAGGAATTTGGGCTACACGATACTATATAGAGCTCCCGTGCCCTAAACACCTTCTTTAGAGCGTGGGGTCTCAGATCCCTCTCCCCACATCCTGCCCTTTTACTGTTCTTTGACCGGAGTCCTTACAGGGGCGGATCTAAGAGAGTAAGTGTGGGGGGAGCCATGGCACATATGCCTGGAGAGGTGGGTGGGATCACGCTGCCCAGGAGGGGAGAGTGGCCTCAGATGCCACTGGAGGTGTCCGTCAGGGAAGGGAGCCTCGGGGGAGCCTGGCCCAGTCGGGGCTGAGCCTTCAGAAATGGCAGGTGGGGTATGCCGTGCCCTCGCCTCCTCGGCCTCCTCGGAACAGAGCAACAGAAACAGAGAACAGAAAACGCCCTGCTGTCCTCCCCTCAGCAGCCCACCGCCGTGCGCACCCGTGGGTTTACCTTCTCCGGTGTTTTTCCTGCAGAAGAAAGGTTCTCTTTCGTTGTATCCATTCCGTTGGGCACAGGGTGAAGTGAATCAGAGCACAGTGCAGCGTCTGGTGACAGCTCTGGGGAGAGAAGAGACAAGTTCACGCTACAGACAAATGGGCGACTCAGAATCAGCTGTCAGGTGCTAATTCAGTCCGACCTCCTTGAACCCTGTGCAGCGAAGGGGGGAGGTTCCTGCTTGGAGCAGAGGCGGTCAGAGGAGGAAAATAGAGGGAAGACCAGGAGTGAGTCACAGTGCTAGACTCACTCAGGAAATGATTAGCTGGTCCCTAGAGGGAATTGGATGTTGAGGTCAAACACGTTCTCATGGGCTAAGTGGCCTCTTTGCTTATTCTCTCCACCGTCTGATATTCTTATGTTTCCAGGTTGTGCAGGCTCTGGGTCGCTCACACAGGGGACAGTGCAGTGTCTGCTGACTTTTAAAGGGTGGTGGGGCTTCTCATGGTTCACAGGTAATCTGGGAGCCCAGCTGCTTCAATGGGAGCTGAGTGCGTGACCTGGACTCTGTCTAGTGTTGAGCACTGTGCAAATGGCCGTGAAGGTCAGCAGCGGGCCAGGAGGCCAGGAGGGATTTCCTCCAAGGCTCTCTAGACCTTTGCTAAATGACCGTAGCAGCCGACTGGAATCTGGGATGAGGAAGAAGGTTGTGGAGACACCTTCTGAAGTTCAAAGAGTTGGGGGTGTGGACGTAGAGACCAGAGAAGCCCCGGAATGCCAAACGCTGGCAGACTGGCTGAAACGCAGGAAAAGAGATGTGTGTGGTTTGGAACGCCCATGTGTGGTCTCTAAAGCACAAAGAGATCTCTGGATTCCGCCCGGTGCTCAGGTCACAGGTGGTGCCAATACCACCCTCAAGATACTCCAATCCAGGGGTGGACGGAACCGGGTTCACGCTCAAACACAGCTCGATGCTGAGAAGATCTGTTCACCCCGCACCAACCCCACACACCGATGATCTGGCTGGAGAGGGAACACACTTTCTTCTGGAGGGAGGTGTTGTTTAAACATTATTAACTTTGGTCTCTGCCTTTTTTGAAAAAACAATGTCCAGGATAAAATAAAGAATTACATGATGCCCAAGGAAGAAGGAAAGCGAGACCCCTGGTCATGAGTAGAAACGTGCCAGTAGAAGCTGGCTGAGGTGATGTAGAGGGTGGAATTCTCAGCCAGGAGCCTTTAATGCCAGCTGCCCAGGACCTCGCGGAGAGGCGGGGACCACCTGGGAATTCTGTCAGATAGAAAGAAGCTATGTAAAGGTCCAAATGGAAATGCTAGAAATGAAAAATGAGGTACCTAACATGAAGATTAATTAGGTGGGGTTTCCAATGGATGGGGCGCACTGGGTTCCTCTGTGTCTTCTCCACTGTGGCCATTCCCCTTGGACTCCCTGGGACAGTGACGACGTGTCCCACGAGTGGGAAGTGGATGAGACATGATGGGAAGAGTGGAAAGCACCTGCTGCCTGGCGAGGTGTTGGGTTGTGTCTCCACTCTGACCCCCGTCCCTTCCCCAATATGTCACATGGCCCAGCTGAGTATTGTGGCTCTGGGACATATACTCCTCCCCTCGAGTGGGAGGATCGACAAAGTCACATGGTATGTGGCGTGAATTATAATCCGATTGCAGGGAGGGATTGAAGATTTAGTAAAGAATTGAGGCGAAAGAAAGGAGGCAGCCTGGTGACGCTGTGAGGCCTTGTCCAGGAGGTAGTAGGACCGCTAATTTCAGGTCGTTTGTGATGTATCAGAGATGCCTATTACAATCTCCATTTCAGTCACTGAGATAAGAAAACGTTGTATAACAAGCTAATAGCAAAGAAAATGGGGAAATAAAACATCCTAGATTAATATAAATAATTCAAGAAGAGAAGGAAAAGGGGGAAATATGAGACAAACAGAAAGCTAATGGTAAGATTAGAGATTTAAACCAAATCCGTGGTAATTGCGTTGCTGAATCATACGAGATTGTCTTTTTGTTGGTTAAAATCATCAAATAGTGGCAATTCCGTGTGATTCAATTGAGTACATTAAACGAAAATTAACTGCATGTTCCAAATAGGAGACAAAGATTAGCAGAGTGGATTAAAAAAAAACCCACTCCAACAAAAACGGCACGATCACACTGAAAAGAAGAGTGGAGGCAGGTGGACAGTTAAACGGCAGGAGGAGGAAGGGTGCCACGCGGATACCAATGGGAGAGAGCGCAACTGGCCAGACCAACATCCAATGCGGCGGACTGCACGCCCCAAGGGCCATCGCAGAGCGCTCAGAGTTCAGCTTACTGGGGAGTTAATTCCAGATGACCTGGCCGGCCGCCTCCGGGAGCCTCAAAATTGGCCAGTCACAGAACTAGAAGAAGAGAGCGAGGCACCCAGAGGCACACACCCAGGCACACCCGGAACCGATTCTGCCGCCCAGCGGAAATGGGAACACAAAGAAGGGCAGACGTGCTCCCAATGGCCACAGCTGTAAAAACACTGGAAACAAGGCAAATGTGTGTGAGCAATAGAATGTATGAATGGGTTTCGATCTGTTCATGCAACGAAACAAGCCGCAACCGAGGGGGCACCATGCTGCTGACCACAGCAACACGGACGAATCTTATCGTTCTGAGGCGGGAGACGGGCTCGTCCCATGAACACAACGTCAGTGGTGGGTGCTGGGGGTGGGGAGAGGGTCGCAAGAAAGGCTCTGGGGTGCCAGCGGTATCCTGTTTTTAAATCTGGCTTTGCATATTTCCCTTTATAAAAAACTAGTGAGCTAAGAAGATATGCAAACGTTACTTCATTTATATTCTAATTCAATTAAAAAGCCGACAAAGAAGTTGCACCTGCGGATTTTGGAATCCCCGTGTCAGACATCATGATCTGACTGTTTGAAAGACTACGGATGGCACGAACTTCAGGTCACATCCACGGGAGCCTATCCTAGATTCGGCGTCACAAAAATTCCCTAGCAGGCCCCGTCTCTAAGGCATTGAGTAAGAGTCAGAGAGGATATTTCTAATCCCAGGGCAGAAATCCCGTTCCACACTCCTTACTTGAAATGAAGTGGCTGCTTACATTTTCCAATCCAGTGGCGACAGCGTTCAGGAGAATTCGGAACTCATCGCGGTTCCTTCTGGTCTCTTCCATCACCTCCAGCCGTTCTCAAACACCCAAGTGGGGCATCATTTTCTCCCCATCCGCACACCTCAGTGGGACGCCAGGCTGGTCCAGCCTCACTTGGCCCATGGAATGTGGGCAGGACACCCTCACTCCACCTCCCAGCAGAAGCTGGAAAGGCCACTGTGTGGTTGTGCCATATGGTTCCCCACCTGCCCTGGGCTCACTGGTGGCCCATACGGGCTCCTCCTTCTCCTCGAGCCCCAGATCAAGGAAGACGCACAGAGCAGTGAACCCACAGCTGATGTGGAACGTGGGTAAGAAACAAATCTTTCCTGCCTCAACCCGTTGGTGTTCTGCTTGGTACTGAGACGCAACTCCCCTGAGCTGGCTGTATGATGGGTTCCTCCACCAGGAGAGATGGGGTGCTGGGGTCACTTGGCTGGCTTCCCAGGAAAGAGCTCTGTGACCCCCAGAAGAGGCCCTCCTCACCCATTCAAGGTTAAACTACACCAAGTGACCATACCAGCAACCCACTTGTGGAACAAAGCACTGGCAGGGGAAGTGCTTTCCAAAATTACCCCAGATTAGGTGATGCGACGGACAATCTTGAGGCCAAAGGGAGTGTTCTTCTCTACAAACCCGTAGTTTAACACAACACTTTTTTTTTCAAAAGGAGCTTATCTTGCATGGATAAACAAAGCATCAGTATCTCCTAGGCCAAGAGTTTGATGGACTTGGTGGTTATTCAGATCAGGAGGTGGGGAATGACGGATTGGCACCCCCAGGCCTGGGGGGGGCAAAGGGACCCGACCTTGTGTTACAGTGTCCGGGTTTTTACTGTTAGTCTGCGCTGGGCGGGTTTTGAGGCATTTCCTCACTCCCATAATGGAGAGATGCTAACTTGTGTTTTGGAAGAGTCTCTGTGGGTCCAGCCGGCTGGTCCTCACCTGTACTTGAGGTTGTCACAGTCTGTGGTTACTGAAGAGGGGCGACCGGAGTCCCCTGGAAGGGATTGTATCACCTCTGTCCTTGAATGTGATTCTCCTTATTCTTTATTAATGAATAGTCCCGTGATCCACCTAGGTTCCCAAAATGAAATCTGAGGGTCACCCTGCTCCAGGGGCACCCAGGTGGCTCAGTCGGTTGAGTGTCTGACTCTTGATTTTGGCTCAGGTCAAGATCCCAGGGTCATGGGACTGAGCCCCGCGTCGGGCTCTGCAATGAACATGGACGTGGAACCTGCTTGGGATTCTCTCTCGCCCCCTCTGGCCCTCCCCCTGCTTGTGCTGTCTCTCTCTAAATTTAAAAACAAGCCGGGGCGCCTGGGTGGCTCGGTCGGTTAAGCAGCCGACTTCGGCTCAGGCCACGATCTCGCGGTCCGCGAGTTCAAGCCCCGCGTCGGGCTCTTGGCTGACGGCTCAGAGCCTGGAGCCTGTTTCGGATTCTGTGTCTCCCTCTCTCTGACCCTCCCCCTTTCATGCTCTGTCTCTCTCTGTCTCAAAAATAAATAAACGTTAAAAAAAAATTAAAAAAAAACAAGCCAAAAAAAGTCACCCTATTCCTATCATAGCCAATGGTGTCATATCCTGTGGCTGGTGTGACCAATCAGCAAACTTATTATCTTACAGTTCTGGAGGTCAGAGCTTTGATGTGGGTGTTGCTGGTAAAATTGGGTGCTGGCAGGGAGGCGCTTGTTTCTGGAGCTCGAAGGAGAGTCTGTCTCCTTGCCTCCCAAGTGTCTAGAGGCCACGTGCATTTGTGGGCTCAGGACTTCTTCTGCCATCTGCCAAGCCAACAGTGAAGGGTCCAGTCCTGCTGACCGGGCAGCACCCAGACCTGACTGCCACAGACAAACCCCCTTCTCTGACTCTCCTCCTTTGCCCCCAACGTCCACTTTAGGGCCTTTGTGATCACACTGGGCTGCTCTGGATGATCCATCTCAGAGCCAGCCCATCAGCAACTCACTCATTGCCCATGTGCAATCTTAGATCCCCGTGGCCACATAACCTAACGTGTTCCCAGTTTCTGGGGAGCAGGGACATGGGTGTCTCCAGCGGGGAGCGTTCATTATTCTGCTAAATCATGCCGATGAAAAAACCAACACCCTGCAGATTCGTTTTCTTCACAGCGGGGTCCTGCCCCGATCCCTGCGAAATTCTCTGGTTTCATTTTCCATCATTCCCTACATTGAGCCACGACTTCAGGGAAACTGTAACTCCTGGCTCGCCCGAGATGGTCCCAGAGTTACTGCTTTGAGTCTCGAGCAGGTCCTGATTTGGAGGAACAATTACACCGTTCCTCTGCCCTGTTCCATCCACGCCCGACCACTGCTCCGCGGTGCCACAGAACTGCCTCTGGGCCGTTCGGCCCTTCTGTGCCGGCTGGGTGCTCTGTCCACACCCGTCTTGAAGCTCAGCTCATCCTTCAAATGCAAACATCCGTGTCCCGTCTTTTGTTGGATTGTCTGGTTCCATGGAGGCAAATTTGATCTTATCTGCTCTTTTGCCACTGCTGCTTCTCACACAGGACTCTGTCACTAAATGTAGAGCATAAGGGACTGTATGCATCGTCTCTCTTTCCCTGGGAGCATGCTCCTTGAAGGCATCTCAGCTCTCCTCTCCAAAAAGCCCCGTGCAGAGTCAACTCTCAGTAAACACGGACAGGGTTGAAATAACTCCGCACCCACCCTCTTCTACAGAAGTGTGGGGCTGGACACGATTAGCCCCCCTTCCACTGCACATGAAAATAAATTTACGTACACAGATGCCACTGAGTGCGTGTTCCTTGAGTTTATTCATTAAACAATCTAAGTTGGTAAATATAGAAGGAAGCAGAGAATTTTAGAAATCTCTGTTTTGCAGCCTCTGTGGAATTAATTGTCAATGCCCATCTGTGGACGAATCCGGTAGCTGAATGGCGGCCGGGGAAGCTGGCATTGGGGAAATCAAGAAGCCAGCACCCAGAAGCGCTGGGGGATCTTAGCATCTCTAAAGGGGGGACGGTCACAAGGTGTGTCTCCTGATGTGATGCAGTGGGGGTCACACAGTTCTAGCTCTGAAATACTCTTGCCAGAAGCGTTCTATCTGAGACTAGCCAATCCTCTGCCCTCCATTTCTAAAAAAAAAAAAATCAGGAACAGAAGATCAACTTAATGGCGTCACAAGGATCAAGCATATGTGTCCTGTGTGGTTGGCATCCTGCAGGAGGACGGCTCTGATTTCTAGAACAAGTCAACACATCAAATTAAAGGGAGCGAGCATCTTATGAGCAAGAAAGGGGCTTAGGAGAGTCAACCAAGAAACTGGTGCCTTGGCCTTGTTGGGATTCTGGTTCGAGCCCACCGACTCTCCAACCACATTCGTCAGCGCTCATAATGGGGTATTTGACCTCGGACTGGGTGTTGGATCAACATCACAGATCAATGTCAGTTGCCAGATGCGATCATGGCATTTGGTTATAAACGAACATGCCCATTTTTCAGCGATCCACCCTGGAAACGTTTAGGAGCGAAATGATAACGGTATCTGTCACCTGCAAAAAAAAATAGATTAAAAAAGAAAACATTATAGACGAAGCATATGTGAGAAACGATACCTCCTTGCATTGAGGTATGTTTGAGGTTCCACAGAAGTTAAAATAAAAATTGACATCATTGCTTATGTCTAAAGCGATTACCTAAGTGAATAAAATCATTTTTTTCTCCAAGGACGCAGCACGTATTTTCCCCGGTCCGTGAGCGAGTCAGACCTGAGCAGTGGGATTCTCCGGAAGGTTCTGGGCCCCGAGCCCGTCACTACGTGTGAGCGGATTCCCACAACCAGCCGACGCCTCCCTTCTGGGGAGTCACACGACGTCCGCAAATTGCTGCGAATTCCGTTTCTGGTTTTCACAAACAGCAGGCAAGCTTCCCTCCCCTCCATCCTGCACAGCGCCCCACAGGCCCCTCCAGACAACAGATATTCAATACCTGCCCCCGGAATGAATGAGGGGATGGATGGCTGAGTCTTTGCACACTTGCGATACTGTAGCTTATGAATGAATGGATGAGGCTAATAAAAAAGACCATGTTTTGCAGTGAAATTGCTTCATGGTCCTTCTGGGTCCAGAGACTCTTTTTCTACAGACATTGTGTCTATAAATCCATATCTACCAGCCCAGGCTCTTGAGTGAATAACTTACCAACTTCCCAGTGTAGCCCCAAAGATTCTGAAAGACTCAGAGAACGTTTGAAATCAAAGGGAAGATTATTTTCCCATTGAGAGCTACACACACTGAAAGCCAGACAGGCAGAGGTAAAAAAAAAAAAAAAAAATCACTACTACTAGATCTAGCGTAGTTCAAGTTCATGAATCTCCGCACTGATCTCTCAGCCAGTTTTCTGCATAAATAATAATAATAAAAGAAATCCAGAGCCCTGGTTTGCATTAGAATCTCATAATATGCTATAAATCCATGCCAGAGCCCGCATCCAATTTGAGAATTATTTCTCAATTTTATGTCTCCCATCCTGCCTCTGCCTCTTTCTGGGTATTGGATTCTTCCCTTCCCTCTCCCTGCCAGGCTAGCCTCCCTCCCTGCCTGCTCTCCTCTCCCGCCTCTCCCCTACCTCCCTCCATAATAAACGTAAGGACCCTGGTCTGCTCAGGTGTCCGTGGGCCGGCAGAGTGGGGACGGTTCCCGGGCTGAGCTCCGTCACCACCAGCTCCGGGGCACGTGAGGTGATGGAGCTCCTGTCCCTTCCGATCTGGGCTGGAAACACAGCTGGAGACAGAGACCTAGCTTTGTGGGGTCTCCAGAAATCAGGGTGCTGGGATAGGGTCTGGTCTGGACACAGCTGAGGCAGCCCCTCCTCCATCCCGGCCCTGGCTCTGCACACCTGTGTCGCTCACTCTCTCTGATCGTGAGAGAGACTGTTCCAGGGTGGGGGAGGGGCCGGGAGCCCCGGGACTCTGCTCCGAGACCTTGCATGGCTCCCCGCTGCCCGCCCGGCTGTGCTCACTCTGCACCCAGTGCTCATCGGGCTCCTATTCCGTGGGAGACGGTCCGTGGGTTCTGCGGCTGCAGCGGTGGCCGGGGGCCAACACGGGGGTCCTTGTGACAGGAGGCGGGTACCCAGCACATTAAATCAGTAACCAAAATAAGCTGCTGTTGAGCGTTTGCTGTGATTTGGGAAAGGCAAAATGAGGCAAGGTCCCAGAAGATGGTCCTGAGGGTGGGAAGGCTTGAGTCTCCAGGACAAAACCTCTCTTGAGAGGGTGGCAGTGGGTTGGGACCCAGTCAGGGTATAGACACAGGAGATGAGAAAAACAACCCACACAGAGAGAGCACAAAGTGACACCCTGCCCTGGCAGTCTGTGGGGTCTGTGCCTGGAAGCACGGCCACTATGGGGGTGACAGGGGAAAGGGGGGGGTCCCCTCATCGTGGGTGATGGGAGAAAGGGGGTCCCCACATCACGGGTGATGGGGGAAGGGGGTCACTGCATCACAGGTGACAGGAGGGGGTCCCACATCACGGGTGATGGGAGAAGGGGGGTGGATAATGACATCGAGGGAGGGTCCAGCCTGGGCCTAGGGGCTGCTGCGGCTTTTAGCCTAGGTATGACGGGACCCCGCAGCATGTTCGAAGGAGCGCTGTGACCCCGGGGTCCCTTCACGTCACTCCCTCGGGCGGCTGCAGAGGAGCAAGGAAGCAGTGACCCAAGGGGATGCTGTCCTGAAGATGTGGGCAATGGGGACTTTGCTTGGACCTGGGTCACAGCTGCGGCTGTGAAGAGCTGGGACACACCAACACACCCCCAACATAGCACATGTGTGTGGGCTGCACAAACCGACCGTTCCAAGACCACTCCCTGGCTTCTGGTCCGGACAACGGGGCGTGGTCTGCGGTTTCCCGAGATGGAGAAAGCCGGAAACACTAGCGCTTTCTGTCCCCCCGGCGGACAGAGGCAGAAGAGGCCCAGCTGGCCGGTTCCTCCCCTGGATCGAACATCAGTGCCCCCGACGACCCAGAGCCACCAGCTTCGCCAAAACTAAGTGGCCAGGGTGGGCATCGCCCTTCCCTGCCAGGCCTGAGACGCCCCTTCCGAGTAGCAATACAGGGACAGCCGGCGCAAGAGGGACCCCCCCCCCAAAACAAATGGCACAACCTGGGGGCCCTATTCATCTCATAGGCAGTGAGGAGTTTGGGGGGGCCAGTGACGCCTGGCCAGGGAGCCCTGAGACTTCCTCCCCCATCCAGAGGCACATGGGGGCCTGGTCTGCAGAAATCCCTTCGCCCCCTCAGGCAGATCCGAGAGGAACCAAAGGGGACCCCAACAGCGCCAGAAAAGCCAAGGAGCCCAAAATAATACCACAAGGACTCTGGAAAGTGAGCTGTTAGCGTAACCATAGCCAGGGCCTGTAGGCTAACGTGAGCCAAGTGGTAACTTGCTAAAATAAAATATTTAAATAGGGTCCAGAGTCTCCAGACATGACAGACGAAGTGTCCGCAGTGTAACCGAAAACCACCATGCGAGTGAGAAAATATAACTAACAAATGTTGGTGCCAAGGTGAATCTGATGCTGGAATTATCAGACCAGATTTTAAGGCAGTCGTCATAAAAATGCATCAAGGATCAGTCACAGATTCTTTTGAAACAAAAGGAGAAAAAAAGAGAATCTCAGTGGGGAAATAGAAGTTGTAAGGGAAAAAAAGTATCGGGTGGAAACCATAGAATTGAAAAGCACAGTAACAGAAACTTTAGATAAACTTTCTGGGGTTTCTGGGGTGGAAATAAGGGACCAGAGTCTGGGAATTGAGGACAGAGCAAAGGGATCGCCCCGTTCTCAACACAGAGGACAAAGACAGAAAGAAATGGGCAGAGCCCCTGGGACTATGAACAATAAGCGAATCTCCAGCACCCATAAGCCAAGGTCCCAGGAGAGGGAAGCGTGGTCAGAACGAGGGCTGAAATAGCCCCAAAGGTGGTGAGAGACATAAGCCTGCAGATTGGGAAGGATGAGCCAAGCCCAAATCAAATAATCCCCAGAACATCCGTGCCTGGACATATCACAGTGAAGCTTCCGGAAACCAGTGACAAAGAAGAGGTCTTAAGAGTAGCCAGAGGTAAATGGCACGTCACCCACACAGGTGGGCACCCAATCCGGCAACAGCAGGTGCCCCACTGGAAGCCACAGGGGCCAGAGGTACGTGGACAGGAGAGGATCTCGAGGATTCTGTCTTGGCGAAGCTGTCCTCCAGGAGGGCCCGGGACATTCCCAGGTGACGTCACACAGAAAGGGATCATCACTAGAAGACCTGCTTTTAAAGACCGGGCAGAGGAAAGTCTTCAAACAGACAGGAAGTGATAAATGAAGAAGTCAGGGAGCACCAGAAGGGAAGAGAGAAGGAGAGAGAGAACGGGAGTAGCGCAGATACATACAGCCGGCGTCCTCCTCCTCCTCGGGGATTATCTGAATCATCTATGAAGGTTTCCAACAACAGTTGTAAGACCTCATTTTGTCCTCACTGCTGAATTATTGTTTAGATAGCTGGAAAGGGACCTGAAAGTTTGCCGTTACCTTACTTAGCATGTTTGAGGTATTATAGACTCTGTGCATTGTGCTGTGACCTTCGCGTATTCACCAGTCACCAACATTTATTGTGAACCTGTGGCGATTAAGATAGGATAATACTGATGCAGGGACAGGCAAAGGTAGAAATGGGCCAAGTAGGGCGCTCCAAAACAGGGCCCTGTGTGTTGGCGTAGAATGGAGCTGGTTCTCAACACAAGCAAAGGATGAGCCTTCAACAAATGGTGTTGAGACAATAGATTCTCCGTCTGGAGTAAAAATTCGATGGATCCCTACCTCATGTCACACATAAACATAAATTCCAGGTTGATTAAATATCCAAACAAGAAAAGCACAACCTCAAAGCTTTCAGAACTCAGCATTAATGTCTTTACGACTTCCGGATGGGGAAAGGTATCGTAAATGAGACACAAAATTATTCATCGCAAGGGAAAATTTGAAGTATCAAAACTTGTTTGCCAACGTGTAAGTCTCAAAAACATAATATTGACCACAAAGAGGGGTTTCAGTGTATGTGTCCAATATGCTATAGATTGTACATAATTCTTTTATAATTGTTATAATTCAAAACAATGACATCTGTAGTTCCTTGGCAAATATATGTGTCACAACACCAGCTTCATGATAGTGTGTGTGTCTGGTGATGGGGGGGGGGTGCTGGGATTAGGGAAGAGAAAAGAGCAAATGGGATGCTTCAATTCTCTTATCAACATTTTATTTTTAAAAGAGAATCATCTAAGCCAAGTACAGAAATATATTACGCTTTGAGAAAATAAAGTGGTGGGTATGAAAGTATTTTATTCCATAGACTTTTGTCTGAAATAGGACACTGAAGAAAGGAGAAATGTTTTAAATAACATTGGACAAATGAATTATTATCCAATAACATTGGATAAAATGAATTATTAAATAAGTAAGGATGTTGGAATTCTTCTCTGCAGACCTTAAGATACTTGAAATCACAGTGGTGTCTGTATTCCTGAGTTTACAGTTTGTTTCTTTATTGTTTATTGTTTTGAGAGAGACAGAGAGAGGGCATGAGCATGGTCAGCACAGAGCCCAACGTGGGGCTCGAACTCACGAACGTGAGATCATGACCTGAGCTGAAATCAGGAGTCTGATGCTTCACTAACTGAGCCACCCAGGTGCCCCTTATGGTTTATTTTTTATAGAACACCTGGGTGGCTCAGTCTGTTGAGCGTCTGAGTTCGGCTCAGGTCATGATCTCACGGTTCATGAGTTCAAGCCCCACGTTGGGCTCTGTGCTGACAGCTTAGAGCCTGGAACCCGCTTCAGATTCTGTGTCTCCCTCTCTCTGTCCCTCCCCCCCCCCCATGCTCTGTCTCTCTCTGTCTCAAAAATAAATATACATTAATATATATATATATATATATATATATATATATGTATGTATCTATCTACCACGAATAACGAGAAGGGACCGTTAAGATGCTGCTTTAAGGGGCACCTGGGTGGCTCAGTCTGTTGGGCATCCCACTTCAGCTCAGGTCATGATGTCACAGCTCGTGAGCCCGAGCCCCATGTGGGGCCCTGTGCTGACAGCTCAGAGCCCGGAGCCTTCTTCGGTTTCGGTCTCTCTCTCTCTCTCTCTCTCTCTCTTTCTCTCTCCCCTCCTCCGCTCATGCTCTGTCCCTCTCTGTCTCAAAAATAAATAAACATTAAAAAAATTTTTAAAACATATCTGACGAGTTGACGTCTTTTTCCTTAAGCAACACCGAGCGAGGAGTCATCGTTGCAACAAGCACCTCTTGGCTCCTCAAACACCCTTCTGCTAGAGCCCGTGCAGGTGCTGGCAGCTCAGCATCGTGCTTGGACTTCACGGCTGGGCGGGACTCGACGCCCCTTCCTGACGTTCTAAACCCGCCCCTTGAGCCCGTGGACAGCCAGGCATCTCCAGCGCCCTCTGGGAATTCACTGCTGCAGTCGTGACCTTCTTCCGAGGGGCTTTGCAGACGCCAGCCGTGCACCGCCCGGGCGCGGGGAGACGGCCCCCCCGCCGCAGTTCCCGCCCCCGTCCCTCCTCGTGCGGCAGGGTGGGAGCGCTGGACACTCCTGCCCCCTTTATTACCATGTACTGGCTGGAACTTAATGCTACATAAATCTCACATTATGAAGTCACAGCTCTACATATTCTTGGCTCCAAATGGTCCTCTGCACGGAACCGCCGGTGGTGCAGGGGTGGGGGCGGGGGGAGCAGCAGGGCACCGTCTGGGGGCCAGGGTTCCCTCACCGGGGCGTTTGAAAAATGAGTCTCCTCTCCCCAGCTGCTACTGTGGAGCATATGATTCCAATGCCTGAGAGATTATTTGTCCCACAACAAATGAACGAAAGAGCAGAAGAAGGCTTCCGCACAAGTGCCAAGAGCCTCAGAGAAGCAATGGCCTGAGCTCATGAAGGTAATGAGGGACCGGCTGATGGAGAAGCCATGAGTCTCTGGGGGGCGCTGTCGGGGCCGCGCGTCCCGGAGATCCGCTTGGGGGCGTCCCCAGGGGCTTTCTGCCTCCCCGAGTTTCCCCGATGTCTTCCTCGCTGCCCTCTGTTCTGCCAGGACCTCGGTGGCATGCCTTTGTTCTCTGCCATAGACTCCGAGTTATTCTTGCCCTGGCCCAGCTGGACTTTCTTTGCTTCCCGTTTTCTGTCTTTCCTCCTCCTCCCGGTGAAACCCAGCCTCCCGTCCTTGGGGCCCTCTCCTGCCCCGGCCGACCTCCCCTGGGCAGACACTCCGACCCCGGCTGGGTGGGGCTGGTTGTTTGTTGGTCCTCAGTGCTGGCCAGTGGCTCTGTGCCTCCACTGTCCCGAGGGTCCTTGGCCCCTGCAGGCTCCCGGTCCTGGGCCACGTCTGCTCCCTGTCTGTCCGAGGCAGTGTGGGGGTGATGGTGAGTACTTGACATACATTCAGGCTCAGTCCTAACGACACTTAACACTTTTTGTTAAATTGTTTCTAAAGAAGATGTGGGGGGTGTGGGGGGGGGCTGTATGAGTAATGGAATATTACTCGGCCATCAAAAAACAAAATCTTGCCATTTGCAACAACTTGGAAGGAACGAGAGGGTATGATGCTAAACGAAGTAAGTCACTCAGAGAAAGACAAATATCACGTGATTTCATTCATTTGTGGAATTTAAGAAAAAAACAGATGAACACATGGGAAGGGGAGGAAACTGACGAGAAAGAAACAAACCACAAGACATGCTTTAAAAAAATTTTTTTTAATGTGTATTTATTTTTGAGAGGGAGACAGAGCAGGAGCAGGGGAGGGCCGGACAGAGAAGGAGACACAGGATCCGAAGCAGGTTCCAGGCTCCGAGCTGTCAGCACAGGGCCCGATGCGGGGCTTGACTCCACGAACCACAAGATCAGGACCTGAGCCGAAGTCAGACGCTTAACTGGCTGAGCTCTGCTGGGTATCCGCGTCCTGGCTCACTAGCCTTGGGCGTGATTCTCAATTTCATCCTGTAACACCTGCTGCTGACTCAGGGTATCGCCCTGGCCACCTGTGGCACTGGGGTCCCTCCCAACGTCTGTGTCCCCTGTGGGTTTCCTCTTCTGCCCTCGCCACTGCCGAGACGGCGTCCTTGTCCCTGTTAGAGAAAACCAGAGCCGGACGGTAGTTGGTAGTCAAAATGGTAAAAACCAGTTTTATTCGGTAACTATTTCAACAGAGGGAAAGTGACCCCAGTGTGGAACCAGATCCGATTCCTAAAACCACCAGAAAGTGGAGATTTACAGCCAAGGTGCGGGGTCGGGGAGCCCGGAGGTTGCTGAGACCGAGGGGTAGTTCTTGACTAAAGTGACCCGACAGGAGTCTTGCTGAAGTCAGGTCACCCGCGGGCAGGGGGAGCAGGAAGCCAGTCGGATATGGAGGGTCAGAGATTCTGGCTACACAATGTGACGGGATTTCTGCTAGGACTGGTCAATACGAGGACTGACTCGGAAGCCCCGAGATGTGACCGAAGTGGTCCAGGAGGGTGTGCTATCACCCCACAGCAGAAAGCCCCAAACCCTGTCCCCTCCCCCTGGGACAATGAACACACCGGCGTCTTTGGGGCCAGAGCACAGTCTCCTTTGGCCACGTGTCCTTCTGAAGGGGAAGGGCCATCCCGCAGGTGACCGGCTGTTTGGTGACATCTACACGTGACCTTCCCTGTGCACCTGTGCCTTTCTCCTCCAGGCCCCTCCTCCAAGATCTGGCCCTTCTCCTTGACCGCGAGCTCGGACCAGGTGCTAGGTTGTTGAAGACGTGGCTCCTGGGTCCCGTCCGAGCAAATTAGTGACCAAAAACCCTCTACACGCCCTCCGCTCCCTGGTGAGAGGCAGCCTTGTGACCACTTCTCCCGGGAAGCGGCTGGGCAGGGCTGAGGCACGACGAGGGGGCTCTGTCTTTCTCCTTCTCCGGGGTGTCCTCACCGGCACCGGCTCCCCTGCCCTTCACGGGAGGCTCCGCGGGTCCGCGCATGCAGCCCCTTTAGTCCCCTCTGCAGATGAGGGCAGGTGCGAACTTCACGTGGCATCGCGCCTCAGGCCAGGGAGAACCCGGCCTCCCGACCCCCAGTCTTCCTCCTTCTTCCATGTTCGGACCGGGGACCCTCCGTGGGGAGGGCCCCTGTGGGAGGGAGCACGTGTTTGCGAAACAGGTTCCTGCAAAAAATGTGGTGCTGACACCATTCTCTGTCCCGACGGACCCCAAAGGCCCGCTACAAATGCTCCGGGACAGGCATCCCCTTTCTGCTCTGCCTGCTGGGTGTTGGCTCTAGGCCTCCCGGGGATCCAGGGGATGGCACGGGTCACAGGTCAGGGGGAGAGGGTACCCGAGGGAGTGGTCCACGCGCTGCTGGGAGCCCTGGAAGCGTAGGCAGGCTCTGCAGGACTTGTGCTGGGTGAGCTACCTCCCATCCCGAGGCCTCTGCTCTCTCCGGCAAACCCCCCACCAGGCGGACGCTCGCCCTCCACCCGCAGAGCCATCACTCTCAAAAGCCATCACTTGCACCTTCCCGTCTCAAACCCCAAATACTCCTCCCTGTAGGCCGTATGAGGGGGAGTGGCTGTCACGCGTTACAGATGGGGACCCGGAGGGTTCGGCAGGTCAGTGGCTTGCCTGGAGTCGCGCAGCCCGGGGTGGGGGCAGGCTGCGGGTCTCCTGGTATTTTCTCCCATCTTGAGCCACTTCTTTGCAGAGAACTCATACAGTCTCTGCCCAGGGGATTAGACTGTGGGGCACCTGCTGGGGTCTGAGACAAAGGTCTTCAGGAGAGGCCAAGGGAACAGGAGCTCGGCAGGTGAGGTCCGGTGGACGACCAGCAGCCCCTGGGCGGAGGGAGGGCACGTTCCTGGCCCCTGGCTCCCAGCGGCTACATCGGGGCCCTCGAGGTGCGTGGTGACAAATTTCCGCGGCGCCTCGTTTCCCGTAAAGGATGGTCAGTGCAGCTCACCTCCCAGGGGCTCAGGGTGAGTTCCGCAAACCTCATCCTTCTCTTGCTCTCACACCGGAAGGCCCATAAACGGTGCTTGTGGCGACCCGTGGGGTGGAGGGACCACAGCGCGAGAGAACTGCGGGATGCACGTGAGCCTCGTCGACAGCGTGAGGGGAGTCCGGCTGGGGGCGAGGAGGCCCACGGATGCCCGCCATGCGTGCGGAGCCTGGGGGGAGGCACCTCCTCCTTCTTTAACCTTTCAAGTTTATAAAGTTGTGTTCGTCTAGCTTGTGGAAGAAGAGGAATTAGTGATTTATTTGCACAGGTTTTCTGAAAAGTCTTTTTCAAGGATTGCCAGGAGCTGGCCTGTTGGGGAGACGGATGGACAGCTCCGGCCGTAAAGATCCCTAAGTGACATTTTTGTGAGAGTTATTTTCAGAGGGTCATTGCTGCAAAATTGCAAGAGCAAACCCGCACTTAGCGCCTGAGTCTTCTAGAAAACGCTGCTGCAGAGAGCCAGCCTGAGGCCATGAGCACGGAAGACGTTCATTGGTGCGGGCCATCGGGAGAGAGACCCATCCGTCTGACCTCTCAGACTCAGAACTGGCCGCAGCATCCTGTGCAGGAGGGCCAGGACTCCAGGCCGGCCTTGGGGCACAAAGCTGGGCCAGCACAACTCTCCTTCTCCGGGACCAGAAGGCGAGGATGGGCCCCACGCCCTTTGGATCACGTGGCTTGGATCCCAAGTCCCCAGATCTGAGCTCCAAGGTCAGCATTTTCCTCCTGAGACCTGGACACAACCTCGGGCCAGGAGGATGCCCCGGGATAGACAAGGACTTGGGAGTGAGCTGAGGAATGAGATCACGGCCCGTACTTACCAGCACGAGTATCCACAGAGCCTCGGTTTCCACATCAAGAATGGGTGCAGGGATAACTACGTCACTGGTCGTTACTTACTCATCAGACATAAGGTGTCACCGAGTGCTGCTGATCACCCTCAGCTACCGCCAGAGGTTCTGCTTGTGTGCCACATCCTCCTACCACGTGGCATTGGCATGCACCTTGTGGACTGTCAAACCACACCACTTTTGTGTGGCCATCAGGAGCATGGAAGTGAAGTCAACTTGCTAATGCGTTTGTATTGGTTTCCAATCGATTTGTAACAAATTTTCACGACTTGAGTGGCTTAAAGCAGCACAAGATTCTTACCCTTTGGTTCTGTGGGTCAGGCAGCTGACGTGGACGTCCCTGGGCTGAAACCACGGCCCGGCCCCTTCCAGCCTCTGGAGGCTCCACATCCCTTGGCTCCCGGCCCCTCCCACCACCTTCAGAAGCAGCCAAACACTCTCCCTATTTCCGGGTCAGACGGTTAGCGTCCTTCATTCCTCCTTGCCTCGTAGCCTTCCGGAGGTCAGGACGCGGGCAGTTTGGGGGGCCGTTATTCCCCTGACCAACCTCTGTATTCTTAAGACTGCTTCATATTTACAGTCTGATTCTCTGGACCTTGTCGATTAAGAATTTCCTGTATTTCTGACTGTCCGCACAGCACACTCTGTGATCACCAGCACTCGTGTAGCACTCCGGAAGGGGATGATCCACTTGGGGGTCTGGATTTTCCAAGCCACTGGTCCCATTCTGCAAGCTTCAGGCGCACACGCCCAGGCACTGACCACTGTGAGAAGACCACCAAGTGGCCAACAGGCATGACTAAATACGTCCGGATTTCCAAGGCGCTACAAGCAATGGTTCATCCTAGAATTGACGAAATACGGCATTCTTTTATACGACCGACAACGAGTATCAGACTGTGCTTGAGAGGCGGTATTCCGTTAGAATGTGAACTTGAGGACGGCACCATTTTCTCTATGGCTGATGCCACATTGCCCCTACGGGGAAGGACGCCTGGAAAGAAGTCGGCGCTCGGGGAGTGCCGAATGGACGGATGAGCGAATGAATATCGTCAATGAGACATTCTTATTATGCAGGTAAGACTTCCTCAGAATCGCCAGAGGTATTAAATGAGACAACGTTGGCATGTTGTCTGCATAGAGAAAAGAAATAAACAGCTGTCTCCTCCTCGGGCCTGCCAGGCGGACAGCAGGACAGAGGGACGGACGGCCCCCAGCCCCTCGCGCTGAGTGTGTGCAAAGCGGCGTCTGAGTGACCCGGTGGAGGCTGGCGGCCTGCCCATCTGGACAGAGGGATGGATGGTTGTCATCGCAAAGAAATGGGAGTCACTGGGGTCGCTGAGGTTTGCGAGGCTTTTGCTGTGTCCTGTGGTGCAAATGATCCCACATTATGTGTCACCTGCCTGACTCTCGGTGTCTTTGCATGTGTTCTTGGAGACAAAGGCCCACTGGTGCCGTCACGAGTTGAGTTCAAGAAATTGACCCAGAATGTCAGGACGTCCCCAGGAAGAACGCTGAGGGCACAGACGCCCCAGGGGGAGGCCCCTCCGTACCTTCCCGACCGCGCTGGTCCCCTTGTCAAGTAGGTGGCGGGTGCAATGTCAGAGGGAACGTCTGGGTGTGCTGCCTGAGTCAGCGTGCGTGTGTCCCATCCAAGCAGGGACGTGTGACCTCTTCCGGTGTGGGCGTAGCAAGATGCCCGTGTGATAGTTCCGGACGGCAGATAAATGTTTAAACGGCCACGTCATATGATTTATGTTTCATATCTGCTCTCGGTCTTGGGTTTAAAAATTACTTCCTATGCGAAACGCTGTCCTCTGCGGTTCTCCCGCGAATGTGCCCTTCCCCACCCTCCCCACGTGGCGTGATCATACTGACTCGGCAACGAGGATGCGGGGGCAGCCTGTGCGGGTGAAAACCTGGCTCCAGGTCCTGGGTCTGCGACCTCGTGAAGCTGTGTTTCTGGGAAGCTGTACGTGGGGTTTGCACCTGGAAACTAGTAATTTGAACTAAAGTAGGGATTGTAGGAAAAGTTCTGGATGCTGCTGATCTCTTCCCCGGGCCCTTCCTGGAAAGGAAACACATGGTCCTGGGGTTGGGGGGGGAAGGGGAAGACCCCAGTGTTGAATAAACATGCCAGCACCTCCCAGCTCCAAACCTTGACTCTGAGGGCAGAAAGAAACCTTACAGAGGCTCACGATAAACCAGAAGCAGACTTAACTTCGGGACAATATATTAAATGCAGCCTCTTCTATTTTTAGGCTTCCATCTTGGGGCCTGAAACCTTGAACACCAATGAAAGAACGCACCTGTGTTTCCAAGAGGCTGGTGACCTTCAGAGTTCTTTTTCCGGGGGGAAGAAATTTAATTTAATCTCGTCTCCTCGTATTTGTTCATGTTAGATTACATTAAGTGAGTTATTTTTAATCATTGTTCATAAATCACAGCAAGGGTATGCCCTGAGGCACAAAACATTTGCATAAAGATATTAATTGTGGCTATCTCTCCTTTTGGGTTCATGGGAAATTAGATGCATGTGTAGGGGGGTAGACAGGGAAGGGGCGAGGATGGGGTGAAGGAAACAGCCCTGCTCGGGTGTCCTAGCCTTCCTGACAACCTTCTTCAGTTCACAGAGTGCAACCCAGAACCTTAAGATCTTCTCCAGATGTCTCCTCATCCGAGAAGCCCACCTTGACTTCTCTAGGCCAAAAGATGGCTCCCTCCTCCATCACATGTGAGCTGTGAACAGCCTTTCTCAGAAAACTCACCCATGGCTGAGTCCCCGTGTAGACTGGGAGCCCCCTGCCTGTCACGCACGGTGGACAGAGTGTCCCCCAGGCTGCTCTCGTGGTCGGTGTTTATTAACAGACGCTTACTGATGAAGCCTGCAGAGAATCGCTTTGTGTATAACCATGCTCTCTCTATTCCCCTGTCTTTTTCCCCTGACAGGGGCCCCTCGTGCCCCCTCCCCCAGCCCCGGGGCGTGGGTAGGACGAGCATTGGGAGCCCCAGGCACTAGAGGGGAGTTTTCTGCACCCCGTGCTCCTGGCTGCACAGGGGTCCAGGAAGTGCAGGGCCCAGGCCCCTCCCCTCCCTCACTTGGCTGTGGATGCACCTGCTCCTTCCGGCGCCCTCCGTCCCTGTGCTTGGTCTGAGGTTTCATGCGGAACCAGCCCTGCGCTATTTGGGAGGACGGGTCACAAGAGGGTTCTTCCTGTCACCTCCCAGCTCTGCTCCACCCTCCACCCAGCCTGTCCCTGCAATGGCTCTGCCCACCCGCCCCGGACAGCCTGCTGGGCGTCACTGCCTTCTCCCATCCATCCACTGGCTCAGCAGCAATGACACCAAGGACTCCACGGATGCTGGAGCAAGCCTGGGGTGGAGGGTGCCCGCGATGCAGGGCTCGAGAGCTGGTTCTCGCTCGGCTGTTCACTCCCCAGAGCCCAGACGCTTCACCCTGACTCTGACGGGGTCTCTAGTGTCCTGGGGCCTGTCCTGGTGCGAAGTGTGGCCAGCTAGACGAGCACTCTCAGTCCGGACGGACACTGCCTGGGCCCTCTGTTCAAATAGGTTCAAGGGGTGCCTGGGTGGCTCAGTCGGTTAAGCGTCCGACTTCGGCTCAGGTCATGATCTCACGGTTTGTGGGTTCGAGCCCCGTGTCGGGATCTGTGCTGACAGCTCAGAGCCTGGAGCTGCTTCGGATTCTGTGTCTCCCTCTCTCTCTGCCCCTCCCCCACTCTCACTCTCTCTGTCAAAAATAAATAAACATTAAAAAAATGCATTCAAAAAACTGAATCAACAGGAGGCTCCCTGAGGGGTGTCTCTGAGATTTTCAGAGGCCTGTGTGGGTGGGGGTTCCCTTGGGGTGGGGGTTCAAGGCCACATGTTTCCTGGCTTTGCTATTGATTATATCACACACGTGTGCGTCCTACAGTGTCCTGGGGGGACTGCAGTGACACAATCACGGCCAGGAGAACGGATGGGCGCCGCCCCTGACAGCACTGAGGACGCTTGACCTGCACTTGCCCCTCGAACGCCCCCGGCGGCCGCATCCCGTCGATGCTGTCTGCGCTTCGGCAGCACCAGTGAGGGAGCTGAGGTACAGAGAGCCTCAGACGCTTGGGTGATCAGGGCAAAGTTCAGAGCTGAGCTCACAGGCGTCCCCACGCCCTCATGCCTCCGTCTCAAGGACACGGTCCCTGGGCCACCCCAGGGTGGGACTTTGGGGCTTTGCCGTCCAGCTGAGCGCAGCCTGACCTGTCGTTCAGAGAGAAATGAGCGCATCTGATGAAATCCATTGGTGCCCCTTCCTAATTAACTGTCTTTATTACATCAGGAGTCCCCACGCCAGCCATGGGCTGAGTCCGAGTCCCCTCGTCCGTAATAGAAAGGTGACCTGGTGCCTGGCCTTCCGCGGAAAAGGAGCGCCTCGGGGGCGGGGGGCGGGCCCAGCAGAGAGGAGAAAGCACCAGAAGACGACGTGGTGGGACTGGCGGGGCTCTGCTGGCCTGTCCACCCTCCCGGAGCCACAAGCCTGGCTTCGCGGCCATGTCCCCTTTCTTTGCGGAAAGCCTCCCTCCGGGGCCCATCTTAAGTGGCCGCCCCAGCATCACCGGACGTTGCCGCTGGTTCCCCCACGCTCGTGCCAGCCAGCCTCAGCAGGGCGTGACTGCTGAGCTTCTCATTTTCTTTCCCCTTAATTCGTTTCTGTGTTTTTGCAGAAACGACAGGCTGAGCTTCGAGGCGACGGTGAGGCTGCTGCCGGTGGGATTTTAGCGCCGCATTAAAGACAGCTTCCAAATGCAAGTGTTGTTATACGTTTATTTCCAGCCTCAAGAAACATCTCGACAGTCTGACCCGCGTTACGGAGGCTCTCGTGTCTGTGAGTGAAGTATCTTTGACAGTAAACCAGGGCTTTAGGAGGGGCTCACCACGTCCTCAGGAGGGTCTCCGGGGGAAACGGAGTGGCTGAACTTGGCCAAGACCACAGGGTCTGGGGCAGCAGAGACACTGCTCTGTATTTTGATTTTGTGATTGTACCGGTCCGTCCACCCACCCAGTCACCACTTGCTGTGTTCCTGCCACGTAGCAGGTGCCGTATGAAGCCCTATGACAGAAGCGGAGTCCCTTCCCACCGATGGCTCCTGGTGCTTAGTCTCTGCTCCAGGAGCCTCCCGTAGCGAACCTCCCATGTCCAGAGCACCTGAGCTGGGGGTGTGTTTGTGGGGAGTTACCCCAACAACCCAGGAGTCAGAATCACCGAAGCGACTCCACCGTAATTATCTTACAGGTCCTCTGTTCGTATTTACATGACAGTTAGCTGTGCTCGGCTGGCATTTCGCCTTGCTTTGTAATCGCCCCTGAAGGACTCTCGGCCTCAGACCAGCACCTGCTCGGCAGCCCAGGGGGTAGATGGCCCAGCCAGGCCTTTGACTCCTGCGCAGCCCAGACTGACGAGAAAGTCTTGGCGTCCCTGAGATTACTGGAGTTATTCCAACACAGGGCACGCAGGGGCAGATGCATCGTGGCTCTCAAGGAACCGGGCTAAGAGGGAGAAAGCAGAGGTCACCAGGGGTCGGAAGGACGGCCCAGTCCCGCAGAGGAGATTCTGTGTCCACAGCAGCAATAGAAAGGAAACAGAAGGAAACGCGAGCCCTGAGTGGCAGCCAGTGTGAGCCTGGGGAGGGGCTGGACTCGCCTGGGCGAGGGGATGGGAGCGAGATCCGTGTCTGGACAGACGGCGGGCCACAGCAGCCACTTGCCCTGGGCACAGCACGGAGCCCCCCAGGGACGCCGGGAGAGAGGAAGGCCCTGGAGGCCGAGACGCTCACCCAGAAAGAGGCTGGGTGGGAACCTCTGGCCCACAGCCTGCGGAGGACAAGACACCATTCCTCCCGGTTCTGGGTGGAAAGAAAAGGCTGCGTCCCTGTCCACCTGAACCAGCCTGTTGCCCGTGAGGGCGCCAGCTAGGGCTGCCCTAGACGGGGACGGACCACACCCTGGAGCCACGGCCCAATCCTGTGGGCTCAGATGGGAGTTTTAGGGGGACTGAGTCCGTAGCTTAGCTCTTCTGAAAGAAAACGGGCTTGGAAATGGTGTCGAGTGTGTTCAATCCTGGCTAAAGACTTTGGTCTCTCTGGAGCTGGCTCCCCCCAGGCCTGCAGGGCACATGAGGGCCCGGGAGGCAGGCAGCCCCCTCACAGTCACTCCACAGCTTTTGAAACGAACTCTTACAGCCCAGGGTGGCTGAAAGGGACGCGAAATTAAGGGCATTTCCTCTGGTCTTTTGACCCAAATACTGTGATATCTGAAATACTCCAGGAAAAAAACAATGTGGCAAGAGCAGGAGCCTCATGGGGCGGGGGGCACTCGCCCTTGGATGGTCTGGAAAAACAAATGGCCCCCGCTCCTGTCTTTGCTCGGCTACAGAGCCGGGACCAAAGGTCCCCGCTCCACCGCCAGCGCCGTTCTCCGGGGACATCATTACCGGGGATGCGGCCATTTGTTAGCGAGCGTTGTGTGGTGTTTACATGTAACAACTTTTATTGGCTATCCTTCCTCTCGTCCTGGGAAGCGTCTTTTGTCTCACCAGGCAGAGCCACCAAATCGTATGATGAAATAATCATCGTGATAATTAACCCCTTTCATCAAAAGAGTTAAGAAAACAGTCGAGGGCCACATATTAATAGCACTAATATTTAGCACTGGAAAAAAAGTGAGTTTTCTTGCTGCGGTGAGGCCCGCGGAGCCGGCCGGTGCCTGTGATTGATGTTCTGCGGGTTTGGCCCGCTTGGCGGGGAGCGCACAGACATTAATTAGGCTCCACTTCGGCAGATGCCAGCCCCAGTATCCTCAAGCTTCAGCCCAAATTGCTGCTATCACTCCCAGCCTTCTTCCTGGCAGACATTATTACATTCGTGATGATTCAAATAGATTTTCTGCAGGCATTAAATTTTGAGTAAACAGACCCAAATTAACAGCTATTTATGACATTTTACTCCAGGGATCAAATCAAAAGCACTCATTTCGTATATAAATATCTCTTCTTCTCTGCTTTTAATGATCGAATATCATTTTTGCGGTTGTTGTTCTTGAAGGCAAAATCAGACACACGCCACCCCCTCCGGGCTCTGTGGTCACGTGGGCCCCTTCCCTCCAATCCAGAGACCGCCAGCACCTTCCGGAAGCAGGGATGGAAGCTGGTTAATTCTCCATAATTCAGGGAAACAAGGCGTAGATCTGAAGCCCGCTCTCTGGGGCTCCTTCTCGTCCACGGCAATGGCTGCGTTTTAATGAGAACAATTTAGTCTGTTCTAATGTCACCATCAGGGCACCACGGGCCTCACCAGAACCTGATTTGGGAGATGGTCTTTTCATTATTTTTGGTGTCGTTCAGGCGACAGAGGAGTGTGAGTCTCTCCCAGTGACCTTGCTGGTGGCAACGTCGCATTTAGCGCTAATGAGGATAGCTTCACGGTCCAAGGACGAGAGGGCTGATGGGGGCACAGCGGCAGCTGTGAGCAGGACCCCCCCCCCGCCCCCACCGCTGCCCGCGGTCACGTGACACGTTCAGTCATTTACTGCCTGCAACCATGAGACATCGTCATCTTTGGGCCAAGCTAACTGTCTACTGGCCTGGGGACCGCTCTCGGACTCCAGGAAAGTTTGAGTCACAGATGACGGGGCAGAGTGGCACCTTTCCCGCTCAAGAGGAGAAAAGACAAGTCTTCGCTCATGTATGAATGCGTCTGGTAAGGTCTTCACGACGGACAGAAGACTCAGCAAGGTGTTGCAGATGTTGCCAGAATGGAGAAATGTCTTCCTCTCAATGGCAGAGGGAACACACCCATCCAGTTTGGCTTCTGCTCAAAGGCGCCTTAGAATGACAATACAGGGACTCTCCAGAGGCTGGACCCACAGGGGACCTACAGACAAAGAAATGATGACAGGAGACAGCATGAGCAAAAAGGAGTACATCAGTCCAGGACGTCACACACCCTGGCTTTAAGTTTCGGGAGAGGCTTTCACACGGGGTGGGGGACGGAACTCACCAAAGAAATTGAGGAGCATTTCCCAGGACCAGAGACCAGGAGGCTCTAAACTGAAATTTCTCTTGACACAGCAAAGAGCACAGCTGGGGATCTGGTTCTGCAGCCCGGGGTTAACCTACTGTGATTCGGGAGCAGCAGGCGAGCTGGGCACCAAGCACAAACTAGCTCACTGCCCCCACCCCAGGTGGGGTACCTGGGACGGTCCTCAGGCCCTCCCGCTGCCCCAGGACAACGGAGAGGACAGAAAACAAATGGTTAAACTGATGAGTTTGCAAATGTCTCAAATTACAAGAGAAAAGCTATCTCATCATTAGCCTCATCTCCAGAAACCTATAGACTGTTTCCTGGAGCCCCAACATCACCCTCGCCTCCATAGTGATGTGGGGAACAAAGCCAAGAAGGAAATGTAGATAAAATTATGTGTCCTTATAGCCTGCAGCCCACGGGCAAATGCTGGAGGCAAATCCAGAGTAGAACGTTTCTCCAGGTATCCCCTACCTTCCTAATGTCAATGCTTTGCTAGAGGGCAACAGCCTTAGCTTGACAGTAGCCAGGCCTCAGGTATCTTCTGAGTCCTCTTTAGCACATGAAAGTCCTTCTGGAGGCTTCCCTTTAGCGTCTACTGCCCCCCTCCAACTTCAAAGTCCATAACCAGTCACCATGCACAGCGCCAGCCCAGCGCAGCTCTTCCTGCCCAGGGGTCCTGTCCCCGTGCTTTAGTAAAATCACCTTTTTGCACCAAAGACGTCCTCAAGAATTCTTTCTTGGCCATCGGCTCCGAACCCCGTGAACCCCACCATCACCCCCAAACCTCATCAGCTACACCCGGAATAGTAGCTGCGATCAGCAGCCGCCAGTGTTTGGGTTGAAACTCGTCCTTAGTTCTTCGGCATGCTTCTGGCTTCCGGCCGTAGAACAGAAGGAAACGGCCGACGAGACAAAGCCCCACCGCTGCCCTCGCCCCGTCTGCTGATGGGCCAGACCTCCGAGATCCGCCAGGCACGTGGCACGGCCATACGTATCCCGGTTGTGGGAGAGAATAGTTCAGGACCTGCACTTGGCCATCCTGCCAGACAGAGGAAAACCATGCGGGATTTATGCTGCTTGCTACAAATGTCTCTTCCGAGTCCACATTCAAAACCCGCACAGATAATCACGGGGTGGCCCGACCGACCCATTGGACCCGGGGTGAGACCACTTTAAGCCAAACTCCGTGGATCGTCTGACTCCCTGTTGGCCACGCTGGTGTGCTGGGTCTCCAGGGGTTAGCCTGAACTCTGAATAGCATATAGTACTTCCCTTTCCTGACAGCTGTCCTGGTAAATGGCCACATCTCCCTCTGGAGAAGGACTGGGGCACATTCCGAGTACGCGTCGTGAGGCCCTTCGCCAGAGGGACTGGGCTTTCCCAGAGAGAGGGCCTCGGTTCCGTAAACTGGTTACAGTCTAAGCACAGGGTGTGAGGTCGTGAATCACTATGGAGACACGAATCACGTTTCTTGCACCAGAATAAGACATTATTCCCAGAACATTGAATAAGGGACGAGTGAGAAAACTTGCCTATTTCACTGCCGTTACATTTCACTGGAGCCCAGTGACGCAGCCTGCCGCCATGACACCGGCCTTCAGAGGGCAGCCACCACGGGGTCAAGGGGTTCTTAATGTCCCGGGGAAAGAAGTGCCCTGTGCGAGGCTTAGGGGCTGCTGAACTCCGCGTTGTATAGGGGAGAGCCGCTCCAGTCTTCCACCAAGGTGGCCAGTCTGCCCGGGAGAGAGGACGTTTTGGTTTTAAAACCCAGCAGGTCCCGGGCAAACTGGCGGGAGTGTGTCACCTCACTCAGGAAGGATTTGTGTAACTCATCTTCAACCAGTGGGGTGTCCGATGAGCGTCCAGGCACAGCACATGCTTAGAGCTCCCAGCCGCTCGAGTGGAGACTTTTACATCCCGGCCCAGTGCGTCCTTACTAACGCGTTCGCCCCGATCCAAGCTTAAATTGCCTTGTTTCCGGTCTAGCCTGCCAGAATCCATCCCTAAGGGTTCTTAGGTACCTACTGATCCAAACGGGTGAGATCTTATGGCTGCTTTGCGCATACGCTGCCTGCCTTCTCCCAAAGCAGACCTTGCAACCGTCCCTCTGGGCTAAGCTGAGATTTAAGTACATGAGGGGCTTGGGAGGGAGTCCTGAGAAAACTGGCATCCCCTTATGAGGTCACGGAAAAGTGTTTATACAGCAGGATGTTAACTCATCGGAAACAGGAGTCCAGCAGCTTCTGCCAGCGAGAGACCCCCATGAGTGTTTGGAGGTTCAAAGTCCCCAGCTCCTTGTGTGTTCCCAAACATCTCCGTAGGTCCCACTCATTTCCAGTCAGTTCTTTGTGTGTTTTTTTTTTTTAACATTTTTTTATTTTTCAGACAGAGAGAGACAGAGCATGAACACGGGAGGGTCAGAGAGAGAGGGAGACACAGAATCCGAAACAGGCTCCAGGCTCTGAGCGGTCAACACAGAGCCCGATGCGGGGCTCGAACTCACAGACTGTGAGATCATGACCCGAGCCGAAGTCGGACGCTTAACCGACCAAGCCACCCAGGAAGAGAGATAGCACATGCATGTGTGAGTGGATGAGGGGCAGAGAGAGAGGGAGAGAGAGAATCCCAAGCAGACTCCGCACTGTCAGCACAGAGCCTGACGTGGGGCTCGATCCCACAAACCATGAGATCGTGACCTGAGCTGAAAACCAAGAGTCCGACGCTTAACCGACTGAGCCCCCCGACCCAGGTGCCCCTCCAATCCGTCCTTAATCCCAGCATGGAAGTTAGGAAATTTGTGAGTTGTACGGAATGTCCACTTTGAATCCCTGCAAACCGCTCAATTATATCATGTACTTGATCCTCAGTCACAGCTGCCCTGGGGCCACTCAAGAGAAGAGACTCATTTCTGGCTGCCCTACAAGCCTTCTGGTTATCCCAGCATGCTTCACGGTGCAAGACCCTTAATTTAACTTGCTCTCAAAGTCTCTCCAGGGATGTGATCGGAGCCACACGTACCCTGCAATTACCTCAATGTCCGTCACCGTTCCTGTGGCCATGGTGCTCAGGGGAAACAGTGGCTTCATGACTCACAACCATGTGCCAGCACTCCCGAGGTACCACAGGTACAGGAGTTACTGTTCAAAACTCTGGGCCAGCAAGAGGGGCCCCGTGCATTCACCCACGACGTGAGAAACCCAGTCTCTAAATCCCATTTGGAGGTTCAAGTTCCTGGTGCCTCGTGGTAGCAACAAGTATCGATGAGGATCTCGGTAGAAAACGGAATTCGTGGATGGGGCAAACGGAGAGATTAACGAAGTGGAATAGTTGACCTTGAACCTTGTGGGGCTAGGGGCACCGGGCCCTGCACAGCCCGAAGTCTGCGTATAATTTAGACTCCCTAGAAACTAAACTACGAAGAGCCCACTGTTGACCAGAAGCCTCCCTGATGGCCTAAACTATTAGCACACATCTTGTGTGTTGTATTTATTACATATGGTATGCTTACCCTAAGGTAAGTTAGAGAAGAGAAAACATTATTAAGAGAATCATAAAGCAGACGAAATGCGCTTATAGCCCTGTATGGTATTTGTCGACAATAATCTGAGTATAAGTGGACCTGCGTGGTTCAAACTGTGTTGTTCAAGGGCAGGGTTAACAGTAGTAATGGAACTGCAGGTGGAATTAAGGCAGGAAATGCAGGTCAGGAGGCAGCCCACACTTGGCAGCAGGAGGTCTTGGGAACCGCAAAGGCAAGAGAAGGGAGGTGTTACCAGGTCCTGCGAGCTCTGGAGCTCCCCGAGGGGTGGCCTTCGAGGCACGGGCTTCCAGAGGAGAGGTGCTGGATGCAGGCCCCCGCCGACCTCTCCACTGGGGAGCTCCACAGAAGGCAGCTGGCAAGTTCACAGCCGCGGGTGTCAGGACCGGGAAGGCAGGTAGACAGCGTGCAGGGGAGGTGCGGGCAGAATGACGATGGGGTCCCCCTCGTCCTTCTCTACCTGGCTGGTGTTCAGAGGCCGTCTTGGACACACTGGATGAAAGTTTTGCTAAAAGCATCCCTAGGTGTGGAGTTGGCTTTATCCGGCCTGGATATGAGTGCTTCTTTTTTATTTATTTTTTAGTTTTTAGTATGTATTCTTTTTTGAGAGACAGAGAGAGACAGAAGGTGAGTGGGGAGGGGCAGAGAGAGGGAGACACAGAGTCCAAAGCAGGCTCCAGGCTCCGAGCCGTCAGCACAGAGCCTGACGCAAGGCCTGAACCCACAAACCGTGAGATCATGACCTGAGCCAGAGTCGGACGCTCAACCGACTGAGCCACCCAGGCGCCGGGATATGAGAGCTTCTTATGCTGGAGGGACTCATGTCTTCTTACATTATGGGAATTTAGCTCGGTGAGTATGCCTTCCTCTCTGTTCGCTTTCTCTTTCCTTGTGTGTGGGGGGGAAATATTAGACTTCCTCATTCTGTCATTAAGACAATTTCGAATGATGGTTGAAACATGATCTCTGACGACCACCTGGGTTTAAGTCCTACTTCCATAAGTTCCTAGCTGGGTGACCTTGGACATGTTACAAACCCCATTGTCCCTCTGAAATCTCACCCATAAAACGAAGATGATGTTGGTAGTTTGCACGACTGCATGACCTCCTAGGAATAGAAGTTTTCGCTGAAATGGTGAGGATCAATCCCGCCTGCTGTTGTTGTGGCCTGATCGCAATGCTATCCCCCCGGTCTTGTGTTAAACTGGCTCCATACCTACCTCTCTGGGCTGCGTTTGAGTTATTTCCCCAGATGTGTCTTCTCAGTTCCTACTCTAAATTCTTAGTCCCTATTGCTTCCTTAAAAAAAAAACCTGTTTCTAATTTGCTCTTGAATACACATTAGCCTTTTATTTAAGACTACTTTTCTCGGGGCTCCGGGGTGCTTCAGTCGGTTAAGTGTCAGATTTTGGCTCAGGTCACGATCTCGCAGTCTGTGAGTTCGAGTCCCATGTTGGGCTCTGTGCTGACATCTTGGAGCCTGAAGCCTGCTTCGGATTCTGCGTCTCCCCCTCTCTCGGCCCCTCCCCCGCTCACACTCTGTGTCTCTCTCTCAAAAATAAAAACATTAAAAAAATAAATAAAATTACCTTTTTAATTTATAAAGTTTTTTGTTCTTGGTTTTTTGGGTTTTTTTTTTTTGTTTGTTTTGTTTTTTGTAAACTTAAATGCAGTAAATTGCACAAATGCGATGCCTGGGAACTTTCACAAGTAAACACACATGTCACCACAGTCTAGGTCAAGATAGTGGACCATTGCCAGCACCTCTGGTGCCTCCTAATTGCCCTCCCAGTTGACAACCACGGAGAATAAAATCTTACCACTCTCCAGTTTCAAGAAAGGGTGGGAAGGCTGGCCATTCTTGTTCCCCAGTCACAAGCTTAAAGTAGTAGCCAAAGAATTGGTTTAAAGCAACCCCACCAAATCAGCAACGCTACACTTGGAGAGGTCCCTCCCCCAATCTCTAAACCCCACCCTTCCCTGAAACGACAGATAATACACACCCTCTGTTTTGCTAGACGTGGCTGTGTGCATTTCAAATTCCACGTAATGCGATCTTGAACTTAAGAGGCTTTTCAGAGTCTGGCTTCCATGAGCAGCGTGAGGTCTGGGAGATCCATCTTTGTCACTGCCAGAATCAGAACTCACAGGTGCAGTGGGCATCCCGTGAAGACACTGTGTGGTTCATGTGTCTGCTTCACGGCTGATGGTACCTCAACTCCTTCCAGCTTTGGATTATTCCATGTGGAGCTTCTAGAAACATGATTGCACATGTCTTTTAGAGTGTATATATAGGGGAGCCTGGGTGGCTCAGTCAGCTAAGTATCTGACTCTTGATTTCAGCTCAGGTCATGATCTCATGGTTCATGAGATCGAGCCCTATCTCAGATTCTGTGCTGATGGTGCAGACCCTGCTTGGGATTCTCTGTCTCCCTCTCTCTTCCCCACCTCTGCTTGCCCTCTTTCTCTCTTTCTCTCTCTCTCTCTCTCAAAATAAATAACTGGGGGCAGTTTTCGGGGTCCACTGTTAGGAGCACGTTAAGTCTTGTGACTCACAGATACCCAGTCTTCGAAAAGAGCAGAGAGTCCCAGGCCATCCCCATCATCCTGGTATTTGTACTGTCACTTTTTTCCATTCCCATCTGAGCCATTTTGGTGACAGTAAAGTGCTTGCCTTGTTTATTTTGTACTTTCCCAATGGCTAATGATGGAGAACATCTTTTCTCCCTGTTTACGCATTTAGAGGTCTACTTTTGAGAAGTGCCTGTTCAAGTTGTTCGCCTATTTTTTTTTTCCTCTGGGAGTCTCTACCTCTTTTTTATTACTTCGTAGAATCTCTGCTACATTCTGGAGATCTATATTAAAACATATTCTCCCATTGTACGTCATGGATTTTTGTTTCTAATTTTATTCAGGTACACGGTTATTGAGTACTGAGTATACGGTTCCCTGAGCTTTGACAAAGGCAGGTGCCCATGGGCCTGCACCCCTACCAGGATCTGAATCATTTCCACCCAGGCAGAGCTTTGTCTCTTAGCCACGTCCAGTCTTTTCCGGCACACGTCCTAACGAGGTTGTCACTGTTCTGATTTCTATCACCATGGATTACTCTTTTTGCTTCTAGAAATTCACATGAATAGAGTCTTGTGGTATGTATGCTTTTGCGTGTGGCTTCTTTCCCTCAGCGTGCTTTCTAGATCTATTCGGTCATCACATGTATTAGTAGCGTGGTGGACTTGTTTTGTGGAGTAGCTATCTGCTGCACGCATACACTTCAACATGTTCATCTTTGTGTGGTCTCCAGTTGGGGACTGTGACGCTCAAGGCTGCCAGGAACGTTCTTATAAAAGTCATTTTGTGGACATGTGTTTTCATTACCTCCCTCAGTGACAATGGAGGGTAATAGGGTAGAGATATGCATAACTATTTAAGGAAGTAGCAAACCATTTTTACAAGGTAGTCATTCCATTTTGCATTTCCACAAGAAATATAGGAGGGATCCAGTTGTCCCAAACCTTTACAAATGTTTGAGGTTGTTGGTATTTTAAATTTTAACCATTCTTATGAGTCCAAAGTGGTTCTCATTTGGCTTTAGGTGGCATGCACCATTTATCTGTAGAGAGAGAATTAAAATGTATAAACATTTTTATATATTAATTTTACACATATAATGTATACAAACTATATTTTTTTCCTAGATGTATGTATTACAGATATGTTCTCCCTGTCTGTGGCCTGGCTTTATATTTTTTGTGGTATTTTTTAACAAGTAGAGTTTTTATCTTGATGAAATCTTTAATAAATTTGAAACTTTATTTATCTCTCTGTCTCCTCTAAGAAATCATTGCCTCTCCAAGATCTAGAAACGCTATAGACATAGCCTCTCTTAATTTCTACAAAGAACTTGCAAATTTTGATTGGGATGGTGTTGAATCTTCTCCTTCAGTTGGGAGAGCTGACACCATATGAAAAATGAGATTTCCAGTTCATGCAGAACATACACGCCTCTCCATTCGTTACATCTTCCTAAATTAATCCCAAAGATGTTTTATAGTTTTCTGGGTGGTGAGTTTGCAGATATTTCGTCCTATTTATTTACAAATATGCTTTTCTATGATTATAAATATATGTACGTATGTATTTATTTTCTATTTTCTTGCTGTCACTCTAAAGATATACAGTTGAATTTTGCATATTGAACTTCTATTCTCCATCCTTGCCAACATCGCTTATCAGTTTTAGAAGCCATTTGGTTTTTGTTTTGACAGATTTCTTGTTTTCTTGTTTTGACAGATTCCTTGTTTCCCCCTCCCTGCCCCCACCCCCACCCGCGCCCGGAGCGGACAATCCTATCTGAAAATGAAGTAAGTTTGGTCTTCCTTTTGAGCCTTTATTCATTTACTCCTTATCTTTTTAAAAAATGTTTATTCAGTTTTGAGAGACAGAGAGAGAGACAGAGCGTGAGCGGGGGAGGGCCAGAGAGAGGGAGACACAGAATCCGAAGCAGCTCCAGGCTCTGAGCTATCAGCACAGAGCCTGACGCAGGGCTCGAGCCCACGAACCGCGAGATCATGACCTGAGCCAAAGTCGGACACTTAACTGACTGAGCCACCCAGGAGCCCCATTTATTCCTTATCTTTATTGATCCCTTGTCCCTGCCTGATTGCACTGGATAGACTCTCCTGCCCCCTCTTCTGTGTACAAAGGAAGAGCAGACATCCTTGACTTCTCCCAAAATCCTAGGAAGGAAGCCTTCGTGTTTTGCTGTTAAGTAATGGAAGCTATAGGTGCTTTTTACAGACACTCTCAAGCAGTTCCGGTGATTTCCTTTCAATTATTAGTATGACACGAGTTTTCCGGATGAAGAGATGTTGAATGGACCAAGTATTTTTTCCTGCACCTGTTGAGATGATCATGAGGTTTTCTCCTTTATTGGTTCATGTTATTTGATTGATACCTGGATGTTACACTGGCTTCATTCCTGTGAAGTCCCACTTGCTTATTGTGTAGTTTATATTCAAGTTCTGCTAAATTCAATTCAGTAGTAGCTTAGTAGGAATTACTATCTTATCTGTGTTTGTGAAGGATGTTGCCATGTTTTTCTGTTTGTTTTTTGTTTTGTTTTGTTTTGTTTTTTTGTTTTTTTCTTTTGGTAATGTCTGCTAATTTTGTTAATTGTGCTTTCCATAAGATTTCTCTGTTTAATTTGTTATTGGCATAAGGTTTGGTCATAAATTGTTTTTTTCTTTAATGTCCATAGGCTATGTATTAATACCGAGTCTTTCCATCTTTATATTAATAATTTACATTTTCTTTATTTCTTGGTCAGTTCCTGCAAGGTGTTCTTTAAGTTTTATTAATCTTATTAAAAACCCAAAGTTTTTTTAAATCTTGTTAAAAACCCAAATGGAACTTTAGAAATTTTTTTGTATTAAATTACTTCTGCTTTATGTTTGTTATTTACTTCATTCTATTTACTTTGAATCTAATTTTCTTTCTAGTTTCTCCAGGTGAAATTTAAACATCAAACTTAAATGTCTTTTTTTTTGTCTTTAGTATAAACATTTAAAATTGCAAATTTCCCCACAAAACATTGCCTTAGAGGCATTTCACAAACTTTTGATTTATTATATTTTTACTATAAATTTGAAAAATCTTTCCTGATGTCTCTTACAATTTCTTCTTCCCTCGTGTTTTATTTAGAAGGTCACAGGACACAAGAGCAACATAGAAAACTCAACTGTATTTATGAGGCACCTGAGCGGTTCAGTCTGTGAAGCACCCAACTCTTGATTTCGGCTCAGGTCATGATCTCGTGATCATGGCTCGTGAGTCTGAGGCCCGTGAGTCTGAGGCCCGTGTCGGGCTCTGCGCTGACAGCGTGGAGCCTGCTTGGCATTCTCTCTCTTTCTCTATCTCTGCCCCTTACCCTCCCCCATGCTCACTTGCACACTCTCAAAATAAATAAACTTAAAAAAATTCATAAAAGAAACATCAATTGTAGTTTTTTAAACTTATTAAGTAACAGTAAGCAACCCCCAAAATGAAATTAACTGAACAATTTCATTTGCAATAGTGTCAAAAAGAATAAACACCTTGAAATAAATATAACCCAAAGGCGCAAGACTTGTACCACAACATGCATAAAACATTTTGCTCAGAGAAATAAAGGATCTAAATAAACTGAGACGGTACTCTCCATGTCCTCAGATCCAAAGATCCAGTATTGGCAAGGTGGGAGTTTTCCTCAAATCCATCTGTAAATTCTACACAGCCCTCTCAAATCCAAGCAGGTTTATGCATGGAAATGGTCCTAAAATGTATATAGAAAAAGAATAAGGAAGCAGGAAAAGAAGAACCAAGTGGGAAGACACCCACACGACTGTATTTCAAGATTTTGTGTAGAGTCACAGACATCCAGACAATGAGGTCTCGGTTCAAGGAAAAGCATTCAGATGATGGGAATCACGTAACGTGGGGCACTTATTAGGCAATTTGCTTCTTTTGAAAAAAATTGCAATCGACATGGAGTTGACGTACAATGTTATATTAGCCTCCGGTGTAAAGAATAGCGACTTCCATGAAGTCTATGCATCACAAAATGCTCACTGCAAGAAATGTAGCCTCCATGTGTCGCCTGATGAGGCTGTTGCAGTATTAGTGACTATACTCCCCGTGCTGTTTTTCTCATCCCCATGACTTATTTATTTTATCTTATTTATTTTTGAATGTTTATTTATTTTTTTTGTTTTTGAGAGAGAGAGAGAGAGAGAGAGGGAGGGAGGGAGGGAGGGAGAGACAGAGGCAGAGACTGCATAATCAGGAGAGGGGCAGAGAGAGGGAGAGAAAGAGAATCTCAAGCAGGCTCCAGACTCAGCATGGAGCCCAACACGGGGCTCGATCCCACAACCCTGGGATCATGACCTGAGATGAATTCAAGACTTGGATGCTTAACCAACTGGGCCACCTAGGTGCCCCAGTGACTTATTTATTTTATAACTGGAAGTCGGTGCCTCTTGGTCTCTTCCTCCTACTTTGCCCTTCCCCCACTCCCTCCCCTCAGCAACCACCAGTTTGCTCTCTGTATTTATGAGACTGTTTCTGGTTTTGAGAAAAATGTCAAAAGAATTCAATGGAGGGAAGAAGAGTCTTTTTAACAAATAGCGCGGGGACAATCGAATATCTATGTATATAAAACAAAAGCAACGTACACGTTTACCTCATACTATACACAAAATTTAACTCAAAATGCACCACAGACTTCACTATAAAAGTGAAAGCTAAAAATCTTCTAGAATCAAGCATAGATGAAAATCCTCGTAACCTTGGGCTGAGCAAAAGTTCTTAGACGTTATAGCAAAAGCGTGATTCCTGACAAAAAAAAATGTGGTCAACTGACTTTATCAAATTACAAACTTCAGCCCTTTCTGAAAGGCATTCTTTTTTTTTTTTTTTTTTTTTAACATTTTTTATTTATTTTTGGGACAGAGAGAGACAGAGCATGAACGGGGAAGGGGCAGAGAGAGAGGGAGACACAGAATCGGAAACAGGCTCCAGGCTCCGAGCCATCAGCCCAGAGCCTGACGCGGGGCTCGAACTCACGGACCGCGAGATCGTGACCTGGCTGAAGTCGGACGCTTAACCGACTGCGCCACCCAGGCGCCCCTCTGAAAGGCATTCTTAAGAAAATAAAGTAATTGCTTGCCTACCATTAAAAATATCTGCAAATCATATCTCTGACAGAGGATCTGTGTCTAGAATATGTAAGGAAACCCTGCAACTCAATAAGAGGGAAAATTAATCCGATTAAACAAAAAGCTTGAATCAACATCTCACGCAGGAAGTTATAGATCCACATAACAAAAGACACAAGAAACATGCCGGGTCCCAGTCGTCCTGTGGGGATTGCAGAGTAAACCACGGAGCAATGCTGTTTCACACCCACAAGGCCCGCCGTGCCCGGGGTGGTTGAGGATATCGAGAAACTGGCTCCCACCGTGAACACTGGGAACGCAGCAGGATGCAGTCACTGTGGAAAACAGGTGGTCTGTCTTAAAAAGTTCAAGATATAACTCCATGATGCCACCCCCCCCAGACTGACCCGAGATGATTGGAAACAAAGGTCTGTGCATGGATGATGACAGCGGCCCCTACGTGGGAACAATTTCAGTGCCCATCAGCTGGCATATGGCTGAACAAAATGTCTTTCCAGGCAATGGGATATTAGTCGGGGATTAAAGGAAGACACTACAAGAGAGCCGAGGCTCACAGACATTATTCTAAGTGAAAGAAGACAGGTGTCAAAGACTTCATATTGCACAACTCGCTTTACATGAAACACCCAGAGAAAAGGCACAGTGACAGTGACAGAAAGCAGGTCGATGTTCTCCTCGGGCCGGTGGTGGGAGTGAGGATTCGCCGTATATAAGTCTGGTGGAAACACCATGCGCTGTGTTTTAAAACTGATCGTGCAGATGTTTGCACAACTCTTTAAACGACAGCGTGAAGAAAAGACGTGTATTGTTTCATTTCCAAATACGTGGAGATTTTTAAAGATTTCTTATCGTTATTAATTGTAATTTAGTTTTCTTGAAATCGGATAGCATGCCACGTAAGATTTTCATCGTATGAAATTCACGGAGGCGGTTTCCAGCCCAACGAATGACCTACGTTTGGGACCATCTCACGGAGAGCGTCAAGAATGTGCGTCATGCGGTTGTCTGGTGCAGTTTCTAGAAACGCCAGTTAGGTCAGTTAGCCTGACTCTGCTCTTCAAATCTTTGTTAGTTTTTTATATCCTGTTTTTTTTTTTTATTTTAAATTGGTTTTATTGGGGTGCCTGGGTGGCTCAGTAAGTTAAGCGTCTGACTTTAGCTCAGGTCCTGATCTGGCAGTTCGTGAGTTCGAGCCCCGTGTTGGGCTCTGTGCTGACAGCTCGGAGCCTGGAGCTGCTTCGGATTCTGTGTCTTGCTCTCTCTCTGCCCCTCCCCTCCTCATGCTCTCTCTCTGTCTCTCAAAAATGAATAAACGTTAAAAAAATAAAAATAAATAAATTGTTTTATTTTATTTTATTTTATTTTATTTTATTTTATTATTTTTTGCTATTTGTTCTATCCAATATAAGTGTGGATTTGTCTGTTGGTTTTTGTGAGTTTTTGCTTCCTGGACGTTGCAGCTCTGTTAGTAACTGGGCTCAGATATGATGCATCCTTGTGGTACCCTGGCTATTGCGTCCTGATAAGATTTCCCGTTTCATCTCTAGTTGCAAAACCCTCGTCTTGGACTGGATGTTATCGGATAGATTCTAGCCACACTAGAAACCTAACGTCTGCTGTTGGCTTTATACCCTACCTCCCATTTTTTGCTTTCAATTGATCTGTCTTTATGTTTAGGAGTTTTCTCTTGTAAATAGCCCATAGTGAGTTGCATCTTGCTTTTTGTTTTGTTTTGTTTTTAACATTTATTTTGAGAGAGAGGGAGAGAGAGAATCCCAAGCAGACTCCACACTGTCGGCACAGAGCCCAACATGGGGCTCAAACTCACAAACTGTGAGATCATGAAGTGAGCTGAAATCAAAAGTCGGACGCTTAACTGACTGAGCCACCCCAGGTGCCCCGAGTCTGCTTTTTGATACATTCTGATAGTCTCTGTCTTTTAATTGGAGTGTTATTTACCATTTACATTTCATGTAATTATTGATTTGGTTGGGTTTACTGTACTTTTTTTGTTCTTTGCTCTCTCTGGTTTTTGTTCCTCCCCCTGCCACCGCCTTGTCCTGCCTTTGACACAACACAACTCAGAATTTCATTTTATTTCCTCAGCTGATATGCTAGTGTTATGTGTGTGCATCTGTGTGTGGTTTAAGTGCTCAGGGATTTCAGGATGCATCCTTAACTTCTCTCAGTCTCTGAGAGGTGATATTGAACAATCACACCTAAAAGATGTAAGAGGCCCACAGCAACGTCATGCTGTTTGAGGGCCCCCGCCCCTGCCTCTGTGTTGCTGTCGCCCTCATGTACGTTGCAGCTCCGTGCACCATAAATCCCACCCCACGATGTTATTATAAGATCACTTCTGTGAACAGTGGCTCCCTGACGTTTCTCGATTCCTCCTGCAAATCTGAAAAGGACGCCCATTAGCGTTTCGTATGTTGTGGCTCATTGGTGGCTAATCCTCTCACCTTGCTCTTATCAAAAATCGTCTTTCTGTCTTTCACACTCATTTTGAAGTCCATTATGTTGGTTATGTAATTCTGGTGTGAGTTTCCTTTCCGTCAGCACTTTGAAGGCACTGGGGTGCCTTTCTTCTCGGCTCCAGAGTTTCCGATGGGTCCTCCGTACGCGGCTAACATACCTTTTCTCACTATTGCTTTGAAGACTTTCTCTTCATATCTGACTTTCATCTGGTTGTCTGTGATTATGCATAAACATGGCTCTGTCTGAATTCATCCTGCGGGGGAATCTTCTTAGATTTTATTCCCATCAAAATCAGGAAAAACTTGACGATTATTTTTTCAGACACTCGTTTGTAGTCCACTCCCACCCTCCCTCCCTGTGGGTCTTCAGGCACTTGCTAGATCACGTGCGTTATCTCAGAGGCCGTTCAGGCTCTGTTCGTTACTTCTGTTCAGACTTGTATTTATTTATTTGTTGGTTGGCTTGTTTGTTTTTTTCTCCAAATAAGATGATTTACGTTGTTTTGTCCCCACGTCCACGTATCCTTCTGAAATACGCAATCTCTCTTGATTCCTTTTGGTGAATTTTCAAAATTCAGATATGGTGCTTCCGTATGGTTCTTTGCTACCACAGTTCTTTCTCTGTTGAGATCACTGTTTGTTCATTCACTACAGCCCTCCTTCTCTGTAAATCACTGTACGTGTTGAAAACTGCTAGTTAAACAGCCTCGCTCGCCATCCCACTCAACATCTCTGTCTCTTGATGGCTTCCTCCGTCACCCATGGGGCACCCATTCCCATCCCTTCTTGTGGCTGGTAATATTTTTATTATTCTCTGGACACTGTGGTGACGCATTTCAGGGAAAGTCGATTATGTCCCCTTCCTTATAAGGGGGGGGGGGTGAGATTTTTTTCGGTGTGTGTTATTTTTCCCCCTAGAAGGAAGGCAGATCTGTTTTATTTTGTCAGGCTCTTTTACTTCATTATAGTGAGTGGACCTTGGCTGGGTCATCAGTCCCGGCGTGTGGTTCTTGTCCCAGACTGTTTCCCTTACTCTCAGGCCTACAGACGCTGCAGGTCTCGGGCTCTTCTGGGTTCTCCTTCGAATGACAAAAAGGTGCTCAGTGGGTGTCTGCACAGGGCACGCCTGGACCCCAGGCTACCCCAGCATGGGGGCGGGGGGGCCGAGTCTCCAGACACTTCTTGGCCCCCAGCCGCCACCCCATCACCCCCTCAGACTCTCACGCTGGCGTCTGTAGCCCAGCCGTTGGCCTCGGGACTCACGTCTCCAATCCAGCCCCACCTCCTTACCTCTGTCAGGCCCGGCTGCACTTGGGCCCCAACTCACAGCTCCTGGATGGAAACTGGCCCAGGCCCACGTGCTTGGCCTCTTTCTGCTGAAGTCTGCTTTCCAGTTGATTGAGGTGGAGAGCAGTCCTTTACCAGTGACTGAAGATGGCAATATGTCCGTATTGTAACTGGTACGTTTTGAAGAAACTGGTGTTGTTTCTTGAAGTAGAATCCATCCAGTGTATCTGTTTGGGTTGATTTAAAAGCCCCTGTGTTGGGGTGCCGGGGTGGCTCAGTCGGTTGAGCGTCTGACTTCGACTCAGGTCATGATCTCACGGTTCGTGGGTTTGAGCCCCGCAGCGGGCTCTGTGCTGACAACTCGGAGCCTGGAGCCTGCTTCCGATTCTGTGTCTCCCTCTCTCTCTGCCTCTCCTCCGTTCAAGCTCTGTCTCTCTACCTCTCAAAACTAAATGCACTTCAAAAAGAATTTTTTTTTAAAAAAATTAAACGCCCTGACTTGCTAAACCAACCCCGCAATACCTCAGCACCCGTTTCTCTTGGTGACTTACAAGTGGCATTTTCCTGTTTCTTCTCATGGCTGAGAACATTTTTACTCCACTTGGGCATGCAGCTCATTTCACAGAGACCAGCATGCTCTTGTCCTCGAAAGCAACCTCGTGAGCATCTCCAGCTGGGGGACCGAGCCCTGCAGGCTGGCGGGGGGGCCCCCACCATGCATCTTTTTCAACTTGGGTCTGACCGGCTCCCCTCCCTGCTCAACGCTCCTCCGTGGCCCCGCAGCATCCCACCCACTGGCGACACCGGCCGGGACCCGGGGCTACTGTATCAAAGGACCACAGAACTTTTTTGTCTCCCAGCTCCAGGGTCTACAGGTCTGGGACCCAGGTTTCAGCAGGGCTGTTTCTTCCGAGGCCAGGGGGAAGAAACCGTTCTTGGCTGCTGGCAGCCTCAGGCATTCTTAGGTTTGTAGATACCCACTTTCTCCCCACATCTTCACGCTGTCTTCCCTTGTGCATGTCTGTGTCCCAGCATCCCCTTTTTACAAGGACACCAGTCATTGGATTAGGGCTCAGTCTGATAGGCTCATCTTACCTTGATCCTCTGCAAAGACCCTGTTTCAAATGAGGTCCATTCGTAGGGACTGGGGTTCAAGATTCAGTATTTTGGGGGGCACAACGCACCCCACAAAGTCTGCCTCGCAGCGTCCACCTCGCCACACGCCGCCCTGCCCCCAGACTTTCTTTTTGTGCCCGCACCCGGGAGCCCTTGTTTGCCCGGAGCCTCCCCACTGCCTGGGATTCACCCCTCCCACGCCCTTCACGGACCCACAAACTTCTGTGCCTCCCACCGCTCCCAGCCTGAAGGTCATTCCACTGTGGAGAGAGCCCCGGACCCCAGTGTTTGCCACACGTCGTGTCCACGCCACCCTCTGCTGTCACACGCAACCCCTCACCGGTCACGGGGCTTCTCCTGGTTTGCGACGCTCTATCGAGAGCCAATCCACCGTCTGACGTCTTGGCCAACTGATCGTGTCCTGACCGTGTTCACGATAGTTGCTCTGGGGCCCGGAATGATGTCTGGTGCACAACATTCACTCCATCCATGGGGCAGCTTTTGTAGGAGTTTGCTGAATCCGGCTCGAGTGTTCATTCCGTGAGGATTTGGGCAAGGCTCGGTCTGTGACGCCGATTCTGATATGCTGCATGGGGACCTAATAAAGAGGGTCACTGTCGTGTGTAATTGCCCAGGGAGCGTCGTTCCCGCTGCGGTGTTCATCGGATGTCCCGCCAGGGGCCGCGAAGACATTCCCGGTGCTCTCTGGGGAAGCACTTCCTTGGGACATGAGAAAATGAAGTGTTGTCATTTCCTTGGGAACAATGTCAATTAGAAGTCCATGAGGGAAGAGGCACCATTTCGGGGCTTTATTTCCCCTGAGAACGTGCCTGCCTCATTCAGAAACCCAAAGGTGCTGGTGAGCCCGGGCCTTGCGGACCGCTGCCCTCAGGGCCAGGCGGACACCAGGATGGAGACTGCCGGGCGGAGCCCCTCCCGGACACGTCCAGGCCAGGGGCCACGCTGGAGAGCGGGCGGGCGCTCACGAGCCAGCAGCCAGAGAGCCCCGCTGGTTGAGGACAGGGCACCCATTTCAGGAGCTGGCAGCACCTGGGCCGGCCGACCGAGAGCCGTGGGGGCCTCATCTTCGCGGCGGCACCTGCTTGTGACAGAGGGGGAAATGGCTCAGAGGTCCACCAGCTGGGCTTTGGTTAAAAACACGGCTGCCTGCCCACAAGGCAGAACCCTGACCGGGTGGAAAGTGCCCGTTGCAGGACAATTAATGACACAAAGGCCGTATACAAAACACATTGCGTTGCGTTCCAATATCGCACACGGTGTGTATACTCCGATGCCGAGGTCGTGACGACGGTGAGCACGGCCCTCCGTGCACGCTCTGACCTACACTGCGTGCACCCAGGTGTTATATATAGCCAGCCGGCCGGCCACCGTGTGCAGAAACAAGGATGTCATGATTCAGTGGGATCGCTTTCTCCCCCCGCTGACCTTTTCAATTCCCTCTGCTTTATTCTCCTGCCCTGGATGAGAGGAACAGGCAGGTCCTTGAATTTCTTTGTCACTCCCAGGGAATGAAAGTCAATCATTATTAGTGAGCTCCGTCCAGTGTGATAACCAAAACTTTAAATGTGACTGGGCGCAGGGGGCTCCTCTTGGCTCTGTGCTCGGGTCTGCTCTGGGCAGAGCATCTGCAGCCGGGGCGGGGCACGGCCAGCTTCTGCCCTCTCTCTCATCTTGCTGGCAGCCTTTGGGGCTCTTATTAGACTGGCACTCCCGTGTGCCAGCCCGAGAGGGGCTGGGAGGCTGTCTGTCCGTCTGACAGGCCCTCTGGAGGCTTTGCACACCCTTTTTTGGTGGCCAGGCGCTCCTGAGCGGCTCCCCCGGAGGAGAGAAAACGGCCTCGACTGTGGCTGCTGACCCATCCGCTCTCCTGCAGCCACTAGGTTCTTTCGGTGGCAGTGAGCCTGACCTTCCTGAGGACGAGGTCTGAGATGACGCCCCTCTCTCTGGCTCCCGCTTCCCTCCACTCACACGCACACACAGCAAAGCTCTGTGCTCCCTTTGTACCCAGAACTGCTGAGCAAGCAGGTTCAATGCAGAATCTGGGGCCTTCCAAAGTCGCCTAGGTGATGCAGGTGGGTTTCCCGGCCTGGAAACAGCTTGCCCACATCCAGGTTGACCCAAGCTTTGGGGCCAGTGGGAGAGGTCTGAAGCCCGGGCCGCGTGTGTGCCGAAGGGTTGGCTCGGAGCAGAGGAGGCTGTCTGGCTGTGTTAATGTTAGCTCTTCCCTGCCTGGGCGGAAGGAGCGCCCCACAGTGTCCACTGAGCTGGCCGCAGCCCTCCGCTGGGGGCTGAGCCTTCAGGGTAATAAGACGTGTTCATTCCAAGGCCATCATCTCTGAGGCGGATATTCCCCTCAAGGACGATGAGAGAAGGGAGGGACCGGAAGAGACACCGGAGAATGTGCCGCCGCGGCAATCGGTCCCCGTCATCAGGGGCAGCAACGGGACCCTCGGCGGCTGTGTGTTCAGGGAGGGACAGTACAGATCGTCAGGTTTTCACTGTGGAGAGATCCTGGAGAGATTCGAGGGGCACTGCGTGCTCTGGATGAAAGGGCCCGTCCAGACACAGCGACTGTCTTTAAAGGAGCTATTGTTTTTAGAACAGTTATGGATTTGCAGAAAAACAGCAGAGATTGCATGAAACCACCCCCTGTGCACCAGACCCACCTCCCTGCTGGGTCACTGGGCCATTCAGGGTCTCTCTAGAGCTTTTTACTTGTTTTTTGTTCTTGTTTTTGCTTTTTAAAAAAATTTTTAAATGTTTATTTATTTTTGAGAGAGACAGAGCACAAGCAGGGGAGGGGCAGAGAGGGAAGGAGACACAGAAGCAGGCTCCAGGCTCTGAGCTGTCAGCACAGAGCCCGACACGGGGCTCGAACCCACGAACCAGGAGATCATGACCTGAGCCGAAGTCGGACGCTTAACCGACTGAGCCACCCAGGTGCCCCTTGTTTTTGCTTTTTTAATCTCATGCCTTTTTCTCCTGTTCCAAGATCCCACATAACATGTAGCTGTCGTCTGCTTAGCATCTGGGCTGGGACAGTTTCCCAACTTCCCTTGGTTTCCATGATGTTGACCGGTTTGAGGCGTACCGGTCGGGAACCCTGCCAGAACCTGACTCAGGATCCGTCTGACGTTTTGCTCGGGGTTGGACTGGGGTCCCGGGTTCGGGAGGAAGCCCACAGGTGAAGGGCCCTCCTCGTCCCGCCCCATCAGGGCGCCTGCTGTCGGCCTGACTGATCCCCGAGGTGTCCGCCTCGGTCACCTGGCTGAGGCTCCCCCACCCCCACCCCCGTCCACCCTGCCCTCCGGGGGGGAGCCCGTGTGCGCGGCCCACGCGGAGGGAGGGCGTTCGGCCCCAGCAACTCCAGGGCCCGGTATCTGCGGATGTGTTTGGAATCCTCTGCTGGGGGAGACTTGTCTCCAAACCCCATTCACTAATTTATTCGGTCTTTTTTTTTTTTAATTAAAAAACATTTTAAAAAATTTTATTTATTTGGAGAGAGAGAGAGACAGAGAGAGGAGAGACAGAATCCCAAGCAGGCTCCCAGACTGTTGCCCCATGCGGGGCTCGAACTCACGAACTGTGAGATCATTATGATGACCTGAGCTGAAATCAAGAGTCGGATGTGCCTCCGACGGAGTCCCCCCAGGTGTCCCTTGTTCGTCTTAGGTCATCAGGGACTCAGGCCTGATTTTAGGTTTCGAGTTTCGTACTTTGTTGGGGAGCCTGCTCCAGCTTCGGCCCCACCCGGTGGAGTGCGAGCTCGTCCTCCCTCTCTGGCACACCCGCCCCGCCCCAGCCCTGCGGTCCACCGGTTCTCCAAGGATTTCGTCTCCCTGCACGGGAGAGGGGGGTAGGGCAGGGGGTAGTCTTTTAATGAAGGGAATTTCTGAAAGTCTGTTCAGAGCACGGGAAGATGAGGTGCACCTGGCCTTTGCAGACCCCCCAGAGTCAGCACAGGCCTAGTCAGTTCCCGCCGACAGGACCCCCAGGGGAGCCCCTCCCTGCCTGCAGCCCTGGAGCCTCACATCTGCTCCAGGGCCTTCCCAGTCCCGGCGTCCTGAGGGAGGGGCCAGCATCGCAAGGTGGCCCACAGGAGCCTCCTCTTTATGGAGGAAAGCCCACTGGGGCAAGAGCTCAGATCTGCCCTGAGGTGAGGGGCCAGGGGCCGCAGAGGTCCCGGGGACAGTGGGGACACACCAGGATCAGTGCCTTGAAGCCTCTCAGGGGAAACTCACTGCGAGCATCTGCCCGTGGCCTTTGTATTTGCTGCGAGCTGCAACTCTCACCTGCCTCTTCGCGAATGCACGCCTGGGGAGAGGGGGGGGTCTGGGGACACGGGGACAAAGCCTCACGTGGGGGCAGAGCTCTCCTCCCCACGTGCTCTCAAATGCCCTCCTGAAATGGCTTCTGTTATCTGCAGGGTCTGACGAGGAAAGTGAGTCCCAGGGAGGCTGAGCAAGCTGTCAAAGGTCCCGGGACTCTTTTGTGGCACATCTGGGACATGCAGAAAATTCTGGAAGCGGTGACATTCAGGGCTGGGGGCTCAGGGCCACGCAGCTCACAGGTGGGGAGCGCTGGTCTGGTTTCCTAGTGGCCACACGGACACAACAACGGGATTGTCCTTACTGGGGGAGGGGGGGACACAAAGCCCTTCACTTGGGCCGGGAGTTGTGATGTCGCTGGTCCCACACTCTCCACCCGCCACGGGGAGCCGAGCGCAGAAGAGGCCAGAGTGAGTCACGTGGGTGGCGGCCCCTGAACGGGCCCCACCGACAACCCTTCTCCCCGAGGCAGGGATGGGGTCTGGGGCCGGAAGCCTCCCCGCACGTAGGCGCCCCACCGGCAGCTGATCGATGTTTCCTGGGCGTCCCTCCAACAGAACACTTAGACCCTTTTAAGGCGTCCTGGGGCGATGCCCTGGGGCCCGTCCCTGCAAATCCCCGACACCTGCCAAGGACCCCTCACAGCTGCTAATTGAAAAGCGCCGGAGGTTAATGGCAGGGCCTGGCACCGTGGGGCTGCAAGCCAACTCTCAAGCGATGGGGAGGGAGACCTTCTGGAAGCTTCTGTTTTCATCTGCTCGGGTAACTCTCTGCTCACGAGCGAGTGGAGGGGTGGATCCTTTCCCCTCGTGAACTGGCGTTGCCCCTCAGCCATCGCTGTGACGGTGTCGGGCATCTTACGGCAGCCTGCCCCGGAACGTCCCAGGCCCGCACTCAGACGCCCCTGCTGTAGAGCGGACAGGTGGACCGGGCAGGACAGACACGGGCGGGCTCGAGCAGGTCTGCAGCCTGCCCAGGACTGACCCCCCGTGCAGGCCGCCTCCCTGCCCGTCTTGCTCAGCGCTGGCCCCCAGGCGTTTGATTCTCCATCGAATACCTCCTTTCTGTCCCTGAACTTCTCATGGTGTTTGGGTTCTGGGAGTTTCAAGGCCTGGGCTCTGCCTCTCTGTGCGCACAGGCCCAAGCCAGCAGCCGCCTCCTTAGACAGCAGAACTCGAGCCACCCTGGTGGGGTGTCCTTTCTCGGGACCCTCGCTCTTCCTAGGGGGTCCTTCTGTCTGGGTGCTTCGACCTCGGCCCCAGCCACCCCCAAGCTCCCTCCTGGTTGCCCACCCCTCCCCACCTGCCGGCTAATGTGACCTGATCTGCTCACGCCTGTCACCGGCTCACTTCCTACCACTCCCGAAACCCAAAGTCTCTTCTTTACCATCTGCGGGTGCCCCCGAAAGTCGGCCCTGCCAGGAGCTGCCCGGAACCTGGTCCGTGTAGTGTCCCGACTCACCACAGGGTCCCGGGTGCCAGAAGAGCACCCGCAAATCACTTGCTCCGTATACGAAGGGGTGAATGAGCGAACGCGAACGAGGGACGTTCCCTGTCCTGCTTCATCCCAGGACAGAAGGAGAAGCTTAATGGAGGCTCCTCGCCATGAAATCCACACACACACACACACACACTTGAGGCCACAGACAGTGATTTTCAACCCAAAGAGCCCATTGGGGCTCCACCCTCTCCGGTCGAGGGTGACTATTCCTTCCTGTCCTGGCTGAGGCTGGACCCACCGGGTGGAGAAGCAGTTGGATGGAATTTCTTCCTGAAATCTGTACCTTGGAAATTCTTGCACCAACTGTGACGTGAGGGAGAGGTACGGATTCAAAAGTGAGAAAGGAATCATTCTCTGTATCAGGTGATGAAAGAAATGCAGAGCGGATGCAGGGTCAGGGCGAGGAGCCCGTGCGCCTTTCTGCGAAGGTGACCCTTTATCCAGGATGTAAGTGAACAGGGGAGCAAGCCCTGAGGGTATCTTAGGGACTAGCGTTCCTGGGGAGGGCAGGCAGCATGTGCAAAGGCCCTGAGACAGGTATGTGTTTGGTGAGGGGGAGGCAGAGCATGGAGGCCCAGCTGCTGTGGGTGACAGGCAGGGAGGGTGAGGGGAGGGTAGGAAGGGCAGGGAGGGTGAGGGAGGACAGGGAGGGGGAGGGGAGGACAGGGAGGACGGGGAGGGCAGGGAGGCCCCGGTGCGGGTGAGGACCACGCAGTCGGCTCCACGTGGGTCTAAGCTCTTCCTCCGTGTTTGCTCTGCGTCCTGCGGAACGTTCTCCGTTTTCGGCATCTTTCTCCTTCTGCTCTTACTAAACCCGGACTGATATGTCTGTGAACTGGCATTTTTCCCCATGTCTTAACCACAAATCCCTCTCAGATGATCATCTGCCCGCGGTAACGCTTGCCCCGTTTGATCAAAACCGCCTCCCCTTCCGTTCCCTGGGGGGTCAAGTGCGTGGCCCTTTTCAGGTCAATGCCGGTCCAGCCGCGATGCCCCGGGCCTCCCGCGGGAGGGGGACACAGCGGGACAGGACGGGCAGGCCCTGCTCTCCTGGCGCTCCCACTGGAAGGGGGAGACAGAAGCATTCGCGTGGGTCAGAGGGAGTTCCGTTGTGTGTAGACAGGATCCGATGCCAGAAGAAAGTGGAGTTGGGGGATGGGTGCCACACGTTGAGGGGGTGCTGGCTTCTGTGCGAGGTCACGGCGGCCTTCCTGGGCTCGGGATGCAAGCTGAGTCTGAGTTCTGCGGAGGGTCCATCCCTCAAACACCAGCAAAGCAATCGGGCAAGTTCCCCGACCGCATGGAGGGAGCCTCACCGGCACGAGGGTCTGAGAAAGAGAGAAAAGCAGGCGCCGCATGGAAACAGCATTTATTTAATCAGCAGGTACAAAGCCCCCGACCTGAGCAGCAGCCCCGGCAGGTGGAAAGAGGGAGGGGGTGGGGCAAAAGGGAGACATCGTTATCATGCTTTCACAGGAAGGAGACAACACATATGGTTTTATTCTTGAGGCTGATTCGGAAGGGGTTCAGGCCGTGGCTTCTTCACGAGATGGGCTCTAGCAGAAGGAAAATCAGCCCGGATAAGAGTGGTTCTCCTGCTCCAGAGGCACGGTATTCGTTCACGCTGTGCCACGTTTCCACTTTTCCTTTTTCCGCTGTTCACCTGTCTTTGCGTGGGCGCCAGATCTCTCCAGACCTGCAGCTGGCTCAGGGCCCCGGCGGCTCTCCGGGGGCCCCTCTCGGGCCCCATGTGCACAGTGATTACGTCTGCAGTCCCCGCCACCACCCCCCCCAGGAGCCCCAGCAGGGGGACCGAACCCCGTCGGGCGGCTCTCCGCCTCGGGTGCCCCACTTGGTGTGGCTTGTCCGCATCGCAGTCACGCTCTGTCCCCTCGACGGGTTTTCTGCCACGGGCGCCCCTACAATGTCAGAAAGCACTCTCTAATGTCCGGTTCAACCTGCCACTTACGGAGAAGGTGGGTCACAAACACACCTCGAGCACACTTTTCTCTTGGGTTTGCCCTCAGCTGAGTTAAAGCTAGCAAATGTTTACTGAGGTCCCACCACGTGTCCCCAGGTGTCCCCGGAGGACTGAGCCCAGCAGAGGTTTCCTTGAATCAGAGACTCAGAGGTGAAGGCAGACGGTGCGGAACCCCGGACGGCAGGTCAGGCGGGGTCAGGGGCCTGGCCTCCGCTCTGCACCCTGCACATCGCAGTGGGGGGCGGGGGGTGGGCGGCAGAAAAGCCAAGAGCCAGGAGAATAGCCCCACCGTCAGGCAAGGCAGGGGAGCGGAGGGGAGGCCCGGAGGCCACCTTCTCTTCCGTTGTCTTGTCTGCACAGGTCAGCGTCAGAATCACGCACGGAGGACCACCGGGCCTGGGGAGGACCGAGAGTCAAGTACGGATGTCCACGATGCACTGACGGCTCTGGCTGTCCCACCCAGCCAGGAACGGCAGGGAGCAGGTGCCGCTCCGATCAGGGAAGGCCTCGTGCCCCGCCCACACCAGGCGAGGGGCTACGCTCACCCCTGTCAGCACCTCCTGAGCACATTGTGTCCCGGAGGGGTCCCCGAGTCAGGGTGTATTAGTCGACTCGGAAGAGGCTGTCTGCCTTGAGGACCCTGTTCTGCTTTCGTCGGCACAGCCACTGAGGCACAAAGCTCCGGTCGAGGGGTGCCTGGGGGGCTCAGTCGGTTAAGCAGCCGACTTTGGCTCAGGTCATGATCTCACATTTTGGGAGTTCGAGCCCCGCGTCGGGCTCTGCGCTGACGGCTCAGAGCCTAGAACCTGCTTCGGATTCTGCACCTCCCTCTCTCTCTGCCCCTCCCCTCTGTCTCTCTCTCAAATATAAATAAACATTTTAAAAAACTGTTAAAACAAACAAACAAACAAAAACGCTCTGGTGGCGCCCAGACCTGCCCCACGCCGAGACTCCAGGTCACGATTCTCCATGGTGATGACTCCTTTCTTCGTGAGGCTTTCTGTGTCAGACTGAGACTCAGCTGTCATCCTGGCCAGGATGTGCCCCAGGCCAGGCCCCAGGACGGAGGGCCCATCAAGTCCCTTCGCAACTTCCAGCAGCTTCAGAGTGCGGCCCTCTGTCGCGCCGGTCCGGGGCCGGCTCTGCATGTGGAGCTTCTACGAGGGACACGTGTCTCCATCACAGAGTGACCTCCCTGAGCTGATGGCCGCTGTGCTCCCACGAGCGAGCTGAACGCAGCCGGCATCCGGGGGTGGGAGTCAACCCCTGCCGCCCTGACCCCAGACAAGGTCAGCCGTGGGGAGGGCCGCTCAGGAGACGGAAGCAGCCGGATGGTTTCTTCAACCTTCCCGGGAAATGCGGCTCTCCAACAAACCCTCTCCCGTCATCTGTTATTCTGGGTCGCAGGGAGTGATTTGCATGTCATTGTCACCTGCTCAGGCGGGACAGTTATCGCAGACGGCCACCGAGTCCACGGGCTCCCTCCTGCCCACCCGGAAGACAGCCGGCCGGCTGAGTTCTGACTGCTCAGCTTTCAGAAGGAAATAAAAGAACAAAACAAACCAGCTCGTGTTTCTGATTCTAGATAATGGCTTTTCAAAGCTTCCCAGAAACCACCCCTTCACCTTTCCTTCTCCCAGGTGAGAACACACAGAATAACAGACCCCGCAGCACAGTCGATACTCTTGGGTCCCACGCGGGGGACCGAGGACGGAGCCGGAAACGTTGGGAAAGTGGGTTTCCAGAGATGTATTTCACCTTGCGGAACACCGTCCCCTGTGCCCTGCCGCAGGCCTGGCACGTGAACAAATGCCTCTTCTCCACGCTGACGGCCCCTCCGGCCCCTGCTCGGTCAGCCTGGTGTCAGACTGAGGGACTCGGCCGTCAGCCAGCGACCCTGTGATGCTGTTGCGGTGGGGGGCGGGGTTGGGACAACCGCGTGCCCCCCACGGCCTGGCCAGCTACAGTCTGGATCTTTGAAAGTCTGTGCCGAGGACGGACTTAGAAAGATCCAGGTTTCAGGATCAGTTGGAAAATGGGAAATAATATTTTGTCATAGATTTCTGGTTAAGACCCGACCTCACGGAAAGTGTAAGGACACCAGTTAGAGCCTGGGCTCCCCAACTGGCGGATTTAACCCCCCTCCGCACCCCCCCCCCCGTGGGATGTTGCAACATCAGGTTGGTCTCAGTTTTGTCCCCATCCTTCACACAGCCCTGCATCCACGCTCATGCACCCCATCGCCGACTCTCCATCAGAGGTTCAGCATGGTCCCCATGCCGCCCTCAGGGCACCCTCCCTGCTGTCCAGGAACGGGGCTCATCGCTGCCAACCGCTGTGTCTCCTCACCACCCGCGGGCCTCGTTCCTCCTCCGTCCGTGGCCCAGAGTCAGTGGCAGGAGGGCGCCCGGCAGAGCCACCAGTCCTCTTCAGAAGAGGCGGGAGGAGAACTGGAACCTGCTTTGACGGCCCCACGTCACCTTGCTTCCAGCGCCCAGCCTGCTCTTGATGGAAACTGAGCCTTTGCTCCCCTAATGTTTACTGACTTCACTTCCTGTGCCAAACAGGATAAAAGCTTCTGCTCAGAGACATTCTTTCTGGACTCGGAGCCGTGCACCTGCTGGCCTCTGACGTCACAGGGACGGAGCGTCTGCTCTCCTGACCCCAAGGCGTAGAGGCACACAGGTGCTGCCTGGTTCCAGAACCACACGTCGGGAAGATGATGGGCTTTGGAACTGGACCCCGTGTCACAGAGCTTTCCAAAGTCACACAGCTGATCGCTTCTCTAAGTGTTTCTCCTTCCCCAGAAAATAGGGACCAGACACTCATGTTAGGGTCAGCGGGGGAATGGGATGTGATAATGTTTGAAACCCAAACCCCTGGGATTTCCGCCCAAGAGAGAAGATGGAACAGGGCCTCAGGGTCCTCTGATGCTGCTTCAGACACAGGAGGTTGGGATTCAATGCACATTAAATGTAAAAAGCACAGGGGCGCCTGGGTGGCTCGGTCAGTTAAGCGTCAGACTTCGGCTCAGGTCACGATCTCACGGTCCGTGAGTTCGAGCCCCGTGTCGGGCTCTGTGTTGACCGCTCAGAGCCTGGAGCCTGTTTCAGATTCTGTGTCTCCCTCTCTCTGACCCTCCCCCGTTCATGCTCTGTCTCTCTCTGTCTCAAAAATAAATAAACGTTAAAAAAATTTTTTTAAATGTAAAAAGCACAGATGGGGTTGAAAAGGGAAAGGAGAGTCCGTCACATGTCTGAAATACAGACGCACTTCCCAGCCAGAAATTAAGACCGATGGAGGTTCCTGGCCTACCACACAGCACTGACACACTCACCGGGGCCCAGGGAGGAGCACTGACACACTCATGGGGGTCCGGGGTGGAACCAGCTGCAGCCACGTGTGGAGACCAGCTTCCTGCACAACATACCATGTACCATGTCCTTTGTGAAAAGGTCCTGTGGTTCACACCTGGTGCCCCACACCCTCCTCTCAGAGGTGAGCTCAGGTCCCTGGGTGTCAGTGGACACATGACATGTCGGTAAAACCAAACTTGAGCCTGTGCTGTTAGTGCACACGGAACTTGAATTTTCTGTTAGACGTGGTGTGGACACTCTGAGTGTCCTCATGTGCAGACTCACACGGGACAAACACCAGACACACACACACACACACACACCTGCCCCAGGGCCCAGAGTGTGGAGCCAACAGTGTCCTAAGACAAACAGGTGCAAAACTCTGGACAACACAGAACAGGCCTTGAGGATGAGAAATGCAGATTAGTTTCAGAAATCCCCCCAGGAAACTAAAGACACAGGGTAATCCCAGATAGACCTGGAAACAAAAATACTCACGTTGCACTAGGCGACACGGAGAAGGCCACACCAAGCATGAAAAGAACCCTAAAGAGCAGCATGAGTTTGCTTCTGGTTATGAGGGGACGGATGATGTAGACCAACATCCCATCAGAAACAACCGGAAAGGCAGGGCAAAACATTTTAAAATCACTGAGACTGGGGCGCCTGGGTGGCTCAGTCAGTTACACATCTGACTCTTGATTTCAGCCCAGGGCATGATCTCACGGCTGGTGAGATTGAGCCCCGTGTCTGGCTCTGCTTTGAGCGTGGGATCAGCTTGGGATTCTCTCTCTCCCTCTCTCAGTCCCTCCCCTTCTCTCACTCTCTCTCTCAACATAAATCAGTAAACTTAAAAAATAAAATCACATTGACCACATTGAATAGATATCAAGTGAGAGAAGAGTTATGGTATCACGGTGTGGAGAAAACGCACAGAGGGGACCCTGGCAGGCGAGGCCAACCTCTTCTCTAGATGAGCAATGGCCAACCTTCTGTGATGACGAACGTGTTCCGCATTCCCTCTGTCCAACGTGGTAGCCTGGAGCTACCCAACACTTCTGTGGCTGAAAAACCTAATTCCAGACTTCGTTTAATTTTGTGTTTTTAATTTTTTTTTGATTTATTTATTTTGAGACAGAGAGTGTGAGCGTGTGCCAGCAGGGGAGGGGCAGAGGGAGATGGAGATAGAGAGAGAGAGAGAGAGAGAGAGAGAGAGAGAGAGAGAATCCCAAGCAGGCTCCTGGGACTGTTACGAGGAGCCCTCCACAGGGCTCGAACCCATGAACTGTGAGATCATGACCCGAGCCGAAATCAAGAGTTGGACGCTTAATCCACTGAGCCACCCGAGTGCCCTTAGACTTTGTTTGATTTCAGTTAATTTAAATTTGGACACCTACATGTAACTCCTGGCCACCGTATTGGAGAGCACAGCTCCAGAGAGTATTGTCAAATTTGGAAAAAGTGGGTGAGATGCTGAGAGATGGACGGGGGTTTTAGCCGACCCTGGAATGTGAGGAGGGGGCAAAACGTAGACATGAACATCCAGAACCCACTCAGGATGAGGGCAAAATGGACATTGTGACGAGCCGCTAAGCCCCTCTCTGGGACCAAGGCCAGGGGTCCGCAAAGGCTAGCCCCTTGGCCAAGCCTGGCCCAGCGTCTGCTTTTGTAGATAAAGTTTCACTGGAAGGCAGCCACGCCCATTTGTTACACAGAGCGGCTGCTTCACACAGCAGCAGCACAGTTGAGTGGTTGTGACAGAGACCATATGGGCTGCACAGCCCGAAATATTTGTTCTCTGGCACCTTAGAGACAAAGCCTGTCAACCTCTAAGGAAAACAGCATGAGGTTGGCTTCTGGTTACGATGGACCGGATGATGTAGACCAAGGATCCCAAGCTTCCTGAGCATTTGCTGGTGGCAGGACCCAGGTGAATTGCTCTCGGCCGGGGGAGCCGCTGTGCCCGGGGCTTCAGGGGCTCCTCGGAGCAGTGTGGACTCACTGCTGGTTGATGCAGAGTAAAGACTCGGCCCCTCGTCTGAGCTGAGGACACCTGCAGTTGTGGGTCCCCCCATGGGACCAGCTGAGGCTTTATATAGCCGCCATTCCAGTTCAGCCTCCACTCTGCCCCAGTCTGCTTCTCTGGTGCTGGAAGTACTGTTCCCAAGAACACAGTCTAACAAAACTCCACACAACCCGTGCCTCAGCGTCAGTCTCCTGAGGCGTCTGCCAAAGAAAGGGGTCTGGAAACTCCCCCAAATTTGGGCTAGTGGCCAAGAGGGATACACCACGGGTGGGAGAGTCATCTGGGAAGAGAGGGCCCTAAAAATAAAGGAGTCCAGGTTTGCACTTGCCTCGACTATGTGTTGTGAGATTACTGGTGTCTCTAGCCTGGCCACTGGCCAGAGACCAATATCATCCCATCCTAGAAGAAGAAGGCAAAGTTATCCGGAGCATCAAATAGTCTCTACAATTTTCCAAATCCCATGGCCAGCATTTACTACAAATAAACAGGCACAGGAGACGACAACACGACTCCAAACCAAAGAAATGAAGCAGGGACATGCCCACAGAGGGTTCAGATACTGAATTATCACATCATCTTTTGAATAAATATGTGTGGTGTGCCCAAGGAAATAAAAGACAAAACTAATATGTATGTAGAAAATGGGCACCTAGTAAGAGAAAAATCAAGAATTAAAAAATAAGCCAAGGGATGAACAATTTAATGGAAGGGTTTAATTCAAAATCAGTCGTAGCTGAAGAGACAATTCCAACACTGGAAGGCAGGTCAGAAGAAAATATTCAGAAATGTGCTTAGTGACAAAGGTACTTCAAAAAAACAGAAAATCAATAAGAGGCATGTGGGATGCGGTGTAAACATTCAACATATGTGTAAGGGAAGTCCCAGGAGAAGGGGAAAAAGAATATTGTATGAGACCAATACATATTACCATATTGCATGGGGAAAAAATAAGGGTAAGGATTTTCCAAACGTGACTGTAAATATCAAATCATACTCAACATGAAATGGAGGCAGAATAAATAAAAAGAAAATCACAATTAATCACAATATAAAAGACTTCTGAAAATCCAAGACTGTCTTAAATCTAAATCAATCAACCAACCAGATCTCCTTCAAAGAAACAACACTCAAGTGACAGCCAATTCATCAAGAGGAAAATGGAAGCCAAAAGCTAATGGAAATATCAAAGTGTTGAAATGATAAATTAATAACAAAAAGGTAACTAGGAAATCATCACATGTGTGGAAATCAAATAAGACACTTGTACGTAACTTTTTAGTCAAAAGAATTAAGAGGAAAATATTTTTAGCTGAGTGCTAATGAAAATAATACACATAATGGACGTTATGAGATAAAAGCCAAATTAATGCTTTAGTGGAAATAACTTTTATTAAAGGGAAATTTGAGGAGAGAAAGTATACATTTGTCAATGTAGGGGTTAGAATGTATTCTATGTAATAACATTTTGGCTTGACTTACATTTAATTATTTACACTATGCTTTGGGAGTCTTCATTCATGCTTGTCACATGGGCCCTGCACACACTGCGGATGGCCAGATTTGTGATAACAATGGCATCGTAGTGACAGGTGGGTACAGTACCTTTTCAGTGACAGCTTCTGGGTCCTTGGATACCCATAGGGGAAAAAATATTTCAATCTCCTACCTCACATAATTATACAAAAACCAATCCCAGACATATTTCGAGTTTAGATATGAAAAAAGTAAACTTAGATACGAACGCTAAATCGCTAAAACTTATGAAATGTATCATAAGGAATTTTTGAATGAGCTTGGTGTTGGAAAGATTTCTCAGTCTCGACACAGAAGGACTGACTGTAATGGAAGAAATAGATGAAGTGTTAGAACTTCTCTTTTTCAAAGGATTGAAAAGGTAAGTCATCAGGTGGGAGGAAAGTGTTTATTATCTAATCTCCTGACCTTGGAATAGGCAGAGGTTTATTTTATTTTAAAGTTTATTTATTTATTTGTTTGTTTTGAGGGGAGGGGCAGAGAAAGAGAGAGGGAGAGAGAATCCCAAGCAGGCCCCCGTACTGTCAGCGCAGAGCCCAACGGGGGGCTCGAACTCACCAACCGGGAGATCATGACCTGAGCAGAAATCAGGAGTCAGACGCCTAAGCAACGGAGCCACCCAGGCACCCCGGAATAGGAAGAGATTTTATTAAAGATACAGAGATCATTAACAGAGAGAAGTGTTAGATCAGTAAATTGTGCTCATTTGAAATTCATCACTCGAATTCATAGAAATCGTATCAATAAAAGGGCAAAATGCAGCCCTTAGCCACTTCACAAACAAGAATTTCCCCAGGTAGAGGAGAGGAGTACACATTACGAAAAACTTAAACTATCCGACATTGGGGCAATTATAGAGCAACCAGCTGCCGTTGCATGAAACAAGACAAGTGATCCTCAAGCCATTACGTTCAGGGTAAGAACCCAGACGCCTGCTCGCGTGGGCACATGTGTGTTAGAAACAGGACAAAAGCAACCTGTGGCATCAGAATTCAAGACAATAGCTAAGCTTGGGGAAGAGGTACATCCTGGGACGGAGGGACAAGAGATTTCATGGGATGCTGGAAATGTTTCCACCCTCACGTGTAGGTACATGGATGTGTCTACAGGTGGTAATTTATGAAGTAATTACATTATGACATAAGCATCTGTGTGTGTGTGTGTGTGCACGTGTGTGTGTGTATGTCTTAATTTCATAAAGAAAGTCTTCCCTAACTCAAATGTGTGGACGGGGTTACGCAGATCTGGTGGTGAATTTGTCACCCATTATTTTAGGCAAGAAGAAAGAGATACTTATTAACTTAAACAATGAAAAGTATTATAAAACACTACATTACTGTACTTGGTTCACATATAAAAATGTTTACGTACAGAATTACATAAACATTGAATGTAAACCTACCCGGGACGGAAACTACTATCTGCCCGTCGTAACAAGTTTGGTTGGAGGGACACTGTTGTATGTGGGTTTCAGGGCGATCGAAAGAAAATCAAGTCCCCAACTTCTTTGGTAGGAAGAGAGTAGTTAATATCTAATGATAAAGAATCAAAAATTGTAGGAAAAATGCATTACTTAAATAGAGTAAGTCTCAAAAAGAAACAGCTAAAACAGATTCGGTGATTGCTTCTGGGAGCAGATAGAAACAGCATTGTCCCAGGGACGGCTTCGTTTGTATAAGAGACTTGTAGAACTTTCCAGCTTTTTAAAAAAACTTTTTTAAGGTTTACTTTTGAGAGAGAGAGACAGACAGAGCATGAGCAGAGAAGGGGCAGAAAGAGAGGGAGCAGGCTCCAAGCTCTGCTGCGAGATCATGACTTGAGCCGAAGACCGATGCCCCACCAACCGAACCACCCTCAAATTTTCTAGCTTTTAAAGCTCTACATGTGTAACTCTGATAAAAAATAAATATTTAGGGAATAAAATCTACAGCTGTATCATACATGTACGTATATCAACGGAGTCTATTATGAGGGTGGCTAAAAGGAGGAAATATACCTTTGCCGTAGTAAATGCCCACCACGTTTTCTATCTAACAAGTTTCTGTAAACTTCCAGAGAATAGAGAAAGAGGGAGAGATCCTCTTTTCATTAAAATAGCTGGTGTAATTAAGATACCACTTGACAAGCAGGCACAACAAGAGAAACCTATACCCAAGCCCACTGTAAACAGATGAATAAATCCTAAATGATATTTAATATCAAGATCAACAAGGCATTAAAAATAATGCCTGGCAACCACACAGAGTTAATCACAGGAATATAAGAATGGTTAGAAAAACCTATCACCGGGCTTATTACAGCCAGAGAATAAAGGAGAAGCTTTAATGACCTCACTAGACGCTGAAGAACAATTTGATGGAGGCCGATGCTCATTCCTGACAAAAACCACTTAGAAAACAGAGACAGTAATGAAACACTCTTATCTTGATAAAAAGTATTTACCAGAAAACTGAAGCAAGCATCATACTTAACAGTGGACATGAGTGATATTTTCTAAACATCAGCTCAGCAAGGAAGTCCACGATACATCACTGTTTAACACTGCGCGAAGGGTTCTAACAATGTAAAGATGAAAAAAAAAAACGTAGCATGAGAAATATGGCATTATGTATATGAGAATGTTCTTTCCTACAAAAATGCACAAGCATAAACTGATAAATGGCTCAAAACGGTCATGAGAGCTCAGCTACCTGAGACCGAATATATCAACCGACAAAAATCAATAGTTTTTCCAGAACCAGCAACAACCAAATAGAAAATGTAATAGAAGAGAAAGGATTTTATTCACAGCTGAAATAATAATATAAAAAGAACTCCAGACCATAGTAACCTATTGGAAAAGTAAAAATTGGGGGTCCTCATGCAGGTGGGAGATTGTGGATGTAGGGGGGTGGTGGGCACAGGGCAGGTGGCTTCTGTGGCTCAGCTGGAGGTGGCTCACCGAACACCTGCCTACTTTCCCTTGTCTGGAACTTACTGACAGGCTGACACCCAAATGCGAGGGAAGGTGAGAAACGCCATCCCCGACGTGTCCAGGAGGAAAGGGGACGTGGTTTGGGACACTAATAAGTGTCTGCCACCCAGGACAGGCCTCCGTGTCCTCACACGTCCTTTCTCCTCAAGAATCCACACCTTCCATCAACATCCCAGGCAAACGCCAATAGGTTTTGTGATAGAGCCTGAGGAGTTCATGCTCTGGTTCGAATGGACAGGACATGTATGGGAACAGCCGGCACCGTTTTGAAAAGATACACAGCAGACATGAACGTGGTTGGGGGTTTGCCCGGCTGACGCGGCCCGAAGTAGGATCACGAAAGCGGTATGACATCAGAGTGTACAAACACGTGAGGCAGCGGGACAGGCATTCAGGGAGCAAACTGACGCATCAGGGAGTTTGCGCATAAAATTGCATTAACGTAATAACAGTGATGCTTCTGTGAAACAGAACGTCTAACTAATAAATGATGCTGGGATCGTTGATGATCCACTTGCTAAAAAGAAAGTATAGATGACGCATCACTTACAGTAAATGTAAATAGATTTCAGTTTGATTAAAAATGTAAGCCTGAAAAATATCGCTAATGATGTGTGGTGGGGAAAGCATTGCGATATGGGAGGATTAGAGGCCCCGTGGAAAGAGGTTGACCAATTCCCTGCGATAAATGACAAAAGTCACAAACATAATGACAGATGCCGGAAGGACAAAAGTATTTCCAGTGGCAAAAGCAAAAGATGAATATTCAGATTCTGCAAAGGGCCCACGCAAACCGACACAAAAAGACAACCCAGTCGAAAATAGCCAAAGGATCTGAACTGTGGGTTTACTGAACGTGACATAAAATGGCCAATAAACACATGAGAAGATTTTGAAACAGAAACTAAAGGTGTTTTCGATGAGGGAGGAAGTATAAAAATCATAACGGGAAGTCTGGGGGGAGGATGTGCTGTCTTTGCATTTTGCCAGAAGGATGCGTTGATAAAGCTTTTTAAAAGGGCAATTTATCAGTCAATTGGAAGAATGATGCGTAGAGACTCTTTGACCCAAGACTTACCTTTTAGGAATCTTTGTAAAGGAAGGAGCAGCCTGCCCGCTTGACCCATGTGTGTGCATGTACAGAGAAGTTCTTGCAGCATTGTCTGTAAGAGCAAACTCACGAGAACAAATTAAATCACCATCAAGAGGGAAACAGGTAAGTTAATCATTGCGAACCCAATCAATGGACTCCTATAAATAGTAGTTAAAAATTTTGGAGGTAGAACACAGGGCGGGCTTGCAAAATCCGTAAGATACATTGCTAAGTGAAAAAAGTCATTGAAAAGGTATAAGGTGATCCCATTAAGTTTTATTCTTTTATTTTTTTATTTTTTAAATGTTTTTATTTATTTTTGAGAGAGAGAGAGAGAAAGAGAGAGAGAGAGAGAGGAGGGGAGGGGCAGAGAGAGAGGGAGACACAGAATCCAAAGCAGGCTCCAGGCTCTGAGCTGTCAGCACAGAGCCCAACGCGGGGCTGGAACTCACAGAGCGCGAGACCATGACCTAAGCCGAAGTCGGACGCTCAACCGACTGAGCCCCCCGGGCGCCCCAAGGTGATACCATTGATATTAGGATGTGTGCACGCATGCGTGTGTGCGTGCACACACACACACACACACACACAGGGACAGGGGAGGGATGTGGGGTGCTCCCCCACACCAAATGGAGCACTTTGATGGTATCTGGTCAGATACTTGAGTGCAAATAGGAGGTAAGGCACGAGTTGAAGGAGACATTTTAATTTTTCACGGTGCGTTTCTAGAATCCTTTTAAAATGGAAATGCATCAGCGTGTTAATAAATGTAAATAGTAATAGGTAAATGACACAAGTCAAGGGAATTAAGCACATCACCTGCTCCTTACTTCTTCCCTTTTCCTCTTAGAAGAAAAATCCCTGTTGGCCGTAGCATTTCCCTCAACAAACCTCTCCCTCCTCACCCCTTCCCACCCTAGGGATCCTGTCAACTACTGGGTACCCCCATGTCTGTCCATTCCTGTCGCTTGCTATTGAGGGCAAGGAAGAGAGGGCTTAGAGCTGGGTCCATCAAAGGAACCTCCCTCAGCTCAAGCCCCACTGACCCTTGCCCCCAGAGGCTGCCCCGGAACAAAGCAGGGTGTCTGCTTTGACAAAGACCGGCCAACCTGTTAGCATTGGGGATGTTTCTCCTCTGTGTTTCCCAAGGGGATATGGGGAGTCTTTATGCCCCCTTGGTGCCACCCCACTGACCTCAACCTTCAAAACCTCCCTTTACTGACGCCTGTGGGATTGAACTGGCCTGGCTGGTCTTCAGCTCTCTGATGGTTCTTTTTCTCTTTGGGAAAATTATCTAGATTCTTCTAGCTGCAGTTTAGAGTTTGAAGGTCCTTGGAATTACGCCAACTCTATCAGTAGTTATCAAGCAACTATAATGTGCCTGGAGCTGGGCTAGGCACCGTGGCTCAGACACCACTTGTCAAGATTCAGTCCCATGTTTTCACGTTTTCACAACCGGCAAGGAAGAAAATTGAATGTGCACACACGAAAAAACAAAGTCCTCAAAGAGCTGTTAAGTGCCTTGCCACGAGGGGCACAGTGGTAAGTGATGAGGGTCCCTGAGATCTGTTTTAAAAACCGCAGTGACGTGAAGGAGATGGAAACTCACCATCAAGGTAAATCCGGCTTCCCTAAGTTACTTACAGAGAGAATTAGGGCTAGCCTCTTAACCGTGTCAGCTTTGTCACTTAGAAAAAAAGGGCTAAGTACTTTACTTCATCCACTTACAGTTTTCAGTGATTCTCAGATGAATAGACCAGACAATACGAATATTTATCTCCTTATGTCACAATCATAGTACATGGGATAAAACACAACTGAAATCCTTTAGACGCATAGCCGAGTTTGCATGAAATAAAGGGAGCTCCCTGGGGAAGAGCAAGGTTTGCTAACACGTAAGCTTACACCAGTGTTTCTCTGGGGACATTTTCTAACTTACAGACTAAAATGCTTTGTTTTAAGCCAAAAAGACAGTCTCGGGGTCCATTCAAGGGGGGTGGGGGGATGTAAAAGTGACTCCTGAATAAATCCTAGAAACCCAAAGAATTGCACACTTAGTAGAAACCTACTAGAAATAACTGGGTGCCTGGGTGGCTCAGTCGGTTAAGCGTCTGACTTCGGCTCAGGTCACCATCTCACAGTTTGTGAATTCAAGTCCCACATCAGGCTTTGTGCTAACAGCTTAGAGCCTGGAGCCTGCTTCAGATTCTGTGTCTCCCTCTCTTTCTGACCCTCCCCCTTGAGTGCTCTCTCTCTCTCTCTCTCTGTCCTTCAAAAGTAAATATTAAAAAAAATTTTTTTTAAATCCACCTGCTACCAAAGAGGGAGATGTGACCAATCTAAGCAGGACTTGGGAAAAAAAAATCAAACTATCATTTATAATATCTATATAACAATATAGATATTATACATCTAGTAGTAACCTGTAGTCACATTTATTAGCTGGTTTAGGAAACTCTAAATAAAACAATAAAAGGTAGATCTTTGTTGGAAGTCCCTATGAGAACTTACAGAAACAACCTAAATTTTCTCCATGAAAACCCTCTTTCTCTCAATTTGTCCATGTGATCTACACCAGATAAGCTTTACCAAACATGAGGTCACAATCTGCAATCCCAGAGCACTTTGGAAAGTGCCGGCCACCACCGTGGAGAAGAGCCCACACAAGTGTGGGCTTCAGCCACTGAAACTATACAATAATAAAATTGTCAGAAACAAATTATAAATGTGCACGTGTAAGATATGCTAAAATTTAAAGGATGTAATCTAAAACACCAGAAAGGAATAGGATAATATCATTTTTTGGAAGATTTTTTTTTTAAGTTTGCTTGTTTATTTTGAGACATAGAGAGAGAGCCAGGGAGGGGCAGGGAGAGAACCCCAAGCAGGCTCAAACCCACAAACCGTGAGATCATGACCTGAGCCAAAATCAAGAGTCTGGTGTTCAAATGACTGAGCCACCCAGGCATCCCAAGGGACAGGATGATATTAAAACAAAAGCAAAAACAAAAACAAAACAAAACACTGGAGAGATTTAGAAAAACAAACAAAAAAAGAGAAATTTTAGAAACAGTAAATATAGTTACAGAAGTAAAACTCATTAAGATGTATTAAATATCCGGTTTGACACAGATAAGAGAGAATTATGGAAAGATACTCAAAGAAATTTCATATGGAACACCTAAAGAGAAAGCTCTGGAATATACAAAAGAGTAAATCAAATAACAGAAGTTGAAATGGCAAGATTAAATGTAGTGTCACTGGATTTCCAAAAATAGAAAATAGGGCGGGTGGCAGATAGTTTTTAACACAAAAATATGAGAAATTGATGCAGAGAGAAGCGATTGGGACATAAATTGATGTATATGTGGATGACTGCCAAACAAATATTGGTCACATAAACAAAAATTTCAATGACTAATTATTAAGTCTGTCAGAGAAAGACAGATGTCATATGTTGTCACTCATATGTCACTCATTGAGAAACTTAACAGAAGTCCATGGGAGAGGGGAAGGGAAAAACATAGTTACAAACTGACAGGGAGTCAAACCATAAGAGACTCTTAAATACAGAGAACAAATTGAGGGCTGATTGGAGGGGAACGGGGGGGCCAGAGGGAAATGGGTGATGGGCATTGAGGAGGGCACCTGTTGGGATGAGCACTGGGTGTTGTATGTAAGCAATGAATCATGGGAATCTACTCTTGAAGCCAAAAGCACACTGTATACACTGTATGTTAGCCAACTTGACAATAAATTATATTTAAAAACAAAAAACAAAAAACATGTGGTAGGATTAAAGCACAAGAAAATTAACACAACACTTGGGAAGGGAGTTAGCTGGAATTAAGCTGCTGTAAAGTTTCTGTGTTATTTAACATGAGGGTAGCGGAATTAAAAAAATTTCAGACTTGGTCACAGGTATACATCAGTGAAAGCCTTTAATTTCAAACACGGTGGAGGACATAATGGATTTCAAAAAACTCGTATTGGACGAAATTGTCAAAGTAGCAACTGAGAGTGTCAGGATCAAAAAAAAAAGCACAAAATACGGGGGAAATGAATCCAACATTTTCAATAGAATAAATGCCAACGGGCTAAACTCACAGGTTTAAGACAGAGAGGTTGAAATCCTATTACAAATGTCTAGGGGAATAATATTTATGAGGGACACATTTAAACCCATGCATATGCCAAAAAGTAAAAAAAAAAAAAAAAAAAAAAAAAAATATCATGATAACATTCCAGACCGAATAGAAAACAAACAGTAACACTGCGTTCAACAATATAGTCTGCCTCTTTTTCACATGTTGGGACGTGGTTGCCCCCTTCTCAAATGTCCAAAGATTAAAATCCAAGCAAGTTACCTGAACACAAAGGAATTTGTTTATTAAATTAAAAAAAAAAAACTGCAAAAACTAGAAAAGCCCTACATTATAAGAATTTGAATAATGTGCATCTAAATAATCTCAAGTCAAAAAAAAAAAAAAAACCTCGAAGTAGGAATTAGAGAATATTTTGGCTATTAAGATACAACCTGCCAAATCTTGCAGGATGGACCTGAGGTCATGCCCAGAAGGAGAGTTAAGCCCTGAACACATATTCTAGAAATGAAGAAAGGTCAATTTTAAGAAGCAGACACTTAAAAGAAGAGAAAAGTAAAGATCCAGTAGAGGAAAAACCAATAGTAACAGAACAGTTTTAAAAACCAACAACTTTATTTTGATACATTTTTAAATGTAATATCTCCCCCAATGTGTAACGTATCATATAGACTCAAAAAGAAAAAGGAGGCTTGTCTATGTCACAGCCGTGACAGGGACTAAATCAGGAGTCAAACAGGCACGACAGGAATTTCTGCATTTGGTCAGCATCTACGACCTCCTGAAAGACCTTACCTCCCAGGTAATAGCAGGAAAAGCCTGCACAGACAATTACTACATTTCCGGATGAGAAGAATGGAGAGCGGTGGGTAAAATCTTCGTGAGTGATTTCCAGAGAGAGGTAAGTCGTACACGGGTCCACAGGGAGCCCAGCAGGTTTCATACCTGTATGCCTGCTCTGAGTGTGGAGAGGGTCCCATAAATCAAAGACTTTCAAGGAATGAGGACACGGCAGTTCAGTCTGGGATGTCAATGTGGCCTGGCAAGGGAAATATAGATAGACGATAGATAGATAGATATAGTAGATAGATAATAGATGATAGATAAAGTGATGATAGATAGATAAGAGATAGATGCAGTGCATAAGGGGATTGAGTATTTCAGAACAATAACAGAAATTCTAAAAAGGATGAAATAAAATTCTAGACTGAAAAATACAAATCTGAAAAATTTTTATTTTTTTCTTATTTACTAAAAAAAATTATTTTTGAGAGAGAGAGAGAGAGACAGAGCACAAGCAGAGCGACAGAGGGAGACACAGAATCCGAAGCAGGCACCAGGTTCCGAGCTGTCAGCACAGAGCCCAACGTGGGGCTCGAACTCACAGACCGTGAGATCACGATCTGAGCCGAAGTCGGACGCTTAACCGACTGAGCCACCCAGGGACCCCTGAACATTTAAAAAAAAAATTACAGAGGCTTAACTCAGACGGAGACTGAGGAAGAAACTATCAGTGAAGTTGAAGATAGGCCAGTATAAATTATCCCACACGAAGCAGAGAGGAAAAATACTGAAGAAAAAAATGGAGCAAAGCGTCAGTGACGTGTGGCATAGGGACACCTACCCAATCTACCTGACGCCGGAGTAGGAAAGGAGGAGACCGTAAAATATTGGAATAAATTCTTGCTGGACTGTTTTTCCCCAATTTGATAAAAAGGAAAACCACTCCACAGGTACTCGGAGTTCAAGGAAGAGCAGGGTATCGATACAATCAGAGACCAGTCACTGCAAACTTCAGACCCAGAGGCAAACAATAACAGTGGCCAAGACCGGGGGTGGGGGGGTGGGGAGGGGAGGCTGTCAAGTCCCACAGAGCAAGCACATCTGGGGACAGTCACTGCCTGGTCACCAGGGACAGCACAACCCAGCAGGAGGCACGCACTCCATCTTCAGAAGGAAGCCCTGTGTCCCGTGAGGGCATAAGGTGGAAACCCAAGACGAGGAAGGTGACACCATGGTCCACGGTGCCAGAAAAACCACAGAAATACCAACCTGAAGGGAAGCTTTGCCAGACGGGAGCCCAAGTCAACAAGAAGGAGAGAAGAATCCAGGAAATCTACGGGCAAACGTGAAAGATGGGTTGTTGACGGTCTGCAGTGAGGTGATAGGAGTGTGGTATTGTGTGCAGGAGAACCTACGGCCGTGAGACAAGAGTGGGAGGGGGTGAACAGACGCGTTTACGGTTCTTACTATTTCCAGCGTGTGTACTTAAGTTTTTACACTGGAGTTCACACTGTAATACAAGGCAGCCTCTGAGAGATTAAGAATGCCTGTTGTAATCCCTAGAGAAACACGAAAAATGCAGGCATTTAGCCAACAGCCAATAGAGGAGGACGGACGGACTGCAAACTTGCATGATCAGTGGAGAGGGAAGCAGGCACAGAGAGCCCACAGGGTCAGTACGAGTCAGGAGCCGCATTTGGGACTGCCGTCCGGCCACGCTTCTAATCACACCAACTATAAATGGTCTAGAGCTTTTCCGAAGGACCGATTGCTGTAGAACTTGTGGTCCCACCATTTACAACAAGAAAACTGAAAAAATTATACATCAACCATTTTCAGACAACAGGGGGGTGCGGGACTGCCGGGCAACGGAGAAAGGGAAACAAATCAGGAGAACTCCGTGCTCACCCAGGATTTCTGCCTGGAGGAAATTTCTAGACCCTGGTGCCGGGCAGGGGATCCCACCCCGAAGCCAGAAGCAATGAGGAGATGGCCCCACTGGGGCCAAGGTGCCTGGAACACGGAGGGCAGGCCAGGGTGAGGAGGGGGTCACTACCTGAGAAAAATCCAGAAATCTGCATGGACGACCCCTGAGACGCTGGCTGATATCAGTCTGCAGGTGGGGCTCCAGCTGACGGTCAAGGAGGAAGTGCTGGAAAGGAGGTCGTAACACAAGGGGAAGCCAATGTTACAGGAATGAAAAGAGGAAGGAACCAAATTCTCATTATTCACAGACAATGTTGTGAGATACATAGATAACCAAAGGAATCCACAGACAAGTTATGAGAATGAACTCGCGGTTACAAGGCATGAGAGCCATGAAGAAAATCAACGCGTTTTTGTGGGCTGAAAACAACAACAGAAACGGCAACTACAAACCAATAAAACCGACAAGACACCAGGAATACATTAAGCCAAAGACACACACACACACACAAAAACCTAAATGGGAAACCTAAATGGGAAACCTAAACAGGAAAAAAACCTAAATCCTGGTGGCGGCACCCAGGTGAGACACAGGTGCAGCCAGGTGCGTGTGCTCAGAGGCGGGCTCCACGTGGAGCCCACGTCCCTTCCCCAGACCACCCACGGAGAGGCAGGGAGCCCCTCGAAAGCCCTTCCAGGGTCCCTCGCCAGCTGTTTCCAGCTGATTCCCACCTTCTGTGGGGGAGCAAAGCGCTCACGTCGTCCGAGATGTTTTGCCGCATCTCATAGAACAATTTGCTACAAAGACCGCCTGAGTACGACCACAGACCACGTGCTTCTGGCAAACCACAGAGGAAGTCTAGATACCAGAAACAATTGTGGGAAAACGTCATGATTTTTATGGTGAATAACACATGTTTTAAATGTTTAATTAATTAATTAATTTTTTTTTTTTTTGAGAGAGAGAGAGAGAGAGAGAGAGAGAGAGAGTGATCGGGGGGGGGGGGGGACAGAGAATCCGAAGCAGGTTCCACACTCCTAGCTGTCAGCGCAGAGCCCGACGTGGGGCTCGTACTCATGAACCGTGAGATCACGACCTGAGCTGAAGTCAGACGCCCAGCCTCCTGAGCCACCCAAGTGCCCCGAATAACGCATTTTTACATGTGTCTTGAACTGCACAGTTCGTGAAGGAAAATACGAATGAATTCCATGGAAGTAAGCATCAAAACCTTCTCTTTAAAAAGACGCCATAAAAACAAAGTTAAGCCACCACGGGCCACAGTCTGGAAGCAAGTATGGCCGCGTGGGTGACTGACGAAAGATCAGAATCTCGGCTGCACAGAGAACCCCCGCCGATCGAGAACAAAGAACCGCAGTAGAAAATCGGGCAAAAGATATGGAAAAGCATTTCATGGTAAAGGAGCCCAGGATTTTGCATAAACGCATGAAAAAAGGATCCAAGTCTCTAGCAATCAGGGAAAGGCTGAGCATCACCTGTGAGTTACCTGGGTGCCCCCCAGACTCTCCTGCTGGAACCCCAGTGCTCAGTGTGACGGTGTCCGGACCTGGGGCCCCTGGGAGGTCCTGAGGTCATGAGAGCGCTGCCCTCACGGTGGGGTTCTTGTCCTGACAGGCCCCCCGGCCCCTCCCGCCACACGAGGACAGCCTGGAGGTGGCAACCTGCAAATGGAAGGGCCCTGCTCCTGGACTCCCGGCCTCCAGGACAACGAGAAAGAAATCTCTGTTATCTACAAGCTGCCCGGGCCGTGCTGCTCCGGGGGCCTAAGGGAGAACCCATCCGGAAAACTAAAAGTTTATACGCCCCCGCGGGTCGGGGAAGATTTGAAGCAATGGGACGCACCGACTCCTGGCAGCTGTGTGACTGTACCACTGTGTGGGAGTAAACTTGTCAAGAGCTGGCAAATTGGAGATGCTGTAATCCCACAACCTTTGGACACGTGACCGGGGACCCCATACTAGATCGGTCACCGTGGTTCCCATTAGTCTGATACAAGAGGAACTGGGTAGCCCAGCAGATCCCTTGAGAGGAGAGTGGATAAATAGGTTCTAGAACCTTCATGCAAGGAAACGCTCACGGAGAAAATGACCGGCGTAGGGGCGCACGGAGCTCGCACGGTCGGGTCGCGGGGGGATGTGAGCCCTCACGCTTCACGTGGACGGCATCGCAGAGGGAACCCGACTTCCCTGTGCAGGCCCCCAGGCCCCAGGAGAAGACTGGGGTGCGGCGCCCCAGGGAGGAGGCGGTGGAGAAGCGTCCAGAGCCCAGGCCGTCTCCTGGGGGGGGGATGGTTCAGTTTCCGAGTGGCGGACCGCCTGAATCCCGTGTCCGTCTCTGTCCTCCTGTCCGTGTCAGGTGCGGGACCCGATGCAGCTGTCTGCCCTCCAGGCCCTCGTCCCCTGGACGCTCCCCACGCGGGTTTTCCCTTCATGCACATCTCGGCCCAGAGTGCCTGAGTCAGGGGGCGTCCCCGAACACGAGGCCGAAGGTGCCGCACAGCATCCCCGGAGCACGGCCCCAGCTGGGTTCCTGCACAGCATCGACTGCTGCCCGGGGGCTCCCTTAAGGGCATCTGTCTCTGCGGGGCTTTCTCTGACTCCTGTCTTCTGCCCCTTGATGGGGAGAGGGCAGGGTGGAGAGGGACGGGCTCCCTGCAGGAGGTGGGGCTTCAGCGGCCGGCAGGGAGTTGCATCCCATGGGCTCAAAGGATTCCCCCCCAGCAGAGGCGCAGGGCCGCACACTGAGCTCACGCAGGGCAAGGCCGCCAAGCCGCCATCGCGGGTGTGAACGTGGTGTCAGAGGGGGTGACGACACGCACAGGGTCGAGGGCTCATCTGTGCGCCGAGGGTCATGGACTGGATGCACAGGGGCCGGGGCTTCAAGGAAGGGTCTGTCCCCCAGCTGACACCGGCAGCTCACGTTTACCGAGGCCGAACGTGTGCCAGGCCCCGTGCCGCACACTTTACATGCAATCTCACTTCATCTCCCAGCACCCCAGCTCCCAGCCTGGAACAGCGGACCCTGCCCGGCAGGTAAACGAGAGCCCCGAGGTCACGGGGGTGGTTGGCTGCCGTGGCCGCGGTGCCTGCTCTGACCTCAGCCGCCCTCCCCACGGCTCCAGAGGACGCTGCACAGCCTGGTGCTGTTGGGAATGGAGCACAGAAGGACAGAGGGAGGACGAAGCCGGGTCCGAGGTCAGCTCCCACGCGGCCACGTCCGCAGTCTCCCACAGCTGCTAACCTGGATGTAGGCTTGGCCGGGAGCCACCCTGCAGCCAGACCGGAGGAAAATCGTCGTGTGATTGAGTGTCTGAAGGAACGAGCCGGTAAGAGAGTGTCTGCGCCACGGCATGGGAGAAATCCCTCTTTGAGGCCATTACTAAGGGAACTTGTGTGACAAGATCATTTCCTCAACCGTGTCCCCAGACTGAGTTATAATAGTGACCTGTATGGTATGCTTTCCCAGAATGCCCCATATTGTCATTCCTACAAGCCTCCCCCACTCCCTGGCCAGGTCCGGAAGGGGAGGAGACAGATATGTGGCTGCAAGCCAGCACCTGTTAGGGGGTGCTGGAAAGTTCCAGGGCTGCCCGTGAGAGCAATACCCCCAAGGGGACCCCCGAAGATCATGCCTCCCGTGGCCATGTGGTCGTCATACTGTGAGCTGTTGACAAGAAACGTGTGCTGGTCTGCAGAGCAGTTCTGGCACCGGGAGCTCCCCGGGAATTTCCTGAGAGCTGAGAACGGCAAAGGTGTCTTCTGTCATGTGAATCAAGTGACTTGGGGGGGGGGAGCCCACACCTGAGGATGGGGGCTGGTCACCAGAAGAACCCACTTGGGGGTCAGAGGACTGGAATTTTCCCTCTCTGCCCTCCTGCCCCTTTCCCTGGACCTGAGAGGAGAGGGACTGGAGGGGAAGGTCAGTCCCCAAGGGCCAGCGATGCCACTGGGCCCAAGGCAGGAAGATGTCACACCTCCTCCTGTGGCACCTCCTGTGGTCGCTGCTGAGTGCAGCCTTGCCTGCAAGCCCTGATGTGGCCAGAGGAACATTCCTCTGAGCTCTGTGAGCTGCGCTGGAACCCGAGGAGGGGTCGTGGGAACCCCTGACTTGTAACCGTGGCTCAGAAGCACAGGTGATGGCCCGGACTTGTGCCTGGGGTCTGGGCTAGGGGGGTGCGGCCGGTCTCGTAGGACGGGGTCCTCAGCCCTTGGGGCCGGACTCTATCTTCTGGTGGATGGCGTCACACCGAGTGCAATCAAAGGACACCCCTGGTGGCTTGGTGGGGTGAGGTAAAACCCCCCAACCTGGACTGCAGTCAGAATCCTACTGAATCAGGGTGTTGGACCCACAGAAGTCACAGAAAATGAGCAGGTCACGAAGGTCATTTCAGCTCCTACCTGTATCCCTCAAATTGCCAGCCCGGAGGGGTCTAGCCCATCTACACGGAGACCCTCAGGCTACCCCGTGGAAAGTTCCCTGCAGAGAGGAACTGAGGCTCCAGACAGCAGCTGGGACAAAGTTGTCCCCACGTGGGTCCCTCTGTCTCCGTCAGCCCTTCAGAGGGCCACAGCCCGGCCAACATCCAACCGCAGCCACCCGGAAGGCCCCGGGCGGGCACCGTCCAGAACTCACATAGCCTGTGAGAGCAAGAAATGGTGTGCCTAAGGCGCTAAGGTTTGGGGCGTTTTGATCCCCAGCACGGGGCGACCACAGACACAGCAGCTGGGACACGATCAAGGCTCAAAAGGAAGCCACTGCTGCCATCCCACGTTCTGATGGGCGTCCTAGGCGATGCGAGGGTGCACCCCTCTGGGCTCAGCCCCCACCCACAGAAGACGCCGCCGGGTGGGGGGTGGATGGCCGGCTAACACCCAGATCCTCACTCTGACCGGGGGCCCGAGCCCAGAGGCCGAGGCCAAGACACGCACGGTGACGACGGGGCAGGAGGCAGCTCTGTGCCTTTGAAGGACGCGGCCACCTAGCTCGGCCACGGGTGTCACGCACCCTCCGCTGTGGTGCCTCCGCAGCTGTTCCCCGACCCCGTGCCTCCCGCAGCTGACAACCACAGTGAGTGCAATTCCTTTCCGGGAGTTTCTTTGTTCTTTCAGCAGCTCTTTGTTTCTCTGATCCTCAAAGAGCCTCTGAAACCACAGGGACCGGGCTGAGGAAGGGTTAAGGACGTGGGGTTCAGTCTCAAGGAGCCCAATCAGGGCCCGTGCCTGGACGCGATGATTTGTGCACGGCTTCTCAGGGAGACACGACCCGGTTTCTCTGCGCTGCCCTGCTGAGAAGGCCCGGATTTCTACGCGTAAACGCCGCGCCCCAAAGGCGGACAGGGAGAGCAGGAAAGAGCCGCTCTTCATCAACTTCTCGCTCCCTCACAGGATCGCGCCCGGCTGAGCGCGATTTCTGCTCGAGTCGCCCAGCACAAAGCCCCGTCTGGGCCCCGGCCGCCTGGGGATTCCAGATTAGGCTCCCGGCATGGCCCCCCGAGCCTGGCTGTCGGCTCCCGCACGTAGGGCTGGTCCAGAAAGGCGCCCGTGGTGTGTGCTCCAGGAGGTCACGGGCCCGCGTGCGCATTGCCCTAGACCTTCCTACGTGAGGCTCTCTCGGTGGGGCCTGGGCTGGAGGCTGCGGGGGTGGAGCCCTGCTCACGGCTGGCTGACCCTCCTCAGGTCCCCAGCCCCGGTTTCACGGCCGTGGGCGGGAGCAGGACGAGTCGTGGAGGAGTGCTGTGAGCGAGCATGGTGTGTGCGGGGTGAGGGGGGATCCGAGCCAGCAGCAGGAGCCCAGAGCGGCATGGAGCTGTGCAGATGGTGAGCACAGAGCCGGCCACGGGCACAGGAAATGCAGCCCACGCCGCCCCGGGGTGCTGCCTGCCTGCTCCTGCCTGCACAGAGTTTGTGCCCCAGATTTTGCTGGAAACATTGGAAATGGATGTGAGGCCCAGGGTCCACCCACTCCCGTACGGAGGTGGCGATGGTGTCGGGCTGCAGACTGTCCTCACCAATGGCCTGGAGCTCATCACTACATCCCGAGTGCAAGGCGCCCCCGTGCACCTGTTCCCCCAGGCGGATGCTGCATGACCCCCAGGAACAGGGCAATGGCGTTCAGAGTGGTGCAGCCAGATGGGCGCCACCCACCTGGCTCAGGAGCTGTGTTCTAACCATGCTGTTCCAGGCAGGGCACAAGACACCCCTCCAGGGGGAAGCTCACTGAGGTTGGAAATCTGCCTGGTTTTCCCCTCCCCGAGCAGCGGGCTCTCCTCCCTGAGTAGCGGGCTCTGCTCCCCGAGCAGGGGGCTCTCCTCCCCGAGCAGGGGCTCTCCTCCCCGAGCAGCAGGCTCTCCTCCCCGAGCACCGAGCTCTCCTCCCCGAGCACATGCATAACGGGCTCCAAACCCTCGAGCAATCACCCATCAGAGGCTGGGATTCTGTTCCACTAGGCTAAGAACTATTCACTGGTGTCCCATCACCGGCTTGAATTAATCCCTGAATCCCTAGCCTGCCCTGCAAAGCCTTCTCTGAATTGCCCCCGCCTGGTTTGGGCCTGTCTTCCCTCAGGGTCTGTGTGCCCCCGCCCCCACTCCACTGTACCCCCACTCAGACGCTCCCCTCCCCAGCTGGAGGCAGGACAGCAGGGGTGAGGGCGTGAGCTTGGGCAATGCCGTGAGCCTCAGTGTCTGTGGCTATGAAACAGGGATAGCGATGCTTCCTGCTCCATGGGGCTGGTAAGAGGGTTACACGTGGACACGTGGAGGACGAGATACACGGCCAGCATGTGGCTCACTCCCAGTGACCAGGCACCGAGGGTCACTGTATGCTTCCCACAACACCCAGCATGACTGGGACTGCTGTCCCAGGACTATGATGATCGCCATCACTCTTGCCTCTTCCCCAGGGACCCAGGATCTCCTTCCTCCTTCCAGGCCTGCCCTGACTCACCCCTGCCTTCCCCGCCTCTGCTGGGGTCTCGGAGCTGAGGCCCCTGCTGCCCACAGCACAGGGAGCCTGGACAGGCCCAGCATCCCTGCCCCAGGCTTTCCTTGGGGAGGGAAGGTTGGGGCGGCCACACCCGGCCGGGACACGCGCGGTTTCACGTGACAACATCTAATGCAGTGTTCTCCCGCACGGCTCTCTAAAGGTCCACCAGAATTCAAATCTGCTGGTGAAACCACATAAGCCACCTACAAAGGAAAGCAATCACTGTGCAGATACAGCAAAACGCCCACACATCAGAGCGAGTAAAATCGAGGGGCAGACGCTGAGATCTAGAAACACTGATTCAGGTAGGGATCGTCACCCACTGTCCAGTGTCCTATCGTGTGCTGCTCGGGTGCGGGGACACTGAGGCGTGAAGAAGCCACCCCCACCGCACCCCAGGAGTCAGACCGCAGGCCGTGGGCCCCTGCGGATGCTCTCCCCGCCTTGGTGGAGGCAATGTCAAGGTCAGAGAACAGCGGGTCCTGTCTGTGTGGGGACCAGGGCGGTATAGCCAGTCTCTACAGCAGGGAGTCTTTCCAGACGCATCCTGGCATCTCACGTGGGACATCTTGGTTCCTGGCGGGGAACACCCTGATATCTGACCTGGGGCATCCTGGGCCCAGCCCGCAGCAGGTAGAGTGCCCGTGCGGGAGGTCACAAGGGACGGGCAGGGGAATGGACGCTTCTCATGGGTGGTCGCCCCTCCAGGCACCTTGCAAGTCCTCTGCTCATGGGGCTCTCGCTGGGACCCTGAGACGGTCTTAGAGCAAGGGTGTCCCTGGGTACCGGTGACCCACCCGCACCCAGGACACAGGCACTGAGCCGTGGAAAGCTGCGTGGCAGGTGAGTTCAGAGCTGGGAGTGTAACGGGGCGTCGTCTTCCACCCCCAGGCCCTCTCCCACAGGCGAGTCCGGACCCCTCGGCGGATCTATGAACATCAGCCCCACGGGCCACTGGTGTGAACAGACCGAGTGCTCTGAGAAATGTGGGTTCCCAGGGCCGTGCAGAACGGCCACCTGAGGAACTCAGTGGCCACACTGCATGTGCAAGAATGCCCTGGGCAGCATCTCAGAAAGTCTGGACCCCAGGACAGGCCGACCTGCCCCAACTCGTTCCACTCGGGAACCTGATCTCCGCGCGCACAGCCTCTTGGACCCCGAGGACTCTGAAATGCCAGGCTTAATAGCCGACCTCAGCTCTCTGTATTTGCATACTCCCCGGCACCTCGACTGTCCCTCTGCGTGGCAATGGCCTTCTGCCTCCTATCAGAGCCCTTCGTACCCTAGACTCACCCTCTCTTGGAACCTGAGCTCCTTGAGGTCAGGGAGTTAGAGATGCTGAGCATAGAGACCGTCACTGCCTGAGCACTGTGTGTGCCCCACACGGGTCTTTGGAGCTTGGCAGGGAATCTCCCAGCCCAGTCTCCCAGCAGCCGGGCCCGGAGGGGAACCTGCGTGTTCGGAGGCACAGCTCCTAGTCTATGGTACCGTAGAATAGGATGTCAGTGTTTTAGTAGAGCTTGCTGGCGGGCTGGGGTGGGAATAAAAGTCTCTCCTGTTAACCGGACACTGCAGGCGGCAGGGAGGCCTGCGTCGGAGGCAGGCAGCACTTGGAGGCCTGTTGTGCTGGTCCAGAGCCAGGAGGCCACATGGGAGGTGGGTGTAGGGGAGGGGGTGGAGAGTTGGGGGTGGTAGCCGGGCACAGAGGGGCAAGGTCAGGCGATTACTGACCGGTTAACTGGCCGGGGCTGGGTGGTGGGGGGGCACTGGTGTTGATGGCATTGGGTGCATGCCCCCCCCGCCCCCCGCCCCCAGCCCTGCCACACCGCTCCTACACAATCGCCCTTGAAAAGCAGGCCTGGTGTCCATCAGACGCTGTGCTGATGTCTGGTGGCTCCTGAGGGAAAGAATTCCCTGCAGAGGGGCTGATGGTCCCCAGGGATTCTAGCGTGTGGCCACGAAAGGTAGACACTCAGACACACACTGCAAGGAGCGGGGGACAGGAGGGTGCTGGTGGTTTCCAGCAACAGAGAGAAGCCCAAGCGACTGAGCAGAGAGAACGGGAATCACGTGGGTGTGCGAATCACGTTCTGAGCCTTCTGCGCCAGTTCAAGGTTAGCCGGGGCCTTATTCTCAGCACGCTGGGAAATGCTCCAGGGCCCTCGGCCCAGCACGAGACCCCATCCTCTTTCAACGGCAGCAGTGGACTCTTTCCCCGTCTTTCTAAGCACAGCGTGTGTCTGCCCAGGCAGGGCCATGAATGCCGTCCCCAGCCCAGTGAAGATTCCTGCCAGATAACAGCAGCCCACGTGTGTGCTGGGGAGTGTACAGGGTCTCATGAGAGAGCGTGCCTCTTGAGGGCAGGTATTTGCATCGGTTCCTTTAAGGCCGACTCCCCAGGGGCCCCCGTTCACTGATTAACCCCCTGAGCCTCCTGGCCTCCGATTCTCAGTCGAAATCCTTCCGAGCTCAGCTGGGGAATGTGTCCCGAGTCCCCACTTGGCTCAGAAGCACAAAGACGATGCATCTGGGAGCAGGCTCGAGCATGTCTCCTGCACCCGAGCCTACAGCAGGGGTTATGGACGTAGCAGAAGCTAAATAGATATCATTAAGGGCAAGTATACTTCACAGCTTCTTAAAGCGGTTTGGAGTCCAGAAAGGGAGAGAGAAGAGGAAGAAAAAATAGAAACAGTAGCCACGGCACTGATTTTACTGGAAGCCCTGTGGTCTGGATTTTTGAAACTTGCATTTCAAAGAGATCTGGAACTTCTTCCCCATTCATCGAGCAGTTACTTTGCAAACTCTGCTTGATTCCTGGGCTCATCATGAACTTTATGAATTTTGTATGTTTTACACCAGGGCTCTTTGAAGTTGTATCCTTAGAAAGAAAAAAAAAAAAACAAAAAACAACCCCACAAAACCTAAATGGGACTTTTTTTTTTTAATAAAAAAGACTGTGCAGCTTCTACAAGTTCATATTGGACAACCGTTGATGGATTGAAACATAAACTTGAAAGTAAGTAGCTATGTGGAAATTCACATGGGGCGACAGTCATTCAGGAGAGTAAATTTGAGCTCTGCCAGGTGATGCTGACGAGGCATTGCTGAGCTCCCAAAGCAAGACGCTCAAAGGTGTGGGTGATACAGTTTATTGTTGCAAAGCAATGACACGATAGAAAGCCTGCACATTTAGGTATGGGTGTGTGTGTGCATAGACGCACTTATATGCACGTGCGCTGTGTGCTCAGACGTGCGGCAGACACGAGGGGTGTGCGTGCACAGGTGTGTGTGTGTGTGTGTGTGAAGTGGACAGTATGGATTTGCCGGAGTTGCAGGGGGGAGGGGAGGGGAGAACCGGGGGACGCCAATCAAGAAAAGAAATTTTAGAAAGGGCGCGTTTGGAAACATAGTGCGCTCTTACGCACCTTTTGTGAAGTACGCATAGCATGTATATAATAAATCAAATTTACAATTAAAAGGAAATGAGGGCTGGGTATCTCCCAGAGGATGAAAAAGAAGGAAATGATGTCTAAGAAAGTGGTTCATAAGCGGTGGAGTGAACTTCCAGATGAAATTATTACAGTTGTCAAAACCGCTTCAGTAATGCTGAAGATTGTGGTCAGGCATGACGAGGACGCTGGCCTCTGGTCAACTCTGGGCAAACATTAACCACTGAACACTTCCCTCTTCTATCTGGATGTGCCCAGGCGCTCATTTGGCCATCTCTGTTCTGGGGGGGGCCCTCCCCATTAATTTGCTCACACAGTGCACAGTCTACTACCTTCTTCTCCCCAATAAACCTACTCTAAAATGGCTCTGGGTTGACCAGTGGACCCCTGGTTGTGGTCTGAGGCTCAAGGCTCCCCCTCCCAGAGGAAAGGTTGACCCACCTATAGGGCTGCTGGCCATCCATCAGCAGCAGGTGAGGCATGCTGGGGACAGTTCAGGGGGGTGACCTCCCAACTCACCTGGAGCCCCCCCCCCCCACTGGCCATTGCACCCTGGCTCACCCACCAGTGTGCCCATCACCTAGAGGTAGACACAGGTCTGTGCTTACCTCCCTGTGGTGGTGTGGCCGGTGGTTCCCAGGTGTAAGCGGGCTGGCAGGGCATTGGAATCCGTGCCACGGTACCTGCAGGGCACACAGTGGCATCAGAGGACAGGGAGACCGTCCTTCTGGCAAGGAGGGTTGGGGACAAGGTGCCCGTGTGTGCCCGAGGCCAAGAATAAAGAACTCCCATGGGGCTTGGGGAAAGCATCGGGAGATGAAAATGGGAAAGAAGATGGACAAATGAGTTAAAGGCCAAAAATAAGACCAGAATCATGCCTGGGGACAGCGGGTGCCACCACATTTTTCAGAGCAAGGAGCATCAGAGGGCGCCTGCTTTCCCAGCAGCGTAGAAAGTGGCTCGGAGGGGCCAGAGCTGCAGAGGACAGGGGACACCAGGCCTCAGTCAGCCAGCAGGGGACAATTGTTTGGGGATTGGGAGCGCACTTACGGTGGTGAGCCCTGAGTGATGGACGGAGTGACGGGCAGAGCAGCTGAGTCACTAGGTTTACACCTGACACCAGTATAACGCTGGATGTTAATTACAGTCTGCAAAACCAGTGAGTCAGCAATCTCCTCCACCCCCCCAAAAAGAGAGAGATTTGTTTAGATGCCAGTGTTCTTGCCCCTAGGGTAACAAAATCCTCCCCCCAGAATCTTCTATCGTGAAACTCTCTGTGTGACCCCAACAGGATCCTGTCTCCATTATTAGGCAGAAAGTTGAAAGCTGCATAGGCAAGTGCCAAGCCAGCGCTCTGTCCCTTGACGAGCTTGATGAGACCCTGTGCCACCACCACATGGTGTATCCTTTTCAAACGGAGTCTCCAGGGAGCGTTTCTCTGGGCCTGTGAGTGAAGGAATGCTGCTTCTCCAGACCCCCAGATCGCTCGGGTTGGGGCACACTCAGGGAAGGACTTGGAGCGTCGGTGTAAACACAACGGGGATGAGAAATTTCTGATGTGCACGTGATGGAGACCCAATTAACCTTCCCATGTGAGGCAACTGGCAGCCGGTCGGAACACGAAACCACAGTTTTCAGGACACTGGGCATCCGGCAGCGTGGACACCGATTCTGGAGAGGTGGAAAACAAGCGCGGAGGACCAGCGGCTGCCCACCCAGAGGGGTTTCCAGATGGCAGCAAATCCCACTGGCTCCGGGGTCCAGCAGATGGGGCTGACCTCCCAGGAAGGCCAAAGCAGCCAGAATCTGCCAGGCACAGTGTTGGAGAGACACCCGGGGGACTAGAATGTCCTCCCCCAGACCCAGTACCGAGTCCTGATCTGCACCTGCCTGCCAGGAAACTGCCCAACACCAGGGGCGAAGGTGGAAGTTTCGTCAACAACAGCCCCAGACATGCACGTGGGGATGGGGCTCCTGCTCTGCCCACCAGAACAGAAAACCCCATCACTTACAGGGCATTCAGTATGGCACTGAAAACAGTCTTGACTGGGTAATGAGAAGAAACAGACCTAAAACCAGCCACGACAAGAACATTAGTGACCAAGTAAATGAAGATAGTAACGGAATTCCAGTCTGTGCATCTGAGGGCCTGGAGGGAAGATGGCTCGTGTTCAACAGAGACATGGAACTTCAAACCGATCCCAAATGAGATTGGAAACTCCAGCGTCTGATGTGAAATGTATTCCATGAAGGATTAGCGGCAGATCAGGCAGAGCAGAAAAGCTGCTTAGCAAACCTGAGGAAACAGCTACAGAAATGGTCTAACACCAAGCAGTGTATCAGCAGGCCTTGAGCGGATTCAGGAGACCTAATTTATGTGTGTCCGAGTCCCTGAGCGCGCCGGGGTAGGACAGAGGAAGGATAGAGGCAATATTTAAAGAAATAGCACCTGGAAAGAAATTCAAGTTCGATGAGAACAATAAACCTACAGATCCATGAAGCTCAAAGAACCCCGAGTACAATAAACATGGAGGCAATCACGTCAAAGAATATCAGAGTCAGTTGCTTCCAGGCAAGGACTAAGCTACTTTGTAACAGTAGCTAGACAAGTGGGGACTTGCCTTCCAGAAACACAGAGGAGACATACTCTTCCCTATTCCTTCCACTAAGAACACCTACAATCCCTGCCTGCTACACATAAAACCATCATAATACAGTTCTGAATGCTGACAGGACAGACTGGCTAGGAACCTTGGGACTGACACAAGGGAACACTAACGAGTCGCTGGTATTTATTTATTCATTCATTTTGCGTCGTTAGCCCAGACTGGCTACCGGAGAAGCCACGACCCAGAAGTGCCAACAAGCACAGATAAAAAGCCCCAACAAATTCCCACTCCCTTGAACCAAAGAACCAGGAAGGAGTGGCCTAGCAAGACCGAAAGCTTTAGGCAAGAAGGGCTCTAGTCCAGCTAAACACCAGAGGAAACCCAGTGACCCAGACCCACCGGTGCCATGGAAGATGCAGGGAGACCCCAGACTCCCTTTGGCAGCAGGTGGTAGTGAGACGCTCCAGCTCCTCCAGCCCACTAGGGTCTCGTCCAAGAGCTGAGTAGGAAACCCTGCCTCTCCACCCCCAGTGTCAGTGGGGAACCCCACCCCCAACAGAGTAATGAGAAACCTCTCCCCCTCCCCAGTGGGGTGGCATCAGAAAAGGCCTGGGGGGGGGGGTTAGGACTTTTACCACCACACAGTGGACAGGAAGCCCCCTCCCCGCCCCACATGTCAAAGCCGGCCAGGTGGGGCAGTAAGAAAGCACCACATCCCCTTTGCAGCCAAGGTGGTGTCCACCGAGGCCTAAGGGAGAGCCTGAACCCCCATCCGTTCAGGACGAGGGGCTCCTGTCCCCCAAGAGTCAGTGGAGGCCAGCTGGAGATCTGGATTTCCACCCAGTAGAGAAGTGGGGCCCACCTTCCTCCACCAGGGAGGCTTCAGAGAAGGCCTACCAAATACAGATTCAGTAAGACTGAGGATCTCATATAATCATATCCAGAATGTCCAGTTTTCAATCGAAAATCACTCGTCATACCAAGAACCATTAAGATTTCAACTTGAATGAGAAAAGACAATCGACACCTGCCAACCTTAAGAGGACACAGATGTTACAATTGTCTAAAAAAAAGGATATTTAAAAAGCCATCATCAGAAATGCTTCAATGAGCAATTTCATTTAAGACAAATGAAAAAAAAATATCAAGGCTCAGCAAAGAAATAGAAAAGTTCAGAGCTGAAAGTTCTAAAACAAAAAATTGGAAATTCTAGCACTGAAAAGAAAGTAAAACAAAAAATCCTCCATGAGCTCAACAGTGGAGGGGCGCCTGAGGGGCTCAGTCGGTTAGGCATCTGACTTCGGCTCAGGTCATGATCTCATAGTCCATGAGTTCGAGCCCCACATCGGGCTCTGTGCTGACAGCTCGGAGCCTGGAGCCTGGAGCATGCTTCGGATTCTGTGTCTCCCTTTCTCTGACCCTCCCCCGTTCATGCTCTGTCTTTCTGTCTGAAAAATAAACAAACATTAAGAAAAATAAAGATAAGCATAAGCCCAACAGTGGGATGAAGAAAACAGAAGGAACACCCAACGAGCTGACCACAGAACAGTGGAAATTGCACAATTTCAATGACAGAGAAAATAACAAAAAACAAACAAACAAACAAATAAAACACACAAAAGAAACTAAAAAAAATGAAATAAAAAAATCCACAGAATTTCATGGGCATGAGGATCATAACAAAGCATTTTAGCATTTGTGCCACAAGAATCCTGGGAGGAGAGAAGAAAGATAATGATGCTTAGAAGTATTCAAATTTGAAAGGGCTGGACATTTCCCAGATTTGTCAAAACACATAAATTTTCAGCATCCATAAGCTGAACAAATCACAGTAAGATAGACCAAAAATGATGTCTTCTAGGACAAGACATTTTCATTGGAGAATTCTACCAACCATTTAAAGAATTCATACCAGTTGTAGACAATCCCTTCCAGAAAATTGAAGTGGATGGAACACATCCCAGCTCATTTTCTGAGGTCAGTATTATGGATGCCAAAGGCAGATACAGTTAAACAATTTTTTTAATAAAAAAATAGAAATCACAGACTAATATTCTGATATGGATATACATACAAAAATTGTTAACAAAACACTGTCAATAATTCTTAACAAAATGCAATGATTACAGAAGTATTATGTACTATGGTCATCCGAGGTTTATGCCAGGGATCAAAACTATTTGAACACCACATTTGAGCAAAAACATTTGAACAAAAATATTTGAACATCAATAAATACGATATGCCACACTAATAGGCTAAACAAAAAGTCACCAATGTATCAATTGATGCATTTGCCAAAGTTGAACATCCATTTAAGATAAAAAAAAATCTCAGGGGCACCTGGGTGGCTCAGTCGGTTGAGCATCAGACTTCAGTTCAGGTCACGATCTCCCATTTCGTGGGTTCGAGCCCCACGTCGGGCTCTATGCTGACAGCTCGGAGCCTGAAGCCTGCTTCGGATTCTGTGTCTCCCTCTCTCTCTCTCTGTCCCTCCCCTGCTCGCACTCTGCCTCTCTCTCTCAAAAATAAATAAACATTAAAAAACATTTTTTTTTAAATCTCAGGAAATCAGGAGCAGAGGAGAACTTCCTCAACCCAATAAAGAACATCTACAGAATGTCCTCCAGGTAAGGTCATGCTTAATGGTGAAAGACTGAATGCTTTTCTCCTAAGATTGGAAGTAAGCCCAAGACATTTTCCCTGGTCTCTCCCACTCAAGATAGGGCTGGAAGTGCTAGCCAGTGCAAAATATGGCAATAAAAGAAAATAAAGACCATACAAGTTGGAAAGAAATAAACATAATGACTGCTATTTACAGAAACGTGATGTCTATCTAGAAACTTCATAGGAACACACACACGCACACACACACACACATGCACAGTCCACTTCCAATGACAGAGTCTATCAATGTCACAGAATACAGGTCGACATATAAAAATCAATTGTATTTCTTTTTTTAAATTTTTTAAATTTTATTTTTGAGAGAGACAGACAGAGCACGAGCAGGGGAGTGGGAGGGGCAGAGAGAGAAGGAGACACAGAAGCTGAAGCAGGCTTCAGGCTCTGAGCTATCAGCACAGAACCTGACACGGGGGCTCGAACTCATGAGTGGGGAGATCATGACCTGAGCTGAAGTCAAACGTTCAACCAACTGAGCCACCCAGGCGCCCCATCAATTGCATTTCTTTATCCATTCATCAGTTGATGGACATCTGGGCTCCTTACATATTTTGGCTTTTGTTGATAGTGCTGCTATAAACATTGGGATGTTTGTGCCGCTTCGAATTAGTACTTTTGTATCTTTTGAATTTCTAAAGAAGATGTGATATTGATATATATATATATATATATATATATATATGCACACACATATATATGTATTATATATATGATATATTATATATATGTGACATATTATATATGTGATATATATGTGATACATTATATATATGTGATATATATCACATATATAATAATATATATTATTATATATATTAGAGTGTTACTCAGTCATAAAAAAGGAGGAAATCTTGCCATTTGGAACAACCTGGATGGGACTAGAGTGTATTATGCTAAGCAAAAAAGTCAATCAGAGAAAGACAAAAACAACATGATTTCACTCAAATGCAGAATTTAAGAAACAAAACAGATGAACATAGGGGAAGGGGAGGAAACAGAGAGGGAGACAAACCATAAGAGACTCTTAACTATAGAGAACAAACTGAGGGTTGCCGGAGGGGAAGTAGGTCGGGGAATGGGCTAAATGGGTGATGGGAGTTAAAGAGGGCACTTGTTGGGATGAGCACTGGGTGGTATATGTAAGTGAGGGATCACTAAATTCTACTCCTGAAATCATTATTACACTATATGTTAACTGACTTGAATTTGAATAAAATCTTGGAAGACAAAAACTCAACTGCATTTCTGTATACTAACGATGCACATGTGAGAACAGAAAATGCCAAACACAATGCCATTTATAATTGTTCACAAATGAGGTATTTAGGTGCGAATCTAACAAAACATGCATAGGACATGTATGTTGATATCTATAGAAATGAAGATCTAAATTTAAATAGAGAGACATACCACAGGCATGGATTGAAGATTTAACATGGTAAAGATGTCAATTCTCCCCTAATTTGATGCATTAGTCTAATCGAATTCCTGTCAAAATCCCAGAAAACTATTTTTGTAGATATACACAAGTTCATTCAAAAATGTGTCTGGAAAGACAAAAGAATTAGGAAATAAAACAATTTTGGGAAAGGAAAATAAAGGGGGCAAATCACTGCATGTGGTTTCAAGATTTGTTATCTACAGTAATCAATACTACACAGCATTGGCAGAATGACAGATATACAGATTAAAGAAGCAGAAGGGAGGACGTAGAAATAACTCCATCCAAGTATAACCAATGGATACGTGACAGAAGTGAGCTGGTGTCAGAGCGCTGGGCAACGTGCAAAGAAAAGGGGAAGAGGAAAAGCCACCTCAGCCTAAACCTCACAGCTTACAGAGAAATCAACCAAAATGGATCATAGATTGAAATGTAAAATGCAGAACCATAAGACTTTAAAAATATTATATAGAAGAAAATATTTGAGATCTAGGGCATGGTAAAGGCCTCTCAGAAATGATGCCAAACACATGGCTCCTAAAGGAAAACAATGCTAAACTGGTTTTTCATCCAAATTAAAAACTTCTGTCTGCAAAAGGCCGTGTGAAGAGAACGAAAATACAAGCTACAGATGGGAGGGAAATATTTGCAAACCACGTAACTGACAAAAGACTGGTACCCAGAATTTAAAAAACTTTCAAAATACAGAATTAAAATTTTCAGCTGGAAACTGGGCAAAGACATGAAAAGACGTTTCATCGAGGGGACACACAGATGGTGAGTAAGTGTAGGAATACCAGGGAGCACTACTCAATAATTAAAAACAAACAAACAAACAAACAAACAAACAAACTCTGAAACATGCAAATCTTCTGCGAATGCCAATCTCAAGGGCGTTGTGATGCATGAGAAAATCTGGTCTCAAAAGGTAACATTACTATATGATCCCACTTAGATGACGTTCTAGAAGTGGCAAAAATGTACATGACAAAATGCAGACTAGTGACTGTCAGAGGGATTAGGGATCACGCGAGAAAGGAGGGAGTGTGTGACAATCAAGCGTGGTTATGAAACAGTTCTGTATCTTGGCGGCTCAATAATGCAAACAGATGATAAAGTGACAGGAAACTATACACGTTTTACTGATCCCAGTTTCCTGGTTTTGAGATTGTACCATAATTATGTACGATGTACCCACTGGGGGAGTCTGTGTATCTGTGACCTCTCTGAAGTATTTTTACAACTTCTTGGGAATCTATAATTATTTCAAAATAAAAGTTTAAAACACGGTAGCCAGATTAAAGAGACACAGTGCATAGCCAGGGCAAAGATAAGGCTGGCTGTTGACTTTAACTCAGAAACAATGCAAGTCGGTAGACAGTTAAGCAACATCTTTAAAGCATTGAATGGAAGAAAAAATCTGTCTATTTTTAACAAGTTTAAATACTTTCCCAAAAATTTACACGTGAAAAACTGAAATCCATGCTATAAGAAATGTTAAAGGAAGTCCTTCAGACACGTGGAAAGTGACACACATGGAAATCTGTATCTACACAAAGGAATTTAAAAAAAAATGCCAGAAATGGAAATCACATAAGAAACTATTAAAGTCATCCTTCTCTCATTGTTTAAATCTCCTTTTTAAGAAGTTGACTATTTGAAGCAAAAATAGCAACACTGTGTTATGAGTTTTATAACATTTGGAGAAGTAAAATATAGGACAACAAGGTGCAAAATCTGGAAGGAGCAAGATACAAGTGTAATGCTGTGAGGTCCTTTTACTCGAGGGCACTTGTCGAGAGTAGACCGTGACAAGACAAAGATCATACTATAAACGTAAAGTAACTACTAAAATAACACAACAGTGAATTAAAGGTAAGAAGCCCACAAAAGAGATATATGGAGTCACAAAAAATAATCAATTAATCCGAAAGAAGGTAGTAAAACAGAAAAAAAGGAATCAACAAATAATACAAATAGAAAACAAATAGCAAAGTTGTAAGTTAAATCCCAACAACACCATAAACTCATCAAATGCAAGTGATCTGAACACCTCAATTAAAAAGGCAGAGATGGCATAGAATAAAAAGCAAGATACAAGTTTGTGCTGCCTACAAGAAATCTGCTCTGCATTTAAAAATGCAAACAGGCTAAAATGGAAAAGGATGACTAAAGATAGACCATATTGACACTCATCAGAAGAAAGTTGGAGAATATCTGTGAATATCAGACAAAGTAGATTTCAGAACAAAGATAATAAGGGATGGACTTCATAATGACATGAATCACTTCATAATGATAAAGATGTCAAGTCATCAAAGGGGACACAACCCTAAATGTTTATGTGTCTACTAACACGGCTTCAAAAATCATAAAGCATAAACTGATAGAAATGAAAGGAGAAATAGATAAATCCCCAATAAGGGTCAGAAATTTAAAAAAAAGTTAATATTTATTTATTTTTGAGAGACAGAGAGAGACAGAGTGTGAGCGGGGGAGGGGCAGAGAGAGAGGGAGACACAGATCTGAAGTACGCTCCAGGCTCCCAGCTGTCAGCACAGAGCCCGACACGGGGCTCGAACTCACAAACCCAGGGAGATCATGACCTGAGCTGAAGTCAGACCCTTAACTGACTGAGCCACCCAGGCGCCCCTAAGGGTCAGAAATTTTAAATCGTTTCTCTTGGAATTGATAAAACAAGAAGACAGTATCTGCAAGGACATTGAAGATGTGAACAATACCATCAACCAACTTGATCTGATTGACGTTTACAGAGCACTACACCAGACGATGTCAGAATTCCCTCTTTTCAAGTGTACATGGAAAATTTCAAACTGGTAGAATGTATTTCGGCTGTGAGACAAGTTCCCATAAATGTAAAAGGATTCAAGTCATACCTGGTCTGTTCTCTGTCCAAAGTAGAACTCCATCCATAGAAAGAATGAGCAAGATCTCTGGAAAATCTCTGAATATTTGTATGCTAAATAACATACCCTTAAATAATGCATGTTTCAAATAAGAAATCAAAGGAGAGATTTAATATATTTAATTGTATGAAAATAAAACACAAAGTGTCAAAACTTGTGGGCTATCACTGAAGCAAGACTTGGAGTTGGAGAGACACCAGGAAGACTCATTCAGTTAAGGGTCCCACTTTGGCTCAGGTCACGATCTCATGGTTTGTGAGTTCAAGTCCCATGTCAGGCTCCGAGCTGACAGTGCAGAGCCTGCTGGGGATCTCTCTCTCTTCCCTTCTCTCTCTCTCTCTCTCTCTCTCTCTCAATTCCTCTTTTTCTCTCTACCCCTCCCCCCTCTCAAAATAAATATAGTTAAAAAAAGACTTGGAGGAACATTTATATCATTAAACACCCACATTAGAAGAAAAGAAAGTTCTCTAATCAATGACCTCGGCTCTCACCTTAAGAAACTAGAAAGAAAAAAAAGCAAAGTAAAACCAAAATAGGCAAAAGAAAGGAAATAACGAATGTCGCATAGAACTCAATGGAACAGAAAATAGGAAAAGAATGCAGAAAGTCAGTGCAACCAAAGCTAGTCCTTTGAGAGCATCAGTCAAATTGGTAAATGCCTAGCCAGGCTGATGAGGAAAAGAGGGAGCAAAGATTGCTGGTATCGGGGACGAGACAGGTAGCATCACGGTCACCAAGCTGTGCACGTGAAACATGGACTTTAGCGTACGCTGAGGGTTCTGCAGTACAGCGCTTATGCACAACACAGAACGTAAGAGAATGAATCCTGACCAGTAGTTCCCACTTAGAGCTGTCCCGCCGGGATCTGGGAGAGCACCCGGCACGTAGGAGACACTCTGCCCGTGTCTGATCAGTGAGTGAGTGACGGTGGAAGCGTCCACGACAGTGACTGGTCCAGCCAGGACATGGAAGTCAAGACGCTCATCTCGGCGAGGACACGGGAAGTCCATGTACAACCTCTCCTGGGCTTGTTCTGAAATAACGCAAGGTGTATCCTGTCGCCAGACACCTGGGCACCCCACCTCCCTGCTGCCAGCTCTCGTGGAGGCCGTTTCCGAGAGCAGCGTCCACGTCGTAATTCGGTGGCCCCACAGCCAGACACAGGGTGCTAAGGGCAGGGGCGGGATCTTACAAGCTGGATGGTGGGGTCTGCTGAAAGGCACCTGCAGCAGGAGAGGGGGGCAGAGAAGGAGGTTGGGAGGAGGTCACCAGCTGGAACGGGGCTTGACCTCCAGCCAGTGCTCAAAAATACTTCGTAGGGTCATTGAATCCACTCCCAGGGGCCTTTGTGCCCACCCACCTGCCCCGACACCATCAAGACGGCCTTCCTCTGAGAAGGATGCCCGTGGCAGAATGGGAGCTCCGGGCTCAGCCCTCGGGTGCTTCCTCCAGAGCGGATGCCCTTTGCCCCAGGGCCCAGCGATGCCCCTCACACGGTGGGATCCCTCTGGGAAGGCTTTTAGACCCTCTTAGACCACACATCACCCTCTTATAGGAAACTGGATTTGGAACAATCATATCCCAACTCCAAGTTGTTTCTAATTATATAGTTCTCTATCTGAAAATCAATGTATAGTTTTGGACTTGTGCACTTGGCTCTGAATCCGGCCCCACATCGGGCCTGAATTTTAATTTGGCAGTAATGGAAACGAATCAGGGGCGATTATGAGCTGAAGGGAGTGTGTGTGTGTGGGTGGGTGGCCAGGGGCACACATGTGAGTTTAAGGAGGAGGGGACGTCTGCATTTCTGAATAGTTTTGCTCCCAATGGTCCTGGAGCGGGTTGCTCAGAAATTCTGTCTTAGGAATTTTGACTCTGGGAGAGCTGTTTTATGTTCCAGAACATATGCCCCTTCCATGGGGACACCGGGGATGTCAGAGCCAGCACGACTACCTGTGGGCCTGGGGACAGTCACCAGACTACTTCTCTGCATCGTCAGAGAGGCACGATTTCTGCCTCTGAACGGGTCCACCGACCACAGCCTGACTCCGGGCTTGGTGACCCCAACGCCACGCCTGTGCGTCCTGTCCATCAGCCTGGACTCTACGGGTCCTGCAAACTCTAAACAAATAGCAGATGAATTGATTTGATTATCAGACTGTTTTTATTCTCTGTGCTCTAATGAAGAGCCCGTATTATGCAAATGTGCATGATTATGACAGCAAGTTTTTTAATTGCAAATTCATTCCCCAAGCCCAAAATAAACTTTTGCCATGCCAGGGGGCTGCTATAATGCAGGGCAGATAGGAAAACTCATTTCAGAAAGAATGCGTCCCAGGGAAAAAAAAAAATTAAGCTCCTTAGAATTAATTTGAGGCCTTTCATATTTATCTTTTCTGATTCATTATTGAAAGTTAGAGGAACTAATCAACGCTATTCCTTTTATTCTATGGGATTGAGAAAAAGAAAGAAGGAAGGAAGAAGGAAAGAAAAAAAGGGAGGGAGGGAAGGAGGAATGGAAGGAAAGAAGGAAAGAAGGAAGGAAGGAAGGAAGGAAGGAAGGGAAGGAGGAAGGAAGGGAGGAAGGGAGGGAGGAAGGGGGAGGGGGGAGGGAGGGAAGGAAGAATGGAAGGAAGGAAGGAAGGATGGAAGGAAAAAAGGAAGGAAGGAAAAAAGGAAGGAAGGAAGGAAGGGAGGGAAGGAGGAAGGAAGGGAAGGAGGAAGGAAGGGAGGAAGGGAGGGAGGAAGGGGGAGGGGGGAAGGAGGGAAGGAAGGAAGCAGGGAGGGAGAGAGGGAGGCCCCGGGGCGGGGGGAGAGCTACCGTGTATACTGAGACTTCCTCAGACACGGAAGATGGGGCAGGCGGTGTGGCCCAGCCCGATGGTCTGTCCTTGGCCATCACAGCTACAGAGTAGGAGCAGCGTCCCCTGCGGGGGCTTCCCTGGGTGGAGGAGTGTCCCCCGGTCCCCGGGTCCCTGGGTGGGTGGGTGGCCCCTTCCACTCACCCCTGAGGGAAAAGGGGGACAAAATCAAATCGGCTTATTACCCGTGAAGTTCATACCATGTTCAGGGATTGTCCCCTCCCCTGCGGAGGAACAAGGAGAACCTGGTGACCACAAACACTGAGCGCTGCTGTGTCCTCTGCGTGGCCTGGCCACGTCCTCACCAGCTCCTGCAGCCGGGTTATTGTCAGATCGAGGCAAGGCCTCCCCTTCCTGGGATTTCAGGGACAGTAAGACCTCGAGACCCCGGGACAGAAACGAGCATCCTCCCGAGGGTCTGTGCCCAGAAGGTTCTTCTCCACACACAGAGTGTGCCTGGTCCTGGTGCTCCCGCCCCCGGGACCCTGTGTTCCAGCAGTGGTGACTCAGGCCAGACTGACCGAAGCCGAAAGAAGGAAGCGAAGAGTTTGTGGGTCAGCTGCTAAATAAATCTGTGGTCACCGTGGGCCACGAGCACGGAGAGTTCCGGAAGGTCTGTCCCCTGCGTCCTCACCTCCACTTCTGGACCATGGAGGGGGGACAAGGCCAGGTTGGTGTGGGTTCCGCGGGGGGAATTCGTCCCTCTGACATCCTTGGCCACGTCTCAGTGCGGCTCCCAACATCTTGGCCTGAGTCCGATGCCCGTGGCTGCTGGCGTGACCACCGTGCTTGTCTGTAGCTGCCGGTGGTTTGGGCTCAGGTGACGCTCTGGCAGGGCCGTAAATACCCCGTTGTAGGGCTGTGGCCTCCGGGGGACACATCTGCTCTCAGCGGGTGGTGGCTCCCAGTGGCCTCGAGGCTGAGCCCGGGACTCCCGCTCACCTGTGGTGGGTGCACTTTGTGGAGAATATGGGGGACACTGCCTCTCTCCTGTCCCTCGTCGCGGGGGGTGGGGGAGGCTTTGGCACGCGGGCCGCGGGCCGGGACACCTGAGTGGCCCTGTCTCCCTCTCGCTGGAGGAGCTCTCCAGTGCCGCGAGGCTGCTTTTTCTGTCCTTCCTCCTTGAAGGCCGTCATTTCTCAGGCTGAAATCCAACCGCCGGCGAAGTTCGCACACCTACCTGATGTCCACGGTGCACGGAGTGTGCCTGATATCTAATAAGTGCTTTTGATATGCAGATTCGGATGTTCTCGAGCTCCAGGAAGCGCTATTTCTGTCTCTGAGGGTTGCTTATTTCCCGTTAGACCGTCCATGGCTCTTTCCCAGCAGCCAGAAGGGAACCCACACTCGTCACCGGGTTCTGGCCCCACCGTGGGCCTGGCGGGGAGCTCAGCCTCGGCCTCCCTCCCTCGGGGTTCCCTACCTGCTGCCCCCGTTACTTGGGACCCCTCACCACTCCCCAAAGACCTCAGGACCGGCCCATCCTGGAGGCCATGACCCCTGAATTCTCTCTGCTGGGAAGTCTCTTCCCCCACATCATGGGACTGCCTCCTTGCTGGTTAGGCCCGAGAACTTTCCAGAGCATCCTAGCCAAAGGGAGGCTTGCCCTCCCCAAGCTCAGCCACACACGGCTTTGCATGGTTTTCATAGTGCGTAGCAGCGGCCGAATTCACCCTGCAGAACTGTCCCCTGGTCGCAGCAGCCCGAGGGCCCCTGTGTGTCCTGCTCGCAGCTTGGTCCCGGTGCCTGAAACGCAGTCCGTGCTCGGCGGTCACCCGATATGCGGGGGCTGCTTTTCCAGGGGCTCCTCTGCAGAGCTGAGGCGTTCCCACCTGTCAGGGGGTGGGAGGAGGCTCTCTGTGGGCCTCCCAGCCCAGGGTGCACCTGGCAGGATTCTGGATTCTTCTGAAACCTGCATCCGTCTCCCCACCGGGCTCTTGAGGACATCTGAGTCGGCTCGTCCCTGTCGTGCCATTTGCCGTCCTGATACCGTGGGTTTGTCTTAGACACCCGCGTCCTTTTCCAGCGAGCCATGCAGTGTCTCCCCACCCCCCCACCCACCTGCCCTTCTCCGAGTCCTTCTCGATAAGAGCCCGTAAGCAGACCACTGTGCGCATGAGTCTTTCTAAACACGCAGTCTTTCTTTAAAAAAATTTTTTTTTCTTAACGTTCATTTATTATTGAGAGACAGAGAGAGACAAAGCATGATCAGGGGAGGGTCAGAGAGAGAGGGAGACACAGAATCCGAAGCAGGCTCCAGGCTCCGAGCTGTCAGCACAGAGCCCGACGCGGGGCTCGAAACCACGGACCGTGAGATCACGACCTGAGCCGAAGTCGGTCGCCCAACCGACTGAGCCACCCAGACGCCCCTCAACACACGGTCTTTGTAAACACACGATCTTCTCCCTCCGCTTGCAGACACATTATTTTTGGTGGACATTTTTGGTAGTCAGTTGGTTTCTCAGGGTTCTTCAGCTTCCAGAATCATCGCTGCTTTTCTGAATACCTTTTTCAGAGAGCTAATTCCCGCCTGACATTAAATTATACATTTGCCTTGTTAACGCACTTGTTCCCTGCCTCCCGTCCCCTGCCTGTGGACGACAGCTCGTGAGGGAGCCCGTGGTCCCCTGAGGCACCTGCCACAGAGCAGGCGGCAGGCGCACAGGGAGTGTCCACTGAATGAACACATGAACACGTGTGCCGGTGAGTGCACGCAGCGGGGGTCGTTCCCGTATCGCCATACAAGACGCTTCCCAGTGGTCCTATGCCTTCTGACCCCAGCGAGGACAAAACTCTGCCTGGAGGTGACACTGGGGCCGCGCTCCCCAGCGGCCGCACTCTGCCCTCCTCGCCATCCCCTCTGGCGCCTCACTCGGCGTGGACGTTCCGCCTCAGACCTTCCGTCGGTGCCAGAGTGTTACGGGTCCGCTGGCTGGGTGGGGCGGGCTCCCCCGTGGCCCCCGCGATGCTCACCTCCTGGCGGAATGTTCCCCTGGAGTGTGGGTGAGGCTCTGCCCTGCCGGGACTGTGGGCAGCCTCTGGACGGACAGTGAGAGACCGGAGCCCTGGGCAGGACGGCCTCCAGGGGGCCAACAGCTCCGTGAGCTTGGCATCGGAGCGACAGGTGAGATGCCAGCTGCAACTGACACTTGGCCACAGCCCCACTGAGACCCAGCTACGCCACGGCCTGAGTCCCGGCCAGGAGCCGTGAGATGCTAAATACGTGGGGTTCTGAGGTGCTGAGCCTGTGGGATTTTGTCTTGCAAGTACAAGGGAACAGGAGAGCCCCGGGCCAGGCCTTCCCGGCCCACACCCACACCCTGGGGGCAGGCCCCTTCCTGCTGGGGAACAGCCCTTCCCCGCTGGTCAGCAGCCAGCTCTGCCCCTGGTGGCTGCGTGAGGCACCGATGCAGACCCTTGGCAGGTGCCTAGGGCTATTTCCTGGGCAGCCGGCTGTGAAGACAGTGTCCACGCTGCAGCCCCAGGCCCCACGGGAGCCCCCCGGCGCCGTGCCCTCCCTGCCGTCCACTCTGCCATCCTTGGGGGACCCCCCCCCCCAGAGGAGCCTCCCTCTCACACAGCCCTCCACCCAGCGCCTCTCCTCTGCCCCAGGCCCCGGGGCCGGGCGTTGGGCCGGGACCCAGCCTCTCCTCTGCACGTTCACTCCTTTAGAGGGATGATTTGCTGGTCTCGTCTGCTCTCCGCAGAAAACGCGTCAGTATTTCACCCTTGTGATTACACAGGTTTTCACTTACTCGTGTATTTTCTGGGTAACATTTTATTTCACAATTGTGCAGAGCAGGAAAGGACCAACTATGTGTCTTCGGGCATTCTCCCAGAACTTCAGAAAATCTATACAGTGTCTAGTCGGAGAACAGAGAGATAAATCTGAAATTAAATACCTAAAGCACCAGGCTCAGCTACAACCCCCCCCCCCAAAGTGGGTAGAGCCACGTCTTTTAACACAGGCCCCATCTGTTTTGCATATTCCAGTTGGAAAGACGCCGGGGTAGGTGGCAGTGTTAATAATGACCATTATCAATATTCCGTACAACGTTTATTGACCATTTCCTGTATGACAGACTCTCTATGAGGGGAGATAGATCTGAGGATTGATTTTTTTTAAAACCCCCGTAACAATTTGGCACAATTCTGTAAATACACACTTTATAGACTTCCTGAAGCTGCCTGGCACCGTGTGGATTTATGGCCCTTCTGCTGACCCGCCGGTGTGTAGCGGGGAATTATGCCTGCCACCCGGCCGCCTCAGAGCACAGCGCCCACCTATCCCCACCGCCAAGGGGAGGGGACACAGGCGTTTGCCCTTAACTCACAACTGTCCCAGACTTATCGATCTCAGGACCAAATGTCAAAAACCCCACTTTCCACAACAAATGTCTCTCTTGAAAGTTCTGTGTAAATTGAATTTTTATAAATCAAATCATATTGTCAAGCCAGTAAGTGCCGTTTATGGGAAACCTGCTTGCCTTCCTTTGCCGATGGAAGAAAGCCGTGCCAAGGATAAGGAAATTGGTTAACTTTATTAAAAAAGCTATATAATCACTTTTGCTTTAAAAAAATAATATCTGGCTTTTAAAAAGGGGGATTGTTTGTTCTCTGATTTTTTTTAGGTTTGGAACGCTAATGGAGCTGTGAACTTGAGTGGCAGCCAGAAGATGTAGGCTTCCATATCCCCGCGAAGGGTCTGGAGTAATCGAGGTTCCTTCAATCACCCATCACGCGCTTACTGAGCACTTACTGATGCCGAGGCTGCTGGTTCGGGGCCTCACAGTGAGAACCCTGCATCGGTGAATAAATCACACTTCTTCCCTCCCGGGCAGTTTACATTCTGGATGGGGCCACATGCTTCTTTCCTGGCCCCTGACCACTACCCGGCAACGAGGGAGAAGCCAGACTCTTCTGTGACTCAGTGAGCTCAGTCAGGGAGCGGGGATCACACACCTTCACTGCGAGGCTGCAGGGGTCCCGTGTAGAAGCTTCCAGAAAGAACCTATGTATCATTTTTGATTTTGAGAAGACGATTCAGTTTGATCTGCCGGAGAAGCACTGAGTGAGGAGTGTGTAGACGCAGGTCTGAGTTCCGATTCTGCTAGTCCCACCTCTGTGACTTGGGACAACCCTTCCTTTCTGGAGCATTTACTGTCTCTCCTATGAAATTAATTAAGCCTTTGCTTATTTCAACCGATAGTTATAGAGCACCCATGATGCACCACAAACTTTGTTAACTACTGGGAATACAGTGTTATTTCCAGTTGCAGAGAAAAAAAAAAACAGGCCGGAAGAAAATAATCAGACGACTAATTTTAATCACAATCAATGCTGGGGTAAACAATTCGTTGGAGGCACGACTCCCTCAAGGGATTAAATCACAATTTATTTTTTTTGTCTCTCCCGCTCCTTTAATTGTTAGCCGGGGAGGGATGATCCCCCAGTGAAAATCAGGTCCATGACTTTCCTGCTCAGTAGAAGGGATCTTACACACAAAACAGGGTCTTGATGTAGAAACGAACATGGCTAGTCTGAAAATTATTTTATCACTGTGTTTTCAGTTGGCAATTCCCTTCCCTGCATTAGAGCCTGCGGTGGGGACACTGGGGAACCAGACTGGAGGCATCCCAGGCTGGAGGTGGTGACACGGCACGTGCTGGTTTATGTCAGCAAAGATTCGGTGTCCAGAAGAGAAGCTCAGGTTGGTTGAGTTCCTCTTCAGTTCAGTTCTGAGATAACGTGTCCTTCTCCCAGACCCCTCCGCCTTGTGCACAGGACCGATCAACCCCTTCCATGCAGAGCCCCAGCCCTTTACATACAGGCCTCTGAGAGTGACTGTGACCGTTCTCGGCAATTCTGCAGGACCTGTTGACCGCTCCCCTCACCCTTGGACCACGAGGAGAAATCCCAGCCTTTTGCTTATTTCTTACCCCAGAATGGCTCACACAAGCCAGTCCAGGGAGCCGCGCAGGGTCCTGCGGGTTGCCATGAACGTCTACTCTGACTGGGCACCAAAGAACTGGGAAAGACTGTGAGGACCTTGCCTGGACCAGCCAGGCCCTTCGTCTCCTCAGCACCACCCCTGGGGGACTGCAGTCACATTGGGCTTCCAGGAAATGAATGTCACTTGAGAGGCAGAGTCAAGGGCACAGAGAACACACAGCTCATCTCTGTCCAGCCAATGGCCGCAGGGCTTCTGGAGAGGGAATGGAGGAGTATCCACGGTGCACACCTGAGAAGCAGTTTCAGGACGCTCTGCCCGGGGACTGGGCCTCCCCTTCAGCCCAGGAGCTCTGAGTCTATGAATAGGGTCCACTGTGGAAGTAGAGAGAGAAAGCATGGCTCTCCACGGTGCCTCTAAAGTCAAGTGTCCACCCACCAGGATGGAGAGTCATCTCACGTGTTGAGCAACATTCGGTGAGCTTTCCAGGTGAGCACCCTGGAGACATGGAGATCAGCAGTTACCACCGAAGACACCTGTGGGAAAAGCCATCTGCATTTGTCCCTTCTGGCTGCGGTGGCGGTGTCTCTCTCACTCGGATGTTTGCCTTCTGGTCTGTCCTTCTCAGGAGTCCATCATCCCCAGTCCACAGTGGTACCCCCAGCTGGCATCCCAAGCTGACCAAGAGTTTTCAAGAACGCCACTGTCTTCCAGCAAATGCATTTCTCGGGGAGCGTCTTCTAGGCTCTCAGGGAGGACCCAGGGGGAATGCGGCACATATATGACAAACCGGCCATCCAGCACCCCAGCGAGCTCAGCTTTTGTATTCCTTTTTCTGCATTCTTCCAGGGAAGGTTTGGCATCTCTGGTCAATGTGCGTCATCCGTGGTCCAAATTTCAATCAATCAATCAGTCAATCAATCAATCAAGAAAATTGTTAGAAACTTACAGCTTCTGGAACTAACACATTGAGCCCAGAATCTTTGGTGAGTACAGAGCGATGGGTAAGAGTGGCCTGATCCCAATTTATCTCCCATCCTCTTTGGTCTGACACCCTTCAAATTCATTTCCACACATTTTCCTCACATTTCTGCTGGTGAAAATTAGCAAGTTCTCATGATTCTTTCATGCTGTAAAGTAGCTCCTTCAGGTCAGACATGACAATTGCTTCCCACCCCTCCCCCAAGGGTAGAGAGAGCTGACTCTAGTCGGGGGAAGAGGCAGAGAGGTTGAGCTTGGGGAGGACAGCCCCTCTCCCAGGTGAGCGAACTTCTCGGCAACTTCGCTGGCAAGGAGCCCTCGGAGAGACTCAGGGGCTCAGGATTCACAGCCTGATCCCAGTCCATCCAGATGCACCCAATGGGAGTCTCGAAATTGCATTTCCTCCCAGGCCATCCTCCAGCACACACGCGAGATGGTTAGTAGGTGTATGAATGCAATCACATTATGACACTGCAGGCTGCAGGATTCTGTTTTCCATCTGATTTTCAACAAGCTCCTTACTTCAGCCACAAGAAAACAAAAATTATTTGGGGGCTGCTCTAGAGTCCTGTAGCTTCTCTCCACGACTTGCACTGAGACATGGCCCCGTGTTCATCATTTTTTTCTAGAACCCTCCAGGATGACGACAGAGGATTCTTACCCCAGGATCCTTGTGCCATCTTGACCATGACAATGGCGGCATGGAGCAGCCACTGGGTACCGGAAGCCCTGGGCCCACCAAGTTCTGTGTCATCAGCAGCAGCAGGAGATCCGTTCACACTGATAGTGTACCACGAATTTACTCATATCCGACAGCCCGATGCTGATGACCAAACCAATCACAGAGTCCCAGCTTTCAGGATCTGCTTCCCAGAGTGGAACTACTTCTGGTACCAACCAGCCAGGATCTACCAGGGAAATACAACCAGCACAGGGCTTTCAGCAGAAGGGATTTAGTACGAGGAATTGGTTACATGGGCAGTAGTGGCTGAAAGCACAAGAAGACCCTATAGCAAAAGCCATAAATAACTCAAATTTAGAAAACAAGAACCCACTGCTGGAGCTGGGGGAACAGCAAAGCAGAGGCTGGGTTACCAGATCCTGGGAGCACTGAGGGGCGCTAGGAGCCAGGGATCGGAGCACGGAGGATGGTATCTGCTCCAGGCAGAGCTGCTGCACGTGTGCCCTCCTCTGGGGCCCCCGCCCCCACAGTGGAGGGCAGCCTTGGCTGCCTGCTTCCCAGACACTTGGGAGTAGAACTTCTTTGAGCACCAGAACCAAGAGCGGGTGACGGGCCACGGGGGTAAAACTCGCTCTCCAGAAAGAAGAAAGACAAGAACTAAATGAATCAAGGTGTTTTTGGAGTTGGAAAGTAAGGATGAGGAAGAAGGGGATTTTGGAGGTAGCAGCCTACTGGGACAGGAATGTCAAGGGCAGCAGGAGAGAGGACATTTTGAAGGCGCCTTGTCATGACTTCAGAACACATTTGGATAGAGCTGAGACTGTTGCTCATTTTGTTTTTCTTTCAGGCCTCAGATGCAGAGAGGGTCCCCATGCGCATGGCTCACAGCCAGCCCCTGACCACGCTGGGTTCAGGCAGGACCTCCATTCTCCGTTCCATTCAGTGGTTTCTCTTCCTCGGCTGCGTCTCACCTGCTGCCCCTGCCTCTTGCCTTGGCACATGCACTGACGTGTGTGACTGTGCAATTAGACAGATGCGAAACTTTGAAACATAGGCAGTGTGTGCCTACATAAACACATATTAAAAAGTTATGTAAAATAGTGTGCTGTAAATCTCATTTGGTTTCTTGCATTTTGCACAAAACACCACGTATTTAAGTTTTTTCCTCGTTGCTCTGTAGCTCAGAATCACAGGTTCTGGCTGCTGTGTGGAGTTTCACGTGATGCGTCCCACAGTATTAACCCGGCTCCAGGGACAGACGCCCAGGCTGCCCACAAATCCCTGACCGCCACCAAGCACCCAACTCCACATGTAAACTTTTCTATGGCGTGTATCTAGAAGGGTAATAGAACAGAGTATTTCTTTCCTTTTATGAAATTGAGATATGATTTACAAGCCATAAAATTTACCCTTATAAAATGTACAATTCAGTGGTTTTTAGTATATTTATAAGTATATGTGCATCACCCCAATCTGCTTCCAGAGCACTTTTATTATCCCATAAAGAAACCCCACACCCATAGCGGCCACTTGCCATCTCCTCCTGCCAACCACTGATCTACTTTCCGTAAGGATCTGCCTGTATTTCTTTCCTTTTAAAATTTCACTTATTAACTTATGGACCTTCAGATGACAAAAGTTAAATCAATTAACATTTCAGTCCATAAAACATGAACCTGTTTCTTTCCTTCTTCCTTTTTCTTTTTCTTCTCTTTTTTAAAAAAATGTTTGTTTTTTGTTGTTTGGTGTTTTGAGAGAGAGAGAGAGAGAGAGAGAGAGAGAGAGAGAGAGAGAGAGAAAGAATATGCATGAATGCCAGAGGGGCAGAGAGAAGGAGACAGAGAATCCTAAGCAGGCTCCTCACTGTCAGGATAGAGCCCTACGTGGGGCTTGAAGCCACGAGCCCGGGGATCGTGACCTGAAACTAAATCAAGAGTCAGATGCTTAACCGAGTCACCCAGGTGTCCCTTTCTTTTCTTTTAATTTTTGCAAACGTCTATTTATTTAGAGAGAGAGAAAGAGAGGCAGAGAGAGAGAGAGAGAGAGAGAGAAGAGCATGAGTCGGTCAGGGGCAGAGAGAGAGAGAGGGAAAGAGAGGATCCCAAGCAGGTTTCCGAACTGTCAGGATACAGCCCCACAAGGGGCTCGATCCCTCAAACCATGAGATCATGACCTGAGCTGAAATCAAGAGTCAGATGCTTGACCGACTGACCCCCCCCCCAGGGGCCCCTTTCTTTTCTTCTTTTTAATAATCCATTTCTCTCTGCCCCTACTCCTTTCCCTTTCACAGACACTCACCTTGATGTTTTAGATTAACTATGACACCTAATTATACTTATAAAATGTACAGAATTATTTTTTTGTACTTTTTAAAAAGGTTTTTTGTTTTTGTTTTGTTTTGTTTGTTTGTTTGTAATTTCTACACCCAGCGTGGGGCTCAAAGTCACAACCCCAAGATCTAGAGTCGCACACTCTTCCGCCTGAGCCAGCCAGGTGCCCCAATCTTTTACTTTTTAAATGTACACAGTGGTATTTTCTATTATGGGATGGGCTATGCAGTGGTTATGACTGCCTCTGTCTAAATAATACCACTGCCCATGAAAGGAACTAGCATCCACTTGCTGATTTCCATGTCTGGGGCAGAAAATATTTGAAGAAAGCTTAGAATATCTCTTCGCACCTTACAGCAGAAAAGCCATCCAAGTCAACCAAGGTTGCGTGAGACATACTCAGAAAAATAAATTTGAGATAATAGAAATATTAACTGTCATGCACTGGCAGACATTGAATAGATTGGAATTTGTGAGTTTGTAATAATACTGAAAAAACACCTCATCGATCAGCATTGGAGGATACTGGGGGTGGCCGTATCCAACCTGAAGACTGGAATGTACTGGGACAACACAGGCATTTGCTTGGCTTGGCTTGTTTGAATTTGCCTCAAGGGAAGCAAATAGGTGATAAGGTGAAGTGTCTTTTCATAAAACAACTCCATGTGATGAGTACACAATAAATTGTGAAATTTGGTATCACAACTTTAGACCCTGTTGGATGAATGGGTGCAGGCAGTGATCACCAATAGTGACAGACCTCACCTAATGAGAAACAGTGGACATTGCGTAAGTCACACTAGACATGTAGAACATCATCTATGAAATATTCTTGCAAACCCTAAATCTGATCAAGCCTGTAGACCTATCCATTTACAGAAAACACAGGAGACAGCTGGATATCCTTAACGCCATCCCAGGGATGCCGTTAGTGGAAGCCAGACTGCAGGAAACCATAGGACAAACATCTAGATTTCTTCAACGACTCACATCCACGGAGAGAGAGATATGAAGAGAACCCAGGATAAGACTGCGAGAGCCTTCGTGGACAGAGAATGGAACTGCAGCATGTGCCCCTGGGTACAGACACACACGCACGCCTGCACACAAGCATACACAAGGTTGCCAGCGATCATCTACGGTACAGGTAACGACAGGAAACATGGATTGTGGAAGGTTGTGGAGTGGGTTCCTCATGCTGCCATGGTGTCAAAAAGGGAAAACCTGTATTTCTGAGTTACAAACCATAACATCTAAAGAGGAAATGATACGTCATTTGCAAATATCTTTCCCCATTCTGTCGGTTGCCTTTTAGTTTTGTTGACTGTTTCCTTTGCTGAGCAGAAGCTTTTTATCTGGATAAGGTCCCAGTAGTTCATTTTTGCTTTTAATTCCCTTGCCTTTGGAGATGTGTCGAGTGAGAAATTGCTGCAGCTGAGGTCAGAGAGGTTTTTTCCTGCTTTCTCCTGTAGGGTTTGATGGTTTCCTGTCTCACATTCAGGTCCTTTATCCATTTTGAGTTTATTTTTGTGAATGGTGTAAGAAAGTGGTCTAGTTTCGTCCTTTGAATGCTGCTGTCCAGTTCTCCCAGCACCATTTGCCAAAGAGACTGTCTTTTTTCCATTGGATATTCTTTCCTGCTTTGTCAAAGATTAATTGGCCATAATTTTGTGGGTCCAATTCTGGGGTTTCTATTCTACTCCATTGGTTTATGTGTCTGTTTTTGTGCCAATACCATGCTGTCTTGATGATTACAGCTTTGTAGTAGAGGCTAAAGTCTGGGATTGTGATGCCTCCTGCTTTGGTTTTCTTCTTCAAAATTACTTTGGCTATTCGGGGTCTTTTGTGGTTCCATACAAATTTTAGGATTGCTTGTTCTAGCTTTGAGAAGAATGCTGGTGCAATTTTGATTGGGACAAAGGGCTAGTATCCAAAATCTATAAAGAGCTCACCAAATTCCACACCCGAAAAACAAACAATCCAGTGAAGAAATGGGCAGAAAACATGAATAGACACTTCTCCAAAGAAGACACCTAGATGGCCAACAGACACATGAAAAGATGCTCAATGTCACTCCTCATCAGGGAAATACAAATCAAAACCACACTCAGATGCCACCTCAAGCCAGTCAGAGTGGCTCAAGTGAACAAATCAGGAGACTATAGATGCTGGCGAGGATGTGGAGAAACGGGAACCCTCTTGCACTGTTGGTGGGAATGCAAACTGGTGCAGCCGCTCTGGGAAACAGTGTGGGGGTTTCTCAAAAAATTAAAAATAGACCTACCCTATGACCCAGCAATAGCACTGCTGGGAATTTACCCAAGGGACACAGGAGTGCTGATGCATAGGGGCACTTGTACCCCGATGTTTGTAGCAGCACTCTCAACAATAGCCAAATTATGGAAAGAGCCTAAATGTCCATCAACTGATGAATGGATAAAGAAATTATGGTTTATATACACAATGGAGTACTACGTGGCAATGAGAAAGAATGAAATATGGCCCTTTGTAGCAACGTGGATGGAACTGGAGAGTGTTATGCTAAGTGAGATAAGCCATACAGAGAAAGACAGATACCATATGTTTTCACTCTTATGTGGATCCTGAGAAACTTACCAAAAACCCATGGGGGAGGGGAAGGGAAAAAAAAAGAGGTTAGAGTGGAAGAGAGCCAAAGCATAAGAGACTCTTAAAAGCTGAGAACAGGGGCGCCTGGGTGGCGCAGTCGGTTGAGCGGCCGACTTCAGCCAGGTCATGATCTCGCGGTCCGTGAGTTCGAGCCCCGCGTCAGGCTCTGGGCTGATGGCTCGGAGCCTGGAGCTTGTTTCTGATTCTGTGTCTCCCTCTCTCTCTGCCCCTCCCCCGTTCATGCTCTGTCTCTCTCTGTCCCCCCCAAAAAAATAAATAAATAAAAAAAAAGCTGAGAACAAACTGATGGTTGATGGGGGATGGGAGGGAGGGGAGGGTGGGTGATGGGTATTGAAGAGGGCATCTTTTGGGACGAGCACTGGGTGTTGTATGGAAACCAATTTGACAATAAATTTCATACTAAAAAACATAAATAAATACAGAGGAAATGATATTCCCCTTGGAATTTACTCTAAAAATCCTATGACGCTGTGTAAGGGTGAGGGTGGTGTGAGACCTGGGGGATCCCCCCCCCCCCAGCGGGGTCACTGTATTGTTCTAGTTTTGCATACATTTGCAATTTCTATAATAAAAATAAAAACAAAAGAATACAACTTCTGGAGGAAACCCTGGTGTCAATTCAGACCAGCCCTTTTCCTCACTGTGGGGTATGGGCGTTTCCTGAACTGCTCTGCCCTCAGTGTCCTCACCCCTGCAAGGGAGGGTGGCCTCGAGGTAGGTGGGGAGAAGCGAACCAGCACACACAGTGCCACTGGCCGCCTGCCACCCCGGTTGTCAGCGGGTACTGACTGTCTGTGTCTCCAGGCCCACACGGCCACACGGCTACCGCCATTGGGGAGCACCCACAGTTCTGTCCTCACGAAGGGGCAGTTCCCGAGGGACAAACAGAAATGAGGGAAGAGCAGGGATGAGGAAGAGAATTGGTGCCTTGCTCAACATCCGTGCACCACACTTCCCTGGAGCATTGCCAGGGGGTCTGTCCCCGAGTCTGCATCTCCACAGGTGGCCCCATCCCCCTCACCCTCATTCTTGTCTAGAATCATCTCCTGACTCCATTCTGCCCTCCTGGGGATTTCAGTATCTCTTTACCTATTACCCATTCGGTGCCACCATCTGGGAACAACCCACTGTACTCTACCAGGATGTCTGTGATTTTTGTGTGTATCCTGCCGAAGTACCTTGTATTCAAAGTGTTACCCTACTGTCCATTTCAGTGTCAGAAAGACCCTCTCTCAGTATCGCATCGGTCCACAGTCTTCGTCCCTGGTGTCAGCCTTGAAAGACAACCTAATTTTGTTCTACTCTCAGTCCCTCACTTTTTACCTGGGGATGTGTGCTTTCTTGAAGTCTTCATTAAGAATCTGTCGGCACCCGGGGTTACGAAATGGTCCCACCGTTGTCTTCGGTCCTTTATGCAGTTTACAGCCGGTGTTTCAAAAGTCTATCTAGAGTCTCGTCTGTTTTTTTTCTGTACATGAAACATAATTACGATAGTTTTGTTTTTGTTTTTGTTTTTTTACTATGCTTACACTATTGATTCTGTTTTCTGCTCTATTCTTGTTCTGTTTCCATTGGCTTATGTTGCTTCTCTAAAGTTTGGGCTCGTATCTCTTGCTTATTTGTGTGGCTCATGATTTTTTATTGGATCATAGACATTGTGCTCTTAAGTTGTTGGCTGCTGAATTTGGTTTTGCTTCTTCGAATATTGTACTTTGTCCTGGGAGCAAAGCTCCTTGGTATATGTTTGATTTCTTTTTTTTTTTTTTTTTAATCTTTGTAAGCATTGTTAGGGTCTGGGTATGTGAACTGTGGTACAATCCTCCCAAGAAACGGTGTCATGCTACAAAAGTCGCAACCTCAGTGACTCTCTGATGGGTGGGGATACACTCGTCATACAATGTTCTGTGAAAAAAAGAAAAGGCTACAGAATTGTATACCAGATGATTTCAATACTCCTGATTTTAAATGAAGATTAAGTGTCTATAGACAATGAAGTTGAGGAAAATAGAGAGATTTTGGTCGTTAGACTTTTTTTTAACTTTTTTACATTTTTTCTCAATGCATGGATAGTCTACGGTTTAGAGAAAAAGTTAATACTTGTCACAATAAGAAATGCTTGGACCCACTGTTGTGGGTGTGACAGACAGCACTGGGTGTGTGCAGGGATGTGGAACAGACCAAACCTTCATACGGTACTGGCGGGAGCAGAAATTGCCACAAACATATTTGAACCCTTTAGGACAATTCACCAAAAACACACATACACGTGGCGAGCCACCACTCACATTTCTACGAGGATACGCCGAAAAAAGTGCATGTGGCCACGAGCAAGAATGTAGCATAGCAAGCAAGACATTCACAATGTCCCTGAAGTGCCGACAGCCCCAAAGTCCACCCACAGCAGAGTGGGTACACAAGTCGTGGTATAGTCCGTGCAGTGGAAAGCCACGCAGGTGCAGGAGTGACTGAACCACCCGGATGTGGAAAGCAGGTGTGGAAAAGAAGAATCCAGACACAGAAGAGCACACATTAAGCACACATCAGGACAGAGCAGACGCATCACGTTTGAAGTCAGGGTCTTGGTGACGCTCAGTGACCAGAGCAGGTGTAACATTACATACGAGTTTCTGTCTCTTCCTTAACATGACCTTGGGGAAGCTCATCCTCACTGGTACTCTGTGAGACCCTCCTCCCCCTCTGCCTACGATGCTCTACTCTTGTTTAGGTCTTGGGGGGCAACACAAAAATGAAACACCTTTGCTATTCTCCTCGAGGTCAAGGGTGGCCCAACCCCCATCCACTGTTCTTGGTACAGAATTCACTCCTAGGGACACGGGGATAGTTCTGGCAGTCCCACGGGCAGAAGGCCATGTGTGCAGGAGGAAGAGCTCAGAACCAGAATCAGCAGTCGTGGCCCGTGCCCTGTGCCCGTGGGACCCACCCTGCATGCTCTGCGCCACCAGGGAGGCCTCCAACTGCCTGGGCTCCCCTTGGCTCTCTTGCCCCAATAGCCTTTTCTTCTCACGCTCCTTGAATCTCTACAATTACTCATTTGTACACATGCAGGGTAGGCTGGAACTCTGAGTAATATCTCTGTAGCCTGATGGAGAAGGGGAAATGTCAGAAGGCAAAGAGGCAATTAAGTTCCAAGACAACTTCAATGATTTGTGTTTTCAACTTTCGATTTATCTACACCTCAATTGGAGCTCATCTCCACGAACTCCAACAATTGCCGGATACAAAGCAACTGAAGGAAAGCCTCCAGGAGCCTGAGATGGAAACCGACGGCCAGTGCAGGCAAGAACAGCCCGTGTTTGTTCCAGCCAATTGTTCCCAACCATGGCGAAAAGTCATTAAAAATGCACTTACGAATCTAGCTTTATATTGATCAATGGCAGGGTTACAGGCGATGTCGGGCTTCGGAGAGAAAGAACTAACTGCGAGATGAACCAAATGATTTTTTTTTTCTGACGGATTATTAGAGAAAGCGCTGTCATAATATAATTTCCCAGACAGCTGGATCAATGATGTCAACTATTACCCCCAAGTTTTGAATGATAACTCAGATGTGGGAGTTCTGGATTAATGGATGGGGCACAGTCACATCCTTGCTCACGGATCGTGTGGAAACACCCAATGTGACCCAAAGGAAATTACTTACCATAAACTTCCCAAAGACAAAGGCCGTAGTCCACCTTCTCTGGCTTAGAATCTCACTTCTTTTTAAGTGTCAGTGCATCATCAAAAATTTATTTTATGGGATGAAAGGAAGCCGTGCTGAGGTCACCTGAGAAATGGCTTTTGGTGTGTGTTGTTGTCAGTGATGGAGAATTCCGGGGGAGGCTTGACAGCAGTCTGTGCATTGGAACACATAACAACGCCCTGGGAAAGGTCCTTTTGGTCTCAATCTCCATCCCCAGGGTCTAATCTCTTTGCCTCAACATTGCCCCCTCCAAGCCTTCCAGACACCGGCCACGAAAGCCTGCCCCCATGGACACCTGACCACCTTACCCTCACTTCTTTTCTTTCAATGGCCCTCTGCAACTGACCGTCAACTCACTCACGTAAGGGTTCAAGACACCATTATCTCATATGTGGCTAGAGCTCCGTTTGCTACAGGGTAGGTGTGAGCACCCTGGCATAGAAGGCCTGTGAGGTCTCCCGACCATTAGACTCTGTGTGCTTTCTGTCTCATCTGTGGTCACTCCTGCTCCCTGTTTGAATCCCAACAGTAGATCTGCTGGAAGGGCGTCCAAACATGCTCTCTGCAAGTCACATGACCGGACAGGCCATGAGCCTCTTTATTCCCTACATCTGGCCTCATTGGCTCTCGTGCCCCTTTTCCAGCAGACAGAGGTCAAGGGGGAAGGGAGGAGCTCGGGCAGGAGTCATCCATTTCTCTGAGTGTAACGAGGTGTCTCTTGGTTAACTCAGTTTCTGTAGAGTTGATGCTGAATCAAAATTCAAATCTCTTTTTGAGGCTGTTTCCTGGATTTGTCCCTTGTGTCTTTGCCCCTTCACCTCATCCCCCGGATGGAGGGACAGGTGCTGTGGGTGCTGCAGGTGGCATGGGAGATGCAGATAATGATTCCTCATTGGTTGGGGAATGTTCTCTCCTCCAGCAGCAACCTGTGGCATGACATCTTCCACCCCAGTTTTCCCTGGTGTGGACTGAAGTCCTCATCACCCCACCTGCTGGAATGCCCACAGCTGTTGTCACCTTGACCTGTGGTCCTGAAAAGGACAATGCAGAGGAGAAGCCCCCACTCAGTCTCACTGTACAGACCGCTGAGATCTGACCCCCATGAGACCCCCGGGTCAAGGGTCCACCCTGCAGTCTGTGGCTGTGTGGTGACCATGCCCTCAAGTTGACTGGTGAACCACCTGCTGAGCTGGGCTCCTCCTTCCCCCACACCATCAGGGGAGACTCCAGACATGTTTACTCTCTGGGATCCTGGGTGAGCCACCTCCCTTGCCTGCACCCCAGTTCCATCAGCTGTAGAGTCAGGACAGTGCGGACACCCACCCTGCAGGGTTGTGCAGCTAATAAATGAATTGGTGCCTTGAAGCCCTGAGAGCAGGACACAGAGTGAGCACTTGACTTCTTGTTCCCGCATCCCTCACCCCCCACTGTAAACCACAGTCCTCTTTGTGACAGTGGCTGCCTGTGGAGGGACAGAAGGAAAGCCAACCATAACGAAGTGGGAAGCAAACACTGCACACACAGCCTCTGCAGTGGAACTGTGTCCCTCCAGGTTCACATGTTCAAGTCCTGCCTCCGAGTTCCTCAATTTAATTGGAAACAGGGGTGTCATAAGTGTGATTAGTTGTAATCACACAGGAGTAGGTTGGGCCCCAATCTGAAAGGACTGGTAATGGGGAAATTTGGACAGAGAGACATGGGCACAGGGATGACAGTGTGTAAAAATGCAGGCAGGGATTGGAGAGACATAGTAGTGGTGAAGGAACGCCCGTGGCTACCAGAAAAGCACCAGAAGCCAGGACAGAGGCTGGGAACACACCTCTCCCTGCTCCGAGCTTCAGAAGGATCAGCCCTGATGACACCTGGATCTCATATTTCCAGCTTCTGGAACGGGCAGGGCAGAGAACACGTTTCTGCTGGTTAAGTCTCCAGTGTGCGGTGCCAAGTGACAACAGCCCCAGCACACACACACACACACACACACACACCCCTCACTGACACCTGCTGCTTTTATTATCCGCACTCCCCAAACCCACGTCTCTGTGAGATTTTAGTCGTGTAGTCATGGCTAAGATAGAACCCTCTCTGCTTCTGTTGTTCTTGACTCCCTACCTATCATTCAGGTCTTGTGGCCAATTGGCACATGGATACCCACCAGCCACCTTGTGCTCAGCCCAGCACCACGTGCCAGAGAGGCAATACAAAGCAAACCTCTGTCACCCAGGGGCTCCAGATCACCTTCACGCTGGACTCCACGCCCCCCTTTGAATGAACCTCTCCTGCCTTCTCCTCCCACCTCTCCTCCCTACCGAGGTCTCCTTAGGTCTCATCCGATGGTCACCTCTCCCACTAGACCATCGGTCACGGGATGGCAGCCTCTGTCACCCAGACCACTGTCCCCCACACTGTCTCTGATGGAAGACGGACATGGAAAAAGGGGTTTAGAAAATGTCCAGTGCCTCGACCAAAGTTTCCACTGGAAATCTTGTATCCTGACTAATGAATGCTCTTGTTTGAAAAATAATCCTGAAGAGGTGCTCCGCATCAAAATGACAGGCAGTTATAGGCACTCAATGGATATTTGCTGCATTTAATGGAATTGAATTTCCGAGGAGGTGGACATTTCCTCGATCAAATATCCTATATATCCTGACCAGGCACAATAGATAATACAGCGTCCATTTTCTCAGTTTGTGGCCAGACGGAGCAAGTTTGTTTAACGGATGGAGCCAAACTGGGAAAAGGGCTTTCATGAGAAGCCATCTCGGCGATCTCGCTGGTAGAGCGCATTTGAAAAGGGTCTCGCTGAACATTGACAGAAACTGAATCTTCAACAGGCCTCAGCCACATGGGCTTTCTGTCTGTCGCTGGCATGGCCAGGGCTCTGGGCAGGAAGGAACGGAGGTGGCAGCGGTGAGGCCCCCGACCGTCCGGAACATCCTTTGAGGTCAAGCCAGGGTCCCGTTGACCCGCCAGCCTCTGCTGCTCTTAAACGGCTTCTCACCCAGGAGAGAATTCATGAAAACGTAGAGAGTCTCACGTTGGACAGGGGGCCCGTATGGGGTGGTTCCAGGATGAACACAATCTGTGTCTCTGCTAAGCTCATCTCCACACTCAGTGTTGGTTTCATAAAAGCCACCATTGCTATTGATGGTTTAAATCAGTAAATAGTAGAGAAAGGCGACGTGTGGGGTCCAGGTTGGTGCACGTTTGCTGACGGTCTCGTATGTGTCTCCAGGAGCCAGGTTTCCAGGTAGAATACAGGATGCCCAGGTACATTTGAGATCCAGAAGAGCAGCAAATCATTTTCTAGTATAAGTATAGTGCACATATTGCACTCGTATTTTGCTAATTCCAGGAACCCTAACAGGCGTGATGTGCTGTACTGATTAGAACAATCAACGTCTTCGGTCCATTGCTTTGGGGGAAGTGACTGGACGTTACTGGGCTCTTCTCCATGTACCACACTGGTGGGTCTTCACCAGCCCTTCAACCTTGCAAGAGTGACAGGATCTCTGTAATCGCTATTGTGGGAATCAGTGCAAGGAGGCTTAAAATGCCCACACACGCTAGTCTACGTGTGCATCCCAGCCTTGAATACAATTATCCATCCAATCATTCGTGCTGGCTTCCAACCAAGTGATAGGCTCCACTGTAGGAGCTGAGTAAGAGCCACTTCTTATGTGTGAAAAGCTTGCTGTAACTCTGGTAACAACACCAGCCAAAATGATGGAAAGTAACAGTCACACTGCTGGGGGCCACCTGCCCGCTGCTGACAAGTCCCAGAAGCCCTTCCTCTGGACAACTTCCCCCCACATAGGACAACAGGTGTAGCTTCACCTTTCCATCCTCTGTAGCATCATACAGACCTCTGCCAAAGCCTGGCCCACACCGGTTACGAAATGCCAGGACCTTGGCCTCAAGGTGGGGTGAACTCTGGGGTGCACCCTGGTCTCCAGGGCTTAACTAGGGGGCCACGTTCTTCTTCTTCTTCTTCTTCTTCTTCTTCTTCTTCTTCTTCTTCTTCTTCTTAATATTTATATATTTTTGAGAGAGAGAGAGTGGGAGAGGGGCAGAGAGAAAGAGGGAGACACAGAATCTGAAGCAGGCTCCAGGCTCCGAGCTGTCAGCACAGAGCCCGACGCGGGGCTGGAACCCACAAACCGTGAGATCATGACCTGAGCCGTACCGGACGCTCAACCAACTGAGCCACCGGGTGCCTCTCTTTTTTTAATTTTCTTAATGTGTATTTATTTTTGGCAGGGAGGGGCAGAGAGAGGGAGACACAGAATCCAAGGCAGGCTCCAGGCTGTGAGCTGCCAGCACAGAGCCTGATGCGGGGCTCGAACCCACAAGCCGTGAGATCGTGACCTGAGCCGAAGCCGGACGCTTAACCCACTGAGCCACCCAGGTGCCTCTGGGGCTGTGTTCTCGGTCAGCTGTCTGCCATGCCCTGCCCTGCTCCCTGAGCCCGTCATCTGATTCCCGGAACCCCATTCTGCTCTCTGAGCCCCGTCGTCCTGCTCCCCGAACCTCCTCAGAAGCAACCCTGTCCTCTCCACAGACCTCCTGAAGGAGAAGCGCCCGGCTTTGCTTCGGGGACAGGCACCCAAGACTTCCGTGACGTTCAAAGCAGATGGCTTCTTTTAGCCTGTCTGCGCCCTCAAGGCAGGTGAAGGAGACCTATCGTGTCCCACTCACACAAGGAAGAAAACGGAACTCAGAGATGTTGAGGACTTTGCACAGGGCCCCCTGAAGGTCACTTGAAACCAGAACAGGAATCCGAGCCTCTGACCCCAGGACAATGTCTGTCCCCCGCAGTGAAAACTTCTCATCTGGGCGGTGGGACAGCAAAAACCTTCCGTCAGCGTCTCCCACAGGCTCCCTGAGCCTCCAGAATCCAGGTTAATTTACGGCCAGTGCCTCCCAGCAAATACTGCTACCCGCCCCCGTCACCCCTCCCCAGGTGGTGCAGAGCCAGACAAAGGATGGGTCTTCTGAGCCCGCAGAGGAAGGAGCCAGTGCTGATGTGTGTGAGGCACAAATCGTTCTGGTCTCAAATCATTCTCTGAAAGCTTTAGGGGGAAAAAATCTGCATTTCTCTGTGGCACAAAGGAAGAGAGCTGAGAGGTGGGGTTCAGTCACAGGGTGGAGGGGGCAGTGGAGCCTCCCTGAGCCCCCGGTCCTGGGAGGAGTGTGATGGGCTGAGCCCTCACCGGCTGCTGAGAGGGACCCTGCATCCTGGGGCTGCGGGAGGTGCTCAAGTGTGAAAGGGGCTTTGTGCCATCCGGTTCTCTGCTCCCCTCCAAGTAGGTGGTCTTGTCCCCTAGAGGCAGCCCAGCTAACGGAGGCACAGGGACTTCCCAGGACACCAGGACGGGCCTGGACTGTTGCCGTCTGGTCACTGCTCAGCTGGGAGGCCTGGGTCAGGATGCTCTGCTCTCCCCACCTCACTCCCCGCCTCAGTTTCCCCTCTAAATTTGCATTCTTCCCTCGGGAGCCTCTAGCCATGTGTGGCTATTTAGATTTCAATTAATTATAATAAAATAAAACCTAGTTCCCGTCCAGCCACATCTCAAGTGTTAAATAGCCACACGTGACTGATGTCCAATAGAAAAGGAAGCCAGACTTCTGTAAGGAGATACTTTATTCAAAGGGTACCGACGGTGTGGTGGGGGAGGAATTCTTATGAGGGGCGGGCCGCCTTCGCTACGGGGAGACCGCTCTGACCACACGGTCTGCAGGCCTCTCCAGAGTTTTACAAAGAGGAGTGGGCCTGGGGTGGAAAGCAGGTTAGGAGTGTTCCAGGGTCAGAATGCACAGGGCAGAGGATTTTATCAGGAGGGCAGCCCAGGCTGTTCAGTGGCCGAGAGAGAGAGAGAGACAGAGATTGGAGAGAGAGGGAAGGCTTGTTCAAAGTTGGGTTAACCCTCAGTGCTCGCCAGGAGCGCAGGCTAGGGTAAACATCAGCCTTGTCTCTGGGCTCTGTGATGCCGCGAGTTCCCTGGGACAGTGCATCTCCCCAGCTGGTGGCGGTAAGCTGTGCCTTGCGGATCGGGCCCAGGGCAGATGCCCATGTGCCCACGGGCACCATTCTCCCACCTCAACGGCTGTAAGCAGAGCCGGGTTCATTTGAAGAAGTTGCTCGACACCGTGCTTTGGGGTGGAATTGTCCTCCGTGGCCTTCCTGTCCTGTGTCCCCAAGGACCGGGCGACCGCAGTGGTCCCTGTTGACCCTCTCGCCATCAGCGGTCGGGCCTGTGGGCTCCGTCCCCTGAGACCCACCTTGTCAGTGCTCCAGGCCTCACTTGAAGCCCCAGGAATGAGGTCTAGCACTGTGACCTACCCCCCCAGTCCGCCAAGGGTGTGGAGGACTCACCCACAGAGATGCCCCAACCAGACTGCAGCCTCCGCTGGTATCTGCCTGCACCCCTACAGGAGAGCCCAGCTGCACCCCTACAGGAGAGCCCAGCCTGCACTCCAAGAGGAGAGCCCAGCTGCACTCCTATAGGAGATCCCAGTTGCACCCCTACAGGACAGCCCAGCTGCACCCTAACGGGAGAGCCCAGCTGCACCCCTACAGGAGAGCCCAGCCTGCACCCCTACTGGAGAGCCCAGCCCAGTGAGGAGGGTTTGCTCACTGAAACACTGTGCGGTCTGACCGCACGGTGTACCTGGTCCCCACCGGCACCCATCTTCAAACCTCCATCAGTAATCCCCCTCCGGTCCCCCTGCCCTTCTGGAATTCCCGCTTACCCCCACCCCTGCCGCCCCCACGCCCCCTCAGGGAACACCTCTGAGTGCACAGCTCTGCCTCAGTGGAGTCCACTCAGCTTGAACTGGAGCCTCCCTCCCACCACAGTGGCTCCGGGAGATGTGCCGGGGGGTCGGGGGTCGCGGGGGGGGGGGGTCTTCGCCATTGCCCCTGGGGGTGTCTCTGACAGCTCAGCGTCCTTCAGTGGGCGGAGCGTCCCCGGACCTCCCTGGGCTCCAGAAGCCCCTCCCTCGGTCACACCCCACCGGGTGCGGCCAGCAGCCACCCTGCCCCAGCAGCACTTGCAGTCTGGCCCTCTGCCCCGCCTCCCGGCAGGTGCTCCCCTAAACAGCACTGGGAGGCCCTCCCAGGAGGGACAGCGAGGTCGCCTACTCTACCTGGTGCCGAAGTCCATCCAGGGTCCTTCTGCCCGGGCTCCAAGCTGCCCTCGGGGTGTGAGTCATGACCCCCAGGTGCCGAGGGCGGTCTGCTCTCGTGGGGCACAGACCTCCCAAAGCAGCAGCCGGTCCCTTCGTGGCACTGAGCTGTCTTGTGCTGTTCGTACAGTCAGTTGGTAGCCAGCGAGTCAGCTAAGGGGGCGCGGGAGGCAGTGGGCGGGGTGCCGGGGTGCCGATTTCTGAGGCGCGTGTGGAGGGGGGCGGGTGCTCCCAGGCGGCCACACCTGCGGAGGATAGTGCTGTCCCCTTCCCTCCAGGGAGACCTCAGGCTGGAGCCTCTACCAAGGCGCTGCCTCCCCAGAACGAAGCCCCACCCGCCCCACCGGCTCTGGAGAGCGGCCACTGCCCTCGGGAGCCCACGCTAAAGTGCTCGACGTAAGCAGCTCGCCTCTGCTCACCGCGCCTCCTGAGCACCTGCCCCTCCCCGGGGCTTCCTAATGCAGTGTTGGAGGCAGATGTCAGACAGTTGTGATCAGCGCCTCTTCCCTTCTTTGTTTGCCTAATTTCATTTCACAAAATGACTGATGGGGAGAAAAACTCAGAGCAGAGACTGATTCACAGCTAATTCTTTAAAGCAGTCATGATTGGCCAAGCACACTGTGGAGGATGCCTTTTATTTAATTTCCAAGTTTGTGCTAAAGCCACGAGCCCCGGTTGGCTGGGCTTTTCCTCCAGGTCTGTGATTTGCACGGTCGCTTCATGGCACAGGGCGGTGGAGTCAGGAAACCTGACGGACGGGGACGTGGTTTGGAGGGCTTGGAGAAGTCGGTCACGCACGGAGGCGCTGCTGTCTCCCTTACGTCCGAGACCCCACCCAGAGCACTGGGCACAGACGAGGTCCAGTGTTGCAAGATGCGCGGGGCTGGATGGAAAGAAGCGTGCCCCAGGGTCCTCTGTAAAACTGGGGTCACAGGCTTGCCTGGTTAGGGGGGACCTTCCGCGGTCACACCCACTGTCCTCACGGCACAGATACAATAGTAAATGGGAGGCCACGTCTGCACAACAAACCTGATTTTATGTGGCCTTAAGTGCCTTAAAGAAAATAAACAGGGTGCCAATAGACAGTGACCCGGGAGGCGAGGACAGACAGTGGCCGTTCAGAGAAAGTCTCTCTGGGAAGGTGACCTTCAGCTGATGACCGGAAGGTCCGCGACAGTTGTAGCTGTCTGCCTGGCCAGCCTTTAGTTCAAGGCTACTCGCCCAGGTGCTGACGTAGGTGGCACCGAGCAGCTGTTGTGTCCAACTCCGGCCACCGGCTGACTTTCAGTGAAGCAGGTTACCCTTCGTAACGTCTGGGGGCCGTCCGATCAGCTGAACGGCTTAACTGGGGTTTCCCCGAGAAAGGAGAAGTTACACCTCAAAACAGCTGCCTCGGTGTCTGCCTGAGCCCGGCCTGCCCGGCCATCCCGGGGTTTTGGGCCTCCCGGCCCCGCAGCCTGTGAGCTACTTTCTTGCAATGACTCATTTTCATTTCTTTTTAGGCCACTTCTATTAAATCTATTTTTATTTTATTTCTATTCAACTTCATAATGCGCGCACACACACACAAACACACACACACACACTCTCTCTCTCTCCTCCTTGTTCTGTGTCTCTGGGGAACAACCATGGCTGATGCTAACACAGAGTCCAGAACTGGGTGTCTCTGTCTGGGTTTATTCTCAGCACGGTTCGCGTTTCACTTATTCACCCATGGCCTCAGCTACCCAGATATGCCGAAAACCCCCAACATTCTCTCCCTAACTTGACCCTCTCTTCTGACTCCAGAGCCATGAGATCCAGGAGCCAGCTGGATGGGACAGCCTGGATGCTCCCAAGGTGTCCACCTTACAATGTTTCTTTTTTTTAAATTCACAACTAGTATTTAATTATGACGTAACACACACACACACACACACACACACACACACAGAGGAAAGAACACAGATCATAAGCATCCAATGCGCAGAGTTCAACAAATTTTTGCCAAGCAGACACAGCCACGAAGCCCCCCACCCCGATCCAGACTCTCACATCACCAGGGCCCCAGACATCCGCTGCCCCTGTCCAGCCATGACCACACTCTCCTCTTTACAAAGTCGGCCACCTTCTGACCGCTGCCCCCCAGGTTAGCTGGTGCCTGTTTTGCATTCTATAGAAATTGAATCATACGGTCTATTTTCCTTTGTGTCTGTTTTTTTCAGTTCATGTTATGTTTGAGGGATTCCCCCATGTGGTTTTAGAGACGAGTCATTCACTCATTATTATTACCGCAGTGTTCCGCTGTATAATCATTCCACAACTTATTTAAACATTCGACCATTAATGGACGTTGGGGCTGTCTCCAGGGTGGCACCATTTTGTCTGAGGCTGTGCCTTTGATGCATGAGTGTAGGCGGCTCCGTAGGGTATCCTGTAGGCGTTATCGAGTGTGATGGCAGGATCCCACATTCGGCATGTTTATCTACAGTGGATACCGTCCGTAGCTTCCCTAAGAAGCCATGAGATCCAACACCTGTGCCTCCATACTTGTGTTCTGATTCTTCCCTACCCTTGCCAACACTTGGTGATGTCTGGCCTTGGAACTTTCATTCTCTCACGGGCTACGAAATGGTACTGTGTTGTGATCTTTATTGGCCTTTTCTGGATTCCTAATGAGTGTGGATGCCGTGTCATGTATGTCCTGGTCTTTAGGACTTCTTCTGTGACCTGCCTGTTCAGATCTGTCACCAGTATTTCTGTTGAGTGTTTCTGTGTTTTCCGTGTTGGTTTTGGAGTCCTTGGTCAAAGACACTGTGAATATCTCATTGAGGGGTTTGCCCGTTTGCTCCTTTTGGTATCTTGACCAACACAAGTTCCTAATTTTAGTGTGGAAATCTATCACGCCTCCTTGGCACCGTTCGTGAGTGTCATGTCCTGCCTGAGAGACCCCTGCCATCTCATGATCCCTAAGATAGTCTCCTAACTTGCCCGTTTTTCATGTTCAGATTTACAACAGTTCTGGAAATCAGTTTTCTATGCGATGGTAAGAAGACGAAATATATTTTTTCCATATGCCAATCAAGTGGACGTAGCATCATTTATTGAACAGATGTCTCCCCACCGCTCTGGACCACCGCCATGATAAACTATTTGTTTGAAAAGTGGGCATCTGTTTCTGGGCTCTCCACTCTTCCTCTGGTCTCCTTGTCTGCCGTTGCATTCCAACACCCACTTAATCACGGGAGCTTTCCAATAAATCTTGATTTCTGGCGCGTTAATTCCTGCCTCTGCCTTCTCTTCTAAGACTGTCTTAGCTATTCTTGGTCCGTTCCATTTCCATACAGGTTTTAGAATCGGCTTAGAATGATTTTTTGAATCGCTGTTCCCAAATACATATTGGCCGAGATTTTAAGATTACGTGAAACCGGGAGATCCACTTGCAAAGTATGTAACTATTATGTATGTCAATCCGTTATTTTTGCTTAATTTCTACATAGGCTATTCTGTCGTTTTCTGTGTAGAGATCTTTTAGGAGTTTAGAGTTATCAAGTCATGGTTAATGGCGTCTTTTTAAATTCTGTTTTTATTTTGTACACGGGCCTTAGATCCACTGGCCTTATTAAATTCACTTATTAATTTTTCTGGTTTGTCCATAGAAACCTTAGAATTCATTACATACAACATCGTATCATCTGAGCATATCTCACTCGGTCTTGCAACTGTGATTTCTTTTTCTTGCTTTGTTGCAGTGGCTAGAACTTTCTGTGGTTTACAACAGAAGAGATAGCAGCTTCTCTTGTTCCCAACACCAGGTAAAATACCCCAGTGCTTGGTCGTTGTGATGCTCATTGGGTTTTTTTTTTAATGGCTTTTATTAGATGAAGCAAGTTCCCTTGTATACTATATCTGCTGAAATCATTACTTTTTAAACCATGACTAAATGTTGGATTTTATCAAATGCCTTTTATCTGTCTATTGGGATGATTGTCCAGTTTCTCTTGTTTGGTTATTATGGGCCCTATAATGACCGATGTGCAAATGTTGCCTCTGAATTTCTGTATACCCAGCATCCCTGCTGTGTACGGAACTGGACTGCAATGTCCCGCCTATTGTCACATGTCAAGGACTTGAGTCCCTAACACTCACTTTGGGGAATTTTGCCTCCATGTGCATTAGAGACATCGGTCTCTGTGTGAGTTTCCTGTTGCTGCTGTAAGAAATTTCCACAAACATGATGATTAAAAAACACAAATTTATTAACTTATAGTACTGGAGGGCAGAAGTCTTTTTTTTTTCTTAGTTAAATTTTTTTTTTTTTAATTTTTGAGAGAGAGAGAGAGACAGACAGAGCATGAGCAAGGGAAGGGCAGAGAGAGGTGGGGACAGAGGATCTGAAGCAGACTCTGTGCTGACAGCAAGGAGCCCGACGCATGACTCAAACTCACGAACCACTAGATCATGACCTGAGCTGAAGTCAGACGCTTAACCGACTGTACCAACAAGGCGCCCCAACGTTTATTTATTTTTGAGAGAGAGAGAGACAGACACACAGACCACGAGCAAGGGAGGGGCAGAGAGAGAGGGAGACACAGAATCCGAAGCCGGCTCCAGACTCCGAGCCGTCAGCACAGAGCCCGATGCGGGGCTCGAACCCATGAACCGTGAGATCGTGACCTGAGCTGAAGTCGGACACTTAACGGACTGAGCCATCCAGGAGCCCCTGGAGGGCAGAAGTCTAAACTCAAGCTGTCAGCAGCTGACATCTTTCTGGATGCTTCAGAGCAGAATCCGTCTCCTTGGCTTTTCAGCTTCTAGAGGCCACCTGCCTTCTTTGATTTGTAGTCCCTTCCCTTCATCACTCCAACTTCTTGTGTGGGTCATCACAGCTCCTATTACTGACCGATCTTCCTGTCTTCCTCTTGTGAGGGCCCTCGTGACTACCTTAAGCCTGCTCAGACAATCTGGGAAAACCTCCATAGCTCAGAGGCTTAACTTAATCACATCTGCACAGTCCCTTTTACCATATGAGGTACCATACGCACAGATCCAGGGATTAAGAAGATGTAGATATTTTTGGTGGTGGAGTGGGGTGTAACTCAGTGACGACAGTCCCCGTACAACCTTTATCTGTAAAGTGCATGTGAGGGTTCATTACCCAAATGGTTCTGACCTCATCAAGACAATTGAAAAATGTTTCATCTCTTTCCGGAAGAGCACTAGGTATATAAGAATCTCGTATAATTTGTTATTCTGTAAATGTTTAGTAGAATCTGAAGGCATATAGGCTTGGAGGAATTTCTTTGGTATGGATTAATTTTAATTATACATTTGTTTATCAAACACTTAACAAATCCAGAACTTTTCAGATTTTTCTATTTCCGCTTGAGTCAGATTTAGTCAATTGTGTTTTTGATGCAATAGTTTGTTTCATTTTCTTTAATTTCTGATTTTCTTTTTATTTTGTACTTTGTAAAACTATCATTTTAAATTTAATTTATTCTTCTTTAACCTAACTACTTGAAAATGATATTTAGATTGGTTTTGACCCTTTAACATTTTTGAATATCCAAATTAAGTCCCTAAATCTCCCCTCAAGCACAGCTATAGTATCTTTTCACTGCAGTTATATAATCATACATGACAACGTATTTCCTAATTTTCTTTTGTGAATTTTTTTGATCCACGATTTATTAAAAAATGTGTTGCTTATTTTTTTTGATATTTGGAAATTATTTCCTTCTTATCATTCTTGTGTTTTTCTAAGTCAGATCTGTCGTGGTCAGAGAATGTGGTGGGCCTGATTTCAATCATAAAATCATTTCTTGAGACTTGCTTTGTGGTTCAACATATGGGGAATCTTAGTAAATCCTCCATATGCACATAAAAATGCAAAACCTACTTTCGTTGGATGCATATATTCTGTCTATATCAGTCCCATTAAATCTATTGATTATATTAAGTCTTGGGTTCAGCAACTGACCATTTTGTCTGTTTTTGCTTTTAGTTGCAAAGTGAGATTTGTAAGGATCTCCCATAACGACGGTTTCTTTGTCAATTTATGGTCTTTGCTGTAGTGGTCATGCTCATGGGTACTTGGAGGCTTTGTTCATAGGTGACAATATTTTTAGAATTTTTATCTCCCCAGAAGAGTGACCCTTTAGTGGCTATAAAATGTTTCTTTTTCTTTTTTTTAACTAGCAATCCTGTGTGCCTCAAAGTTTACTGTATCTGATACTTGACGGCTACATCACCTTGTCATTATTGTGATTAGCATATTATTGTGGTTATTAGCTATTATTTGCATGGTATGTCTTTATCCACCTTTTAATATCAACTTTTCCGTATCTTTAATTTTTTGTAAGAATATATAGTATATGTTTTACTTTAGTATGAGAATTTTTATTAATTAGTGTACTTAGTCTATTCATATGTGACATAAACACTGATTTTTTATTGGAATTTTCTGCCTTAATATTTCTACATATCACATCTGATCTGTGTTTCTATCCCTTTTTTTTAAATTTCTTTTGGTTTATTCCAAAATTTTTATTGTTCTTTTTCCCCTTCTCTTATCTCATTGTGTATGTTTCGGGTTACTATGTGATTATCAGTTGCCCCGTGGCTTGTTACCCACATTCTTCTGGGCCAATTTCTAGAGCATTTTATCATTTCTTGAACTTAAAACCTGTACAATACGTTACTCTCTTTCCTTACTTCTATAGCATTGTTGCCTTATAGTTTAATTTAATTTAATTTAATTTAATTTAATTTAATTTAATTTAATTTTATATATTTTATTTTATATTATTGTAAGAAATAAAAAGTTTTACAATATCACAGTATATAATTATGGCTGCAATTATAGATACAATTTATATATATTCCACTTCTGCATTTCTATGCCTACCCTGGGAGTCATTTTTTTTTCTACCTAAACAACTTCTGTGGTAATCTCTAGGTAAGGTTCTACTAGTGTATAATTCAGTAATAGTCTAATTATGTCTTTGTTTTACTTTTACCTTGGGAAAATATTCTTTCAGCATACAGAATTCTGGGCTGACGGCTCTTTCCTTCCAGCCCTGTGTGGATGATGTGCCCTTGGCTTTGGGATTCCGATATTTCAGTTAAGCCCTCTTTCTTATTATTGGTCTTTGAAAGCGATTCATTTTATTTTCTCTGCTGATTTTTTAGATTTTTCTCACTGTTTTTGGTTTAATAAGTTTGACTCAAATACATCTCTTTACGTGTGTGTGTGCATTCACACACATTTGATTTGGGGGGGTTGGTTTGGGGAAAAGTTAGACAAATATGACGTGAGTTCCATTTTTTTTCTCTTCTTCCTTTGATTCCTCAACTACGTACATCTTGGACATTTTCATCATGTCTTCAGATGTCTCCCAGGCCCTCTTGTAATACTTCCCATCCTTGTCTCCTTGATGCTCTAGACAAGATATTTTCTACTGAACTATCTTCTCATTTATTCATCCTCTTTTTTTACATGTAATATTTGTTACTTTGGTTATTTAGATCTATGTATGACCACACATAACACATCTGGTAACTTAGAGACACTGTTTTAAACATTTTCAATTTCCCATTTCATGACACAATCTTACTAAAATTCTTCATGCTTCCTTCGACATCACTGTCTCTGTCCCAACTCAGGGGACACGAGCGTTGTAAGATGGTTCTCTGAAGCATATTGCCTGGACTTCCAGCGGAACTGCTTTCAGATTCTTTGAACTCATATGGTACACTATTAATGAAAATTCCCTCTGAACCTCATATATCCACTCACACAATATTGGTGCAGTTGATGGCTTTTTCATCATCTAGATGCATTTTTATGATCTCTAAAAATAATGTCATGGCTACTGCTTTGTGTCATCACCCCCCCCTTTATAACTGTGGTATAATTTACACACCATAAATTTGTCATTTTAAGTTAATTGATTAAATTTTTTTTAACCTATTCACCTATTTTTAGGAGACAGAGACAGAGTGGGGGAAGGGCAGAGAGAGAGGGAGACACAGAATCCGAAGCAGGCTCCAGGCTCCGAGCTGTCAGCACAGATTCCCAACGCGGGGCTCAAACCCATGAAGCACAGGATCATGACCTGAGCCGAAGTCAGACGCTCAACTGACTGAGCCACCCAGGCGCCCCAAGTCAATTCAGTTTTTAATAGATTTAGGTTCTCTTGTAAAATTCCCCATCATTCATCCATGTTCTTACATCTTAGTGAATGTAGAGTTTATATAAAATGGCTTCTCCACATGGATATTTGTGGATCTGTTTCTAACGTTTGTTTTGTCTCTTTTCTTTGTTTTCTTGGCTTTGTTTTCCAGGCTTCTGTGCCTGACACACTTTTGGTTGCCTGTTGGCCATGATATGTAAAAATCATACAGATGATTTGATGGTACTCCTTTCCCTCAAAAATGCATTTACTGTTTCTTCTGGCAGGCTTTTATGCTGGGGCTAGTTCCAAGCTACGAACTCATTTATTCGAAGCTGGGTTTCAGTGTTTGCAAATTCTGGCCTGGTTTTGGCTTCTTCTGACTCTCTGTAGCCCCTCCAGAAATTCTAAATGAAAGTTTGGATCACATTCTAGGACTTTTATCTTTAAAGGGCCTGAAGAGTAGATTTTGTCTCCTGGGCACTTAAGAGTTCCAAACGCTGTGTTTGACTTCTTAGCTGCTCAGCTGCCGCTTAAGAGTCCAGCACGTGGGCAAATCCAAGAGCGCCAAGGCCAGCGTAGATCAGCCCTCCCCTCCCCATCCCACCCACACTTCCTGTGCCAGCCCCTGAGTGAAAAACACATAACTTCTGGGCTTGTGTGTTATGCACACAATGCGGGACGAACTGCCCAATACAAAACATTTCTCTGTAAGGAGCTCCGATTGTCTCTGCACCTCACCTCTAGATGGACAAAACCTTTCAGACAAGATCCTCTCTCTGAGGCCATTTTCTTGCTTAGCTGGAAGCATGGATTCACCTGCTGCTGGTTATTTTATGGCTGGTGCCCTCTGAAGTTGTTTCTAGATTCAGCTCTGGAAAAGCCCGCCTGGATTCCTTAATCCACTATCTGCCCCCCCCCCCCACCCCATGGCCTTAGCACGCACATCTTTTAGGATGGTTTGGCCTCATAATCGACTGGTAACCTGCATCGCCCTTCCTGCCCCTATATTGAAGATGCGCGCTAGGGACCGCTATCTTTGGACCTTCAGCACGGTGCCTGTCACTTGTTATTTGCCTAATACGTGGTGGTAGACAACTGTCCAAGGAAGGACGGAAGTGCCTGAAAGCTGTGCCGTGTTTCAGGGCGTATGGAATGCTTTCACAAACGTGATATTATTTGGAGTGTGGCATTGAGTGACTAAAGCCACTTACTTTGTCTCATAAGGCAGATGCAATCTTCGGTACAAGTATTGTGACCTCCTCAAAAATGAGGAAATTAGACCTCAGGGAGGTTAAGTAACAAGCCTGAGATTATGATAAGGCTTTTAAGTAGGAGGACTGGGATTAGACTCTATGGTCTTTGCATTTTGCCAGATGGCATCGTGATACAGTCTGGCTCTGATGTATGCACGGATGGTAATTTAAACAAGGCCTTTGGCATCAAATTTGGCTTCCCATCAGTGTTGGCAATTCCCAAGACTTTCACATCCCCTGCCTGGAACCCCGGGCACCTTTGAAATTCAGAACTTGTCCACTGGATACCTGGGTTTACAGATGCTAATCCTGTACTCACTTTACCCAGGAACTTTCACAAAGTAAAGCAAAGTTACAAGCTGTTTTTCTATGCTTTCATGTAAGAGGGATGCTTGTGTTTGTGAAGAATTATGCCAGGAGGCTGCTGGCAGCTTTTGTCAGATGACATAGAAACATCTGTTCCAATAAAGTCCTCCTCACAGACTCATTTGCAGGGAACAAGTCCTTCCTCTGGCAATGTGAGAGCAGACCCGGTCAGGTGGTCTTAGATGGGATTTGGTTATTTTCTGAGTGTTCCCCCTTAAGCGCCAGGGGTCTAGAATTACAGGTGACCCATGATCTGGAGGTAGTTTGGCATGGCTGGGAGTGCTTCGCCAAGCTCAGGGTAGACTGTCCTGAGGTGTGCTGCCTCGACAGAGGGCAGGTGAGCATCAGGGGGGTCATGGGGCAGTGTCTGAGGAGGTCCACTTACCCTGCCACATCTGCCAGGTCCTAAGATAAAGATAGTTTTGGGGTTATGGTACAAAGGGGCCAGAACCCAGAAAGGAAGAAGCTTCCAGTGACCGAATTAGTCTAACTCAGTGGAAAACATACTTCTTTGGAACAAGTAGAAGGGAGCGTACTGGTCAGCCCGCCATGTGGTTTGGCCGCCGAGGGCCCCTGAGCTGCTGTTGGAGGCTACGGCCCCGTCCACACTGCCGTGCACCTGACGGACGCTACTCTTGGAACGCGTGATCTTTGTGACCCCGTCTCACTGGACACCACAAAGCTTTCTCTCTCTTGTGTTTTTGTCGTGCACCGAGCCATGCTCACATTGTGTGTGGCAGGAAGAGCGATGGCTAAAAAGCAAATATAAGCCATGAATGGTAACATCTCAAGGGTTCGGTCAAGTTGTTTGGTGACCCCGCAAAGCAGGGCACAGCCATCTTCAGGGTCCGGGTCCTGATCTGCACTGCACCACTGCGCAGCGAGGTGGCGTGGGCGGGTTCTGAGTGGATCTGTGCTTTGGTTTCCTCAGTTGCAAAATGTGCATAAAGGCAGAAACTGCCTCAAAGTTTATGCTAAGGTTGAAATGAGAAAGCGGGCGGGCTGAAGAGGCAGGAGGAGCTCCACTCGTCCTCCCTGCGACTCCCGCATGCGTGCAGCCTCCCAGACTCCAGCATATCCCTCCCGCGTCGTGGAACACACATGACACTGTCCGTCCCCCCCTCCCCGGACTCTCCAGCCGGGATCATGCTCTGAATTGATGAACAAAGTCTTCAAAGGGTTTTTGTCTTTATCCCTCACCATCTGTCGAACAGAGTCAGCGACACGAAGTAAGAAAACAGATTCCTCTTTGGGAGCCTGGGGGGCTCTGTCAGTTGAGCGTCCGACTTCGGCTCAGGTCATGATCTCACAGTTTGTGGGTTCAAGTCTTGCATCGGGCTCTGTGCTGGCAGCTCGGAGCCTGGAGCCTGCTTCAGATTCTGTGCCTCCCTCTCTCTCTGCCCCTCCCCCGTTCATGCTCTGTCTCTCTCTGTCCCAAAAATACATAAAAAACGTTGAAAAAAAAAAAAAGAAAAGAAAACAGATTCCTCTTTGGGAGCCTGGGGGGCTCTGTCGGTTGAGCGTCCGACTTCGGCTCAGGTCATGATCTCACAGTTCGTGGGTTCAAGTCCCGCATCAGGCTCTGTGCTGGCAGCTCGGAGCCTGGAGCCTGCTTTGGATCCTCTGTCTCCCCCTCTCTCTGCACCTTCTCTTCTAGTGCGTGCTCCCTCTCTCTCAAAAATAAATAAACATAAAAAAAGAAAAGAAAACATATGGCTCTTATCTGGAATGTCCTACAAACAAGCCTTAATTTTAAAAAAAATTAGTTTTAAAGCAGCCAAATGGAAATACATAAACTCTGTATAGAAAGCACTTAATAGCAACTATTGGGCATATAAAGGAGTGTCCTGATTTATCTTCCTTCTGCCCAAACCGGAGGGAAGCCGGGGCCCATGGCGCTGGCTGCAGGGACAGGGACAGAGAGGCGGACTTCACGGTTTAGACACGTACAGACACTGACCTACATTTCACTGCTCGTTGGGATGATTAAGATCACAAGTGAAATAGCGGTTAATTGACTCAATAAATTCTATACGTGAAAAGAAACTCTCTCTCAACGAGTGCAAGTTTGTAATTCAGCTTATGTTGTAATAATGGCTCAGAAAATTAGCAAAGGAAAAGATCGTTTCAAAGCTGGGCGGCATGGAGCTGCTGAACTGGGCCTTGTCCCCAGACAGGCGTGGCAGCCTGGCCCCGACGAGGCTCTCGGCTCCCTCAGAGGGTGGCCCGGGGGGGCCCCAGCGCATGGCCCAGCAGCACTGTTCTTCTGACGCCTTTCCTGCCAGAATCCCACCCACCCACCTCTCCAGGCTCGCTCACTATTTCTTTGCACGTATGCTCATTCATTTTTGTGACTTTTAATGTCTGTTTATTTATTCAACAGTGTTCAGTACAGCTTCTCACGTCCAGGGCACTCTGCTGGGCAGGAAGTTGTCAACAGTAGACAAGACAGCATGGTCCTGGGCTCTCAGGCACTGGGCGCTCAAGTGGAGAGTGAGACCCCGGCAGACCCCGCGGAGCACAAAGCTCCCCTTGCCCCCGGCCCGCGGAACCCCTACTCAGAGCCCTGGGGCTCACCCCGGTAACAGCAGCCTTTCAGAACAGATCCTCATTCCCGTCTGATAACTACAGAGCAGTGGCTCGAACCAGGGGACCGGCGGTTGAAACGTGACCCTCTGAGTGGTCCCGAGTGCCGTGATCTCCCCACCACGCCACCCTTTCTCCGGTCCGTGCTGACGTGGGATCGGGGGACCCTCTGTGCTGCCTGCTCAGTACTGAGTGACCTGACTCCCCAGTTCCTGGCCGCAGGTGGGGTGTGGACATCGCCACCTGGGGCTCCGGTCATGTGACCTCTCCAGCGTCCCCAGTGCTTCTGGGACACATAGCCCTCATGCCACGGGCAGCCACGGGCGGCTACAGACCACAGGCACCCGTTATTTATTTCCGAGTCAAGCTTGTAGCACACTGCATACACTAGGTGCTCAACAGTTGTCTGTGGAATGAGTCGGCGATCAAATAACTATAGTGGCTGTTTCCGAAACCAATGTGACCAAAGACCTCCCGCTCTGGGTCCTCCTCCCGCCCTCAGAGGTGCCCCTGACATGAGCACATAACTCCCAGCCTAGAAAACAAATCATCCCAGACTGCACACCGAGCTGCGTTTTATCCTTGCTGAGAACCCCTCGCGGTATGAGGGGGCCACCTCGCCGGAGCGTGGCCTGACCTCAGGCCCAGCGGGCAGCATCCTCGGGAACCCAGGGCACGTGCCCCTGGCCACCTCCAGCCCTGCTCCCATGGGTGACCGGCCCCCTTCAGTCGGCACGGGAACAGCTCGCTGGGCCCGAAATACCCAGATGATGTCCCCGAGGAGACCTCCAAGACGCCCGTCCGCATCCGCGTCTCTCCTGGATGTCAAAATGTTGACTCGGTCCCCACGAAAATGCAGTTTTGGGGAAAAAACTCACATCTTTTCAAATTTTCTGCAATCCCTGTCATTTGAGGCATATGTTTGTGCATAATGATGTTCCGAAGTGAAGTGACATTTCAGAGTAATGAGGCTTCAGTGACAACGTGTGAGAGATGTGACAAGTTTTCTCTAATACGAAAAAAAGACCAAAGACAAACGGAAAACGAGGGCCGACTCAGCCTGCCAGCCTGGAGGAGGTGTGGGGAGCACGTGTCCCCCGGCCGTCGGGGGGAGCAGGTGGTGTGGCAAAGCACAGGGGTGTCGCTGTCAGCAGGGGTCCCCCCAGGACCCCCGATCGCTGGCCCAGCGCTGCTGGCCCTGCTTACCTCCAGCCCTTCTCAAGCCTCCATAGACCTGGCCGGGCCGTGTGGACGCCTCCTGCCCCAGGGACCCTCAGGACCTGCCAGGGCAGCCGAGGACGCAGGCAAGGGGCAGTCTTGGCTGGACTTACCCCTGAGGGCATCAGGGAGGAGGGTGCCCTCTTCGCAGGAGCCCAGGGCCCTGACTGCCACCCGCCCCCAGCCGCTGGTGTCCCACCCGCTGGTGTCCCCTTACTCCTCGGCCACACGAGGGAGCCCTGCAGCCCTGCCCACACATCCCTAAGACTTCACATTTGTCCTTCAAAGGCAGTTTACTGATGGGGGGAAAAAGGCCCCTGAACTGTGTGCCTTCATTCCACACGCATTTGCTGAGCGCCTGCTGTGTGCCAGCCACGCGGGGCCCACCCTCTGGACTTAAATCAACAGCTCGAAATCTGTGAAACAAGTTCTGTGTGCAGGAGGGGCCTCTTGACCCACTCCTTGAGGCGGGAGAGAAGGAAAAGCCCCCCCCCCACCCCGGGAGAGCGGGCGAGGGGCCCTGCTTGGCGGCCACATTGGCGGATCCCCAAACGTGCCTGTGTTCTGCTCCTCGGGACGCCTCCTCCCTCCCCAGGGGCAGCTCTGCTCCTGCCTCAGTGAAAGCAGAGGGGAAGAAGGCGGGCCTCCCACCCTCCACCGTGGGCTCCCACCCTGAGCCTCTCCATCTGCACAGCCGGTGTCCAGCCGGTGTCCGTGTCGGCATTCACTGGGCACTTTCGGTAATCGGCATTTCTGCACGCGTCCTTCCGGGGCCCGTTGCACCTACCTGTCCAGTGACCCGGAGCCCCACAGGCCATCCCTCTGGCACTCCCTAGGCTCTGTTAAAAGGGCTTCCTGCAAATGGGGAGCCAGAGACCCCCTGTGTCCTCACCTCCATTCATTGCCCTCGCGGGTTTGTCCCAAGCGGTGGGGTCACGAGGCTGGAGCAGAGAATTTGCCATTAAGGGGATGTGGGGCGGGGGTTCTGTGCGTCTAATGGACACGCCTTCATCCTCGAAGAAGTGAGGGATGGAGGATCCTCCTGACAGTCCATCCCTGAAACAAGGCAGACCTGGGGGCCGAGCCCCAAAAGCTAAGGCGACAGGGTGAGCACAGGCTCTCCCCTTCCTCCCCGCTCCCGGGGCCCAGGTGACCTACCCCACTCGAGTTCCTCTGTACCCAGGACTCACTCCTGTTTATCCCATGGCTGAAGGGGGTGGAATTTCAGCCCCCTCCCCAAAAACGTTTGTCCATCCAGAACCTCAGAATATGACTTTGTTTGGAACAAGGTCTTTGCCGATGTAACTAAGGTCATCCTGGGTCAGGGCGGGCCCTAAATCCAACGACAACATCCTTCCAGGAGAGAGAGACGCAGGAAAAGGGGGCCGCGTGTCGGTGAGGCAGACACCGGGTGACGTGTCCACAAGCCAAGGGACACCCCGGATTGCGGCCACCACCCGCGGCCGATCACAGCCCCGGAGGAACCAAGCCTGCCCGCATCTCGCTGTCTGACCTCTGGCCCCCAGGGCTGGGAGACAACAGAGGCCGGTGGTTTCAAGCCTCCTCTTTTCCGGCCTTCATTTCAGCCACTCCGGGAACTCACACAACCGTCTTCGGAGACTTCCCCCTCTGGTCTCTGCGTCTGCTTCCCAGGAGACGGCGAATCTCTTAAGGAACGTTCTTCCCCTAATTACCCAGCTCTGTATCCCCAGGCCCTGGCCCTGAGGTTGGCACACAGTAGGTGCTCATTAAGAGCTTGTTAGAGTGCGCTGAGCTCTGGACACTTGATCACAGGGAGCCTCCCGGGACGTCACTCAGCAGGACCAGCAGAGACCCTTCCGTACTTTCTTGCTCAGGAGGAAGAAGCTTGGGAAGAGTCGGCTGCTGGTGGACAAAGGAAGGGAGCTTTGCGCAGCCATTTCAAACGCGGGCGCGAGATCAGGGGCAGGCGGGCCGATGAGGAGAGTCATGTCGGTTAATGAGACCCGAGTCTCTCCAGCAAGTTCTTCTCATCTTCTAAGGAGCGAGATTCTCCACTGAGACAGGACGATGGGCTGCGAGGTAGCAGGTGTCGGGCGGGGGGTGGGGGGTGACCACCTAGCCAGGGTGAAGCTGATGATTAGGGGGGCCGCTGGTGGCCCCTCCCAGGGTCAGGCTGGCCTGGGAACGAAGCCATTTCGCCCGTGTCACTTCTAAACTCCTGACGTCTCGGCGTCTTTCAACACCCGCCAGGGCTGCTCTGCTGCCTGGACACCAGACCGCCTGTGCCCTCCGCTGGGATGAGGGCTGGAGGCCGCCCTGCACCTTCCAGACCGGGGCCCAGGGCAGTGAGACAGTCCGTGCTGGTTCCTGGGGACAAGCAAGGAGCCTCTGTGAGCCCCAGCACCTGTGGCAAGGCAGTCCTGAGGGCTCTCCGGACCTCCTGCCTCCACCAACACTCGCTGAGCCCCTAGTGCATGCAGGCATCCCTCCCGCTGAGCCCCAGTGTCCCCTGACCCCTGCCTGCAGGCTGGGACCCGGAGGAGCTGTATGAGACTAACAAGCAGGACACTGGGGCTGACCATGCACCTGCCGCAGGAGACCCAGCACCCTGCCCTGCGGTCTCAGGACACGCTGGAGACCCCCCGTGGGTGCTCAGGGGTGTCCTGTGTTCCAGCACCCCCACCCCCGCCTCCACTGTCCTGCCGGGGCTCTTGCAGGTGCCCCGGGGGGCAGTCCAGCCTCAGCCTTGCCAAGGCCACATTGTTCTGGTGCCCCCGCAGCGGCCTCGGGCTGACTTCCCAGTGAGCGCCAGCACTGCGGACTTGGGGGAAACGCCCAAGGGCTGGGTCTCCGTCCCCAAGGGACACTGAGACCCCGAGAGCCAGCAGTCCCCACTGGCTTCGCAGGAGGGAGGGTGTGTGATCACTACAGCCCTTATCTCTCTAGGCTCCAGCGGCCCACCTGGGCACTGATGGTTTCCGGGGCAAGTCTAGTGGAGGTCCCTCTACGTGTGGAGAAGGACGGACCCTGCCTGATGCGGGGTGATGGTAAAAACAGGTTAATAGAATAATTACGGGAGATATGACCAAAGAAGGGAATGCAAGGGAGCACTCCATGGGGAGGACCAGAGGTGTGTGCGGAGGGGAGGACCGTGGAGAGTGGGGAGGATGGCGGGGGAGGGGTGTGCTGTGCTGGGAGGACTGCTGGGGGGGATTTCTATGTGAGGAGGAGGACCCTGGGGGGTGTGGAGGGGAGGACGGCGGGAGGCAAGCGGAGGGGTCCTTTGCATCTTTCATCGCACCCTTGCCAGTGATTGTTGGGGTGTCTTTACGCCCCTGTTTATTTAACACCTGTCTCCTATGTAAGCCTAGCAGGAAGCACGTTAATATTAGTTAATATTTATTTAGTACTCGGTGCCAGACTCCAGGCTAAGAGGTTGAGACGTGGATTCGCTCGTTTCATTCCCGGGCAAATCTCGAGGAGTTTCTGTTTTTTTCTCTGTAACGAAGATGTGACGAGCGGGGACCGGCCACTAGCTGGCAGAGGGAAGAACCGCACGTGTGGAGGGTCCCCTGTCCCCGACGCAAGACTCTGGTGTGCCTGTCACCACGTGTCCCGAGTGCTGCACAAATGGCTGGGTGGGCAGGTGGCCCCCTGCTTCCTCTGCGATACTGACCGTGGCTGTGACAGGAATCCACCCGTGAAGTTCAAGCCCCCGTCTCCGGGGCCCGACTCCCCCAACAGCCCTGCCTTCAGCACCCGTGTTGGGAGTGCCCACGACAGTCAGGGAAGAGGACCCAGCATGTCTCTCTGTTTCTCTGGGGACGGGGAGAGACCTCTGCAGTCCGGGACATTATGATCGTCCCCATCGGACCCCGCCTCCCCTGGGGGGGCTTCTCGGGGAACCTGGCTGTTTTAGTAGAACTTGCAAAGGACGCACTGCGTCGACCATCACCCTTCACGGAGGGCACTTTCAGGGGACAGGGGACAGGGTGACTGGGGCTGGGGCCCGGCTTTGCCACTTATTCTGCTCGGACAAGTCAACCTCTTGTTCGTGCACGAGCTGGCCGCTCCAAAGCTCACCCGCGGCGGTGCCTCCCGGAGCCCCACGGAAGCCTGGCTCATCCAAGAAGGAGCGACATGCTCGGGGATGATCGCGTGTGCCCGGCGTATTTCAAGAGATGTTTTCGTCCAAAAATGCTCAAAAGAGAAATTTCAAGGAGTCGAGTCTGCAGAAAACTAGCTCTCCGGACGTAATCTCCCCTTCGGAGATTACGGGGTTGCACTGAGCACAGAGCAGGGCGCTGCCCGCGTGGCTGGCCTGTTCAAAGCATATGTGACTGTGCCCTGCCCCTGATGGCATGCCCCTGGGGATCTGCTGGCTCCCGGTCTGTTTCCATACCCGACACCCGTGCCTCCGGCTTTCCCCCCTCGCGCCCCTGGGTCCACAGCACACCTTCCCTCCCATGAGCCCCCTCACCCAGCCTGTCTCAGATTCACAAACCTTGTGACCGAACTGTGTGCAAACCTGGAGTAATCGAGCTCAGAGACTGAGAGCCAACCCTTGTTTCTGGAGCCGCGGGAATTCGGGAGCCCCACACAGCGGCTCGGAAGCAACTCGTTCGTCCTTCTCCCAAGGTGTGCTGTTCCCTGAACGTATCTCTCGGAAAAGAGAAAAATCCTTTCCCAGCTCACAGGTGCTCACGCACGAGGCGGGGCTCTCGGAGCACGGGCTGGTGGAAGGAAGCTGTTCCCAGGATTTATGCAGCCCCTATCCCCCAAGGAGCGCCAAGGCTTACAAATTCCATCATTTTAGCCTTTTATATACTCATTACAGCGGTTTGGGAAACATTTCAAAATTAGACAAGCATTAGCTTAGCTTATAAAATTAAAAATAAACTGTTAACAGCCTTAATGATGCTGTATTAAATGCCAGAGCTAATAATACCTCACATTTCTTTAATACTTTATGGCTTTAAGCACACTTTTAAATAACTTCTCATCTTGGAAGATTTTCACAACAGGCCCCTCTGGGGAGAGCACTGCCCGCCCTGCCTCACCCTCTGGGCGGCTGGCAGCTTGGGGCTCGGCCGGGCCACTACAGAGGGCTCCTGTCCTCACTCCCAGCGAAGGGTCCTCCCGGGGACCGAAGCCTGAGGTCTGCTGGGGTCCTGGAGCGGCCATCGGGTCAATTCTGCCATTCCGTGTTCTCAGACCTGCATTAGCGACCGCCCCCCTGCTCTGATCCCACAGCCACAGCTCTGGCTCATCCTCACCAGAAATGCTACTTGGGGAGGGGACAGTGTAGCCCCCAGCCTGGGAGCCCACAGGGCGGGGCTCACACTGCCCTGTGAAGGTAGCGAGATGCCCACTTTCTGCTCCCTGGGCCGTGGCTGCAGCTGATGGAGAGCAGGTGTCGGGTCTGTCTACGTCTACGTCCACGTTCACTCCCTTCCGGTCTCTGCCTCTCTCCAACCAGGCTGGCCTGTGGGGCTCAGAAGGCCGCCCGGCCCCGAGCCCGCAGGTTTTCCGCAGACACACTCTGTGATCCACAGGTCCCAGTGCCAAATGAACATGCGTGTCCTTTGTTGAAAAAGGATTAAGAGTTGTGACCCAGCGGCCGAGGGGGATCCTTCTGTCCCTGCGAGGCCGGCCGTGGTTCGAAGACTCAAAGTGTCCAGAGGACAAGGATGTGGGGGGAACTGGAAAGGAGACAGGCAGGATAAAGGAAAAACCCCGGGCAGAGGGTGGAACCCCCCCCCACAAGCCATTGCCGCCCCTCCCCTTCCCGGAGAAGCCCTGTGTCCCCGCAGGTGCACGTGCAGGGTGTCTCCAGCAGCCTCACGGGTTGGCACCCCAGCCTGTGCCCCTCACGCCCCGCCAGGCCTTGCCCTGAGTGCCGCGTGTGAGAGAACCTGGTGCACACTGTCCTTGACCGCTGCTCCCCCAGTGACAAGGCCCAGCGGTCACCACGGACAGGAGCCTTCAGGTCAAGCTTGTGCTTGGCTCTCCTGCTGGTGAGCATGATTTCATTTGATCCCCAGGCTTATGGGCTGGAAAGCGGGGTTTCAGGAAGACTGAGTGGCTTGCCCGGACCACAGAGAACTGGGGCCTGGGGGGGGGGGGCCTGACCTTGAACCTAGCCTCTCCACCACCTGCCCTGTCCCTTGTGGGCTGAGGAGGGCCATCTCGCAAGTGTCCCGACCCCGGAGAGACACGTGGGGTCAAGCAGGCTCCGTTCACACTCAGCAGGCTCTGCTGTTCGTTTTGCGGCCCTAGAACGTTCCCACGGCTTTTCCAGGCTTTCGCCTTCTCTGTGCCTTACAGGGAAAGTGTTCAGGAGGGCAGCCAGCCAGGACGACAGCACCCAAACCTTAGCAGAGCTTCTCCCCTCCTTTCCCCTCTTGTCCCGCCTTGTCTGGGACAGGCCCGCCCCCCATGGGTCATTTCTACCCTCCTGCGCCCTCCTCCAGGGCCCCCAGGGCCAGATGCTCATGCAGCACACTTTCTCTGGGCACCCCCATCTTTTCTGCCAGTTATCCTTTGCCGGTGATGACTTGGAAAGGCGGAGAGAAGGCTGGGGGCTCCCTGTGACTGTGATGGCCCCTCACCGTCCCCCAAACCGGCCCTTGCCTCCGACCAAGACCGGATCCTGGGCTCCTCTGGGCCACCTGCTTGTCTGCGGGCATTTCGCTGGAGACCAGACCGAGGCCAGCTGGGAGGTGCGGTCTTCTCGAGCACTCCGTGACCCGGGAAGAATTGTCTTTCTCTCCTTTTCCACAAGCATGACATGGAAACAAAAGGCAGAGTCCTCTTCAGCAGTCCGGTGACACGTGGGCTCGTAAAGCATTCGCCGACCCCCCAGGTTCTTCAACCCCTGATTGAGTGTTTAAAAAGTGTGCTAAGCAGAAAGTGGTCCCCAGCCCGAACAGAGAGGGCTTGTTAGCACCGCCCACCGTGATCTCCACGACCACGGCGGCAGCGAGGGCAAGGTCTGGAGGGAAAAACCAAGAGCATTCCTTGAGCCGGCGAGCCCACGTGTGCCTACCTTCACCTTGAGTGCGGCTGGCATCTGGCCTCAGGGTCCCCGCAGCTCACCAGGGACTCACTTCTGCTGCCCCCCAGCTGCTGCAAAATCTGTTCCCTCACACTCTCCCCAGGAGCCGGCAGGGAGGTGCTGACCTCCCCTCGTCTGCAGGGGACACAAAGGGCCAGGGAGGCGTGAAGGAGCCCAGCTGGCGAGGGCACTCGGGGTCCATGGGGTCCACTGTCTCAGCCCCAAAGCTGTGCAGTAGTTGTGACACTGGGATTAATAACAAGAAACGTGTGCTGGTCTGCAGAGCAGTTCTGGCACCGGGAGCTCCCCGGGAATTTCCTGAGAGCTGAGAAGGGCAAAGGTGTCTTCTGTCATGTGAATCAGGTGGCTTGTGGGGGGAGTGGGGGAGCCCACACCTGAGGATGGGGGCTGGTCACCAGAAGAACCCACTTGGGGGTAAGAGGGCTGGAATTTTCCCTCTCTGCCCTCCCGCCCCCTTCCCAGGACCTGAGAGGAGAGGGGCTGGAGGGGAGGATCAGTCCCCAAGGGCCAGCGATGCCACTGGGCCCAAGGCAGGAAGCTGTGAAAACCCCGGAGGAGGAGCCGGGCTGGTGAGGGGGTGCAGGTGCAGGAGAGCAACCCCCTCACCCCCAACCCCACGCTGCCCTCTGCACCTCCTCCCGTGGCTCCTCCTCCTGTGAGTGATCCTCCCATGGCTCCCCCTCCCGTGGCTCCGCCTCCCATGACTCCTCCTCCTGTGACTGCTCCTCCCATGACTCCTCCTCCCGTGGCTCCTCCTCCCGCGGCTCCTCCTCCTGTGAGTGATCCTCCCATGGCTCCTCCTCCCATGGCTCCTCCTGTGACTGCTCCTCCCGCGGCTCCTCCTCCCATGGCTCCTCCTCCTGTGAGTGATCCTCCCATGGCTCCCCCTCCCGTGGCTCCGCCTCCCATGACTCCTCCTCCTGTGACTGCTCCTCCCATGACTCCTCCTCCCGTGGCTCCTCCTCCCGCAGCTCCTCCTCCTGTGAGTGATCCTCCCATGGCTCCTCCTCCCCTGGCTCCTCCTCCCATGACTCCTCCTCCCATGACTCCTCCTCCCGTGGCTCCTCCTCCCGCGGCTCCTCCTGTGGCGGCTGCTGTGTGCGGCCTTGCCTGCAAGCCCTGATGTGGCCAGAGGAATGTTCCTCTGAGCTCTGTGAGCCGCGCTGGAACCTGAGGAGGGGTCATGGGAACCCCTGACTTGTAACCGTGGCTCAGAAGCACAGGTGACGGCCTGGACTTGTGCCTGGGGTCTGTGGGAGGAGGTGTGGGCGGTCTTGTAGGACGGGGTCCTTAGCCCTTGGGGCCAGATGCTGTCTCCCGGCGGATGGTGTCACACCGAGTGCAGTCAGAGGACACCCACTGATGTCCAAGGACGGCTTGGAGGAGTGGACACCTCCCCCGCCCAACACACACACTGGAACTGGGTGCTGGGAACCGTTACGAGTTACACGCTGCCCTAAGGTCACCGGTTTCTGCATCAGATCCTCCAACGACACTTACCCCAAGTGGCTGTGCTCGCCTGTCCCCTTCCTTCCTCAGGTAGACGCTAGAACTCGGCACAGGGCGGAAGACCCAGCGCGCAGCCAGCCTGGCTTCGGCAGTTTGTACATCTGTGAAATGGACACAGCGATCAGGAGTTTTGTATCACTTCCCATGAATTTATTTCTTTGCTTTAATGACATACCTTCTTGCTCTAGACCTTATAACCCTCAGGTCAAAGTTCAAGCTCATTTCCAGCCTTACAATATTTAGACTGCACAAGTCACAAGATGTATCCTCGTGGTTCTGTGAGGAGTATTTTACCATTTACACTGCTGGAGCTGAAGATGACAATTTTATAAATATCCTAACATTGTAACTATTATAAATAATTTTAGTCATCTTAGTATATTCTGACGTAAAAGATTTTTCAGTATAAAAATAAAAGAGACTAATATAACTTGTTTGGGGGAATAAATGATCCAGAATAGGGTTTCAAAATATTTGTGTAGTTATCTGAGAAGTAAAGCTATGTTTACTCCATATCAGAACATAGAGTTGTTTTTGTTTGTTATAAATGCTTAGCAAATGCCATTTATTTTATAGCTTTTTTTCTATCCTCCATGATCAACAGGGTCTTTTCAGTGACCTTTTCGTGAATAACAACATTATTTGAAAATCAAGTTAAATGATAATTTTATCCAGTCTTATCAAAGCCTAAGCCAATCAACTTCAGCATTAGCCTCTAAAATTGTTTATTTTCAGTTTCCCTGTTTTTACAGCTTTATTGAGGTATAACAGACAAACAAGAATTGTATGTATTTAAGGCGTACAGCAGGTACTTTGATGCACGTATACAGTGCAAAAAGACGGCGAGAAATAGGGTGACGCGAATGCACATCACTTCTGCGCATGTGTGGTTAAGAACACTGATACGTGAATGATTTTCTTTTCAGAGGATACACTTTGAACTTTACTTTTTTCTCCTTTTTTGGTTTTTATTTCCTGGAATCATTCCTACCTCATTTTAAAAATAATTCTATTAATTTTAGAACAGTTTCAAATGGTAAAAAGCCTCGTGAAAACAGTGTAGAAAGTTCCCATAGGCACCATGCCTGGTTTCCCCTCTTACTAATCGTACATTGGTGTGGTGTGTATTAACACGTTATTCCTGTCTGAAGTCTGTATTTATTTAGTGTCCTCAGTGTTTACCTAAGGGGCCTTTTCTTTGGAGGGCCAGATCCAGGGTTGCACACTTCACCGGTTTTCATGTCTCCTCAGGTTCCTCGTGGCTTTGAATCCCTCAGACTTTCTCTGTTTTCTGGGAACTTGACAGTCTTGAAGCCGGCCACCATGTGGCAGAATGTCCCTCGAAGGGATGGGTCTGGTGCCTTTACCAAAGCAGATGGGGTTACGGGCTGGGGGAGAAAGACCAGGGAGGGGACATTCCATTTTCATCTCACCCTCTCCAAGCTGTCCTTCTGGTACCTTCTGTTTCATTCCATTGTTGTCTGGGAACAGCTTTTTGCATGACCCCTAGTCTTCTAAATTTGTTGACGCGTCTTTATGGCCCAGAACGTGGTTGGTCGCGGTGCGCCGTCAGTGTGAATGTGAGAAGAGTATGTGTTCTGCTGTTAGCGGATGAAGTGGTCTACAGATGCCAGTTAGATCGAGCTGAGCGATAGTGCTGTTCAGGTCACCAAGACCGTTAATGGTTTTCTGCCTTCTTGCTCCATCCATTACCTACAGAAGGGTGTCGACATCTCCAGGGCAAGAGAGGATTGGTCCACTTGTCCTTTCACTTTTTACCTTATGTATTTTGACACGCTGTTGTTACATACGCGCACTTTTAAGATTATGTCTTCTTGGAGAATTGACCCCTTTGTCATATGTAATACCCCTCTTCATTCTTGATCATTTTCCTTGAATACAAGTCTGCTTTTTCTGAAACCAGTAGAGCCACTCCAGACTTCTTTTAATTACATTTAGCCTGTCTGACTCTTTATTTGTAAGATGGGTCTCTTGTAGGTGACATAGGCTTGGGTCTTGTTTTTTAACCGCTCTGATGATCTCTGCATTTTAATTAGTGAATTTAGACCATTCACATTTAAAGTGATTTTAAAAATACAATTACATGAATATCTATTACTTTTGTAAAGTGTTTTCTGTTCATTGTACTTATTCGTTGTTTCTTCTTAAATTTTCTCTTCTTCCCACCCACCCCCCCTCACTTTCTTCTGGTTTTACTTGAGTATATTTTAAGATTCCATTTGATTTCTTTTCTTCCTGTCTTATACTCATTTAAAAAATTGGAGGCTGTCTTCTATTTTTAACATTGTTTAAAATTTTTTACATTTATTTATTTTTGAGAGACAGGGAGAGACAGAGCACAAGTGGGGGAAGGGGCAGAGAGAGGCGGAGACACAGAATCTGAAGCAGGCTCCAGGCTCTGAGCTGTCAGCACAGAGCCCGACACGGGGCTCAAACCCATGAACCGCGAGATCATGACCTGAGCTGAAGTCGGATGCTTAACCCACTGAGTCCCCCAGGTGCCCCACTATTTTAACATTTTTAACAAATCTAAGACGACCCTCAAATAACACTGCATCTCCACAGACATAGTGCAGGTGCTGTGCAACTGAATATTCTCAATTCCTTCCCATTCTTCTTGTCATAACTATAATCACCCGTGATTATTGTCATTATATTGAGCAATAATTAATTAATCTTTTTGCTCCATTAAGACTAAGACAAATAAGAGATTTTGCATTCTCTTCATTTTTTCCTTCTCCAAGGCATAAACTTATTCCTTCCTTTCTTTACAAGGTCTGAGTTCCCGTTCTATATTCTTTTATTTCTCCTTGAAGAACTTTTTACCATTTCTTAGGGGTCAGATCTTTTGGTGAATTCCCTCAGCTTTGGTTGTCTTAAAAAGTCCTTATTTCTTCTTCACTTTTAAAGTATAATTTCATGGAGTATAGAATTGTGGATTTTTCATTACATTGTCTTTCTGCTTGCATGGTTTCTGATGAGAGGTCTGCTGAATTCTTACCCTTGTTCCTATACAGGTAAGGTGTTATATTTTCCCCTGGCTTCTTTCAAGTTTTCTCTTCCTCGCGTTTGCTGATGCTTCAATATAATACGAATATGATATGCCTATATATTTTTTAATATTTATTTGTTTATTTTTGAGAGAGAGAGAGAGAGAGAGAGAGAGCGCATATGGGGGAGGGACAGAGAGATAGGGAGACAGAGAAACCCAAGCAGGTTCCACACTGATAGTGTGGAGCTCAAACTCACAAACTATGAAATTATGACCCGAGCCGAAATCAAGAGTGGGAAGCTTAATCAACTGAACCACCCAGGCACCCCTAGGTGGATTTTTTTTTTAATCATGCTTGCTGTTCCTTGAGTGTCCTGAATCTGTGTTTTGGTGTCTGTCATTAATACTGGAAAGTTCTTAGCCATTATTATGCATATACATGTTACATACATATACACATACCCATAAAATCTATCTGTAGCTAGCTAGCTATAATATATTTTTTTCTGTTCTTTTACATCTTTCTTTTCCTTTTGGTATCCAACCACACACATGTGTTACACCTTTTGAAATCGTTCTACAGTTATTGGATGTGCTGTGTTTTTCACTGCCTTTTCTCTTTGCATTTCAGTTGGAGACGATTTGTTGATCTGTCTTCAAGCTCTGATTCTTTTCTCGGCTGTGTCTGGTCAACTGATGAACCCATCAAAGGTGTTCCTCATTCCTGTTCGTAATGTTTTGGATTTCTGGGATTTCCTTTTGATTCTTTCTCAGAGTTTTCACCTCTGCTGACATGACATGTGTGTTCTGGAGTGTTGTCCACTTTTTCTGTCAGAGTCCATACCTATTATTAACAGGGATTTCAAATTCCCTGTCTTAGAATTCCAAACTCTGCGCCGTATCTGATTGTGATGCTGATGCTTGGTTTGTCTCTTCAGATAGCATTCTGTTTTTGTTTTGTTTTGTTTTTGTTTTACCAAAAGCCAAAGAATTGTGTGTAGTATTTTGTCAAAAGCTGCCTGTGCTGTATGGAGTAAAAAAGAAACTGAGATGAAAAGGCATTCCACAGGAGTGTTTATGTTGATCTGGGTAGGATCGGGCAGTGTGGAATGTTCACGGTATACACATGCCAGAGGCTTCTGGTCTCCTGTCCGGGCTCCTGCCCTGGGATTCCTCAGTCCTTCTTCTCAGAGAGAGTCTCCTTCTTGAACCTCCTTCAGCAGTAGCCCACTGCTGCGGATCGTGACCTGTGGTAGAGAAGCCTTGGGCACATCTCACAGGGTGTCTCTTCCCCCTGCCAGAGTCAGGCAAGAACCCTGTTTGGATCTTCACCCTGAGAACCTGGGGGGCTTCCTGGATGTGGTGCTCATGAACATGGGGGGCCTTAGGATGGGGGCCCCTAGGCGTTTCTCATTCCCACACCAGTACACATTCAACGTCCAGAAACTTGTCACACTGACCATTCAGTTTCTTCCCAGCTCATGGCTCCAGCAACTTCTGCCCCAGGCAAACAGATCGTCACTTTCTACCTGGATTCACCCATCTCTCCAGATGTGAGGGTGTTGGCTTGGCCTACAACCCCACTTCTCAGGTGGGCCCCCCAGACCTCACTGATTTTCAGTTTGCTGAGTATTTTCTTCTTGTAGGGGCAGGTGTGATAACTTCCAAGCTTTTGATGTGTCAGAGCAGAAATGGAAAATCCTGACCACAGGGTCAGGTTCAGGATCGGGGTCAGGGTTCAGGGTCAGGGTCAGGGTTCTCTTTTGAGAACCAATGAGCTCAATTCTCTGAAACCATTTTGGGCATTGTGTACCATGATGCAGAGTCAATTAATATGACGTTATGTATGGATTTTTTAATTAAAATGTAAAGGGGCACCTGGGTGGCTTAGTCAGTTAAACGTCTGACTTTGGCTCAGGTCATGATCTGATGGTTTTGTGAGTTCAAGACCCATGTCAGCCTCTGTGCACTGACTGTGTGGAGCCTACTTTGGATTCTCTCTCTCTCTCTCTCTCTCTCTCTCACTCTGCCCCTCCCTGGCTCACACTCTCTCCATCTCTCTCTCAAAAACAAAATAATAATTAAAAATATATATATTTTTTAATTAGAGATGTACCAGGGCTCGTGTTTTGACAGAATTCAAGATGTGCCCCGGCCCTGCGGTGAGCCGCATCCTCGGAGTGTGTCTGACCCACAGGATGCCCACGTGGGGTCAGCAGCTATGGTTGTGACATCCTGCAGCACAGAGGCACCCTCTGCCTGGCTGACGGTCGCGTGAAGTCATGAGGGGGCAGTGTACGTCCTGGGAGGGGCTCCTGCACCCACCGTGAGGGCCTGTGGCCTCACGCCCGTTATCCCGGAAGCCCAGTGGCCTGCGAGTGGTTCCCACAGACCACGGCTGCCGCCACTGCAGTGGCTTACCCTCGAGCTGGGCCCCAAACCAAGGGACCTGAGACATCCGCCATGGCGCTCCCTGTTACCAGTTGGTTTACTATCGGCTGAGGGTGACTATTTAATTCCTGCAGTTCAGAAGTTCCGTCCCTGCTCGAACTGGTTCCCTTCTTTCCAAAGCACTGGCCTCTGCTTCCATGCCACTGAGGTGGGCAAGCCTTCTGCTGGGGCTCCTGCCTCTGCCTCCCCAAGTCTGTCCCAAGACCTCCCATCTGATGACGTGACGTCTGACCCCTGCCTATCCCAGCCCAACCCCGGAAAACACCCAGGAATTGCCATGGCTCCCGCCTCTGACTTTTCCCAGCCCTCCTGCCTCTGTTGGCCTTTTTTCTCTGCCCACCACCCCAGACCCGGGTGACAGCTGGCTCAGGCCATCTTTCCTCAGACCCGTGGCCAGTGGGGTCCTACCTGTTCCCGCAGCTTTGCCCCAACCCTTGGCACTAGCCTTTCCAACCTTGGCCATCACCTGAAGGCAGCATACTACAGGAGAGAGGCCCAGTCGGCAAGGCCCTGCCTTCTCTCTCTGTGTGAACTGGGGACACTGCTGGGCTCTGAACTCCTGTTCTCTGAATTAACTTCACGGAGCTGTCGTGAGGGCCGGTCAAGGCAGGTGTGGAGTCCCGTTGTGTGGTCCGTGCATGGTTCAATAAATAAATGTAGCTCACGCAAGTTGCCCCCGCGTCCCTGGCTCGACACCTGTCTCGTCTCCTTCCCGCACTCTGTCCTCCCGGTGGGGCTGGTACCGTCCCAGTGGGCCACGTGCCAGTTAAGCGCTCTGCCTACTTGGTGTGAATCTAAGCCGAAGACAACACCCTCCCCATGCGAGTGCCCTGTTTCAGTGCGAAGACATTGCCCGCAGCCCGAGTCGGAACTGCCCTCCCCAGAGTCCCACCAGGAATGCACTGTTGGAGCTGATGGGGTGACGGGTCCTCCCCATCTCCGGCAGGAGCACCCCCTAGACCTCTGTTCCCCCGCAGCCTTCCCCACTTGGCTTCCAAACACGCAAGTGAATGTCCCGGCTGCCTCACGAGCGCATCGGTGGGGGTCGCAGGAGCGGGGCCAAAAGAAGGGCAACCGCAGGGAATCCATAGTCGGGTACTCGGGAAACGGCAGGCTGAGTAGAACAGACTTGTTTCAAGGGCTCCACATTTCAGAACCTTCCTTCTCGTGGCTGAGTCCCGGGATCTGCAGGGTGAGGACGCTGTGCCTCAGATTGTTCAGACACAAAGCTCTGTTCTTCCCTCACCCACAGATACCTTTTCGTCTTCTCCCCCTGCAGTCATCTCGCGGGAATGATGCCCAGGGTGGAAGCCTCTTTGAAAACCCCAGCAGAGGGGCGCCTGGGTGGCGCAGTCGGTTAAGCGTCCGACTTCGGCCAGGTCACGATCTCGCGGTCCGTGAGTTCGAGCCCCGCGTCAGGCTCTGGGCTGATGGCTCGGAGCCTGGAGCCTGTTTCCGATTCTGTGTCTCCCTCTCTCTCTGCCCCTCCCCCGTTCATGCTCTGTCTCTCTCTGTCCCAAAAATAAATTAAAAACGTTGAAAAAAAAAATTAAAAAAAAAAAAAAAAAAAAAAAAAAAAGAAAACCCCAGCAGCAGTTTCAGAGAGACCCCGGCAAGCGTTCCATTTCCTTCCCGCTGTGATACCTACCGGGATCCTGACCAGGGATTCTGCGACTCGGGGCGGCTGCCTGATGCCTGCTCATCCTGCCTGAGTCCCTGCCTACCAGGCCCTGCCACCTACCCCCAGCCTGGTGCGGGAAGGACAGACGCCGACAGCTGGTCAGGGAGCAGACGGCTGTCCTCGGAGGACGTGCTCTGGTGTTGAGGTGCCCGGAGGGTGCCAGGCGGGAGCCCCTGAAGATGCTGAAGATACTCCATTAACACTCGGTTTGCTTTTTTTCCCCCTCTGGAGTGGAATACCTGGGCACAAATTACTAAAAGTATATGCTTGTCAGCCCACATCTGACGCATGTTTGTTGTGCCGAGCACCTTGCGTGGTGCGTACCACAGGACGAGCATTTAGCAAATGTTGTTGAACGAGGAACAGAAATTATATCCTGGAATCTTGAGAAATACCATCTTGGGGATGATGGTGAACAGATAGCCTAATTAAAACCAGATGCCAAGGAGATTTTTAAATGTCTCAGGGGATGACATCCCCATCATTTATTTGGTAAAAATTGCTCTCTGCTCCATGTTGAAGCCAGATCTTTTCTGGCACTAGAAACATGATCTAAATAGCATTTAATTCTAGTGAAGCTTTTCTCACTTCCTGCTCATGATCCAATTTGACTTTAGGCCAAACTGGATTGGCCCAATTCACTGCAAGCCTGTGTCTTCTTGAGTTAACCTTGCTGGACAGTCAGGCTTTCTCTTGCCATCACAAGCCACAGCAAGGACACGGAATGGGTAGCCTCAGGCATCATCTCGATGTGTCCTGCTAGGAAATGGGCCACGCTCAGCTGGTTTTGCTTTACCTGGGGTCAGCCTCCGAGAGTGGAGGACGAGACGCTTCCTGGAGGCTGTGGCATCTGTCTAGCAGGGAGAGGAAGATCACCCGGACCGGCTGGTGGCAGGTGGGATGGACAGAAGGGAGCTGATGAGATATTTTAGGAGGAAGAGGTGCTGCCCGTACTGGCTGTGGTGGTGAGGGAGGTGGAGAAGGGGGGAGAGCGGGAGGAATCAGGGGCCCTGCCGGGCCGCCACACCATGTGTAGGGGTAGAGGAGACTCACAAAGGCACAGGGACCCAAGAGTTCAGTTGTGGACACAATGAATCTGAGATGGCATTAGACGTCCAGTGTCGAAAAGGCAGTTAGATTTACTAATATTGGAGCCCAGTGGCCAATGTTGGGACCCAGGGAGTCATCTCTGGGTGGAGGTGACCGCTGGGACCGTGTGGTGTCCAGAAGCCCCGAGGGGAGGGTAGTTGACCAAACAGATTACGGGATACGGAAATACCAGTGACTTGTGTGTGCGGATGGGGAAGTCAGCGGCGATCGTTAGAAAGAAGGGAGTCAGGAGATTAGCAGGCAGAAGTCAGAGTGAAGGGAGTCCAGAAGAGAACTTGGAGAGAGGAAGTGAAGGTGGTGACATCGGTGACATACATGACCGTGTGCTGGAGGGGTCAGCGGCTGCAGGGAGACAGGGGCTCAGAAGTTTGATGCCAGGGCTCCTGTGTGGGGAAAAGCCAGTGACTTCACAGGTCACAGGAGGGCACAGCGCTGACTCTAAGGCCGGGGAGACGGTGAAAGGGTCACAGTGGGCACCAGCCTGGACATAGAAGGGGGTGGCAGGGGCGAGCACAGGAGCAGGGAGCAGGTGGATTGGGGAATGAAGACAGGGAAGGTCCTGTGAGGAGCTGCGGAGGTGGGCGAGGGCGTGGGGTGGTGCTTTTGCAGGGAGGAGAAGCAAACATTTTATAAGCGTGTTGGGATTGTGGGGCACTTTCGCCTGCCCCTTCGATAGAGAATTTAATGAAAGTCCTGGCACCGTGGCTGAGTGTTTGACGGTAACGACATTCAGCGCCTGGGTGGGGGGGTGCAGGGTGGAGGAGGGAAGGGACCCGGTGCCAGAGGAAATGAGAGGTGAGATGGTGAAGAGGGTTTGGGATGATGAATCATAGGATCTAATTTGAGCAAAGGGTGAAGCCAGGACACGGGGAGGGGCTGGCGGATCTCAAGACACGGGCTGGTGGTGCAGTTAAGTCAACATCAAAGTGCTGTGATCTTCACTTTGACAACAAAGGCTCGTGAAGAAGGCACTAGAATAAGGAGGCTGTGGAGGAGGCAATCCAGGGGTTGTGGGGCTGCGAGTGCATCGGGCACGGTGTGGGTGAGGACGGGGTGCAGGAAGAGACCCAGAGGAATCTGGGGACTGAGCAGTGGTGACAGCAAGAGGGACGGCCCTGGGCAATGACATCACAGCAACCACCAAGGTAGAGGGGCAGGTTCCAGAGTCCTTAATAAACACTGGAGACACCTGAACCACAGGTGATGGCCACACGGGGTGGGCAGCTGATGGGATGACATACGGTTTAAGGAAGCGAGGGTTTTGGACAAGGAAGAAGGTAAAAATGAGTTTGGGTGCAACAAACGTGTACAAGGACACTGGCCCGACTCCCAGGCTGGAGGTCCAGGCATGTGGGATGAGTAGTTCCAAAGTGACAGGGAGACAGTCACTGCTCTAAGGGAGGGGCCAGAGCTCAAGCCAGAAGAGAGACAGACTATCCAAGGAAGAAATGGAAGATTCTGGAGATTGTGACAATAGGCAGTGACCCCAGAGGGCACACAGCAGGGGAGTGTGGAGGATGGAAACTCCCTTTAGGGGCTGTGTGAGATGCAGGAACTGGCGATGGGGGGTGTCCCTTGAGAAGGTGACCGCTTCTTACCACCCCATTCATGCTCAACCAAACCGCCATGATTTCTTTTTTTTTTTTTTTTAATGCTTGTTTATTTATTTAGAGAGGGAGGGAGGAGAGGCAGAGAGAGGGAGAAAGAGAATCCCAAGCAGGCTCCGCACTGTCAGCACAGAGCCAGATGGGGACCCTTGAACTCACCAACTGTGAGGTCATGACCTGAGCCAAAACCAAGAGTTGGATGGTTAGTTGACTGAGCCACCCAGGTGCCACGATTGCTTGACAGTTCAGTGACCTCCTAGCAGGCTCTCTGCTCACAACTGTCTCTGTTCTGTGCTGTTCTCCACACGGCAGCCAACAAGACCCCACGGCTCCCAACCCTCCAGTGGCTCCCATGTCACCAAGAGAAGAGCTTTTCCTTCCAACCCATCTGCCACTGCTTCTTGGACTTCATCTACTGACACGATGCCTCCAACTGCGTCCAGCCCCACTGACCTCCTGGCCTTTCCTCGAGTCCCCCGGGTCTTGGCATGTTCTGGTCCCTCTGCGGGGGACACATGTCCTCAGAGAGGTGCGTATGGCACACTCCCTCACCTCCTTCAGGCCCTGGCCCAAATGTCAATTTTGTAACAGGATCTCCCCTGACCGCCTACCTTACCAACGGGGACCGCCCCTCTGCCAGCTCTCCCTCTACTTTCCTGCTAATTTCCCCCCACAGTTCTTATCATCCGGCATCATATGTATTTGCTTACTCTGCGTCTGCCTCTACTAAAATGCAAACATCCAGGGGCACCTGGCTGGCTCAGTCGGTTGAGTGTCCGACTTTGCCTCAGGTCATGATCTCACACTACATGAGTTCGAGCCCAGCGTTGGGCTCTGTGCTGACGGCTCAGAGCCTGGAGCCTGCTTCGGATTCTGTGTCTCCCTCTCTCCCTGCCCCTCCCCTGCTCATGCTCTGTCTCTATCTCTGTCAAAAATAAATAAACATTAAAAAAAATTTTAAATGCAAACATCTGGATAAGGCTTTCTTTACCTGCTTTGCCGTTGTTTTATCCCTAGCGCTTCGAACATAGCCTTGAACCTAGAAGGCCCTCCATAAATATCTATTTAATAAATGGTTTATGTATAAATGTTGCTTTTTGTGATAATACTGATGATCACACAATTATACCACATGCAATCTCTGCTTTCTATACATCAGAGAGGTTTACTTTGAGTTTAGGGTAATGTAATTTTAATACTACTGAATAATAATTTAATAAGACAAAAACAGAGAGGAAGGAAAACCGTAAGAGACTCTTGAATACAGAGAACAAACTGAGGGTTGCTGGAGAGGGGAGGTGGGTGGGGTCGAGTTAGATGTGGGTGATGGGCATTGAGGAGGGCACTTCCCGGGATGAGCACTGAGTGTTGCATGTAAGACATGACTCATTGGGTTCTACTTCTGAAGCCAAGACTACACTGTGTGTTAACCAACTTGAATATAAATAAAAAGAAAAAAAAAAGAATAATCTAACTCTATATCACATGATGTTGTAAAGAGAGATTATTCACCGGTAGCTAAGTGTTGCATTTCGTAACTATTGTATACATGGTATTATTTATAATGATTAGTACTCCTACATCGCTATTAACTTCTTTGCCTACTTGACCTGTCAAAGAACAAAAGAATGTTCGGCTGCTTTTGGGTATCTGACACATGCTTCTCACATTTCAGTCTGATCCTTTTTTTCTCTGCTTTGATTCCGTGTTATTTGGCACATAAAGGTTCATAACTGTCATCCTCTTGTATCAGAATGAACACCTAATCAATAAAACATTGCCCACTTTGTCCTGTTTAATTTTTATTTTTACCTTGACTCATACTTTATCCTGGGTCATTATTGCCTCTGTGCTTTGTAGAGATCTGCTTGGAACATATCTGCCCGCCCCTTCTTGTTTCAACTTTCCAAACCTCTTGGCTTCAGTCAAGTGTCTGATTAGATGACATACAGACGGACTTCGGGCTTTTTTTTTCTACTTTAAGAGTCTTTTTTTTTTTTAATTTGTAAATGTTTTCATTTATTTTTGAGAGAGAGAGAGAGAGAGAGAGAGAGAGAGGAAGAGCACGAGCAAGGGAGGGGCAGAGAGAGGGAGACACAGAATCCAAAGCAGGCTCCAGGCTCTGAGCTGTCAACACAGAGCCTGACTCGGGGCTCAAATTCATGGACTGAAAGATCATGACCTGAGCCCAAGTCAGTCACCTAACCAACCGGGTCCCCTGGACACCCGCTCCACTTTAAGTCTTTAGCAGTGAATTTAAGCCCTTTAAACTTTCCAGTCAGATTTTCATCACATTGGTTTTTGGGCTTTGAACCTCTTTTGTTTCCTTATTGTTTGTTGTCTCAGTTTTACCTTTGTTATCTCTTCTTTCTCTTTGTGAATAGTGATTTTGGGGGCATCTCTGCAATGCTAATTCTTCAATTTTGTCACCTTTTACAGGATTTCTAAGTCTTACCAACGTCTTTAGTTGTCAGTGTCCGCTAAGTTTCTGCATGGCCCCTCTGCCTTTCCCAGATCCAGAAATCTTCACTCTTAATTTCTTCCCAAATTCAATTTCCCAACTTTCAGGTCTTATTGCTGAATTCTGGAAGTAGACAAAGCTCATTGATTTTTAAACATCTTCTCTATATGGATTCTATTTTAAGAATTATCAGTGACACATCACTCAGAGCCGTCTCTTCAGTGGCGTGAATTGTGTGTTTGAATTGGGCCAGGACTCACTGTTACCTCTTTTACCGTAGTTCTTCTGTCTTGTCTAGTTTTGCTAACCCATCTCACAACCAACTAGATGTGCCAGGAGGTGATTTTTCCAGATGCGTTACACAGGTGCTCCATGCAAAGATAGAGCCTTTGCATATCTGAGACTTGATTTTTCTTGACTTCATTTGCAGTTGCCAACTGAGCAGGATATAGTACAATTGAATGCAAGTATTTTTCTCTCACTACACTTTAGACATGGCCCCACTGCTTTCTGCATGACACAGTTGGATAGAAGAAACGTGACAGAGGGCAGCCCGGGGCCCCAAGTCTACCCAACCCAGGAGAGGAGGTTGGATCCCGGCCTTGTTGCCTGAAAATGCTGTTCCCAGGGTGCGTGCTTTCTGGGGCCCCTCCCGCCTCCGTCCAGAGGAGCCTCCGCTTTGTGTATCAGCCACAGAGAAAACACAGCGGCCTGTGATGAACATGATGAACATGAAGAGGATAAAGGAAATAACCCAAAGCCAATAAGATTACTTGGCGTGGGTTCAAATATGGCTCTAGTAAGTAAATACGCAAATGTCACCGGCTGTTATTTAACACGACTCTGGTTATTCGCACCTTTGCTAAGACTCCACTAACAGGGTGCTGGGCCTGTGCTGACACCATCTCACTGGTATACACGATCATCACTCTACTGGAAGCTTCTGCATTGTGAAATTGGGGAGCAGAGGAGGGGTAGGCAGATAAGGGAAATGAGGTGGGGTGACGAGCAAGAATTCAACAAGGCACCATCGGGGCACCTGGGTGGCTCTGTCCGTTGAGTGACCGAGTCTTGATTTTGGCTCAGGTCACGATCTCAAAGTAGTGGGTTCGAGTGCCATGTCGGGCTCTGTGCTAAGAGCGCAGAGCCTGCTTGAGATTTTCTCTCCTCCCCTCTCTCTGCCCCTCCCCTTCTTGCACCCACCCTCTCAAAATAAATAAGTAAACATTAAAAAAAAAAAAAACAAGCAAAACATCATTTCCAGAAGTGTTATAGAGACGTCCCTCCTGGTAAACCACAGCTATAAATGCTGGTAACATGGATTTCTCTCTTTCTCTCTTTTTTTTTTTTTAATTAAGCAAATATATGACAGCATGGTAAGGGAATTCTAAGTCTGAAAAGACAAGGGAAACATATCTGGAAGAGGAAGCAAGTATTAGATGCAGTACTTGCTTTCCTGAAGACCACAGCTGACCCTTATCAAGGACTTCTATGGTGGGCAAAGCAAGAAAAAGTCACCAGGCTAGGGGGTGGGGAGGCATTAGCAAGATTTCTTCAGAGAAACAGAGCCAATAGGATACATAAAGCTTTTCATAAGAGGAGATATTTCCTCCAGTTTTATTGGAAAATAGCTGACATATTTCACTGTGTAAGTTTAACATGTACAACGTGATGATTTGGTTTAAGAGAGCAGATTTACGATACGAACTGGCTTCCACTGGCTGTGGGTACAGAGAAGTCTCATGCTGTGTCATCGGCAAGCTGGTGGACCCAGATTCAGCCTGAGCCCAAGACTTGAGAACTGGGGCCAGTCACATAAGTCAGAGTCAGAGTTTGAGTCTGCAAACCCAAGGACCAGGAGCCTGGATGTCCGTGGACTCCCAAGTCAAGTAGAGACAGTGAGTTTGATTTTTTCCCCTTTTTTTGCCCCATTCACATCCTCAGCAGGTAGGATGAGGACCACGTGCATTAGTTAAGGTGATATCTAGGGGGCGCCTGGGTGGTTCAGCTGGTTGGGCGTCCCACTTCAGCCAGATCATGATCTTGCGGTTTGTGGGTTCGAGCCCCGTGTCTGTGCTGACAGCTCGGAGCCTGGAGGCTGTTTGGATTCTGTGTCTCCCTCTCTCTCTCTGCCCCTCCTCGACTTGCATTCTGTCTCTCTCTGTCTCTCTCAAAAATAAATAAACCTTTTAAATAAGAAATAAATAAGGATGATGTCTGCTCCAGACTACTGATTCAATTACTAACATCTTCTGAAGGCTCACCCAGAACTAATGTTTTACTAGTGATCTGGGCATCCCTTAGCCCAATCAAGGTAACCAAAAATTCACCATCACGGGGTTTACATCAGAGATCCTCTGAGTAAAACGAGGGAGCATTTTTAGTGCATGTCCTAAAAGAAAAATCTCAGAGGGAATTAATACCTGACTGAGCCCTGGTGTTTTATAAAGCAGGAGGGAAAAGAAAAAAAAATACTTTAACTCGAGGATTCACAACACAAGCCTTCATAGCAAAATTTGGGGTGTGACATCATATCAGCTGGGTGATCTGCAAAATATCACATTCAGAATTTAGTTTAAAGGGACGCTGAATTTGTAGTAACAAAGTTTCCTCACCAGAAACAAGAACAAATCCCCACTGGAATAACACTCTTTGAATCTAATGCTAAGAGAATTCTCTTGGATAAAGATCAAAATATAATCTCACAATTAGAGGAATGAAAAGGAGCCAAAAGATACTTTACAAGGTCACCGTCCTACCACGAACTAAAGTCAGCAAAAACAGCAACCACAGAATAAACGAGGCACAACATGGGGAGCCAAAATTTATAAAATACAGAACTCAAATTAAATGGTGATTCAAATGTTAGTCACATTCAAAGAAATAAGAAGACAGTGAAAGTAAACAAATACATATCTTTGTTTTAATTTTTTTACATTTATTTATTTTTGAGAGACAGAGAGAACAGAGCACAAGTGGGGGAGGGGCAGAGAGAGAGGGAGACACAGAATCCCAAGCGGGCTCCAGGCTCCGAACTGTCGGCACAGAGCCCGACGCGGGGCTCGAACCCACAAACCGTGAGATCATGACCTGAGCCGAAGTTGGGGCTTAACCAACTGAGCCACCTGGGGACCCCAGCAAATAAATATCTTAAATATCAAGAAGTCACAAGAATGTGACTCAGACAGACGCATGAGAAAGAGATTAGTTAAGAGGCCTGGCAATTAGTTCTGGATTCCCTCTGATTGGAGACTCAGAAAAGCTGGAGAAAAGAAAGTGGGACCGAGGTGACATTCCAAAGAGAAGATGGCCAAGGATTTTCCAGAGTTTACGAGCAGGAACAATGTCCGGGAATCTCAGTCAATGGAAGCTTGTTTTCTTCTTGCTGTGTCTAGTAAACGTAACAATAAGGACAGTTGGAGGAACTGTTTTCATAAGAACTATGAGGGACCAAGGGCAGGACTTGCTCATTTCAGACTCCCGGGTTGTAAATGATGCTGAAATCAGAGAGTCGCGGTCAGGAAAGGGCGTTCTGGAGGGAAAGTCAAGGGTGTGGCTGAATAAACCTCTTCGCTGGCACCTTGGAAGGATCACATCAGATTACTGAGTCCACAGGGGCTCTTCGAAGAAATGAGGGGCTCATGGGTTTTCCAGCATCAGCTCAGCGGGAGCTGGAGACAGGGATGGGATCATCTGGGGAAGAAGAAGTGTGGTGGGGCCGAGGTCTAGTGGAGTGGATCCCCGTGATGTACACGGAAGACCCACAAGGTTCTTGAGAACATGGTACCAGCAGAAACACTGCCTGGCATTCGCACCAAAAGGGACAAAGAGCGTTTGAGAAGAGAGAAGACAGTTGGACCCAAAAAATCTACAGGCGAGGAATAAGTTCCTAAAATGATTCAGCTGCGTGTGCTACCCTTCACGGGACAGGAAGGGTGGCGTCGACGGCAGAGCTGGGGATCACAGAACATCCCCTCAACCTTGAAAGCAAGGGGAGCTTGTCAGGCAGGATTTGAAAATTGCGTGAGACCGAGGACTCCTGCTTTCCTTCCATTTTCGTCTTTTTTTGAAGGGAAATATCTATAACTGTTATCCTATGCTTGTCGACAATTGAATTTTAAGAGCAGCAGGCTTGTTTCTTGGATTTTACCAGCTTCCGGGTGGAGAAGAATTTTGCCCCAGGGTGGATGATGTACAGATACTCACCCTAAGTCTTAGATTAGGACTTCGAAACTGATGAGATTTGAATGATACTTTGGACGTTGCGTTAATGGTGCAGTGGGTTGAGAATTTGGGAAACATGGAGAGGGGGTGAATATATTTTCACGTGGGACAGACGTGAACCCTTGGAGGCCAGGTGGCAGACTATGGTAGGGCACACGGATGCCCTCCCCAGAGATGCTCACATCCGGATCTCTGAAATCCTTGACAATGTCTGGTACAACGAAAACCTGTGTGATGATAAACCTGTGTGGTTTTAAGCCATTGGGTTTGTTGTAATTCATTATAGCAGCAATAGGAAACTAATGAAATGGAAATTTTTGAATTAAAGTATTAATAATTAAAATTAGGGACTCAGTCAGTGAGTTTAACAGCCAATTCTTCTCATCAAAGAAAAGATTAGTGAACTGGGATATAACTCAGTAGAAAATATTCAGGCTGAAGCCCAGAGAGTGAGAGGAATGGAAAATACTAAATGCGTTGCTGCCAGAGATTCCAAGGTTAAAAAAAAGAGGATATTATTAATTATTTTTAAATAAAAGTGATTAAGTTGTATGGTACATTTTGGAAAAAAAAATGTGAATTACCCATCAAGTCGAGAAGAAACCATTATAGAACTTGAAACAGTAATTTTAAATGTCTCTATGCAGATTCCTCAAGGTCCAATCAGTTTTAGACAAGCACTTCAGCCTTTGTGGGTAGAACAACATCTCCTTGTCAACCCCTTCCAGGTAATGGAATAAAAAGAAACCCTTGACATTCCCTTTGTGAGCTTGTTGGGACACTGGTACTAAGCCCTCACACAGGTAGTACAAGAAATAAAACCACGGGCCAATCCGCAGGACGAATCAAATGCGACCATCCTCAACAAAATATGAGTAAAGTGAATCCATTGACACCTACAACACGTGATCCTTTGTGACAAAACAGGGGGTGATATTTCTAGAGCGCGAGTTTGGTACAATATGAAAACGCGGCATCAGGAAATCCGGTAGATGGATATCATTTTATCAAATGAGTATCAGTCATGATAACAAGGAAACTCTTGGCCGCGAAGAGGAAGAAGAAGCTTTTCACCAGGATGGTGTTGGAGGGCTTGTTTCAGCCGGGGCAGGGGACACGGGGAGGAGGCGGGGTTCGGGCCAGGCCCCACGACCCGTCCACATCCTGGATCACCACACTGGCCAGGCTCATTCCTACAGCATGACTCCTTCCTTGGAGATCCAAAACCTGGCAAAACTGAACTCTGTTTTTTTAAGAATACCTTCATAGGCGGTCAAACCACTAAGACAGGCAGGGGGGATTTGCTTGCACAAAATTCGAGTTAGCATTAATCTCTGGGGACGCAGAGTCTAGGCACGGAGGCAAACACTGTTTATTTGTGTTCCCCCTTTTTAAACTGAGTGATGCATCCTGGAATGTTCCTTTAATGAACTCTAATCTTTTTATGTTGAGCATATACCACATGGACACTTTCTACTATGCTTCCTCCAAACTTGAAGGGAAGGTATAAGAGTCTTCAAAGAAAAAGAGTACACGTGGCCCTTCTGGAGGTGGGATACCCACCTCCCCGCAAAGGCTCAACAGCCATCAGTCCCTGAGGAGTCCCTGCAGGAAGTGGGATGTTTGCCCACCCTGAGGTGCAGATCACAGGCAGGGGTTTCTAGCTGGTGCCCCTTGGGGGTGACCCAGAAGCTCTTTCCCTCTTCTGCTGAATCGCTACGTCCGCTCAGCATCCAGGGCCGGGCCGCCGGCAGGGCTGGCATTTGATCATTTGGCGTCACAAGAATAAATCTTTCTGGAGCCGGGGATTCTGTTCTCATGGCATCTTCACTCTGGACAGCGGCGTAAGGGATTCTGAGCAGCGGTGGCTGTGACCAGAGCCCCTGGTGGGTTGGTGGGGCTTTGACAGATGGGGAGGTCCTTTTTCAGCCTGGAGCCGGAGCAGAGAGGCTGGGGACAGCAGGAATGGAGGGGCAGGTCCTCCACCCACCTGCAGGAGGACCCCTTTGTGGCCGTGGCTGTGGTTAGCGAGGTGAACTGTTGAAGTCTGGGAGCAAATGGTCAAGAAGGAATTCCTGACACATCTTTGGTGCAGAAAAAGGTGATTTTAATAAAGCACAGGGACAGGACCTCCCTGTGGGCAGAGAGAGCTACACTGGGTTGTGAGGAGTGGCTGATTATCTACCTTCAAGTGGGGAGGGGGTTAGGGACAGCGTAGACGTGAGTCTGTAAGGCATTTGGAAGCAAGGTTTCCAGGACCTTGAGGGGTCATTGACTACTGTCTAGTGAACCTTTAGTCATGAGACCTTCAAGTGGATATCAGGGGCCGTGTGCTTGAGGGATGGTTGCTAACCTATTATCTTGCAGGGGTAGAGATAAAGGAAGTTTCCAAAGGAATTTTCACACGTTAAAGAGTTATAGGATCCTGGGGGTCGGGCTAATGTCAAGCTAAGTTTGCCTTTTGCCTCTAGCAAAGCACTAACCTGGAGGCAGCTGAGCTCCAGTCACCTGGCCTGTCCCAAGAACCTGTCAACGGGCTGTGGGTTGTAAGGAAGTTTAATGTTTTCTAACGTTCTTTTGCCTTTGTTCTCCACACCAGTTAGAACCCAGTGCGCTCCTGTGTCTACGTGTCCGCCTCCGTGGAAGTGGGATAATGACATCTAACTCGTGTCTGTTTTTGTGACGAGTTAGCAAAAGTCACGTTACGTGAGGCACAAGATAACCGACCCAAAAACAGAAGCCATTTTTTCTTGTTATTATATGAAGCTGAAGCCTACGGAACTGCCCGTGTCCTAGTGTTCTTGCTACGCCAAGATGTCAGTTTCCTAGGGTTCAGCCTGACAGTCGCTGCCTGGTGTGTGCAGGGCTAGTATGTGTTGATCGACAAGCGTCAGACTAGTGCCTGAGGGCTGCATGTCCTGCAAAGCAAAACTTCCAAGCTGAAATATCTTGCGTCCTAAGATTCAGTGTGTTTTCGTCCCCATTTTAATATTTCTTTTTTTTTTTTTTTTTAATTTTCTTTAAGTTTTTTTATTTTGAGAGCCAGAGAGAGCAGAAGAGGGGCAGAGAGAGAGGGAAAGAGAGAGTCCCAGACAGGCTCCGTGCCATCACTGCAGAGCCGGATGTGGGGTTCAAACTCACGAACTGTGAGATCACTACCTGAGCTGAAATCAAGAGTCGGGTGCTTAACCGACTGGGCCCCACGGGTGCCCCCCCATTTTAATATTTCTGACATTAGCATGGGTTTTACCGACAAGATTTACATAAAGTGTCATCTCTCCTTTGTAAGCCGGAAAACCCATTGCTAAATTATCTTTCATCATTACATCTTAGGTTGAAGTCTCAGCTTCAACTACAGCCTCAATGTCACGGTACAAAAATGATAACAGAGAAAGAAAAACAATGACACAATCTGCTAGTATTTGTTGGCATTTGATTATCAGACACTTGGCTCAAAAATACCCCCAAACCTCTTCTGTGAGGCCCTCCGAGGTAGCAGGCAGACCAGGCCTGTGCTGAGCACACCCACCCTCGCCACCCGAGGGATCTGGGGAATTATTCGCAGACAAGCAGAATCTGAATCTCTAATATTCCAACATCTCAGAAACTAAAGGCAGGATAATTCCCTCTATCTATGAACTCCATGGAGATTTCTCTGAAATAAATGAGGTTTTATGTCTTCCTTATACATGAGAGATAGTTAATTACATATACCTGGAAAATAGATCAGTCGCTTGCACGAATACGTCTAGACTCACCTTCGTTGTCAAGGGAGACAGGAGCTCTCTGTCTGAACAAGGCTGGCACAGCCTGGCCGTGCAGGGACTCGCCTGGGACAGGGCCGCAGGCATACCCATCTGACCCCGGGTCCGTCTGTATTCCGTGGGACCATCTGGAACATCCTTTAGTAGGATGACCACGTGTCCCAGTTCGCCGGAATGTCTCAGACCCCTGCCCCGCTTAGCACTTTTGTGCCAGATGTTTCTTTGTTAAGCGACCTATTATTAATAGCTGCACTAAAATAAGCCAGGTGGATTCAGTCCCTTTCCACCTGCACATTCAGCTTCCACTGTGCTCTTGTCCAGCACTGTAGCTGAGATTGTGATTAACTGTGAAGAATTCCGCACAGGACCTTCCTGACCCATGAGGGGGGGCACGAAAAGTGTGTGTGTTGGGGGGCGGTGAAGGCAGGAGAGCCCGCCCCACAGAGCGTGTAGACTGCGGTCTGAATTCTCTAGCCCCAGCTTGTCTTTTGCCGTATGGTATGAATCTTTCATTTACTGGATTGGCGGAAGACATTTATTTTGCAACAACCTTCACTAAGAAGGCATTCAGAAATAAACCACCTGTTTGTCGAATGGAAATCAAGACCTGACTTTCTGCTTCTCAACAAGGTGTATGCCTCTGCGTGAACACGCGTCTTCGCCAGGATTTCGATACCGCTGTCCGTGTGCAAACCAGAAGGCACAGATGTCCTGAAGGGCCATCTGAGTCTTCTTCAGACGTTGGTCGTTATTTTAAGCTGTGTGTCCTCAACCACGAAAACTGGCTCTTTCAAAGTGAATTTCACTCGTCGATCGTGCGCTTCTGAAAAGTAAAGCAACAGCTTGTAGCATGCCAGGCAAACTATCAGAAAAGAACATTGCAAACGGTTAAATAACGCAAGCTTTATGCCAACGTCATCAGATCCTGAAAGCAGTAATTCAGTTCATTCACTTTTAAAAGTGAGGTCTTATTGGGGTGCCTGGGGGGCTCAGTCGATTGAGCGTCCGACTTCGGCTCAGGTCATGATCTCGCGGTCTGTGAGTTCGGGCCGCATGTGGGGCTCTGTGCTGACAGCTCGGAGCCTGGAGCCTGCTTCAGATTCTGTGTCTCCCTCTCTCTCTGCCCCATCCCCACTCATGCTCTCTCTCTCTCTGTTAAAAATAAATAAACATTTTAAAAAATGAGGTCCTTTGAAAACAATTAATAACATTAAAGGAAAGCTTTGGCAAGTTCTTGGTGCCAAGGTCTTCTTGACTCACTGGGAATTCTGTTACAAATTTAACATTGAAGAGAAAACCATTTGGTTTTGTACAGAAATTTTTAACGAAGTGTGACGGGGCATAGAGTTGTAATAGAACACTTGACTACACCAAGAACCTTTGGAGCTTGGAAATGATTGTGGTGCATCTCTAGTTCCTGACCGCATCCAAATTGTGATACCACACCCACCAAGGATTTGCAAATACTGACGTGCATACACAACTCAAGGAAATGGCAACAGGTTTGTAAGGAAGCTGACTGGGGGTATGAAAACTTCATCACCACTTCCCCTGCAACTTCTACTCGATTGGGTCTTAAACATATTTGACCCTTAAAAAAGTGCCATTCCAATGAAGCTTAGTGCCTCCCAAGGGTATTAAATGCCATGTAAAGAAATCCTCCATATTCTAGTTACACTGTGTTCAAAAATCTTTGATTTTCGAAATCTCGAGTCAAAGAATTCTACGTACAAAGTTCCAAAAATAACTTGAGCCTGAAAGTGCTTAGCAATTTGCGATCATGGAGATCTTTTTCTGCCCTAAAGCAAACAGGAAATGGATGGTATTGAACACTGAGAGGTGATAAGATTTAATTTGGGAATTCTACAATTGCATCTTGGAATGTGTCAACATGTGGGAAGAAGTTTGGATGAAACTCGTGTTTCCTCAACATTGTATTATGGAAAGTTTCAAACCTCCAGAAAAGTTGAGAGAATTTTGGAGAGAACGCCCGTGCATGTTCTGTCTCTATTGTTCCGTTAACAATTTGAGATGCTTGCTTTTCACAAATTATCTACATAGTTACTCATTGATCCATCTTATTTTTTGGATTTCTTCATTTATTTTTAATTCATTTATTGTTTGATGTTTGTTATTTTTGAGAGAGAGAGAGAGAGAGAGAGAGAAAGCAGGGGAGGGGTAGAGAGGGAAGGAGACACAGAATCAGAAGCAGGCTCCAGGCTCTGAGCTGTCAGCACAGAGCCCGACACAGGGCTTGAACCCATGAACCATGAGATCATGACCTGAGCCAAAGTTGGACGCTCAACCAACAGAGCCACTCAGATGTCCCGGATTTATTTGTAATGTAGGTTGTAGACATCAGTGCATTTCGTCCTTGAATATTTCGACAGGCAGATTACTAACCCGACTATATATGTATGTATATTTACAATTCCTTCTGGTTAGAAGTTGCATTCTGTCATGCACCCAATTTTTAGGGTAGTATCTGATGAAATTTGGTAAATATGCTGGCTGAGCCCAAAAAGACACAGAACACTTCCACCTCCTCCGGTCTTCTTCCATCCACCTCCATCCCAACAGGCAACTGCTGCTTTGATTTATTTCACCATAGAGGAGTCCGATGTGTTCTAGGACCTCAAAGATGTGGAATCACATGGAACAGACTGTTTAAGGGGAAAGGCTTCTTTCACTCAGCCTAATGATTTGGGGATTCGTTCATGTGGTTGTGGATCATTAGTATTGGTTTTCCTTTTCATTGCTGAACGGGAAACCGTTGGTTCATGTAAGGAACCTACCGTGGTTTGTTCTCGGTCACCCTGTTGATGGACGCATGGGCTGTTTCCAGTTGGGGACTATTATGAGTAAAGCTGTTAGGGAGGGTGTCAAGTAAGTATTTTTGTAGACGTAGGACTTCTTTCATGGGCATATGTTTGTTTGAGAAGAAACTGCCCCATAGTTTCGAAAGTAGTTGACGGCGTTCAAAAATGTCACCAAAAATGTACGAAGGTTCTGACTCATTTGCCGCCTCACCAATATTTTCCGCTGTGAATGGTTTTAATTTCAGCGGTTTTATTATTTGTGAGTGAGTGATTCACTTTATTTTGCTTGAAATTTGCATTCCCTGAGGTCTAATGATGATGGGCACTTTCTCATGTGCTGACTGACCGTTTGTGCATCTTTCTTAGAATCTTCTGCTCAGTTTTAATTAGCTTATCTTTTCTTCACTGAGTTTTAGGAGTTCTTTATAGAGTCTTGATAAAAGTCTTTGTCAGAATATATCTATATCTATATCTATATCTATATCTATATCTATATCTATCTATCTACCTATCTATCTGCCAATGTATGGCTTGCCTATCCATTCTCTTAGTGCTGGTATAAATTTGATGAAGTCAAAATTGATCACCTTTTGTACTTTTACATTTATTGCTTTCTGTATATCAAAAAAACTGCATTATCTCCAGCTCAGGAAGTTATTCTTTTGTGTTTTTTTCTAGAACCTTCATGGTTTTCAATGTTTGTATACATTGTGGGATAGAAGTTGATGTTTGTTTTTTTTCCTAAAGATTTCTTGTGTTTCCAGCACCATATGCTGAAATGATTTTCCTTTTTATATTATACGACTTCAGTGGCAGTGTTCAAAAATTAAGGGACCGTGTTTGGGGACCCTGTGTGCTATTTCAGCAATCAGGCCTTGTATTCTTCCATATTGTCTTAATTGCTCTAGCTTTAGGGTAAGTTTTGAAGTCAGGTGTGTATGTTTTCTAACTTTGTTCTTTTGTAAAGATTTATTTAAATATTCTAGAGGCTGTCCATCTCTTTATAAGTTTCAAGCCAAGTAGGCAAATTCTACAAAAATGCCTTGTAGACTGGTTTTGGGGATGGCATGGAATCTAATAACCGATTCAGGGAGCAGTGATGATGTGTCACATGGGTGGAGTCTTTAGTTCATGGAAAGGGTTCCTCTCCCCTTCCGCTACAGATTTGGGGCTCTCCAATTTTATTTCATCTTGAGTCAATTATGATACTTTTTATTTCAATACGTTTACCTAACTTGTTAAATATACTGGCAAAATTTTCCTAAAATTTTTTTATTTCCTCTTAATGTCTACAGAATCTAGTGTTATGTCCTGCCTTTTATTCACGTTGCCCATACTTGTCTCTCTCTCTCTCTCTCTCTCTCTCTGCATGAATCATACTAGAAACTTATCAATTTCTTGTTCTTCAAAAAAATCACTTTTGGATTCGTTAACATCTTTGTTTTTCTTTTCACTATATTATTGATTTCAGTTCTTATATTTATTATTTCCTCATCCTTACTAACTTTGAGTTAACTTTCCTTCTATTTTTAGTTTCTAAAGATGGAACTTTATATCATTGAGTTTATATCATTATTATTTTTTGGTACAAACCTTTAATGCTACAAGTTTCCCTAAAAGCACTGCTTTAACTACATCCTGCAGATCTTTAATACATTATATTTTCATTAACATTCTGGTAAAAAAAAAAAAACAACTTTCTCTTTCCTTGGTGCTTCCTTTCTGACCCATGATTATCTGGGAGTATAATATCTAATTTCTACATGTATGGATTTTGTCTGGATATTATACTGCCGTGGAGTTCTAACTTAACACCATTCTAGTTGGAGAACACATTCTGTATTATTAAAATCATTTTAATTTTACTGATACTTGTTTAAGGGACTGGCATGGGCTCTATCTTGGTGACTACCCCGTGTACATATCGGAAAGAAGTCATTTTGTGTAGTACTTTGCAAGTATCAATTTGTAGGTGATTGATGGTGTTCAGATCCTCCCTGACAGTATTAATCGTTTCGGTCCGTGTGGTCTATTAATTGCTGAGAGAAAGAGGGAGTAAAATCTGCAACTATGAATGCAGACTTGTCTATTTTTCCCTTTGATTTTGTGAGGTTTTTATAATTTGTGGTTTCAAGCTCTGCTTAGCAGCATGTCCACACGTACAGTTGTATGTTTTCTTCACAAATTTGCCCCTTTTCGTAATGAAATGCCCATCTTTATCTCTATGAATATGCCTCATCTTGAGGTGGACTTTATTTGACATTAATATAGCTATTCTAGCCTTATGCTGTTTGCACGGTAGAGATTTCCCCCTCCATTTCCATCCATTTTCCTCTCTTCATTATTATATTTAAAGAGCACTCCATAGACAGCATATAGTCAAGTCTTGTATTTTTATGTTAATTTGTAAATCCCTGCATGTTATTGAGTGTTTATCCAATTTACGTTAATGAGATCACTGAAACAGCTTGATTACTCTGTCAATTTGCTGTTTTCTCCATCTGATTCCAGTTCTGGCTTTTGTATCTTAAGTTAAAAGATATAGATATAGGGGCGCCTGGGTGGCGCAGTCGGTTAAGCGTCTGACTTCAGCCAGGTCACGATCTCGCGGTCCGTGAGTTCGAGCCCCGTGTCAGGCTCTGGGCTGATGGCTCGGAGCCTGGAGCCTGTTTCCGATTCTGTGTCTCCCTCTCTCTGACCCTCCCCCATTCATGCTCTGTCTCTCTCTGTCCCAAAAATAAATAAAAAACGTTGAAAAAAAATTTTTAAATAAAAAAAAAAAAGATATAGATATAGGTGATACAGATGATACAGATATAGATAATACAAATGCATATTGCAGTGTATCTATTGTGGTTGATCTAGACACGATTACATACACCTTTAACTTTTTAATGGTACATTTAGTGTTATAACTGCATCACTTCATATATGATATGAGTCTTGCAAACCTGTAGGCCCATTTACTGCCCCCTGGCCTTTCATGTGATAGTTATCATATGTATTATTCCTGTCTACATACGTCACAAATCTCAGAGTGCAATACTCTGCATTTGCTTTAAACCACCGTATGTATCTCAAAGAAGGAAAAAGGGCAATAGTCTTTTACATTTATCTGCAAAGCTTTCCTTAGTCCTTCCTAACCATTCAAGACGTCATGTTTTACGTATTATTTCCGTTTAGCCTAAAGAATCAGGTACAGGGTATAAATGAAAATACACAGGATGATATATTTAGGCATCTCAATGAAATAACCTTGAGAATATCCACATTTAGCAGAAATTGCTCTGAGCTTACCAGGTACTTCAGTAACCATAGAGACAATATTTTGTCAATTAAGAACATTAAGGTATAAAGAGAAGGGTCGTCTGAATTTTTCATCACTGTAATGCATTCCTCCCAAAATTCAACTTTGAAAAAAAATTATGGACACTGTTTCGAAACGACGACAAGAAAAAACACATTGAAAATAAACTCTTCAGAAAAATACTAGCAATGTAAGTTGGACACAGACATGAATAAGAAATAGGTCAAAGCACATGGGCGCACACTAGTATTATTAAACTGTGGTTTTAGTTTAAGATTGAGATAATGAACACGAAGGAAATTTTTAAATTGTGCTCTAATGATCACAAAGATAGGCTGTTTTCAGAATAAATTTTATTTCTGAAAATGACTTTTGAATACAATTTTATTTCATAGCCCTATCAGTGTAATAAAACCAATTGATTTGTGTCTGTGTATATAGATATGTTTGTACACATACTTATTAACATGTACGCACAGTTCTTCATACATATACACACAGACACATAAACGTCCGGGTCTTTTTAAATCATATAAATATGATTATCTGTAGCGCTCCCCTGCCGTTTGCTCTCCAGTGTGTCTTAGTTTCACCGATAAATTAAACGGTCATCTGACCTCTAATTTTCCAGGGACTACAAGGACGAAAACATTTTTAACAACTGCTTCTGTAGACAAGTGGTCTCCGTTCCACAAGAAATTGTCGAATCACGCTTCGGTTTAGGCGGAGGCTTGGGAGCAGAGGGCAGGGCAGGGCCGTGGGTGGGGCATTGACTGCCCGGACAGAGATCAAGATGGTCTGCTACCTGCGAGGCACTAAGGTGGGCAGGGAGTCTGTGAGATGCGTCCCCCGGGGCCCAGACCTCGGGCAGGTCCAGCCCTGCAGGGCAAAACTCCTGGGCAGTGCGGAGCAGGTTTAGGGTTACAGAAGAATCCGAGGGAAGCACGGGGCTCCCACATATCCCCACGACACAGCTGCCCTCTTATTAACGTCTTGCATCCGTGGGGTGCGTTCTTCGGGACCCATGAGCCAACGTTGATACACTTTTGCTCGCTGAAGTCTGGAGTGCGTACTAGGGTTCACTCTGTGTGGTGCGTTCTGTGGGTTTGACATGTTTATAGTGGCACGAATCTGCCTTTGAGGCAGCCTCCAGAAAGCCTTTCACTGCCCTCAAAGTCCTCTGGGCTCTGCCTGTTCACCCCTCCCTCCTTCTAAACCCTGGGCAACCACTGATCTTACTGTCTCAGATCTGCCTTTTGCAGAATGCCACAGAGTTGGAATCATACGGTGCGTGCACACCCTTTTCAAACTGGCTGCCTTCGCTTAGCGGCGTGCACTTAGGTCTCTTCCTGTCTCCTTGTGGCTTGGCAGCTCGTTTATTTTTATTGCTAAAGTTCCTGCGCCTCTTGCCTGTGTGAGGATGCGGCGTGATCTGCCTGACACCGTGACCCTTTGAGAACCGCACAGGTACGTGTACAACTTCCCACGCTACCCACAGCCCCAGGAGAGGGGCGTCCCGGTCATCATTTCGGGGACATGGGCGCAGGGTGCCCCAGCCACGCGGCTGTCACCCTGACTGCAGGCTTCCAGGCCAGCTGCTGTGGGTGCTTCGAGACCCCCAGCATCGGCAGCACCAGGGTACTTGTTAGGAAGGCAGACTCCCAGGCCCTTCCCCGAGCCGCCGCATCCCAGTGGGAACCCGGACAAGACCACAAGACGGGGTGCGGCTCTGACAGGGCCGCCTCCACTCGCCGGAGAAGCACCGGCCCTCTCGGCACGCGGACCCGCGAGCTGGCTCCGGGCATACCTGCCTTCGCTCACGTCTTCTTTCATACTCCGGGTGAGCGCGATGCTTGGTGAGGTGACAAGGTGAGAGGCCATCCTGGGGTGGGAAGATCCGTCTCATTTGGGGAAGTGCAAGGAAAAGAGGTCCTGTGACCTCAAGATCTGAGACCCAACGACAGACCCCCAAGCGTTGAACCCCAGGCTCAGCCCAACCGAGCTCAGCAACCGGGAACCCGCAGGGGACTCAGACCGGCCTTCGTGGCTCAGAGCAGGGAAGCACCAGAGAGGCGGGGGAGGTGCAGGGGTGGGGGTCTCCAGGTGTGGGAAGTAGGGACCCCCGTGAGCATGAGCCTCCCCTCAGAGGCCGGCCCAGCGTCCCCGGCCTGGGGGCTGGGGGATGTGAAGGGGAGATATCCACGCGGCCAGGACGCGGGAGCAGAGGTGGAAAGTCACAGCCACAGTGGGAAAGTCTACACGGCCAGGGGAGTCACGAGGAGCCTGTGGGGCGGGAAGGGGGACATGCCTGCGGGGAGGCCGTCTTTAAACGGAGCCGACACAAACGAGGGGGAACTTGGATTCTACACCCAGGTGACCAGGTCACCTGTTCGGCCCCAGTCAGCCTGTGAAGGGTTGAGGCCACCACGTGGAACAAGGTACTGTTGTGGCAAAACATACTTATCAAGTAGGCTTGAGAGGCTCCGATGTGCCTGGTTCTACCGACGGAGGAGCGAACTCAGCCAGGACCGGCCGGCATCTTATTCCGGAGACCAGCAGCCTGCTCGGCGCGCCGTGATGCGGCTGTCCCGGGCCAGCGCCTGGGTTTCCTCGTCCCCGTCCTCGTCCTGCCTCAGGGACGCGCCGTGAGAACCAAGGACCGTCTTGTACACGAGAGCCCCTGAGGTTTGAGGAGTGCCAGACAGACACAGGCCGCGGCTGTTTGGCTGGCGAGACTTTCCCGCCGGCAGCTCGTAGTCGAAGACGCCACGGGACGCTTCTCCCTTTGGCGAACGCTAGAGGCACAACCCGCGACGTTGCAACTGCAAGGCCATGGATGCCCCTCAGTCCGCGGCGACGGCAGGTGACGACGCTTTCGCGGGAAGAGGTGCGGCTCACTTCCTGCTGCGAGGGGGCCTTAGGAAGGTGGATGAGCCAGGGTGGTGGGTCTGCTGGGGCCCTAAATCCTCAGCCAAAGATCCACGGAAGCTGGGGGCACATTTGTAAATAGATGAAATCACGAGGAAGTCGGGTCCTGCTCCCTGACACTCAGATGCCTCTCTGCAGGCGGCCACCTCCGAGCCCGACTGCGACCCTGTCTCACCTGACAGCCGTCAGGTGGTGCCTGGATCCCAGGTGGAAGGGGCTCAGGCCACCCTCTCGCTCAGCATGGTGTCTGCCCCAGACGTGGGCCCCCAGGGCTCGTTACCAGTTAGCAATGGCTGCGGGGCTCACACCCCAGAACTCAGAGGCGGAGACAGCACAGGGCCTTTGCTTGAGTCTCGGCGGTTCTGCCGGCTCCCTTGCTGGTCATACGCGGACGATTCGGGGTGCAGCGCTGAGCTGGCGGGCGGGCTGGGCCCCACTGGGACAGAGGGTGACTCTTCCCCGCTCCCCGTGGCACCTCTGTGAGGCGACGTGCAGGCCAGGCCTGGACTCCGGGCCCCGGGGCAGAGCCCCGCAGTCACCCCAGACCAGAACCCGGGGGGCTTTGCCAGGCGTCCCCCACTCTCGTCTGAGGGGGCATTTCTCCTCATGCTTCCAAAATGGATCTGATGGCAGAGGTGGGGGTGCAGACAGGCGGGGACGCCCGCTGGGGCTCGGCCTCCTGCACCCCATCTTCCGCAGGAGAAACAGAAGCACATCATGGTGGGTGTCGTCCTCTTGTCTTTGATCCACAAAAAATGTGAGGCCCTCCCGGCCGGGGTCATGGCCCACATTCCGGAAGGACTCGTTCCGGGAAGAACAGGGCCTCGTGCAGGCAGGTTCCCGGGGAGAAGCCAGTGCTGGGAAGGAAAGCGGGAGATGGTGGGGCCCGAGCTGCCCCAATGTCACCCTGAGGACGAGGACAGCGGTGGCTCAGTGCACGCGGGAAGCAGGCAGGCCGACAGACGTGGGGGCTCCGCTGGGCACACCTCGCATGAGGGTGTAACCCGCCAGGACTCTGGGTATTCTGGCTTCTAAATCCTTCTTTCCCAGAATACTTCCCTCCCCAAGGAAAATAAAGAAATAAGCAAATAAACAAATGAACTGCATCAAGCCCCCTTCGCATTTCAGTGGCGTCAGCGAAGAGTCTGAGGTCAGGACCCTACGACTCCCCTGCCTTTCCGCACAGTGACCTTGAGTCTCGGGCCGAGCAGCGGACACGTCAGCGGCCCTCAGACGGAGCCCGTGGTTAGTGCAGCCGGCTGCGGTGTCTTTCCCCCTAATATATAACAAAGAAAGCCGGGGAGCGGGCGGTGCAGGCTCCAGAGACGTTAGTAATCACCACGTCACTGCCATGACAGTGAACTGCTGTTTTCCCTTTGTTGTAATTAACGTTGCCCCATCCTGTGTCCACGTGACACCGAGCCTTGTGACGCTCCTGGAACGTCACCGTTCGTCCATCTCTGCAGGGCACAGAGCAGGGGGTGGGAAGGCTTCTGTTCTCCCACGAGGCTGGGGGCCGGGGGGCACGGGTCCTCTCAGAACCTCTGTGTCGTCTTCCGGGCTGGATGCCTGTGAGAGGAAAGTAACTGGGTAAATCAGACCAGGCAGACCCCTCCCGTCTTAATTGTCTGGAAGTCTCAGGCCGAGGGGGTCTCAGGTTAGAGAGTCTGATAAACGCACCAAAGCCCTGACCGTTTCCTGATCTGCAAAATGGGTCTCGTGTGAGCTTCACGGGCAGGTGTTCTGAGACGCACAGATAAAACCTCCCAAGTGGCTAGTTGAGCACCAGGCACATAGTGGACGTGAGATCAAAGACCCTCGTTACTAAATCTGTGTTTGCACCAGGCCCTGGCACCAACCAGCTCCCCCGTTCGAGAGGGTGAGTCCCGTCCAGCCGCCTGCGACCCCGCTGCAGCGAGCGCCCGGCACTCGGCAAGGAGGTCTGGGACGCTGAGTAGGAGACGCTTGCCTTCTCCGGGCCCCCGGGCCGGGCTGCCCCCACTCACTCCCAGACCCCCGTGTTTGCATCAGTCAAGGGCAGGCCTGGAGGAGGGTGGGAGGCAGAGGGCTGACCTCAGAGCCTGCCCCTCCCTGCTGTGGGGTGAAGGTGCTCTCCGTGGCCACTTTTCGGGAATATGAGGATCCACAGCCGGGCAGGGACGGGCGTGGTGCTGCTTCAAGCGAAGCATCCGGAACATTCCCAACCTCTAACTCCCGTTTTTGCAGAATGGCCGAATCCATCGCTTCCAACGATAACAAGATGTAGAAAACTCTGTGAAACTCGTGATTTGGGGCCTAGGGTGTGGATTCTGAGCCTGTGAGCTCCGGGGGTGACCCATCCCACCCTAGCCTCCCTGCACCTCCCTCTGGGGCTGGGCCCCAGACCCCGGCCTCCCCGGCGGTCAGCCGCCTCCCAGAAGCCTCTCTGCCACAGCACCTCACCTGCCCACAGGGCCGGGGCGTCCTCAGAGCAAGGTGCCCCTCTGCGGCCTCGTGGCCAGTGCAAGACCTTCCCTGGGAGTGCATCTAAGGGTCTGTACCGCACGGGCCGGCTGCAGCGGTCTGTGGGGTGTGAATCAGATGTCTGCAGCCCCTGCGGTTTCGCGATGCGATGAGTCACCACTGAGTGTGCGGGCGGCTCCGAGACGACAATATCAGCCAAGACGCCATTCTGCACAGGCACTGGGACGCCCCTCCCCATCCCCCCGGTGGGAAACCGAGGCAAGATTCACTATGATTACTAACAATTACTCCCATCGCTTAAGGCACAAAACCGAGGCTCAGCACTATCTGCTGTCGGGGGAACATCCCTGTCCTGACGTGGGGCTCAGTCTCCCTCCTTCCGGTGGCTTGCGTGTGCCCCCCACCCACATATGTTCAAGTTCTAACTCCCAGTGCTGGTGACTGTGACCTTATTTGCAAATAGGGTCTTTGCAGATGGACTTAGCTAAGGACCTTGAGATGAGATCGTCCTGGATGGGGGTGGGCCCCACCTGGAGTCTCCTTTAAGCCTTAGGGGTTTGACCCCGGGTGGTCCAGCAGGAGGCGATGTCCTCGGGCTGTCGCATAAAGACACCCGATGGGGGCGGAAACGAAGTCTCTTCTTCAAGGCCGCACTCTGGAAGCTGGGGGAGGAAGGCTCAGACCCGGAGGACCCCCGCTGAGGCCGGGGGCTCAGCCAGGCCTGCACGAGGTCACGCCCAGCCACCCGGGAGCTCACTTGTGGGCTCACCCGTGTGCAAGCTCCCGCCCGGAACCAAGGAAGTTCCCGGCCCCTCACCCGGGAGTGAGGCCCCGTTCCAGCATCACTGCCAATTAGAACACGTCCCTTTGTCAATCCCAGGCACCTTCCTGTGAGCACAAGGCGTGAGCTCCTGCGGAAAATACACATTTCTTTGATGCATCTCGCTGTTGTGACTTGGGACGTGTTCGGAAAAGATGACAAGAGGTAAAATAAAAAACGTATACATTTTCGAAAACGTGATATTTAAAAGGCAGTTTGTCCTCAGTCTGAAAGTTTGACATTTGAAAGCCACCTTCGATTTTTCTAAAAGAGAGAGAGAGAGAGAAAAAAAAGGTCTATTTCTGCCTACAGAGAAAATGTATAAAACTGTGAGTTTTGCCTAGAAAAAGTAACATTTTCATTTTCCCTGTTTGAGAAGTTGACTTGCATGGGGAAAGGTAAGATTCTGTCCCACACGAGACCTGAATGTCAGGAAGGAGGGCACCGTCAGGACGTCCTGGGCCTCTGTGTGTTCCCAGGGGCTGCTGCCTCACATGCGGGGTCCCCAGGCTCGAGGAAGAGGGCACACTTAGAAAGCGTGCAGCAGAGGGGTGCCTGCGTGGCTCAGTTGGTCGAATGCCTGACTCTCGATCTCGGCCCAGGTCGTGATCTCACGGTTCGTGGGTTCGAGCCCCACGTCAGGCTCTACGCTGACAGTGTGGAGCCTGCTCGGGATTCTCTCTCTCCCTGTCTTTGTGCTCTGAGCCCGGGTGGGCAGTGGGGCAGCCTAGCTCCCAGGGGAAGGCAGCATGTGTGCCCGAGGCTGGCATCCTCTCTGTCTTTGTTTCTATTTCTGCCTGTCTCCATCTCTGTCTCTCTGTTTCCCTTTGTCTCTGTGCACCTGTGCGGGTAACTCACGAGATGTTCGGGGAAGGCAGGAAGCAGGGAGAGGTGGGGGGGGGGCCCTCCTTGTCAGCCCAGGAGGTGCCCAGCTTGGAGCTCCCAGCTGGAAAGGCTGCCTTGCGGGCTGGATCACACCCGGCAGCAGCCACACTGTTTCCTCCTCACTCGCAATCCCATGCCCTCACTGCCCGGGCTGAGGGGCAGACACCCGTCCCCGGAGCCCCCATGCCCTGGCTGGGCAGACGAGGCGAGGTAGTCTCTGCTACGACGGGGATAGGAGTGGGCTGCTGCAGGGCTCATCCCGAGAAGCAGGTCGGCTTCTGGAGGAGGAGAGGCCCGGGCTGGACCTTGTGGACGAGGAGGTTGGTACCGGAAGGTCAGGTGCTGTGTCTGAGTGGGGCAGCCGGGGAGGCTGCTGGCCCGAAGTCTAGACAAAGCCCGGGTCCCCAAGACTGCCAGCCAAAGCTGCTGCGGCTATAGGCAGGAAGGATGGAGGGGTGGTGGAGGGGGTGGGGGCTTGGGGGGGGCAGGGTGACCTGCTCCAGGGTCACCGTCAGGGAGCCCATGCACATTCGGAGCCCAGCGCCGGAGGCGGGGAGCTGAGGCGTCCGATGGGCTGTTGCCCTGGAAGGAAATGCTGTGCAGTCTTTGTGAACCAGAGCCCCTCAGCTGGGGGTTCCATACGCACCCCAGGACCGGGAGCGGGTCCCTGAGTCAAGCGCAGACTTTGTGTTTCATTTGGCTTCTGCTGTTTCTCTTTGCTTCGGCCTTATGTCTGGTGTTAGCCTCTGCAGAAGCCCTGCCCAAGGTCAGGCCCTGGGGTCAATGAGGACGCCAGGTGACGAGCACTTCCTCCCGCAGCTCGAGACCCTCACGGCCATAGACTCTGCACATGCGGGCTTAGAAGAGCGCCTGGCGGTTTTTCGTGACCTTCCTGTGGACGAGTCGATGACAGGGCCCTGGCCTGGACGTCATCACCCGCGGCTCCCAGGAGTGGGGAAGCGTGGGGGTGAGGATGTGGAACCTTGGGTGAGACCCCCAAGGAAGCGTGGGGGTGAGGATGTGGAACCTTCCTTGGCCACCGCACTGTCCCGAGTGACGTGAACGTGAGCCGTGAGCTACCCCCGCCCCCTGCAGGGCACCCGGGGCCCAGGGGAGGTAGCGTGTGTGCTGTGATCACCCTCGGGTGGGGCTGGGAGCCAGGCGAGTGCGCACACCGGAGGGGTGGCTACATGTCGTCGACCTGGAAGCAAGTCCCTGGTCCAGCAGCGTTCTGCTCTGGGACCCCACCCACAGGTGTGTGCTGAGGGTCTGCGTGCGCCGGAGAGACGGCCAGCACCGCCCTCGGCGTCCCCAGCGATCGGTACGCAGGAAGCCCTCCTTGACGGGAAGGTTGGACAGACCAGGGAGGGAGACTGTGCCAGCATCCAGAAACGGGAGAGCAGGTGCATACGGCGGCTGGTTTGCCATCCAGATGCGCGCCCGGGGACGTGGGCGAGGGCACGGGGCACGTCCACGACATGAGCGAAGGTGAAGGGGCGCATCCACGACGTGAGCGAAGGCGCAGAGGCACGTCAGGGTCATGAGCAGGGGCGCGCCCAGGGACGTGGGCGAGGGCACGGGGCGCGTCCCGACGTGAGCAAGGGCACAGGGGCGCGTCAGGGTCATGAGCAGGGGTGCGCCCGGGGACGTGGGCGAGGGCGCAGAGAGCACCTGTGAAAGGTCAGGCTGCAAAGGCCGCGCAGCACATGCGGGATCCGAATGGTGAGAACGGATCTCGGAGCCTCAGCCAGGTATCAGCGCGGGCGCCTGAAGGAACAGGAGGAGACAGCAAGGGGACAGAACAGCCTGGCGGTGAGCGCGCAGAGGCAGGGCGCACACGACCTGGGGGCCACAGGGTCGATGCCGCAGGCACGAATGTGGATCAGTTTTCCCCACCTGCCAGAGGGGATGTTGTTAGCACCTCCCTTGCTGGGATGCGGAGAGAACTGGGTGAGCCGTCCCCCGGCCACAGGACCTGTGACAGGAGGGTTCAAATCAGCACAGTCCCTACACGCAAGTCCCTGCACTGGGACCCTAAGTGACCCCAGGTGGTGGACGGAGTGGTGGAGAGCCCTGGGGTCCCTGGGGCCAGGGGCCTGACAGCTGCCTTTGGGTTCGCAGCCCCCGAGGTCTTGGAGTAAACCCGCACCCTGGCCCCCCACCCTACAGCCTGGTGCGCGGCCGCGGGGCTCACCTTGAATGACAGATGCCCCGGAGCAGACTCAGGACAGGTGAGTGCAGGAAACCACATGGCTCGGGAGGGTGGAGGGGGCCAGGATCGCTGTGCTGTGGGATCGGGGGCCTCTCAGGCCGTTTCGTGGGACCCTAAAGGGCAAATGGAGGGCCCAGAGTCTAGCGTTCAGGGAGGCAGTTGGCTGAGGGAATGTGTCTACCGCCTGCCGGGAAAGGGCCTCCCTGAGTCTCCCGTGCCTCACCAGACTCGGCCAGCGGTTAAGAGGTTGGACCCCGAGGCCGTCCTGCTCCACCATGTGGCTCCAGTGAGACCCTGGACATCGCAGCTGAGTCTCTGACACCCGTGTCTTTGTCTCCAAGTAGCACAGATGTGAACACTCCAAGGTCATCCGTGCACGCAACCCGGGGAGGCTGGCGGGTGTGAGATAGGCTGCCGGCCACCAGCTCGGCCAGTGGTTCCCCTTGCGGAGCAGGGATGGGACCACAGGACCTGCCCCGAAGCTCGTAGAGTCCTTGGGACCCACAGGGACCCACAGGGACCACTGTGGCCGCAGACGTGGTCCCACCCACTTTTCTTCCCTTTGTTTCTTTTTAAATGTTTATTTATTTTTAAGAGAGAGACAAACAGCTAGCAAATGGGGGAGGGGCAGAAAGGGAAGGAGACACAGAATCTGAAACAGGCTCCAGGCTCCGAGCTGTCAGCACAGAGCCCGACAAGGGGCTCGAACCCGAGAACCGTGAGATCGTGACCTGAGGTGAAGTCAGAGGCTTAACCAGCTGAGCCACCCAGGCGCCCCAACCCACACGCTTTTCTGACAATGTACATGGGATCCTGCCTAAGGGTTTTCTGACAAAATCAACTTGAAGGCTGGGTGTTATGTGGTGACCACACATTGTAGACGTGTCTCAGTAACTGTGTGTGTGCGGGGTTCCCTAGGGTTCCCTGCCTGGGGGTGATCAAGGACGGGTCAGCGCCTGCCTTGTGATGCCCGCTGAGTCTCTGGAGGGACCCCTGGTTCTATCCCCGGCTTGCTTTCCCCCCACCCCACCCCACTCAGTCCAGACTCCAGGCCACATGTTGTTCACGTAGCTTGTACCCCTGCGCCCGACTCCTGCCTGGCCTCCTCCCTCTTCTTCAATGGCCTCTAGAAAGATCTCACCCACCTGCTCACCTGCCCTTGCTGGGTCCCCACCTGGCCGTGAATGTCCTGCCTGTGGACTCCCGCCTGTCTGTGTACCAGCAGCTCCCTGACCAGTCCCTATGTCTACACACGCCTGGAGCTTTCTAGACTCCGGCTTCTGCTCGCAGGGTGGCCTCCACTTTGAGTGTCCTTTCCTCCCCCACGTCACCCTGTTTCCTTTGTAGCCACGTCTGCTAGGCTGCTTCGACACATGATGGCACACAGGTGACTCAACCAGCCGACCCTTGTTTTCCGCAGTTCTGGAAGCCCAAGGCTGCAGATCTGGTTTGCACTCAGCCGCCTTCCCTCCGTCCTCCCATCGTGGGGGCACATTCTCATCACCTCATCTGCACCTCCCGAGGGCCCCCCGAGGGCCCCTCTCCTGCTGGGAGTGCCTGGGACCGTGCACTTCTCCCTCACTCTCCCCCCAGAGTGTCTGCCCCTCAGTCTCTCTCCCTCTCTCTGGTTCTCTGCCTCCCTGTGTCTCTGCCTCACGTCAGTCACCTAACTCGCCCTCACAGGAGGAGTCTGGCATCCGAGGAGTGTGTCCCCAGCCGTCCCAGGCCCTGATGGGTCCCGGGGGCCCCTCGAGGGTTTAACGTCCAGAACCCAAACCTGCAAAAAAACCAAAAACAAACAAAGCAGAAACAAACCACCAAAACCACCCCATTGGGGGTTAGGGCTTCAACCGGAGGTTTGGGACACACAGCCCGTGGCCACCTCAAGGCGCAGCATAAGCATGGGTATCAGCTTCCTCCTAAATCACCTTGGGGTCTACAGCTCCCTCCAGCAGTTTGCGTTCGAACCTCACTGATGGTGCTTGTGAACCTGGGAGCGGCAGCCTTTGCTCTCGCTCACGGCCCCCCAGAAACTCCCACCCGCCCCCTCCGAACACACGTCTCCCGCCGCGAGGCCTCGGGGGACATTTGCTGGGAGGAATCAAAGTCACGGCCCTTTCTCTCCCATGAGACGCTGGGCCCTGGGAGCGTGGGGACTGTGTCGCTGCTGTTTCTCTGACAGGCTTCCGCGCCGGAGACAGGTTGGAAATAAAAACCCTTACAAGTAACCACCACGCGGAGGTCCCACGGCTTCACCTGGGGTAGCCGCTGTCTCTCAGTTCGTTCGTCTGGACAGTGGCATGGTTCTGTGTGTGCGTGAAGCTACTTCTCCGGATCAAACAGCCCGCGGGCACGTCCACGGAGGCAAATCCTGGTCTGTGTGACCGCGGGTGGTGCACTCTGTGCCCTGCTCACGAATGCTGTTCGCGACGGAATCAGGTCGCCAGTCAGGGCCCTGGCTCCACCGAGGCCGGCCAGCTTCTTCCCAAGCTTGGCACAGAGTGGGTCCTTAACAAATATTTGAAAGTGAGCAAATAACTAGGCAATGGCCAGCCCTCGCCGGAGAGACCGAGAGCGGAGCGTTTAGGAATGAAAGAGAAGCATCCAGTCTGAGCTGCAGAAAGGTTTTAATATGCACGGCCCTAAATGGGAAGCGCTGACTCATCACACAAGTACAAAAAGAAAAAAAAAAAAATCTGGGCGATACCACGGCAGGGAAAATCATTCAGGGGAAAGGTGGGGAAGCCAGGAGCAAGCGAGAGTCGTACGGAAGTGAAGAAAGGGGTAAATTCACAGGAAGCCCAAGTTCATTACCCTGAGAGAGAGCACGAAACGATTTCAGAAATGGGAAAGGTGTGACCCTGTGAGTATTTCAGGGGCCTCGGAGAAGACGCTGCAGGGCCAAACAGCAACAGGCAGGGGCTCTGAGTGGGGGGGGGGGCGGGGAGCGTGACCCCCTCTGCTCCCTGCAAACTCAGGTGAGAGGACGCCCCACATCAAGGTCACCACGGCAGCGGAACCCACAGCGGCTGCGCGGTAGGACAGACGGGACTGCAAAGACTCCCATCTCCGCGTGCGGTCCTCGGGGCTCCAGAAGCCTGCCCCTGTCGTTAGCTTCCACCTGCCCTGGGCTGTTCCAGAGGACCCTCTGAGGAGGGTAGAGGGGCCTGCGGGGCCCTGCTCCCCCTCGTTGGCATGATCCAGGGGACTCCGCTTTCACTCTTTATTTCTATCCGCTCGTTTTGTTTCTTCACCTGTAAGAGAGCAGGCAGTGGGCTGGGATAGCACCCTCTGCCTCCAGGAGTCCGTTCCTGACCCACACGTCGTACCTGGACCGCCTCCGACACCGTTTTCCAGCTGACGCTAGGCACATGTGTGTGCGTGTGCCAGGGAAAACGGCCCGGGGAGGCTGACCCCACGAGAGGGCAGAGGGGCGGCACCTGTGGGGGGCACTTCCCGCAAGGGCAGCCGCCGGTTTCAGCAGAACGAGCCCGTCTGCCGTCCCAGAGGCCGCCTCTGTGCTTGGGCGAACGTGTAAGGAAGCTTCTTGGCACAGGAGACGGGCCCAGACTGTGGGAAGGCGGCCAGAGCCCAAGACGCACCGACTCCTCTCCTCGCTGTGGTGAGCAAACACGAGGTCTCACCATGATGTCATAAGAGTGATTGTTCAGCGTCCTGGATGAGGCTGTCCAGCTCCCGGCCCAACCTGAATCACTGGCCCTTCCCAACGCAGCCCTGTTTCTTAAAATAAATACTGAAAATGACTTCATATCCAGGGAAAGGCAGGTCGTGGCTGATTCGTTATGGCCCAGAGATTAATGAATGAAGAAAATCTACTCTGGCTAGATGGTGGCATTATTTTCAGAGGCTGCCCCGGAAAGAAGCACGTCATGGATCCAACCCAGAGCTTGGAATCTGGTCATGGGCGCGAAGGTAGGAAGCACCTGCACCAAAGGTGTCTCTCATTCTGGCAGGAGGTGACCCCGGGGAAGGTGACAACAGGCTCTCGCTCGCCTTTAACCTGACACCTGTGGGGCTGAGCAGGTGCCTGAGGCCAGCGGGGCTGTTCTGTGACCCTTCACACGCTGCGAGCCTAACGGATACGGAGCCTCGGGTCAGACGACTCTGAATTTCATCCCCCGCTCTGCCGCTACACGGGGACACATACTGACACCCCACTTTCACTGGGGAGGAACTGGAAGCCAAGATGAACTCAGCCCAGCTCCCCTGCTTGGCGTCGGGCCAGAATTTGAGCTCAGATCATCAGCCTCCAAGACTGGGCTTCTTCTGAAAGTGATGCACTCCTCCTGATGGCTGCACAGAGCTTCTTAGAAACAGGAAGACGCAGCAATGTTGAGGATGCGAGCCGCGTGGTGGGGCTGCGGTGCGTAGAGGGTCAGGCCCAGCCCCACCCTCCAGTGCTGTCTACAGGGGAGCCCGGATGAAGACCAGCGCACCCTCCCGACATTAGGCCACCGTTCGACACCGCTAGGATTTCTTGTCCTGCAGTCCCCACCCTGGAGACGTCCGTGTGACTTATGCCTCGTGGATGGTGAGACATCCTTGAGGGCCGTGCTGGGAGGGAAGTTGGAATTAGAGGGATGGATGGACAGATGGACGGAGAGGGAGGAAAGGGGCTGGCCCCAAGGGAGAAGGCAGTGGACGAGGTGTGGAGGGCCCCAGTGTCTGTGCAAAGGGCCTCACTCCCGTGTAGCCTGCAGGGCGACCAGGTGGGGACACGGGAAGCACAAGCAGGGCCGCTTGTGGATGTGAGCAGCCAGCCTGGCCATGGGCTTCAGTTTCCCTGGGGGCAGCAGAGGGAAGCCGGGCACAGGAGGGGCTCCTGGGGCCCGAAGGCACCTGCCTCGAGCCCAGGATGGAGAGGCAACAGGGAAAGAGGAAGAAGGAAATCTCTAGAAAACAGGAGTGGCTCCCATCTGGAAATACTAGCATTAATGGATGGAAGAGCGGTGGGCTCCAAGGAGGCCGTGGGGACAGAGGTGAGGCCACAGGTGCCACAGCACAATGTGGGCCCGGCCAGGGTCCCATTTGTCTGGGGGGGGGCACCCGAGGGGGCTGTGGCTTAGGTCCATGCTAGAGGCCCGGTGCCCGGGCCACAGACAGGGAAGGGAGGGAGTGGTGTTTCGGCAGCACTTAGGTCAACATGATGAAGTCCACGATGGCCCGTGGCTGCCTAGGGAGAAGAGAGGTGTGGGGGTGCCTCCTGGACCCCTGGGGATGGCGGTATGATTCCCGAGAGGCTGGGGGCAGGGTAAGTGCTGAGGGCCGGTGACTGGTCTGGGCCTGTTGAGCTGACATGTCAGTGTGGAGCCACAGTATCGGGGGGTGGGAGGCACGTGGCCACGTGGGGCTGGGGGACATCTCAGGGCTTTGGAACGGAGCTGGGGGCCGTCACCACCTGGCTGAGAAACTCCCCCCTGGTGGAGAGAAAGGGACGAAGGCAGGGAAGGGCCAGGAGCCAGGGCGCAGCCACGGATCGGCACAAGGACCGACTGAGTCCAGGCCGAGAGGCCAGACGCTCCCCCTCCGGCCCCGTCCACCTGCACCAGGAAGATGTAGCCAGAGAGATAGACAGGAAAATCCGTGGCATAATCGGATAACCAACAAATGAAAACCCGGAGCAGACAGCGCACTTAGGGATTTCTGGGAAGAGAAGGGAGGTGGAGCCTGACTGCTGGCGAAAAGTCCGGTAGAGAAGAACCCCCAACATAGGTGAAAAAGAAGCTACTTTCTTTCCTCTGAAGAAAGTGCCGCGGAAACTGCCGGGCAGAGACTGCGGTGGAGAGGACCAGGCGGCCGGGGGCCGGGCCAGTGGAGGGGTCTCTGCAGACGGGCAGCCACAGAACGTGGGGCCACGTGCTCCCCGCGCACCTGCCCCGGGATGGAGCCCCAGGAAGTGCTTTCCAAACCAAGCCAGTGCCCTGAGGGGAGGGGACCCCCAGGGCACAGAACATGTCAGGTGGCGGAGGGAAGCAGACCAGACCAGGGGCAGCCTCTGGCCTGCGGCACGGCCGCGGGGAGCAAGCCCACGAGGCAGGCAGGGCGGACCTTGAGCTTGGCTGGGGCTGAGCCCGGGAGGACGGCTCCTGGGGTCTCAGGTACGGGAGACCGGACGACCAGGGTGGGGGCCCCCAGGACTCCCCGCCCCACCCTCGGGAGACACTTCCTCCACACCAAAGCCCCGCTGCTCAGATGCGGGCCGTGCGTGTCCCAGCAGCCCAGCCTCCCGCGGGACCTGTGAGACCTGCGGGGTCTACGCTCCGGCACAGAGACCTTCCAGCCGCCCCCCTCACCCTCCCCGAGAGTCCTGTGCACGTCCCAGCTGGGGATCCCATGCAGACACAGAGGAGGGACGCGCCCCCAGTGACGCTCCACAGGAGCGCCTCACTCTCCGTAGGACAGGTGGCCTCGCGGAAGGGTGGGGTCAGGGGCCTGAGTCGGAGCCCCAGCTCTCCGCTTAGGGGTCGTGTGAGCTCAGAGTGGAGCCCGTTCCTGCTGCAGCGAAGGTGGGCTGCTCACAGTCCCCCCCCGCCGTGGGTTTGAAGGAGGGGCTCTGTGCAAAGCGAACGGCCTGCTGGCTGGCCCACGGCGAGTGCTGAATACACATCGCGAAGCCTGGCAGTCACTGGCCCACCTGCCACCCTCAGCCCCACACCCAGCCCCTTCCAGAAACACACACCCACGGGCTCCAGGCGCTGGCTTCGGACGGTCCTCCCCGCAGAAGTGCTGTCACAGCTCTGACTGTTCGGTACCCACCCCCTCCCCACCCCCGCGCCTTCTCCCCGAGCTTCCCCAACGCAGAGGCTTTATCTCGCTCCTCTCGCGTCCTGAAGCCTGAGAACGAGTCTGCACAGAGAGACTGCTCAGTGCATGCCCGCTCGGTGGAAGCAGGAAAGAAAGAAAAATCGCTCTCAGTTGTTTACAAAATCCCGCAGGTGCACAACCACCTTCTGGGCCGGGGGGCTGGGGGGCTCTTTGCTCCCCTCACATTTGTTCCTCAGTTCAGACTCGTGGAAGGTGGAGTGTTCATCCTTTGCCCGGAAACTTAGACCTGCTTCTGCCAACAGTAGTCATCAGGGCGGTGGCGGGGGAGGGGGAGGGGGAGAGGAGGACCCCCTCCCCCCCCCCCTGCCAGCCCACAGCCGGGGCGGGGCCCTTCTGGCACCAGGCCCCTGCCTCTGCCGAGAGCTCCTTGCCATGCAGTCCCCCCGCTGCCCGACACACACAGGCACGTGCACACACAGGAACCCTTTCTTTGCAAAGTGACGCGGGGGCACCTGGGTGGCTCTGTCGGTCGAGCCTTGGCTTAGACCTCTGTCTTAGGCCTCTGTCTGCCTTGGCTTAGATCCGTGGTTCACGAGTTCAAGCCCCACATCGGGCTCGCTGCTGTCCGTGCGGATCCTGCTTTCAGTCTTCTGTCCCCACCCTCTCTCTCTGCCCCTCCCCTGCTTGTGCTCTCTCTCTCTCAAAAATAAACAAACCTGTAAAAAAAAAGCTTACTAAAAAGTGAAATAAAACACGAGCCCACTGTATCACCCCGCTCGGTAGAAATTCAGTGATTCTTTGCTGGGAACTTCCATTTCTCTAAGGCAAGGGGTCCGTCCTATGGCACTCAGCCTCTAGGAGGCTTCCTGAATTACAAAGCAGGGCAGAAAACACTAAGGTGTCTGCGGAGTCCCCGAGAGCCCGACTCGCCAGGACTTTAGTGGTTACGGAGTCTGGAAATGTTTCCATGCTCAGGAGAACACGATGGGACCGTATCTGCTATAAGCTTGAGGGGCCAGAATGATTGGCTTGTCTGAAATCAGATGCCCCTGATCACGGACTCCGGCCGAGGCCGAGGCGCGGTGCGGGCACCAGGGGGTTTATGAAGGTGGATGACGCCCGTGGGCCGAGGAAATTCTGCCCTGACGTTTCCCTCCCTTCTGTTTGGGAGAACGACCCGCCCCGGTGTCGAAGGGAGAATCTGTGGGTGGGGGACAAGGGTGCCCCTCGGAGGCCAGACCGACCGCCAGGGGCCTGGCCCAGAGCCTCCCTGCGGGGTGACAGGCTGCGGCGGAGACGGGGTGCTCCACGCGGTACCCGGTAAATGCAGACCCCCCCGCCTGCCAGCCTTGCCCCGTGAGTTCCCTCCAGCTCGTCCCTCCTGAGTTCCCACCCTGGGTCCCGCAGGCACACGATGCCTGGTGTGTTTGTCCCCCAGTGACCGGCCTGGCTTCGTCCCCACGGAAGGCGCTGGACGGCACGCTTCAGGTGTCCTTTCCAGGGACGGCTTAGCCTTGAATCCCCATTCTGAGGGGCAGAAATGCCCGTCTCTGAGGCTTTAGTGTGCACGTCACGGATTACCGGGGAGAGTGAAACTGACTACAGAAAACGGTTGCACAACCGCAGGTTTACTCCTCGGGGTGGGTGGGTCTGCGTGCCTTGTCGCAACGTCTCTCTCTGCCTGGGAGGGGCAACTGCCAGCGGACCAGCCCACACAGGCCGTGCAGGGGCCGGGTGACCCCGTGTGTAGTTAGATCGCTAAGACTTGAGGGGCCTTTGATCGGGTGTCTCTTGGGAGTCAATTACCCCAACTGCAGCATCCAGAGGCTCCTCAGACCCAGGAGGAGAAGCTTCCAGATCATTATCTGAGGCCAGTGTTAGCGTGAGGCCGGAGCTGGGAGAGAGAAACACACCCAGACAGGAACACATGCACGCACGCACATGCACACTCTCGCTGCATGCAGACACAGACACAGACACACACGTGCATGCACGCGTGCACTCAGACACACGTGTGCACCACACGCACTCAGCCTGCATGCAGACGCGTGTGCACTTACACGCACACTCATACAAGCACACGCACCTACCTACGTAGACTTACCCTGCTCTCGTTGAGGGTAAGTGGGGTAAGACCCCCTCCCAGAGCCCTGCCTCGTTGTGACATGATTCTGTAGCTCCTCACATGGGGGGGGGGTCAGTGTCCCACCCTCTGAGTCTGGGCTGGCTGTGGGGCTTACCTGGAAGGGCCCAGAGGACCCTTCCTCTGGAGTGACGATTGCCACTTCTGTGCCAGCCTCCACACTCCCCGCAAGCCCTCCTTCCCTCTCTGGAAACCCTGAAGTGTCGTGTGGGCAGGGCAGGCAGGCTGGCAGGGGGATGAGCACAAGCTGGTGGGGGGGGGGGTCTGCCTGCCCCGGCTTGTCCCCTCCCAGGGAGGATGTCCATGGAAGATCAGCACAGCCGCCTCTGAGACCACCAGCGCCCCCCGGGGACACGGGTCACCCAGCTGGCATTGGCCGAGTCCAGCCCTGGTGACGGACCCCCGCGCACACTCACCCAGCCGGACTCGGGAGCAAGGAGGAACCATTGCCAGGCCTCGGGATGGAGGTTCCGCAGAGACTGTGACAGAAACGCCAATGGCATTCGCCGTGGAAGCCGCGATGCACAACCTTCATCCCGGGACGGGGGTGGGGGGTTTGGACCCCTGTGGGGCACCAGCCCACACCCTGAAGGCCTCCCTGTTCTCTGTGCCAGCCACCGCTGGGGCCACAGGCTGCGGGTGGACTCGGCCAAACTCCCGCGAGCACAAGCCGGCCACACCGTGCATCACATCTGCCCCCCACGTCCTGGCTCTGCCTGGGTTCTGCCAGTCAGGAGACGCGGCCCTGCAGGGGCCATGCGGGGGCCCAGGAACGCCTGCCCGGAAGCGAGGGGCACGGGCACCCTCGCGGCGAAGCTGGACCCCCTGAGACACACCTGGTCCTCACCCGCCCTTGGTCATCGACAAGGGGCAGCTCCATCTCCTTGTTCCCGCCGAGTCCCTGGAGCTCCTGGCCCCCGCTCGCCCAGCCCACGTCTGTGCACCTCGATACTCGGCTGCGCTCCCAGACCCTCCACTCCAGGTGCGTCTACACTGCCTGCTTGTCAGTAAGCGGGGTGGCAGGTGCTGAGCGAGGCCTGCGGGGGCCTCTGCCGCGGAAGGGAGAGGACCGCGTCCCACGGAGGGCGAGAGAGAGGATCTGGGCACAGCCGCAGGGGGAGGCGAGCCGGGCAGGCGTCCAGCTGAAGCAGGGCATCCCCGGGATCCAGCCGCCCTCCCTGCAAGCGGAGACGTGAGAGGAGCAAAGCCCGGCCGGCCCAGCTGGCTCTCCCTCGTTCCCGCCTCACCCCAGGCCTCCCTCCCACTGCCCGGGGCCGGAGCCCTCTTCAAGCTGCAGTCCACAGGCTCCCGTTCCTGGGGTTGCCAGGCTAAAGCCCTCAGCGCCAGGAGCGGCTCGGGGAAGCAGCATCGCAGGCAGGGTCTGGGAGCCGGGCGGCTCACCAATCTGTTGCCAGTGACGGGAGAGAAGCTGATAGGCCTTGGCTGCGGTAGCATCGGGTACCAGGGGCTTTTGACCCCGCCCGCGGTAGTCATCAGCGCCCCCAAAGGCCACAGCCCCCTGGCTGCATTACCTGCATTGCAGCGGAAGCCCAGAAGAAAGAAAAGGTACCAACAAAAGGCATCTACCAACATAAAGTACACCAGGAAAGCTATTCACCTACGACGTCTTTGAGGGGTCCCGGCAACATCAGCCACGGCGTGGGCGGGGCTCAAGATCAGAGCTGGGGTCCGGCTGTAAGCGGGGCAGAGCCGTGGAGAGGACTTGAGAGGAGGGCCCTGCCAGGAGGGCGTGGGGTCCTCAGACCCGGGGTGGGTCTGCCCTGTGCGGCCGCCAAGGCGGGCAGAGCCCAGCTAATAGGCACCTTGGACTCAGAGGGGGGCGTGCAGGTGGCAGGTGGGCGCCGGGGCAGGTGAGACAGAAAGGGAGGCCGGGTAGGGGAGCGTGTGCAGCCGTGGACACACATCCAGGACCTGGAATTCAGGGCTCTGGGTGTCTGGGGCCAGCCTCTGCAGTGTCTCCAGGAGGCTCCTGGAAGCCGGGAAGAGTGATGGGCGATGGTAAGGAGCGGCCAGGCCGGAGCTCTCTTGCTAAGGCTGGGGGAGGGGGGAGCGAGGGGAGGGGTCAGCTGTTCTAGGAGTTTGCTGGTGCCTGTCCTTATGGCTGGGGTGCCAGAGAGGCGGCAATGCAGACAGAGATCACGGGATCCAGAGCAGCACAAGCAGGGGGGCATTGAGCCCTGGGAGGTGAAGTGGGCATAACCACCGTCCTGGGCACCGGGGCCAGCCCACGATCAGTGTGGGCCACAGGGACCCCGTCCCATGCTGGCTGACGGGTCCCTGTGCCCCTGGAGGGGACGGACGCCCGGGGAGCCGGCCAGGTGCCACGTCATATCTACGGTAATTTAAAGGATAAAAATCAAGCGTCGTCAGCCGTGGACTGACGTCAGCCTCCACACCTGGAAAATGACGGCCCCTCCCCCGTTTCCAGACCTTAGTCGGTTTACAGACCCGGATCCCATGTCTGAGTTTTTTGGAAGAATGTGGTTGAGGAAGGTTTGAAGTTAGACCGAGCAGAACACCCACGGGGGTTTGGGGCCAGCCTAGGGTTGAGGAGGAGTCACGTGCGGATTTGCTGATAAGGGATAAGAGCTCAGGCATGCGCAGCAGGTGAGTAAGCACCCTGCATCACCAGCACTCATGTTCCAGCGGCCCGTGGGGTGGGGACTGTCACTACCCCCTCTCTGCCGGGGTAGGGAGACTCTGAGAGGTGGACGTGAGCTGCCCACGGCATCGGGCCAGCGCTGCCCCAGATTCGATGTACATGACGGGGCCCCGAAAGGCGGGCCAGACGGACGCTGGGCCTCGCAGACAGGTGAGCGGTGGCCACCTCCAGGAATGCCCGTCTGGCTTTGGAAAGCAGCAGAGAAAGTCATGAGCATCGTGTCTCCAGAGTGGACGCAGCGCGACGAGGCTGCAGGGGGCGCTCAGCTGGCCCGACGGCAGGGGTACAGGTGGGGCGAGCGGGGCTGGAGGAGGCAGGAAACCCCGGCTGAGCCCGGTCCTGCGCCCGATCCACAGATGCAGCCCGTGCGGGAGTCTCCCTGACATTTGCAGGTCTCCGGGCCCCGGTCACAGTCTCATGGAACTCTCGGTGCCGTCCAGTGACTTAGAGAGCCGCCGGGCCACGGAGCCTCACGAATTTCTGAAGAGACAGAGGGCGTTTGCAAATGAGGGCATTACCCCCGTCACCGGAGAGAAGATCGAGGAACAAAGAGGTTAGTTAACTTTCTCTGAGGTCTCGCTGAGAGTCAACTGCGGAACCCGATAAGAAAATTTCACCATAATGACCTGACGGGTGCCTTACTGTGCCTGTGTCCTCCCCGGTTCCCGACACCACCACGGCCCATCCACCAGCCGGTCCTGTGTCCACACCCGCGGCCAGGCACCCCCACTGGACGCCCTTGGTACCCTCGTTATTTTGATGAAACTCCCTCACAAATGCCGCCTCATCTGACCCTGGGAATGTCCCACGTGACGGGCGTGTGTGCACATGGCGGGCAGGACTGAGCTACACGCAGGGCTCTCCGGTGGTGGCAGGTGCGGGCAGCAGGTGCTACTGCGGTGACCCCGGGCGGTCGCGAGGGGACGGCAGGATGCGGGAGGGACGTGGGGCCTGGGGCACGGCTCCGCGTGTCTGGGCGGGAGACACTGAGGCACCAGTCAAATGCGCCCAGGCGTCCTTAGGATTTGTTCCATGGAAAAACAAACCATCCAGGCCAAGGCTCACAATTCTTCCGGTTAATACCGCGGCTGTATTTTCTACTCACAGAAGGAAGGAGTGTGAAAATCCACAATCATCCTAACATCTATCTGAAGTGATTTGACGTGGGTGTGGAGGCTGATTATTGGTCCAGATCTGAGCAGGCCGCCCCCGCCTGGGATGCGTGCCCGGCTCCCCGGAAGGGCTGGGGAGCTGCCGGGAGGGAGGTCCCCACACCGGAGGAGGGTCAGGGCTCGCCTCACACCTGACCGTCCCCTAGAATCGAGCATCGAGCACTGTTCCCTTGTCTGCCTCCTCCGGGCCCCTCACCCCCCTGTTCACCTGCCAGCCTGATCTGTCCACCCTTAAAAATGCGGCAGATGGCACATAAAACACGAAGCCGCTTCCAAAACCACACACACGCCAGCTCTGGGAGGCAAATACAGTCTGATTAATCATCTGGAACAGGAGCCTCAACCTCCAGCTCATTGGAAATATGATTCTTTCTGCACGCGTTTGAATATTTTCTGAAAATGCGAGAAAGTGCTCATTCAGGGCTCATTCAGGGCACGACGGCTTCCGGCTGAGCGGGGGCACAACGCGATGGCCCTTTGCTGGCACCTGGCTGTAGGACTGCTCGGAAATCCCGACTGTCTCCTCGTCTCTTTTCCTTCCTGCTCTCCACCCCTGAATCCGTGGCAAGGACGGCCCCTCCCGTTCTTGTAGAGACAGCGTGCAAATGCCCGCAGGTCTACAGCTGCTGTCTGTCCGAGTTGACCGTGACGTCTGTAACAAGTGACCACAAGCCTGGGGGCCTACCACAACAGACACCTGTTTCCCAGCATCCTGGAGCCAGAGGCCACAGTCACAGTGCAGGTGGGGCTGCGCCCCCCATGAGGCTCCAGGGGATGGTCCCTCTTGTCTCTTGCAGCTCATGGTGGCCCCCAGGCTTCCGTGGTCTTTCCCCCGTGTGTCTGACCTTCCTCTCCTCTTCCTATAAGGACACTTGTCATCCTCATTTAGGGCCACCCTAATCCAGGATGCTCCCCTCTCGAGACCCTTAATGCTACCAGCAAAGCCCCTATTTTGTCCCCAAAGAAGGTCACATCTAGAGGTTGTTGGGCTAGGACGTGCATGTCTTGGAAGGGTCACATTCAGCCCCTGTGCCCACCCACCTGGTCCTCTTGCTGCTGGATGGGGGACATTCTCGTTAGGGGGACGTGCTTTGCCTGGAAATGAGCACACAGGTTCTCAGACAGGAAGGACCTGGCTGGCTCCTCGGGGACACACACGTTCTTTCAGGTCCCCTACACTGACACTGTCCAGCGGTCTCAGACCGCTGGGGACGCCAAAACAGCATCGCAGACCTGGCGGTTGGACAGCAGACGTACGTGGCCGCATGGCTCTGAGGCCGGAGGCCCAAACCCAAGGTGCGGGCAAGGTGGGGTTAATTCTCTCGGCTTGTGCCGGCCACCATCGCGCTGCCCTCGCGTGACCCCGTCTCTGTGCAAGTGCAGAGAGAGGGACACAGTTCCAGTGTCTCCTCTGACAAGGACTCCCGTCCTGGGGGGTCAGGGCCGGCCCTCGCGGCCTCATCTAACCCCACGTCCACCTGCAGTCACATCGGGGTGAGGGCTCCCACATACAGATTTTGGAATAATTCATAACTCAGCCCCAAATGGGGTCCCAGATATCGTGTGGGCTAAAATTATCCTAAACAGTCTTCGTGGTTTACCTGAAATTCGAATTTAACTGTTCAACCTGTATTTCATTTGGCAACCCCAGCGTAAAGCCGAGCTTCCCTCAAAAAGTCAGGCTAGTGTCGTGGGTGGTGTCAGGGGCCCCGCAGGTCCCCACCCTGGCCCCCACACAGCACACAGGTGTTCTGTCCCCAGGCCCCAGGCTCCTCCCTGGAGACAAAGCCCTTAGAGAACCCGGGGGCTCAGCCTGTGTCTGGACCACCTGCGTGCATGGGCCTGGAGGCAGGTGACCTCAGGTGGGGTCCCTGGTTCAAGTCCCAGCTGCACCACGAATTTCATGGTGTCCCATCGGTTCTGGGAGAACACACTTTTGCGGGTCGAGTGAGAACTAGGGATGCCAGATGCCGATCGAATGACCCACGTGGCTGGTGCATTCTTGCAGGTGGGCCCTCGCCCTGTCCAGCCCGACCCCTGGTGGAGGCTCACTCCCCCGCAGGCCTGGTGACTGACACCCGAGTGCGTCACCTTAACTGCTCCCCCCACCCAATTGCAAAGCTAATTTCAGTCACGACCATGGGATCACCTCCATCCACTCTTTAGTTCTAAAACATTTCACAAGTTTAAGAGCGTGAATTTCCATCTTCAAAGATCCAAACTCAAATGGAAGAGTTCACGTGGGAAATAAAATCGGCAGGCACCAAGACGGAAAGCACCACTCCCGTGCCATTTGGAGCCTACTTCTCTACTTTAAGTTTTAGTTTTTATGTTTTTACATGTTCATTTTGAGAGAGAGAGAGACAGAGAGAGCATGTGACTGGGGGGGTGGGTCAGAGAGAGAGAGAGAGGGAGAGAGAGAGAGAGAATCCCAAGCATGCTCTGTGCCGTCAGCACAGAGCCTGACGCAGGGCTTGAACCCACGAACTGGGAGATCGTGACCTGAGCCAAAATCAAGAGTCAGCTGCTCAACCGACTGAGCCACCCAAGCGTCCCCCTCCCACCCCCCGCCCTGCTTTGAAGGCAAAAGGAAACCCGGGGCCACAAAGAACACAGAATCACACCAGCTATGCTGTGTTTCTTATCTCAGATCCGCTGCTCGGACATCAGCCGGCACAGAGGCGGGGGCGCCGGGACCCAGACTTGTCCCCACCGTCCTGACCGTCGGCCCCGCACGAACCCGTGAGACCGTGCACCTGTGCAGGGGCCAAATCTGTAAGCAGCATTTTGAAAAATCTCTGTCCACGTAGAACACGGCGCTTAGTAAAGACTGCACGATGCGAATGCGTGGACTTGAGGTTGATGGGGTGTGTGCACACGTGTGCGTGCGTGTGCCCACACGGGCACTTCAAACTCCACGGCAAACGGAGCGTCATTTAGAACCTTGGCCAACAAAAGTTTGTTCTGGGGGGTGGAGGAGTTTTGCCGCTGAGACTGCCCGGAATCACCGGCGACAAGTGACGGTAAAAGCCTCCCGACATTTCCTTGGTTTTATTCTTGTCGTCAGGTGCTCTGCGGACATCGCCCCCTCTGCTCCTGCCCTGCCCTGGTGGCACCACCCCTCCCATCTACGTCTTCAGGGTGCCTCGCAGGGAGGGTCACAGATGTGAACGGGAAAGACGTGTGGCAATCTGACATTTAAAATGTCACCCCAGGGGCGCCTGGGGGGCTCAGTCGGTTGGGCGGCCGACCTCGGCTCAGGTCACGATCTCGCGGTTCATGGGTTCGAGCCCCGCGTCGGGCTGACAGCTCGGAGCCCGGAGCCTGCTTCCGATTCCGTGTCTCCCTCTCTCTCTGCCCCTCCCCCGCTCACACTCTGTCTCTCTGTGTCTCTCAAAAATAAGTAAACATTTAAAAACATATTTATAACACGTCACCCCGAAATCAAACGTTTATGGCAAACGCGGGGCTCCGTGCCAGCTTCACTCATTCCAACAACACGCTGGAGCTCTGCCTGTGTCCCCCAAACATTCCACTTAGGATCTCGCCGAATATGGTCTTGGAGGGGACGTGTTATTGTGCCCACTTCACAGCTGAAGACGCCGAGGCTCAGAGGAGGTGACTTTTCTAAAGCCACAGGGCCGTCAAGCAGTGGAGCCTGCACGGTGTCCAGGGCAACCGCTTCTGGGACCCTCTTGCATTCACACTGGTGGGCCACCCTCCCTGGGGCCGGGCAGGGCCCCCTCCCGGAACCCTGGTTTCCGGGCTCGCTCAGGTGCTTGCTGGGTTCTCTGCAAAGCTAACACCTTCATTGGGCTCTGATGAGGAAGGGGAGGGGGCTCAGGGCTGGCTGTCGTGGCTGAGGGTCCAGCGTCCCCACCAGCGTCTGCTACGCTTCCCAATCTCTGGCGCTGGCCTGGGGACAGCAGTGCCCGTCAGTGATGCAGCAGAGGTGGAGGTGGTCAGCAGAGGGCGGAGTGGGGGGGGGGCAGCCGGAGGGCCTGTGTGCGGGCACGGCCCGGCCGTCCATCTTGCCTAATCAGATCACCCTGGCGGCCCAGATTTGTCAGAGATGTCTGGCTGCCTCCCCGGTCAGACTGGTGACAATATGCTACCCTGTCCCCCAAAGCAACTTGGCCAGAGAGCGATGTCTGGGGCAGGACATCAACCTGGAGCTGAGACAGGTTGGAGAGGAGGCCGAGGCCGAGTCCAAAATGCTAGGGAATCCGAGCTGGATCCCGTGGCAGCGGGCACCCCTGCCGTGGGCCAGACGACACGGGCCAGGCTTGCTCTAGCAATCCCAGAGCAGGAGGCACGTTGGACCGAAGCAGGGACACGCAGGGCAGGGGGGAGCCGGGCCGAGGGCACCTGGCAGGATTCCTAGGGCCGGCCGGCCTACTTCAGGTGCGGGCAGGTGTGTATCCTAAAACTGTGAGGCCTGGGATTAGACCCTCACTCCGCCAGCGTCGCTAGCTTGGGACGAGCCTTCACTCCCCTTGAGGATGAGCAGGGCGTTTGCTCTGCACATAGGTGCCCTGGGTGTGTTCTGTGCAGAGGAAGGGGACTTGGGAGCTGGCTCTTCCTTCCGTGAGACAAGTGAGCTGGGGAAACACCCCGAGGGCGCCACCTGGGAAAAACAGGAGTCACAGTGGGCAGTGTGCACTCTTCCCGCGGACAGAGTTGCAACCCAGCCCCTCACCCACAGCAAACGTGCAGCCCACACGCCTTTGCCATTCTGCCCTGTGCTTCGCACTCTGATCCGAGGGTCCAGTCAGTGTCTACATCCCGCGGTCTGGGGCTACCAGGTGAGTGCAGGACACCCAGTTAACTTCAGATTTCAGGTAAAAGTGAAGGCATTTTTAGTGTAGTCTTGACTTAGAGACATGTAGGGCACCCTGTACTTTCATTTGCTAAATCGGGCAACTCTTTCCTGGGCTCCTCGTTGTGGACGCCATGAAGAAGGACATGGGCCACAGGTGCGTCCCTGGGAAGGAGGAGAGTAGGAGGGCTTTAGAAAAGGAAGGGAGTCTTGGCAGGGGCTGGACGCTGGACAGGGTGAGCCCCTGTGTGCACACCAGGTCGTGGGCCTGGACAGGTGATATCTTTTTTTTTTTTTAATTTTTTTTTTAATGTTTATTTATTTTTGAGACAGAGAGAGACAGAGCATGAACAGGGGAGGGTCAGAGAGAGAGGGAGACACAGAATCTGAAGCAGGCTCCAGGCTCTGAGCTGTCAGCACAGAGCCCGACGCGGGGCTCGAACTCACGGACCGTGAGATCATGACCTGAGCCGAAGTCGGACGCTTTACCGACTGAGCCACCCAGGTGCCCCTGGACAGGTGATATCTTATGAGCAAGCTTCAACCTGAGCTTGAACATAATTCCTCTCGTGAACCGTTGAGCTACCATGGGGCAGAAAATGGAGGCGTCCTGAAACTCTGAACTCCTGTATCAACAGGGAGAATTGCGGGGGAGCTGGGCAGATAGGGGGTCTCGTGTGGAACCAAGGAGTCCTTCTCGCTGAGCTTACAAACTATAACCAGAGGCCAGGGATAAATACAAGTCACATATCAACCAGATGCACATTTGTTTGTCTCCTGCACTTCCTGTCCAATATCCAGCTCTTAAAAAATAACTTTCCAATAGCTGGTATTTCTCTACCATGGAATAGCCTTCCTTGTGGCGTAGTTAGGTCCTTGTCCCTAGAAGTGCTCAAAAGGGGATAAGTGAGCCAGCAGAACAAATACATCCTCCCAAAGATTGGAGTAAAGGCCCATGAGGATCTCTTCCAGCTTCTAGATTCATTCACTCATCCATCTACCCACCCTTCTACACATCCATCCATCCATCCATCCATGCATCCTTCCATCCATCCATCCATCCATCCATCCAACTGTCCATTTACTCATCTATCCATCCTTCATCCATCCATCCATCCATCCATCATCCATCCATCCATCCATCCATCCAACTGTCCATTTACTCATCTATCCATCCATCATCCATCCATCCATCCATCATCCATCATCCATCCATCTATCCATCCAATACTTACTTAGAACTCTTTTGTATCTGGCTAGTGTATTTGGGAGTACGAATGTATTGATCCCTGCCTTGGAAAAGCCATCTAATGGGAGGTGAGGAAATAGGTAAATAAACAATCAGTTACAATCAAGGCTCATTATTTTGTTAACTTTATAAGTGTGAGGGCCAGGCTTGAATTTCTCCTCACATTGTTCATAATTATTTGTTGAATAAATGAATGCATGAATGAATGAATGAACATAATAAGAGTGCCATGGCACAGGAAGAGGAGTATGGGCTTTGTTTCTGACCAAGATGGTTTCAAACTCCAACTCTAAGTGACCCTTGGAAATCCCTATCCTCCTTCCTAATCCTCAGTATCTTCACCTGTAAAACGGGAATAAAGGTGCATATTTTGAAGGATGGCTTTAAGCAGCAGGACGACAGGTGTGAAGGGCAGCCACTCAGTTGCTGGTGGTGGAGGAATGACCGGGATAGGTCGCAACCAGTAAAGGTCAGCGTGGAGCCTAGAGGAACCTGCAGGATGAGCGAGACACTGGAGAACGAGTCCCCTCTGGGCAGCAAGGGCAAGGAGTCGGGGACCCACTGGGAGTCTGGATGGCACCCGGAGCTAAGCATGGGGATCTGGGGAGATAAGATAGGATGTGAGTAGGTGGGGAGCAGACGAGGGGAAGGAAGGTGCGTAAGCAAGAGCGTGGAGCAAACACCCGCACGTCCATTCCGTTTCCAGGTCTCCGCAGAAGCTCGTGGGCTCAGCCTGGGTCCAGAGACGTGGCGTCAGAGGCCCCTCTGACGCTCCCCGGGCAGGATGGCCGGGATGGTCACATGACGAGTCAACTCCAGCCACCTCTCCGGAGCTCCACGTGGAGGACATCAAGGGGACCGAAGAGTCCGAGGAAAGGGTGCAGAGGCTGCTAGGTATGCCCACCGCGGGCAGAGGCGGGCACGGCCACCGCGTGCTTGCTCTGTCCTCCCTAGACCCCGGGAGTGAGTGTGGTCCCAGAGGGCCAGACCCCCAGGGGCTAATCCCGCATGGTTGAAACACCTAACACAACTCACCAGGGACGAAACCGCCGCCCCTCCCCCACGTGGAGCTCTCACTCACCCTCGAGTCAAGTGCCCGCACGGCCGCCGACAGTTGGATGCTCGCTGGGCGATGCTGGACGGAGGCCCGGAGAGGCCGCGGCCCCGCACACTGCACAGCTGAGGACAAGGTCCTGCGGGCAGGAGGCTCCTGTGCCCTGTGGTTGGACCCCCGCCAGCCCGCCTTTCTCTGACAGGCCCCGCATTCCCGTGTGCACTTCCTTTTAGGACACGTGTCCCAGGGACCCCAGTGGTCACGGTGGCATCTTCCCCCTCGAGCCGGAAGCCGTTTGCCCCCGTGTCCTCACTCCATGTCTTCCCAATCCCGCATTTTGATCTCACTGCCAGTACCTGATTCTGCCTGATCATCTACGTCCCCAGCCAGACTCAGCGCTTCAGAGGCAAAGGCTGCGTTTTATCTGCCTCTGGGTCCCCGGGATCCCCGCCACGGACCCCAGCACGTGAGCAGCTGCGGCACGGTGGTCCTGTGGCCAGTGAATCCTGCACCATAAAAATATTCCTGACACACAAATATTCCTCTGGCAAAAAGCGAGCTCTCTGCCCAAACACGGTGGAAAGAAGTGTGAGGTCCCAGGGCAGGAGAACGTACCCCTCATGGCACCTCAGGGCAGAGCAGCTGTGGAGTGCCCGGAAGGTTCCCTGAGGACGGACTGAGCTGGCCTGGAGGATGGGGTGGGGAGGTCAGAGCACTGTCCTGGTGGCTCACCATCTACGTGAACACCCCTACCGCCTGCTCTGCCGGCGGCTGGACTTCCCCTGCTCTGATTCCCAACCCAGTGGAGAAGGAGAACAAGCCACAGAATTCCTGCTTTAAGGGCAGGAGTTGAGAGCTTGCCCTCGTGACATACTGTAGAACGGACTACGGTGATTGGCTAAGGGTAGAAAGAACTTTCTAGTCCAGTAGTACGTATATTAGCTTGGACCCCTGTGTGTTTCTGGTGTTCGAGGTGCTCGGACAGAGACAACCTCATTTGTCCTGGTAACATTCCCATGGGGCAGGACAGGGCGGGAGGAAGAGCATTTCACCGGGACGAGCGGGGGGCAGCGGGGGAGACACGGCTCAAATGTCCCTCCTGAAGGTCACACGGCCCATCAGCAAAAACGCCAGGTTCCCATCCGCAGGCTTGCACGTGACCTTGGGCAAGGCTGGGGTGCTGGCCTGGAATATTTGCACGGCCTCTTTCCGCGGAGGCTTGCACGGGGGCCTCAGCGAGCAACGGGTCCCACTGTGCCCACTGAGTCCCGTTCTGTGGCTAGAAGATGACATTCCCAGTGTCAATGTTCCAGTTGGGGGAGGGGGCTCTGCTTGGGGCAACATCTCTCGCAGACGCCTGAGTTGATGCAGACTGTGCTCAGGGAAGCCTCCCTCTGTGAAGAGTGCGTCCCCGCTGTGTGCACAGAGGCCTGGATGTCACAAGCATAAATGCTGACATCTCTGAGCCCAGCTCCCCATATGACATCCGCCCGGATTGAGCAAGTCAGGCCATAAGGGTCCTGCCATCACCATACAAGGTGTGGCCAACTGGGTGACCAAAAACACCATAAATTTATTTTCTCAAGGCTTTGAAGGCTGGGGTCCAAAGTCAAGGGGTCAGCGGGGCGGCGCTCTCTCAGGGGCTCTAAGGGAATCTGTCCTCACCTCTTCCAGCCTCTGGTGGCCCCGAGTGGCCCTTGACTTGTGGGTCTGTCCCTCCCGTCTCTGTTCCTGTCTTCACGCATCTTCTCTGTGACTTCATACCATGGTTCCCCTCCCAGCGTGTCCATCTCTGTGACTCCTGTACTCCTTCCCCAGGACCCCAGTCATTGGGTTCAGGGCCACCCTATGCCAGTGTGACGCCACCTCAACCTGGTCACAACCTCAAAGACCTTATATCCGAATCAGGTCACAGTCACAGGAAGCCAGGGTTAGGACTTGAACATCTCCTGTTGAGGGACACGACTCAACCCATAGACGGGGGATGGGAACAGAGATGACGGGCCCTAATAATGACCCAGTCCGCAGTGTGTGTGTGCACGTGTGCCCATGGGAGCATCACAGGACGGGCACAGTGAGCCCAGTTTTCAGATCGGGGGAACTCTGGGGGTCATCCAAATCTGGGGACAGAACCAGGTCACAAGCCAGGCATCTGGACCATAAGGCTGGGCACTCTCCTTCCCTTCCAAGAGCCAATCTCCTCTGTTCTCAGGTCCCGCCAGGGGCAGCGTAGTCAAGGGCCTAGGAATGCGACCTCATTTGGAAATAGGGTCTTTGCAGAAGGAGTCGAGTTAGGATGAGGTCACAAGCGTGGCCTTGACCCCATGACTGGTGTCCTGGTCAGGAGGGGACATGCCACGTGAACACAGAGGCCGGTGGTGCAGGGCTGGGTCTATGAGCCACACCAGAAGCTGGGAGAGAGGCCAGGGGCAGACCCTCCAGAGCCAACCCTCCCCCCACTTTGACCTGGGGCTCCTGGGCTCCAGGCTTTGGGACGCTGTGTTTCTGGGGACCCACTGACCCTGCGCTCCCTCCCTGCCCCAGGCAGCCTCCTTCCCTTCTTCCTCCCAGAGCCCCACCTGCTCTGGCCGGAGCTGTGAGGGCACAGCGGCCCGGAGCCTGCACTGCAGTGCATCCCTGCTGGACGGTGACTCCTAGGGCTGTGCTCTGCCCCACACACCTGGGAGGGGGCATGCACGTGTACACACACACACACACACACACACACACACACAGAGGCGACTGTTTTGCACTCTGGCAGTCGAGTGGAACTCACCGTGTGCAGGAGGAGCTTCCACGATCACAGACGCAGCCAGGACCGTGTGCGGAGGCCTCAACCCCTCCGTGAAGCCACCTGCCTGCACCTGCTCGAGGCCTTTCCTCTCGGCCCTTTATCCCCTTGTCCCTTCTGAGCATGATCGTCAATGCCGAGCCTCTACACAGACACTGCATTGTCATGGGCTGCGTGCGCCCGCGTCTCTCCAGTGGGATCTGTGGGTGCCTGGCCCCCGGCCCTCCGCCAGCCTACCCGAGGTCGTCAGCAAGGAGGCCTTGCGGGACTGATCTGTCCCGGGGAAGTGAAAGGGGTGTTTCCCGGAAGCCCCATCCGGGGCAGGAGATGGGACAGGAGAGAGAAACCTGCCCGGCCCAACAGCCGCAGCCACTATCTCTGTGGTGAGGGAGCGCTCCTCGCTGGCCCATGGCCACGGCGGTGAGACGTGTCCTGCTGCTAGCCTGGGGCTCACCTTCCACACCTCCGTGAACGCACCAGGTACTGACCACCCTTAATTGTCACTGATTCCCAGCCAGCGCTCTGATTAATACCGCGTCCTACTATCAGATGGTGGCCGAGCCCACGCGGCCAGTGGATCGGAACCGGTGCGTTGGCCAAAGACGTGGCGACCATCCTTCCACCTCAGAGCTGGGATGCCACCGTTTCCTGAAGCCGTGAAGTTCTGAGGAGGAATATTCAGGCCTCTTGACCCTTGGATAATGCTCCAAGTGACCCCAGGAGGACAGTGGCCACGGCTCAGAGGACTTACCTACAAGAAGCAGCTCTCACTGCCGCCTCTGATAGGCGGGGAGGTGTGGAGGGTGAACGTTGGGTTCACAAAGTGCCGGCCAACGGTAAGTGGCGGGTCCACTCTGCCAAGGGCTCCAGCAACAGCTGGCACCCGTGTCTGTGGCCGGAGGAAGCCCCTGGTCCTGTATTTCCCCAGCGGGGTTCTCGTGTCCGTGCTGACTGAGAAAACAGGGCAGCTGGCAAGGTGCTCTCCTCCTTAATAAGGCCTCTGGACGCCTCTTCTCTTCCGAGGCTCACGGATGATAAAAAATGCTTTTAATTCTACCATGGCTGCATATACAGAAGCGGCCAGCGGAAATTAATGCACACCTAGGTGTCTGACAATTTATCAATAAAAGGCCTTGGTCTCTATACCTTTGAACTCCAGAAAGAAAATTAACCGTTGTCATGAGGGCAGTACCCTCCCCCTTCCAGACTCAGCGAGGTGACCAAACTCTATCGATCCCGTTACTGTGCAGCTTTAATTAGTGCCCGACGCAAGCCTGCGCGGCCCCACGGTGCATCACCGGGAAACGGGGGGCCTGTGCGCTTGTGTTTTAATTTCCAGCAATGACCTGATGTGTACGAGTGTGTCCATTTTACATATTTATACTGATTGCTTTTTCATTGACTCCTCTTTCCATTAGGAAACGCACGTGGAGAGGTGTCCTCGAACCGGCTTAATTGAGTTCAAGTTCTGTCACTGGACATCAAGAGATGTTTAGAAGCACGTTCTGTTTCAGCTAAGTTATTATTTGGCCCGAAACCAAATGGATCTCAATTGTTCAAAGAGAATGCATGAAAAAACATGCAGGTGGGAAAAACACAACACAAGCCACCTCCTCCTCCGTGTGGGGCTCGTGCCACGCTGAAACGGATGATGGCGGTCAGCACTGGGATCGGGCGCGAGCGTATTCCCCACGAGGCACTGGCGCACTTTAAGGCTCGTCTCCAAATAACGACCCTTCACGGTTGGAAGGTAGACACAGTCTAGCCACGGTCTGCCACGGACCAGGCGTGCCATTCTGCTATGTCTGACCCGTGTTACCCCCGCTCGTGCAACGGCCCCCAAAACCAATAGCATCTGCACCTCGAGGACAAAGGACAGAGGTTCTGGAGGGCAGGGGCGGGGGGGCTGCGCGGGCCACCAGCCAGTGGCAGAGGGGGCTTTGCAGGGCACCCCGCCCCAAGGTCCCGGCCTGGCCCTGACCCAAGAGTCAATTTCACCAGCTCGCGTGTTGCTGAAAACCCTGCCCCATGTCGGGGCTGAGTGAGCCAAGGCTGATCGGGAGGGAGCCCGGATCCTGTGAGCCGGGTTAGAGTCAACCTTAGAGGAGGACCCAGAGTTCATTGCATTTGACTCAAATGAGAAAGGGCAACGCTGGACCGGAGGTTCCACGCAGGCCGCACGAAAGCCCTCGCTGGAGCTGCAGGAGGCCAGGCCAGCAGCCACAGACCAGCCAGGACCTCCCGTGCACTCAAGGTCACCTGCACCCTGAGCTGGAAACTTGGCATCTGCACACAGAGTGGCTGGCAGGGTCCCAGCTCTGGGAAGTGGCCGTGAAGTGGCCACGGCTGGGCCTGCCTTGCAGACCCCCTCGCGCCTCAGCCCAAGTCTCCATCTCCAAGAGCCACAGGAGACCCTCGGGCCAGCCGACCTCCTCTGTGTCCGCACACAGAGGCTTCTACCTGCTTCCGAATTCCGCGCCCAGGCTGGGCACTGCTCGCGGACTTCTTGGACACCACGCATAGGCTGGCGGGAGGAGAGGACAAGAAGGGACGAGTGCGAGAACAGCGCCTGGGGCCTCGGGTCCTGCCACTGAACCAGACTCAGGCCAGCGGGCAGGACACGTGTCCTCACAGCAAGGTGCTTGGGCTGCTTCTGAAGGCGGGAAACACATGCAAATGTCCGGGGGGCATTCAGCAACCAGGGATTTTGTGGGCACGGTGTCTCCAGACAAAACCATCCGCGCACTGAGTGTCTTTTCGCCAGTAAGAATTATGACTGACTGTGCACTTGTTCCAAAATAGGCACTTCGGGTCGCGTGAGTGGGACCCTGTCCCGTACCGCGTTCTGCTCCCCGTTTCTTCCTTCAGGCCTGTGTGTTCAAGAACGTTCTGGGTGTTAGCTGCACGTCTAATCTGTGGCCCCCGAAATGCTGCCCGTGCTGGGCTGTGGTGGGGAGCGGGACACGAGGAGGGATCGGCCTGCACGGCGGTGACGAGGGTCGGGCTCTCAACGCAGCAGCTGTGTGGACAGAGGGCACAGTCCGGGCGCTGAGCAAAGGTAGCCACACGCAGCAGGGGGGCGGGGGGGGGGCGAGCTGTGATCCGGTTCCTACGCGGTTCCTCTGTGCCCGTAGTGCGGCGGTGAGGGCTGCGCGGAGGCAAGGGGAGCCCGTTGGGTGCTGGGAAGGTTCCGGACGTTCGTTCGGAGGTGTGTGGTGATTACCCGGTGTGGACACATGTGAGAATCCACGAGCGGTGCCTGAAGGGTTTGTGCACTTATTTTGTGTAAATTGCTCGTCAGTTGAGGAAAACAGGGTGTCCCGGGGGGACCCGGGTCCGGGCAGGGGGGAGGTGCGGGGCGAGAAGGGAGAAAACGGAAGCCAGAGAGCGGGCTTGGGGGCTGACCCCACGCTCCAGTCAGGGGCAGTGAGGACTTAGGTCCCCGTGCCCCGCCCCTGACGCATCCAGAGGGCTCCCGCACGGTCCTCCACATCAGAAGCATCGGGGGATTTCGGGGGCACGCTCCACTGCCCAGGCATCGCCCAGGCCAGCGGGTCAGCATCCAGAGGTGGGGCCCAGCCTCCAGGATCTTCCAGAAGGGAGCCAGGTGATTGTCATGTGCATCCCGACTCAGACCAGGGCCGGGGCAGCCGGCATGGATAGGTGAGACAGGTTTCAGAACCTCGTAGGAGGGGTTTCCAGAACTTGCACCAGATTTGGGTTGTGGGGAGAGGTAAGGGTAGCAGCCGCGAGGACCTTCAAAGTTCTTGTCTGGCATGAAACACGGGGACGCCGCTGTTTCCCTACGAGGGGGAGGGGACAAGGTGAGGGGTGGGGCGCAACTTTGCTCAGTGCCCAGCCGCCCGGGGGTATCTATCGCGTAGTTCATTTTAGACCTGCTGATGCTGGCACATGGGCCTTTCTCCCCACAAGACTGCCCACCTCAAAGGTTTCACTTTGCCAGACTTTCTCTGGGTTTCTCCTCCGTGTCCCCGTGAGTGTGACAGAGGGCTCAAGATGGATGAGGAATTTAGAACCGGGTGGGTGGGGGTGTCAGGAAAGAGGAGCCTGAGTGTGACATGGGGAGAGGGGATCAGTGTGTGGGGTCAGTGGGACTGGACCCCCTGCAGTACAGAGGCGTGTGGATACAGCGATGTGGTGAGTGTCTCAGCTGGGAGGGATGTGCTGAGTCTGGAGAGTCTGGGAGAGGTGGGGGCCTGGGCTTTCTGAGTGAAGAGACAAACCATGAGGGAGGGAGGAAGGGAAGGAAGGAGGAGGGAGAGAGGGAATAAGGGAGTCAATGAGGGAGGGAGGAAGGAGGGAGGGAGGAGGAAGGGAGGGAGGGAGGAAGGGGGAGGAAGGAGGGAGGGAGAGGGAGGAAGGAGGGAGGGAGGAGGAGGCAGAGAGGGAATAAGGAAGTCAATGAGGGAGGGAGGAAGGAGGAAGGGAGGAGGGAGGAGGAAGGGAGGGAGGGAGGAAGGGGAGGAAGGAGGGAGGGAGGAGGGAGGAGGAAGGGAGGGAGGGAGGAAGGGGAGGAAGGAGGGAGGGAGGAGGGAGGAAGAAGGGAGGGAGGAGAGAGGAGGAAGGAGGGAGGGAGGGATGGGTGGCTCTCACTGGCCCAGCATCAGCCCCCCATGTTAGGATTCCAAAATCATTCTGGTCATGCGACTTATGCATCTGTCCCTTCTGGCATCACGCAAGGTAGGGGTTTTCAAAGCGTGTTCCACAGGGCCTGGGGGACCCCAGAGAAAATTCCAGGATGTTCATGAGCTCACAACTTTCATAACCTTTCTAAGCAGTTACTTGACCATTGCGTTGGGTTGAGGTTTGCTGTCCACATCCCACCAGCAGCGACACCGATGGCCTCTTGCTGTGGGTCGGGCCACGTCCCCAGACGCTTTGCTGCCACTGTTTGCTTCTCCAGCACACGCCTGCAGGGGGCAGTCAGGAAGCCAGGTAGATGGACGGACAGAGGGACAGATGGATCCACAAGAAAACACCGGTTTTACGTAAGAATGTCCTTGATGAAGCAAGAAAATAACACTAATTTTATTAACTCTTGACCCTGGAGAACACATCTTTTTAACTTTTTTTTTTTTTTTCCTGATGAAGCGAGAGTTAGACACAAAACGCCACGCGGGAGTCGTCCCAGGGAAAAGTGTGGTGACGGTCACAGGCAGAACGGGCCGCCTCCCCGGGGCAGCAGCTCTCCCGGAAAGAACGTCTGAACACGAGCCGTGGTTATCCAGACTCGGAGGTTGGGCGGACATGTCTTCAGAATGAACAAGGGGGCCCGTCGCGTCAGGGAAAACGCCGCGCCGGGAGCCGCGATGAGGCTGGAGACGTCAAAGCCAAATGGAGCCTTTCGGAGAGCGGGTCTCTGCACTTGATCCTCGAGAGTTTGCGATGTTGAAAGGCTTCCCTGACAAGCTAAGGGGTGGCGATGACGACGACGACTTTTTACTTGGATAAGGCAATGCGTCAGTATCTGGGAAATCCGCGGGACTCCGTGAGCCAATACCCGCCACGTCCCCGTCGTGTGACGCTGTAAAACCGTGCACGTGCGAAAGGGATACCGGGGAAAAAAGCATCTTCCTGGTTATCTGGAACATCTGTTAAAAGACTCTTCCGTTTCTGAGTACACACCCGCACGAGGCCGAACTGGGTCCCAGACAGCACACTGCAGCGGTGTGAGCAAGACGCCGCCCCCAGGCCCCATCTGCCGTCACGGAGGCCAACGCTGCCGAGATTTGCAGAAACCTAACAGCGCCGCTCTGCCCACTGACTTTTGCTTTGTTGCAGAAAATGTTTTGTTTCGGTTAAAAGTCATTCATGAGTAAGCAAACGTTGCCTTGAGGACATTCCTCGGCACCGAAACCCGGCAGACGTGACCCAGGTGAACAAAAGTTCTCCCTCCTCACTCACTTCTAAGAGCGGGGAGTATTTCGGAGACTCAGATGTCTGAGCATCATCGACCCGGGGTCAGCAGCGTCCTGGCCGCCCCCCGCCCCTGCCTCCCCCCTGCCCCTGTGGCCTCCGGGCCTCCAGAGCTGTTCGGCTACCATTGCGGGTGGCATCTCTGGGCCCGGGGCACAGCCCTCCATCTGTCCTCCCTCCCGGCAGGACCAGATATTTGACAGGTGCACGGATTCCAGGTGACCTACAGTCCAGCTGTGTGACCTCTCAGACCTCAGTGTTTTCCAGCAAACGTGACTGAGACATGGCCCCTGACGTTCATTCTCATTCCACGGGGCCGCGGGAAGCTCGAACCCTGACCGCGGACGTCCAGCGGCTTCTCAGCTCCCCTCCTACGCAGGGGCCCAGGGGCCTGGAAACAGCCTTTCCAAAACAGACGGGAGGGGCTGGGAGGGGCTCCCCTGGGGCAGGTGAGGCAGAGCTGGGCTCTGCCTGGGAGCAGGCCTGGGGCTGACGCAGGGAAGGGGGTCTGAGAGCCTTGTCTGAGAGCCCAGCGGAGCGTGTGTTTCCTGGAGAAGGGAGCACACTCGGTGGGGAAGGGCAGGGAAGGTGAATGGTCGGGTGGTAAGTCTGGGGACACATGCAGAAGCAGGCAAGTGGGACGGCCGTAGGGGTGTGTGCAGGCCAAGGGGATCATTTACACTGGGCACCTCACGTGCAAATCCACAAACATGGAAGCCCAGAGCGTGCTCCACATGTCCAGCTTTCTGGACTTGAGTTTTCCTAGATGGGGGGAGGGGGGGGGGGAGGGGGGTGTGTCTCATTCTCCCACAGTCTCAGGACCAGTCCTCCGTCCCGAGTCTGGCTCAATCACAGCGCTCTGAGTGGCCAACGCAGCTGAGGCCGTCTGATGCCAAGGGCTAGGCGACGTGGCCCTGGCCCCGGGCTCGGCTGGGCTCTGTCCAGGGATGGTGCAGGTGCAGAGCTGGAGAGCTGCCTTCTGTAGGTGCCGGGCACCTGCCCTTCTGGAAGGCAGGCTGGGCACATTGGGCACGTGGCTCTCCGTACAGGGGACTCGGGTTCCGCGCAGAATCCCCGAGGCCGAGGACAGTCACAGAAGCCCCTAAGTCATCTCCAAAGGCACGTAATTAAACCATAAATCGGATCACCTAAGGGCTCTGGTTGGTTTTGGTTTGTTGTCTCACGCGTCACAGGTCTGGAGCAGCAGGCAGCTAAGTTCTCTGGCTGGAAGTTCACCCGAAGTGACTCACCGTCCCTTCCTGACCGGTGGAGCTGGGCTGGGAGTTACCCACGGCAGCGTGCCAGCCAGATCTGCCCCCGGGCCGGGCACGCCGCGGCTTTTCCAGTTGTTCTGCGAGAGGGTGATGCCAACAGCACCTACCTCTCGGGGTTGCCGAGCGAGGACCCCGCCAACGCCCCGTTATTCTCGGCACCCAAAGCGGTGTGTGTTCTGTTTGTGCGCCGGTGTTTATGGAGACCCAGGATGGGGCTGTGGCTTTACTGCCAAGACCCAGAGGAACCCTTCCCTCTCTCCGGTTGCAGCCTTCTCCCAGACAGACCATGGCTCCTTCCTCCCAGGGTCCCTGTTCCACGCCTGCTCTGTGCTCTGGCCCGGTTGGAAGAACGGGAAAGGAACCTGAGCAAAACGGCCCAGCACCGCGGCCGGGGCCGACTCACAGGGGGCACAGCTGGAAGGGGAGGGGACAAGGCAGGGGAAGCAGCTTTGGGGTTCACGGCCGGCACAGGCTTGTGCTCTCCTGGGCCTGCAGCCTGGAGACCCCCTCGTCACCGCCGCGGTGTGAAGCGAAGTGACCCCACGAGACCCGAATCCGCTCCATCCCACCCGGCTGCCTCACCACCTGGCTTTCTGTCTGCGGGCACTGTCTGCATTGAGACCCCACCGGGCCTGCGGGCGGTCCTGAGCTGGAAGCTTCCTTGTTGGGATCGTAGCTGATGATGCCAGGCATTTAGGAGATCTGTTTGCACCGTGCTTCTCTCTTGGATTCCGCTTTAATCTACTTTTCTTAGATTAATTTTTGCTCCTATCAGCGTATTTAAACAAACCTATAAAAATTATTTTGTTCTAATGTGCCATACCTCACATTTACGTGGGTTTGTTTTGTTTTCTCTGTAGCCCCCGTGTGTGTGTTCTGCACCAGCAGCTGGAGACACCGGGCCCTGCCCTAGAGTCCGGTGGGGGACAGAGCCCACTCGACCGGCCGGTGAGCTGCAGCGGGCCAGGCGGAGTGCTGGGATTTGTCCACACGTAAAAAGTGGTTTTTAGAACATCAGGAGAGGGGCGCTTGGGTGGCTCAGTCAGTTAAGCATCCGACTTTAGCTCAGGTCATGATCTCACGGTTCGTGAGTTCGAGCCCTGCATTGGGCTCTGTGCTGACAGCTCAGAGCCTGGAACCTGCTTCGGATTCTGTGTCTTCCTCTCTCTCTGCCCCTCCCCCACTCACGCTCTGTCTCTGTCCCTCTCCCACAAAAATACATAAACATTTTAAAAAACTTAAAAAAAAAATGTCAGGAGATTCACATTGGATCTCAGTGCTAATAAGCACTTCATACATGAAGAAGGGTGACATATGCTGGTTTAAGAAATAAATCCCAGGGGTGCCTGGGTGGCTCAGTCGGTTAAACATCTGACTCTTGGTTTTCAGCTCAGGTCATGATCTCACAGTCCGTGAGTTCAAGCCCCGAATCGGGCTCTGCGCTGAGAATGTGGAGGCTGCTCGGGATTCTCTCTCTCTCTCCCTCCCCTGCTCATGCTCTGCCTGTCTCTCAAAATAAATAAATAAATTAAAAATAAATACACAAAGCCCAAAGCATCAGTGGCATCATGATGAAGTGGATGCTTCTCAGGGTCCAGGCTTTTTGGGTCCGTGGCCCATATGACCCTGGAGCCCTGGTCACCCCCGTTTTCAATCAGCTTGAAAGGAAACAGGTGGAGAAAGAGAGGCTTCCGAACTGTCAGCCACAAGGGCCCATAAGTAGGTGAGACCTAGGCACCTGGCCTTCACCAACCACAAGGATGGGTGGGGACAGGACTCCCTGGCGGGCCACTTCCCAGAAAGCTCTACACCGTGGGAAGGACTGCAAGTCCTGGTGGCTGGCCAGCCACGTCCACCATGACAGACACAGCAGTGGTCCTTGGACACAGCCTCCCTCCATTCTGGGTGAACTTTGTCTATCAGGGGATTTAAGGCAAGTTTCCACCCACTGTCCTTGGGGATCTGTTCTACCAAGAGGTGAATCCGAACGCAACTCCCACAGACCGAGATGGTCAGCATTCTGTTTCACGTAGAAGTCGTGTTTAACGTAGGCAAAGGGCGTCTCCGCCTTAGTCAGCCTGGGCCTCCTCTGCTCGGCCAGCAAACAGGAAGATGCAGGGCCCGGGTGCAGGAAGGAGGAGAAATGGACACCGTGTCCTGACCTGTGGCTGGAAACCAGGGCAAGGGTCTGCGATGACCAGGTGTGAATGCCTGGGAGGGGCTTTAGTGGCAAGAACCAGATGAGGGTGTTTCTCTCTGTCTACTGAGTCGTTCCACTGACAAAGACTTCCTCTCAAACGTCACCTCAATCTGGACGTGATGCTCCGTGGCTACCACCACCAGCCTGCTCCAACCCGCCATCTTGCTTGGACTAAAGCAGTGACCTCCCAATGGGACTCTTTCTTTCTGATCTCCAGCGGAGACACCACAGGGCAAGCAGAATGCTAATTTATGGCGTCCAGTAGGCTGTCCCATTCTCTTACACTTATCCTGTAATCATTCGGTGAGATAATATCAATACCAGTGAAAGGCTGGGGGGATCCCAAATGCTCATCGTGGGGACTTATTGAGTCAATTCTGATGCATGAACACAACCGAGGGCAATGCAGGGGTACAGAAATTAAGAAATAATTCCCTACACGAGTAAGGAGTTCCTCCCAAGATATATTATTACATTAAATAAAAACATTAAAAAAAACAGAACAATGCTTTAAAAATGTTATTTTTTTTCTGTAGAAATGGAAAAAAATGGAAGAAAAAATGAAACAATAAATCAAATATGACTTAAAGTGGTTACTTGCAGAGGAGAAAGGGTTCAGGAGGGAGAAAAGAGAAACATTGCCAAAAATGCCTTTTTATTAAAAAAAATTTGATTTTGAAGCCATTATTATTATTTTTCTTGAGAGAGAGAGATTCAGAATCTTAAGCAGGCTCCACACTCAGCTCGGAGGCCGACGTGTGTCTCGATCCCAAGACCCTGGGATCATGACCTGAGCCAAAATCAAGAGTCAGACACTCAACTGACTGAGTCACCCAGGCGCCCAAAACTATTAAATATTTAAATAATTCTTAAAGATTAAATTCAAGAGAAAATAAAAATACAGTAATTTGAAACAACCTGCAATAAACTGTATTTCAAGTTGACGGCACACACAGGAAAAAAATAATCGTTATAATTGACTTTAAATTTGGTATTTTGATGGTACCCCCCCGGAGGAGCGTATCCTAAGTAGAAATGAACGGCGGTCAGGAGGCATGTTGTTAGAAGCAATATTGTCACTTTGAGGGTATCTTGGAGTCAAGATTTCTGGAACAACCAAAAACAGGAGCCAGTGTAACACAAAGGAAGTTACAGGAAACCCAGCCATCTTAATTCCAAATTAGAAACGGTATAAACCAATATTTTTTTTTCTCTTGAAGGATACATCTTACCTGCATCTCCTGGCTTCGTCCAGTAAAAACGTCCAGGAGCATGGACGGCTAAGGTCATGGTGGACCGACAGACTTGGATTATGTTCTGCAGACACGATTTGCCTCTGGAAGGAATCGGGGCTGGAAGATAGCTAGGTGGTTTTCAGGCAAGAACCTTGCAAACGATCCTGGGGAATGTGGTTCTACCAGGAAAGGAAGATGCTGCCCGTGACCCCCGTGGCGGAGTGAAAGGGACGTGGGCGTGAGGGAGACTGGTTTTGCATCAAAGAGAATGTGACAGGCATTGATTGAAAGTCTTTCATAATTTCATAAGCATTCTCAAAAACAAAATAAAACCATGGAGGTTGCTAAGATACCCAGTCATCCCTCTGAAAATTGATGAGAAAAGGGGAGGAGGAATCAAACTTGACCTTCTTTTCCCTTCCAGGGTAACTAAGGGGCTGATTAAAAAAAAAAAGTCTTTCTAGAACTCTGCCAGGCTATAAATTCAGAAAGAATGACAGAATTACAGAGTCACTGTTTTGCAATCCCCAGTGAACTGGTGGGTGTAGGGGACAGTCACCAGCAGATGCTGCTGCCGTCCTCCAGCAGGTGATGGGGACAGTTGGGACGGATGGGCCGGGCCCACAGCATGTCGCGCACTCATCATCCTGACGACCAGAGTTTTGGGGGCTCCGGGTTGTGAACCGAAATGGAATCCATCCTCCAGATCACTTGAAATAACACAAAAAGGAAGTGGTTGGCCAAATTGAAAGAGTCTTCAGGTCCCGTGAGCTCAACAAGCACCCCAGCCCACACCCCCAAAAGGGAGGAGGGACACTCACAGTGAAATGAGACTCAAGAGACATAATAGCCACATGCTTGTGTCAACTGGTCTTGAGTCGAGCAAAGCCCGTCTAAAAAGACCCTTAGAGACAGTCGGAGACAGTCAATCACAGAGTTGAAATTCACATCGGGGACACGGCAGTCCTGGTCGTTTTCACAGACCGTGACTTCCCCCTGGGTATGATGTGAATTTAATCTGAAGGAAATCTGCTGAGGAAGCTGGCGTCTCCCAAGGGCTGACGTGGTGGCTTCACCGGCATGACGAGCGAATGAATGAGCGGGGGGACGGACGAGTGGCCACCCTGAGGAGCCTGAGCGGCCATGACGGGAGGGTCGGTCCCCACACTTCCGGTGCGCTCACCCCATGGGGCTCGTTGGAGGCTCAGGGAAACTCTGACCAGACCCCCAGAAGGTCCTGACACCTCCCAGAGCAGACTTCTCTGCTGGAAACAGAACCGTCACCACAGTGAGGACGGGAACCCAGGCCTGGCTTCCAAGGCTCATTAGAAAGCAGACTTCACGATGACCAGAGGCACCTTCTGGTTTCTGCTCTGCGTCTCTGTGCACTACCCCACGTGGGGCGCTGACCGCGGGAGAGAGACGTCGGAGAGAAGGAGAGGCTGAGTTTGGGGAACAGAACCTCTCACTCACAGGGCCCACGGGACTGGAATATGCCGGGGACAGACCTCGGAGGTCCTGCAGGAGCATAGGCAGCATCCCTGCGGGTGAGGCGACCGGCAAGGGCTGCGAGTTCAGGGACCCCACCGGCAGGACAGGCAGGGCGGGCTTCCGTCAAAAGGGACGCCTGTCTTTTTCCCGGAGGCAAACGCTTCCCGCCCAACAGCCTCTGCCAGGTGGGGATTTGAGATTTGGTGAGTGTTGATTCCTTTTCTCAGCCCCTGGAGGGGCAGGCAGGCTTTCTGCATCCGGGGACAGTCAGCAGCTGGGCCGACGAGGGACAGGGCCAGCGGCAGCTGGCGAGAGGTGACAGGTAGCAGGTGGCACTCAGTATCACACGGGCTTGTGGGCGCTCCCCGCTCTGCTGAGGCCTGCTCTGCGTGCTCCCAGGATCCGGCCGGGGATCTGGAATCCATCCTGCAGCGAGCAGCGAGTGTGGGTGGTGTGTGATGAGAACATTTCACGGAGGACAAAGTCGGCCCCGAGAATACAGCCGGGACTTGGAGGAGGGCACAGCTCGGGACCCGCCGTCCCGCCTGCACCTCCCGGGCCCTCCCGCGGCCCCAGGGTGGCCGGTTATGTTTGCTCGCTCTCATCTGTGCCGGAGAGAGGGGTGGAGAGCCCCGGCTGTGTCCCCCCGCCGTGACGGGAAGGACGAGAGACGCCCCCAGCCTGTGGACGGCAGAGTGTTCTGCCGGGAGATGGCGGCCAGAGGGGGCCGGACTGGCCTAGAGGAGCCGGATCCCTGTCCAGAGCTGCAAGGGGGCTTCTGGCCCTGCTTCACGCATCTGCTGGAGCCCCCCTGCCTGCCCATCAGAACTGTGTCCCCGTAGGTGTGGCCTCGCCTGGGCCAGCTTCATGCGGGGGTGGGGGGGGGGCCAAGCTCCCCACACCTACCCCGGTCCCCCCGTTCGGCTTCTTTATTCCAAGTGTCACGGCCTCCATCGGCCACGAATCAGGCATGTCCCAGACCCCGGACCCAGGGCCTCTGAAGTCTTCCGGATGAATCCGCACTGGTCCTCCAACTTGACTGCAGCCCTTGCTGGCCCTGGGATTACTTCAAAATAAAACCAAACAGGCAGTGACCTGAGCCGAGCACCGTCCTGGGAGTCTGTGAGGGAAACCGAGGATCCAGGGTGACCCTCACGGGTGCGTGTGAAGTCGGGAGCAGGGCGCAGTCGGCGTGTTCTGGGAGCATGAGGAAGGGTCCGGAACAGGTCTCACTTGCGTGGACTCCTGGAGAGCGGGAGCCAGAGACACACGAGGTGGATAGAGACCCTGGACTCCCAGGAGCCTGGAGTTCAAACCCCGACCGTTTCTGCCCAGAAGGGGCAGAATCCCAGGGGCTCCTGTGCCCTGCTCCTTGATGATATGAGCTCAGTGCGGTGAGCGGGGGGAGATTTAACTCAGCACAAAGTGCCTGCTAGAGCCAGGCGCCCCCGGGGTGATGGGGCTGCGAGCGTGGGGCCGCCCGCCGGGACCACGGCCACCACGTCCCTTCCTGCCTTTTAAGTAATGGGGGAAACAACTCCCTAATTCAGCCCCAAACCAGCAAATCGATGCAAACTAAAAAAAAAGTTGGTTTTAATATATGCAGGGGCAGAACCACAGAACCCCGATGACATCGAAAGGAAGGCGGGGAAGGAGCACTCTTACATGTTGGTGGAAACGTCACCTGGAAAATGCTGTCGGCAAACACTTTCACGGCGCACAAATACGCGAGCGGTGCAGACCCCGCACGGTGGGGAATCCGTCCGAGGAACCAGGTGCTCGCAGGGGAGCATGTCCACACGCTGGTCTTAACGGAACCTGTTGGGGAGAGAAAGAGGGACGGTGGCCAGAAGCCGGTGGGTCTGGGACCTGCGGGCGTGTCTGCATCTGCAGGGGTGGGAGGCGGAGAGCTCAACAGGCTTGTTTTGATGCTGCTTCCCTTCAAAAAAAATAAATAAATAAAAAAGGTGTGAGTGTTAATATGTGAATAGAAAAACCAAATGCACATCTAGCGGTTAACAATGATTACTTCCAGGGATGTGTTTAGGGTGGGGTGTGAAGTTCTGTGTTTTCTGGGTGTTTTTAAATCCACTGTTACCACCTTTTTAAAAAAGAGAGAAAACCCTTCCACGCTAAGGTAAACTCTGTCTGCTGACTCCCGTAATCGGGGTTGTCTAATTTGCTTGCGGAGTGAGCTCCCGGAGAACGGCTGACACTCTGACCCCTGCTTTGCGTGCCAGGGGCGCCCCGAGCCCTTGACCGGTCTGCTCTGCTCTCGCCTGGTCCCCGGGGCGGCCCCACCACCATCCCCGCTCCCCGAATGGGAGCACTGGGGAGCAGATGGGAGCTTCCCAGGCCCCCGCAGCTGGTGAGGGTGCAGCTGGGATCTGAGCACTGAACTCCTGCCCAGCTCCCCTCCCAGGGATGCTCCCAAGACCCCTCACTTTCCCAGCTGCAGGCCACGTCTCCTCCAGGAGCCTGTCCCAGCCCCCCACAACCCAGGACTTGCTGCAGGGCCTCCGTGGAGGGTCCCTTTCCCTCTGGGTTTTAATCCTGTGCAAGGAGGAGTCAAACTGGGCTGAATCTTTGTTAACAAAACCCGGTGACTTCAGACTGCAGAGCTCCCCGAGGCCAGCTGTCCTGGTCCCCGACCTGAAGGTCACTGGTGCCTGTGAAGAGCCACCCTGCCCCTCCCTGCAGCGCAGACAGCCGAGGGCCAGGCCCCCAGAGCAGCCTCATGGGATGCCCAGCGAAAATCCACCATGCAGGTGTGTGTGTGTGTGTGTGTGTGTGTGCGCAGGTCCACGAGTGTGTGGGTCCACACATGCCGGCTCAGTTTTACATTCAGAACAGGCTCCAAGATGGGCCACAAGGGGCATTGCTGAACCTAAGTGCAGCGCCCGCCTGTCCCCAGTTAGTCTTCGGGGACATTTCAACGAGCTCTAATGATAACAAGGTGACTAATTCCCTCTTCCAAGCAGTGAGAGTCCCTCCAATTGCTATGTTCCCAGAGAAAAATTAAAACCCAAATTGAAATTTTCTTTCCCTTGTAAATAAAGCCCAAAGAAATGAACCCCCCCCCCCCCACCCCGGTTCTCTCTTTCCGGGTTCTGATTCCACTCAGTGGAACCATGAGTGGCTGTGCCAGCTGGACACAAGTCCCTAGAGCTGCAGCCACGTCCCAGGCTCCCGCAACCACGGACACTGCTCTGGCGACACCGAGGGTCCCCGCAGCTCCAGCCACACGGTCAGGACTCAGGGCAGAGCCCACCCAGCCCCCAGCCCTGCCGCCGGCCCCCCGGGCCTTCCCCAGGACTCAGGGCTGCTCCTGGGGTGTTGCCCTCTCTTCCCTCCAGCTGCTGAACGTGCCCCTCGGGTGACCGTCCCTCCCCGTCTCCTTCCTCGCTCAGCTGACCTGGACGTCGCCTTGAAGGCCAGACTCCTTCTCAGGTTGGGTCTGATCTGGCATAACTGACTCTCCCTCCCCCTCCCCACCTCCTCCCTCCTCCCCCTTCTCCTCCTCCTCCTCCCATCCTGGTGTTTCCTGGACCCCCCAAGATGGTGCACACAAGCAGACCGTGGGAGCCCGTGAGGACATGCCTGCCTGGGGCCAGTGGGGGAGCTTGATCTGCCCTTCGGTGTCAGACCGAACTTTCGCCTTCCAGAGACATTGGCGAGAGCCCTCCCAGCCTCCTCCCTGCACACCCCACTTCTCACAATGCAAGACTTGCCAAAACACGGCAGGGGTACCCAGGGTCCCCTCTCCCCGCTGGCCCCCCAGGACCACAGGTGATCTGCCCTCACCCCCCCACCCCCAGGCCGACCTCAGCGGGGCAGGTCCCTGGAAAGACGCCCACGTTCAGGCGGTCCCCCTCCCTTGGGGAAAAGTAGTAACCCGGCCCACGACCTCCGAACAGACCTCATTCTCTAAACCTGATTTGGGGACAGGGCTGGCGCTGTCGTCCTGACCCCATGTCTGTCTGTCATTTGGATCCTGACTCAGAGAGGGGCGGGGACCCACGTGTCACACCTGATGCACATCCGTTCCCCTTTTACGTGTCCTGAGTAAACTTCACTTCAGCTCCGAGGAAAGAATCCCAGAGGTTGATGGCAAAGTCGTCCGAGAAGCCGGCGGCCCCCCCAGCCCCGCCCGCCTCTGCTGTCCCATCTGTGAAATGGGGGCTTGACGGGCACCCCCAGTGGCTCCATCTGCCAAGAGGGAGCCCTCTGGGGCGCCCGACAGATGGCCCGCCTGCCTCTGCCTTCTCGGCTCGCGGCCCCAGGAGGCATCTCACGCCATGGTTAACAGCTCTTGTCAGAACGTCTGTCCTCAAACCCAGCCAAGAATCCTTCTGCCTGTCACGTCTCCCGGCACCTCTCCTGCTGGGCCCCGGGGGACGCTGGGGGCTCCGGGGAGCCCTTCCTCAACGGGCTGACCTCTTCCATCCGACCCGGCCCTGGTCACTCTGCCCTGCACGCCTTCCTCTAGTCAGGGTCCCCTGCAGGGCGGTGTGACCCCCGGGCCGGGCGGGGGCTGTGCAGACGGGGGACGCCCCCCTTCCCTCCCTGGGCCCGGGCCCGGCCCTGCCGTGGGGCTGGGGTCTCAGCTGGGCCGCTGCAGAACCTGCCCATCTGCCGGGCCCTTCCCTCCCGTGTCTCCCGCATCGGCTCGCACACTCGTGGTTGTGATTTTTTGGGTTTTTTTTCTAACCGGCCAGGAGGACTTCGCACTTAACCTTGCTAAATTCCATCTTGTCCACAGTCCATTGTTCCAGCCTGTCAAGAAGCTTTTTGTGCCCAGGGCATTTCTTCCAGCACGTTAGCCGTCCTCTGAGCTTTGATCTGCAAATTTGACAAGCAGAGCCCTGTGATGCCTCCATCCAAGTCATTGACAGAGACGCTGGACGGGGCCAGGCGAGGACGGGGCGGGTCACCGGAGGCCCCCCCTCCGCCTTGACATCGATCCAGCAATCAATACGTGCGGGCACCTCCTTCTGGCGGCAGCCGCCTCGCGTTCGGCCCAGGGCAACCGAGCGAGAGTGTGCCCAGCCTGGCTGCCCAGCCTCCGAGTCCCGACAGGTGCGTTTTCCTTCGCGCCCGCCCCGACGACCCTCCTGCGGTCTGTCGTCCTCGCCGTCCACCGCCTCTGCGCTTTGTCCTGGCGGCTCCCTCCGCCGGCGAGGGTCCCCATCGTCCCCCTCGCCCCCCATACACAGCTCCACGGGGCCGGAAGCACGCCGTCCCGGCACTTGGAATGGCAAGCAGCCCCGGGGTCGCCGAGGTGGCCAGCGTCACACTCAAGTCCCTCAGATAGGCCGGGGCCACCTTGCTGGGTCCCCGTAGGTCCCTTGCCCTCCGCCGAGGGCTCAGCTTGGCTTGGAAGCTGTGGAGACATCTGTCACCCTCCCTGTGACCCCTGGTCGCGTCTGGCCACCCCGCTAGGCGGGAAGCTGGGAGGAGGCCAGGCACTTCCTCGTCACCAGCATCCTGAGGAACAGGTGCGGTGTGAGTCACAGGGTCCAGCCCCCGCCTCCCGCTGTCAGGTAGGTGAAGGCACAGAGCAAGAAGGTGGGGCCCTGGGCCCCAAGGAAGGGCCACCGTGGACCATAAGGTCCCTCCAAAGCCACCACTGGCCTCTGAGATGCTGAGGTCGGCTTCTCAGCTGCCTCAGAGGCCTGATAACTGGCCTCACCTTCTCTCTGCACCCACGGTCCTGCGTCAAGTGCTGTGGGCAGCTCCCAGCGCCTCTGCCAGCCTGAGCTGGCCCCGCCATCGGGCTAAGCGGCGGTGACCGGCTTGTTCCTGCAGAGTCCCCATTCAGGCCCTGTCAACCGGACAGACCCTGAGTTTTGGTAAGAATCAGACAGTACGCGGAGGGACGGACGCTCAGCCAACCTGACCCGAGGCTGAGCAGACCAGCCAGGACCGGCGTCCCCCTGCCCAGCACTGGGGACAGGACGGAGATGGCCCGGGGACGCCCAGGATGCAGGGCACCACAACCCTGCCCTCCCAAGGCTCAGACGAGGGCGGATGGTCCCAGGGGTTCTCACTGGAGCCTGTGCCCAGAGAACGAGGGGAGTAGCTGCAACCTGACCTTGGTCAGCCACCCTGAGCCCTCAGTGACTGGTGTGCCCCGGGGGTGGCCTGCAGCCCCTCCAGGTGAGAGGCATGTGTCACCTGTGGTCCCCCTTGAGGTGTCCCTCTTTCCCTTCCGCATGCCTTCTGCACTGTTCGAGGACACAGCACACACTTAAGTGTCCCCTGTACCGGGGACGGGGGACCGGGAAGCCACACGCACACAGTGCAGGGCAGGGAGGGGCCGCTGCTCACGCCTCCGCGGCTGGCGCTCAGGGCACAGAGCCAGACCTGCCGTGTGTGAGGCTCCCTCACAGGACACCACCTCCCCGCCCCTCTTGCTGGCCACGGGCTCAGCAAACCCTTCCTCTCGTCCCCACTCAGAGTAAGAGCCGTCATTCCACCCAAGATTCTACCCAGGAGGCCCGGCCTCAGGCGCCCCCCGCTGTCCTGGCCTCTGGTGCACATCCCCCTCCCCCGCCCCACGCCTCCGTCCACACTGGCCCCGCGGCTCCGAGGGCACTCACCCTCACGTCCCTGGCTCTTGCTCTGGCTGCTTCCGGCTCCGCCCCCCCCCCCCCCCCAGCCCCTCGGCACTGCCCCAGGCCCCTGCTCGCCGGTCACGGCACAAAGTGCCACCCACCACCCTCCGTAGGGCTTGTCGCTGTGCTGTTTGCCCCCTTCTCTGTGCTTTTCTGTCTGTCTGTCCCCGCGGTCCATGAGAACTGGGGACGTTTCAGCCTGGCTTATGCTCCACTGCCTCAAGAGCACAGAGCGGGCCCTCTGGAAAGCCTGTGGAAGAACAGATTGGTCTCACCCCTGAGTACAGGAATAGCCGTCAGGAGCGCCGCTCATGCCTGTAGTGTCTGTCGAAGTGGCAAATCCCATTCGTCCGTTTGGAATCTGACCTACTTGGTGAGATTCACAAGGCATCCGGCTTTCACATCGCATCAGCGGGGACGCTGACACTCCGTGCCCGTGATGCTCTGCCCTGCCCCCCCCTCCAGCGTCCTTGCTTGCCGAGGGGCTTCTTGGTGTCTGGTTCATCGCTGTTGTGTTTTCTTTTAGTTTTTTAAATTATTTTTTTAATGTTTATTTTTGAGAAAGAGAGACACAGTGTGCGTAGGGGAAAGGCGGAGAGGGAAGGAGACACAGGATCCGAAGCGGGCTCCAGGCTCCGAGCTGTCAGCACAGAGCCCGACGTGGGGCTCAAACCCACGAACCGTGAGATCACGACCTGAGCCGGAGTCGGACGCTTAACCGACTGAGCGACCCAGGTGCCCCTGGTTCATCGCTGTTAACGCAGAATCTCACCCAATCCTAAGACCCTCTGCCTCTCCAGACCGGCACCAGAGAGTGCTGGCGTCCCCACGGCGTCACCTCCCGGAGCAGATCCCAGATCTGACCAGTGACCTGCCCTGCCCTCGTGTCCCTACGTATCCACCTGTATAAGCTCGTCGCCCCTGAACGGCCCGTGTCCCTGCAGATATGCTCAGCACCCAGCGACCACACAGCTTTGCTTTCCAATGGCAGGGAATTGTTCCCAGAGGCGGCATTCAAAGCTACAGACATCTGCTGCCTTTTCCTCCTGCCCAGGAGACAGAGCTGTTCATTGATCGGTCTTCCACTTTTCCCACACTCTAACCAGACTGGGCTAAGTCACCTCATTCCCGGATGATCCAAATCCCTCCCAAGTCTGTTCTGCTCCCACAGATCCCGACCTGGGTTCTGTGTTCATCCAGCCACAGTGAAACTCGCACAGTCCACCCCCTCTGGGGAGAGCTAGCAGGGAGGCACTCCTGGGGTGACAGGGGACCAACCTCTGAAAATCCACTCCTCCACCAGAGCAACGAGAACACAGGGAAAATTAGTCGAAATCAACCTTTCCAGACTGTGTGTGAAACAAAGCCTTGCAGTAACTCACGAAGAAGGCGCTTAGCAAAAATGGCCAAGTCTCCGTCATGACGGGTGAACTTTGCGGCCTTTCGACTTGTACGCACCGGCCTCCCCCTCCCTGCCTCCGTGGCAGCCTTGGACCCCACGGCACGGCTATCGTGTCGTATTAGTCAGCGTCCTCCAGAGAAACCGCTCCAACAATACCTGCGGGACATGTACACGCATCCTTCCTATTATAAGTTTCCCTGGATACAAAATATACAGAAATATATTCACTGTAAGAAACTGGCTCTCATGGTTTTGGAGGCGGAGACGTCCCAGGGTCTGCCGTCTACAAGCTGGAGGCCCAGGAGGGCCGGTGCTGGTGCCCTGGCCCAAGTCCAGCGTCCTGAGAACAGGGGGAGCTCACGATGCCCATTCCAGTCTGAAGGCCAGCGGCCCTCTGACCCGAGACTGGCCGATGTTTCAGTTCCAGACCGAAAGCAGGAAAAGACGAGTGTCCAGCTGAACCTGTGAAGCAGGAGGAATTCTCCTAACTCAGTCTTTTTGTTCCATTCAGTCAGGTCTTCGACTGATTAGACAGGGCCCACCCCAGGAGGGAGAGGAATGTCCTTGACTAAATCTACCAATTCAGATGTTCGTCTCACCGAGAAACACCCTCACAGCTACAGCAGAACAGTGTTTGGCCATATGCGTAGGCGCCCCATTGGCCGTTCGAGCTGACACATAGAACCCCCCACCACACATGGTAAAGGTCAGTGGCCACAGACCCGTGTTGGGTGTGAAAACCAGCCCTGCAGCCGTTCAGGGACAAGACACGTTTGGGGCCCCCCACAAGGCTCCAGAGCTGTAGGACTATCGCTAGCTGACCCGTCTGGAAACTACCGACTCAAAGGGCTTGTCTTTATTTGACCTGACTCAGAACTCATTCTGTGCAAACAAGCTATAGACCCAGGGTGTTCGTCAAAAACAATCAGTAGCAATTGCTTAACATTGAGCTGCTTGAGGCAGTGACACCAGTCGGAGAAAACAGGAACTGGCTAAAAAGCTCACAAGGGAAATCGGGGGGAATGAGATGTCCCAAGTAGTGGCCCAGAAAACGAAATAACCCCCAGGGCTCCAGAAGACCACTCACGCACACAGGGCTGCGCGCATGCCCAGAAAAGACCCGAGGAGGACGCATCTCTCACCATGGCTGACCTTGAGGCTCTGCGCGAGCGGGAGGCAAAGGCTAAGGCCGCCTGGTCACGTGCCTGCCAAGAACTGGACCCCGAAGATACACAGAGCCCCCCATCAGCAAAGGCTGGGAGCCACGTCGGGGGAAGGGACTTAAGGAAATCCGCGTCCAGTCGCTAGGCGACCGCTGAACTAATCAGTGGCCACACACAGCAAGGAACACAAATCTACAGGTTTGTGAGGGATGATCTGCCTTCCAGAGTTGTTACATTGTATTTTTTTTTAACGAACAGATTTCACCAAAAAATATATGAGACACACAAAGAAACAGAAGCATATGGTCGATCCGTGGGGCAGGGGGAAGGGGGCTTGTAGCAGTTGACAGAAACTCTCCCTGGGGAACCCAGACACTGGGTTTACTAGGCAGAGACTTTAAATCAGCTATCATAAATAAAACAGATGCAGACATCATAAGAAAAGAAAGCTACAGATCAATATTCCTTATGAATATAGGAGCAAATGCCCTCCATAAAACCCCCGCAAACCTAATCTGGTGACATACAAAAAGGATTATATGCCACGACCACCTGGGATTCCAACGTTAGTTAAACATCGCCAAATCAATCAGTGTAATACATCGCATCGATAGAATAAAGGACAAAAACGCATGGCATTTCAGTACACGAAGAAAAGGCATTTGACAAATTCCAGCACCCTTCCACGACAAATTGCACGTGAGAAACCAGGAATAACAAGAAACTCTCTCATTCTGATAAAAGACTTAAACAAAAGTCTCACAGCTAACATCATATTTAAGGGCAGAATGGTGCTTTCACCGTAACGTCAGGAGCGAGACGCAGATGTCTGCTCTTACGACCCCTCTCCAGCATTTTCCTGGAGGTCCTAGTCAGGGCAGCTGGGCAAGAAAAAGCAACAGAAAGCATCCACGGAATAGAAAAAGTAAAACTATTTATCCGCAGGTAACACGATCATGCCTATAGAAAATCCTAAGAAGATTTTCTTTTTTTTTTTTAATTTTTTTTTACCGTTTATTTATTTTTGAGACAGAGAGAGACAGAGCATGAACGGGGGAGGGTCAGAGAGAGAGAGGGAGACACAGAATCGGAAACAGGCTCCAGGCTCCGAGCTGGCAGCACAGAGCCCGACGCGGGGCTCGAACTCACGGACTGAGAGATCATGACCTGAGCCGAAGTTGGCCACTCAACCGACTGAGCCACCCAGGCACCCCCCTAAGAAGATTTTCTATACACACAAACGCACACTCAAAACTATTACAACTAATGAAAAGAGGCACCCGGCTGGCTCAGTCCATGAAGCATGGGACTCTTGATCTCGGGGTTGTGAGTTTGAACCCCATGTTGAGTGTAGAGATTGCTAACCAAAAAGCTTAAGTAAAAAAAAAAAAAAAAAAAAAAAAAAAAAACAAAAACCTAATGAACACGTTCAGCAAAGTTGCAGGTACCTGACCAACCTATAAAAATAAATTGTTTCCATATACTGGCAACAAACAATCCAAAAAGCCAAATTTTAAAAGCAAATCCATTTGCAATAGCATGAGATAGAATAAAATATTTGCAATGTATTTAACAAAGAAATTCAATCCTTGTGCATGCAAAGTCACAAAACACTGTTGAAAGAAATTAAGAAAGCCCTAAGTAAGTGAGAAAATAGTCCGTATTCACGGATCAGAATGCTTATTATTGTTAAGATGGCATCATTCCCCAAATGGATCTAGAGAGTTAACACAAACTCTATCAAAATCCCAAATGCCTTTTTTTTTTGTTTTGTAGAAACTTACACGCCAATCCTTACAATTCATTTGGATATTGTGACAAATAAGTCCGCGGACCCACTCAGAGGAGGGACACGGAGACCCAGGGCACAGTGAAGCCAGGCTTTAATCAACGTTCTTGCAAGAGTAGGTCTGAGGGACAGGCGAACTTGGGGCAGTTACAACCATTTATCTCCTAGCGTGAAGTGCCCCCCACCCCGTTCCTCATTGGCTGAGTACCACAGAGGTTACAGCCTTACTCGGAGGTCGCCTCTGCCCACGGAAGGCACAAAGCAGTCTGGTTGGAACAAATGTACGTTCCTGAGGCGACGCAGAGAATTTCAGTCCCCCTTTGTTCTGGGCACATGCTCCTTGCAAAGCCTGTGAAAATAAGCCCGTGAAACAGGGGAAGGAGAACCAGGAAGGAAGTGTCTAAGGGTTTGGGACTCCCTCTTGGAGGGGGGGGTTTTGTACATATTTCCAACAGGTTGTAAACCTACTGTTAACCAGACAGCACAGCTTTTCTTTGGTATTTCTGGAAATGAATCATCTCCCTTGCTTCTCACAGACACACAAGGAATCTGGAATACCCAAAACAATCCCGGAAAAGAAGAAGAAAGTTGCTGGCCGTTACATTTCTCAAATTCGAAATTTACCACCAAGCCACAGGAATCGGCGTAGTGCGGCACCAGTATGAAGATAGAGACTCAGGTCGATGCAGCGGAACTAGGAATCCAGACACAAACCTTGGCAATTGTGGTCAAATGATTTTTGACGAAGGTGCCAAGACCATTGGCTAGGGAGAGAATGGTCCTTTGGATAAATAGAGCAGTAAGACGAAACACGCACCCACAAGTGATGATGCTGGGCTCCTCCCTTCACGCCGTGTATGCAATTAACTCAGCACAGACCCTGGGGCAGAACTCTCACAAGATGGTAAATGTTTGCCGAGCTAGAACTGTAACACTCGTAGGAGAAAACAGGAGTAAACCTTTGTGATCTTGATGTAAGCAGTTCTGTCTTCAATATCACACCAGAGGGAGTTTCATCAAAACCCCAAACTTTTGTGGTTCAAAAGAATGTCATCGGGGCACCCGGGTGGCTCAGTCGGTGAAGCGTCCGACCTCAGCTCAGGTCACGACCTCACGGTTCGTGAGTTCGAGCCCCACGTCGGGCTTCGTGCCGACGGCTCAGAGCCTGGAGCCTGCTTCCGATTCTGTGTCTCCGTCTTGTTTCTGCGCCTCCCCTGCTCGTGCTCCCTCTCTCTCTCAAAAGTAAACAAACATTAAAAGAATGTCATCATCGGGGCGCCTGGGTGGCTCAGTCGGTTAAGCGTCCGACTTCAGCTCAGGTCACGATCTCGCGGTCCGTGAGTTCGAGCCCCGCGTCGGGCTCTGGGCTGACGGCTCGGAGCCTGGAGCCTGCTTCCGATTCTGTGTCTCCCTCTCTCTCTGCCCCTCCCCCGTTCATGCTCTGTCTCTCTCTGTCTCAAAAATAAATAAAACCTTTAAAAAAAAAAAAAAAAAAAAAAAAAAAAAAAAAAAAAAAAAAAAAAAAAAAGAATGTCATCAACTTAGTACATGGGAGGGGGAATGTCTGCATTCAGAACATGTGAACAACTCTTACAACTGAACAGTAAAAATACAAATGGATCAGCGTACAAGTGGACGAGGGACTTGAGTAGACACTTCTGCCTGGAAGCTGCACCAACAGTGGGTAACACAGAGAAAGATGCTCCACGCCACTAGTCAGGACAGACAGGCAGATCCAGAGTACGTCCCCCCTGCCGGGTTGGCCAAATTGAAAACAGATAGACCACACCAAGTGCTGGTGGGCATGTGGGGAAATCAGGATCCTTGTACGTGGCTGAGGGGCCTTCAAAATGGTAATATCACCCAGGACAGACTTTGGCTAGGGCCCAACATATTAAACATGGCTACCGTGCGACTCAGCAATTCCACTCCTTGGAAAATGCCCCCTGAAAATGAAAACAAGTCCACACAACCAGCTGTGCATGAATGTTCGCAGCCACATTATTCCATCAGCCAGGAAGTGGCAACAACCAAATGTCCATCAACTGGATTTCATGATGAGGAGTATATAGATGATGCCCTAGTTTTCAACCACAAGGAGCAAAGTACTGACACGTGCTTCCACGTGGGTGAACTGCAAACACGTTACGCTAACAGAAGGAAGCCAGTCACGAAGATCACGTTGTGCGACTACGGACGTGAAATGTCCAGAATATGGCAAATCCACAGGGACAGAAAGCCGATTAGTGGTTTCCGGGAGCTGAGAGGAGGCGGGAAACAGCCAACGGGCACCGCGTTCCATCCAGGGTGATGAAAATGTTCTCTAATTGCATAATGGTGATGGGACACAGCCTTGCGAATGTACTAAAACCCACTGAACTGTAGACACCAGGAGAGTGATTTTTACGATATGCGAATGATAACTAAATTATGTTATAAAAGCGAAATTAGATCTTCAGCGTGCTGTAAACTATGCAAATGAAGTTTGCATGTATGGATGATGGGAAGCCTGAAAGAAAATGTCGCTTTATCACCGAGGCGGTCCAAGACCATCCCACTTTGTTTGTCTCTGTGGTACCTACCCCCTCTGACATATCGCATGTGGTAAAAATGAATCGTGTGTAAAATCCAAAACTCCACCTGTGTGGACTGCAGGGTAACAGTCTTGTGAAGTTGATCGATTACAGTCTGTACGGGCAACTATCACGGTCTCTAGGAGCCTGACCATACGGTTTGCATCCCGACCAGATTCTACCCATTTGGTACCAACTGAGGGGGCATGTCCATCGTGGTTTCAGTATCCATGGGGATGATTCTGAACTCTGGGATGTGTGCGTCAGGGTTCTGCAGAGAAACAGAACCAGTAGGAAGATGCGTATATTATGAAGGGATTTCCTAAGGAATTGAGTCACATGATTGTGGAGGTCAGAGACCCCACGACCTGCAGAGTCAGTTGGTAAGGTGAGGGCCCAGAGGAGCGGATGGGGCAGCCCCCTCCTAAGTTAAGAAAGAAGTCAATGTCCAAGTCAAAGGCAGTCAGGTCAGAAGAATTCCCTCTTCCTTGGGGGAGGGGGAGCCTTTTTGTGCTGCTCAGACTTTCTACTGATTAGACAAGGCCCACCCACATTAAAGAGGGTTTTATAGTCCACTGATTACAATGTTAATCTCATCCAAAACACCTCACAGAAACATCCAGAATAACGTTTGACCAAGTATCCGGGTGCCCCATGCTTCAGTCAAGTTGATGTGTAAATTTAACCATCACGTCCTTGTGTGGGTCGTTGGATTTCTGACACAGCAGTTCTGGGGAAATCCTGGTTAGTTAGCATGGCTGCCCCAACTGGGGAGATCAGACCCAGAAGATCCCCCCTGCGCCCCCCTCCTGCACGGAGTCGCCACGCACGTTCCCAGCTGGTTCGTCCATCCTCCCTGCTTAGGGAAGCCAAGAAACTCAGTCCGTTTCGCCCTGAGTCTGGAGGCAGGTAGGAGGTGAGAACCATTCCAATCCCAACCCATTTGCCTTGTGTTGTTGTTGGATTTGCTGTTGTGGGTTTCCCAGATTTACTTGCACATTTGTCGACATCATTTCGTTCGGTGTCAAAGCTCTGTGGATGCCGTGGCGGCCTCCTTTCTCTTTTTCGCTCTTGGTTTCCTCTGCCTGGAGGAGCGCGTGGTGTAAGCTGGCGTCTCATGATATTTTGAGTAAATACACCAAGTTATATATGGATAGTTTAACTATAAGCAAAGTAAACCAATTAGCTGTGGGTGGGTTTTTGTTTTCTGCTGTCGTCCATGCACTGGCTGCACCCTCCCAGCTACTACCCCAGAGCCCGAGTCCACGAGCTCTGAGAAGCTCAGGGCTTCTCACGACATCCGTCAACCCTGGGGCTCATTCTCCCGAGAGTCCGGAGCGTGACCTGCGTGGGCCCTTCCCACCCTGCTTCTACAAGCCCACCATCACCCAGCACGTCAACCCACTGGCCTCTCAGGGACGCTGGGGGCCACGGAGGGCGCAGAAGGGGGCATACTGGTCTCCCCTCCCCGCCGGTTCATACTCTGTCCCCGTTCAGCTCTTCACCTCTCCCTTCCTATGCCCACCCCCTCCCTCCCGCTGTGCCCCTGCACCCACAGCCCCCGCGGCAGCTACCCCCACCCCAACCTGGCAAGGTCTCAGCAGACAAAGACCCCTTTCTGGGACAGGATGCAGCTTCTGCGGGACATATTTTGTGATGGCGAGTATCTCTTCCTGTCACACTGCTTTGGGTGCATTTCCGTGTTTCCCGATTTACTCATAATGGATGCACGCGATTTTGTATTTAGGAAACAATAACTGCTATTTTCAACCTCCCAAAAAGGCTCTCTGCCGCACAAGTACTTTGCCCAACTGTGGGCAAGAAATGTGAAACAGGCGGCTGCCTGTGGCCTCCGGCGCCCACGACCTCTCCTGCGCGACCTTTGCCGACCCCGCGAGCGGCTTTGGAGTCCTGCCCTCCTCCGCACCCTGTGGCTGATCCACGGCCCCACCCGGCTGTGCCACCTGCGTCCTTCGTCCCTACTGGGTGCTTTGACTGCCCTTCGAAGTCCGGCATCGCTCTCGCACCCCTCGGCCCCTGCGGACGGTCGTCTGTCTCCTGGGAGGCTCCCACTGTGTTTTCCCTCCTTCCGAAATGTAAAATGTGGTAAGACCACAGGGACACACGGGCCTCCCACAAAGGCTTTTCAGCCCCCGAACCAGAAGGAATTCACTCGCACGCTGTCATTTCTGTCACGGACGGTGGTCCTTCCGCTGGCCCTGGGGTGGCTGTTCCGGGTGCCCTGGGCATCCAGAGGACACCAGCCCGTCCCTCGCCGCCGGGCCCTGGCACACAGGCCGCTTGGGGTGGCTCGGGGTCGGGTGGCCGGTGCTGACATCCTGGCTGGGCTGGGCTGCGTGGACCGAAGGGCACACAGGCGCTGTGGCTTCTGTGAACGCAGCCGTGTTCCCGCCAAGATCCTAGCGCTCTTAACGGGGCCTCCCTCTGGATCCGCTTAGCCCTGCCTTCTGTTTCAGAGGAGCGGCTCCGTCAGGGACCTCCAACCTACTTCTCCCCCATCCCTGGCTCTCAGCACACTTCTGGGAACTGCATAGGTGCTTAATAAATGCTCTCAGATAAGGAGGATTCCATAATTTACGACCAAAGATAGAGAATAATTGCCAAGGAGAATTACATACTAACAACGCAAATAGCTCTGAGTTCATCCTCGAGGTTCTCCCTTGACCTGATTCTCAACAAGGGGGACATAAAATCAAAGGTCAGCCTCGTTAGCTGGATGCTGGGAGGTGTGAAACTCCAACTGGCAGCCAGGGAGGGCTGAGTACATAGATTGGAAATGCATTTCCAGAGGGCTCTTTCACGGGCCTGGTGAGGAAGCAGGAAATGGAGGCCAGCTCGGCTGGAATTCTCCATTTCCACGCTAGTCTGCTTTCAGTGTTGGGATGTGAGCCTGTCCCTCTTTGGGCAGAGAAGCCAGACCTTGGTGTCCCCGGTGGTCCTGAGACTCTTTGGGCGAGCTGCCTGACGGCTGGTGACGTTTCCTACACGGGTAGGGGTTGGTGAATGCAGGTTCCACCGCATGTACATTGTCTGGAAGCTTCTCCAAGGCCAAGGAGCAGCTTGACTGTTTCCTGCCCTCACTTATAACCACATCTCTCTTGCTCATCTACACGAAGCTCCCGTGTTCTGAGCCCCTGCTCCGGTGCCCTTGCCATCGTGGTCCCCCGCTTGCTGGGTCCCTGAAAGCTGCCAGCCTGGCTTAGCGGCCACCACCTCGTACTCGCTCCCTACACACTCTAGGCTCATTAACGACAACTGGTGACATGTGCATTTAGCGCCAACACAACTCAGGAGTTTGTGAATCAACACCACGTACTGGGAACCCATCACTGTCCCCTGTCGATGGGGAGCAGGACCTCTGAGGTCCATTTGAGCGTCCCGAGCACTTTGCTTGGCTCACTCTGTCAGTTGGGGAAGTTTGCTTACAGAAGGAAGAAGGGAAGGAAGGAGAGAAGGAAGGAGAAGGAAGGGAGGCTGAGTGAGGAGGGGAGGGTGAGACACAAGAGAAGATGGGGAGGAAGGAAGGAAGGAAGGAAGGAAGGAAGGAAGGAAGGAAAGAAAGAAAGAAAGAAAGAAAGAAAGAAAGAAAGAAAGAAAGAAGGGGCTTTCTAAAGTGTTCCTTCTAGGGGCACCTGAGTGGCTTAGTCAGTTGAGTGTCCAAATTTGGCTCGGGTCATGATCTCACGGTTCGTGGGTTCGAGCCCCGCGTCGGGCTCTGTGCTGACAGCTCGGAGCCTGGAACCTGCTTCAGATTCTGTGTCTCCCTCTCTCTCTGCCCCTCCCCAACTCGTGCTCTGTCTCTCAAAAACAAACATTAAAAAACAATTAAAGCAAAAATAAATAAATAAAATTTTAATAAGTTTTTTTTTTTTTTTTAAGTGTGGAGGGGTGACTGGGTGGCTCAGTCGGTTAAGCGTCCGACTTCAGCTCAGGTCATGATCTGATGAGTTCAGGCCCCGCATCGGGCTCTGTGCTGACAGCTCAGAGCCCGGAGCCTGCCTCGGATTCTGTGTCTCCCTCTCTCTCTGCCCCTCCCCCACTTGCGCTCTTTCTTTCTCTCTCAAAAATAAATAAACATTAAAAAATTAAAAAAAATATAAAGTGTCCCTTCCAGTAACTGACAACTGGAAGCCAAGAGACTCGGTCCACAGCTTCCTGCGCACGGATTAACGAGAATCGTGCGGGTTCAGCTGTGTAGAAATAATTGAAAACAATTATATGATCTTAATAACATATACACCAATGACAAACGCACTTACATACGTGTGCGTGCACGGGCACACACACACACACACACACACACACACACAGGCACTTTATCGCACGGCTGTCACGACTACGATGCTTTACTTACAGGTGCACATACACGTAGTAACGTCTCTAATAATCACACCAACCTCTTTAAAAACTAACTCCACCAACTCGTAATGGAAACATCACAACACATCTGTGGCGGTTTCACTGAGGCCGGAACCCAGAGGTGTTTGCCTCCAAACCCCAGAACACCTTTTCGTTTTGGCTCTTCTCATCGCCACCTGGATCTCCGAACGGCTGGGCACGTTCTGGTTCTTGGCTTCGGCCGCACAGGCATTTGCTGCTTGTCCCCCCGTGACCCCGGGGGTGCCCGGCAGCGGCCCGGACGCACACAGCTCCTTCCTACCTGAACCTCTGCCCCAGCCGCCGAGAAGGGCCCACGCACGCACAGCTGCCCCAGCGGAAGACTGAAAACGGTTCCGGAGTGAACGACTCTGCCCCAGAGACTCCCCGTGTTGGAAAGCAGGTGTAAACACCTTCTGTGGGGGAGGCCGGGTCCCCCTCGCTCAGCACCGAACAACCCACCTACCGATCACACCGGACCACCAGGCCCTCGCCACCCCCACCTGAAGCCAGCCTCCCCGAGGGCCAGGGAGCCTCCCAGTCTCACCCAGCGGGAACCTGGTGGGGAACGTTTCAGATCCACGTACTCATGAGTTCAAATCCCGCCCCATCCTGGGCCGCTTAACCCCCCCACCGAGCCTCGGTGACCTCCTCCGTGAAGCGGTCCTGTGTTTAATGACTCTCCTCAAACTTGGGGCAAGATGAATTGACACAATGTATCCAAGATACGCAAAGGTGCCCGGCGTGTAGAAGGCGGCATCCCAGGCCGCGAACGGTAGGGACACCCCACGTCAGCATGTGCTTCCTTCTTTTAACCTGGTCTTCGAGACCCCGGACCAGGAGCTCCCAACGTCGCTATCAAAGGCCCCGGTGCATACTAGGTGCTCAGCAAAAGTTCGTTGACTGACTCTGGTTGAGTCTCCCACACCCCTCACTCACTTGCCCCAGACGTGTGGCTCCCGTTGGCCAGAACATCCGGGCGCTTTTCCTCCTCTGTTCTCCTTTTCAGCGTCAGCCACCAGCTGCTAGATCAGGCCTGTCTTTACTTCTTTACTGCGTCTCAGACCCCCAAATCAGCGGTGCACATTTGGTGATGACTGCAGCTTGTCCTGTTTATTGCCGTGACCCTAACACTGCCCACCAGCGAGTAAGAGATCCACAAATATTTGTGAAATGAGTACACACACGAATGGAAGAGAAGAGTGTCAGAGCTCAGAGCCACGAAGGCAGGGACCACGTCCGTACGGTTCACCATTTATTCCCAGGGCCTACGACACAGCCCGGCGCACAGGAGACAGACGCTCAATTTCATTGAACAAGAGAAGGAACAAAGGGACGAATGAGTGAATTCTACCCCTCAGCTGACAGACTTCTCTTTAGCGGCCGTTATTTCTAGGTATTTCTGAGCATTTCTAGGTGCCAAGGACCTTGGCCTCCGTGGCCTCACCTGGCTGTTCTGGGATTTACCAGATGTGCCGACACAGTTCTCCCCCTCGCTCTTGGGGAAGGCCACCACCTGTGGGAGCCATTGATCCGTGTGTGGCCCAGAGCAGCCCCTTTGGGGGGCCAGGCTGGGGTGGGGGACATTAACCTGCTCCCTCATTTACATGCGAGCAAAGGCCTGGCTCTTTATTACAGAGAATCAATATTTGTACGGTTGGTACATTGTAAAATTTTATAGTTGAGAAGTGACGCACTTTCCTAACTGGTCCCCAAAGGGACATGAAACACAACGGCAAAGTTACATGATGACTCAAGGCAAGAGTGGCAATTATCAGGTGCTTAGGACATGCGGGCCATCCCACAAGGCCCGCCCGCCGCACGGGAATGGCCACCACCCCCTTCATGGAGGAGGAGAGTGAGGCCGGGGCTTGAGAATTTTCTCTGGATCCGCTGCTGGAGCAGAAGCAGAGAGAGCCTGGGTGGCCAGTCCCCGGGTCTGAGCTCTTAGGCACCCCACCTTCCAGCCCCTTCTTCCTGACTTGCTTCAGTTGTGCTTATTGGGATCTAAAGACGTCCCAGACAGGGGCGCCTGGGTGGCTCTGCGGGTTAAGTGTCCGACTCTTGATTTTGGCTCAGGCTGTGATCTCAGGGTCCTTGAGATTGAGGCCTGTGTCAGGTTCTGTGCTGAGTGCAGAGCCTGCTTGGGATTCTCTCTCTCTGTCTCTCTCTCTCTCTCTCTGTCTCTCTCTCTCTGTCTCTCTTTCAAAATAAATAAATAAACATTAAAAAGAGTTTAAAAAAAATAAAGATGCCCCGGACAGATGTGTTCTAGAAACCAAAGGCTTCTTCCCATCCCCCCCCCCCCGCCCTCTGCTTGTACACCTGGTGGGCATTAACATGATTTCACACTAGGAAATAACGAATTTCACATTTTTCACCTCCAAACTTCACTTTCTAGGTAAAGACATGGAGAATTTACCCACGACCACAGAGCTGCTTGGGGAAGGAGCCGGCCGCCCGCGATCCCACCACGAACCCGGTGCCTGCTCAGTGCTCAGCTGCCCCCAACGTCACGCCGTTCAGCTCCCTGTCTCCCGCTCTCCCCGCTTCACCTGACCCTGGTGAACCCCAGACTAGGTTTCCATTCTCAAGTCGGAAGCCGCCTTTTACTTCTGGTTTCAAAAGAGTCTATTTTATACTAATCTTCCTAGAGCTCTTTTTCCCAAATAGTAAGGAGAAGGATTAGCCAAAACATACCAGGAGGAAGCACCCCGTCCCCAAATCAAGATGGACACAGGGCAGCCAAACGCCATGGAAGCCAGAGGAAGGGGGAGGATCTAGAAGAGGATGCCAGTGACCACAGAGCGCGGGTGACTGCAGAGGGCCACCCAGCTCCAAAGTGGCAGGTGCAGAGCAGGACCAGGTGGGAGTCAGCACTCCCCCCACCGCCTGGGACACGCATCAGCCAGCAAGGGTCCTACCAGCCTCTCTGTCAGTACAATGGCAGGGTCACCCCTGGGGAGACACAGCGGGGACCCTCAGGGCTGGGGAACATGCAGAGGTGACCGGTGAGTGGCGAGGCCTGGCTGGGGGTCGGCTGGCCTGGAACCGGCTCTTGCAACACGACTTGGGACAGACAGAGGACTTCCAGTCACGCTGCATCTGGAAGCTCGGGGGTCTGGCGGGGGACCCTCGGGGGCTCTGAAGCTCATTCCTGTGACGGCAGGGAAAGCCGAGTGGAGCGGCCAGGGAGCTGGGAGCCGTGGCCGCTCCTCCCTGAGGCGCCAGCTGGGCTCTCTTGACCCACAGACCACGAGTCAGGGTGCCCGTCCCTGGGGCTCACTCACCGCCCCATCCTCTGAGTTTCCTGAGCTGACACGGGCCCTGCCCTGAAGACGGGAGCGGGAACGATGCTCGAGAAGCACGGCTCTTTCAGAGGAAAAGCAACATGGATGCAGGTGACACTAGAAATAAAAATGTGGAGGCGGCTGAGAAAAGCAAGAATCCATCTCCTAAACGTCTTTCCTGCGCTCAGTGTTGCTGTTGAAAAATCTCTCGGTTTTATTCTCCGTCCTTTGTCTTCCCAAGGTCTGAAATTTCCTCCGCTCTTTTCTGCGTGAATTTTACTGCCATGTGGGCGTGTAAGACGACGATGGGACAGCACGTTCTAAGCATCAAAGGTCAGAACTTCCAATCTGGAAGATAGAACTTTGACCACAGGGATGGCCATTGAGCTCCGAGCCAGTGCTGAGCATTCTGGAAATCCAAGATCGCGGGAGCTCGGCCTCACAAAAACCGGATGAAACCAGCTTGGGACGAAGTGTTGTTTAAGTACAAAAAGGAGGTGTTGGGAGAGATATCGGAGACTAGGATCGTCAAATATCCTGGGGAACTGGGGTGTTCTTAAAACCGGGAGAGAAGCCTGACCGACGAGGAGAGACGATGCAGGGGAGGTGACGGGATGGGAGGCAGCGGCCCGCGCTGCCCTCCCCGTCCCCCCTCCAGCCACGAGTCCACAGCTCTGCCCCACTCTTCTCCCCTGAGTGTCTCCTGGACTCTTTGCTACATCGCATCTTAATCCACAACAGCCACAGCATCTCTGTTACCACACCCAATGGGCAGTTTGGCGTTTGGCTAGCCTGGACCCCCCGGAACCTGACTGCCTTCATCCGGCCATCCCCAAAATGCCTCCCGCTCCTGCCTGCAGGACAGCACTGCCATCCGGCCCTCTGGCTGCACCTGCTGCTTGCCTTTCCTGGTGCCCATTACGGCTTTGACCTTCTCCTTCTCCGGGCCCCACCTCGGCTCGTCTCTGCCTTCCGTCTCCGGGGACCTCTCACTCCATCATGAGACAGGGCCTGAGCTTATGTGATGCACCCCTGCCTCCTCTGGTAGCTCACCTCCCCCGCTCATCTCCGCTGTTGGGCTAACAGGCCTCATGGATTCCACACGCTCGGACCCAAACCCTGTGTCTTCATCCTCCCTCTCCTTCCGCCCTCGCTCTGGGAGCTCCCACCAAGATTTACCCAACTGCTGAGGCCAGACCCCACAGGACCACGCATCGCTCCCCTCTGCGTTTACTTGCACGTCTCATTCACATCCAGGGGCCACCCACACGCACTCGACCCTGAGCGCACGTCACTTCTCAGTGCACTCGCCCCCTGCTCCCCTTCTGCATCCCCCCCAGCATGCACTTGTGTGCCCCCTCCCTACATGGTGCACGGATGTCGTGTTTCCTCCCGCTGGAAACCTAGGGAGCCCCACCAAAGTCCCACAGCTGGGGGCCCTGAGCCATCCCATCCTTGCCAATCTCTCTGGGGGGTCCGGGCTCCACGTTCAGTCTGAAAATACAGCAGTTTATTCTGGATGGGCTGGGACACCAGTGTTTCCATCTTAACGATGACACAAGTACCATTGTAGTTGAATAATTTATATCTTGAGATCCGGATCGATGATTTAATCAGCCAACATCGGCAGCCAGGGGAAACTAACGCACGGCCCGCGGGCCCAGGTTGGGTGAGCCTGTCTATGTGGCCAGTGGCACAGCACGGCTCCTGTGTGCACAGCGTCCCCTACCGCCATTCAACGGCTTCTGGGAGAAATGCGGTGTAGACATGACTGGATTGAAATTGATGCAGTTATGGTGGAGAATATTCATCTGCACACGACAGAAACACAGATAAACACAAAGTAGAAACGCCGTGCCATCCGTAAAAGGAAGCCGATCCTGGAAAAAAAATAAAAGTTTGTCAAAATCATCGCAAAATTATCAAGTGAGGGATGGGGTCTTTGAAGGTAAATATTCTCTTCACGAGTATCGTGAGTCAGAAAGAGGTTTTCCACAGATGGAAATATTTGCACCAAACGCATGTGTATAATGAACTCAAGATCTAACCGTGAAATCAACGACAAATACTGTTGTCTATGATTGCATTTTAAAGAGCCAGATACGTTTTCACAGTTATGACTAATTTTATCACACACAGTACTTCCCTCAGATACCTTCCTTCTATTCAGTTTTCTCCTAATTTATAAAAAAAAAACAAAAAACAAAAAACAAAAATCAATGTGTGCCTCACTTCTAAAATTTTTAAACGTGTATCTCAGATGATGTGTTTGTTTTCTCAGTATGTTTTATCACTCTTGGTATTTAAAAGACATGATTTCGTTTCCATTTTTGTGATGAATTTTGGACACCTCGAATAGCATATCCGCATTTTGGCCTTGCAGAAAATAGATACTCCGACGCCCAGTATTGTCTCTTCGCCATCACCGCCTCCAGTCGCGCTGGTGGCCCAGCCGGCCCCGTAGGCAGCCCACTCCTGCCCTGGGAGGCCCTTCAAACACTCCTCCCAACACCCAAGTGCCCCCTCAATTCTCCTGCTTTTGCTACCTGTTCGCATCTCAGAGAAGCTTTGCCTGAGCACCCTTCTAAAGAGATTCCCATGGCTCTCCATCCGCGTCCACCCTCCCTCATTTGCCCGAATGGAATTAATCGACCTGAATTTGCATAACGCATTTGTCGCTCATTGTCTGCCTCCCTTGTTAAGATTAATCACCATAAAAGCAGCCGTATTGGCAGGGCTGTTTGCTGATCTACCTTCGGTGATAGAACACCTCCCTCCCCCCCCCCCCCCGCCCCCGACCGCAACACAGAGTACAATTCAATAAGCGTTCGTTAAATAAATAAATGAGGATCGCCAAAAATAGTTCGGGGCAGGAAGAAAACCAAACACGAAAACCAGAGAGTTCAGAAACAGAAAACTCATAGGTGTGGGAGGCAGAAAAAACATCCCAATGTACAGATAAGTGGGGTCTCCAAAAAAGAGAATCGAAATAGCATCTTTGGAAACATAAAGGGAAAGGATTCAAAATGTTATTTTAGACATTAAAGGAGTCTTTAATCTACATTTTAAAAGGGCACCTCATATCAGGAAAAGAAATTGGAAAAGCTGGTGTCGAGTTAGCATCAAAAATGTACTGTAATAAAAGTCATTGCATTTTAAACAATTTTTGAAAATGCACGGGAAGAGATTAAGTCTTCTAAAGGGGGAAAGAAATCTACGTCCACCAGGCTTTTCAACAGCAATATTCACCACAATGAAAAGAAATTCCTCGAAGAAAGAAGAGAGGCTTGGAATTTAACGTCGAGCTGTTTCACACGGTAAGGACACGCACTGTTGGCTCCCAGAGCCTGTGGCCGCTTGACATGTAACAGAGTGGACTTCGTGGGACAGAACTGCCCTTAGTGAGGGGCAACGGGCCAACCAGTGACTACAGGAAACCGTAAAACACCAGATCTCTGCTTCGATCTGAGTGCACAGGTGCCCCGGACACTCAACCGCAAAGGACACACTTTAAACATTTAGGAAAAAATAGCAGAGGCTACCTGGAGTGTCCTTAGGTGAGTAACTGCAAACGTGCACTGACAACTGATGGTGCTGTGCGTCACTTCCTAAAAACTAACACTGACACCACCAACCATAAAAGAGAGCAACTTTTCGTCCAAGCCCACAAAGATGAGGCAAGCTCAGGCTGCAAAACGTGTTTCCAATCCCTGTGACTGGTGAAATGCAAACTAGGGAACAAAAAAGTCTTTCCAACACTGGAGAGTTGGAAAACAATCCCAAAAGGCAGAACGTATGAATAAGCATTTCGTAGAACAGCACCATGGGGTCAATAATATCCCTGAGTAGTAACCAGGGAGATGAGGATTTAAGTTAAATATATATTTCAAGCTAAGAAAATGACCCAAGTTTTAAAGATCTGACATTTATAGGGGCCCCTGGGTGGCTCAGTGGGTTGAGTGTCCGACTCTTGATTTTGGCTCAGGTCATGATCGACTGCAAGGTCATGAGATCGAGCCTCAAGTTGGGCTCCGTGCTGAGTGTGGAGCCTGCTTGGGATTCTCTCTCTATCCCTCTCTTCCCTACTTCTACTCACGTGCTCTCCCCCTCTCTGTCTCTCAAAATAAGCAAAAATTTTTAAAAACTTGACTTTTGTAGATAAATACATGTAACAATAGGTTGCTTAAATTCTCCTTGTTTCAAACATGTCAGGAGTGAAAAATAATTAAGCTTTATTTTGTAAAATAAATAATAAAACATGTTCATAGCCCGTGACCCTGCAAAACCATGCTAATTATATACCCCTAAAGAAAAAAGTGAATAATCAGAAAACAGAAACTTATAGGAACACAGCAGGAAACAGAGAATGTTCCCGGCAGCATTAATCATAATAGTGAATAGTGTAAAACTCGGAAACCGCATAAAAGTCAACAGGAGGATGAAGGGATACTTTGTGAGTTGGAGATCCTGGGCCGTCGATCAAGGGCCCTGGACGAGTGGGCGAGGACCCTGGGCGAGCCTCAGACCTTCACAAAAGCAAATCACAGAAGCTGGGGAAAGACTGTGCTATTTGTGGGAGGGGCACAGTCAGGAAAAACTAAAGATTCCCTCAGTTCGAGATGTATGCTGATTTGGCAGCGATAAGGATAATCAGGAGGAAGGTAAAAACAAAATCGGGTTAACTGGCACCTTGCTGGGGGTGGAGCTGGGATCAGGGGAAGGACCAGGAAACACTAAAACTCTCTCCTACTAGTGTCCTAGGAAAGGAGGTGAGTGCCAGGGGCTGGCTTTGTTATGAATACTCTTAACCTATAATTTTAAAATATTTTGTAGATATTCTAGTCCCTAGCACACTGCTTGTTTCATAGTATATCTCCAATAAATATCTGTTGGGTGAACAAGCAACTACTTATATTCTCTGCACAACCTCTAAGGAACCAGGGAGTAATCCACAAGAGAAGTAGGAAACCAGCGTGAGAGCAAGCCAGAAAAGCCTCACGTGACACTGAGCCGACCCGGGAAGGGGGCACAGGTGGAGGGGCCGGGAATGAACCTTAGGGACGAGCTGGTGTATCTGCCGTGACATCATGGCGCTGGGCTTTCCAGCCATCTGGGGGTCTGGTGAGGGTTCGTGCTGGGAGGCGGACCCACAAAGGAGACACCACTGCCTCCGAGGAAAACAGAAGTTGCCCGAACAGGCAAGGCGCGTGAGCATGGGACCTGCCTGCAGTGGCCCCGTGATCGTTGTAAAGCAGGCACCGAACGCCGATCTCCCCAACGCCATGGTGCGGCCATGAACCCTGGCGGGGAGCAGGGTGGCGGTTCGCGAGTGATGCGGGGAGAGCGTTCGGAGATGCGCAGTCGTCACCTCTGCCCTGGCTGCAGTGGTTTTGTGCGCGCCGTGGACCACGTGTTGAGTTTAAAAACCGAGATAGAGCCGTATCACGATACAGCCCAGAAACTCAGAGACAAATGAAGACAGATCTGCAGGGGGAGGGGGGGACGAGTTGTCCCCGGGAGAACTCAGGAGGGTGAGGGGTGGAGGGCAGCGCAGGCTCGTCGTCGGGAGCCGCTCACCCTGCTGCGCTGTCACGACAGAGACGCATTCTTTATATAAAGGGAAATTACGTTTAAAATAGTTGGGCTACTTGAGGACACCAAAACAGTAGGAGGAAAATAGGATTTTCAAAGCATCGGTGCAGGAAAGATGCATATCAGCTCGTCCGGAGAGTTGTTTCATTGCTGTGAAGATGTTCTTATTTTGCAAACTGGCTGCCAGGCTGGGTGATCCTGAGTCGGGCAGCATGTGGTGCCTCCTGAAATCACTACAAGATTAATGACCGTCTTTCTGCCCTGCACACACTTGGGAGCCGCTGGTCACGGAGCAGCGCTCAGGCCTCGGGTGCAAGCCGGCCACGTAGCCACAGATGTGCTTCCTGATGGTGCCTCGCGGTTCACGAAAACCCTCAAACGCTAGTTCTGTGTCCTCTGAATTTGCTCCTTAAATTGTTTTCATGGGACGCATATTGGGATTTCTTCCCACACCAAACCAAGGTGTCGCATCCCCAGGTAAGACGGAGACACGAATCGAGGAACAGGGCTCTTTGCTACCTGTGTTGTTTGTCTTTGGTTTATTTCGTCCTTCCCTTTCCCGTAAAATGTTTCTGGATCTCAGACAATTATGTGTCAGCATTTCTCTTCCAGTGGTTTCTTTCGGAGACCAGGATCCCTGTTCTTTTCTCTCCCCGTGGGCCGCGGAAATGCCAGACTCCGTCGCAGGGTTCCCTGGAATCCTCATGGGCTCCGAAGCCGCCTCTGGGGCACGGAAATGTTCTGCCGCAGCTTTCACGTGGGTCCTCTTATTTCCAATTCAAAATCTTCCTTTACCGAATATTCTATTCCCATCCTTCACTTCCCAGTGTGAACAGGTGAAGTCTGGAGTTAGTTTCCAAGACCGGTCTTCTTAAAGATGAAGACCAGAGGCGGTCAGCAGCTCACCACACATGGGGCGCGTCCCCACCTTCAGGGGCTGGTCCCACGCACGAGTAGGGGGGAGCTGGCGAGGAGGACGACACACACCGTGGACAAAAGCCACAAGCAGCCAATCCCCCAGAGGACGTCCACCCTGCTCCCGAAGTTCCTGTGGTGACTTCCTCGGCTCTTAAAGTTACTTTTGCCGCCAGGAATTTTGGTCTTTCTTTCTCTGTCAACGTCTATGGTGAAACTTTCACCAGCCCATCTTCTATTTCTATCTCTCCATAATTCCCTGTCTCTATTCTCTCCTTCTGTGATTTTCGCTCATGATTTTCCAACGTCTTTCAGATGCGTACGTGGGTGTGCTGAAACGTATCATTTTGGCATGTTAAAAATTCATATTTCAAAAGTATAGACAGATACAATTGAAGAAAATATTCTATTTATATTAGGAACATAAAATTATGAAACAAAAGGACCCACCAAAGGAGACACCACTCCTAAATCATGTAAAGAAAAGAATTAAACAGTACTGAGGAACCTACCCCAAATCTCGGAACAAATAGAAAGTCATAGAATGGACTTAGAGAGGCAGGCTAGATACATAGAGGTTTCCGTGCTTCCCTAAGTGGCGTATGGGTGAGCTGAAGGGAACCTTACTGATGTATACACTGTTTCCATTACAACTGCATATTTACACTGCCAGCACACGTGGGTATGAGTGTGTGAGTGTGTGTGTCTCAAGGGGAACTATCTGCCAATTAGCAAGAAAGAGCACAGAGCCAGAAGTCGCACAACGGACCCGGCATCTTAACATAAAGCCACACTCACTCGAACAGGGTGGCATTGGAGAATAAGTAGATCCCTCCATCGAATCAAGTGCACAACACAAAAGTGGCCGGAAGGGCATACAGGAAATTGACACCCAATAAAAGTAGCCTTTCAAAACACTGGGGAAAAAAAAGACGGGCCCTGCAGTAACAATGCTGACACGACAGCGTGACTAGTTGTTTAAAACTAATAAGAATGTGGGGCGCCTGGGTGGCTCAGTCGGTTAAGCATCCGACTTCAGCTCAGGTCACGATCTCGCGGTCCGTGAGTTCGAGCCCCACGTCGGGCTCTGGGCTGATGGCTCAGAGCCTGGAGCCTGTTTCGGATTCTGTGTCTCCCTGTCTCTCTGTCCCTCCCCGGTTCATGCTCTGTCTCTCTCTGTCTCAAAAATAAATAAACGTTAAAAAAAAAAAACTAATAAGAATGTGGGGTTCTCACCTTAAGACTCACCACGTAGATTCTCAGTGGATTGGTTGAGGAAAGGTTACAAAACATAAGGGGAAGAAACAGAGGTACCATAGTGGATGCCGCGGGCTCGCTGGGTGCTCCCACCGGGGGGCACACGGTGTCCTCCCAGAGGGTCCCTTCCTCTGGGGATGCAGGGGTGCCTGGCCCCGGCCTGAGCCAGCGGCACAGTGGGGCTGGGGTGGCAGAACATCGTCTTCCCAGGGAGGGAGGGGCGGGCAGAATGTGGTGTCGCTGTTTCCCAGGCTCCCCGAGGCTCTGCCTCCCCTGCCCTGACCCCGAGTCACTCACGGTTCCCTTGGGATGTGTCTCACTCAGGACCTTCCACATCACTGTTCTAGGTAATCTGCTCTAATACAAGTATTTTATTTTATTTTATTTTATTTTATGTTGTTTTTTGTTTTGTTTTGTTTTTAGTTAACTTATCTACTTTGAGAAAGAGAGACAGAGAACTGGGAGGGGCAGAGAGATAGAGAGATTCCTAAGCAGGCTCTGCACGGACGGCACAGAGCCTGACTCGGGGCTTGAACTCGTGAACGGTGAGATCATGACCTGAGCCGAGATCAAGAATCAGACACTTAACTGACCCAGCCACCCAGGCACCCCAAATCTTGGGTACCTTAAAGAACATGGCAAAGAGTGTAATATAAAGAAAGCCAACAGACCAAAGTAAGACTATAAAACTTGGACACGTGTGATCTGTCTCTGTAACACTTGTTACAAAAGGGACGATTTTCATCACATTTAACGATAATTGCCAAATCACTGAGAAAAATACTAACAAGTGGATAGAAAGATACTTAAAACACATGGGTAAAGATGCCACCGAAAAAGGAAACAGATATCAGTTAAGCAAATGAAGAGCTTCCCGACCCGCGAATAAAGGTTACGCAAACTAGAACCACAATAAGACACTGCGTTGAACGAGTCGGGTCGAAAAATACAAACAAATCAAAACCGAGACCCAGGAGGCACCCGCTGGCGTCTCAGAGCACGGGTGTGACGCTGGCAGCGAGCGGGCTCATGCATCACAGAGAAGGGAAACCTTCACAGCCGCCGTGACACTTGGGCGATACCTCGGATCGCTGGGGTGTCTATCCTTGGACTCAGCAATTCTGCATCTGGGAACTGATCCCACGAACAGCCCCACACGCCTGTCAGATGGGTAGATGATCAGGTTCCCGCGGCACCGTTGACAACAGCAAGGAATGGGGAAAAGTAAATGACCCTGGGGAGAGGGGCTGACGGGGGGAACCGTAACCCAGTCCAGTGACATGCTACGTCATTAATTAAAAAAAAAAAAAAACCCACCATGCGTATCAAAAAGAAAACCTCTCCAATACACGCTGCATGATGGAGCGAGGATCGGAACGATGTGCACACCAGCCAACGCTTGCTGAAACGAAGAGGGTGAGAGTGATGGCGCGTTGTGTGAGCTACACGCCCACAGAAGCAGGTGCGAAGGGTCCCAAGGAGGCTGATGGTCTCCCAGGAGAGGAGTGGAGGCCAGGCAGGGGCCGGGCATGAGCACCGGGTGCGGTGAGCTCCCCTGCGTCAGGGTCTGTCTGGAGTCACGGGTCCTGCTCTCCTCCCAGAAGGATGGGCCCTCTGTCCTCTGCTGTCCCACAGTCCCTGCAGGGCCCACGCTCCCCTCCCCTCCCCGTTATCTGTGGCTCCTGGCCTCCTGCTCCCCACTGCTCAGCTGATGGGGGGCTCACCCCTAAAGGACTCCAGGTCTGGCCAGGAGAGAAGATGTTGCCCTGGAGCCTGAGTGAATGCCAGCGCCTGTGAGAATAGCAAAGGCGAAGCCACGGACGCGGGGTCAGTCGTTCATCCAAAGGGTTGATGCTGGGAAAGGGGACAAAAAGCTGAGGGTTGGGACGTGGGATGGGCCAGAACCGGCATCCTCGGGGATCCGGGCTGGCGGGAAAGCAAGGCAGCGGGTGGAGTGGTTCAGAGGCCCCAGAGGCCGGACAGAGAGGGAGGGCAGCAGGTGGCTGTAGTCCTGGCCCGGGAGGCCCCCAGGGGCTGGGCTTGAGCTCCCGTAGTTCTCACGGTCAGCCAAGGCCGGGAAAGCCGTGGTGCCGAGTGACCAGAGCACAGAAGACGTCAGGCCGAGGCCAGTGCTTCGTCTGAGGTCTGCACAGTCCCTAAACACGTCACGTACACGTGTGCACTCTACCTCCTGATTGTGGGGTCGGGGGGGGGGTCTGTCCGGGGACCAGGGCCCCGATCTGGGGAGGGAGGGCAGGGATGCCGACGGAGTCCCTGGAAATCCCATGCTGGGTCGGCCACGAGCCCCAGGAGACGGCCACCCCTCAGGAGGCCAGATGTGGGCTGCACGGGGGGGTAAGAGGGTGGCATTGAGCTGTGGGCCCCACCCCAGGTCTGCAGCTCGTGTGACCTTGGGAAGGTCAGGTCGCCTGCCTGGAGTGTTCATCCCCATGAGGACTAGGTAGGCTCGCCCGAGCTGGGAGCGGGGGCCTTCTGCCCTCTGGGTGCAGGGAGCACCCACGGGAGGCCTGGCGGGTGGGAGGGGGGCCAGGTCTAGGGGGGCTGGCACCCTCCCATGTCAGCGCCCACCTGCGAAGCCCACAGTCTGGACCTCTGACGTCACACGTTTCCACCTGCCCCGACACTCTGCTGGGTCCCAGCTGGTTTGTTTTCAGAGGGGACGCGTTACACTCAGGACAGGGGCCCAGCCCCGGATGAGCACTCTTGCTCTGGAGCCTGTTCCCGAGTCCACGAGGCTTCTGCTGGCACCCCGTGCCCGTCTGAGCCTCAGTCGCACAGGAAAGACCGCCCCCCCCCCCCACTGACGACTCTCTGCCCGGCCTCTAGCACCTTCAAAGGCAGCTGGAGCTCTTTGGAGTCCTGGCACCGATCCCTGTGGGGCCCTAACGGGAGGCTGGCCATGCTGGGGCACACAGCCCCCCGGGAAACTGCCCACGTGCCCACCACGGCATGGGGGTCTGCCGCTGGGCCCCTTCCAGAAAGCCCATCCCCCACCAGGGCCAGGAAGAGCTACAGGTGTATGGGGTCACAGGGGCTCCCGAACAGGAGCCTCCCTGACAGGGGGTCCCGGCAGCCACCTCCCCACGTCCCCCCCGCCTAGGGATGCACGTTCTCCCACACACACAACATGGTGGGAACACAGGTCGCCTCTGAGACAGGTGTTTGGGTCCCGGGAGGAGGGAAGCCACAGGGTCCTTCCCTTCCTGGGGCCACAGGCCACGAGGAGCTGGCAGGCCATGGTCACTGGTTCTGGAAGGGTGGATATGCACGCACATCTTCGTGCAATGTCAGGGTCACAGACGCCTCCCCAAGGGCCCGGGATGGGTCAGTTAGGAAATGCCCTCCCAGCAGCACCTGCCCTTCTCCTCGGATGCCCCCGGGGGGATGAGAGCGGGGAGCCCTCCCACCAGGCTGGTCCCCGTGGCTCGGCAGGGTCAGGCCTACCTCGTGCCTCTAGCACGGGGTGGGGGTGACCCCCGTGCGGCCCTGGTCCCCACAACCTGGATGAGCTGGGTGGTGAGTCCCAGGGCTGAGAGTCACCTCTGCCAGCCAGCCTGGCCGTGCAAGGACCCCGGTCCTGTGGCTCCCTCAGCGGCCCCGGCGGACTGGGCCTCACCCGGCTGCCCCTGGGGGGGGGGGGGTGGCCTCAGATCCAGCCTCCTCGTCAGCATGGGGACCTCTGAGGACCGCCGTCCCCCGCCTGCCCACGGCCGCCCCGTGTCTGCAGGCCTGGCCCCTAGCGATGGGGGGGATGCCGTGCACCCTGCGCACGGGAAGTGCCGACTGCCCCTCCCCCAGGGCCTCTGCCAGTGTGGACACCGGTCGGGGGCGGGGGGAGGCTCTGCGCGCACAGCGTCGCTAAAAGGCAGCGGAGCTTCACTCCTGCAAGCGATGTGTCGCCGCCACAGGAACGCGGAGTCTGCTTTTGCCTTATTCGGTTGCTTCTATTTCCAGCCGCACTCAGAACGGCACCATGGCACTGTCACCGACGCGGAGCCCGTGGGGACCGTGAACCTCCGCGGAGCTCCGCCTCGCCTGGCGCCCACACGGTCGCCCCCACGCAGCCCGGGGACCCCCTCCTGCCACCCACCAGCGCCCTCCCTCAGCCCCCAGTCTCGGGCCCTGGCAGGTCCCCCGAGTCCCGCGGGTGAGCGCAAGCCTCACCATTCCCTGTGGGGGACCTCGGGGACAGGGGTCTCATGCTGATGCCAGAGGACCTGCTCTGAGGCCGTGCTGGGGAGGCGCCCGTCATGAGATTGTGGGAGGGCCCAGTCTGGACCCCAGGGCAGGAGTGATGACCTCAAACCCAGGAAAACCGAGGAGAGTCTGATGCCCCAGGCCCCAGCCCTTAGGTGGACTCAGGGAGTGTCCCTTCACCAGTCCAGACCCCACAGCTGCTCTCTTAGTCCTCGGCGGGCGCATCTAAAGGAGCGTGGCCAGTGGAAGGGCCCAGAAGGCCCCGCGAGGCCACTCTGGCTTAGACTCTGAGTGCCCTGATGCCGATGAAGTAGACAAAGGACATGCATTTCTTCTTTTTTTAATGTTAATTTAGTTTTGAGAGAGAGAGACAGAGAGAGAGAGAGAGAGAGAGAGAGAACAAGCGGGGGAGGGGCAGAGAGAGAGGGAGACACAGAATCAGAAGCAGACTCCAGGCTCTGAGCCGTCAGCACAGAGCCTGACGCGGGGCTGGAACTCAAGAACCTAGAGATCACGACCTGAACCGAAGTCACATGCTTAACCGACTGAGCCACTCAGGTGCTCCCTGAATTCCATTTTCTTTACATTGGGTCCTTTGTCTGCCTTTTGCTGATGTGTGGTCGCTCTTTGTCTATTCTGGAGACACCGTCCATCTGGTTTGGCTTGTCTTTTGCCTTTAGCTTGTGGGACATAGCCTATGGGGCAGAGAGGCTGTATGCTTGGTTGTGCAGATTCCTGCTTCTTTTCCCCGTGTGCTTTTTCTCTCTTTGGGGTCACCCCCACCCCCGTCATAGACATTCTCCTGGGTTCTCTTCTACAATTGTAATGTTTTGTTTTTCGTTTGTTTTTCTTTTTTAAAAGATATTTATTTTTGAGAGACAGAGACAGAGACAGAACACAAGTTCTGTCTTGTGTTCTTTTTTTAATGTTAATTTATTTTTGAGAGAGAGAGACAGAGAGAGAGAGAGAGAGAGAGAGAGAGAACAAGCGGGGGAGAGGCAGACAGAGAGGGAGACACAGAATGCAAAGCAGGCTCCAGGCTCTGAGCTGTCAGCACAGAGCCTGACGTGGGGCTCGAACTCACGGACTGTGAGATTGTGACCTGAGCCGAGGTCGGACACCCAACCGACGGAGCCACCCAGACGCCCCCAGAATGTGCATTTCTGCTGTTCCCTGGGCCCTCAGTAGGGCCCACGGTGCAGCATCACCTGGGATCTGCCTGTTTCTCATGAACAAGAACCGCCTGGTCTGCTGAGCCATCAGAGCCCGAGCCCTGCAGCTGCCGAGTGTCTGGGGGGCTCTCGATGGCAGGACGGGGGCGCGTTCCTGCCGGGGCGCGGTGCCGCTTCCGGAAGGGCGCAGACCCCACGCGCTGTCCCCAGGCCACGCCCGCTCCGAGCTCCGTACAGTCCGGAGGCTGCCCTGCCCCTTCTATGCATTTTTTTTTGCCCCTAAGAAAAAGCTCGCACCTTTGCCGAGAACTACATTTATTTTTATCTGTTACTTATTCTCCTGACTCATGAAATTGCACCCTTCAGGGTGCCAGTACAAAATGTTATAAAAAAATTAGTAAAAATGCATAAAGTGGATGAAAGATGTCGGCTTCTTTTATCTCCTGAAAGACGAATTTAAATACTTTCACTTTATGATCCCGAGAGAAAAAAAAAAAAAAAAAACGAAATAATAAGTCAGCACAAAAAAAAAAATATATACATATCAAACTCAAAAAAAAATAATAACCCCTTGGCCCAGAACGACGGAAGGGCTGTTCTCTGAAAGTCAATGAGGACTCCATACTGAGCGGCAGTCCCTCCACCTCAACACTGGCTCGAGGGGCCTGCAGTCTGAGGGGCTCCTGTCCCCATCCTGTCCCCGTCCTGGGCCCCCACTCCTGGTCCTTCTGCGGACTCACCCACCGCCCGGCCAGGGATAGACGAGCTGCTGTCTCCTCTTGATGGGTCAGGGAAGGAAATAGGCTGGGCCGGGAACCTGCCACAGCAAGGAGGTCTCCAAGGACAGAGCTGAGCCCGGACCCCTCCCAGGGCAGAGGCGGCCGTGAAGATTTAGTCAGGGAGCCGTGGCCTGGAAGGGTGGGTGGGGGAGAAGCAGGCGATGGGAGAACCGGGGGCTCGGGGTTTGGCCGCACGGCCGGATGTGATGGTCGCTGGGCTTCCCCTCCCACACGCAGTCCCGAGCCCTGACAAGGGGACTTCCTGGGGCCTTCGCCCTCAAGCCACACGGGTAGAGGCAGCCGGTGGGGTCCCGGGACACAAGCTCCGCCCTCTGGTGTGGGGGGAGGGTCGTGGGACACCAGCTGGGCAGAGACTGAGAGATCCTCACGGAATCGCCCTCCTCGGGGCAACATCAGGCCAACGTCAGGAGCTTCCCTGACGCGTCCAAGGTCAAGGGGCAGCAGGCACAGCCACAGCGGACACCATGGCCTCATGCGGGGTCACCACGAGCCCTGCCAGAGTCGGGACATCACATCTCCCCAGAGGGATGCAGGAAACACAGTCCAGTGTGACCGCGGCCCAGAGGAGAGGCTCCCAGGTGGGTGGGCGAGTGTGGGTGTGCAAGTGTCAGTGAATGTGCGGGCATGTGAGCGTGTGCGTGTGTGCAGACAAGAGCAGGTGTGAGCGTGCAAGCGCGTGGGTCTGTGTGCATGTGAGTGAGTGTGTGTGCGCGCATGTGCACAGGACAGTGTGCCTGCAGGAGTGCGTGTGAGTGTGCAAGCATGTATGAACGTGTGTGTGTGCACGCGCGCCCACGTGTGTCTGCAGGGTGTGAGGGCGATGTCCGTCCTTCTGTCTGGAGCCTCGTCCTGAGCTGTGCGGTGTGTGCCCCACGTGACCCGTCCACGGGTGGTGTCAGGAAGGCCTCTCCGAAGAGCAGTCCGTCACCGTGGGGCGCTGGTGTCCAGACAGAGTCCGTCACCGTGGGGCGCTGGTGTCCAGACAGAGTCCGTCACCGTGGGGCGCTGGTCTCCAGACAGAGTCCGTCACCGTGGGGCGCTGGTCTCCAGACAGAGTCCGTCACCGTGGGGCGCTGGTCTCCAGACAGAGTCCGTCACCGTGGGGCGCTGGTCTCCAGACAGGCTGGGAAGGGGGCCAGGGGTCTGCTGGGTGCATGCTCAGCAGGACCGGGGATGAACGGGGCCCGGGAGGCCCCTGCCTCTGCCAACGAGCCACGCACCTGCGCCGGGTGAGAGGAGACGGGCTCCCGGCTGGGGGGGCTCCTGACCCCCGCGGGGGGGCGGGTTTCCTCTCTGGGCCGTGCACCTGTCGGGCCGGGTTCCAGGACGCGGCCTGGATGGCGGCCGGAGGGAGACGTTCGGAGGGAACCAGGGAGCGTTTCCTGTCGTCCTAAAGCCATCCAGGCCTCGCTTCCTGCTTTCACAGTGGGGCCCGAACATCTAGCTCCGTCCCGTGAATCCCGAGTCAGCCACGATCTCCACCTCAGATGTGGGAGGAGACACGGGTGTCCCCCTGGGCTCCGCGGATGCCAGACCCCATTCTGCATCGTGCACACCTGGAGGGACAGGTTCCAGGCGCCATACAGCCCAAGAGGGGCAGGTGGCCGTTCCAGCAAAGGAGCACAGCTGCAGGGGTGGGGGTGCAGGGAGAACAGATTTTTAGCGAAAAGCAGCAGAGTTCGCTGACCAGTTTAGCCAGAATAATGCAGGAACCTTTTATTTCGATCACCCATGCACTGAACGCAAGTCAGCCAGCTTGTCCCGCTTCCCAGCACCAGGGTGCTTCCCAGCACCAGGGGAGGGGGGAATGGCACGTTGAGGGTGGGGAGGAGGCGTGAAGGCCCCAGCCACATCCACGGTGTCTCCCAGGGACACGGGGCGGTCCCTGGATACTTGAGCAGGGACGGGAGGATAAGGATGCTGTCCGTGGTCCTTCCCAGCCCTGGGAGCTGATTGAGACAGAAGGACCTGGAAGGGGTGATGAAGGAGCTCACGGCCTCCTCTGTGGTTCCTCGCAGCTAAGCAGGCAGGGACCAGGCAGGACCCCGCACGTCCCGGCCTCGGCAGGTGAGAGCAAGCTGTGTCACCGACGTCGCTGCCAGCCCAAAGCATCAACAGGTTCTGATCTACACGAGGTGGGGGCCACAGACGAGGGCAGACGGGGTTGTTGAGGGCCAGCTACCTGCTCCTGGATGTCCCGGCGCCTCCGTCCAGACGCGTAGGGAGCAGGTGGGGCCACTCCCTTGGTGTTCACAGAGCTCCCCGCCAGCCCCACAGGCAGGAAAGCAAGCCTGGGTCCGGCTGAGCCCCGGGCAGGACAACCACCTCCGTGCTTGTCCTGCTGAGACAGGCTGCTGAGGGGGTGTCACATCAACAGCACGAATGACAGGTAGATGTCCACCCGCATTACTCAGAATGGACGTTCCTGCCGGGCTCTATCCAGAAGACTCTGGGGCAGAACAATGCCTTTTGTGTCTCTTCCTTTGTCTGGAAAAACCAAAGCAACTTAGTGTAGATTGACGGGGTTCTCCTCTAAGGGCACCATGTCAGTTGGGGCCACTGTCCAAACAGATGTCACCCAGGGGACAGAAAACAGCCTAAAACAGAGCCACCTTGGACGGCCAAAGGAGGAAAGTGCCCCGGAGCCCAGTGCTGGTGCCTCAGGCAGTGTGGACGCCTGCTCAGCCCCGGGGCAAATGGTGATGGAAACGGGTGTCACTGCTCCAGAAAGCACTCTCCCTGATTTAACATCACTCAGCCGGCTCATGCGTGTTTGAAAGGTCAGCGCTCCCTCCCTGCTAAGACTTCCTAAATTTTACATGAGCAGAAATCCATCTCAGCAAAGCCAGCCTCACCGACGGAGGCGTCCGGGGTGGAGGACAGAGCTGACCGAGGGTGGGCACACCCCACACTGGGGAGCACAGGGACAGAGGTGAATGCGGGCAGAGGGGCAGGGCAGGGGCCGCTGTCATCGCAGAACCACGGCGAGGGGCTGGCCGCACCTGCACGCTCCAGCCCGCACACAGGCACCGGCCGCCAGGGCCAGCGGGGTCTGAGGCCGTGGACCCAGACGCTTTCTCACCTGTAGCTCAAAAAGCCCTGGAAATAAGCAGCGGGCGCTCAACGGCTTTAGTTTTCGGGTCTGGTTCAAGTAAGAAATGAGGCTCAGATCTCTATGGGCACCGGTAATGGAGGTGACATCCTGGAAGAATGACCAGGAAGGCCGTGTGACCAACGGTACCAGGAAGGGAGGCGTTCGGGAGAGGGGCCAGGAAACCAGGACTGGCAAAACGCATGGAACAGGGATGATGCTCGTCCAGGGGCACTGCACCCCTGACGTGATGGCATCGAGAGGCGACTAGGTCACGAGAGCAGAGCCCCCGTGCACAGGGTCGGGGCTCTTACAAGGAGACACCCTAGGGAGGTGATGTCTCTCCATCAGGCGAGGACACGCACGGAGGCGGCCTTCACTCCGCGTCTTTCTGCAAAGAGAAACTCTTTGATGAAACACTCAGGCGCATGACAGCAGGAGGTGACAGTTTCTGGGCCAAAATACGGGTTCTTCGATGAGGATCCCAGCCCGCCGTGGGGGAAACCGTTTGGATTCTGCTGTTTCCATCCCAGACCGGAGCCTATTTGAAAAGAGGCAAATTATGATAAATGATGTGTGTTCGTGCTCTCCTGGGACAGCTTGTCATGGCCAAGTGTTTCCTTAAAGGTGTCCCCTGAAACGGAAAAATATCCATCAGGGACGAGGAGGCAGATGTCCCCCCCACCCCGGCACCTCCCAGTCACCTCCGTGCGCCCCTCCCCCCTTGGGAGCAGGCGTGATGGTAATTGGATCCATTGTGGTCTTAATCATTGCCACCCCCACTAATTGACTCACCCCAAGAGGAGAGGGGCTGACGGATGACACTTTAATAAGGAAACAGGTGCTTCCATTTTAGCGGGGTCACGACAGCCACCTGCAGAGCCTGGGGCTGGAGCACATCATTAGCAACAATAGAGCCACCCGACTTTGAACTCGAAAATCATTACCGAACTTGGGTTTCAAGCACCTCCCCAGAGATGGGGTTTTCTTGGCTGTTCTCCTAATATAGAACATTCTTCCACATAAGTTTTTGTGCCTGAAAAAAAAAAATCCCTAAAAACCTTAGAAGGTGCACTCCTGTACTCCTCTGCAAGGTGAAAAGTATGTTGTTAACTGTGCAATTACGTGCAATCCGCTGAGAAGTCCACACAGGGACACACACTTAATGATATTTACAAGGAGATCCAATGCGGGTTAGATGCCAGGCTGGCAAAGGGCACATTCCTTCAAACCAGCCAAAGGTTCAGTCGGCCCAGCCCTAACGAACAAACATACTTAGGGCCATTACACAGCACACAAAGGGTCACTGCTTTGAATGTTGGCCAACAGGGAAGACAGGCTTGTCCTCCGAGGTGCTGGGTGGGAGTAGAAAGTTCCCAAAGGCACACATTAGGGAGAGTTTTCTAGGCTGAAGTCACAGAAGCCTGGCTTTCCTGGTGACAGGTATGTCCTCAGATGTCATCCTACAAGACGTCCCAAGGATCCCCGGGTCCACTGGGTGCCCAGCGACTCTGAGTCCCCCTGGGTCATCCGACAGGCAGTGCCTGACAGATATGCGGAGCTTGGCAAGCACAAGGATGAACGAGCAGACAGACGATTCCAGCTCGGGAACTTGATTCCCGCTTGCCTGAAGCCAGAGCGGGTTTGATAAATGGTTTCAAAAACACGCAGAATTTCCTGCATGAGTCGGAAGGCTCCTACTTGAAATGTTGCTTTTTATCTTATTCGAAAATAATTATTCGGATAAATATTAATCTCGGATGACAAAGAAGCCAAGAAGCACGAAGAATACCAACACAGAGACCTCATTTTTAACATGTGGGAAGCCCTGTGATGTAGCGAGAGACGTGCCCGGTTCCGTCTTTCCACCGACAGCCCCGATCTCGGCTCCGCGAACTTAGCCTGACTGCTGTCCTCCCTGTGGATCCTCTTGTCCCGGTAAATGCTTTCTTAGCGCTGTTCTTGGAATTCTGTCTTGTGCAGAAGATACAAAGTCAGTAAGACATGAGGCCGGCCTTCGAGTCACTTGAGGGACACGGGGACAGACAAGTAACAAGCCAAGTGAGGTGCAGGGTAACTGGTGTGGAGGTTCTCCCGGGCAGGAGTTCAAGGCCATTCTCGTCTCCTCGGCCGCCATGACAAATACCACGGGCAGGGTCGTGGACCCCTGCCCTGGACGCTGGAAGTCCCAGACCAGGCTGCCGGCAGGACTGGTTTCGGGTGACGTGCCCCTTGGATTGCAGACGGCCACTCTCCCGCCGTGATCCCACGTGGCCTTTCCATGGTACGTGCACCCGGAGAGAGAGAGCGAGCTCTCTGGGGTCACTTCTTACAAGGACACTAATCCCTCAGCCTCGGGCCCCACCCTTGTGACCTCGTCTGACTTTAATTACCTCCTAGGAGACCCTACCTCCAAATGTAGCCACACCGGGGATTAGGGCTTCAACACGTGGATTTTGGGGGAACAGACATCCTAGCAGCAGCCGGGGGGCAGGGGCTGAGTGGGGGTGGGCGGCTTTGCTGAGGATGACGGCTTCCTAGAGACCTGGGCAGGGCAGAGATGACCACTGACGGAGGATCCAAGAGCCGAGGGTTGGGGCTGGGAACACCAGAGCGTCGCCGGAAGAGCCCCAGGTACCAGGCAGAGGAGCTGGGGTGATCTCGCCGGTCGCGGTGCCACCTCAAAGTGATTTACCGGGGAAGCAGCTCAAAGGGGTGTGGATTCGAGCAGCTCTGTAGCCAGCCCAACCCGGTTCGGGTTCCTGGAACACTCCCGCGGGCTCACCCTCACGCAGGGCGCAGAGATCCGGGAGAGCGGATGTCGGTGAGTGTCTGTGCGGCCGCAGCCCGCCGTCTGCTCACAGCATCGTCACCCGCACGGCGCTTTGCTTCTTCAGGGAGATGGGGGGCGCCCTCCCTCTGAAACGTTCTGTGCCAGCACAAGGCATGCGCCCCGTCACCCGCTTTCGGGAGTGTCACGTTCCCCCGGGGGCACTGGGCCTTGGTCACTAGCAGGTGCCTTAGGAACATGTTTTGACTCGGAGTGAACAAGGCTGCAGATCTCTTCCAGCTCCAGGAGTCAGACACCCTATTATTTCCTCCCATCGGGATTTGTTGGGGTTCGGTAGCTCGCTCGGCAGCCCTGCACACCCCTTTCCTTCTCCCTGAATGAACGCACGAGTCCTCCACCGGGCTAAACGCTCTCTCGGGTTGAATTGTCTGAAAACGTGTTTCACCTTCATTGTCGAATGGGCTTCACGGGTGAAAATGCCGGGCGGCTCTTTGAAGATGGAATCCCACTTGCCGTGGGTCCCGCCGTCCCTGTGGGCGCTTCAGCTGCCTTCCCGCGCTTCCTTGTGGGCAATCTGGATGCTTCCATAGTCTCCGTTTCCTTTGAATTGTAGGGTTCTCCACTGATGGAGCTTGCTATTAATTTGATGTATTTATCTGGACTAGGATTTCTTAGGCTGTCAGTCTAGGATGATTTGTGGTTTTAATTTATTCTGGAAAGTTCTTCACCATTATCTTCAACATTGTCTTTTTCTACTTGTTTCCATCCATCCCTCCTTCCTTCCTTCCTCCTTCCTTCCTTCCTTGTTTCTTTTTCTTTCCTTTCTTCCTTCCCTCTTTCCTTCTTACTTTTTCTTTCCCTTTTTCCTTCTTTCCTTCCTTCCTTCCTTCTTTCCTTCCTTCTTCCCTCCCTCTTTCCTTCCTCCTTCCTCCCTCCCTTCCCTCCTTCCTGTTTTAAAATCACGTTTAGATGCAGAGAGGGTTGCACACAGGATCCCCCCATCCCTCCTAATCTCCTTCATATTTCTTATACCTGAGTCTCTCTGTGTTGAATTTCAAGCAGTCTACTGAGATTTACCCTCCTCTCCAACTGCCTTCTGTTCAGGAATTTCAAACCTTCAATTCAACCCATCCACTGAGAATTAACCTAATTGATGAGGTGTTTAATTTTGCAAGTTCTGTTTTTCAAATGTGCCTGATGTGTTTCAGTCTCTTATTTTTAATGCCTTTACCCCAAAACTTATTTCTTTATATTAAACATACCTATTTTATATCCTTCCGAAATAGGAAGTCTTTGGGAATATAACTCTTGCTTGTTTGTTTTCCCCCTGCTATCTCATTCTTGCTGTGTTTTATTCCGTTTCCCTAATTCTTGTCTTAAATTGAGGGTGTGTGTCTTTGGAAGCCTGCAGAGCTCGTGGGTGGGTGTTGGGGGCACCAGAGAAGACGTGTGTCTGCCTCGACCGCGTCCCTGGAGCGATACCATAAGAAGCCAGTGTTGATGCACGTGTTCCTTGGAATACAGCTCCGTGTTCTCAGTGGGACCCCCTGTTGTACCCCCAGGATCCAGGGGGGTTCCTCCCAGGCCACCCTCACAAGTCTGGTGCCCAGGTCCCAGGATACAAAATCCCTTTGAGAAAGCACAGGGTCAGCACAGCATGGACTGTGCCCTGAGGGCTTCCGGCTTTCATATAAACTCGGCTCACTTAAAATGCTACTTTAAAACGACCGTCCGTGTGTTTAACCATACGTAGCAAGAGGCCAACAGCCCACCGTGTGCCCCAAATGGACGTACAGGGGACCGTCCAGGACTCTGCCCGGTCCCACCCCGTCCATAGAGGACCTTCCAGGACTCTGCCCGGTCCCACCCCGTCCATAGAGAACCTTCCAGGACTCTGCCCGGTCCCACCCCTTCCGCAGGGGACCGTCCAGGACTCTGCCCGGTCCCGTCTCGTCTGTAGGGGACCATTCAGGACTCTGTCCAGCCTCGTCCGTAGGGGATGTTTCTGCTTAAAGCAACAACACTATCTCCACCCTGGCATCCCCCACACCACTGGCCACGCTCTATTTCTACATCTGACATCTTGCGTAATTCGTCTGTGTCCCCCATTGGGATATTAGTGCCATAACATTAGGGGCGTTACCTGGATGCCTCATTAATGTGTTTCCAACACTGAGACCAAGTGTTTAATAAGTGGTTTAATGAATGGATGACAGTGACATCATCTGCAAGGATGTGGTCCCTTCTTATCATAATTTCAGTTGAGACCTGCATCAACCTTTTTTTAAAATTTTTTTAATGTTTATTCATTTTTGAGAGAGAGACAGAGACAGAGCATGAGTGGGGGAGGGGCAGAGAGAGAGAGAGAGAGAGAGAAGACACAGAATCTGAAGTGGGCTCCAGGCTCTGAGCCGTCAGCACAGAGCCCGACGTGGGGCTCGAACCCATGAACCGTGAGATCACGACCCCAGCCGAAGTCAGATGCTTAACCGACTGAGACACCCAGGTGCCCCGAGACCTGCATCAACCCTTTGAATTGAGCAAGGGAGGAGTAAGTGATGGGCATGTGCCCGGCTGCTCTGTTCCCTGTAATCCGCGTGGCTCTGATCCTCTGAGACGAGAAGGTATTCATGGCGACTTGTGGTCTTAAGGGTCTTCAACGCTGTGATCCCGTGTTGTCAGGGGGCCGTGTCGGCTCTTAGGGAAACTTTCTGAGCGAGGCACAGGTGCCCAGCCAGACAGCACCAGATTCACAAGCCAGGCACAGCCAAGTTAGACAGCAACGACTGGCCGTCCTCAGTTACCCGCTGCCGAGACTCCAGGAAGCCTAATAATTTGGCTGACGTACTGAGTCTCTCCTTCCCTGAGTTTCCCCATCTGCAACTTCCCAGACATTTCTGGATCTGAGTCATTGTGAATGTTTTTGGGGGGGGGGGGGCGGGGGGTGCTTCTTGTCACATGACACAGTTCTACCAACTCCTGACCACATTTATCCCGCACTCCCTCCTGCGCGTGCACGTGGTCTCACTCTCTCCCCTCCTGTGCCCCCCCGATCCACACTTTACAGCCCACCGTGCCCGTCCACACACACACAGCCACCTTGTAAAACCCTCGCTTTGCTCTACACCACCTGACATATCACCCGACAGGGCTGGCTAAACACTTGGCATCGAGGATCTGGCTTGAGTTTCCCGAGAACAGGCACTTTCATGCCCATTCAAAGGAAGAGAAGACCTCGTCTGCACTGAATGCTACAGAGAGCCCCCTTCGGGACCCTCTGTGCTGCCTGGAGTCCAGCCTGTGCCCCCCCATCGGGACCTTCTGTGCTGCCTGGAGTCCAGCCCGTGTCCCCCCCATCGGGACCCTCTGTGCTGCCTGGAGTCCAGCCTGTGCCCCCCCTATCGGGACCTTCTGTGCTGCCTGGAGTCCAGCCTGTGTGCCCCCCATCGGGACCCTCTGTGTTGCCTGGAGTCCAGCCCATGTCCCCCCCATCGGGACCCTCTGTGCTGCCTGGAGTCCAGCCCGTGTCCCCCCCATCGGGACCCTCTGTGCTGCCTGGAGTCCAGCCCGTGTTCCCCAGTCACACCCGGGGGCTAATGTCAGCCATGTGCGGACAGGTTCAGGGCAACTTTCCGTAGCCCCCGGGCCAGAGCTAAGTCGCAAACCTCACATGACACGAACACGTCCCTGACCTTTGTGTTCCCTTCCGGTTAACTGAACAGATAAACACTTTCACGAGATCTGGCTTTCAGCGCGCTCTGGGAATTCAGAACTGTCAAAACAATAAACCAGAATGTATCAGTATTCATCCCTCGTTCTCACCCTCCACAATCCACATGTTCAACCTCACAGGTTTTTCTCACAACACAAGACATTTGAAATTCCCAGCTGGAGAAGGCTCCGAGAGTCACGCGTCTGAACACCAGCTGTAAGTGCGTCCGTGCAGGGACACGCGCCCAGGCAGGTGTCGGTCTGGAGCCTTGTGGCTCTGGGTGGTAGGTCATCGGGACCCATGGTTTTCCGCCCATGAGGGCACAGACTGCTGTTTCGCGGACTCCAGTGTGGTTACAGGGGTGTCGGGATGGAGGGTGGGCTGGGCCCCACAATCGCGGCATTTAAATACCGTTCACAGCTTTATGGAATTGTCTGGATATGCCCATCTCCCTGGTGGTTCTAAAGTTCTTTCTGGAACTTTTATTTATGAAGGTAAGCACTGCAGCTGAGTCTCAGAGCGGTATTCTACTGTATTGGGGGTGGGGGGAATCTGTTAAGCACATAGATGGTTTCTGTGGAGACCCGTTGTGTGTGCAGCCTCTGAGTATGCCAGGAAATGCTGAAAACAGTGGTTTTCTTTTTTTTAATGTTTATTTTGAGTGAGAGAGTCAGTGAGCAAGTGAGGGAAGGGTAGAGAGACAGGGAGACAGAACCCCAAGCAGGCTCCGTGCTGTCAGCGCAGAGCCCGACGCGGGGACTTAAACCCACAAACCACGAGATCATGACCTGAGCCGAAACCAAGAGTCAGACGCTTAACCAGCTGGACCCTCCAGGCGCCCCGAAAACCAGTGGTTTCCAACAATCTCACCCCAAGTACAGGTTTGTCACTTCCTTCCCATTCATGCACGTTTTCAGGTAAAATGATTCTGGACAGAGTCTGGACCTATGGAGCACTGGCTAAGTAGCTCATGATGGCTTCCTGGCCAAAGCAATCAACATCTACGAGGGGCCCGTTCTCCCTGTGTCCCAGGCCCTCCTTTGTTCTCTGGTTAGACAGTGGGTGAAGTCTGGTTTCGCCAATGCTCCCTGAGCCGTGTGCACCCTGGCATTCCCGGACCCACTCATATGCCACCTGACTCGTGTGCGCCCTCGGAAGTTCTCGCGGAGCTGAAACTCCGCTCCCCGTGCACACGTCCCAGCGCATCAGGTTGCTGGGGTGGACTCTTGAGGGGCAAGCTTCCATTTCAGTGAGCCACATGGATGGTGGCCTTGTAGACGCCGCTGTTTCCTGAGGAGGTACACGTCTTCTCTGAGACGCCCAGAAACACCTAAGAGAGGGGTGCTCTCCCCCTCCTCCTCCTGCCCACCAGGGAGAACCCAGTTTGGAAGCACGTGTCCAGGAGCCGCGACTTTGGGGGAACCAACCACTCTTCTCCACACAACCTGCCCCGCCCCCCAGGGCCCAGGAAGGACTCGGCGATTTTCGGCAGGTAGAGAGTTAGTCTAGCTGTCTCAGGGCTGTGCTATCAGGGGCACGTATGGGAGGTCAGTGAGGAGGGACAGGAAAGTGTGCCTCCCAGTTGAATCAGAGGTCTAGAGGGAAGGTGTTCCAGCCCAGGAGAAGCCGCCTGAGCCAGAGGGACGATGGATAAGCCCAGATCAATCTGCAGACATAGGGAGAAAGTGGGTGGGTTCAGGCATTCTCTTATTAAACACATATGATTTTCTGAGCGCTAACAGGATCACCACTCTTGGCTGGTTTCTCCCCCCAACCCCCCCCTCCTGTGCCTCGTGGGTCCATCGCAGGCATTCACGGGGGATGCTTTATTCACAGAAATCACATTTCTGGAAACCATGGCAAAGCAAGGTCCAGGAAATATGCGTTTGGGGGAAGCAGAGGGCATCCTGTCCTGGAATCCCAGGATCACGACGTCAGCTGGCTCCAGAGACCTTTAGAAGTTGGGGAACTCTGGGTCAAACACTCATTCCGGGCAGAGCCTGGATGGAAGGTGGTCCCCCAGGTCTCCTGTCAAGTTTGAAGAATGCAAAAAGTGGACTAAAACGAGGGCAGAGACCAGACAGAAGGTGGAAGACTGAGAAGGTGTCTCCCTCCTGCCAGGTGGGAAAACAGACATTTTATGCTCTGCAGACTGTGGCCCAAAGTAGCCCCATATTGTGTTTTCATTGATCAGTGTGCAGGAATGGCATGTGACACCGTGTGTGTGTGTGCATACGCACGCCCGCTCCTGAGTCTGCATGCTGAACGTCCACATCGCAACCCCCAGGCACGCACGTGTACAGGTCAAACGACTTGTGTTGTTTTCAACCATGTTTACAATGCCCAAGATTCATCCCAGGGCTGCTGAAGAGAGCAGCCCCTCAAGGAGAGGAGATGGAGAGGAGGTGGATGAGGGAACAGGAAGGAAGGAAGGAGGGAAGGAGGGAGGGAGGGAGGAAGGAAGGAAGGAAGGAAGGAAGGAGGGAGGGAGGGAGGGAAGGAAGGAAGGAAGGAAGGAAGGAAGGAAGGAAGGAAGGAAGGAAGGAAGGAAAGGGGTGCAGAGGGAGGTGCAGTCCAGCAGCCTGGGCAGCACCCCAGGTCCCCATGACTGCCTTCCCTCACTGTGCCCCTGCAGCTGGACGCCCTCCCAGTCCTCAGGGCATGGCTATCTTCCAAGAGCCTCAGCAGAAAATGCTGCAGACCCTTCCCCCTGCTGGGTCACTGAGGAGATGAGCTGGAGTGCATTTTGGAGGCAACTCACAGAGCGGGCCGGCTGCCCACCGTCCCTCTACCTGCCTGCTGTCTTGTCGCTTCTAGGCCTCTCCCAAAGCCTGGTGCCTCTGAGAAGTGGCGGTCGGTGCACGGAGCAGCCTGCAGGGGTGTGGGGAGGGGCACAGCTGGAGAGAACCAGCCAGCTTGTGAAGGGCCTTGTTAGCTCAGTCAGTGCCCTTGTGTGATGTCCACTGCTTACCCAGACGTTGTTCCTTGGCATTACCATCATGGGTAAAACAATGCCCCAAATCTACATCTTCCAGGGGATCTGGGAAACCCCTGTCAGGAATAAAGCGTTTCTCTGCAGGCAGTGGTGTATCCGTTTCTCTGCTCCCTCACCTTACATTTCATTCTGGACTAAAATGCACACAGAGGTTGGCCTGAGTGAGGGGATATTAATTTGTGCATTTATCAAATGGGCAGAGAGAACTAATGAAACTTATCCATCCCTCCCTCTCCAACCCCCCTTTCACCCATCCCTTGCTCTATCCCTCCATCCAATGACCCATACCTCCCTCCATTCCTCCCTCCATCCCACATCCCTTCATCTCTCCATCCCCACCCCTCCATCCATCCCTCCATCCACCCATCCAACCATCCATTCATCCATCCTTCCATCCACCATCTTCCCATCTATCCTTCCATCCAACCATCCATTCATCCGTCCTTCAATCCCTCTATCCATCCACACACCATCCATCTATCCATCCATCCACCCACCATCCAATCATCCAACCATCCATCCATCCATCCACCCTTCCATCCATCCATCCATCCATCCACCCACCATCCAACCATCCAACCATCCATCCATCCTTCCATCCATCCATCCATCCACCCACCATCCAACCATCCAACCATCCATCCATCCACCCATCCATCCATCCATCCATCCATCCTTCCATCCTTCCATCCTTCCATCCTTCCATCCATCCATCCATCCTTCCATCCAACCATCCATCCATCCATCCTTCCATCCAACCTTCCAACCATCCATCCATCCCCCATCCCCTCATCCACCCCTCCATCTACCCACCATCCATCCCTCCATCCCTCCCTCCCTCCATCCCTCCCTCCCTCCATCCATCCCTTCCTCCTCCCTCTTTCTCTCCATTCCTTTCTTTACCACTAAGCCAGGCACACCAAGCTCACATATGCCTCCACTTGGGTAGGTAGGGGTGGGTATGGAATGAAGAGTGTGCATCCTGGTTTTCTCCTTTATAGACGGAAGCTCATCTGGAAGACAAGTATGATGGAAACCAGTATCAGATCAGGCCTGATGCATGTTCTTCTCAGCCAAAGTACATGGTGCGGGAGCACAGGAGTCTGACTCAGTGGTTCGCATCAAGGTCTAGAAGCAGCGTCAACTTGGGTGACCAGTCAAAATGGCTACAGCAGCCCAAAGTTGCTCTCAAATCCTGGAGGACACCCTACTGCTTCTGCAGGGTGCTGGTAGGAACTAGCCAGTGTTGTCTTCATGCTGAACAGGCACCCTGCTCCGTTTGGCTCCCTCCAGCTCGCTCCCTGCCTAGCCTTGTAGAGGGATAGCCCAGCCTGGTACTCTGCTGGCTCTGCACATGTCCAGATGGGCCACACAAGCCAAAGCTTCACCGCGGCTAACCTGAGTCCCGTCCGAGTATCTGGTGAGTCCCTGGAAGGTGCGATGATGCAGGTTTATGAGCGGCTGTCTCTAGGTATCACTCCCTCACCTCTCACCTCCCCTGCGAAACTGGCATGAGATGGTCTCTCTTCACCTGCTGGTTCTGGTGGGCATGGATGGGGCTTCCTGCCCTGCCTTCCTGAGGGCAGAGCCACACGCTGTGGCCCCACCGAGTGCTGCCTAGATTCAGTTCCTCGGCCACACAAGATCCTGGGGACAGTCAGTCCCCAGCCCCTGTGGTTTCCATGTGGCCCTTTCTGGGACTGGGGAAGGGCTCCTGTCACCTGCATCTGGAAATACTCTTCCATTGCCCCATGGGCCCAGAACTGACCCCCTGGATCTCAAGGTGTCTTTGCTATGACTTCACTGGCAGAGTCAGCCGGGCCTTGGCCTTGCCGTGTCTCCTGTGTGCTTGTTGGGAATTCTAGAATTCTCTTCTTCATTAATGGTTTTCTTCCTTTTCAGCCTACAAAGCTTCTTCCCTGACCACTACAACCTTCAATTAATTTCGCTCATTCTAACTACTCCAAACTAAATCAATACCAAATGAGGGAGTCGATTAGAACATCTTTCTGGGCTTTAGGGACTGTTTGGGACAGATCCTCTGTCTTCACAGTGTGGAGATAATGCTCTCTCTGCTTTCTGAGCTTCTCTAATAACTTTTATTATTTAATATATAAACGTCTTATCCAAATATCAATCTCCATTAGGCTGTGATTAATACCCCTACGTTGATTTTATCCCCCACAAACGCTAGCAGTGGGGGCTAAATGTTTGGCTCATTCAGTCTGAGCCCCCGATCCTTGACCTAGTGTCTGCCCACAGCCCTAGCCACACTTCCTTCTGAGGCCAGAGCTTCCTTCTCCTACGGGCTGTGGATCAGTGCCTTGAGCAGCCCTGACCTGATCTCCATTCCACCAGAACATGAGCAGGTTCTTATCAGAACTTCAGCCCAGCCAGCCTAGGGCATGAGCGTCGTATGGCTACACTTCCTCTCCTCCAGCCTTCAAAACTGTCTGCTGCCAGCCCAGCCTGCAACCAGCAAGGCCCCTTCGATCGATACAATTTCGAGGCCTAGATTCTCCAAATGTTAATCTCTGAACACAGACACCGCCCTCCTGTTAAGTGCCAAAAGAAAAGGTAGGACTGGTCAAAATGTGGCCCTGGGTTATAAATCTCAGGCACTCAGAGCACAGGAGCTGAGGGGTGAGGGGGGTCAGGATCGAGCAATAGGACAAAACCACGTGGTGGGCATGTATGCCTGGGGGCCACGCTCAGTGTCTGGAGGTGACACCTGCAGCTGGCAGGGGTGGGGGAGGCTGTGAGAGGCCCTGAGGCCTGACCTTCAATACCGATATGGGCCGGAAGCATCTGTGATCATCTGGGCTGTAAATCACGTTCCCTGTGTATGAGTCCCAGACTCCTTATGTTAAAAACCAAACAAGCAACCGAAGCAGACAAAAACAGTAGTGCCACAGGGCAAGTTTACAAACGTGCAGAAGCCGAGATACCTTCCGGAGCAGCAGCGAAAGACGGGGTACTCCCCAGAACACGTGAGGTCCGCTGAGAGGTCCGCGGCTCCCGGCTCAGTGCTAAGCGATGCGGGAAGGAGGGAGGAGGCCGTCGGGGAAGAGAGGCCTGTCTTCAGGTTCAGACCCAAGCCGGAGGGTGGGTGGTAAGTCCCGCTGCGGGTGTAACTGGGTGCCCCGATTTTCAGAGCCTTGAACGCTGGGCTCAGCTGTTTACATTCGATGCCGGAACCGTGGGTACTTTCGTGGGCAGGACCCATCTGAAAACTCAAACGTGCTAAGTGTCTGCAGAGGGCCTCTGGGTCCGAGGGGCTGGGGTTTCGCAGAGTCTCACTTTTCACAGAAGATGTATTTTTTGTTTCGTTTGGAAACCGGCCTCTGCTTACAATGCGACGTCACTCTATCACTTTAAATTAAATTGTTCCTGTTGTGTTTCAGCCCTGTGTGTGCTTTAATTCATGTGAATCCAATCGCACTTCCCTCAGGAGGCTGCTTAATGTAGTGTCAAAGTTGAATAAATAATAAATAGGGCACATCAGGGTTCCCACATCCTCAGCGTGAGGGATGGCGGCCGGGGATGTCTTTTCCAGAAGCGCGTGCCGGTCCGAGACAGTGGGGTGTGACGTGCCGAGCCGGGCCCTGCCCGGATGACACCCCAGCCCTGGTCAGCGTTGGGGTGGGGGCAGGCCCGCAGCTCAGACTTCTGTCTGCACCCCTGGCTCACCTGACCCACCAGTCCCCTCCGCGGGGGCTGTGGTCTGGGCTGTCAGCTCGGGGAGACTCTGGGGGCCGAAGGGACTTCCTGCCACTGTCTGGATTATCATTCAGTCAAAGGACGCATGGCCCACATGATTTGGTGAAACCGGCAGGACGATTGGGGCCTCCCGTTCGTGCAGAGCTCGGGGCGAGGATTCTGGAGGCTGGCCCGGAGCCAGACGATGGCTTAGTAAAGCTGGGAGGGGGCACCTTAGGGCTTGGTTACCTCGTCCGTCAAGCCCGCGGGCAAGCCCCTGAGGCTGCTGGAAATTGTCGGAGGAGGTAGGACCCAGTCACTGAGTCCTCTGGGACCACATCCCCCGGGGAGGCGAACCATGGGCTCCTAACTCTGTGCAGCAAGAATTAAGGGGCAAGGGTCAGCTGGAGGGCACAACAAGAGACAGGTCGCATTCACAGGTGAGCGAGTTGGCCAGAGAATGGCAGGGGGCGCCCGGGTCAGGATAGAAAGAGACGACAAATCCTCCAGACCTGCTCTTGGTGTTGGCCAGGTTGTGGATATTTTCCATCTCTAATAATACAGGCAAAGAACGACAGAGAGAGAGAGAGCCGTGCCCGGTGCTTCCCAAAGCAAGGGTTCTGCGTTAGGGAGGCATCCTGGACATGCTTCCCACAGACATTAATCCACAGGCTCAGCCAGAAATGATCGCTGCCCCTTGAGCAGCCACAAAGAGCCCTGAGGAAGTGTCTTGGGTCTTTATTCTGTGTTTTGTGCCCAAGGAGGAGTTCTCCCCCTGGGGTCCCTACATGAGTCTGGGTCGCAAGAGCCCCGCACGTCGTGCAAGCTGCAGGTGTCTGGGCCCGTGCTTCCTGGGGAGGCCCCGTCGTTGTTGTCCGATGCTCAGAGGGGCAGACGGGGTCCCCAGCAGGCACGAGTGGCCTCCTGGAGAGAGGTCTTGCAGGGGAGGGGCCGCGCTGTGCAGAGAGCGGCTTGTAGCCTCCATGCGTCGGCTTCTTCGCAAGGCAGAGCCCGATTGCTCAGAGACAATGGGAGTCCGTGGCGATTACTGTGTGAGTCCTCCACGTGTGGCCTGGAAGCTCCTAAAACCGAGGACGGGACACAACTGCAGTGAAAGAGGCATTAAAAGAGAATTAAGCCATGAGGGGCGGCTGAGTGGCTCAGTGGGTTAAGCGTCCGACTTTGGCTCGGGTCTTGATCTCACGGTCCTTGAGTTTAAGCTCTGTGTCGGGCTCTGTGCTGACAGCTCGGAGCCTGGAACCTGCTTCGGATTCTGTGTCTCCCTCTCTCTCTGCCCCTCCCCCTCTCATGCTCTGTCTCTCACTCTCTCAAAAATAAAGATTAAAAAAAAAATTTTTTTAAAAGAGAGAGAATTAAGCCAAGAGAGCAGGGCCACCCCTCCAACAGGTGGCTGCCTCCTTATGGACCAGCCCTTGGGAAAGCAGGGCCAGAGACAATCTGCGAGGGTTTGCAGGAGGGTCACAGCGCCCCACAACCTGTGGGCCAGGATGCAGGGGTCGGTAAGGGACCACGAGGTGGCCGTGAGGATCATATCTGGGGGAAGCTGTACCCCTTTCCTTCCTTTCTCTGCCAGTGGAGCCCCCTTCATGTCTTGCATTGGCCCCGAGGACCCCTGAACACTGACTGCAAGGGGGACCCCCAAACCCTAGAAGAGAGCACGGGAGACCAGAGCAGAGCAGGGAAGAAAAACAAGTGAAATGGTAAACGCACAACTTTCAAACTCTGAAGGCAAAGTTATAAGATTTAGAAGACCAGGAAAGCGGGCGTCAGGACTTTGAAAGGCCCAGGAGATGTGAAAAGAACAGTCACGGCCAAGTGACACGGGCAGCTTCGTGGAAAATGCCCCCGAACAGAAGCACCTGCAGGGAGGGCACCTGAGGACAGGAGGAGCCACCGGCCGGTGAGAAGATCCCTTCTTCCCCAGGACCCTCCTCTGAGCTTCAGATCCGTGACCCGACTGGACATTCCCTTGGGACATCCCACAGGGACGCCCCAGCCCCGACCTCCCCCCAGGTCCTGTGGGGTCACGCTCCCCTGGAGGTCTCACACACTGTTCCCTTCCCCGGAAATGAGCCCCCTCAGCCTTGCCCTCTTCCGTCCCCTCACTGTCCCCACGAATCTTGCAGGTGTCGGCGAGCACCCCTCCACGATGGCCTTCCCTGCACCCACACAGCCACGCCTCTCTACCACGCACCCTCAGTGCATCACGTCTGACCTGGGGCAGCCTGGCTTTCCGTGTGTTTCACAACCGGCCAGTGTAACAGAAGCGCTCGGGCATCGGACTCCACACCAGATCCACATTTCTTCTCTCGCTTAGTGCCCTCCAGGCAGCAGGGACTCGGTAAATGCTTGTGGAACAGATGAGCCCACAGGGAACAAAAGCAAGATAGGGTGGAGTCTCCAGAACCTTCCGCCCTTCCATGTTCCCTGCTTCCCAGAGCTGAGCCGATCTGGCTCGGCCCCACCATTCTGCACACCTCCTTACCTGGTCATTTCTTCTCCTTCTGCACAATCCGCTGTTTGCACACCCCACTCGTGTGTCTGCAATAAAACTGTCTGCTGATACCCTCATCGCTAATTCTGAGCCCCTGAACGTGTCATGTCCTTCTAGAGCATCAAATCTGAGAGGCCATGCGGACCACCGGACCATGCAGGGCAGGGGACAAGCGGGATTTCATCGTGCTCCAGCCAGAAGTCCCCCCTCCCCCGCCCCCGAGGCGCAGTGACTGGGAAGGTCCCCAGGAACATGACCCGGGGTCAGTCGGCCAGAGCTCAGATCCCGGATTCTCCTCCGAGACGTCACACGAGCTGCGGAAGTTCTGCGCCTGTTTCCTCGGTGCTCATAATGATGGTATTAGTTACCCTCCCTCATTACGAGGTGCTCTAGAGAACAGATTGCACGAGGCATGCAGAATCCTCAGCCTGGTGCCTGGCACAATGCACTTGCTCAACAAATGTCAGACAACGCATCCTCGCCACGGCTGGGCAGCTCAGATAATTTTTCCTTTCGGAATCTGCATCCGTCACCCTGTAGTTCCAATCCCCACGGCCTCACAGAACTCGCTTGCTCTCTCCCACATGACAGCCCGTCAGAGACGCCTCAGGACAGGAATTGTCTTCGTCCAAACCCCCGCTTTCCTCCCACACAGAGCCCTCCCCACATCAGCGGCATTCCCGCGGGAGGCCACGTCAGGCGCCTGGGGCTGTCGCGGGGCCCCCATCAAAGCCAGGAGCCCTCGTTGTCCGCGTCCCGACTGGCTTGGAGCAGACCTCTGCCCCCATCCTCCTCGGGACCCATTATCCCGACAAATGTCTTTGCATCCCTAAAAGGGAATCATTTTTTTCTAATTTATTTTGAGCCTCAGATTCTCTAGAGCTGCCGAATTTCTAAAGCGTTCTTCCTGGGATAACCTTACTCAAGATTTCAGAGGTGGATCTCCTCAATGAGACCGTGGTGCTGGGTAGCGGGAGGGAAACAGTGTGCTAGGATTCTCCTTGGGGACGGCCTAGTCCATGGCCAAGCACTGAAGGAAACATCATTTATCAGACCCCCAGCCGAAGCTGTTGTACTGGAGACAGCAGGCTGCAGTTCTCTGGGCACGAGCGGGCAAAATCCCAAGGTCTCCTTAAAGGATTCTAGAATTTGGTCTCACCACAGCACCTGCTCTGTGTTGGTCGAACCTTCTGCCAATGGACGTCTCCACCTTCTAACGTAGGGTCCACAGTGTACTGGGGATTTGTCCAGGTGTGGAATCTGCCCCAGAGCCATGTGGCACCCAGAGAGTTATTTGTCGTCTCCCGGATGAGGCTTCTGCGTCTTGGGGAGTTTGCAGACTTGCCTAATGTCATGCATCGAATTCGTGGCAGGATCTGAAAACAACGCGCTGGCCCGATCCCAGCAGGGAGGCCACACTAATTCCGGGACCCTGGGGATCCCCAATAGTCGGCACCAACGTCGTCCCCCTCCTTCATGATACATGTGATAAAACAGGAACACAGGAGTTAGGGTGCGATTTTCCAGCCTCAGTGATGGATTAAGGCTTCTGACCTGGGGGTTCCGGCTTCCAGATCAGACCGGGTGAGTGTCAACCACCCACAGCCCCTGTGCATTGGACATGGAGGTCCCCGGCCAAGCCATCGGTCCACACCTGAACAGTCTGCTGCGCCAGGGACCCCGTGGGGCAGAGATGGGAAAGGAATCATCCCCTCCCCCACCGAGGAGGGCGGCACGCTGCCGTGGGGGTAACGGCCAGGGTGGTAAGGACAATGTGGCCTCGTGGGTGGGAGAGTTCTTGCAAAGGCTCACGTGCAGACTGGATTTATTTCTTTCTTACTCAGCACACACACAGAGCAGCCACTGTCTTGCAAACATTGCGACGCAGGCTTGACACAATCAGCACATGAACACTCGGGAGGTTTCTCCTTACCCCGCCCCCCACCCCATAGCTGTGGAACCTGAGGTCCTGGGAGGCTTTAGTTCGCTGCCTAGGGTCACACCGCAAGCAAGAGCCCCCCCCGCCCCCACCCCGCCATCCCGCTCCGATGTCGGCCGCACTGACGGTGCCATGGGGCGTCCAGGTTAAGCCGATGCACGTGCCACAGGACTGTGGCGAGGAGAGACCCCTTTCGTCTGGTGCCAGAGCCGCCAGACCCTGAGCTCTGACGCACGGCCACACTTTGTCATTCTCCGAGCCCCATGTGGACAGAGAACACTGATCACAGCCACATGGAAGCCACCATGGAAACAGCCCAGCAGGTCTCGGGGACAGGCTGGGGATTAACCAAGGACAACGGGCAGGGGCAGCATCCTAGGCACCCAATGTGAGTCAGAAGTCGGGGAAGACTGGCCTGGCATCGAGGGAAGCCGGGGACACTCCAGGCTCAGGCCGGTGGGGGAAGGAGGGCCCCTCCCTGCCAGTCCCTCCTCCCTGGGGCCGCCGCGAGCAGCGGGCGGTGAGGGGAGCCAGATTCTGGCTGTCGACACGAGGGCTTTGACAAGACTGGTTCTGACAGCCTCCGAGAGCCGCAGACATCCCAGCATCGTGCCCACTTGTAGCCTGATGCTTCTTGCCACCCAGAGACAGGGGAAACAAAACAAAGCCGTTTGGTAAGAGGTGTGCGTGGCCTCGACGCGTCCTTTGGGAGGAAGAATGGTCCACGTGCGCAACAGGCGCCTGAGGTCACTGGACGGGAAGCCAGCAGGTGCCTCACTCTGCAGCCACGATGGCCCCGGGCACTCCGGCAGCCACGGGTGCAGGAGCCAGCGCTGAGCTGGAACGGGTCAGTGCCCCGGCTCGTCCGCGGGCACCGTCATCGGGAAGCTTTAAAAAGTATCGATGCCTCGGTGCTACCCTGGAGCTCTGGACCTGCCCGGCCTGGGGCGAGCGCTAGGCACCCGGGTGTTTTTAAGCTCCTATGGGAATCTACTAAGCAGCAAAGTCAGGACACTTGCACACGGAATGTGTGATTTGGGAAGAGACATTTCTTCCTTTGAGCCTCAGTCTCCCTCTCTGTGAAATAAACAGCTCAGAGTAGCTAGTTTATAAGGTATCATTGCGGGGCGCCTGGGTGGCTTAGTCGGTTGGGCAACAGACTTTGGGTCAGGTCACGATCTCACAGTTCGTGAGTTTGAGCCCCGCGTCGGGCTCTGTGCTGACGGCTCAGAATCTGGAGCTGCTTTGGATTCTGTGTCTCCTCCTCTCTCTGCCCTTCCCCTGCTCATGCTCTGTCTCTCTCTGTCTCTCAATAATAAATAAAATGTGAAAAAAAAAGTTTATAATGTATCATCTGGGCCTTAGCTCCTCTAAGATTTCAAATGCCACCGTTCGCAAACTGGAAGCTCTGGGTGACTCACAGTTTTTCGTACACATGGTTCAAAGGATCACTCTGGGCTCAGCAGGCAGGACAGGGCAGGACAGGGCAGGACAGGACGGGACAGGGCAGGACAGGATAGTGCAGAACAGGGCAGGACAGGACAAGACAGAACAGGGAAGGACAGGGCAGGACAGGGCAGGACGGGATAGTGCAGAACAGGGCAGGACAGGACAGGACAGGACAGGACGGGACAGGGCAGGACAGGATAGTGCAGAACAGGGCAGGACAGGACAGGATAGGGCAGGACAGGGCAGGACAGGACAGGGCAGGATAGGACAGGACAGGACAGGGCAGGACAGGGCAGGACAGGACAAGACAGAACAGGGCAAGACAGGGCTGGACAGGGCAGGACAGGGCAGGACAGGCTGGGTTGCCTGTAGGGGGAAGAAGCCAATGGGCATTGGAGGCACTGCCAGTCTAGCCCGTGGACTCGAGCTGATGTGCTTATGTCACCCCAGTGCCCCCCCGCAGCATCTCACCTGCTGGGTTTCCCACCTGGTGGCCAGCGAGCCGCTGACTGTGGTGTCCACGTTTTCACTCCTTCTGCACGAGCACCTCCGAGTCTCTGATGCGTCATCATGGCTGTCCCCCACGAGCCTGCGCTGCCTTAGTGAAGGAAAGAGCCCCACGGGGCAGGGGACAGCCCTCTTGTGTGTGATGAGCTTGTGGAGAGATAGAGGCAGCCGACCAAACAGAGAGCAGGGGAATCCAGGAGGGAGTGTCACCCCCACCCACCCTCCTCTCCGGCCTCCCCCAATCCCACCCTCCAGGACCCGCGGGGCCAAGGCCAGCCCCCCAAGGGTCTCCCTGCCTCTCAGCTTGTTGGCCGAAGTCCCCGAGGTGTTTCTGGAATTTAAATCCCACTGAGGCCTTCCCTCCTACAAAGCCCTCTGTGGATTTTCCAAGACCCTCAGCAGAACCCTCATATGCATGGCGCCTAAGCTGGGCCCCATGATGACATCTTGCCCTCCCCTTGGGGACACCCCCCCCCCGGAGCCACAGAACTCACTACAGGGCCCAGCTCTTTTAGGGCATGTCCCGTAGGCACATCTTGGGGCGCCTGGGTGGCTCAGTCGGTTAAGTGTCCACTTCAACTCAGGTCATGATCTCACGGCTCATGGGTTCAAGCTCCACTTTGGGCTCTGTGCTGACAGCTCACGGCCTGGAGCCTGCTTCCAATTCTGTATCTCCCTCTCTCCCCCTCCCCCTCTGTGTTCTGTGTCTCTCTAAAATAAAAAAAAAAAAAGAGAGAAGTGACCTGACTATGGGGGCAGAGACCTCTGAGAGGTGTGGGGCCACGAGCCAAGGACCGCGGGTGACCCAGACTGTGGAAAACACAAGGAAATGATTCTCCCCTGGAGCCTCCGGAAGGATCCGGCACCACACCGTGCTTTGTGCCCCAGGGAGTCCCGCCCTGGACACCTGACTTCCAGAACAGAGGGGATAAAACTGTTGTTTCCTAAGCCACTGAGTTGGTGCTGAGTTGCTGCAGAGGCAACAGGCCAGTGGCACAGAGTCACACCGTCAGTGCCCCCGGGGTTCACAGTGCCCCGAGCCGGGTCCCAGAGAAGAACAGAGAACAGTAGTGGGTGTGGACCGCTCTGAAATCCGAGGGCCTGTGCTGGGATCCACCACCCGGGCCCAGAAGCAACGGGCACCGTCCGTCTCCAGGCTCCTGTTGTCCGAGTGGCGGAGGACTGTGCACGGCAGCCCGGGCCCCGAAGCTTCTCTTACTCTGGACCCCACTCGAAACAGGGGTCCTGTGAGCTGCTCAGCACATGGACCAGAACCCCATTTGCTGGTACACACTGCCTCCAAAAACAAGTCGGCACCCACTGGGTCGGGTCTCCTTCTTACGGTTGGGGTGACCGGGGACCACAGTTTGTCAGCCCCCTTGGACCCGCCGTGGCACAGGGTGGCAGCGTCCCGCAGCCCAGGAAGGGCCCCAACAGTGCGGAGCCCGGCAGGGCCAACGCTGAGTTTCCAACAGACGGTCCGGCCGGCTGCCCCCCAGGCCCAAGGCGGGGAGGTGCAGGATCCGGGGAAGGACGACACGCTTGGCTGGGGAAGAGGGGACACAGAAGCCGACAAGGCTGAGAACAGCCGGACCCAACCTGAAGCCGGCCGACCCGTCTCTGGCCACAGCATCCGGGTTTGGGGCCGAGAGAACAAGACACAGGTGCTTCCGAATTCCAGACGAAGGTGAGGCAGCAATGGAAGATCAATTTAGCTACTGGAGCGTCTGTCCCAGTTTTTGGCTCGGAAATATTTAAAACCCTCCTCCTCGGCTTTGAAGATTTCCGGAGAGGGAAAGACTCGCACCTCCTGCGCCTGGCGGCTCACGGCTGGGGCCCCCGCTCCGTCCTCCCCTTTCAAGTCCCTGCTAACAAGGAGCCGGGCTCCCTGCCTCACATTTGTCATTTTATACAAGTAAACACCCCTTAATTGAAACTCCTGGGCATTCGACATTATTTATAACTTCGCAAATTAAGAGCCCCATGGAACCCCGGTCCCGTCTCCTAACCGGTGATTCCCGGACCTCTCCCTAATTATTTGGGAGATGTGCAGCATCACCGATTATAAGGTTGACTTAAAACGGAGGGATCGGAGCTGCCATCGCAAAGGCAGGAGAACTGACTCGCGTATTTGGACATCAAAGAGTCCTCTCGGGAGGAGAGCCATCCTGGAGGCTTCAGAGGCCGGGCTTCCAAGTTTCCCCGGAACTGACGGGAAGGAGCCTTCGTGTTGGAAACCTGCCGTCCTCTGCTCTGTGACGTGTCGTCTCTGCCACTTACCTTCACGTGCTTTATTTAGCTCGGACACCCCCTCCCCCCACCCCCGGCAATGGCCCCCTTCTCCCCGGGATCTGATGACGATGACAGCCTGTGGCTAAGAACCACATCAAAGCGCCTGCTAAGTTCTTTCCCCAGGTAAACTTGGCGGGTGCCCCAACCACGGACCGGATCCCCTTTAAGAAACATTGGCTTGAAGCATGCGCGGGTGTGTCTGTGCACGTCCTTCCTGGGGAGGTGGGCACGGCTGTGGTGCTGGGGGCGGCCACCTTGGACCTTGGGAGGAGGCGGAAGGAGGGGAGATGTGGGCTTGGAGACAGAAAGGCCGTGAAGCCTGGTCTTCCCTCCAAGGCTCAGTGTCTCACTGTCTCCTTCTGCGTCCCAACCACCTGCCAGATGCCTGTGTCCCTGCCAGCGCTGTTTCAATCCCCCATCATGCACCAGGAGGCCAGTACAGGAGCCCTGGGGGTACCCACCCTAGCCCACGGGGGCCCCCCACCCCCGCTGCCGGCTCACTCCCCAGGTCCTGCTTTCAGGCTGAGGGACACCTGTGTCTGAGATCTCTGCTCACTGACTTCTCCATTCAGCACCTGCCTCAGGACTCCCTCTAATGGGACCTCGGTGCAGTCCTGACCTCTGAGCATAGCCCACAGAAGCACAAGTGACAGGCATCTCTCAGGACTTGGGGCACTGTGGCCTTAGACCTGAGCCCCATGTCAAGGGGACTGCAAAATGCCCACCTCCCTCGGCCGGCTCAAAAAGCAGAACCTGAAACCATAAAATATGTCGAAAACCGCATAAGAGAACGTCTCCGGGACCTTGGGCTACTCAAAGGATTGGCTCCAAATCACAGGCTGTGAAAGGAAAAAGGATTAATTGGACCTCGTTAAATTTAGAAATTTAAAAAATCTTTTTCATGTTTATTCATTTAGAGAGAGTGGGGGAGGGGCAGAGAGAGAGAGAATCCCAAGCGGGCTCTGCACTGTCAGCTCAGAGCTGGACACGGGGCTCGAGCCCACGAACCGTGAGATCATGAGCTCAACCGGAATCAAGGGTTGGACGCTTTACCGACCGAGCCCCCCAGGCATCCCCAAATTCAGAAACTGCTGCTCTGTGGCCAAGCGTGCTATGAGGATACAAGACGAGGCAAAGCCCGAGGGGAACGTGTTTGCAAACCACACCCCTGACCAAGGACTAGCATCCAGAGTGCAGCTCTGCAGGAAGCCCCCATGGGGAGCTGGCAGGAGGACGGGAGCTCGTACATGTTCCTCTTCTACAAGCCCCCGACCCAGCCCAGCGGACGTGGGCGCTGGCCCCTGCTGCCTCACTGGTCACTGTCCTACCCGCCATTATGCTATTGCCATGGGCACCAAGTGAGCACCAGAGAGGGGGAAGTGGAGAGCAGACTCACACCGTTCTACTGGGGTTGGGCCTGGCCCTCACGGGGTGGGGGGAGGGCCTGGAGTGCTTCCTGCACAGCTCACGCACTCACTGAGGCAGGCTGGGGCTCTCAGCTCAGCCCCCCTGACGTCATCCCCGCAGGGGAGACAGGGTACCACTTGGTTCCACTGATGCGGGTTGTGGATGGGGTGGGGCAAAAAACGAGCTCTCTGCCGGCCCCACAGAAACTGCAGGGTGTGTGTGTGTGTGTGTGTGTGTGTGCATGCGTACGTGCAAATGTGCATGTATGTGTGCATGCATGTGTGTGCATGTGTGCAAGTGTGCATGTGCCTGTGTGTACGTGTGTGTGTTCCCTTGCTGATAGCTTCTACATTAAATTCTGTCAAATGCTCTTTCGTTCCAAGTGATGTAATCTAAAGATTTTCTTCCTTAGACTGATAATATGGTGGACTACATCCATTGATCTCCAAATACTAAACACCTTTGCATTCCCGGGAAAACCCCACTTGACTTTGACGTGTATTATTCTTTTTCTGTTTTTCTGTGTTTACTTATTAGCATTCTGTTGAAAATGTAGAGTTCCTGAAGGATTTGTCTGTCGTGTTGCTGTGGTTTGTTTTCTTACACTGTTTTGTCCAGTTTGGGGGATGTGGAAATGCTCAGCGCGTAGGAGTTCAGTGCTTTCTTTTCTGGTCTCTAGGAGAGATTCTGCTTTAAATGTCTTGGGGAATTCGCCACGAAAACTATGTCACGTGGAGAATTAACTTCTAAAGGAATTTAAGTGGGAATTTAATTGCTTTAGTACTTGCAACATGCATTTGTTTATCTATTTATATATATTGAGTGTGTTCTGGTGGTTTGTGGTTTTTAAGGAAGTGATATATTTACTCTAAGTTGTCAAATGTGAAGTTGTTACCAGTGTCCCCTTCTTAGCCTGTTCGCATCTGTGGGGTCTGTTGTGGTTTCCCCTTCATTCCTGATGCTGCTAATTTGCATCTTCTTCCTTATTTTCTTTTCTTTTGTTGCTTTATGTTACTCAATTTAAAAAAATTTTTTTCATGTTTATTTTAAGAGAAAGAGAGAGAGAGAGAGAATCCCAAGCAGGCTCCACGCTGTCAGCACAGAGCCTGCTGTTGGGCCCAAACTCACAAACCTAGAGATCTTGACCAGAGCCAAAATCAAGAGTCAGACATCTAACCAACTGAGCTACCCAGGTGCCTCACAGTAGGTTTATCAATTTTATTGCTCTTTACAAATTAAAAAAACATATCTTCATGCACTTTATCTGTTATGTTAGTGTTCTCAATGTTGTAAATTTCTGATCATTGTTATATTTCCTTCCTTCTATTTACTTTTCATTTATTTTGTATCTCTTTTTCTAGTTAATTAGTATGAAAATCTAGAACATTGGTTTTACACTTTTCTTCTTTTCTTTTTTTTTTAACATTTATTTATTTTTGAGAGAGACAGAAACAGAGTGCGAGCTGGGAAGGGGTAGAGAGAGAGGGAGACACGGAATCTGAAGCAGGATCCAGGCTCTGAGCCATCAGCACAGAGCCCGAGTCAGGACTCGAACTCACAAACTGCAAGATCATGACCTGAGTCGACTTGGCTGCTTAATTGACTGAGCCACTCAGGCACCCCTAGACTTTTCTTCTTTTCAAATATAAGTTTTTAATGCTACAAATTTCCCCCCAAGCACTGCTTTTGCTGTTTCCAACCACTTTTGATATGTTGCATTTTCATTTACATTCGACTTACAGTATTTTTGAATTTCCCTTGAATCTTTCTTTGTGACCCATTCAGAAGTATGTGGTTTAACTTTCAAATGTTGCACCTTTCTTGATGTTTTTCTGTTATTCATTTCTATTCGAATTCTAATTAGGTTACAGGACACACTTCGTGAAGTTTCAATCATTTTAAATTCAGATTCTTTTATGCCCCCAAAATATGGCTTATTTTGCACCATGTGCCCTTGCAAGGAATGTGCATTCTGCTACTGGTGGTGAAGTATTCCAGAAATGTCAGCGAAATGCGGTCTGGTGGTGATGCTTTTCCATTCTCCCATACCCTCACTCACTTTCTTCTCATTAGCCCCATCCACTGAGATAGGAGCTGAAGTCTCTCACTGTCAGTGTGGTTTGTCTGTTTCTCCTTTCTATCCCATCAGTTTTTGCTTCTTGCATTTTTAAGGACAGTTGTTAGGTGCATATGTCTTTATGATACTGTATCTTTTTAGTGAGTTGATACTTTATCCTCATGTGATGTTCCTCTGTATTCCTCATTATTTTCTTTGTTGTAACGTCTAGCTTATCTGATATGGAAATAGCCACTTAAGATGGGATGTTGGCACCTAATAGTACACAGGTCCCTTCATTTTCATGCCTTGGCACTGTAATCATCTTATTATTGTATCCGCATACATAGAAAATCTTACCAGACAGTGGATGGTACATTTTGCTTTCAACAGTCAAATATACTTCAAAGAACTCAATAGAAAAATAGCTTATTGTATTATATCTTCCCAATTATTTACCTTTTCTGTTGTTGTCTCTTCATTCCTGATCCTTCAAGTTTCCTTCTGGTATTATTTCCCTTCTGTCTGAAGAAATTCCTAGATAAATTCCTTTAGAGCAGGTGTATTGAAAATGAATTTTCAGTCTTCCTTCATCTGAGAATGGCTCTACCTGACCTTATGCTTGAAGAATATTCTCACCGTGGTTAAAATTTTGGATTGGCAGGTCTTTTCTGCCGGCACTTCACAAATGTTTCACTTCCCTCTGGCCTCCTTATTTTACGAGAAATCTGCAGTGAGACAAATTGTTGTTACCCTGCAAGTAATGCACGCATTTTCTCTGGATGCCCTCGATAGTTTGTTCTTGTCTTTACATTTCTACAGTTTCGTTATGATGCTGTTGGTTATAGATTTCCTGTTTTAAATCTTTTTTTTCCTCTCTTTTTCACACTCAACAATTTCTATCAACTCTTTTCTTGGTCATCTCCAGTGTGCTACTGAGAAAATTGAGTGAGTATTTGATCTGGGTTATTCTATTTCTCATTGTAAAATTATTACTAGATTCTTCTTTATGTCTCCTATGTCTTTGCTGAAATTGTCTATATTTGTCTAACTTTCAATTTGTTTCATGATGCTTACCTTTATTTGTTGGAGCATATTTATAATAGCTGCTCTATTGTCCCTGTTAGATATTTCCAATATCCAGTCCGCACGGCTGTCTCCCTCTGTGGTTTACTCCCAAGGAATTTGGATTGTGTCCTGGAAGTTGTACATATTTCATTATGATCCCCTGGGTCTTGTTTAAATCCTATAAAGAATGTGCTTGTGTTCTAGCAAAGACTCTTGGCCCAGCTGAGTTCAAGTCTCTAGTTTCAGCTTCCAACAAGCGTTTAGTGGATTGGACGTTGAGGATCACACCAGTTTCAAAAAATGTGCAGAGCTATTTCGTCTAGCCTGTGTGTGTGATGCCCAGTGGTAAGTGTGGCATTTGGGGAGGAGTCTATGCTCTAGTTCGGTTCCTAACATCTCTATACATTCTTTACAATCATACACACATACACACACACACACACACACACACACACACACACACATCTCAGGGATGTGCCCAAGAGTTCATACACAGCTTTGAGAGGTCACTTCCCAAGTTCCTCCCTCTCCACTGCCTCCTTGCAGTTCTCCAATTCCTGTCTTGCTCCTCTGGCCAGTCACCCAACTCTGCCAAACATCCCTGCAAATATACCTGCAAAGTGAGCCGGTCAGGAGAATGTGGAAAAAGAAAAGGAGAGGACTTTTGTCCCACCCTCTTGAGACCGCACCCTCTTTGGTGGAACAGGAAAGCTCCTTCCTGTGGGCTCCCACTACAGTGCCGTCCTGTCACTATGGGATTGCTGGGGATTGGACCTGAAGGACCAGAGACAAGAACAGTAAATGAGCCACTCCTCCCACCCTCTCTGAGCCTTACTTGTTTATTTCTTGCTTATTTCTCAAGCTAAGACTGGAGAGTGTCTGGACCTCTCTGCGTGTGTTGGTTCTGGGTTCTGGGCTATACTCTGTTCAGGTTGCAGGAATCCAGTGTGTGGTGGGGGCTCTCACTGCCCATAGGTGGTCTTAGAATTCTGATCTCCTTCTCCCCAGTCTTCCCACTGCTACGTATCCTTCTGAATCCTTGAAGGGCCACTCCAGGCAGTGCAGCCAGGTTTTTCAGTTTCCTCCACGGGAGGACAGGGTAGTGTGGGACCAGAGCCCTACAGTTTGGTGTCATTATATTTGCTGATGTTACCATGTGACCATGTGACTAGTGTGACCACTTCAAAGTTTCAGTGAAGTCCGATGAAGATATTAACATCCGGTAGGAATGATACGAGGAAGGATCAGGATGGAAGACTACATTCTTTTAGACAGCTCATGTGAAATACTGAGACATCCAGTAACGAAGTCGTTTTACTGCCAGAGTTAAAATGTTGAGTGTAAAATCCCCTGGTCGTGTTGCCTGTGGTTGGAACCCAGGCACGCTAGGACATGCAGGACGGTGATGAATTAACCAGAACGTTGGTTCTGCAATGCACAGCTTGGTTAGATCCAATTCCCTGGGTCTTCTTTCCTTTCTTTACCATCCAACTCACCAAAACTGTACGGAATCAAAAAACACTGTCAGACGCACCTCGCGTTGGATGCTTTTGACCAGCTAACTTTGAAATGCCAACTTCCCGCATGTCAAGGCGCAGCTGAGTTGAGAGGGGCCACCCAAACATTCAGTGTTTAAATGTGAGGACAGAGAGAAGAGAAGGGCACGGGACACCTCTCCGCAGAGCGCACTTTGAAGCCGTGTCCAATCAAAGCCTCCTTTGCTCCTCTCCGGTGCCCACACTCTGTTTCCAGGTCACCGCTTCTACCTTGGTGCAATGTGGCAAGTTAAAAGCGCCCGTCAAGTGAAATCTGGATTTTCTTCAAATCAGTTTACATCATGTTCGGGTGACATGACAAGTTTTCCAATTAAATTTCAATGACTCCTACCAGGTCAGGTGTGCCCTCCGCTCTTTTCGCGGCTGCGTTCTCACACACAGAGAAGCAACACAGTTGTAATGCCGTAGATACTTCTTCGGATGAATGGGCTGTGTTTACCAAGGGAATAATTTGAGGTTCTCATTTGTCAGTAAAGGCTAAATAGGAGAAAGAAGATGAATAATGAGTGAGGATCTGTTTATTCGTGTGTCTGTCACGTATTAACTGAGCACGTAAGTGGCCCCACGTCTCCGCCAGGCTCCAGGGTCGGCACAGAGGAGGTGAGGGTTTTTGTAGACCACAACTCAGCTGGTGTCCCTCCCTTGTTACTCAAATCGCGGAATTCGTCTGTTGAGCCCCCCCCGCCACCCTGCACCACACTGAGATGGAAATCTTAGCCTTGCTTTGCCGCTTTAAAGCACGCTCTCTCCCATGGGGACTCTTCATTACTACCAGTTGGAAACAAATCCTACTCAAGGTTGGGACCCATGCCCTCCTCCTCCTCCTCCTCCCCTTCCGCCTCCCCGATGGTGGTGTCTCAGCTCAGGACTGGGGAGGGACCTTCTGCTGTCACAATTAGGGGTGGAGGGGGATATCAGACTCCAGTTGTTGGTAGTCTTTGGAGGCTGGCATTCCATGGGTAATAAGTCAAATTGCTAACCTGTACTGAACAGCCTCTTCCTCCTGCTTGAGCCAACGGTGACAGCAGCCCCCGTGGTCTACAGGTGCACCTGCCAGCCGCCCCTCATCCAGAACCAGCATGCTCCTCTCTCTTCCCACATCACATCATGACAACAATGCTTCAGTGTGACCCGTTCCAGCCGGCTCGGCAGGAGACGAGGCCCTCTCTGCCTGAACCCTCTGGCCGCCACTTACCTGTGTCAGCTGCCTCCACACCTTAAACAGCAGTTCCTCTGTGTCAGGCTTTACTCCAGACACAGAGGGAGGCATCTCTGAGCACTGGGTGTTATATGTAGGGGATGAACCTCTGGAGTCTACTCCTGAAATCATTATAGCACTAGATGCTAACTAACTTGGATGCAAATAAAAAAATAAAAACAAATAATCATTAAAAAAAAAAAAAGGAGGCCTCTCTGCCTCAGAGCTCTCAGCCTCTCAGCTCTCTCTGCCTCTCAGCTCTCATCCCAGCTGGGTGTCCGTCCTTACCCTGCCTCTTCTGGCCCCTCTGGCCCCACGTGCGTGGTTCACTCTCTCGTTCCACGCTTCTGCCTCAAGCACATGGGTCTTGCCAGCTGTAGTTCCCGACACATGCTTTGTGTTCAAGCTCTTAGACTTAGGTGCCCGAGATACCTTCCGTAAGTTTTTTCCCCCTTCCTTAATTTCAAAACTCATCTCGTGCTTGCTTGTGATGTTGGCTATCAAGATTGATATATCTCTTTTGTAATAAGAGCACGTAACGTAAGATTGACCCTCTTAGCAAAATTTTAAGTATGCAATGCAGTATCATGAACTGTAGGCCTTATGTTCAAGTAGAACTCCAGAACTGATTCATCTTGCGTAACTTAAACTTCCTACTCTTCGATCGACACAAACATTTTTTTAAAAAATTAAGGGGCAAGAGAACGTTTGGAGGGGACAGATAACGTCATGGCCTCGATTGTGCTAATGAGTTAATGGGTGTATACTTATCTGTCACCTCATGAAGTTACATAATTAAATATGTATGGCTTTCGTATGTCCAGCATACCTTAATGAAGCACTTTTCTAAAAAAAGAGTGATATCTCTGATATATACTTCAAAAGCTTACTGTGGGGGAAAAAAGTCAAATATTAGACTCTCTGCTTCAGCATAAAATCAACTTCTAAAGCAATAGTTTTAGTGGTTGAAGAGCTTCTCTTTTTCTTTTAAAAAAAAAAAAGAAAAGAAATGCTAAGAATAAAAGCTCATTGATAAGCATTTCAAGATAAGTCAGGGACACACAAGCTTCCAAGTTTGTCCCGAAAACACCGTTAGCGAGCAAGGGGACCGAGCGTGGTGAGCTCACGTGGGAAGGTTTGTGGCCAGAACTGGAAAAACCATGTATAACCTCAGTCATGTCCCTCCTAAGGCACAGGGACTTGGAGACCTCGGACCACTGCGTATCCAGGAAGGAAGCAAGTGGATGTTGGTGGACATCACTGCTGGGCTTTGAATTCTGTCACCAAACACCTGTTTGTCACTGTCACCACATTCAGAATCCATGACCCCTCCCTACAAGGGAGACCCCTACAGTCCCAGTTAGTTACTTTGTCCAACTCCAAGTCCCCAGTTCAAGGATGCTCTGTCTAGACATGGCCTTTTTTTTTTAATGTTTATTTATTAATTTTGAGAGAGTGAGTGGGTGAGAGAGAGAGAGAGAGAGAAAGTCCTAAGGAAGCTCTGTGCTGTCAGTGCAGAGCCCGATATGGGGCTAGAACTCACGGATTGTGAGATGGTGACCTGAGCCGAAACTGAGTCAGATGCTGAACCCACTGAGCCCCCCAGGCACCCCCAGAGGTAGCGCTTCTTGCTTCCATGGCATAGAAAGTAAAAAGAGAGGAGACCTGCCTTACTTCCCCTCTGACACACACACCCAACCTCAAATGATGGAGCAGAGAAGGGGGGTCCGTGCTCAGTCGGCCTCGTCCAGAGCAATGACGCGCTGCCGGGACTGAAGGGTTGAGGTCCCCTGTCCCCAGTGGGAAGCTTCGTAGCTGGATTCTAGGTCTGCCCCTTGGGAATCTCCTCTGTCCATCATTCCCCACATCCTCCATCGCACCCCCAAATGGCGCCTATAAGCACCACCATAGACGGCTACGTCCGGTGTGGGCACAGGAAGTGCGTCTCCCTGGGGGGACTGTGAAGTCTTTCTGGTCCCTTTCTGGTGTTACTTTAACTTTCATGCAGTAAGAGCCTTTTGTGGCTCAGACATGTAGCTTTTCCACCAATGACACCGAGTACGCTTAGTGGGATTGAGAAATATCATTTCTCTGTGCCCGGAGCCACACCAAAAGGTGTTTTGTTGTGTTTTTGTTTTTGTTTTTGTTTTGTTTTTTCCTAACAGTGTATAAATCTCCATTATTTCTTAGTTTCCCTGTCCCCAAGACTTTTTCTGCCAATTTAATGGCAGCTTCCTTGAGGCTGTTGGAGGGCAAAGGAGGGTCTGGTAAACAGACAGTATCCTTAATCTGTTCCTCGCTGCTTGGTTAAATTCCTCCATTTAATTGAGAAGTCGTAATGGGATTTCGAAGCTCAGTGCCTTTCAATCTTATTTCCTACTGTTTGGGATCCAGGAGCACCTTTCCAACCCGACTTCTGGATTCTCCCTATTCATTTTAATTTCCATCTGCAGACTAAGTAATTATTGCCCGAATTTACCCCTTTCTTAGAAACCCTTGCTGAAAGGGACACGTGCTGGCGTGTGGCTGCCCCCCACGCAGGTTCGGGTCTCCTCACCTTCCCAGCGCACTGTGCCTGCTTCTCTCTGCTGGCTGTCCTGAGGCTAAGCCAACGCCATTTAATGTTTGAGGCTAGGGAAACCCTCCGCTTCAACACACCCATTTCTGTAACAATTAAGAGGTGCTGGGAAGACACAAGAAGTAGGCCCCCACATTTTGATGCCTTAAAAAAAACAAGACAACTATCTCCTCCTTTCTCAGTTGACAACACATTGACTGGTGCCCAGGATAACAATTCACCTGTCTTCCAAGTCACCCCACGGGATCCAGGCAGGCTCCACACTGCCTTTTGACCACATGGCTTTCAAGGTTGCCCTGCCTTTGCTGGGGGACAGAAGACCAAGAAAGGGCACGGGGTGGGGCTGGGGGAGTTGTGGGTCAGGCCAAGCAGTGGCACAGGTCACCTGCACTGGTCATCCGTTGGGTGGGACCCTGCCCCGGGGCTAGCCCTGATCGCGAGGAAGTCAGGAATAACATGCCCAGAAAGAGCAGACATTGATTTTCCCACATGGTCCACAGCTTGGCTACAGACGTGCTGCCACGGAAACAATGAAAAGTCATAGAGTCCTGAAGGCATGCACGGACTGCAGAGGGGACACACCAGGACAAGGGCCAGAGGCTCTCGGGATTTCCTGAGAACCTGGACAAGGTGAGTACTATGCAGCTGCCCGGGTGATGGGTAGGAGGTTGGGTGGACGGTGGCAGAGGGACCGGCCAAGGGCAGGAGAGTTAGAGGAGTCAGCAGGCTGGGACGGAGGAGGATGAGTGGGGTGGGGGGGCGGTCTGGTCTCCTGTGTGGGTCTCTGGGGACAGGAGTCAATGCAGCAGGTGACCCTCAACCTGAAAAAGAAATGGGGTCAAAATTAAACCGCATTCCGTGTTAACTCAACCCCAGACAACTAAAATCCTGGGCAACGCAGCTGGACTGGGTTGGGGGAGAGAGATGTCCCATCCTGTGAAGGATGCCCTGTCCTGTTGCTGTGTGGTCCTTCCCTGGACACGGGTGATTTCTCCCTGGTCTCTGCTCCCTTCCAATGGTCAGACCTTGTCAGCAAAGATGGACTTGTACTGTTTCAGTACAAAAACTAGAATTTAAAAACATGATTTTGAGAAAAAGGAGATTTTTTTTTCAAAAAAATTATTTAGTGTTTATTTTTGAGAGAGAGAGAGAGAGAGAGAGAGAGAGAGAGAGTGCCTGTGCGCATGAGAGACAGTGGAGGGAGGGCAGAGAGAGAGGGAGACACAGAATCTGAAGCAGGCTCCAGGCTCTGAGCTGTCAGCACAGAGCCTGACGTGGAGCTCAAACCCACGAACCGGGAGATCATGACCTGAGCCAAAGTTGGATACTAAACCTACTGAGCCACCCAGACGCCCCCCAAAAAGAGATGTCTATAACTAAACTTACCATTATCGGTAAGCTGGAGACTCTGGAATGGGAACTTGCTGGTGCACAGGCGCCATTTTGCTGACGGGACAAGTCAGCTACCTGCCTCTCAGGCGGGCTGAGCTCCAGGATGCCTCCCTCGTCCCTCAGAGCACAGGGCTTCGTCTGCCACTGGAGTTCTGGGGATAAAGATAAGAGAAAGAAGAGACATACACCAAAGGCAGGTGAAGGGCGTGGCTCCAGGATAACTGCCCACCTTGTGGAGAGTGAAACTTCTCAGAAGTCACTCGTGTCCCACAGACACCAGGGATGACCCCATCTGTCTCTAGAAACGACTCAACTGTGAGACAAACTATTCAGAAGCGATATTATGAGACAAGAGAAAACAATGTAAAACCAGGATCAAACGCCTTCTGGAAATAACGGCTGTGCTAGAAGCAGTAACATTTTAGGGAACTGACTGCCATCAGACGGTGGTTCGATCACACGGACCAAAGACCAGGGGAAGGCAATACACAATCGGTTTTTTTGAAGAATAACACAGAAAAGAAAACACGTAAATATATAACAAAAGACACTTACCTGAAGTAATGGAATACTTGAATCCGCAGATCAACACAGCCCAAGAGGAGATAACAGGAAAAGGTCAACAGCACACGTACCCCGAAGAGACGTGCATATCTTGGATGTGGTCTGAGGCTGCTTCAGGTAGGTGGGGAGATCCAGGCTGGACTCGGGTTTCCACACAGCAATGACCGAGACGAACACGTTTCTAAACAGTAGAACAAGGTCTGTAAAGTTCGGAAGGAAAGACGGCAAACTGCCCTTCCAGGATAGAGATCAGAGACAGACACTTACACATGCAAAAATCCAGAAAGGACAACGCCATCAACCATTCTTCGGGAAGAAAAAGGCAGCCTACAAAAACATTAATGTAAATAAGCAGAAAGGGAGAGACCAGAGTCAAAGCACTGTGGAGGCTGTGGTTGGATCCCAACCAGAAGGCATGGCTTGCAGTACAAACAAAATAAAAATAATTGCATAATAGAAATATGGGTGAAGTATAATTGTGCTAATTCTTCACTTTGATGGGAGAGAGCCAATTACTACCCTATAAATTTCAAACAAACACTTAAAAACACACAATGGTTGTTTTTCAACAAGGATGTCAGACTACTCAACGGGGAAAATTTGTCTTTTGCTGGTTCAGTCGAGATGGCCACATGCAAAAGAATGAAGTCAAAGCTCACATTCACACAATATCCAAATATTAGCTGAAAATGGATCAAAGATCCGAATGTAAGAGCTAAAACTATAACAAAGTTAGAAGAAAAATAGGGACAGATTTTTGAGAACTTTGGCCAGGCAATGATTTCTTAGGTACATCACCAAAGGCACAAGCAATGAATCAAATAGTAGATAAGTTGTACTTTATCAAAATTAAAAAGTTTTATGTTTCTAACACCACCACCAAGAGAGCAAAAAGATCCTCAAAATTGAAGGAAATATTTGCACATCACATATCTGATAAAGAACTTGTATCCAGAATATATAAAGAACCCTGACAACCCAGTAATAAAAAGATAAACCATCCTATTTAAAAAATGGCAAAGAGGGGCACCTGGGGGGGCTCAGTGGGTCAAGCATCCAACTTCGGCTCAGGTCACGATCTCAAGGTTCGTGGGTTCAAGCCCCACGTCAGGGTCTGTGCTGACAGCTCAGAGCCTGGATCCTGCTTCGGACTCTGTGCCTCCCTCTCTCTGCCTTTCTCCCGCTCACTTTCTGTCTCTTTCTGTCTCTCAAAAATAAATAAAATATTCAAAAAAAATTTTTTTAAAGTAATGAAGTGATGATCTATACTACACTCTGATTAAACTTGAAATACGACACAAAGTGAAAAGAAGCCGGTCGCAAAAGACTGCAAATGTTTACGATTTCATTGACACAAAATCTCTAGGACAGGCAAATCTGTAGAGATGGAAAATACGTTTGTGCTTATCAGGAGTTGGGGGTTGGAAGAAACGGAGAATGAATGGAGAGTTCATAGGGACGGGACTCGTACTTGAGGTGCTAAGAATGTTCTAAAGTTAGATCGTGGTGACATATTCACTACTTTTTTTTTACATTTATTTATTTTTGAGAGACGGAGAGACAAAGTGTGAGTGGGGGAGGGGCAGAGAGAGGGAGACACAGAATCCGAAGCAGGCTCCAGGCTCCGAGCCGTCAGCACAGAGCCCGACGCGGGGCTCGAACTCACGAACCGAGAGATCGTGACCTGAGCCGAAGTCGGACGCTCAATCGACTGAGCCACCCGGGTGCCCCTCTTCACTACTTTGTGGACATAGTAAAACTATCTAATTGTATACTTTAAATGAGTGATTTTATGGTGTGTCGATTATATCTCATTTAATGCTGTCAAAAAGTACACAGTAAGTTCAATATCTCAATGCATTTTGTGGCCCTTTTATACTAAAATATGCACACATTTTTTTCACTAAAAACTCCTGTGAATAAATCTTTGTTTGAAATTCTTTGATTTCATTAACTGAACTTCTCATCCATTAACTCATATCTAATAAATATGCTGCTTGGCATATGCTCACCACTGAGAGTGTCTACACATGTTCATATTAATTCTCTTATCTCCCACAACTATCAAGAACATACCGCTCTTATTGTCCCCATTTTACAGAGCGGGCTACTGAGCCTGGGAGGGCTGTTCCTAGAAGAACAGGGCTGTATGGCTGGTCAGCGACAATGCCAAGATGAGAGCACGAGCCATCTGACCCCACGTCTATACTCCACCAGGACGAGAGCACGAGCTGTGTGACCCCATGTCTGTACTCCTAGCCCTACTCAGTATTGCTTCTCCAAGAAAAACTCTTTCATTAAAAACCAGGTGGGTTGAGGCCCATTTCATTTCATGACCCCATTCTCTCTGACTTACGCACTTATCTGCCAGTCCGTCGACGGATCCTTCAATCTGTATATATCCATAGAGATAAGTCTAGAATAGCTTTCTCCAAATATTATCTGTGGTTATTTCTGGTTCTGAGAATTGTGGAATCTATGCTTTTTTCTCTGTCAGCTCTGAGTCACTTGACTGCCTTATAATAAACCTATGTCGTTTTACAAAAAATAAAAACCGTTGTTCTCTTAAAAAGAAAAGACCAATGGAAAGATGGACACATAGATAATAGAGACATACATATAATATATAGATAGGTAAATATAGAGATACAGGTAATAGACAGATACCAATGATGGATAGATAATAGATGGAGAGATAAAGAGATAAAGATAATAGATAAATAGATACGATAATAGAGAGTTAATAGAGATATACAGATAATAGAGAAATAGATAATAGTGATATACAGATAATAAAGAGAGATAATAGAGAGATACAGATAAGAGATAGATAGATACCAATAATAGATACTGATGATAGATAGAAATAACAGAAAGTTAGATAATAGAGATAGACACATAATAGATGATAGATAGATACAATAGAGAGATATAGATAATAGAGAGAGATAGATATGATAGATAATCGATTGATAGATGGATAAACTATGTATAGACAGGTAGATGATGACAGTGACAATAGACAGACAGACAGACAGACAGATAGGGAGACAGGAGGGTGAGAACAGAGACAGCTGAATTCTGACCCACACACAGATTCCCTGACTCAGAACCTGAACTGAGAGTCCGATGCTCCAGGTCTCTCCCAAATGACCCCTTCCATGGCTCTGCTGACCACGCGTGGGGACCACTGACACAGTGGCTCACTCAGAAGCCAGGCGTCCGGGGGCCTGATGCCAGTCTTGAGTCCACTGCGTCATACCCACTCTGCAGAGACACGACACTTCGCCTCAACGGGCTTCCGTCTGGGAACGGTTAGGAACCCTCCTGCGCTGGGAGTCAGGCTCCTGTCAGTTCACGGGAGTCTTTCCGGCTTCAGGGAGAAGCAACACAATCAACAACTGTGTGCGACAGCACCTTCTACGTTCTTAATCTGTGTTCTTCTCTCTGGCTTTGTTTTTTAATGACTCCTTAATTGGCACTTCACGTCTGAGCCACCCGGAGCACTCGATTCGGTTGCCTCGCTGATGACTTCCTATCTTCCCATTAACTTCACTTCCCCATCAATTCTCGCAACATTTGGTGGAAGCACTTCCCTCCGTAGCTGTTCAAATTTAGTTCCATTTGCTTCCCTTGTGTAAATTCACACCCTCCTCTGAGAACCCCAGCTTCCCCGTAAACCCCCTTAGCTTACCTACCTACTCATCTATGCATTTATTCATGTCTCATTCATTCCAGGTACACGGTGGGCCAGTCATGATCCTAGAGGCTGGGAACACAGAGTCCTGAGTGGGAGCCCCATCCCCGGGTGTGTGCACGAGCCTAAGAGGTCACCAAAGGTGCGGCTACAGTGGCAGGAGCAGAAGCCTTGGGCGCTCTTGTCCGCACGATGAGGTCAGCATGTCATACGCCCGTCCTCGCCCACGCGGGGAGGTCAGTGTGCCACGTACGTGTCCTCACCCACCCGATGAGTCCAGCATGTTCGAGGAAACGCACAATGGTTTCCCAAGACGCTCACGATCCAGTTGGTAGAGGGAAAATGGACAAACATGGAGGGGAAACAAAATCTTACCTTCATTCATCCACTTCTTGGCTGCTGAGTGGAGCCGGGCTCGGTGTTAGGAAGACAGAGCTAGACAAGCACATTCCTGCTCCCCAGGAAGGTGCTCAGAGGCCACCCCGGGAGGCTATCAAGCAGAAATTACACACAAGTAGGAGAGGAAGGAGGGGTCGCCTCCACCCAGTGGGCCAGGGGCCGTCCTAATCAGACCTGCACAGATACGGAGGAGTTCCACGAGTCCTGTGAGGGGGTATTTCATGACACAGGAAGCGTGTGGGAAAGGATGGAGGTCTGGACTTATAGGACAATCGGGGGGTTATCAGCAAAGTGTGGGAACAGCAGGCATTCGTGGGTGGACCACAGGCTGGGGAGGGAAGCACAGAAGGTGGCAGGACCCTGATTTTGCGCCCAGGATCCTCAGTGCCCCCGAGGCCGGGGCGAGCCACAGCATCTCACATGGAGAACCCATGAGGTCAGACCTCCCTGTCTTCGCTGGGGACAACCTGGGGCAGAGGGGCCACATAGCAAGTGCTGGCAGTGCTCCTGGTGACAAAGGCACCAACTGGCCTCGGGCGTGGGCAGGGGGGAGGGGCAGAGCCAAGAAGACCGGAGGAGGGATGTGCAGGGTCACGTGAATGGACGAGGCAGCTACATGAGAAAGAAGGGTTTCCAGAATGAACATTTGTGGGCTCGGGGTCACAGTAAGCCCACAACAGGGAAACCAGGAAGCAGGGCAGTCCGCGGGATGTGGGCGTTGCCATATCACGAATGAGGTTTCGCAGACGTCAGCACGGGGCCAGGTGCCGAGAAGAGGAGTCACTGAGACTTCGTCAATCAATCGCTTGGATTGCAAAGCAGAAAGACACTGACGCCAGCTAAAGTGTCAGCAAATCACCGAGGGGAGGAGAAGCTTGCCTTGTGTCCTAAAGCCCTTCCGAAGTGTCTCAGGGCAGGGAACACCCAGCAGGGGACGGCAGGGACCCTGGGCATTCATTTTTGGCAAATCATGTTGAAGGGACGTTTTCCTGGATTTTGGAAGGTGATTTTTTATTCACTCTGTCTTCACTGCAAACCGACAACAGGACGGCAAGACCGACATCATTGTCTTTGCCCCCGGAATTAATTCTGTTACCAGAAACAAACCAAACAAGATGATGCCCGACGTGCCCACACACGGAGCATGCCGGGCTATCTCGGCCTCCAGTGCTGCCCCGGGTCTGCGAGGTAACGTGTCCCCAGAGCGCCCGCCCCGAGGCCGCCTGCTGGTCTGGGGCCTCCTTGGGGCCGCTGTGCCACAGCCCCGATGCCACGACACCCTCCTCAGTAACCCCACCCCAGCCGCCCACTTTTCATCCCTGCAGCTCGAAATGTTATGGCAGGAATAACCATATTCGTGAGGAAGCACTGTGTTCTGCCATAAAGCCAGATAAATACGAGATTAAATTAAAAGTTGAGTGCTCGCTTTGGTCTTTATGGCTAATTTATGGGCCCGGCCGCCCTGGCCCTTTCCGACTTGTGGGCTGTGATAGATGCCCGCGGCCCGCTCACGTCAGACGTCTCTTCTCCGGCGCGGACACCTTGACTTATCGCCAAGCCACGGCACCGTCCCCGCGCACAGCTGCACCGTGTAACTCAGCCATAAAGATGCCTCCCTGCCGGGTCCAAGTTCAGTGACCCCTCAGATTAAGCAGCTACAGGAAAGAGACATTTTATGATTGGGGAACCCCGATCGCTGTGGCTGCTCAGGGCCTGCCTTGACCACGGGCCGATGCCGGGGCCCCGGGAGCCCGATCACAGACTCCCCGGGAGGCTGGCACCAGCCTCTCAAGGTCGCGGGCTCCCCATCCTTCTGACAGTTATAGTTTGCTCTAAATCAATCCGCCCTGCCACCCTGGGTGGTGAACACCTCGGGAGATGCTTTGAAATGACTGCTCTGTGGGGCGCCTGGGGGCTCAGTCGGTGGAGCATCTGACTCTCGATTTCAGCTCAGGTCGCTGATCTCACGGTTCATGGGTTCGAGCCCCGAGGTGGGCTCTGCGCTGGGAGTGCAGACCCTACTTGGGATTCTCTCTCTTCCTCCCTCTCTCTGCAGCCTTGCAGGGGTGTGCTCCCTAGACGCAAGTCCTATAAGCAGGAGCCGCAACAAAAGCCACCGGCACCCACCAGCAGGCACAGCAGCTTGCTGGGCACTTGCTGGGTGTTACCGTCACCCGGGCATCGCCGTCCTGACCGTTAACGCCCTGCACGTCCTGTGTTTGAGCTTTCCCCGGGCGTGTTTCATCAGTCTGGCTCACCTCCTCCGAGGCCGCGTGTCGGGGGGTCGCCTGTGTCCTTGAATTTGCTGGGTGGCGACCAGTATCTCAGATGCGCTGTCGTCCCGCCTCCCGCTGTTTGATGTACTTCGTGCATTTACCTGCTCCTCGGAGGATGAGAAGGTGAGGGCTTTGCAGGCCCCTGTGGTCGTGCAGAATATGTAGGTGCGTGTTTCACGGGGGAGGTATGAGGGCGCTTCTGGAAGGAGTAACCGTAGGAGGCGAAGCCGCCGGGTCCCTGGGAGCGCAGGCTCCGTTTCAGTCCACGCCCACAGAGGTGTCCACGGTGGTTTTCCCAGCTGTGCCACGTGCTCTCGGACACCGCTCCCCGTGAGCTCCAAAGCTCCAGAGCCACCCTGACCTTCATTCTCGAACTACGAGCCCCTCCTGGTCTGGCCCTCCTGCGGCCGCACCTCCTGGCCTGAACACGAACACCTGTCAGCTCTAACAGGGAACAGGGCACAGACGACCGACAGGGAACACAGCAGACCTCCCCGCTGCACATCAGCCCTCCCCGCCCCGGGGTGCGCGAACCTCACACTGAAAACATCCGCATTCCGGACCCGAGGCGGGCAAGTGGAAAGGATGGGCCATGGAGCCGCAAAAATGCCCTGCGGATTCTGTCGCCCACCACGTGGGCAGTCTGTTTAAGTCTGGTAACGGAGCCCCCCAAAGCCCAGCCCCCCCAGAACAACACACGCCGACCGCTTCCCGCAAACCCAGAGTCAGTGGGTCTCAGCTGGGCTTTCTGGGGGTGGATTGGCTCCCCTGTCCTCCGGGACAGCTTCCCATGGAGGAGGCCGGGGAGACGGAGTGGGGGGGCACCCTCCAAGACCTGGAGGTCGCCGCTGCCGAAATCCCACTGCCCGAAGGAGTCCCCACGGCCACAATAGGCGGGGGCAGTTCTGCTCACAGGGGAGGCCACCGCCAAGGGAAGGGGAGGACAGGGCAGGCCGTGGCGCAAAGGGAGACTTGGACACGTGGGTGGGTGGTGACGGCGAGGGTGCGGGGGTCCAGCCTCGCTGGACAGAGCAAGTCCCATCACACCCCGCGGGGAGAGGCATGGCGACAGGTGTGGGGCCGAGGGCTCACGGGGGAAGCTCGGAGCTGCATAGAACCCCCCCCCACCCACAGTGACCCGGGAGACTGAGCACGTCCAGGAAAATGGGTCTCCTCTTACACATCACACACCTTCTTAATATGCATGCCTACACTGCGTTTCATCCCGGACATCAAAGTTCCCAGTGCGCCGTCTCTGCTCTGAGGTTCAAATGGAAAATGTCAGACCGCGGCTTTCCTTCACATCTCCTTACGGCCGGGAGGTGCGGGTTACCTGGCCCGAAAGCAAACAGGCATCCGCCCCTCCCGCCGGCTCCTGGGGGCGCACGGCCCGGGGGCGCCTTCCAGCAAATTCAAAGGCAAGCGAGGATTTCAGCAAAATGTTGCCAGAGCTCCAGGAACCTGCCCATCAGTGTCAGCTCATCAGGGCTCGAGAGGAGACCTGGGGAGGTGGCTGCCTTTCTACAGCTTTCAGAAGAAGGGCGGCCTGTGCGCTGTGTCCTCGGGGCTGGGGCCAGGGGCCAATGCCCAAGGTCACGCCAGCTCCACGCAGATCTCGGCCAGGCCACACTCCCTCCCGGGGGAGGGCAGGAAAGTGGACGGGCCACTTGTGGACCTCCGGGTACCCACGTCTATTGGAGAGGGAAGACATCATTCCGATCAAATACCCTAAAGTCTGGCTTGATCAATCCCTTTGCGCAGACAAGTCAACAGTGGCCTGAGAAGAGAAACCATCTGAAGACAGAGACGCCACTGGGTCAGAGCCGAGCTGCGTGTCCGTCCTTCTGGGGGGTCATCCTGTCATCCCAGACACAAGAGGGGCCTGTGAATGTTCTCCGCCCACCTCATCAGAACGTGGATGGCTGGTGCGACAGGACCCTTGGCTCTGCTTCCAAGTCGTGGGGCCAGAGGATCAGCGCTGACCCCAAGACAGCGGGCGGTTAGAGCTCACTGGTGGAGACCCCGTGGCCAACGTGCAAGGTGTTGGAGAGGCCATTTCCTGAATTCTTCAGGCGATGTCACTGCAGGAAGGGCAGGCCGGATGGGGGCTGAGGACCAGGGGTTGGATTTGGAGCCTTTCAGTGCAGAAAGGGTCACTAAGTGAGTGATGCACGCCGGCCACCAGATGTTGTCCCCAGAACTCGAGTAAGAATCAGCCTTGAGAGCAAACAGCATCTTCTTAGAGGTCATCCTTAAGTAGCGGTGAACTGGGGCCTCCGCCTAGGGACACACATCTGCAAAGCAAAGGGAGAGAGGACATTTGCTCAAAGAAAGGGACTGAGATTATACTTCTGAATATAATCTATTAAAAGAAAAAGATGAAAACGTAGATCATGTTTCCATGGCAAATGGCCACAAGACGAGAACACGGTGACATCAGTGTGTGCAGGACCAGACCCGAGGGGCCGGCGCGGAGGGTCCAGAGGGCTTCTGAGGGTCCCACCCACCCGTCCTCGGCCCCTCCCCCACGCTTCCCCTTCCCCTTGTGTGACCCAAGCCAGGATCGCCTCTCGTGTCGGAAGGTAGGACAGATGAGGGAGTCCTGAAGAGGAACCCGACCCTCCCGGAGAAACCAGGATTAGCGCAGACACTTGGGTGCGGCTGGGTCAGGCTCAGAGACCTTTCAAAGCAAACGCAGTGAGGGGGGCGCCTGGGGGGCTCAGGCGGTTAAGCGTCCGGCTCTTGCCTTCAGCTCAGGTCATGTTCTCACGGTTTGTGGGTTTGAGCCCCGAGTGGGACTCTGCACTGACCGTGTGGAGCCTGCTTGGGATCCTCTCTCTCTCTCCCTCCCTTTCTGCCCCTCCCCCACTTGTGCTCGTGCACACTGTCTCGCTCTCTCTCTCAAAATACATACGTAAACTTAAAAAAGCAGAGATAAGGTGAAAGATGGAGGGGCCCAAGCTGAAGACATCCAACATCCCCGTGCTTCTGCGAGAAGGAAGAAATGCTACTTAACCTCAGGCTTGACTACGCCTAAAAATGATGAAACATTAAGGATCACCACCCCAAAAAAATTCTTTAATAGAATGTATAACTTTTAAATCATCAACAAAAAGGGAGGAAGTAAAGACAATTCAATAAAACCAACATAAGGAATAGAGAAAATAAAACAAACAAAAACCATGGCCAACTCATGGCATAGACTAGAAAGGAAGAAAGGAAACCCAATCATTCAAAAATTTAAATCCATGCAAAAGCAAGGAGCTCACTAGCTAACATAGAAATTCCTGGGGCACCTGGGTGGCTCAGTTGGTTAAGCATCTGACTTCGGCGCAGGTCATGATCTCGTGGTTTGTGAGTTCGAGCCCCACGTCGGGCTCTGTGCTGATGGCTTAGAGCCTGGAGCCTGCTTCAGATCCTGTGTCTCCCTCTCTCTGCCCCTCTCCTGTTCATGCTCTCTCTCTCTCTCTCTCTCAAAACTAATAAATAAACATTAAAAATTAAAAAAAAAAAAATACAATAGAAATTCCTGCATTAAAAAAAGAAACACCCCCAAACGGGCATCTACTGAATGCAGTTCACAAGCACTTGAGAGGCTGAAGTGTGGGGAGAGAAATAACACACAGCAGGCCGAAAATTGAAAATAAAGCTCAGAATAAGCTACAGTAAGCATATTAATATGGTATGAAATGGACCCTGAGGCAAAAATCATCATGGTGAACAAAGAGGGCTACTTTACAATTGAACCGCCGATGCATGAGGCTGAGAGAACAATCCTGAATCCCATGAGCTTAGTAATATTACCTCCTTGACACAGAGACCACAGATGTGCCCAGAGTCATGGAAAATTCTGAAACTCAAACACATACCCCCTCACAGCAGATTTGAACAGACGTACTAAGCAAGACATCAAGCAGATCTGAAAAGACACAAGGACACAGAAGAGGAGTCGGCCCCCCACCTGCCTTTATAAATAAAGTTTTATTGGCACACAGCCATGCTCATTTACATGTTGCTGCCTATGACTGCTCTCAAGCTACAAGGAAAGAGGGACACACACCATGCACTTGTAGCAGAGGCTATACGGCCCTCAAAGCTGGAAACGTTCACTGTCTGGCCCTTTGCAGAAAAAGTTTGCCACCCCATGACGCAGAAGATTCCAAGAGCGTAATGAGCACGTCTGCTCAAACAAGCATAAGTCCGACTCTACCCAGCACTGTGAGTAACACACCCTCTTCCCGAGAACACATGGAACAATTACAAAACCTGACCCCTTTCCAAGTCACAAGGAAGTCTCGGAACTACTAGAAAATCAATATCCTACAAATCAAGTTCTCTGGCTGCAATTCGATGAAAATGCATTTCTAAATGATTTGTGGGTAAAAGGAGATATGCGAATGGAACAGAGGGGTATTTGAAACTAGGACGTCATGAGTCATGAAAATGCTTCTCTGCAAAGCTTGTGGGGTGTTGTCCAAGAGGCACTCGAAAGGAATCGCGTGCCTCCCCATGACAGCTCGACAAGGGGAAAGTGTAAAACTTAATGACGAAAATGTCCTACCCCAAAAACTTAGAGAAAGAACAAGATAAATCCAAAGGTAGAAGGGGAGAATAATTTGAGTAAACACATAGACGTGAGTGGAAAACGGGCCCCAGGGATACTCAGGGCGGGCGCAGCCAGGAGCCACCAGAGTCCGCAGGCACGGGCCTCTTCAGACCCGGGACGCTGCATCCCCGCGGGGTAGAGGGCACTCTGGGGTGTGTTGACCTTCAGGGCCAAGAGTCTAAATTTGAGATGCAGCTGAATTCTGTGCACCCTGCAAAACCCTCCCGTCGAGGACTGGATTTTGTCTCCCCCACCCCCCAAAAATACGTTGAAGTCTTGATTCCAAATACTGCTAAATGTGACCTTTCTGGAAACAGGGTCTTTACAGAGGAAATCAAATTAAAAGGAAGTCATTAGGCTGGGCCCTAATCCAGTACGTCTGTCCTCATAAGAGGGAGCACTGGAGTCACAGAGGCGGGCGCCCAGAAGGAGAGGCGTGAGGAGTGTGCCGCATGGGAGCCCCGTGTCCGTGATGAGGAGGCCCCGGGCTGCCAGCCACAGCAGAAGCCGGGAGAGGCACTCTGCCCCTAGAAGTTTCCGAGGGAGCCCAGCCTGCCGACGCCAGGATTCCGGACTCGCAGCCTCCAGGACGTTTTGTTGTTCTGACCACCCAGTGATGGTGAACTACACGCACACCACCCTCACCTTGCTGGGCCTGAGTGTGCAGAGCTGGCTGGGCCAGCCCCCAGAAGGGCTGTTTTGACCCATCGGCCTCACCTGGAGGGCAAAGTCATCCCCACATACCCCCCCCCCCACACACACACACACACTACCTTATTTCCACTGAATTGCTCATCGCTGGGAGTGCTCTGAGAATTTTGCTTGCACACCTGTGTCCTCTGCTGGGAGGGAAGAGCCACGAGGGCAAGGATTGCCTGTCCCGTCCCTACCTGATCCCCACTGTCTAAAACAGTGCCTGCCATTTGCGGAGAGCTCCGTAAACGTTTGTGGAGTGAAAACTAAAATGCGTGAACAGATACATGCTTCAAGTCCCTCTTGCTGAAATTAGAATGCCATGATCATAAAGTCACACGGCACAGTAAGCGTCCTCCATTAGCTAAGGGAATGTCTGACGAAAAATAATACAGCCGTTGTCATCATCAACAACCCGAAGTGGCTTAAAAACTAGACACAGGGAGAGATGAGCATTTCAGAAATAGAACGTAATAAATCGAGGAATTTAGTATCAAGCCAAGTAGGACTTTTTTATTTAAAAATTTTTTTTAACGTTTTATTTATTTTTGAGACAGAGAGAGACAGAGCATGAACAGGGGAGGGTCAGAGAGAGGGAGACACAGAATCTGAAACAGGCTTCAGGCTCTGAGCCGTCAGCACAGAGCCCAACGCGGGGCTCGAACTCACGGACCGCGAGATCGTGACCTGGCTGAAGTCGGACGCTTAACCGACTGCGCCACCCAGGCGCCCCAAAGGGACTTTTAACTCAGTGGGAAAACGATGGTTTATCATCCCAATAGAAGGAAATAAAGCTGAGCCATCACTTTGCACCACACACAAAAATACATTAAAACGAAAAGGAAGACATTCTTAGAATAAAATTTTGAGAGGTGCCTTTGTACATCTTTAGTGTTACAGATACACTCATAAATTAATTTTGGCTGATGCCTCCTTCCCCTTCTCTCACCCCCCTAAAAGCCCCAACAGTAAGAACAAAGAGAATCCCGCTGCAGGCAGAATCAGGGAGAACGGGGACCCATCTGTCTGTTGTACCAGCAGATGATAAAAAGGAGGTACACCTGTCTCCCCAGATTGCATCCTTGTGCCCCCAGGCCGGAGATGAAGTGTTCTTATAAGCCTGGAACTCTGTCCCTCGGAGTGCAGAAGGCTTGGTGGCTAGCATCACCTCCTCCCCACTAGAGCTGGGTCCTGGGACACCATCGACCGCAGCTGGGTACAGGTATATCTTGCTTTTGGAATGTTCCAGTCCAGCATTGGTTGGGTTCACCATCGGCCAGAGGCCTCGCCCAGCTCCTTCTCCAGGACGACACTCAGCATCTCAGTGTCCAGCCACCACAGCTCCGAACCGTGTCTGTGAGCATCGTGAGTTATTTTGCGCATCCATCAGCAAGACGCATCCTAAGAGTATCAGAAAGTCTAAGGGAGGTGATTTGTTCTGTCTGGAAACATTCAGAGTTTTTTCGTGTAAATAATGGTAATAGCTTCTTTGCTTGATGCTATTTCTGTTTACAGAAGTTTTCATAAGAATGTTCAACTTTCAAATAGTGGGGGAGCTCTGTGCTGATGACCGCCAGGGAGAGGAAGCTGCATGTTCAGCCCGCCCTGTTCTCTCTTGGGCTGTTGGGATGTGTTTCTGTTTGTTCCTGGCCAAGTGCTAGGCTCAGAACTCGGTCCTGGGGAAGCACTGACAGGTCAAGAGCTCCCAGCGATAAAGACGTCCGTACGCAGGCCTCTTCCTTTTCCACGCAGAAAAGGGAAAGCATGGGGCTCCCCCTCCCCCGCCACCCTTCCTTCTCCCTCACGACCAATGGCTCTGTGGACTCATCTTCCCGTGGCTTCTTTGAAAGTGTGAGGGTGTATTTGTAATCAGTTCAATTCTTCTTCCTTTTCAGGGAGAAAATATTGACAGTTCTACACATCAATATCTTTTCCTTTCTGGATTGTGTTGATCAGCACCAAATTGTCTCAGTTTTGTGACATGTACTTTGATAAAGGACACTTACCACGCAGTGCCCAAGCACATCGATATGACCTTCGCTTTGGGTTTCTGATGGAAGAGAACCAAGAATATTCTGTAGAATAAATATACCTTGCCCAGCTTCATATACTTCCTTACTGCTCTCACCTTTCAGGGAGCTATATATCAATTAACAGAAAATTTTAATTATATTAAAATAATTAAATGGGATGTTCCTTGATGTATTTCTGGGTTTTTTCTTTTCACATTCAAGTCCCCTAAAATAATTTCAATAAACAAATGTCTCCATAATAAAGAAAAGTCTTGTAAATAATAGAACACCTTTCAGATTTAAGTGATGCTATCATTTGTCCATTGTCACTTCCTGTTGGGGAGGAGGGTCCTGCCCAGGACACTTCTTTATCCCCACCGTCCCTGTGATTCAAGTTAGGGAGAGACTTGGGATTCAGATAGCTGGAACCAAAGCGGCAGCTTTCATGACGGTAAAATCAGGACTGGGGGACATCGCTGTAGTAGGTGACCACATGCCCGGGTTTGCTAATGTCACCTGGACCAGTTAAGGCATATGCAAACCAGGGACTATCCCTTGGTCATAAAAATGAACAGAGTACTGATACCTGTTACAACATGGATGAATCTTGAGCACATTGTGCTAAGTGCAAGAAGTCAGTCACAAAAGACCGCATATCATTTGATTCCAGTTAGTGAAATGTCCAGAATGTGCAAACCTAGACAGACAGACAGACACATACACACAGACAATTGTTGCCAGGGGTCTGGAGGCAGAGTGATAGTTAATGTACAAGGTTTCTTTCTGAGGTCATGAACATGTTCTTTTTTTTTTTTTTAATTTTTTTAGCATTTATTTATTTTTGAGAGACACAGAGAGACAGAGAACAAGCAGGGGAGGAACAGAGAGAGAGGGAGACACAGAATCTGAAGCAGGCTCCAGGCTCTGAGCTGTCAGCACAGAGCCCGACGTGGGGCTCAAACCCATGAACTGCAAGATCATGACCTGAGCCGAAGTCAGTTGCTTAACTGACTGAGCCACCCAGGCTCCCCCATGAACATGTTCTAATGGGGATGGTTACATGACTCTGAATATACTAAAATCCACTGAATTGTACACTATAAAACAAGGATTTTTTTTTTTTTGCTATGTGAATTACATCTCCATGAAGCTGGTGTAAAAAGATCTGTGGCTAAATCATTCAAGCAAGCTCAGGTGCCTGTCAGGAGCAGAAATGTAAATATGCACAGCAATTAAAAGACCCCCATAAAAATATACAGATATGTTAAGGTAATTCATACTGGAATAGAGTGTATGGCTTCTGGCTCTTGGTAATGGTGAAATAGCCTATACTAGACTAATCTTTACATCTACAAAATTATAAACTCTGGATCAATTGTGAAGGCAAATAACTAGATAATTATAAGCACAACTGTTCAAGACTGGAAAGTGCGACCAAAAGCAGGTAGAAGTTGGACACGGTCAATGCCAGACAAAAAGGGAAAGAAAAGGGTGATATCTACATTTAAGGGTAAATATGAAAGACTTTTTTCTCTTCATAAATTATTTACAGAAGTGAACATTTAAAGCAAACATAATAACCTATTTTGGTGTTTAGACCATATAGGCAAGAAAATATATAACAATAAGAACACAATAAGCAGGAAGGGTGAATGGAAGGGTCCTGCATATTTTTAATTCAAAATAATCCATCATAAATTAAGGATGAGTATTGCAATCACCAGACAAGCTCTAAAAGGAAACAGAAAGAGGTATATTGGGGAACTAGAACGGAATGCTAAAACGCACTCAACTACACCAAAATAAAACAGGAAATAAAGAGCCAGAAGAAACGAAAAAATGTAGAGAACAGATAGCATGATGGTCTCTGAACCCACCCACACCCATCATTACACTAAATGTAAATGGATAAAACACTGAGATCTTGGACCACAGTTGTCAGACTGGAAAAAACCCGAAGCCTCAGCTCTACACTGTTCACAGAGGAACATTCTAGATAGAAAGACACAGGGTGAAAATAAAGGGTGGAGGAAGGGGTGACATGCCAGGAATAAGCATGAGACGTGTGTGGCTACATTAATATCAGACACTGCAGACTTCAGAGAGATGAAGGAGCTCATTTCATAGCGAAAACTGGAAAAATTCATCGAGACTTTAAAAAAACACAAACCAAAACCTAATCTTCATCTAATGACAGAGTTTCAAAACAAATGAAGCAAAGATAGATGGGATTAAAGGGAGAAAGATCTCTTTCTTTCTATTTATAGAAAATATATATATGTTCTATATATGTAGAACATATAACTGCAGAACTTGCTTTTCAAGTGCACAAGGTACAGTCACCAAGATAAGCTTATGCAGAGCATAAAACAAGCCACAATGAACATGAATATAAACAAATCATACAGAGCATTTATCTGATGAAAACTGACTTCAAGTCTGTAATGATCACTTATCTAGCAGAATTAGCAAATATGATTGAGATGAAAACTTCTTCTAATTGATCTATAAGTTAACCAAAATCTCAGGATTTGTTTATAGAAATTGACAGATTAAAACCATAATATATGTAAAAGTGAAAGATGCAGTAAGTTTAGCCTGGGTAATTTTGGAAAAGAACAAATTTGAAGGATTTATACCACCTTGTTGCAAAGTGTAACGTAAAGCTACAATAATCAAGATCATGTGACACAATCTCAAGTAGAGGCCAACAGACCAATGGAACAGAACAGACAGCGGGCACAGACACACATGTATTCCGTCAGCTGGATCTCGGCAAAGGTGGTATTGTAAACTTTCATATTAATCACTAATTCTAACATAACTGGAATTAACTTTGGTGTTTATAGAGGAGTATATGATCCCAGGGCACCTAACACAAAACCCAACATTTTCCCAAAAGTGTATTTAATGTCAATGTATTACTTTTTCTGATTAAATACATCTTTACACTTAAAATATAAAGAGCATGGTGGCAACAGCATCACGTGTGCTGGTGAGGCTGACCCATGCCGTGTCTTTGTGCTGCAGCCCCTGCGGGTTGGCAAGGGTGCGGTGGAGAGAAGTCAGCTCCGTGGAGCCATTCAGGGTCCAGGCTCCTTTCCATCCCAGGGCCTTGAGGCTGTCTGCTCGATTCTCTTCATCTGGCTGGCCAAAGGGGAGCTAAGAAGGTAGCATAGGGTCCTAGAGTGTTCTCAGGGTCAGGGCTAAAAACAGCATGGATGCCTCTGCCTCCATTCCGTTGGCCATAACTCAGCCACGTGATCCTTGATCCCAAGAAAGGCTGGGACTGCAGGCTAACCACAGGACAGGACGACAGGAAAGGACACAGTGAGCACGTGGCATCGCCCATCGTGACCCCGGATGCTGAGTGAGACCTTGCCCTGTGCCAGCCTCTGCTGGTGCACTAGTCCGTGTTGTCCTCAGGAGAGATGGAAGGCCCCCACCACCCCCGTCATCCCCATTTCATCGTAATGCAATCCCACCAAGGATGCGGCCGAGATGGGGCAAGGGGGATGCAGGGGATGTGAGGTGGACTTTAGGTACTTCCAGCAGAGCCTGGTAATTACTTGGGTTGGGAAGGGAGGGGCTTGGTGAGGAAGAAGATCTCAGAATGTTTCCTACATTTTCAATTTGGAGATCTGTGTTGGTGGTGATCCCGCCGATGGCGATGGAGAGCGTTCCCGAGATTGGAGGCTGGGCTCTTTGCTAAGTTACCCAGTTCCCACTGTCCCCTCTATAGTAGGGAACCGTAGGGAGACAGACCACGTGGTCTCTGGCCCCTGATCTGCTCCTAGCAGCTGGGGACCGTGCTGGGCCGTTCCGTGGCTGCCACTGTTCCCCTTCAGTAAACCAGGACAACAGTTGCGCCAGCCTGGTGTTGGTGTCGGAACTCAGTGACTTGGACAGTGTAGACTTGGACAGTGTCCAGCGTGTGGTGGGTGGTAGATGGTGTTGCTGTTACAATGCGCTCAGTCAGGTGACCCCTCCTCCCCTCCCAAGTCGTCTCTCAGTCTTCTGCAAGCCATGGTGAAGCACAGGCTCTCCAGGGCGTCCAGATGGCTCCTCCCACCCGGGTTTGTCTAGGGAGCTCCCCAAGCACCCTGACCTTGGTCTCCATGGTCCCTCATGGTGAGAAGCCTGAGCTAGCAGTGGGGGAAGGAGGGAGAGCTGAGGAGTTCTCTCGGGGTTTCTGTCCCATCCCAGCATCCCAGCCTCGGCCGCCAGCTTCCTGGTCCCAGGGCCGGCCCGGTAAGAGGCAACCAGTGGAAATCTCCCGGGAAGCTGTCCTGCACCCACATGACACAGAGCAATTGCCAGTGCCCCCAAGTACATCTGGCTGGCTTGTTCCTGGAGGAATGAGTTAGATACTCCAAGACGGGACACGTTGTCCTGACAGACTAATGTGCAATTTATCGGACTGTAAAGATAACTAGACAATAGCAATTTCCTCCTGGAATCTTTCTCATGCGGTGAGAAATAAAATTGTTATGTATTATAATAAAGATTGTATTTTTGTATCCGTGGCTTTTCTAAAGCGCTAACGCTGTTGTGGGTGATTTCTTTCAGAACATCAAAAGATAAATCACGGAAAATACACGGAGCAGCTCTTGAGACAGACCTTGCATTAAAGCTGTTACCCTGTGAAGTGCAGACCTTAGGTCCCACTTCACTTTTACCGTCCATTCATTCGTATTTTGCCTCTTTAAGGAGGATGTGAGGAGGGAGCCTGAGTCAGACCAGGAAGCCCTGCCCACCGAGGACAGCCCTCAGCCTCAGCGCTGGGTCAGATCCTGTGGATTCTCGGAGGAGGCGGGTGACCAAGACCGGGACTGGCCTTGCAGAGGCGTGACTATGCTGTCAACTCACAGCGGCGGCCACGTTGGCAGAAGCAAACGCTCAGAGCTCCGGACTTGTGTCCCCTGGCCCGTAGGTCAGGCACAATCCTGATGGATCGCCGTGACCCCAGAAGACTTCCATGTGAGGCATCTAGGAACAGAGTCAGTCCTGCCTGTGGCTCAAATCCCTCCCCCGCCATTTCCCACGACGTGAGGTCCACACGCAATGGCCCAGCCTCTAAAGCCCTCAGCAAACTGGCTCAGGTGGCCTCTTCGGACGTCCCTCTTGCTGACTTCACTTTCACAAGACGGCTCTGCGTCATGGAAGGAGAGGGGTCTTGGGAGAACACCGTCCTGAATTCATTCCAAGTTCCCGCAGAGCTAATGGGGCTGCCTTTGTAAGCCAGAGTGGGGTTCACGGGTACCAGGCTCTCCCACGGCACGCATGAGCCGTGGGCTCAGGGAGGACAGGCGCAGGCCCTCTCCGGCTCTGTTTGGGGCCTCATTCTCCAGATGCTCACAGCAGATCTTTAAGGGATGTTTATTAATTAATGACTTCCAGGAAGGTAATTTAGCAAAAAGCTGTCAATTCCTCACACACACACACACACACACACACACAGAAGCCAATCAGACAAACACAAACAAACACAGACAAACACAAAATGCCAAGGAATCACACTGAGAAGTAACCTCACTTTGTTTTATCAATTATTTTTTTTAATTTTTTTAACATTTTTATTTATTTTTGAGAGACAGAGAGAGACAGAGCATGAGCAGGGGAGGGGCAGAGAGAGAGAGGGAGACACAGAATCCGAAGCAGCCTCCAGGCTCTGAGCTGACAGCACGGAATCTGACTCGGGGCTCAAACCCATGAACTGTGAGATCATGACCCGAGCCAAAGTCAGACGCTCAACTGACTGAGCCACCCAGGCACCCCTGTTTGGTCAATTGTAAGGCAGGTACATGGAAATTAGGGGAGAACACCCTTAGCGCTTCAAACTAGGGGTAGTTTGGCCCCTCAAAAGCTGAGAGACAAGAGATCACGGTTCAGCGATTCTCAATCCAAAACCAGCAACAGACAGGAAATGTATATTCGTATCGAGAAATTGCTGTATCATTATCTCCAGACCTGAGACCCCACCAGAACCCAGCTGGGCAGCCCACATCTTGGGTGTGGGACGAGACCCGGTGTGGGCAGCTCTGGGCTCCAAATTCAGCCCCTTGGGTTTTCCAGATCAACACCAGGTAGCAGCACAATGCATTTTTGTCTGAACAAATTTTTTTTCCCCTCGGTGGAAAGGATAGAGAATTTGGAGGTGGGAGACCATGGCTGGAGCCCCCACCATGGCGCTGGAAAGTCAACCGTGCTTGCTGGGAAATGGTGGGTGTTAATGTCTTTATCCTCCTGCAACGATCTTAGGAACGGGTGATCCCATTATCTTTCTTGCCTGGTGCAGAGACCGGGTGGGGTTGGTGGCTCACATGGCCCCTGCACCATGGGCCCGGCTTACAAACTTCTCAGCTCCTCCCACCCCGACTCTGAAATCACCCATGTGACTCACACATCCAATGGGTGTCAGCAAAGGTAAAGTGGGGCTGGGAAGGGTGTGCTCTCTTCCCACTCTCTCTCAGAGTCCTGTCAGCACCAAGAGCCTGGCCACCTGCTGGGGTGACAGACGCACGGAGCGGAGCCCTGTGGCCCCACTGAGGCATCCTGGAACACCCAGCCATCTGCCTGGCCACAAGACGACCCAAGTTTAGGTCCACCATCAGCCCAAAGAGGCCCAGACTAGCACAACCTCGTGGCCAACACGGACAACCTGAGAAACATCAGACACGGTTTCTTTAAGATGGTGTTTCTGGAGCGTCTGTGTGGCTCAGTGGGTTGAGCATCCGACTCTTGATCTCAGCTCAGGGTACGGTCTGGCAGTTCGTGGCTTCAAGGCCTGTGTCAGGCTCTGCATTGACAGTGTGGAGCCTGCTTGGGATTCTGTCTCTCCCTCTCTGTGCCTCTCTCGCGCGCCAAATAAATAAATAAACTTAAAAAAAAAAAAGACAGTGTTTCTCCATCTCTGCCTTTCTACAGAACAAGTCTTGGTAGGGGGTGGCCGCCCCGTGCATTGTAAGATGCTTAACAGCATTCCTGGCCTCACCCGGCAAATGCCAATAGTGCCCAGACCGAGTCACGACAATAAAAATATCTCTGGACATTTCCTCGTAGTCTTGCTGGGGGCAAACACTCCTGACTGAACACCACTGCTGCAAGCCTCTGGGCTTGGGGGCGGGGTTTGCTAGGCAGTGCTGATGTGACAATAGCTAAGTCCTACAGGGAACACAGAAGGAACAGTTCACTTGTAAGCCCACGGAGCTAGAACTGTTGACTGATTGACTCACGGGGAAACCACTCTGGCACCTGGGTGCTCCCCCCGCCCCAGCCCTGCAGAGTGGCTCATGGGTGTCACTGCCCCGGATGACTGTCCAGCTCCAGGAAAGCCGCTGGCCTCTCCACGCTGCACATCGTACTCAGCCTGAGTCTTTCTAGGGTGGAAAACAGGCAGGAGTCCTTTCCTTTGTTCTTCCCACGCAGACTCACAGTTCGCCTCGGGAACAGCAAACCTGGAGCTCAGAGCGGGGACGCACTCCCCCAGCCCTCACATTGGGTCTCTGACCCCTTGGCACATGCGTGCATCCTCCTGGGTCTCTCTCAGCCGGGGGAGAACACCTTGGGGCTGGATGCTCCCTGCCCCTATGCAACAGGTGACTATCTCGGCCACGTTCTTTCCTCCCAGGACCTGGATATTCTGACTTGTCACTCTGTGCTTCTGTCTCGTGTTGAGCAAAAGTTACACCGGGACCACCGTTCACACTTCCTGAGGAGAAGGCCACTCATGCCCCTTTCTCTTTCCTTGGGTCACCAAGCCTCTGGTGGGTGAGCCTTCTAGAAGCCCAGAGAAGCTGTCTGCACGCACCTCTGGGGATTCCAGAGCAACTGCTGCGCCTGCCAGCCGCCCACCAGCTCCATGGGTCCTTCAGAGAGTGTCTCCTCACCATCGGTGAGTCTCAGTGGCCTGACCTGCCCACTGCTGTCACAGGCACTCGCTCCTGCCAGTCAGCTGCAAATGCGGGGTTCAGGAAACAGCGTGATTGATGAGCGCTGATCACACCCCAAAATGACGGCAGAACACAGGGCATCTGGTCTGACTTGGAGAGAAAGGTGGGCTCAGAAAGGTTGCCGGGATGTGAGGTCACCCAGGGAGAGAGCAGCCTCGAGGAGAGCAGTGTTCTTTGTGGCTGCGATGTCTTGCCCTCCTCCCTGGAAGGGTTTGGGGAAGGACCCTCACTGTCCTGGGTCCCCCTGTGCCCACAGCATCCTCTCCATTAAGAATTGGGGCCAAGAGCTTTCCCAGGAAGAGAGGTGGGAGGGAATCCCTCAAAATGTGGAGATTCTGTGAAACAGGGAACGTGGGGCATATAAATAGGTCTAGTGGGTATAGACGGGAGGCCCAGGGGCCCAGATACTGGTCGTCCAGGCTGCACCCTCAGACCCCGAAAGGAGGACACAGCTTGGATGAGGGGGAGAGGTTAGAGCAGGGTCCCTGATGTGCGTGTCGGGGGGCAGGGGACCCGTGGGCCCCAGACATGGACCGAAGAGCCAGCTGGACTGCTTCCTCCCCGCGGGACCCCCATGCACACCTCTGCTCCTCCCTCCCATCGAAAACGCCTTCCAGGGCCATCCTGGCCAGGACGATTTTCACTCACCCTGGTCCTTGAACATCCTCCCTGTAGCCTCACCATCTTGACCAGAGAGTAGGTGCCCTCCCGGGACCAGCACTGCCCAACCCACCCCGCTCGCTCTGCTGTCCCTGTGGGTCCCCATTTCCCTGACCCTGTACTTGTGGGACCCGTCAGCCTCTCGCCTCCACTCACCGTCAGGAGGCCTTGGGGGCACCACGCAGGCCCCTGACTTCCCTCCGGCTCTCCGCCAGCTTTCCTCACTCAGACACAACAGAAGCACCGAGGTCACTGCTCTTCCTCTTGAGGAAACATGTCACCAGCTCGGACAATTTCCCTGATTTCCCCACAACTTCTTACCACCAATGGTCTCGCGATGGAACCCGTTATCATCATCACAGTGTGCATCTGGGGAGTGGGGCTGCCTGGCGGCTCCCACGTCACCCAGTTCGGCCGATGCCTGGCAACCGGGACATCTAGGGGATGCGGCCTCGGGATCACAGGGCAGTGACGCACCCGGGGACAGAGGCTTTGCTGGTTTGCAGGCGGAATGAGCCTCCCTTCCCGGGCCGGGAGCACAGAGCGCCCGTTGGGCCCTGCACTGAGCAGTTGCCACAGCCCCTGTCCTCCCCGGCCGGTCCCTGCAGGACAGGACCCGCCACATGCTCCCACCCTGACCCCACTGGGCCGACCCCGAGCAGGTCTGGGGCTCTGCCTCTCGGTGTGGGTCTGATGGGCCCGGAGAAGCAAGGATGTCCACACCTTACACCTGGTGCTGTAGCTACCATGTGATGGGAGAAATGAACACGTGGGGTCTGCTTCCAGACCCCCACCACAAGCGTGATGAAATGGGGAACCTTCCCAGGGGTGTGGCCGCTTCCCGGCTGCTGAAGGAAGACTGTTAGTTCTTCAGGAATATTGTGAGGTGGTTGTTGAAATGTCGGTGAAGCGGGGTGAGCTGTGGACCCCTTTCCCCAATAGACACGTCTCCCCCGAAGCTGTGGGTGTGGGTGCGCCAGGGCGGAAACGGAGTCTTGTCATTAGGGCTCCAGAGATGAGCTCATCCTGCACGGAGGCCCTATGTCCATCGACAGGTGTCTTTACGAGAGACGGACAGAGGGAGACGGGAGACCCACACGCGCGAGGGTGGAGGCCGCGGGGAGACAGGCAGAGACCGGATGACGCGGCCACAAGACACAAACAGCCTGAGCTGCCGGGAGCCGGCAGAGGCGGGAAGGAACCTCCCCAGGAGCCCGGGGGATGGGGGGCGGGGGGGGCAGCCTTGCCCACACCTTGATTTCAGACGTCGGGCTCCAGTCTGCGAGAGAACAAAATTCTGCTGTCGTGAGCCCCGAGTTTGTAGTCTTTTATTTGTGGCAGCCCCAGTAAACTAATACAGTAGACGTTATTAAAAAATGATACTATGTCCCTTTACAATTAAAGAAATAAAAATAAGAACGATCATACTTGAAGCTCAGCACTTTCCAACTGCTTTACGACACCTGTTATTTCATTTAGGCCGCTCGTCCTGCGCAGTGGAAACGCCATTCAGGGGCGTTCAAGGTGCTGCTCTGCCACACCCCACGTTCAGCGAGGTCATGTTTGGAGCTTGGTGGCACCAGGGCAACAGGGCAGCGCTCGACGCGTGGCTGGTTGTCTGGAGGCCAAGCGATCGAGGCACTGACTGAACGTGCAGGGGTGTGGTGACGTGGCCATCACTGGGGCCCTCTGTACGGCACCCAAGGACGGAGACGGAGTCATCGAGGGCTTGGAAACCGTTGCCCCACTCAGAACGGAGGCGCTGGAGCCGTCGGCCAAGGGTGAGCCAACGGCACACGGGCTGTTGATCCGCCTTTACCTTACGTGTTACTCACGGGTGTGAGCGGACCATCAGCCAACGTCCCTGTTGGAGCTGCCCTCATTCATCAATTGCAGCTATGGGCTGGCTGCATATTCAAGACTTCAGCAAAAATCAATGAAAGGCTTCCTTGAGAATCAATCGCCTGTGTGGAATGTGTAATAAAGGACACAGTGTTGTTTCTTACTATGTGCAAATTGTGTACCGTACATCCTTTGTATCGGTAAAATGTAATAAAAAGACGCCCTGAAGGTTGAGGTACTTGCACCGGGTTCTAGCCCACATTACAGGGAGGTCAGTTGCCTGAAATCCCTTGGGCGTAAGTAGGAAAAGCAATTTTAAAGCTTCAAGAGATTGAGATACAGGAGGGGTTTTATCATTCCATCCCACCTGGCATTTCTGCTAAGTCCCTCTGATGGCCTGGTCTTCACTCTCTTTGCCACAGAGTGAAAATAAATTGGAAAGTGAAGCAGAAGGCTCTTTAGAAGACCAAAGAGCTGCCCCTTACAGACCGTGTGGGGGATTCCAAGAGGGTTGGTTCCCGCTTGCTCTCCGCCAGGTCCCTTGCTCCATTCTGACCACCTGTGCCTCCAGCCACATGGCCACTGCTACTCCAGGGATTAGATGAGTTTCTCGTTCAAAAAACTGTAGTCAATGGACATGCTCAAGCGTGCCTGTTAAAACCTCATGAGAATTAGTGCAATGCGTCAAGGAACCGGCAACAGGAGGGGGACAAGAGTAGGAAGGGCAGTGAAAATACGCAAAGTTGCCTTTGCCCGGCCTGTGTTGTCCCAGAGTGGGTCTGAGGAGCCCTTCTTCTGGCCCCAACAGAGCTTGCTGGCAGAGGCAAGGGGAGTCTTGGCCCCAGAGCACGGCAGCGGTTACCCAGTTGGTATGGAGACCCGGCCGGACCGTGTGGAAGGCCATCGGCGAGACGCCGGGACCGGACAGGTTGCGCGCCCTCCATATACCATGGCCAAACACCCAGCGCGCCCAGACCACATGACTCCCACTCACGGTCCAGTCATGATTCACGGCGTCTCTTTCCATCTTCAACACGTCTGGGTTGGAAGGATGAATTTTCTCTTCACTGTTCATCTTGTCGCCCCTGCGAGTTTCTCGGGACGGTTCTCCTACCTGGGCTCCTCCTCCCTCTGCTTTCATACGGCTCGCTTTTGTCCGTCCTCGTGACTTAATTGTGACACTACTTCCTTGAAGGAGCCCATCCAGATGAGTCCTACCTGCGACTCTTTCTGTGCTCCCATAGCTCTCTGAAATTTGCAAGTCACAGTGGACCTTCGTCAGTGGCCTGCTTACGGGTCCTCCCCTAGGGTGGGCTCCTGGACACCTCGGGCTGGCCCTGTGCCACCTGGGCATGTGACCCCACGCCAACCCCTCCCTGGCTGCCCCAAAGTGTTTTGTGGAAATTACGTGAACAAAGCACTATGCAGAAACCAACTTTAAAAGCAAGGTGTCTCCAGCATCCGAGTGAATTCCGAGGAGATATAAATCAAAGTCACAGGACTTCAGGTGCGTAAGGAACCCCCAAGGACCTGGGAGCCGTGATGGCTTTTAATCAACATTAAACATAGGTGGTTTGAGGAGACTCTGCCTCCGGAGAGAGATGAGGGGCAAATCTGTCTCTAATTCTGGTTCCCGAAAAATAAATTAAGGCAATTATTACCCCAGGATCGCTCTTTAGTATCCACCCGTTTTCTCTAAGCTCCACATGAATACAGCCTGCACTGAAGATGATGAAAACGTCAGTACAGACAGCACGCTTGTGTCTCTTCCTGAATGGGATTATCTTTGACGCCTGTAGCCTGAGGTCAGAGTTCAAATCTTGAGGGAGCAGACAGCCGACACCCACCTTATCGAGGTGACATCCCCTGGGGATAGACGAAGACTCTTCTTACCTTAGACCAGAAGTCCAGCGTGGCCACAGCCCAGATGGGACCTCTGACCAGCCACCGGCAGCTGAACAGAGGGGCGAGGGAGCAGGAGGGGGGCAAGTGAGCGGTGAACAGCACATCCCATTGGCGTCCTCAGCACGGGAGCCGCTCTTGTCTTGTCTGGTGACTCCCCTAATGCACACGCCGCATCAGCAGACGTTTATTGAGTGCCTATTAGTCACTCAGCCTAATTTGGCAAATTACCCTGCATTCTTGTAAACAGCAGACCCCTAAATAGCAACAGTAGAAGCCAGAAAAATTGGGTAATAATATCTTCAAAGTGCTAAGGAAAAAAAAAATCATGGTTAGCCTATAATTCCGTGACCAGGAAAAGTACAAGGGGGAAATGAAAAGCTTTGAGACGAAAAACGCCAACCAATCCTCACCAGGAGAACTCCGCAAAGATGTGCTGTATAAAGAAGGGAAGTGATCCCAGAATAAAAACACGAGACGCAAACAGAAATGCCGATCACCCTGGTGTAACAGAGATGAATGGGAACAAATAACAACATGAGATTTGTGAGATTTAATAAGAGCGTATCATCTATGAGATTAAAGATATTAATACACGGCCTCCTCAAAACCTGGAAAAAAACATCGCTTAGATGGGGCTACAATTGGGGCTCTCGAATGCTTTCATTATTCAGAGAGCATCCAGTTATTAATTACCTTAAACAGTTACAATGATGATTAGGCAAGGCAGAATTTTAAGTGTAATTCCAGCAGTGTAAATGGGAAATCACAGAAGGAGGAAAACTAAGCCCATCTAAGAGAAAATAAGAAAAAAGAGAAAGTAAGAAACAGAAAATTTGGTAACTAGGAAACACAAAACAAGTTGGTAGTAATGGGTCTCTGCACATCAGTTATCCCAATAAATGTAAATGGAGAAAATTAAAAATGTGTTGAATATGAACATTGCTAAAAATGTATGATAAATGATCTGATTACATGTTTTAAACTAGAAACATGATGGAAACAGGAAAACACGCTCACAGGGAGCACCTGATGAAGGAAGCTGGGCAGGTAAACATAAGGCACATACTGGGACCCCAGTGTAAGATACACAGGAAGAAATGAACAAAATATGTGCAAAATCTCAAACGAGAAAAATGGCATATCTTCAGAAAAAACAACAACAACAACAACAAAAAAAAAAACCAGACAGACCAGAAGGTATTCCACGTTTATGGTGAGGAAGCTTCACTATTTCAAGATGTCAAATCTCCCCACACTGAGTCAGAGATTCAGTAGAAATCTTGGGGCCGATTTCTGTGGAAATTCTAACACTTATGGATGAGCAGACAACCAGGGGCAACCGAGATGCTCCTGATACCAATGTCCAGATTTGTGAGTCCACAGTCATGGTCCGTGTGGCACGCTGCCCGGGCACAAGACTTTGGAGCAGAGCAGAGGCCACAGAAGGCTGTGGGGTGGGGAGAGACTGCAGCCAGCACGGAGGGAAGAACGATTCAGGATGTGGGACCGGACGGTATTTCTACACGTGGATAACAACGAAAGAGAAAGAGGGGAAAGCAAAGAAAAGAAAATGCACCCCTACTTCACAACGTAGAAGGTATCCATCACAGATTGTTTAAAAAATTAAAAGTAACAGACATAGCTATACATATTTGGGAAGAAAGCATTTTAGGAATCAGTGGATTGCCCACACCAGACAGGAAAGCACTAACCATAAAGCATCTTAGAAGCAAAAACTTTTGCTTATGAAATAACACCATTTAAAGAGTAAGAGACAGGCCACAAAATGTGAGAATACGTTTATAATCCGTCTAACGTAGGGAAGACGTGTGTCCAGAATAGTGATGTCCCGTAAATCCGTAAGCAAAGTCGTGCCGACCAATGAAACATGGAGACAGTACATAAAAGCATGTTTCATAAAACGGGACACCTTAATAGCTAATAAATACTTTAAATGATGGTCCAACTCACTATCAAAGAGGGGATGCAGATTAAAACTCTATCAAGGTTGGGTTTACCCACCAGACCGATAAAAATTAAGAAGGAGACAAGACCAAGTACTCGTGAGGACGGGGAAAATGAGCACGCTGTCCAGCGCAGGCGGAAGGCACAATTTGACAAAGTCACAGCGGGAAACAGAACGTCCCTTCACCGGAAGCTATGCTGCGGATGTGTGTTCCCTGAGATCCTGGACGTGGTCCCCCCCGGGCGTGGCCCCGAGACACGTGCTCGTCTGCGGACACGGGGCTGGGTGTGGGCAGGCTGGGGACCGACCCCGCATCACCACACGGTGCGCGGCCCCCAAAAGGTGGTGGTCACCCTGGTGGGAAGGAAGAAAGAGCAAAGCTGTGAATGAGTCACAAAACTGGAACTGGGTGAAAAGAGAAGTAATGGGGGGCGCCTGGGTGGCTCAGTCGGTGAAGCGGCCGACTTCGGCTCAGGTCATGATCTCACGGTCAGTGAGTTCGAGCCCCGCGTCGGGCTCTGGGCTGACGGCTCGAAACCTGGAGCTACTTCGGATTCCGTGTCTCCCTCTCTCTGACCCTCCCCCGTTCATGCTCTGTCTCTCTCTGTCTCAAAAATAAACATTAAAAAAAATTTAAAAAAAAAAAGGAAAGAGAAGTAATGGGACAACATAGACAGAAATGGCACCACGTAAATAAACCCCCAGCTGAAGACTTTACAACGTGTCCTTCGGGAATAACCCCAAAGGGAGCCAAGCATAATGAAAACTGCCCCCTGTGGTGTTTCCATGACAGGTGTCCAGAGGGACACAAACCAGGAGGGTCGTACAGTGATGCTCAGTGTCTTCACCTTGGTGGTGGTCACGTTGGTGTGTGGTTTGCTTTTTTCCAAATGTTTATTTATGTGTCTTGAGAGTGGGGGAGGGGCAGAGACAGAGACTCTCAAGCAGGCTCTGTGCTCGATCCCACAAACTGTGAGACAACCTGAGGCGAAATCAAGAGTCAGAGGCTTAGGGCACCTGGGTGGCTCAGTCGGTGAAGCGTCTGACTCTCGGTGTTGGCTCGGGTCATGATCTCAGGGTCATGAGCTCGACCCCCACGTCGGGCCCCACCCTGGGTGTGGAGCCTGCTGTAAAAAAAAAAAAAAAAAAAAAAAAAAAAAAAAAGGACAAACTCAGAACAAAGGAAAGAGACACTCGTTAATAGCTGATGTTTATGACCACCTTCTCTGTGTTGGGTCTGCTCTTACCGTCACAAGCTTCACGAGGAGGAAAGGAGCGCTCTCTTCCCATTTCACAGATGAGGAGAGACCACGGAGGCTCGCTGCAGAGCCACGGCCTTGACGTCTACACTGCTGTGTCCGTCCAGAAGGAGGCTGGATGGTGCTGAGACCGGCAGAGGCGATGGACCAGCTCCTGCAGGCAGTGAAACCCCCAGCCCTGTGCGAGCCCTTCCTTCCCTGCAAAACCAGGAGTGACTTGGGAAAAACCAGGCAGGTGGAGACCCCAAGTCTGCCCTCAGAGACCTGACATGGTCTCACTGGGCTAAAGTCCAGGTTTGGACAGAGCAGTGCTCCTGCGGGCCCCGGGGGGGGGGGGGTCTGTCCCCTCGCCTTCTCCAGCATCCTAGGCACCCGCATCCCCGGCTGGAGGGGGCATGGTCCTCACTCCGCCTCCCACCAGGGAAGCAGCACTGCCCTGAAGATCTTTCTCCCAATTCAGAACCCGAGGGGTGTGCCTCTCAGTCAAGCTCCTCCCTTCCAGGGGCCTCTGCGGTGGCACGGGAACCTCTTGGGGAGAGCAGGACTCCGCTGTCACCGCAGAGGGAGCTCACGTGACCCGTCACGGACGCTTGGGAGCGTGCGGCAGGGACGTGCGCAAAATGAGACCTCCTTCCTCCCTGGGGTAACTCATTCCTTTCTTTGTTCTAGGGCTGCGGACGGGGTGGGGTGTGGGGAGGTGAGGCCCCCAGAGAAAGGCAGAAGCAGTGGCCGCCCCGCCAGAGGAGGGGCGTGAGCGTGAAGTGCAGGCAGCCTCACACCCGGGCGCCGTGAGGCACGGGTGCAAGGCCAACAAGACCTTTCCTTCTAAACACACAAGGTCCAGGAGCCCAAAGCCTCACTCACATGCTGGTGTGGGTCACGTGAAACGTTCACCCGACAAACTGCCCCCTCCCCCCTCGCTGTATAACCTCCTCCTGACCCAGTGTCCATCTGGTGCCAGACGCCCTCCTGTGCCACCATCCCGGACGATGGTCCAGCTGCTGCATGATAGGTCCCTCCATGGGGAGTCAAGGAGGCCCCGGCCAGACCGGGGAAGGCCGACCCAATGAACGACCTTCACGATAACTGGCTTTAGCGTAGTGCTTAATTGCCTCTATCATTTCTCCTTAGGTAGTTCATGAGTCTTTCTAATTGGAATCATGAATCTTCTGGAGAGAGTTGTATTTCCCTTTTTTACTCCAGGTTTCCTTTAGCCCAGAGGCAGGTACCCCAGATACACCTAAAGACAAGAAAACCAGAAATGGAGAGAAGATTTCCAGATCTGAGCCCTCCCACTAGCTGGAGGTGTGATTCTGGAAAGCCCCAGGCTTTTCTATGCCTCACTTCTGGGGTCTGCAAAGTGGAGGGGTTGCGGTGGGCATACAACCCAGCAGGACTCCCTCAGCTCCAAAATGAAGGACCACACATCTGGATGCATCACGACTCTGGGCAGACCACGCATCCGGGGGGACCGCGCATCCGGGGGGACCAGGCATCCGGGGGGACCGCGCATCTGGGGGGACCGCACAAATGGGGGGACAGCGCATCCGGGGGGACCGTGCAACCGGGGCACCGCGCATCCGGGAGACCGCGCAACCAGAGGGACCGCGCATCCGGGGGGACCATGCAAACGGGGGGACCGCGCATCCGGGGCGACCGCGCACCAAGGGAACCACATATCTGTTGAAGCAGTCTCTAACAAACACTGGTGTGGTAGGGTCCCCTCCCTAAGGAAAGAAAGAAAAAAAAACAAACAAACCCCAAGGCAACCTGGCCACACACGTACGTGACAGCATCGTCCCTCATGACCTTGTAACGTGAGATCACTTAATCAGACTGCATGTTTGTGTGTTACCCTATACGGGAGACAAAGAAGTAAACAATTTATAAAAAACTACGCCACGTGGCATTCAGGGCCGGCAGGAAGAAAGTTGCCTCCTGGAGGGAAAAGCCTCGGGTCGCGACTCTCTGTGCGAGAATCCCGCTGCACTGGTGCCTTGCTATCCACGGTGAGGCCTGTGGACCCGTGGAGGCAGCACCGTGTGAAAGCACGTAGTCGTGCGACCTCTCAGGCTGCAGACCTGCCGAACCAGGACCCGCATGTTGACAACATCCCCGGGCCGCCCATCGGCGCCCCGAGCTCCGCACCCTGTCCCCGGGACTGTGCCCAGAAGCCCGTAAGAATCACTCCAGGGCTTGGCGAATGGACGAGCCTTCGTGGTGCTTCTGGTTCTGGGAAGGGGCCCGTGTCAGCGTCCTGTGGCTGCCAACAGAGGGCCGTGGTCGCGGGGGCTGAAATAACCAACGTGAACCCTCTCCCGGTTCTGGGGGCTGCAATCCAAGATCAAGATGCCGGCAGAGTTGGGTCCTTTGAGGACTGGGAGGGAGCATTTGCCACAGGCCTGTCTCCCTGGCGGGCTGCTACCTGTGACCTGTGCCTCTTCCCATGACCTTCTTTCCAGGCATCTCTCTGTCCACATTCCTCCTTTTTACAAAGATGCAAGTCTAACTGGGTCAAGAGCCCACCCTAGTCCAGTATGACCCGTCTTAACTAATTAAATCAGCAGTGAGGTCGTGTTTTGAGGTCCTGGGGATTAGGACATGAATTTTGGGAGGACGTAAGCCCTCCTGTAACACAACTTGTGCATCTGTATCGAATAAGCGTCCCACGGGCCTCAGGCCCGGCGGGTCTGGGCACCCCTGGCCTTGGCAGTGAGGCAGAGAGCAATGGACAGAGGAGGGGTGTGTGGGTGGAGAGGCTGCTGTGCCAGGAAGCTGGTCTCCGAGATGGGCAGCTCCCCCCGCGGGCAGGGCAAGCGTGGGTGGCTGCTGAGCGCCTGCGGCCGTGACTCGTCGTTTCCATGGACAGCGTCGCCGAGGGCTGCTAAGTGCTTTCTTCTTTTTCCCTTCTCTACTGTTCTGCTCCTAGAATATAAAACCCGTTCCCCAGAGGGGTCCCCGGGGGGCCTTTTTGTTTGTCAGCGCCTGGTTGGAAAGGCAGGGCCTTGCACCCTGGACTCCAGCTGGCCGTCAAGCGAGGAGTTAAGCAGCACTCCTACAGGCAGCGTGTGGCCGGGGGCCACGGCCTCTCTGCGTCCTGGTGGGGGCCTTCGCCCTGTGAGGTCACTGGCCTGCTCCCTTATTCGGATGCTATTACGTGTTTGGAGCCCTGATGTGTCTGGAGGCTTAGCGGACTCTCTGCGGGAAGACAGCTCCTCCGTCAAGAACGAGGCTCCCTGGGCAACAGGGAGGGAGGCCCAGCCTGTGTGCGCCCGCGACCCTGAGGCACTCACCGCATCCCCGTCATCCGGGAGGCTGGCACGGGCACTGGGGACAGGGGGCCCCGCCGGGCCACCAACAGGCCCCGTGCACCTGCTGACATTCACGGGAAATACACAACCCGCCCCCCCACCTACCACCCACCCCCGGAGGGAGCTGCCCCTGCCATGTCCCCGTGCCCTGATCGCGGATTGATTATTCTCCCGCACTCCTACATGCCATTGCTGGCCAAACCCACTCAGCCCTTTCGCCTGGAATATTCCGTCAGTCCTCGGGCGATCTTCATGGGTTCCCAGTTCCCAGAGATGTGTGCCCAGCACATCTATAATCAAGCCAAGGGCCTGTGGGGTGAAGGCGCCGTGCCTCCGAACTGTGTTCATTTGAGCCTGTGAGATTCCAGGCGGGCGATAATGTGGAGACACATGGTGCTGTGTGCCCCCTGCGCGGGAGGGGAAGGGAAGCTTCAAAGCCGCTGAGCGGCCGTGGGCAGAGGACTGCAAGGAGGAGAGCTCCCTGACTGAGAAACAAGGCCTTCGAGTCATTTTCTAGAACAAAGACTGTCAGGACCCATCACAGAACACTCTTCTCTGCCAGGCAGCGGCCCTGCGGGCCTCCTGATGGCACACTGGCTTTTCACTGCCGGTGGAGCGTGTGCTCTGAGGGGACGAGCCCCCTCGTTTCCGGAATAACGGTCCGTAATGGAGACCTCCCCACACCCCCACTCCCGCAGACGGCCAGTTCCCGGCCGAGTGCAGGACAGCAGCGTCTGCCCGCGCTGCTCTGGGCTCCGTGGGGTGGGTCTCACCCGTGGGCAGCGGGCAGCTCGATGGGCGAGGGCTGAAGAGCCACCCGAACCTTGTCCGATGTGTCCTAACTGAATGGTTCAGGGGGCACACTCCCCCCGCCTCCTGTACGTCTGCAGGCCCGGGAACACCTGACGGTTAGCCAGGTCCGTATGACCTGGGCCCACTGGTGTCAGCTCAGTGCTTCGGGCCGTGGGGAGGGGGTCAGCCCTCTGCCCACGGGCAGACACTTTTCCTTAAGGGCAAATACTGCTTTCCATGGAGGCTCTTTTATTTATGGTTTGTTTATTTATTTGGGGGGAGGGGCAGACAGAGAGAGAGAGAGAAGGTGGGAGAGAGAGAATCCCAAGCAGGCCCCGGGCTGTCAGTGTAGAGCCCGACGCGGGGCTTGAACTCACGAACTGTGAGATCATGACCTGAGCTGAAATCGAGAGTCGAACACTCAACCGACTGAGCCACCCAGGCGCCCCATGGGCTCACTCTTTATTGGTGAATAGAAAGCTTGGGAGAAACAAAACAAAACAAAACAAAACAAGCGACCTAAATGGTCAGTTATCGAATTCAATTAAGATTTCTTTTTTTTTTTTAAATACATATATTTTTAATATTTACTCACTTCTTGAGATATAGAGACAGAGTGTGAGCAGGCAAGGGGCAGAGAGAGAGGGAGACACAGAATCCGAAGCAGCTCCAGGCTCCGAGCTGTCAGCGCAGAGACCGACGCGGGGCTCGAACCCACGAACTGTGAGATCACGACCTGAGCTGAAATCAAGAGTCAGACGCTTAACCGACTGAGCCCCCAGTCGGCCCTCCAGGGAGGCTCTGGGGTTCTCAGTCAGGATGCAAACGTGTGTCTGTCTCCAGGTGCTGTGCTGAGTGACACACACAGGCGCCTTCCAGGCGATCCAGGCACAGAGGGATTGAATCCGGGGTCCGCTGGCTGGGACGGAGGAGCAGAAGCTGGGGGGGGGGGGGTGCTGTGTGACACAGTGAGGATGCTCCAACACGGCTCCCTGAGAGGCCACCACCGAGACCCCCATGTCCCCACCACACCCATGAGGCTGGACGGGACGCTGTCTCAAACGTTCGCATCACGCGGCTTTGCTTGCCTGACCCGGGAGAGGAAGAAAGATGCCTCTGCTTCCTGAATTCCCGGCGAGGGAACCAAATGGCAGAAATGCTGGGTTTAACTTTTCAGCTTTGACCGGAAAGAGGGGGATGGGACCCCGTGTCTCCGCGGTGCCCGGGGCGGAAGCCGGTGGTGAACCATGGGCACCAGAGGGCGGGGGTGGGGGCGCAATGGCGTGGACGAGTTGTGTGTGGCTTTGGAGGCCACACCATGGGATCTGCCCTCTCGGACCACTGCCGAGGTAAAACCACAAGCCAGGCGGCAGAATTCCATGAGCGCGCCCCCCGCACGTACGGCCCTTTGCCGAAACGTGTGCCATGTGAGCAAGGGGCTGTGGGGGGTGGCCGAGACACGGAAACTCCCGCGGGCATCCGCGACGAAGGGCACCATCAGCCTGGGCTAGCACCGCGTCACCTGGCAGGGCGGAAGCCAAGTCCCCCATCCTGAGCCACCTGGTTCCTCATTCTGAGCGAGGCGTTGGCCATCCGTCAGCATCTGTACGTGCGCCAGCCCACCTGGGGTGTCAGCGGGCTGTCCCATGGTGCCCCGGGGCCCCGTTCGTCGTGGAGAAACGATTCACGTGTACCCGCACATTTCAGAGCGCGGTCGAAGCAGAGACCGCAAAAAGGAAACGATGTCAAAACGTGGGTGGAATCCTATCTCCAGCCATACACCAGGGAACATTCTAAACTGACCGGGAGGTTAAACGGATGTCTGGCGTATTCTCCCCTATACATCTGTGGCCGTGACCCACAGGGAAGGAAAAGACAGGAGGTGAGCTCCAATCGAAATGGATAACCTGGGTGGGCCTGACCCGATCCGTTGAAAGGCTTTGAGAGCAGAACCGCCCGGGCGGGGCGTGTCGTGGGTGTTGGGCTGTCCCCACTCTGTTGTGAACCGTGTGGCTGTGAGCTCGTGGACCAGTTCCGTGCTCACTTCTCCGGCGTATCCCAGGGAGAGGAATCGTTGCCTCGCGTGGAAAGTCCACAGCTACAACTGGCGTCTTCTTTTCACCTAGGCTAGGGAGGGCCGGCCAGCGGGGGCAAAGCCGGAACCTGTAGATCTCACCCAGCGCTCTGGGGGCGGGGAGAAGGGCACCTGATTCCCGGGCTGCGTCCAGTGGCCTCGGCTCTGCTCACGCATAACGTGGGCCCTCTCTCCTTTTTGGTGTCGCTCAGTCGTGGCCTCCGGTGTTCTGGGAGGCTGACGCCATGTCCTGGCTGTGAGCGTCGGGATGCCTCCTCCTCCATGCGTGTCGTGGTCCCCCCGTCCCCCAGGTGACGTCCGCCAGGTGGGAGGCGAACGGGCTGCAGCCAGCCGATGGGCTCAGCTCACCCTCCAGCCCACTCTGCCCCGAGAAACGGCGAAGCCCCCGGACGCGCAGGGTCCGCACCTGCCCCCCCCCCCACACCAGCAATTCCTTCAACACGGGGCCCTGACCGTGTCTTGGGCCTCCGTGAGGCTGTCCTTGCTGTCACTGCTTCCCTGCCCTCTCTGCCCGGACGGCCTGTATTTGGTCCTCAGGTCACCTGTCCCATGTCAGTAGCTGGGACCCGCCCCCAGGCCATATTAGGTGTCTCCTCTGTGCATCCTTCAGACTGCCCTTCTCCACAAGTTGTCCTCGAGCGGGTGTCAGAGAACAGGCAAGGACCGTGGCACTGCAGGTACTGAGTACTTAGTCACTGAGGCAACAGAACCCTGGGCCAGCCCCGCCTCCCTCACCGGGACGCTGTCCAGGGGCCCGCTGGCGCTCACCGAATCTACCGCCCGAAATGTTAGCACGAGCAAAGTCCAGCCTGGTCGGCGAAGTCCCAGGTGCCCCTTTGCCGGCAGAATGAATCCCAACCTGGTCAGCGCGTCACCCCACTATCTCTAGCCGGAGGGGGGACGGCCTCAGAACCCAGGCCCGCCTCTTCTCCCGCACGGGTTATCCTCCTATGTGGCTGGTGGTCAGACTCCCGGTGGAGACAACAGCTCATACCATCTGCTGTGGTCAAGGAGGGAAACGCAATTTTGTCTGAGATGCGATGGTTTCCGACCCAGGAGCACGGCCTGCACTCAGTGACTTTGCACAGGCCTCTTGTTTGCCTGCAGACATCGTGTGTCCCCCAAACCTCCTCCCTCCGAAGGGCACATGGCTCTACCTCCCTCCCGTGGCCATGGGGCACAGGGAGGGGACGCCTCCCTCCTCTGGAGAACACGACCAGGTCGGTCTACACCCCAACGATGGCGGAGGGAGGTCTGCCGCCTGCCAGTGTTGAGTGAGGCACGATCTCATGACGAAACAGCTCCCACGCGCCCGGAAGATCCTCACTGATGAGACCGGACATGGAAATGGGGGAGACGGGGGTGGGGGACTGGGGACAAGAGGCCCCTGAGGCAGCCCCCCGGGAGGGAGAGGGAGCCAGGTTCTCACTGTTGGGTCTTCTCTGCTCCTGAGTGACATCCACAGCGGCACTTTGGCGTAGAGGAAAACGCCAGCCTTCGGGGCTCCCTACCGTCTCCAGACCCCGCCATGCACTCATCCCGGGCCCGGGGATCCCTGTGGTGCTGAACTTCTGTCCTCCACCAAAGCCTCGGGGCCGTGGTGGGGACTGGACATCCTCCCAATTACCCTGGGGGCAGCACGTTCGCTAACCAGGGCTGGAGCTGGGGAACGTCGTGTCATCTACCCGCTAACCTGGCTGCACTCTGACGGTGACTCTAACCCGCCCAGCGGGCCAGCGGGACACACACGATGGTTTGGGGCCGCGTCACGCTTCCCGCATCCTTGTGTTTTGTTGTCGTTGCTGCTGCCGCTGCTGGAAAACCCACCAAAAGCAAACGTGATGTAGGAAACGAGTGAACAATTCTAAGTCAACAAGACCCGTCCCCAGACGCCCGGTGGGGCCACTTCTGCCCCGCGTAAGATGAAGACCCGCGGGCGTCTCAGAAGCCAGGAACGACATTTCAGGGGAATTAGAAGAAGATGCGTTTTTTTCTTTTTAAAATATGGGGGGAGAAAACCTTTGCCTGCAGCCTGTTTCCTTTTCTAAACTCGACAAGAGCCGCGTGCAAACACAACAAAATATCAGCTACGGTTTCCTCCTGGATGGCTACGGAGCCGCCCACCGTGAGGGATGCAGTTCAAGGCACGCTGGCCGTTTCATGCCCCTGCCATGAGCCCCAGCAGCCTCGGGCGGTGAGGAAGATATTCGCAAAACCAAGAAAATGCACTGGAACCATGCAATGACTGTATTCGGCGAGGCCGGCAGCCAGGATAGACACGTGTAAGTGACCGCTGGCTTTCAAAGTCCCTGTCTTGAGGGAAGGCAGGATTCCTCCTCGCTTGGGGGTCATGGCAGCATCCACAGCTAATTCTGCTCAGCGCTCTTCGTTTTCCACACGGAGCCCAGAGCTGCTGACCTGTGGACTGATGCTGAGGGTCTTTCCGAAGACAAGATCCTGAAGCCCCGTGGCCATGAGTAACTTCCTCACCTTCTTCCCCCAACCCTGGGGCAGGCGTGACAGCACCCACCGATGTCCACATCTGTTTCCCTGTGCGGACCCAGGAGGGCCAGCCCCCGGGCAGTGTAGTGCACGAAGGGTCTGCCCTTGACCGACGGGCTGCACATGGAGGTAACAGGTGTACTTACCTCAAAGACACCGTTCCCTAAATTCCCCTCCCACCCTGCTGGCCGGGAAGGCTACGCTCCACGTGGTCCAGCCTTGGAAAGACGGGGCTCCATCAGCCTGGGGCCCCGAGAGATGCTGTGGAGCAAAGCCCCTGTGACATTCTGCAGAACAGGCACCTGTGTGCGTGCGCGTGCACAAGACAGCGGTTATTCCACGGTGATGCATTAAGACAAACAACAAACGTGACTGATCCTGGCTGATACATCCCTCAGTACTCTCCACCTACACCCACTAAACGGGAACCCCCTCGCCAGCTCTTGCCGCCTGCAGGGTACAGCGGAATTGGGGACGGCGGTCTCGTGAGGCTGGCTCATTCTTAATTTGAGTGCTGAGACGTCGTCCTTAGAGAGATGCAGAATTGGGCGAAGCCACTTGTAGAAACGTCCTTGGATAAGGAGTCTGGGCTGCCTTCGGAGGGACACAAGGCACCACCGTCTTAGGTGGTCTGGGTGGAAAACACCGGTTTGTGAATCCCGGGACTCAGCGATGCTTTTACGCATACTTTGGAGGGGTGCCCATCGCTTACTTCCTAAGATGTCCCTCCGTTTTGCTTTCTTTGATAGTTCCCAGTGATTATACTTGGTTTACACGTGTTTTTCACTGAATTACGGCATAAATGATGCTTATTTAGCCTTTTTAGGGAACCACGCCCAGAGGTATGCGTCTGTTGGCCCCAAATCGGTGGTGTTTATTCCCGGTTAACTTGGTTCACCACTCGCATGGCTCCTAGTTTCCATTTTGAAATTAGCAAGTAATCTCTAGGGTGGCCCTGAGATGAGCAAATGTCCTGTCCCCTGACCATCCCGGCCGCATTTCCCAGAGCAAACCACTGAGGACGCACAGCAGAGCCCCCTGCTTCTCTTCTTGCGGATGATTGCTTCCCAAGTCCCTGGTTCCTCCGAGGCCCCTCAGCGGTCATTCCACGCTTCCCACCCCCCGCACCCACCCCTTTATAAGCTTACGCACAGGCTTGTTTGTACGTATGTATGTATTTATTGGAAGTGTGCACTCGCAGACACCTGTTTGTTTACTGGGCATTAACCCATCACTTGTACCTATTTGGTGCCCAGATCTGGCCGTGGGGGCCCACGCGGCTGGCACGGCCGCCTTCCCGCCTGCCGCGTGGGGTCTGTGAGTGTGCCGCGAGCTTCTGGCTCACACCAGAGTCTGCGCTCCTCCGTGGAGCCCTGGGGCCTTTTAGGAAGGCGTGTCCGTGACATGAAACATAAGAGCTGAGCACCATTCCGGACCCAAGGAGGGTGAGGAAGTGTGACAGCTACTGGCCCCCGGATTGGGTTCTGATCCAGAAAACAAGGCCCTGAAAGACATTGCTGAGACATCATAAGGTGAGATTACTTAACCACCGACAAAGTTCCATGATTATTTAAGAGAATGTCCCCAGTCTTGGCAAACACACTCAGGGAAGGAGGAGTAAGAGTCCTGGCCCAAATGGCACCCTCAAGGCGCTCACACAGCAGCAGTAACAGGAATAAGGAATGAAAAGAGTGCACAGCACATCCAGCAAAATATTGCAAACGGGTGAATCTGCATAAAAAGGGACAATAGGGGCTTCTACGCTGTCTTTTCAGTATTTTTGAGTGAAATTATCTCAAGATATATACTTAAAAAAAGAGACACTGAAAATGAGAGTTCACCTGCTGTAGTCATCACAGCCTCATGGGCTTTGCCCACTGGAGCCCTCAGCGAGACCAGGGTGACATCTGTCCCCCAGGACCATGAGCAGGGAGATGCTGTGCGGGGGGGGGGGGGGGGGGCTCACACTGAGGGCCAGGCAGGTAGGAGGGCTGGGGGGGTATTTGTTTTACTTTATTTTAGAGGAAGAGAGAGAGCAAGCTCAGAGGAGGGGCAGAGACAGAAAGAGAGAAGGAGAGAGAGTCTCAAGCAGGCTCCACACTCAGATTCGGGACTCGAACTCATGACCCTGAGATCATGACCTGGGCCGAACGACTGAGCCACCCAGGCGCCCCTGGGATTTCTACAAGCCCTTCCTGAACAGGTAACGAAGTCACAATAATCCTGAAGAAGACGGAACAAGTATGTCCTCCCCACCCTTCTCTCTACTCAGCGAGGAGGTGGGTGGTCAGAACAGGGGTGAAGCTTGTGCGGGGCTCTCAGCGAGCAAGCGGTCGTGGGGTGACCGACGCCCGTCTGCTCCTGAGTCACATGAGGCAGCTGACACATCCCGGCCACCAGGCTGGCTGGGGCACATGCGGGGACGCACCGGTGACCCCGACCCGGCAGCTGTCACCCCCCTGCAGGTCAGGGCCACATCCTCAGAGGCCGACACCCCAGCAAGGAGGCTCACTGTGACTTTGGCGGAGGGTGAGGGGAGGGACGCAGGACAGAGGCTCCCTGCGGGGCAGGAGGCAGCTGGCTTCTCTAAGACTTTCAGCAACACCAACCCTTCCGGGAAATGTGCTTCTTTTCGCAACGTGCATCAAATAGAATAAAACCATCTAAACAAGCGAGACTCAAAAGCTTGCTTCTGACTTAACCAAATGGATTTCGGTTTGCAGTCTGAGAGTCTGGAGTTACATTTTGGAGTCACTTTGCACAGTCCTGCTCTTAGAATAGTTTTCAAAGGGAGAAAATGCCTACAGCAAAGATTCCCAATTCAACAGCCTCTTCCTTTGCTCTCCCTCAGCCTGGCTCCCGAGGTGCAAAGAAGCGCAGGTTCCTCGAGCCGCTGTCCCTCTCGGAGCCGGCGACAGATGAGACGCGTCGGGCCGCTGAGCTGGGGCCCAGCTGCGCAGGCAGCCGCGCATTTAGGACGTGCGTTGGGCCGGGGGCCGTGCGCGCGCTGAGCCGACCGACCACGCAAAGCGCCCACCTTGGACGCTGGCTGAGGAAACGTGATTGTTCACCGTTTCCAGAACAAGCGTTTGACTGCTCCCGGGAGAGACCTCGGCGCAAGTTCAGAGCCACAAGGTAACAGCAGCAAGGGCCTTGCACAGCGTGGCCAGCGCTTCTGCCCACAGGTGGCCTCCCTGTCCTGCCCCCCGTGGCTGCTTGCCGCTCTCTGGGGCGCCAGAGCGAGGGCCTGCCCACCACACGACAGCGGGCTCCTGGGTCTCGCAGGGGGCAGTTCCCACACCCCTGCCAAATGCCTTCATCTCTGGAGCTGACAGGTGCTTCTGCCGTGCGTTCCCTGCCTGGCGTCACCCCACATTGGAAAGAGGTGGGACGCGGGGCAGGGGGCGCCTGGAGGCCCAGTCGGTTGGGCATCCCAATGCAGTTCAGGTCGTGATCTCGCCATTTGTGGGTTCCAGCCCCACACGGGGCTCTGTGTTTTCAGTGCACAGCCCGCTTCAGACCCTCTGTCCTCCTCTCTCTCTGTCCCTCCCTGCTTGCCCTCACTCTTCTCTCTCTCTCTCAAAAATAAAAATTAGAAAATATATTAAAAAATAAAAAAGAATAAGAATAAAAAGAGGCAGGAGGCATCGGGCGCAGTCCCTGCCACCTCCCTGGACTGGGGTAGGGGCAGGAGGCTCTCCCACAAGCAAGTGGTCCCTGCCAGCACGGGGTCCTGCCTGCACAGGGTCCCCACCAGCATGGGGTCCCTTCAGCACGGGGTCCCGCCAGCACAGGGTCCCTCCAGCATGGGGTCCCTCCAGCACGGGGTCCCATCAGCACGGGGTCCCGCCTGCACAGGGTCCCCACCAGCATGAGGTCACTCCAGCATGGGGTCCCATCAGCATGGGGTCCCGCCTGCACAGGGTCCCCACCAGCATGGGGTCCCTCCAGCACGGGGTCCCCACCAGCATGGGGTCCCTCCAGCACGGGGTCCCATCAGCATGGGGTCCCACCTGCACAGGGTCCCCACCAGGATGGGGTCCCTCCAACACGGGGTCCCCACCAGCATGAGGTCCCGCCTGCACAGGGTCCCCACCAGCATGGGGTCCCCACCAGCATGGGGTCCCACCTGCACAGGTCCCACGGCCACCTTGTTCCCAGAGCTCCCAGCAGACAGCAGGGTCCGTCCAGCTCCTTCTGAAAATGCTCCTTCCTCCCAGCCTCCACCCTGCTGTCTCCTTGTCTCCTCCCTCCTCACCCTGCTCCCCGCCAGCTTGACCTCCAGCCTCGCATCCTCACTGGGCTTGAGTTTCAGGACAGTCTCCCAGCAGCCGTCCCCATCCCGGACCCCAGATTCATCTGCAGGCGTCTTCCCTGCCCCCTCCTTCCCTCCCATCCCCCTGAAGTTACACCCCAACACCCCACATCTGCAGCAGTGCCTGTGACTCTGTGCTCTTGACTTCTCCTCAAAGCCCGCCTCTCCGCAGGCCTCCCCCTTCTGCAAATTAGAAGTTCTTTCAGTTTCTGGGGCCAAAGTCGGTGGGATCCAGTGGTCTGACCTCATGACCTCCCAAAGGCCCAGGGCCTGAGACCATGCCATCCGGGGGGCTTCCACACTGGGGGAGGGCCACTCGGGCCAGAGCAGGGTCCCTTCAAGAATGTGCCTGGAATCTTGGTTCTCGTGAGGATAATAGGTGACCCCCTCCAGGAACGTGAGCCACGTGGTGGCTGAGGCCAGTCCCCTCCGCCCCCCACCCCCACCCTGCGGCTGTGTCCCCGCATGCGGAAGAGTGCTCCCGGAACATGTGCTGACCAGGACCCAGAACGCCACGTGTGATTTCGTGACCCCCTAACATTCAGGCCTCGTCTCCCACCACATTTCGCTCACTAGATGTTTGTTGAATGAATGAGTGAAGGCCCGTGGGACGTGTTGCACAGATGTTTCAGGGAGACCCGTGTGCACAGTCTGAAGGGAAGGGTGTGGGGAGGCTCGATGTGGGGCGTGATGGAGAATTTGCTCCCAGGAGAATGTGGACGGCGTGGGGACAGCAATGGGACTGTCTCCTTCCCCCTGTGCTCCCTGCACCTCAGCAGGCGGTTAGCAAGCAGGATGTACCTAGTGCTTGTCCTGAGGATGTGGACTAGAAGAGGGGAGGGGGAGGGAGGACGAAGGGAGGGAGAGGGGGCAAAGGGAGAACTGAAGGGGGAGGGACAGAGAGAGAAGAGAGGTGGAAGGGATAGGAGGGGGAAAGGAGAAGGGTGGGGAGAAGAATGGAGGGAAGGGGGAGGGGAGGAGGAAGGGACAGGATAGGGGAAAGGGGGGGAAGGAGGAAGAGAGAGGGAAGGGAAGGGGGAAGAAGAGAGGGAGACGGGAAGGGGGGAGGGGTAAGGAGGCAGTGGAGGGAGGAAGTAAGGGAGGAAAGAAGGGAAGGGAGGGAGAGAGAAGGGGTGGTGGGGGGGAAGAAGGCAGGGGGAGGGGATGGCAGGGTAAGGGAAGGGGAGAAGGAGGTGGAGGCAATGGGGGGAGGGGGAAGGGAGGGAGAGAGAAAAGAAGGGGGAGGGAAGGAAAGAGAAGGGAGGGGTGAAGGAGGGAGGAAGGCAGAGGGGAGGGGATGGCAGGGCAAAGGGGTAAAGGGAGGGGGAGGGAGGGGGAGGAGAGGAGGGAGGGGTGGAGGGGGGAGGAAGAGAGGGGAAAGGAAGGGGAGAAGGAGGTAGAGGTGGTGGGGGAAGTGGGGAGGGAAGGAAAGAGAAGGGAGGGGCTAAAGAGGAAGGAAGGCAGGGAGGAGGGGAAGGGAGCAGGAAGGGGTAAAGGGGGGAGGGAGGATGGGGCGGAGGGAGGAAGGGGGGAGAAAGGGCGGGGAGAGGGAGGGTCTCTTCTATTGCCAAGGGTCCTCACACTCTCCTGACTCCACACGTGGACCCACCACTGCAAGTCTGTCCACACATCTAACCAGAGGCGTGGCCCCTTTCCTGGGACGTGGTCCTGGGGCAGGCGTGTATTTCAACTCTGCGACTTCTCTCCCTTTGGAAAAGCCCACGCTCTTGGCCGGTGACCTGAGGACACCGCCCGAAGTCACCTCACTTGACATCCTGTCGGGCACCGGCTTCGGAAATCTGTGCGTCCCTCGGCCTGGGAGCCCCGCGAGCAGTGCAGCTGGGCTGGCGGTTCGGAACCGCGGACTTGCTGCTCCTGCGGCGGGGGCGGCAGCAGGCCCGTGAGGCCCCGCGACCTGGTCCCGGGAATTCAGAGGCAGAGGCTGGTCCGCAGCCGCAGGCGGGTGTCCCCGCCCGTGTTCCCGCGCGCGCTCGGGGCAGACGCGCGCACAGAGCAGGCGGGGAGGTGGGTGTCCCCGGAAGGGCGTCCACCGCCTTCGCGGTCGGGGACAAGCCTCTGGGGCTCTGCGGGCGGCCGGACCGGGGCCACGGCCTCCGGAATCAGGGCCCAAAGGTCTGGGCCCCTCTGCCCCGAAAGGCGACGCGCTTGGACCTCAGGGTCGCTTTGCTCAAGGAAACTCTCAATCCAGACAAGTTGCATTTACGAGGAAGCGTCCCCCCAGACTTCGCCCCGTGGCTCTGCTCCTTTTCTCCCCGGCCGCACACCTGCGGTGGTTTTCCGTGGGAGCCTGAGGGCCCGCGGTGTCTTCCCGTGACCGTGGGGGCCCCAGCGCCTTGTCCCCGGCCTGCCCGCCGCCTGGGTCAACAAAGGCCGGGCTTCTCCACCTGGCGGCCCCACGGTAGCGGACTGGGGACCCCCGGCGCTGACGCTGCGCTCTGTCGCGGCCCACACGCCTTCCAGCCCCTTCTCCACCCGGGGACGGGGCCTCCCTGGCGTGGCTCTGCCATGGGCCGCCCCTGGGAATCCGTGCGTGTCACTGCCTGGGGAGCCCAGGCGCTGGCGGCTGCAGAGTCCACGACGTCCACGCAGGGAGAAGAGGCGGGTTCCACCCAAACTCAGGAGTCCCTCCCGGCTCTGCGCCAGGGCCTGGGGAGGACGCTGAGCGCCCAGCCGCGTCCGCAATCACCCCGACAGCGTGGCCCTAAACACGCGGCGCGTAAGGACCTTGGGGCGCCGGCTGGAGATGCCGCTGCCCTCGTCACTGAGGGAGGGCCCTCCGGCGCCCTCAGCAAGTCCCCGTTTCCTTCAGGGCAGGTCCCGGGACCCGCCGGGGTCAAAGGTAAAGCGAGAGCACCCTCAGCAGAAGGGGCCGCTGTGGAGGTCGGGTCCGGGACGGCAGGGGGGTCAGAGGGGACCCCGGAGCAAGGGCCCTCCCGTGCAGAGGCCCCCAGGGACGCTCGGGCAGAAAGTTCTCGAGTGGACGGACTCAGGAGTATGGAAGCCCCCAGGAGCACGGGCGCCGGCCTCTGGAGCACACAGCACGACTTGGGGAAGTCGTTAGCACAGCGGGGCAAATGCACACCATGGGGCTGTGAACTTTGCAAACTATTTTCCAGGGAAGGACAGGGTCCTGTGGCCAGTGAGGATCAACGCAGGTGTCGCTGAACACTCGTGGGGGGCGGCTGAGTGGGAAGTCCCGACACCGCTGACCACCAGCACCCCAGCTGGGCACTCACAGATGGTTCTCTCTCTGGAGAGAAGTGGAAATGGGGAGCCCCACCTCCTCCTGGCCCCTCCTCCTCCTCCTGGCCCCTCCTCCTCCTCCTGACCCTCCTCCTTATGGCCCGTCCTCCTCCTCATGGCCCCTCCTCCCTATGGCCCCTCCTCCTCCTCCTGACCCCTCCTCCTCCTCCTGGCCCCTCCTCCTGGCCTCTCCTCCTCCTTATGGCCCCTCCTCCTCCTCCTGGCCCCTCCTCCTTATGGCCCCTCCTCCTCCTCATGGCCCGTCCTCCTCCTCCTGGCCCCACCTCCTCCCCTAGCCCCTCCTCCTCCTGACCCTCCTCCTTATGGCCCCTCCTCCTCCTTATGGCCTCTCCTCCTCCTCATGGCCCCTCCTACTTATGGCCCCTCTTCCTCCTCCTGGCCCCTCCTCCTTATGGCCCCTCCTCCTCCTCATGGCCCGTCCTCCTCCTCATGGCCCCTTCTATTTATGGCCCTTCCTCCTCCTCCTGGCCCCTCCTCCTCCTCCTGGCCCCTCCTCCTTATGGCCCCTCCTCCTCCTCATGGCCCCTTCTACTTATGGCCCCTCCTCCTCCTCCTGGCCCCTCCTCCTCCTCCTGGCCCCTCCTCCTCCTCCTGGCCCCTCCTCCTCATGGCCCGTCCTCCTCCTCATGGCCCCTTCTACTTATGGCCCCTCCTCCTCCTCCTGGCCCCTCCTCCTCCTCCTGGCCTCTCCTCCTCCTGGTCCTCCTCTTCTTCCTGGCCCCTCCTCCTCCTCATGGTCCCTCCTCCTCCTCATGGCCCCTCCTCCTGCTGGCCCCTCCTCCTCCCCTAGCCCCTCCTCCTCCTGGCCTCTCCTCCTCCCGGCCTCTGCAGCGCCCCCACTTCTCGCACAAAATTACTGCATTTCAGACCCTCCTGTTCTTCTTCAGAACTGACCTGGAGGAGATAATTACCAACAGCACTTAGCACCCCGCTACTCTCTTCTTATAGAACGTGGGGATCCTTGAACGTATTGTTGCATTAAACATGTGAGTAACCGGCTTGGGGCTGCGTGTGCTTGGTTAGGGTTCTCCCATTAACGCCCACACGTTCCAAACCCAATGTTGCACAAATCTGACTCGCATCGGAGATGTTGTGTGCTGTTTCCATGGAAACCTTCTCCCCCACCCTGCCGTCGCTGCCACTCCCTGGTTTTAAGCTTAATTCTGTAAAAACATGCAATTCAGCTGGCAGGCACTTTCAGATTTAAATATAGAGATTGGATTAAATTGGTGTAGAAGCTATGTTTGAATCCATAGCGCACGAAACGAATGAAATCCGATAATGTTACGGAATGTGGGAGAAAACTGAGATGGGGGGGTAGAGCCCCATCAGACACTTTCTTCAATGTCAAATTATGCTTGATTTAGCTTTAGTTTTTGGTATTTCATTAACATGTGTGCTAAGACATCTCTGAGGGGAAAAATTAGTTTGGGTGGGTTTTTTTTGTTTTGTTTTTTTTTTTTTGTTTTTTTTAAGTGAGGTTCTGTCCTGCTTGCATAACTCGCTTTCTGCCTCCGTGTGTGGTAGGACGCCCAAAGGCTGCGGCTCCTTCCGGCCTTTGGCCCCGAGAGGCGAGTGGGCCTTAGGACGTGCTCTGGCCAATGAACAGAGCGGGACAGACGTGCACATCGTGCACATCTTGAGCTAGTCTCACGAAGCCACACATGCCCCAGTTCTTACTTTGGGAAACCTTCGACCCTCACCGCCGGGAGCGGAAGCTCCCGCTAACCTACGGGGAGGGGAGGTACCCGGGGGAGGCCACCCAGTCAGCCCGCAACAGACCCCGGGATCAACCAGCCAGGGCCAAGAGAATGGCCCAGCTGAGCCCAACCCACAAGACAACGAGCTGCATAGATGACTGTTCTTTTGACTTTGAGGTCTGGGGTGTTTTGTGCCACAAAAGCTGACTCTGCTACGCTGTCCGACAATGAAGCGTTAGATGGTGTTTGTTCATGGAAATAGGAAGCAAAGAAACCCTGATAGCCTTGCTTTTTAAAGCGGGGCGTTGAATGGTGTCCAGGTGAGCAGGGAGCACGGTCTTCACGCAACCCCGTGGGGTTCAGATCCGAAGATCTGTGCGCGGGGCCGCTCCTGTCTCCATCCCCACACGGCTGACAAGGGGGTCCTGCAAGGCAGGCCCTACCTGGGCCCGGTGACTTGGGGCTCTCAGTCGCCCCTGCCCCCCCACCCCGGCCCTTTCTCTGGTCTGATCACTGAGTGCAAACGGACCACAGGTGGAATTTAAGAACGATGCTCCAGATACTTTTGTACAGGCTGTTCTGGTCTCCCACTTGACTCCCCAAACAGTGCTCGGGAACCCACGAAGTAGCAAAGTCAACGCTTGGGCACGCACACAAACTCCTGTTTGTTGAGTGAGAAGGGACAGCTCTGGCCGTCAGCACACGATGGGTGTGTGCGGAAGGAAGGTCTCTCGGTGACTACGGAGGTGCCGCTCTGCGCTCCGGCCTCAGGGCGTGTGTCTGACGGGCTCCCGTCCTCGCGGTGCCCTGGCACGTCGGGTCATCACAGGCACTTGGTGAACGGCACTCGACGCAGGAAAGGCCTTTTTAAATTTTTTTTTTTCAACGTTTTTTATTTATTTTTGGGACAGAGAGAGAGACAGAGCATGAACGGGGGAGGGGCAGAGAGAGAGGGAGACACAGAGTCGGAAACAGGCTCCAGGCTCCGAGCCGTCAGCCCGGAGCCCGACGCGGGGCTCGAACTCACGGACCGCGAGATCGTGACCCGGCTGAAGTCGGACGCTTAACCGACGGCGCCACCCGGGCGCCCCTTTTTAAAATTTTTTTTTTTCAACGTTTTTTTATTTATTTTTGGGACAGAGAGAGAGACAGAGCATGAACGGGGGAGGGGCAGAGAGAGAGGGAGGCACAGAGTCTGAAGCAGGCTCCAGGCTCCGAGCCATCAGCCCGGAGCCCGACGCGGGGCTCGAACCCACGGACCGCGAGATCGTGACCCGGCTGAAGTCGGACGCTTAACCGACGGCGCCACCCGGGCGCCCCAGGAAAGGCGTTTTTAGACGAAAGACAGTTAACCTTCTTTGGAGGGCTTGCCTTCCACACGCAGAACCGGCGTGCTCACGGGACCGCAGACACCCCCGTGGTGCGGTCCTCGCATCGCACGCGGGAATTACACACACAGCTCACCCCCACACTCCACTCTCCGTCACATCTTGCGTCTTCCCACGGAAGTGAGCCCCGCTGCGGGCGAGAAAGCGGGCAGACGGCTGCTCCCGTGGGCCGCTGCCTCTTAGTGACACTCACATGGACGGCTTGGCTCCCGTATTGGCGATTTCTGCTGCCCCGAATACGGACATCTCGGGTCTGTAATCTCGTCTGATCTCTCCAACCAGCCTGCAAGGCAGATGGCATTACCCTACTGAAAAGATTAAGACACAGAGGCTCGGAAAGGAGGAAGCCTGCCAAGGTCAAAGGCAGTAGGGGAGGAGCTGAGATCTGAACCCGACGGAGGGAGCGGAGGGATGCCCCAGCAGTGCCCCGGTCTGTTGCTTGGTTTGCTGTCAGAGCGGAACCCTCTCCAAGGGAGCCTGCCTCTGGGACATCTTCCCCCCAAAGGACCGGGAAGACTCCGACCGAGAGACAACATACCCCATTTGCATGTTTCTTGAAAAACAACCATTTGGGGTTGTGCAAAGTATTCAGGAGCCAAATGGCAGCTCAGAATGATTGGGGGAAGCGCATTCGTGACAATCCAAAGTGCTCCATCAGGGCGAACGCATCGGGCGAATGTTCAGGGGCGACCGAAGACCATCTGCCGCGGGGGAGCCGCTGCCGGCTCGTGCGCCACGAGCACCGTGGCAAGAAAAGACCCCCGCGTAGTTACTGGCCACCAACACGTTGACATGTTTTTGTCACCAGATTCCAAGACAGGATCCAGACCCACCAAAGCATGTTTAATGCACGTGGGCAACTCCCGCATCTCACTTATTTTTCCAAGGCTAAGATACTAGTACCGAGCGCACGACAGTCAGCGCTAATTATCGCTCGGTCGAGTTGCCTGCCTTTGTCATTAAGGCAGGAGTAACATGTTGCTAATTCTATGTTCAATTCCAAGAAGCATCCCTCTGCACCTGCTCCCTTTCGGGAAGGCTGGCTCCGGGAAGCGGGGGGTGTTCTCCAGTGTCATCTGCTTGACAGGAATGGACCCTACTGTGTGCCTGCCTCCCTCTCCTCCCCCTCCTCCCTTGCCCCTCCTCCCCTCCCCTCCACTATCCCTCCTCCCCTTCCCCCGACTCCCTCTCCTCCCTTTCCCTCTCCCCCCTCCTTCCTTTGCCCTCCTCCCCTCCCTTCCACTTCCCCTCCTCCCTTTCCCCCCACTCCCCCTCCTCCCTTTCCCTCTCCTCCCCCTCCTTCCTTTGCCCTCCTCCCCTCGCTTCCACTTCCCCTCCTCCCTTTCCCCCCACTACCCCTCCTCCCTTTCCCTCTCCTCCCCCTCCTTCTTTTGCCCTCCTCCCCTCACTTCCACTTCCCCTCCTCCCCTTCCCCCCACTTCCCCTCCTCCCTTTCCCTCTCCTCCCCCTCCTTCCTTTCCCCTCCTCCCCTCCCCTCCACTTTTCCTCCTCCATTTCCCCCCACTCCCCCTTCTCCCTTTCCCTCTCCTCCCCCTCCTTCCTTTGCCCTCCTCCCCTCCCCTCCACTATCCCTCCTCCCCTTCCCCCGACTCCCTCTCCTCCCTTTCCCTCTCCTCCCCCCCTTTGCCCTCCTCCCCTCCCCTCCACTACCCTTCCTCCCTTTCCCTCTCCTCTTCCTCCTCCCTTTGCCCTCCTCCCCTCCCCTCCACTACCCCTCCTCCCTTTCCCTCTCCTCTTCCTCCTCCCTTTGCCCTCCTCCCCTTCCCTCCACTACCCCTCCTCCCTTTCCCTCCCCTCCCCTTCCTTCCTTTCCTCCCCTTCCCCCTCCCCTCCACTCCCCCTCTTCCCTCTCTACTCCACTCCCCTTCCTCTCTTTCCCCCTCCTCCCCCTCCCCCTTCTCCTTCCCACTCTCCCCCCTCCTCCCCTTCCTCCTCAGGTGCAGCAGGTAGGTTCCAATGCTGGCCACCCTCAGTTCCTCCCCTGCTGACCGGCTCCTGGTCCCATCAAGGGTACAATCTGACCTTCTTTGGCCCCGGGCTTGCCATAATGACAGCTGATGGATCAAATGCAGAGGAAGTGACCTAGGGATCCCAAGGTTTCCATCAGAATCTCTGCCCAGCGAGCACCCGGGTCTCTGGGAGCCGCCCCCCGCCGTCCTGACCTGGAGAAGCCCAGACACCCAGCCTCATGTGCTGTGCCCATCGGCCGCCCAAGGGGAGCTTCCAGACCATGGTGCTGCTCCCCAGTCTGTCACTGGCCACACCCATGCAGGAGCCCTGTCCGGAGAGGCTGGAGGTCCTGATGGGGTGCTGTCCTCCGTCGCCCGGTGCGTGGACAGGCACAGCGAGACCTGGGCCCAGTGCTATCCCCTCACCCCCTGCCCCTGGTCACTTGCACGTCCCAGACCTCAGGTTCCCCCCTCCAGGATGGAGGCACTCAGGGCCTCAGGCTGAAGTGGCTTTGGTGAGGGTTCGGTGAGGAAAGTGTGGATGGACATGCCCGGCAAACCCAGCTGCACGATGGTCGTCCTGAATGGAGCTCAGTTCAACGGACCGTGGGACAGACGGATGGGGGAGGCTGGGACACGGCTTTGTCCATCCTGCCTGTGCTTTCTGTGCCTCCCACACAGACATGGATTTCCCGAGCAGGGACGGACACATAGCACCCCTGATTGCAGGGAACAGGTGACATTCTGCGTGGTGCACTCAGCGGCCACTGGGACGGGACTGTTGTTCTCAGTTCTGCTTCTCTCGCCAAGGCCATGACCCAAGTGCCTCACGACCAGTGTTGACAAGCTGGAGTAACCCTTCCCCCACTGTCTCTGGCCCTCCCGTGCCGTCTGGGGCCCTTCCCCACTGTCTGGGGCCCTCCCGTGCCGTCTGGGGCCCTTCCCCACTGTCTGGGGCCCTCCTGTGCCATCTGGGGCCCTCCTGCACCGTCTAGGGCAGGCCTGCTTTGGGCCAGTGGGACACCCCTGCCTTCTTGTCAGGGCAGCTCAGCCAGAGCCCGGACACATCCCCAGGACACGCGGTGGCCTTGTGCTCTCCAGGCCCTGGGCCTGACGCTGGGGACCTGGGGCACAGCCGTGTGACTCAGGAGAACCGCAGACATAGACTGAGCCACAGAGATGGGAGACAAGAGGTGTGGGCCACTCGTCAGGCCCGGGCCTCTCCCCGTACCTCCACCATTTGACCTTTACCCTTTGACCTTTCCTGCGTCTTGGCTCCTTTCTCTTTCTCGGGTTCATTCCACGTTTACTTGTCTTCGTGGGCATGGGCTGCACCTGTGCCTGCCTCTCGCATCCCGGTCGGCCACCCTTTCCCAGGACAGCCTCCTGACTTCCTGCTGTCACACTGTGTCCTCGCGGGAACCAGACAGCACGTCCTGCGTGTGCTGTGTCCCCCCTCCCCCCGCCAAGGGGGCCCAGACCCACTCGCCTCTGTTCACACAGAAAACGACGGCCGGTGCTGAGCTGCACGTTCAACACAGAGAACAAGGACGGTGCCACTGCCTCTTATCCCTTGAAAAAGATCTCGGGGATGGGGTTTTTTGAGCGGCAAGGCAGTCCCATGTCCGTCAGAGGGAGCGCTTCCGTACTGGACAGCAGGTAACGTCCCCCTCGAGCGCCTGCAGAGGCGCGACCCTGAGGGGGCAGCGGCGGTGGGGAGAGGGGATCCTGGAGAAGGTGAGCCCTCAGGGAGGAAGGGAAGTCCCATGCTGAACCTCTGCGCGGAAGGGCTCGGGGCCCCGGCGCCAGGTACCCTTCCCCCCAGGACGCCCCGATGTGGCCTTTCAGACGGAAGCCAGAATCTCTCACGCTCTTCTCTCAAAACGGGAGCAAGACTCAAACAGAGGGGAGACTCGGGGAGCAGAGGACATGTGGCAGCCAGGGGTTCACACACACAGCGCAGAGGGATCTCGGATCAGGGACCCGACAGGGGCGCCAGAAATGCAGGCAGCCTGCCACACTGGCGTGAAGCGAGCGGGCCGAGTAAATGCCCTCAACAGCAACAGACCTTCAGACGTGCCAAGCACTGAAGTACGTTTGAGTCTTGTCATAAAATGCAGGAAAATAAAGGAACGCTTGATTCTTCATTAAATCCTAGAATGTTCTCACTCTGGGACAAGTAATTTTAGGGCAAGTAAAATCAACCACCCAACCAACAAATATTTTCTATGTGGAAATGAGGAAAGTGGGCAATTGGGTGAATCTGACCCAATTAAGCAAATCGTATCCAAAGGCATAGACGTCCGAGTTGAGTCCAAACCTACCATATAAAGATCCTTAATAATACTGTCGGAGGTTTTGCTTGGTGAATGTTTTCTTGCACGAGCAGAGAATTAAACGGTCAGCGAGCCAACGGCTGGTGTAGAGGATGATTCGTGCAGCACGCCAGTCCGACGTGCAGGAAGGGGAGTGAACGGGTGTCACAGGATGACCGGGTGAGGACCCCAGGCGACCTCAGCGAGCCGCAGCCGGGGGCCGGCTTGGAAAAGCCGACGGTCAACAGGATGGACGAAAAGTCGAAGCTTGACTCTGAACACGACTAGAAGTTGCCTGCGGGGGGACGGGAATCACTTCTTTCAGCGGCCCTGGTGTCAGTGGCTCAGGTCGCATCAGTGACTGTAGGTGCAAAGGAACCAGCAGTCTGGCCACGTGCACACGTGTGTATTACACACACGTGCACTCGCTTGTGCATGCACACACACATTTGCGCACACGTGCACGCACATGCACACATACGTACGCGCACACATATACACGCGCCCACACAACGGGGGCCTGGAGGTAAGCGTGGGGTCTGTCTGCAGGGCCGTGGTCAGAGAACACAGGGATCTCTCCTTGTTTGCGAGGACAGCCCGGCTGGAGGAAAGCCCACTGCCAGAAAGGATCTTTCTGCTGCCTTCGAAGGCAAGATCTGCCATATGCTCCTCCTCCCAAAGGAGGACCAAGTTCTCCTTCGATGCCGTGCTGCGGCCTTACATCCGTTTCCGCGTAAAGTGACCAGAGAGAAAGCAAGCAGCCTGCTGGCATCTCGCGGGGGAACCACACTCAGCGCGTTTTCGCTTCCGCTTTTAGCCCGAGGGATAATGCAGGATGAGGCAGTCATTCTTGCACATGGTGCAAAACCCCCTTCACCGCGGCCAAACCCACGCATGGCCACGTGGTACCTCGAGGCTCGGGTTCAACAGGAATGCACCTGTCGTAAGTCAGCTGGGGAGCCGGCTCCACAGGCGCCAGGGCGCCCATGCGGATATCTCCTGCGCGGCCCAAAGCCCTCGGCCCCAGGGAAGGTAGGAGGTTTAGCAAACGCCACACGCTGGTGCACCGAACCATGGGAATTTGCCAATCCTTGGCTGCTCTGGGACGTGCACAAACACCTCGTAGCCTCAGGCCGACGAGAAAGTTGCGGAGCCAAGATTCAGGCTTCGGTCTTCTGAATACGACGTCATTCCCGATGAGTAAATCATTCCTCTTTTTGGGAGGGACAGGGATTTTCTTTTCCTCCTTCCATTAGCCCTTAGAGTCGTTTGGACACATCATGTTGCTGGGACCCCGATGACCCCTCCAGGGCGGCGGGCCTGGGATTCACGGGGCCGGCTCCAGATGAGGACACAGGTGCCGAGGTGGCCCAGCTGCTGGCGGGGTCTGCGCTCAGCCGGACAAGGGGATCCCCATCTTAACAGCTGGGACGTCTCGTATTCCATGTCTGCTGTGTCGGCAAACATTTGCAGTAACCCCAGGGTCACGTTTCAGCCCCCTATTCCAAGAAACTGAGGCACAAGCTCACACATTCAGCAAGTAAAGGAGGTGGGATTTGTGTAAGCGTGCGCACTCCTCAGCCCCCCGACTCCCAGGCCGGGCTCCCTGGGGAACAGAGACGTTCCACCAGGAGGGGGTGAACGTTCCCCCGGGGTGAGGAGGGGAAGCTCCCGGTGCCCTGGGTCTGGCGGGTTCCGCCACACAGCCCCCAGTCCTCGGCCGACGCCAAGCGCAAATCTGTGACATGCATTTCATCCCGTTTCCGTCCCCCAAATGCAGTCCTTCTTTCCAAAGACTCAACGGCACGTGTTTCCAGCAATCGTTGCTAAGCTCGTCACATCTTCGCGATGCCACAAAACCAGAGCAGAATCCGACTGCCGCGCAAACTGTAACGACCTCTTCGCGCACGCGAGAGGTGATATTCCCAGGTCTGACAAGCAGTTCCGAGCGCAGTATCCGTAAAGACCGCGATAATTGTTGGTTTGAGGCACCTCGGGAGGGGGCATCTGCAGCCCTGGGCAGAGCCAAATGCGGCGGGTGTGTTTGTGACCAGGCCCCCCACTGTTCAGTTAGAAACGATTCACAGACAGGCAAACGGGCAGGTGCTGGATGGGACTCGGGGAGGAAGCCTGACCGCCTTCCGGGTCTCAGGGATCCCAGCTGGGGGATCCCGTCTGTGAGGACGGCGTGGAGGGGCCCCAGGGCGGCTCAGTCGGGAGAGCGTGCGACTTTGGCTCAGGTCACGATCTCGCGGTTCGTGGGTTCGAGCCCCGCGTCGGGCTCTGTGCTGACCGCTCGGAGCCTGGAGCCCGCTTGGGACTCTGCGTCTCCCCCTCTCTCTGCCCCTCCTCCACTGACGCTCTCTCTCTCACAGATAAACGAAAGGACAGCACGGAGCCGTGTCCCAAGGCCGCCCTGCGCGGCCGGGCCGGGCAGCGTCCCCTGGTGCTTCTGCACGTGTGGTGGCCTGGTCTTCAGGGCAAAGGGGTTGAAGGAGCCTTGTGCCTGGAGTGTGACACAGTCACCGTTGTCACCATCCTGGTGGCCCTGTTACTCTCAGTTAGGTTTTGCTCCGAGAGCGGGTGGCCGGCCCATCACTGCGTCAGGCCCAGCCCGGACTTTCTGCTGAAAACGCTCTGACGTCAGCACTTCAGGGGCGCTTCTCAGAACACGCACTGCTGTTTTTCCCGCACGCTTGCTGGAGGGGAGTAGAGTCCACACAGAGTCCCTGCAGACACCCAGGGGCCGCCGGCCCGCCTGCCCCACCTCACAGAGCCCCTGCACACAGCCGCTGATGCTCCAGAGCCCCTCAACCCCGGGCCCACCCCACTGACCGAAGAAGTGCCTCCACCCTCCCATCCTTCGAGGAGAGCAGGCTCTGGTGGGAGGGGCTGGGAGAAAGGGGAGGGCGAGAGGAGAGAGAGAGAGAAAGGGCCCGAGGCAGCCGTCGACCTCGTCCCCTTCCTAGACTCCAGGGGTCTTGGGGTACAAGGAGCTTCTCAGGGCTTCAGGAACAGTTGAGAGGGCGGGTTCGGGGCGGGGGGGTCACGTCCGTGTTGTGCGGACCCTTGTTTCCACGAGGAAGCCTGCCTCTCAGTCCTCCCCCGGGGATGGCGAGTGGGGGAGTCTGTACGCAGCATCTGCGGCCCCCGTGGGGCTGTGCCCTCCAAGGGGTGAGGCCACGACCTGTGCTGTGCGGGGCGAGCCCTCCATGCCGTCCAGAGTCTGCGGCGGGCAGGGGTTTCTCCGTCTTTCCAGGAGAGTGCTCTGCCCCCGGTGGCAGGGCTCTCCCCACACCGGGGGTGGGAGGGGGCTCTGCAAAGCGTCCCGCATCGATTCCGCGTTGGTTTCGAATTCACCGAGAGAAAGTGGTGCAGCCGGGTTATCAACCCCCAAAGTCCAGCGTGCTTGTGCATTTCAGGGGAAAACTCGGTCAGGACTTGTGACAAATAGACTGGCATTTAGAAACCAAACTCACAAGGGGCCCCACGACCCGTGGCGTCGCCAGGGTGCAGGGAAGTCACGTGGCGCTGGCTGGGGTCTGCGCGGGACGCCGGCTCTCCAGGCCCCAGCTCTGCTCGTCACCCACACCGTGTCCGCGGCCATGTTCCGGGCTCAAGGTCAGAGGTCGGAGGAGCAGGTGAGCCTCACCCCAGACGGCCCCGTCTGCACCCTCAGTGTGGACCAGCACGTGGCGACCGTGGACCTGCGTTAGGAGAACAGCCCTAGACCTTGAAGGCCAGCGGGGAGGGACACAGCTCGGCTGCCCCAACCCCACCCGGGGAGGCTCTGCACTTGTGATCCTACGGGAAAGTTCCAGGAACCAACACCCACTCAACTCCTCTTAAAGCTGGGGCAGGAAAGGGACCGTACTCTTGTCGCAGGTAGTACTGAAATACTCTTCCTCTGTTGCAAGAAATGGAGAAAGAGGGCAGAACCTTAACGAGAACGGCACCCAGGAGATAGATGGTCCCCAAGCAGGGGCACAGGAGAGCCACCTTCAGACGTTGGGACAATCGAGACGATGGGGTGAGGGCCCCCGACGGTGGAAGGGGCTTGTGGTGACGGCTGTTCTCTGCACATGCTCGACCCACGTGCATGGGGGCGGGAGGGGGCGGGCAGGCACTCACCAGGATACTCACGCACGGGGAGCTGGGAGGAGCCCATCAGAGGGGAGCCCTGCCATCCACCACCAGCTCCAGGTCGGGCGGGGTGACTGTGGGTCTGAATCGGGGTCTGAACCTCTGCTGTCCGGGCCCTGCAGCCCAGCGAGCGGGGGACAAGCAGGCTTGATTTGCAGGCTGGGCAGGGCAGAGAAACAGCAGCTGTAGGTTGTAATTCCGCGGGCGACCGAGAAGGGGTCATGTTGCGGATTTTTACCCAAATGCACTCTCCCCCCCTCCACCCCCAGACAAAGTGACAACTGTGATGTCACAGCCACCTTCCTGCAGGAAGATTTATTCTAGCGGCTCAGACTCCGCACACCTGGACCCACCGAAGTGTACCTGCCGAGGCTGAAAGGACACGTTTCTCTCCCCCGTGTCCCCAGCTAAGCACCTGCTCTCATGAACGGTGACCCACCACACGGCCCTCAAGTACTGAGTTCCAGGGCTCGCGATGTGCTTGGAAAAGCCGCCACAGAGGCTGGTGACCCTCATGGCGCTCCCTGAATTCTGTGGGGCGAGGTGGGGGGAGGGGGGCGCTGCTCAGCTAAAAACTTCTCCCTGTATGTGTCTTCGTGCCCAAATTTCCACTTTTTATAAGGATCCCAGTGGTAGGGGATTTGGGCCCTCCCAGTGACCTCCTCTTAACGAATCCCATTTCCAAATAAGGTCAGGTTAAAGATAAGAACTCAACATGAACCAGGGGGGACACAGGGGACCCATGACAAGGACCGGCCCAGAATGAAGGGGGACCCTCAGTTTTGAGAGAGACATCTCTGGTAAGGAACTGAGACACCCAAGCCAGGAGGCTGCACGGAGGCCCCGCTGGACGGGGGACACGCCTGGAACTGTCACCCCCACTCACGGCAAACCTGCCTGTCTGCTCGTGAGACGTGACTGTGCAGGCCCGGCCGTCCCCAGCCTCCAATTAATGCTGACCCAGCGCGGCCGTCTCGCCAGCCTGAGCCTCGCGGCCCTGCCCGCCGCACCTGCAGACGGGGCCCAGGGCCTGGAACCCGGCCAGGCAGGCCCCCCAGCTCCTCCTGCTCTGGTCTCTGCACGCCCCGGACGGCCTCTGCTGGGCCACGCTAACCCCAGCCCCCCGAAGGCTGCTCCCAGGTTTTTAATTGAATGTTTTCAAATTTTGTACTCGAGCCCGGAGGCACTGTGCTCTCAGAGGGCGTGATTTTACAAATTGGAGAAAAAGTAAAATAAAATAAAATAAAATAAAATAAAGGAAAGGTCTTTCTGTTCTCTCCCTCCCCCACCCCCACACTAGGGGAAGGCAAGCATAAGGAGGCCGTGTTGGGGAAGCCTGTGAACTCGCTGTAAAAGCCCAGAGCCCTGTGGTTCCCTCACATCCCCTCGAGGTGCTCACCTTTAGCACAGACAACAAGAGACTCCCGCGCTCCGCCCGCCCTCTGAAAATTGTCCGCTCAGGTCCATCTAGCACCCACTTCCCGGGCCCTGGGGCCCGATGACCAGCCTGACGAGATCTCTGGGGACTTCCCTCTCGGGTCGCAAAGCTGTGAAATGAGAGCTCACACCTGCTCCCTGCCTCAGTCTCCAGCTTGGAGAAGGCCCGCCTCCCCGGGAGCAGGGGTGGGGAGGGAGGGCGGCAGAGGGAAGGGAGAGTTGTGAGGCTGTGCGTCCATTTGTCTGTCTGTAGGGCTCCTGTTGTTTTCTCTGCCCCTGAAGGAACCCTGACACGTAGAGGCACCAGAACTATAAGGAACCACGTTGGGGACAGAGGGGCCTTAGCAGGCCACCCACCAAATGCACTGGCGGGGAATCCCTTGCGGGCGGCACCTTCCCGACCGTCTCTGGAGGCTGAAGCGTCTGCAGGGCCGGCCTGTGACCAGGTGTGGGATCTGAGCACAGCCGAGGCCCTGAGCCTGGCCGCGGAGGCCCGGGGAGGAGTCTCATTCTGCGTCACACCCTCTCTCTGCGTCTCTGAGATTCCATATCAATGCATGGCCCTGGAAGAGCCCCAAGGCCTCTACTGAATTTAACATTTCTACACATAAATAAGACTGTGTCACTTCCTGTTTAGAAACCTAAAGTGATTTGCCATCACCCACAAAACCTCGGTTTTCAGTACTCTGCCTGCCTCTCACATCTCCTCTCTCTTGCTCACCCCCTGTAGACACACCTGCCCTCCAGCCACCCTGCAGCACCTGTGGAACCCCGAACTCCCTATCCCGCTCTGGGCCGGAGCCTCTGAAGATGTTACAGCCTCTACCTGATGAACTCCTATTCATCCCTCAAAACCCAGTTGACACAGCCTCGTTGAAGAGGCATCCTTTTTCCTCTCGGCAGAGCTTATGAGTCTTGCCTTCCTGTTCTCACATCCCCCATTATACGCCGAGCACAGCGGACGCCCTCCCTCTCGACCACTCACTCCTCCACCATCAGGACGATGTCTGGTTGTGGTCAGGTTCCCAGGGTGCCAAGCCCAGTGCCTTCCCCACGGCAGGGGCCCAGGTGCTCTTGTGAAAGAACGTGTGGTCCTCCGATCTCACAAACACCTCTGCAGAGAATACCCTCCAAGCCAAGGAGACATGCACGAGTGCTCGCCACCTGTTCAATGAAGGGGCCTGCTTGGCACCCGACCTTGCAAAGCGTGGCGGGGAAGAGTCTGGGCTCAGAGGCACTGAGTGCAGAGACCGATTAGTGAGGCCCGCCACGGACAGAGGACGGAGGAACAGACGGAGTGACAAGGCTCCAACCTGATGGAGGCTCACCCCAGAGTCCCTCTGGGGCAATGGAACAAGGAAGGAAGGGACATTTGGGAGGCCCTCCAGATCCCCAAGCCAACGGCCTCATTACCCCTCGGGACCTCTGTCCGGGAGGAATCAGCCCCGTGTGCCTGAGGCCGCGTGTCAGCGTGGCTCTCCTCCCGGCTCCCCAGAGCGCCGACCGTCCGCCTTGCTCGCTGAGACGGCTGGTGCATAGCCTTTTCCGAGACGGGTTCGAGGCTTGTGCCTTCCGGCAGAGTGAAGGACAAACCTGGGTCTTGCTTTTCTGCGTCTCGGCGGTTCCCTGTTTACGCCGTAACCGCGGGTGGGCGTGCATCTGGCAGTGCCCCTCTTGTGCTCCACGCCAGCCGGGGCGGTCGTGCCGCGTGGGCACTCTACCGGGACGTGTGCGTGAGTCGGGAAAACGAGGCCCTCACGGACTCGGACGACGTGGACCAGATCCCGAGGGAAGGGGGTGACCCTCGGCCTCATTGTTCTCCTCTGACGAGCAGGAGACGCCGTGAGCCGGGCAGCGGTATCAGAACCCGGGCAGGAAATGAGCTGGTCCCGCCTGCCACGGGCTGATGATGGAGAGCCTCTCCCAGTCTCTGGGAAGTCCCCCATCGGGCGGCTTTGAACCCCAGTCTGTCACAGCGCGAGGCAAGAACAAATACGAACAGAAGTGACAGCGTGGGGGACGGGCGGTGCCGGGGGGGTCCATCCCAGCGGCAGCCCCGGGCTGCAGCTCTGGGGTCGGGGTCCTCGTCCACAGTGTGTGTGGGAAGCCGTGGACATGGTGCCAGATTTCGCGGATCTCCAGCTGCAGAGGACAGAGCGAGGGGCCCGTGAGAACCCAAGCACTCTTCCCTAGGCCCGTGAACTCTCGTGATCTCGTTACAGTGATAACCAAACACGAACACGCATGTGCGTGTTCCTGGCGCCCTCTTCTCAACATCCACGAGGTGGACACCACCCAGAAGGCCATCAGATGACAAATGGGAAAGCAGCCCGTGTGTTCCTCGGGCGCCGAACGCCACAGCACCCACATGGGCTGCCACGGGCTTAACCTTGAAAACATGGCGCTCGGTGAAAGGACCAGTCACCAAAGACCACATATCATATGATTCCACGGGCGCGCGGTGTTCACGGTGGGCAAACCCACGGACACAGAAAGTGGGCGCATGTCCGCCAGAGGCTGGAGGAGCAGAGAATGATTGCTAACACGTTCGTACGGGTGTCCATCTGGGGCGATGAAGTGTGGAAGCAGATGATGGTGACAGCTGTGTAACACTGCGAATGTCTTTCATGTCACTGCCGGGAGGTCCGGCAGTGTTCGTGGCTTGTACGTGTCCGGTGGTGTGTGTTTTACCACAACGAAAACGATAACTCTGCCTCCGTGTCCATGGATGGATGGATGGATAAAGAGGTGGTGTATATATACAGTGGGATGTTGGTCAGCGTGAAACAGAATGAGATCTTACCATTTACAACATGGATGGACCTTGAGGGCATCGTGCTACGTGAAGTAAGTCACACAGGGAAGGACGACCCTGTATGACCCCAGCTCGCACACACAGAGCAGACTGGTGTTACCGGAGCTGGGACGGGGGTGGGTGAAATGCGTGAAGGGGTTGCCAAGGGACCAACTTCCAGCTATAAAATAACGAACTCACAGAGACGTGATGTGTGGCACGGGGACGATCGTGAACAACACTGGGTTGCGTATTTGAAAGTTGCTCAGAGGACAGACCTTAAGAGTTCTCAGCCCATAAAACTTGGAAGTACGTATGGTCACAGGTGTTCGTCACACTTATTGTGGTGCTCACTTCGTGGTGTGTGCAAATATGGAATCATCACATCGTACACCTGAAACTAATATAACGTTCAACATGAATTGCACCTCGATAAAAATAAATAATAAGAATGATAACTAATAAACATATGGCATTTTTGAGTTTATACACACCAGGTGCCGAGCAAAATGACCTCATGTCTTCTCTTACTTTTTATGTCCCCTGCTGAGATCCTGTTTCATAAGGAAAGACACGAGGAGGTGAGGCTGTTGCTGGTGGTACACGGACCCCAGATTCTAGCCTAGTTCTGCGCAAGCTCAGGTCCACGGTGCTACTCACTCAGTGATGTCTTTCATTCCTGACAATGGAAGGGCTTCGTGGTGAACTAATTTGGAGAACCTTTCATTACACAGGTTAACCCGGTTGACAGGGCATTTTAGAGCCTTAGAAATGGGAGTGAGCATTTTGAATCTCCAGGGGAAGGACCTAAGGCACTGTTTTCCCAAACGCATTCATAAAAGTAATGTTGTTTTTCGGGCCACCTGTTACCACGTGATAGGAACTTGGCAAACACTGGGCTCAGTCACCTCTTTTGCTCAACTGCACTGTGGTAGGAGAGGACAGACTTCCAGTCCAAGGTGACAACAAGTAGAAAGGAGCAGGCATTCAACCAGGAGGTGGATGCGGAGAAGATGGAGACAAAGCACACCCAGGGAGCCACTTCAAGTTATTCAAGGTCAAAAGGCTGGGGAGATAATGCAGTAAAGGAGGCAGATCTTAGCAGGTAAATTCCATAATTGGATGGCACCTTGAAGATTGTCTAGTCCCACCATATCCATCCACTCATCCATCCACCCACCCCCCACTCGTTCATCCATCCATCCACTTATTCTTCCATATATCTGTCCATCCATCCATCCACTTAGTTATCCATCCGTCCATCCATCCATCCATCCATCCATTTATCATCCATCCATCTATCATCTCTCCATCTGTCCATCCATCCATCCATCCATCCATTTATCATCCATCTATCATCTGTCCATCTGTCCATCCATCCATCCACCCACTGACTTATCCATCCATCCATCCACCCATCCACCCATACAATGATCCACCCACACATGCATCCATCTACCCACTTATCCTCTGTTCATTCAGAACATGCTATTTGAGGGTCTACAATGTATGCTACACAGTTAGAGTAATTGGGGTTCCAGTAGTGAAAAAAATTCTTTCCCTCTACGAGGGAAGATAGGTAAAAATAGACAAGCACTTGTGTAATATGTTAAAGGTATCCAGACTGTGAAGAAAACTAAGCACTGGTAGGAACCCGAAAGTGATGAGGTAACTCCCCCTTTTGATCAGCCATTCCCAATGGAAACCCCTCTTCACTGAAAGTCTTCCTTATTGGAACCTCAATCAACATTCTCTAGCTTTTGCCCCTTGGTGCTAACTTTGGTCTCTGAGATGCTCCTCTCCCCCATGCCAGGTATCCCGGAGTCTGATCAGGTCCTCGATGAGCCTTCTCTGACCTGCATGAGGTTCACAGCCTCTGCTTTTCCTGACGGCTCACCACTCACTCGGTGTTCAGTCCGCGTTCACTGGATACTTCCTGGGACCGGACTCTGTGTGAAGTGCCCACTGTACAAAGCTGAGCAAGACCAAGAACTAGATTTTGAGTTGTTCGGAGTCTCAGCAGGGAGAAAAAGATCTTCAACGCAACGTGCAATGACGCATGTAAGCGTGCTCTGCCCAAGACCATGGGCATCGCAGCGGCCTCCCGCTGGCCTCCCTGACTTCAGTTGGGCCCTCCCGAACCGTCCTGTCCAGTGGAGGGTCCACAAGGTTCTCTGCAGAACATGAGCCAACAGGCAAGGGCACACCAATGGTGTTTTTGTGGGGGCAGCGGGGAGAGCAGCAAGTAAGTAGACTACGGCAAATCCACTTGATGGGCCATTATTCAGCATTTAAAACCACTGTAAAAAGTTCTGTGTAATAAAACAAAAGCGCTTTTCACCTAATGCTGAATGCAAACGTAAGTTCCCAAACTGAGTGTGTGCAGTAGGTGGCTACGTGAGGTGCGCATCTGCTTGTGGAAGGAGCCGGGGGTCCTTTACGCTGGACGCCAGCAAGTGAGACCAAGTCCGGAGGGCAGGGGGCCCATGTCCACGTTCAGGGGCCAGGAGCAGCCTCACACAGTCGGCATCTCGAAGACGCTGAGGAAACCTGGGCACGGAGTGGCTTCTTGAGCCGCAGAAGAACTCAGGTTTTCCCCAAAGATGACCCGGTTGGTTAAAGCACACGGGGACCTGCCGCCATTTGCAAACTCAGCAGGTAACGGCTGGGGCTGGGCTGGGGCTCCGTGCAGGCCCAGGTCCGCCGCGTGAGGTAGGGAAGACTGATAGGAAGGTGCGGATGCATTCAAGGCTCCTGCTCTGGAGCCCTCAGTGTCTTCCTAATGGACCGGTCCCGCTCACGGTCCCGTCTGCCGAGAGGGCCGTGTGTTCTGGAAGGACCAGCCATGGAGCCGATGGGTCTCCACGCACCCGGTGCCGCTGCTCCCCAGGGGCCTGCACAGACGACCCTGCTGCAATTGGGGGCTGCGCGGAATAGAAATAAGGCGAAGCAAGGGAGAGAGGATGTGCCTCTGGCTCTGTCTGGTTCTTCAGCCGAGCTGACCATTCCTTGTCTCCAGAGAGCCTTTGCCATGGATGGGGCGGGGCTGGGGACTCAGGATCAAGAGACAGGACCCTGTCACCAACAGACTTACAGCCTAATTAAGATGTCAAGGGGGACGGTGGGCAAGCCTGCCCCTCTGTGTTGACGAGCACAGACCCCCGTGCTGTGGACTCGGGCGGGGCCCCTCCAGGGAGACCTCGGAGAAATGCCACTTGACTTGCAATTTCAAGAGACCTTCATCAGCAGAGAGATGATGCAGGTGTGTGAAGGGCCCGCTTGGAGGACCTAAGAAGGAGGGCCTGCCCTGGGGAGGGAGGTCACAGTTCCTTGGTGCTGGAGGACGCCGTGCAGGGATGGGGGAGACGCCTGAGGACACGGACAGGGCCGTGTTAGGGGGGCAGGTCCTCGGTGAGGGAGGCCTGCGTGTGAGGAAACTACCTCCATTTCTCCACTGAGATGTGCAGTGAGATGTGGGCTTGCCCTCACACACACATATGTACACACTCCAACATGCACACACGTGCACACACTCCCGTCTATATTTACACACTCAAACATGCACACACACATATGTGTACACACTCCAACATGCACACACGTGCACACACTCACATACATATGTACACACTCCAACATGCACACGGGCACACACATGCCAACACGTAGACACACACACACCCATGCACTCGTGTGTACGTATACACCCACATGAACGTACACATGTACACATACGGTCACATGCACACACGAGTCCACGTGTGTGCACACATATACAAACACACACAGCCTCACAAATGCACATGTGCACAAACACGTGTGCACGTGCACACGTCTGCTCTAACGTGGGTGCGCACACACACATGTATACGTGCATGTGTGCTCACACGTGTACCTTCACACACACTCAAAAACATGCACACGGGCACTCTCATACACAAGCACTTACGTATACTTGCACACACGTGCACACACTGAACCGCAGGCCGACAAGGAGAAGCAGCCCAGGGCCTGGAGTCAGGAGGCCCGTGAACCCTGCCCACATCTGTCCCGTCCCTGGCGCCCTGCTTCGTCAGCTGTGGTTGAAGACCATGCCCTCAGGGAGCGGTGGTGGGGACGGAGGGATCCACGCAGGGGAGGGACAGGTGTGCCCGCCCTGCGGCCCGCAGTCAGGGCTCAAGAGCCCGCACCTGAGTGTCCCCGCGTACATCATTACCTGTGTGACGGGCTCCCGGGGCACAGCCAGCCTGTGACATCGAGGGCTCAAAATGCCAGCAAGTGTAGGAGCGGAAGCAGACACTACAGCCTGCTCGCTTTTAACAGTAAGCCCGACCTCCCAGAACCGCTAAGGAAGTCGTCTGATTCATGGGGTGAGAGGGAGGGGTGAGCTGGGGGAGGAGGAAGAGAAGGAGGGGTGCATCTTTTCCCCTGGTTCTGGCCTCCACCCCCCCCCACCCACCCCCTGCCCCCCACCTGGACCCAGCGACCCCAGGGTCCTGCTCAGCAGGGGCCTGCGTCCCTCCCAGCGGGGCTCCATCAGCGCAGCCAGAGTCACAAGGGCAGACTCACCAGGCCTCTGTCCCCTTGGACAGCTGAGGCCCAACACGGGGTAGGGGGGATCGCCAACATCCCGCGGCCAAAGGGTGGCAGAATCGAGCCCCAAATGGAGCATGAGATCATCTGGGATCCACCCCGAGGTCGGTCCTGGGAGGGGAGAAGGTTCTGGAACGGGCCGCTGGAGGTTGCTGTGGACCAGGCTCTGCATCCGGGAGGCGGCCTCTCCCCTGGCCAGGGAGTGACGGGTGGGCAGACCCCGGATGGCACCCTCTGAAGCGGCTGCCGGAGTCCCAGGCCGGCCTGGACACCGACCTCCTTCCCCGGGGGCCTCCTGCCCGGGCCGGGCGTCCGGGGATCGCCCAGCTTGCAGAGGGCGTCACGGGGGCTGAGGCTTTGGCAGTTACTGAAAAGAAAGCACGGTTACTATTCATGTCTTGTGTTGAGAAATCTCTATATAAAAGTTTCACAGCCGCACATGTAAAAGGGGTTTTTACTGGCTTAACGTTCTCCCCTCCTCTCCTGCCCCCACCCGGAACCTCGCCTTTTGTCTCCTGCCTCCCACGAGTGGGGGGTCTTCAGACAGCTGCCGCTGGGCCCCCCGGGACGCGTGGAAACATCACCTGCAGGGAGTGGGGGGGCCACTCCGGGAATCGTGCCCGGGCCCCTGTGGTCCTGTCCTTTCTCCGTGCCACCCCCCCCCCGTGATGCCGCCCCCCCCACCACGTGACGCCTGTCCCCGCGTGACGCCGGCCCCCACGTGATGCAGGCCCCCCGTGACGCCAGCCCCCGTGTGACGCCGCCCCCCCACCTGACGCCGGCCCCCGCGTGACACCGCACCCCCCCCCCCGTGACTCCGGACCCCCTGACACCACCCCCTGGTGGCATCGGCCCCCCTCCCCGTGACGCTGGCCCCTCCCCCTCCGTGACTCTGGCCCCTCCCCCCCGTGACGCCGGCTTCTTCCAGCTTCATTCTTTCCTCCACAGGTGAAGGCACTTTGAAGGCCACGTGCTCAGCACACAGACGGGAGCAAAGCAGACCTTGATTTCCTGCAGGAAACTAGGGACGGTAAGAAAAGGAGCAAACGCATACACAGCGACCAGGTGTGGCTCCCAAGAGCCCCGCGCTGGGCTTCCCGCTCCGAGGGCCCTCCCGAGACGACTCACGAGTGGGAGCACGCTCTCCGCTTGCACGAGGCCTGGCAGGGGGAAGAGCATGGGGGGGGGGGGGGGCGGCGAGAGAGTGCGGGCTGGCCAGGACCGGGCCAGGCCATGGGGGGTGGGGGGAGGCGGTGCTGAAGGGGGTCGTGCGAGGAGCCGCGGGCCCGGGGAGAGAGTAGGTCTACGAGCACCCAGGAAGAGCTTGCGCAGGCTGAGAAGCAGGAAGACCACACGGCCGGAAGAGGGCCACCCAGCAGGTGAGCACCCAGGGCCCCAGGAGGAAGGACCACAGCGGCCCAGGCCTCGTCCACCAGGGGCCGGCGCCTCGGTTTTAGTTTAGGGGAAGCTCGGAGGTGTGGAGCGGAGTGAACGGCACCAGCTGGTCTTTTCTTTCACAGATCGCAGGGCAGGAGCAGTTGGGAGGGGGCTGGGGTGGGGGCAGGGAGCTGGGCGGATGCCCTCAGGCCCTGTAGCTTGGGGACTGTGCTGCCCAGGACGTGTGGGCGCCAAGCAGGAGCCACGAGAAGCTGGGGACAGGAGCCTGCGTGAGGTCCCCCTGATGGCACTGTCGACATTCAGATCAAAGTCACAATTCTCAGCCACTCCACGTCCTCCGCTCACACCCAAGCACAGCCCGCCCACCGAACCAGCTGCTTGACCTTGGTGACCATCCTGACTCTCGCACTTCACGTCACACACCTCGGGTCACACACAGACACAGCCAGGACAGATCCCACGACCTTTGGATTAGGGCTGGCGCTTGGCTCAGCTGGGGACGCACAGAGGTGGAGTTATGCCTACAGAAGGTTTTACGGCAAGGCCACGCGGTAACCAGCCTGTGCAAGACCACCGCTCTGTCAGGACAGAAAGGAAGGGCGGCGCAAGGCACGTCACCAGCAAGGAACTGGGGCCAGTGGTGAGGATCCCTCTCCTCCCACAGGGGAAGCACCTGCCAGGCTGGCGTGGCACCAGGTGTCAGAATACACTGAGACTCCCAGCTTCACCTTCTCCAGCATAAAAAGAGCTTGAATGTCATCACTCCCGTCCTCACTGTATGAAAATAAAATGAGCAAACTGAAAATCAACAACTTGGGTCTAGTGGAGAATCGAGGTCCCGAGGCAAACGGCCACCCTGACGACTGGGGAGACGACGGGAGGTGCGGAGAATCACAGCTGGGATCAGCTCACGGGGAGCGGGGGCTGCGGGCCAGGAGCTGGTGGGACCCACACGGCAGCAGGTGGCCGTCTGGGGGCTGCTTTCAGAGATGAAACATCTCCCCGGGGGGCCCAGGCTTTTGTAGCCTTTCCCCCAGCTGGGTCTCAGGATGAAGATCGAGGCCGAGACTGGGAGGAAAATGATACATCAGGGAAGGACAGGGGGCAGGGGAATAATCAGATATCCCCGAGGCTTCTGTTCTCAGTAAGAAAGCCCACCCTCCAAGGAAGCTGTGTTCCCACTGCCTTCCCGGCCTCCAGCCCTCTTGTCTCAGTGAGGGGGGATAAAAAGGTCAAAACCACTTCTGAAAGTCACAGCTCAAGAGCTCAGGCCAGCTAAAAAAAATTAAATGTAGTCATAAGGCCCTGAAACCCTTGCCCTCCCCAGCACCTTAGCGCCAACCAGGCTCTGGTGTGATGGCGGAAGGTTACAAATAAAAGAGCTGCAAAATGCAGACTCTATTTAAGAAGGAGGTTGTAGGGAACCCAAAGACGTCTGGAAGGGAAACAGCAAACCAACAAGGGAACCGGACCCCAGGCACGGGGGCAGCCACTGAACGCAGCCCAGCTCCAGGCAGAGCCAGGTAACACACGAAAAGCTGGATTTCCTCAGTCCCTGTTACCAGATGTATCATTTCTAGCTTCCAAGAAAACTGCTAGAAGGCATGCCAACAGGCAACAGAACCACGGTCTGAAGAGACAAAGCAGACCCAGATGCCAGACGTGCTACGGATGCTGGAGCTGTCCGCCCGGGAATGTGATACACCCACGATGGGTGTGCTGAGGGCTCAACGGGAAAGAAGACAACGTTCTAGAACAGATGGGTAGTTTAATGACAGAGATGAAAACTCTAAGAAAGAATCAAGGGGAAGTTACAGAAATCAAAGTGAACAGAAACAAAGAGATGCCTTTGATAGGCTATCAAAGGAGACCAGACATGGCCGAAGAAAGAATTGGCGATCTTGATGCATTCGCTAAAAACTTGCAAAATGAGATAAAAAGAGGAAAAAAACAGTATGAAAAGCATGGAGCAGAATATCCAAGAACTGCAGAATAATTACAGAAGGATTGTGTGTATGTAATGGTATACCAGAGAGATAAGAGATAGAAAGGTTAGAGAATTTGCAGTATTTGAGGTAATTATAACTAAGATTTCCCAAAATTAATCACAGAAACCCAACTACAGCTCTGGGAGGCTCAAAGGACAACAAGCATAAGTACCAAAAATCTACAAATAGACTTATTATATTCAGACTGCAGGAAACCAAAGACAAAGAGAAAACCTTGAAAGAAACCAGAGGAAAAACCTAAATTATCCTTCAAGAAACTAGGATAAGAATTACATTAGACTCCTCACCAGAAACCATGAAAATAAGAGATTGCAGTCAAATATTTAAAGTATTGGAAGCAAAATGCACCAATCTAGATGTCTGTATTCAGCATAGTTATTCTTTAAAAGTGAAGGAGAAATACTTTTTCAGACAAAAAACAAACAAGCAAACAACAACAACCAAAAAAAAAAAAACCCAGGAATTTTCCAACAGAAGATCTGCCCTTCAAGAAATGATAAAAGACATTCTTAAGAGAGAAGGAAAATTAAATAGATCAAAATTTCAGATCTACAGAAAGAAATGAAGAGTATCAGAGAAAGAACAAAGGTTAAATAAAATATTTTATTTTCCTTATTCTTAATTTGTGTAATAGATAACTGTTCAAAGTAACAATAACAATAACGTATCAGGTAGTTATAACGTGGATTTTTTAAAGTTTTTTCTTTTACTTATTTTGAGAGAGAGAGAGAATGTGTGAGCAGGAGAGGGGTACAGAGAGAGCGAAAGAAAGAATCCCAAGCATGGGGCTTGACCTCACCAGTTATGCGATCATGACCTGAGCCAAAATCAAGAGTGGGAAGCTTAACTGACTGAGCCACCCAGATGCCCCATAACATATGAATATATGAACAGAATGGCTGCACTGTTATAAGGAATGGGAAGAAGAGATCCAAAATAATATTCTGTAACTACACCACCTGCGACCTGATTACATAGTGTTGTTTGAAGGTGGACTTTGCATCTTGCAAAGTCTAGAGAAACCACTACATCTAAAATTGAAATGCTAATAGAGGACAGGAAATGTGACAATAAGATGCTCAATTAAAACCAAAGAAGGCAGGGGAGTCTGGGTGGCTCAGCTGGTTGAGTGTCCCACTTTAGCTTGGGTCGTAATCTCACAGTTCATGAGTTTGAGCTCGACATCGGGCTCGCTGCTGTCAGCGTGGAGTCCACTTTAGGTCCTCTGTCTCCCTCTCTCTCTTTGCCCCTTCCCTACTCATGCTATCTCTCTCAAAAATAAAGAAAACATTAAAAAAAACTGGAGAAGGCAGAAAAGGAGAGGAATATTTTTTAATGGAAATAACTGGCAAGTGCAATGAATAGAACACAGTTACAAATATGGCTAATAGTAAGCCAGCCATACCTGTAATTACTTTAAAGGTGAATAGTCTCAATACACCAAATGAAAGGTGGTTCCCATTAGAGGGGATAAGAAAGAAACTGGACCCAACTGTGTATTATATATAAGAAACCCATTTTCAAGACAAAGATACAGATATATTGAGTCAAGGGATGGAGAAAAATAAACCATGCACTAGTGATCAAAAGAAAGCTTAGCAGTTTTACTAGTTTCAGACAAAGCAGATTTCAGGATAGGGGAAATTATCAGGAATAAAGGGAAGCATTACATCATGATAAAGGGATCAATTATCCACAAATATATAGGAATCTTTAATGTGCATGCTCGCACCTAATAAAAGTGTCAAACTATGTGGGGGAAAAAAAACTGAGGGAACCACAAGGAGAAACAGACAAATCCACTATAGGGGTTGAAGATGCCAACACCCCCCATCAGTAATTGACGGATCCAGCAGACACAAGATCATTAAGGACATAGTTGAACGGAACAGCACTATCCATCAACTGGATATAATTGACATTTATAGAATACTTCATTCAACAACAGCAGAATACATATTCTTCTCAAGCTCACAGGGGACATTAACCAAAACAGACATTCTCGGCCATAAAACACACCTTAATAAATTTAAAAGAATATAAATCATAGAAAGTATTCTTGCATACTACAATGGAATTAAATGAAAAATCAATAATAGAAGGCTAGTTGGGAAATCTCAAACTATTTGGAGTAAACGACACACTGCTAAATAATACATGGGTCCAAAAAAGTCTCAAGAGAACTTTTAAAATATATTTAACTAAATGAAAATGAAAGCCCAATCTATCAAAATTTGTGGGATATATCAAGAACAATTCTTAGAGGGGAAATTTATAGCATTGAGTGCACCTATTAGAAAAGAAGAAAGGTGGAAAATCTCTTAAGAAAAAAGGAAATCAAATTAAATAAGAAGGGGATAAATAATAAAAATTAGAGCAGAAGTGAAAATAGGAAATCAATAGAGATCAATGACACTAAAAGCTGGTTCTTTGAAAAGATCAATGAATGTGATAAACTTCTGGGATGGCTAAGAAAGACGTAAGTGTAGACATGAATTACTGATATCAGAAATGAAAACATGATCACTACTAGTTCCATGGGTATTAAAAAGATAATAAAAGGACTTGTGAACAATTCAACCCACCACTAGTTATCAGATCTAATCTGCTCACCACTTCTATTCAACATTATCCTGGAAGTCCTAGCTAATGCAATAAGACAAGAAAAAGAAAGCTGTACAGATAGGGAAAGAAGAAGTAAAATTATACTTGTTTACAGATAATATATTTGTCTATGCAGAAAATCCTAAATAGATACACACACACACACGCTTCTTGGAAGTAACAAGTCATAAAACAAGGTTGCAGGATACAAGGTCAGTGTACAAAAGTCAATTGCTTTCTTACCTATGAGCAATAAGAACTTGAAATTAAAGGGACTCCTGGGTGGCTTAATTGGTTAAGTGTCTGCCTCTGGATTTCAGCTCGGGTCATGATGTCTCAGTTTGTGAGTTCTAACCCTACATAGGGCTCTGTGCTGACAGCAGGGAACCTACTTCAGATTCTCTCTCTCTCTCTCTCTCTCTCTCTCTCTCTCTCTCAGAATAAGTAAGCTTTTTAAAAAATTTAAAAATTTGAAATTAAAAACACAATATCGTTTCCATTAATAACAAAAAAGTAAATACTTATGTACAAACCTAACAAAATCTGTACAGGATTTACATGAGGATACCAACAATAATGATGAGAAGGAGAATCAAAGATCAATAAATGGAGACATATTTCATCTTCAGGGATAGGAGGACCCAATATTGTTAAGACGTCAATTCCTTTCAAGTTGATCTATAAAATCAAGGCAATCCCAATAAAAATTCTAGCATGTTATTTTGCAGATATGGACAAACTGATTCTAATTTTGTATGGGAAAGCAAAGACCCAGAATAGCCAACATAATATTGAAGAAGAATAAAGTGGGAGAACTGATATTATCTGACTTCAAAACTTAACTACAAAACTGCAGTAATCAAGAGATCATGGTATTTGAGAAAGAATTTAAAAAATAGACCAATGGAACAGAATAGAAAGCCTGGAAACAGACCTACACAAACAAAAGCAATTGATCTTTTCAAATGAACAAAGGTAATTCAAAGGAGAATAGTTTCTTCAACAAATAATGTTTAACAATTGCGCATCCATACAAAATAAGTAAAATAAATTTAGCCACAGACCTTACTTCATTCACACACACACACACACACACACACACACACACCCCTAACTCAAAGTCAATCATGGATCTAATTTTAAAACACAAGACTACAAAATTTCTAGAAGATAATGTCAGAGAAAATCTGGGTGACCTGAGTTTGGAGATGACTATTTAGATACCACACCAAAAGCATGAGGCATGAAAGAATTGATGGGTCGGATTTCGTCGAAATTAAAAACTTCTACTCTGCCACAGATAGTGCTAAAAGAATGGAGACAAGCCACGGACTGGGGGACAGTTGTTGTAAAACACATATGTGATGAAGTGCTCATATCTAAAATACACAAAGAAGTTGTTAACGCTCCATTTCTCAAACGTATTAAAACGACAAGAAAATAAACAACCCGGTTTTTAAATATAGGCAAAAGATCTGAACAGAATTGTCACCAAAGAAGAGGTACAGATGGCAGAAAAGCATCTAAGAGTGTTTTCAACATTGCATGTCAGAAAATTACAAGCTAGCACAAGGTACCACCAGACGCCTATTAGAATGGCCACCATCCAGAACGCTGACACTAGATGTTAGTGATACCCAACAGAGTCAAAAACTTGTGTCCATAACAACAGCAACAACAAAACTCACAGTACATAGTAGTAGTATACAGTAGCATATTCACAATTTCCGATTGCCAAAAAAATAGAAGCAACTAAGGCTTTCTTCGATAGGCGAAGGGAGAAACAAACTGTAATACACCTGTACGTTGGAATACTATTCGGCAGTAAAAACAAATGAGCAATCATGCCACGAAAAGACAGGGGAGAACTAAAAGTGTGCATTTCTAAGTAAAAGAAGCCCTCCATCCATACGGCTTCAGTTGCATGGCATTCTGGGAAAAGCAAAGCTATGGAGGCCGTAAAAGTTCAGTAGTTGCCTAACGTTGCAGGGGTAGAGGGAGTGTTGTCTCGGTGAGGCACACGGGATTTGCGGGGTGGAGAAAGCGTTCTGACGGGAAGTGGAATGGTGGGTGCATGACATTACGCATTTTCTAAAACTCCGAGAACTTTTCAACCCGAAGAGTGCACCGAAATGTAAACTATGGACTTTGGTTAATAATAATATATCAATATTGGTTCATTAGTTGTAACAAATGTCCCACACTCATGCAAGATGTTAATAATAGAGGGAAGTGTATTGGGATGGAGCCATATGGGAACTCTATGTGCTACCTGTTCCATTTTTCTGTAAATCTAAGACTGTTCTAAAAATTAAGTCTATTAATTAAAAAACGTGTATACTGAGAAACTGTCAGGTTTATGAAGATGAAACAATTAAGCAGACACAGCCACTGCCTTTAACGACTCGCTGTCTGGTGGAAGAGACAGCAACATAAGTCAGCAATTATGGAGTGTGGACAGATGCTAAACAGGAAGTATAGGAGGTCGGGGTACCAAGGATAAAACAATTAGCTCAGTGGGGGAAAGGAGGTCAGTGAAAGACTTCTGCAAGCTATAAAGTGCTATAAAAATATAAATCTGTTATTATTATGGTGGTTGTTATTATTCTTATGGCATTTCATTTACTTTCTCGGGCAAACAAAACTGAGGGAATTCATCACCAGCAGGCCTGCTCCACAGGAAAGGTTTAAGAAAATGTTTTTCAAGGAGAAGGTAAATGATATAGGTCATAAACTTGGATCTGCCGAAAAAAAAAAAAAGGAAGAGTAGCAGAGAAGAATTAAGTGAAGGTAAAAGTCTTCTTTTTCTTAATGGATCTAAAAGAGAGTTGCTTGAAATCATAACAATATATTGGATGATAATAGCATACGGAGAGTTAAAGTAAGTGACAGCCATGCTGTAGTGATGGGAAGGAGAAAGTGGGATTATAAGCAGACTGCATGAAAAGTAGTGCATAGATGGACTTCAAATATTTAACTTTATATTAAAAGCTCCAAGACAACCACTGAAAAGAATATAATGGCTTTGCTAAGAAATGAGATAGAATTCAATCATATAAAATGCCTAGTTAAAACCACAAAAAGGAGGAGAAAAAGAGGGAGAAAAAATAAGAAATGCAACAAGGAGAAAATAATTACAAACGTGGTAGATACATGGAAATCCAAGTACATCGGTAATCACTTTTAATGGGAATGGTCTAAATACACCGATTCAAAGAGAAGTCTGCAAGTAGTCTCCTAGAAACCCATTTTAAATATAAAGACGCAAAGGGGTTAAAATTAAAGGGATAAAGAAAGATATATCAAACTAACTTTAATAAAAAGAAAGCTGGAATAACTATGTAATTTCAGACAGAGGCAACTTCAGACAAAGGAAATCATCACGGATAAAGTACAGATTACATAATGATGAAGAGCCAATTCTCCACAGATACATAACAATCCTAAACATGTATGCACCTACCAATAGAATGTTAAAATAAACAAGGCAAAAACTGTTAGAACCACAAGGAGAAATAGACAAATCCCCTGTGATTTTTGGAGACTTCAGCATTCTTCTGCTACTAATAGACCCAGAATATTGGTGAGGACATCGTTGAACTGAGCAGCACCAATGAACAACTTGATTTAATTGATACTTCTAGAATATTTCATCCAATGATAGCCCGATACACATTCCCCTCAAGTTTTCACGGGACATTCACCTAGTGAGACCACATTTTGGACCATTAAACCCACCTTAACAAATTTTTAAAAATAGAAATCAGACAGAGTATGTTTCCAGACCACAATAAAATGAAAATAAAAAGCAGAAAAGTAGCTGGAAAATCCCAAATTATTTTCAGATTCAATAGCACACTTCTAAATAACACGTGGTTTAAAGAAGAAGACTCAAGAAAAGTTAAAGCAGATTAAATGAAAATGATAACGTGACAAATTAAAGGACACTGTATAAAAGGCCTGACCAGTATTCTCCAAAGCTGCCAACAGCATCAAAAACAAGGAATGTCTGAAAAGCCACCACAGCCTAGAGATGCTTAAGGGGACATAATGATGACTGTAATGTGGGATCCTAGAACAGAAAAAGGACATTGGTTAACAACGAAGATAATCTGAATAAAGTGTGGATTTTTGGTAACAATAATGTATCAACATTGGTTCGTTAATACTAATAAATGGGCGACATTTATGTATGTTAAAAAGAAAGGAAATGGGGTGTGGGATATATGGGAACTCTTTGTATCTTTGTGACTTTCCTATAAATGCAAAACTTCTCTAAGATTTTAAAAGCTTATTTAATACAAATATAACATCTAAATTTGTGGGATGCAGTGAATACAGTGTTTAGAGGAAAATTTATAGTATTTAATGTATGTATTAGAAAAGAAAAAATATCTAAAATCAATAATCTACTTTCAACCTTAGGAAACTGGAGAAAGAAGAGCCAGTTAAAAATTAAACAGGAAAAAAGTAATAAAATTAGAGCAGATCAATTAAGTTGAGAAGTAGAAACCAACAGAGAAAATCAATGAAACCAAAAATAGTTTCTTTTAAAAAAATCAATAGAATTGAAAACCTCTAGCTAGTCTAACCAAGAAAATAAGGGAGAAGACGTAAATTACCAATATCAGAAATGAAAGCGGGTCCATCATACTTGACCTCATGGACATTAAAAGGAAAACAAAGGAATTTCCGTGAACAGCTTTATGCCCACAAATTTGATAACTTAAATTCAGTGGACCAATTCCTTGAAAGACACAAACTACCAAAAACATGTATTAGGAGAAATAGATCATCTGAATGGCTTGTATCCCTTAAGAACATTGAATCAGTAGTTGATTAATGTTACCCCCCCAAAAAACCCCACCAGGTTCAGATGTTTCACTGGTAAATTCTATCAGACTTTTAGGAAAGAAGCTATACCAATTCTTCACATTCCTGCCGGAAACAGGAAGCCGAGGAAATACTTCCTAACCCATTCCGTGAGGTCAGCAGGACATTGTAAGAAAGGAAAGGTACGGACCAGCGTCCATGAGCATAGACACAAAATTCCTCAACAAAACATGAGTAGATGGAGTTCAACAACGCATAAGAAGGAGGCACCGTGACCAAGTGGGACTGAGTCCAGGAATGAATTCTGTTCCTTTCCGGAAACTCCTCGCTTTCTTGTGGATCTTTCAGAGCTCTTGTCCACGAACTTCTGAAATGTGGGTCATTGTCCTTCCAATTCCATCTAGCTGGTGCTGAGCCACACGTTTTGTCCCAAGTTGAGACGGTTGGGATGGAGCTCCGTGGAAGCGAGTCTGCTTGAGAAAGGCTTGAATTCGTGTTACACTAACTGCATGTTTTTGAGTCAAGTGAATTGATTTGAGTTGACTGCATTTAGATTAGAGGGAATTGAGGAGAGATCAGAGAGGGTCCCTGGGGAGGGAGCATTAAGTTACCTCGAGGTCTGCACATTGGACAGGAGATGCATAGTAGGAGGTTTCAGAGGAAGCAGCTTGTGCCAAGGCCCTGGGGCAGACCAGAGCACAGTGCTTCAGAAGTGAAGGAAGGTCAGAGAGGCTGGAAAGTGGAGGGGGGCCCTGGGACCTCAGCCCCAGAACTGTGAGAAATGATGTCAGCTAGCTGCCCAGTCTGTGGTCTTCCTTCCAGTGGCCCAACAGGCTGACAGAAGGGAGAAGGAAAGGAAGGAAATCGATCAACAACAAAACATGTTCAGTTTTCATCCACAGGGGTGCCAGACAGACGCAGCGTCTTGACTGGAGCAGTCAACGAGAGGATGAAGAGAATTGCAGGATTTTAGGTCCATTTGGGAAATCAGCAGGCTGTGGACGTCCCCTGGATCCTGGGGAGCAGGCGAGAGAGGGACGTGTCAAGAGAACCGCTGAGATTCACGGCTGGGACGGGGGGAACTCAGGACACGGTAAGCGAGCTGCAGGTCTGGGGCGTGGCGGTCTCAGTGAGACAAGACGACGGTGGGGGGACGGCCTGGTGGTGCCGTGCGAGCCCCCATCTGGTTGGTGGGGAGCCGGACTGGGGGCCCGGGCAGCACCAGGCCTGAGCTCCACGGGAGCGGCTGAGGGGACAGCCGGGAAGAGCCAAAGAAGCACCTGACCGGGGTCCCCACTGGGAAAAGACAGTGGCCCTAATGGGGCACCGTGGAGGCTCAGGTGGCAGGCCTGCACGTGGCCTTTGTGTGGAGGCGACAGTGTGGTTGGGGGTTGAGGGCATACTTGCCCCAGAGCCCCCGGCTGGTCACACAGCATGCTGGGCACACGCGTCTGGGGGCTGGGCCACTCTCCCCTCGGGGACCCGCCATCACAGAGGCCAATGCTGTGTCGCGGAAGCTCACGCTGACTCTCAGGGAGGAACCTGCGGGGAACAGGTCGTGCCTCAAGGGGTGTCTGTCCCCTCCCTCCCCTCCTCTCCCAGGACAAGGACCCAGCGCGGCCCTGCTCCAGCCAGGACGCCCTCAGCGCACAGCACAAGTAGGTCTGCCCTCCGGACCTCCCTCTGCAGCCTGACTGACGCAGCAGCAGACAGCCCACCCCGCGTGGGTTCACCGGGAACCCTTTTGGAGCAGCAGCCTGGGGGACACGTCGCCGAGGACAGGCCTGGCTCTGGCGATCACCGCAGGTGTCGGCGGGAGCGTCTGCACCCCTGCAGGGAGGGGCTCCCCGGAAGTGCCCAGGACGCACTGGGGCCCACGCAGGGCCCTCTGCACCCCGCTCGGCTCAGGCCAGAGTCAGCAGAGCCCCGGGTGGCCTGTCCCCGTCATCCCCGTGCACCTGCCCGCACCTGTCCCCTGTCCCTGCACCTGGGATGTGCAGCCAGCGGCCTCCAAAGTGTCTACACCATTTGCACGTTCCCTAGAACGAAAGGTCTTCCGCTCCAATGGCACCTACTGGGAGGGGTCTTCCTGGGCCCCCAGCGCAGTCCCCCCCGCATTCCCCTCCGGCCCCCATAGGGGCCCGCTTCTGTGCTTCCTCTGCAGGCTGGTCCTGTGTATACACTTACCTACCAGCTTGTCTGTGGTTAGACACACACACGCACACACACACTCACACACCCCACTACATACAGCACACGTGCACACCCCATACCACACACCCCACCTGCTGCAGACACACCCCACCCTCGTGAGTGTAAGCTCATGCATGCGGGGACTTTTGCTCACGTTGCACGCTGACGTAGAGCTGCTCACTCCGTACAGAGCTCAGCCCAGGACAAGGCGGGCCTGGGCGGGCACGGCTGAATGAGTGTGTGCGTGAGGTGGGGGTCACCCCTGTCAGGTGGAAGCTGGACCTGGGTCCGATCCTGGCTCCATGACTTAGCAGCCGCCCTGACAGGGAAGATACCGTGATCTGACATCGGTGTGCAGGGCGGGGTTGGGGGGAGACGCCTGCCCATCTCACCACCCCGCGGACCCCACCATGGTGGGCCGGCCCCCTCTGTGCAGCCCACAGGCACACGTCACCACCTGCTGAAAGAATTCCTCTGGCAAGTCACCTGACATGCCGGGAGCAAGTAAGCCCCGAGGCCTCACGGCAGAGACTCTGTGACCGTGACCGTGAGCGTTTGCCAAGGCCCTGAGTGCCCCCTGCAGAAGGACGGGTAGCTACGTGGCGGTGCGTGTGTGTTGTAAACACGTTCATGAGGAGTGGAGCCCACGTCTGGTCCGTGAGGAAACAAGACAGAGGCTGCGTGAGCCGCGGCACCGGACCGACAGGTGCCTGTGTTTCCGTCGTGGGACAGTGCTGGGAGAGGAGGGTCTGTCTCTGCAGCCCGCGCTCTGGTCCCGCTCAGCCCTCCCTCCGCGGGGCAGCTGGGCAGCCACTCCGCCCTGCGCGTCTGCCCTGCGGTGGCAGCGGGGGGCACGCGGTCTGTGCGGCACTCGGGATAGGCCTGGCCCGCGGCCCGGTTGGCTCTTCCTGCTAACTTTTCAGGCACGAAGGAAAGGTCCCGAAGGAATCACACAGAAAAAAAAATACTGAAAAAAAAGAAAAGAAAAAGGTAATAATAGTTTTCGTTCGAGTGACCGGATTAGGATTATTTTCTTTTAACTCTTCTCTCTTTCCTATAGCGTGTGCACGAGATGCTCTCGGAGGCACGAATCCCCCCCTTCAAGTGGAAGTGCCCCAGAGCTGGCGGCCGGGCCCAGAGAGCTCCGGGAGCGAGGACAGACGGGTGGGCCGGTGGCCAGGAGAGCCCACATCCCTCCTCTCCGGATCGACCCACTTGGAGCCACTTCCTCCCCGTCTAGAGCGGGTTGCAGCCGACACCAGCCTCGCCAGATTCTCCAACACCTTTCCGGAACACGCCGCCCGCTCGGCAGCCCGGGGACCACGGGGAAGCGGCTGGTTCGCAGCCTCACACGCTCTGCATTCCTCTGGTAGCTTAAGCCAAGAAAGATCGCCTTCCCCGGACGGTGTTCTGATCGCGCTCCTTGAGACCCGCGCCCAGCCAGTGATTCCCTCATCAGGGTCACAGGTGTCCGCCCGGCACCTCCCCCGGAAGCGCCAATGGGACCCTGCCGGCCTCTCCGGTCTGAGGAAGGGGCGACCGGGAGGCCCGGGCACGGCTGCAGGTGCACCGGGGGCGGCCCGCTGAGCAGGTGTTTGCAGTGCCCGTGCCTTCGGAGTCACACACGGTCCGGCGCCCCTCCTAGGTGCCAGCCTCAGAGAAAGACACCGTGGGCTATTTTTAAATGTGCAAGACGGGGCCCTTCCTTCGAGGAGCTGCTGGTGGCCGTCAGTGCCGAGCGTGAGTGTGGGAAGGCGTCCTTGCCCGATAGGACGAGAGCCCCTCGGGCCCCCAGAGGTTCCTCCGCCCTCGAGGTCTGGGAGGCCTGGAGCCAGGCCCCACCCCTCGGCCTGGGAGCACTCGCTCGGTGCTCGTCCGCGGCCACACTCCGTGCATGGCAGGTTACGGGGATCCCCGCCCTGCCAGCTGAGCGTTTGGCCCATCACCCCGCGAGGCCCCAGAGTTAGGGACTGGGGGGCCCTGACGTGAACCACTTTCTCCGTCTGCTCCAGAGATGGGGGGAGGGCCGCCAGCCAGCAAGCAGGGGGTCAGAGCAGAGGTGGGACTTAGCTCGGGCTTCGGAGAGGGGGGCTGGGGCATGGCGGGCTGGACAAGGCAGGGAGGGCATCCCGGGAGGTGGGTGGTCACAGCACCAGCGGGGCTGGCCTCCTCCAGTCCCCTGCCGCCCCCCGCCCTCCGAGCCCACAGGCCATCCCCTTGTCCCCCCTGGATTCAGGGAGGGACTTCTGGAGGCGACAGGTCCTGGAGTCTTGGAGCAGACTCACCTGAGAACCAGCGGAGCCCCTGCCATCACCCCTCCACGCCTGGATGCCCCCAGACCCGCAGCCGAGCACATACCCCCGCCGCCACCCGTGGGGCCCTGCTGAGCTCAGGAGAGGGGTCGGCAGAGGGGGAGGAGCGCCATCGGGCGGGGGGCTCACGGCCCAGGTGTAGTATTAAGTCAGAGGTCGGCAGAGACTGACACACAGGACTTGGGACCTGGTGGGGCCGCGCCCATATATGGGCCGAGCTGCAGACCGCCCCTCGCCCAGCGCCTAGGGCGGGGGGAGGGCAGTGCAGGGCCCGGGCCCAGATTCCCCGGTGGTAACTGTGTGCTTGTGTTTTTCAGAACAAGGATCTGAAGCAGGAACAGCAAAAAGCACACATACATTAAGCGCCCCGAGTGACGCCAGGTGGCTTCTTAATCACCACTGTGCATTTCTTAAACCCCTGACGAGAAAGGTCCTGAAGGCTGTTTCTTGAGGCTCCCGGGACCCCAAGGCAGGGCACAGGGGCCGGGCGTGGGCAGGGCGGGCGCAGAGCACAGAGCAGGTGAGCCTAAAGTCTGCGACGCGGGGGCTGGACGGCGAGGAAGGTGGCCTCAGGCGGCAGACGGGGACGTGTCTGGGACTGTGGGGCCTTCTCACGAGGCACAGCTGCCTCACGAGGAAGGTGCTGGCTCTCGGCCGGCGTCTCTCCTGGCCCACGGCTCTCTGACAGTCCCAGTGCGTGTGGCTCTGCAGCGGGGGAGGGGAGGCAGGTGTCAGAGGGAGAGGAAGAAAGGGGCCATGTGTGCCCAGGGACCCCTGGCCTGACCTGCCGACCCAGGATGTGGGAGCAGGACATCCCTGACCAGCTGTCCAGCAGCCGGTGTGGCAGAGGGACGGGGGGTTGGGGGGGGGGGCCGGCCAGGGAGCGAGGCAGAGACCCAGGCGCTCTGTCCCTGTGACCTTGCCCCGCCGCGCCCGCACCCTCGTCAGGCAGGCCCATGCCCCACGCTCTCAGCGCCGCTGGGCCTTGCCACGTCCTCCTCGCCTGGAGGACCAGAGAAGGTCCTGGGCACGTGCTGGCCCGACGGCCCTCTTTGGGGAGGCCACGCGCCTGGAAAAGCCAGAACAAGGAGCTGGCTGCAGGTGGCAGGGAGAAGGGACAGATGTCGGGGTCCAGAAAGGACCTGGAGGAGACTGGGGTGGGCAGAATTGTCCTTGGGGGGCTTCTGAGTTTTTCTTCCCTCCTGAGTGGTCTGTCCAGGATGCCCTGTCGTGGGTCAGAAGGTAGCACGGGGGTGCAGCGTTGAGGGGTGTGAAGGACGAGTGGCGAGGGGACGATCCCCCTAGGTCAGCCCCGCTGTCTGTCTACAGAAACCTGCCAGCTGGTCGGCACTCACCTGGGGCTGGCACGGGGGGAAGGGCTGATGTCCTCAGCTGCATCTGGGAGCCCCGAGTGGGGCCCGTGTCTGGGACCTCACCCCTGTCATTCTAGCTGCATCCCGGCTGCAGGGGGGGAAGCAGAGGCCCGGAGAGGCAGAGCTTCCCCGGCTCTTTCTCCCCGTGCACAGATAGCTCAGCCAGTTTGGCTCCAGAAGAAGGAAGAAGGGCCAGCGTAGGACACGGGTAGGCCCTGCCTCCACCGGCCAGTCGGTCGCTCTGGGCTCCGGGCACCCTCCTGTAAGATGAGGAAATTAGGCAGCACAATCCCATCGGCCTTCTGTCCCAAGAAAACGCAGAAGGGCCCAGAACACGGTGGGAGCTGTCCGATCCTGCCGAGGACTTCCAGGAATCCCAATTCCCTGTGCTCTTACCCCAGCCAGGCCGTCCCCTCGGCAAGGAGCGGGACCTGTCCTGTTAGCCACGGGTCCCCTAGAGACACTGAACAGAGCTGCATGGAAGGGAGAGGCTGAGCCCATGGCGGGGCCGGCTCGCCCCCTGAGCCCCTCCCTCTTCGTCCTCCGTGCAGCCGCCCGCATGTTCTCCCCGTGTCTCCCGGTGCCCAGCGGGGGCCCTTTGATGGAGGCCAGTGGGGAGATGTCACAGACAGACAGACCGCAGCCAGTGCCCGCCCAAGGTGAGCCAGAGTCGGGAACCCCCTGACCCGTGCAGGGTGTGGTCTCTGCCCACGCGTTCCAAGATGGCACCAGAAAAGAGAGGGGGGCTCCCAGGTGCATTTCCGTAGAGAAAAACCCTCTTCCCGGGCCATCTGCAACTAACAGACAGTCGTTTCCCAAGAAACCGAGAGACGGTCCTGCCGATGGATTTTTTACAGCCAAGGCTCAGGCAGCCCTTTTGTGGATAAATGGTTAAGAGCTAGTTTTCCATAAATTAGCACAAGAGAAAAACCCATAAAATTTGTCAGGAGGCTTCAGAATTGTGCTATTTTCAAAGAGTACACATTGGGGCGTGCTTGGAGCCATATGGTATCTGAGGGCCGGGACGGCGGGCAGCCCACAGCCCCTCCCTCGGCCGGGCGAGCGCCACCTGAGAGGGACTGACGGTCAGTTGTTGACCGCCCAGTCCAGTGTGCCTGGCGTGGCGACCCGCTGCTCGCAATGACAGGGAAAATTAAATAACACGATATCACGCCCTGACTGTTAAATATGTGCCCGGCACTGGTTCGGGCAACAGGTGCGTCTCATGACCTTTCTGGCTGGACAAGCTCTGCGAGGGCGGCAGCAGCTGGGAGTGTCCCCCACAGTCAGGGGACGGACCCAGACTGGATCGCTGCCGGAGGTCACCGGAGCCCCAGGCGGAGGTCACTGGAGCCCCGGGCGGCTCCCCACCATCACCACATCTGTGCTTCCCTCGGGATCGATGGAGTGATGCACAGAGAGGGTGCGGACTGGTTGCCTGTTCTGCCCCAGACCATCAGCCTGACTCCCACAGCAAACCTCTGAGCTTGGGAATATCATCCCCATGCTGCGTGTGATCTGAGGAGCTCAGAAAGGTTGGGACACCTGCCCGGGGTCACACAGCAGGCAGGTGGCAGTGTGGTTCCAAAGCCTCCGCGTGCCAGCAGGCCGGCCTGATTGCCCGGCCTGCTGGATTCCCTGCTGGCCCGCATGCTCCTGCCTCCTAACAGGGCAGGCTTGTATCTCACAGGCTTCTACAGAGCGTAGCACTCACGGGCACAGATGCTCAGCAGAGGGATGCAGGACAGAAGAAGGCCACCCAGTGTGTTACTGGGCTCCCAAGGACTGTGACCAGACAACAGGGGCTGCTGTGTCCCCGTCCCCCAGTCCAGGAGGAGGCCTGGAGAGGAAGGGGAGGGGGGAGGAGGGAGGGGGGAGGAGAGTGGGAGGAGGGAGGGAAAGGAAGGGAGGAGTGGGGACGGAGGGGAGAAGGAGGGGAGGAGGAAGGAGAGAGGGGAGGAGAGATGGGGAGGGAGAGGAAGGGAGAGAGGAGGAGGGAGAAGGGAAGGGAGGAGGGAGGCAGGGGGAGGAGGGGAGGAGGGGAAGGCTGGTTGCAGAGGAGCAAAGCCTGTGGGTCTAGGTCCCCACACCCCTCCTGGAGCCCTGGTCCTCAGCCCCTGCCTCTCCAGGCAGGCGCAGGGCCCCCCGAGCCCCCAGCAGGACGGTGCCGGCACCCCCAGCCCAGCGTCGTGTCTTTCCTCACCTGTCCACTCTGTGGGGATTTCGGGCGTCCTGCCTCACCCTGGCCGGGACGCTGTGCCGCCGCCCCTGGGGCCCGGTGAGCCCGCGGGAGAGCGGAGGCGGGTGACAGGGCGTCAGAGACCCCGGTGCCGGACATCTGCCCGCCCCTGGGCGTCTGCTGAAGGAATGAGCAATCCCGGATGAGAACTTGACAGTGGAATTTGAAATGATGTTTCCTCACCAATGAATTCTAAAATAAACACTGGGGCCTGTGAACACTTGGTGCGCCCTGCTTCCCCGCGCAGCCCGGATCCACTGACGGTCTTGTCGGTTATAAATTGCAGCCTGCATTCCTCGTATCAAAATGCACAGCTAGTGATATTTAACTCCAAAGAAATATATCCTCCGGCAATGAATACAGTCAGAAATTACTCGCTGGATTTAACCAAGGAGAGAGCGGTGCCATATAGATGCACTGCATAAATTCAGAAATGTGGGACAATGGCCGTCATTTATTAACATTTTATCTCCTCGTGGGAATGTTTGACCTTGCTTCAGCGGTTTTATCGGGAGCAAAAGCTCTAGGAGCTCCCGTCCCCCCCTTTTCCAGGAGCAAACCGAGCTCTTCCAAGTAGTAAATACCGTTCTGCTTGTCATTCTCCTGATGTTTCCTTTAACCCGGAAGAGGCGGGGGTGGGGGTGGGGGGGAAGGTGGCCCCCCGGGGGGGGGGCGGTGGCCCCCCACAAGAGCCGCCTCCAGAGCACATGGAAATTCAGGTCATTCAAACACGCGACAGTTCATAAAGGGAACTGAAAGCAATTTAATTGCGAGGGGCTGAGGTTTCCGCAGGAACCCGGGACTCGGGAGGATTGCGTTTTGGAGATGAGAAGTGGGGGCCCCGCACCTGGCGGGCGCAGGCAAATTAAATCCATCCGTTCCTGCCGGGCCTCACGCTGAACGCCTGCCCTGCACAAGGCATCCCACGCGGAGGGGCAGGGGCGGCTCCCGGCCTCAGGGCGATGACGGTCCAGGGCGGCGGTGGCTGGGGGGTAAACACCGCATTAAAGGGGTGTGCAAGGTGCCACAGTGGGGACGGGGGCGCCCCAGCACTCTGCCCCTCCCTCACGCTCAGCTGGAGGTCCTCTTGACCGCCTCCCCCCAGGTGTGCACAGGTGCGTGGGGGGGCAGAGGACCTGGCTGGGACGCGGTCCCCCTCATCCCTGCAACGCTCCAAGATGAAGACAGAGGTTGCCTTTCACCCCGAGTCCCAGCATCCCGGACACGGAGCACGGCGGCTCATCGGGCACGTACCACGTGTCCAGCAGGCCCCACGCCCGGCCACCAGCCCCCCTGCCCCAGACGCGCTGTGGGGGAGCAAATCCAGCTCTTCTGTTTCTACTTAGAGTGACGACCCCGGTTTTGCAAATGTAATGCTCCTTTCTCATGAAGAAAAAAAGCAATTCCAAAAGCACAAAGAAGAAAACAACCAATGACCCCCAATCCCACCGCCCAGAAACATCGGCAGGATGGGAAAAGGATTCCAGATGGCTTTCGCTAGAGAGACAGAGAGATACAGAGACGGGCAGAGACAGAGGTGAGTAGACAGGCAGATGAAGGATAGAAACAACCGTACAAAGTGAGATAATGGTGCTGGTCGTATTTGCAGCGAGATTTCGATCTAATTTTACCCCCGTTAAAAGGACAAAAAGGGAGGGAGGAGACACGGGAAGAATTCTGTACTTAGCTGTCCCTCCACCACTGGCATTATTATTCTCCGTTACCTCCAAGAAGAAGGAACATAATTGCATTAAACCCTCAGGTTGACATCATTACTCTTCCCTCAGCACACTCCCATTTTATGTTGGACCCGTGGCCGCTCACAGGGGAAGGAGAGACTGGTCCTTGCCGCCCTGTCCTCACCTCCAGCTTCCCTGGTGTGTTTTCAATCCTGTCTGTCATTCTTACACTGTCAAAGTTTACAGAGGTCAAGCTTGTTCTAAGACAATAGTTCATGTAGTGTCTTTCATTGTGTCTTAGTTTTTAAAAGGCTCCACGTTCACTGCCTGCCCCTGCCCCCTGCACCTCCATAACCAAGTTGTTTGTCTTGATTGCCTAGCAGGTGTTTTGTCTGAGTGGCTTGTCCCAGGGCTGTGTCCTCAGGCTCCTGTGCTGGGGAAGGTCTGTGGGTTGATTGGACACTGAGAGGCAATTTAGCTGGATATAAAATTTCTGCTCGATGCATCTTTCCCCGAATATAATGGATAAAGGAAATTTCCAACTTTTAATGTTTGTGGGCCCTGCTCATGGGCTCTCAGGGAAGCTACACTTTAACTTTTACCGAGGTCAAAACGACTCAGTGAAACCTCAAAGCATAGGCACCATTTCTTTCTTTTTTTTTTTAAATTTTTTTAAGGTTTTATTTATTTTTGAGAGAAAGAGAGAGAGAGAGAGAGGGACAGCACGAGCAGGGGAGGGGCAGAGAGAGAGGGGGACACAGAATGCCAAGCAGCTCCAGGCTCCAAGCCATCAGGCAGGGGCACCATTTCTGCCCCTGGCACACACGCGCATCTGCCTTGTCAAAGAAAGTAACCGCAAGGAAGCATTCTGGTCACAGGATATGTAAAAGGAACTACTACTTTAGTTCTTATGAGATTAAAGCCACACAGCCCTGCATATCCTAGACACTTAAAATAAGGTATGAAACTTCCTGTCTAATAATCTACAACTTTTTACGTAAAAACTGTGTATAATCTACACCAAACGTTCCCTTCCCAGAGAACACTCTTCTTTCTGAAGATTGTGCATCCAGGCAGCTGTCCTGCCTTGGCCTCAACTAAAACTCTCCTCCCCTTTTTTTAGGAATTCTGAAAGGTTTGTTCATTTTACGTCATGTAACCGATATTTATTCTTCTGAATTGATACTGTGCTGGATTGTGTGCCTTTGTTTTTTGTATTTTAATTTGCCCAGATCCTGTGTTTTTCTCAAGAAGCCCTCCCTGCTGACCTGTTCTGTATGTTCTTTCCTGCTTGAGAATGTCTGGCTCTCATTTTTATATCTCAACAACAAAAAAATAAATACAAAATTCCACATTTAAATGACAAAACTCTCAGGTCACAGTGAGTCCCCTGAAGACGCTGCAGACACGGTCTTCCTGCTTGGGCTCGGGCGGGACACGGATCCCGACATCTGCCACCGTGAATTCTGTGCCTGAGTTCCGGGCTTCACGCACCGCGTGCTGGAACCTGGGATTCCAGGAAGCCGGGCGGCCTGATGCATGTGTCTCGTGAGTGACTGCGGTTTTCCGTTTCTGCCTCCACGTCCAGAGAATTATTTTGTTATCTCTGAAGTCCAATAACCTAATCAAGATTCGTCTGCAGCTATTTCTGTGTCAGATTTTCGGATAACATCTTCAGCTCATTCAGTGCTGGGAGGTTTTGTCCTCCCTGGTGCCGCCTTCAAGCGCCCCGCCCACCCGCCTTGGCTTCTATTACAGGGGCGACGATTCACCGTGTGTCCTCCGCGGGCATCACCGACCGCCTCATTATCCTGTCTGTATCTTCCCCGTGTGTTGCTGCGATGCTCCCGAGCTCCCTCCTTATGCCGCTAATTCCAGCGAAGCCAGATTCACCGCAGCCTTGTCACTTCTCATTTATCTGCCGGGTCTCTGCACGGCTCGTTTTCCTCCACGCCCTCAGCCTTCCCTCCCGGACAGACCCTCCACTGCTTGCTCATTTTGTTCCTGGGTGTGTTTTCCCGAGACACCATTAAATACGCGCCTCACGAAGGCCTTCTATGGGGCAGATCTGAAGGACCGTCCTTGGCCCTCCGGGTCCGCGGGGCTGCCGATCCAGGTCCTCTGCAGGGACCCCACACGCTCCTCCACACCTCCTCCCTCCTCCTTTCTCCTCCCCCTCCCTCCTCCTCCCTCCTCCCTCCTCCTTTCTCCTCCTCCTCCCTCCTTCTCCCTCTTCCTCCTCCCTCCTCCTACCCCCTCCTCCTCCCTCATTCCTCCTCCTCCTCCCTCCTCCTCCCTCTTCCTCCTCCTCCCTGCTCTTCCCCCCTCCTCCTCAGGCAGGGAGGGATGCTGTCTTCCCTTGAATTCTCTCTTTGGCCTGTGGTTGCCAGGCCAGCTCGGCCAAAACTTCCTCTGGGCTGGTCTGTGCTCTTAATGGCCCTGTCACAGGGGCACTGCGTCCCCTCTGGCCTGGGGCCGTCCTCAGGCTCGGGTCACTCTCTCCACCCAGACAATCAAGATCCTGGCATTCCCTTCCCACCAACATTTGGTGAACAAAGCATTAAGATAAAACTAGTTGCTCTGAGGATCCACCGAGAACCCCTCCCCACCATCCCCCACACGGCAGAAGGACCCCCCCGCCCCAGCCTCCTCCTTCGGCTCTTCACCACATGCACTTTTCCGCATGCGTATTCATGCCACCCGACATCCTGCATTTGGATTTGGTCAGTTATGGTTTCCCCCCTCCGGCTGCACCCCTGAGGCTGCGGCTTTTGTCTCTGTTGGCTACTCTGTGCCCACCGGGCGGGCAGACATCAGAGCCACCAAATGGGGACATCTCCACCGGGGTCTCCTCTCGAGCACCACTTCCGGTGTCGGGCGAGGTGGGGACCCTGGACTCTGCCCGAGGAGCCATGGCTAGCAGGGCTCCGAAGAGGGGACACTGAGGCAGAGTGGGCAGTGCCACAGGTGGAGGGGGGCTGGTGGTGGTGAGACAAGAGCTGAGGGAAACAGATCTGAGGGCGAGAGTCCTGGGGCTCAGACACAGATCTGGCAGCCCCGGGTCACCCCTGGGGGGTGGGGGGTGGGGAAGGGCCGCCCTGGAGGTTCAGCCTGGGTAGACGGCCAGGCTCTGGCCCCCGTGCTGGGCACTGGCCAAGTGCAGCCCGGCTCCAGGCTGAGGCAGATCCCGACGAAGCTGCCACAGGACACTAGAAGCAGACCTCCCTCGCTGGGGACACACAGAAAGCCCTTCCAGAAGCGGCTCCGAGTGGTGCGTGTCCACAGCTGCCCCTCGCCGCCCCCCTGCTGAGAATGTCTGCTCAGGTGTCTCTCCAGGGACCAGGCTGGGGAGAGAATGCCCGCAAACAGGCAGCACCTCCGGGACCTCCAGGCCAGCTCAGGAGCCCGGCCCCAGGCTGCATGCTGGTCCGTGTGTTTTTCAGCTGACCCAGAAACTGCCCCTTGAAGCCAGTGGGCACCAGGGCAGGCAGACCCGGCCACTGGCTTCTGGTGGCCCCTGGGGGTCTGATACGCCCCTGGCGTGCTGCCTGGTAAGCTGTGGACCCCAGTCCTCCGAGATTCCCCCGGACCCTTTACTAAGGGAGCTGAAAGCACGGGGATTTGGACCCCGGCTTTCGTCACCTAACCAGCCACACAGAGCCTGAACCTCCATTCTGATGTGCGGTGAGGGACTTTCCAGGCTCAGGGTCTTGTGATGGCCCCCAGTCATGTCCCCCTGGGAAGGGAATAGGTGTCCCAGACAACGAAGACACCTCTCCCGGGGTGAGTTAGCAGTTGCCGGGAGGCGGTGACCGGTCCCCCTCCCCTTGCCCCCACCCCGTGCCAAGGTCAGGTTTGTTTTAGATAAGACGGTGTAATAAACCGATTTCGTTATCATCCCTGAGGCAGCTAATAAATTCTGCACAAGGAGCAGCAGCCCTGAGATTGGAGAGGAGCAGGCAGGGAAGGAGAGGACCCGAAGGTGCAAAGATCTCCGTGGAGTCGGAGACGCTGAGATGTCAATCAGCACCTCCCCACTTAAATAAAACATGAACGTATTGCACCAAGATCCCAGAGCTCCGGATGGGAGAGGAGACACCCAGGGCAGTGGGGACAGATGAGCAGGACCTCGGTCTCCGCCCTGCGCCCTGCCTCCACCCGTCCGCACCAGCACTTTCCTCCCCAGGCCCCCAGAGGGACGTTGGCAGACTGGCCGTGAGCCCCAGTGCTGCTTCTGGGCACGGAAACCAGACCCTGCCCTCCGGGGGCAGAAGCGGAAGCTGGATTTGATGGGCAGTCCATGGGGGTGGGGGCGGGCCGTCCAGCCGTCCTGCGGCGTCCCCAGCGCAGGCCCTCTGCCCCAAGCCTGTGCCCAACTCCCGACTCACTTCCCTCCCAGGCAGAAGAGACCTGTGCGGTGGGTCTGCCCACGGGCTAGAGGGAGGAGCTCCCGGCTCTGGTCCTGGTGGCGGGTGGGGGTCCCCTGAGCAGGGGGTGGGAAGGGGCCTGGGCTTGTGAATCACATCTTTGTGAAATGGGGTCAGGAAGGTGCGTCACAGGGACACTGGAGCATGCCCGCCTGCCCCTGCCCCACGGGGCCCCGCTGACCCCAAGAATTTTCCAGAGATAACAGTGTAAATGAAAGGGTGTGCTACAGACTGGCCCGTGCTCATGCAGGGAGCAGCTAAATGCTCAGCCCCGAAAGCTTTGCTGCCCGGGGCCCCAAGGGCTCCAGAAAGTCAGCGTGCGTGGTAGGGGGTGGGGTCACAGCAGAGGAGGACTGCAGGACTGCCCTGACCTCCCGCCAGCCACCTGCCCCTCCTGCAGCACCCCTCCTGGGCCCCATAATTCTGGGCCATGCCTCCACCTGGATTGTGGTCATGTGGTCTCCACCTGGGACACCTCCTTCCAGACGCCTGCAGCCCTTACCCTGCCCCATTGGAAGGACAGAGCCCCTGAAGAGCTGGGGCTCAGTCCCAGCTCCACTGGCCGTTACCTACAATCTGGGCAGGATGCTGGCCTTCCCTGGACCCTGGGCTCCCAGTTTCTGGGACTCAGAGGAAATCCCTGAGGACTTCCCTGCTTCACGGAACACGGCCCCATCCCCTGCGAGCTCCTCCCGGGTCATTCTGTGGGCGTCCGCCTTGGGCTGCCTCCCCTTCCACATGTCCACAGTCCCTGACTTGCACACAACAGGAGCTGGGTGTTTTAGTGAGACAATTAGACAAACATGATGTAACTTGTGGCAAGCGTGAGCAGGGGTCTTCCAAAGTTCCATGCCACGTCGGCAGTCTGTGGCTCACAGGGTCCACGGCAACGTGTGGGCTCTGTGACTTATTGGATAGATGGATGAATGAACTGTGAACAGTTGAGCATGAATGAGTGAATGAGTGAATGAATGAATGAATGAATGAATGAACTGGTTTCCTTTGCAGATAAAACAAGAGAAAATTAGCTTGTTCAGCAGCCAATTACAGCTTCTGGAAGGAAGGAAGGAAGGAAGGAAGGAAGGAAGGAAGGAAGGAAGGGAGGAAGGAAGGAAGGAAGGAAGGAAGGAAGGAAGGAAGGAAGGAAAGGAGGAAGGAAGGGAGGAAGGAAGGAAGGAAAGGAGGAAGGAAGGGAGGGAGGGAGGAAGGAGGAAGGAAGGAAGGAAGGAAGGAAGGAAGGAAGGAAGGAGGGAAGGGAGGAAGGAGGGAAGGAAAGGAGGAAGGAAGGAGGGAGGGAGGAGGGAGGGAAGGAGGGAGGAAGGAAAGAAGGAAGGAAGGAAGGAAGGAAGGAAGGAAGGAGGAAGGAAGGAAGGAAGGAAGGGAGGAAGGAGGGAAGGAAAGGAGGAAGGAAGGAGGGAGGGAGGGAGGAGGGAGGGAAGGAGGGAGGAAGGAAAGAAGGAAGGAAGGAAGGAAGGAAGGAAGGAAGGAAGGAAGGGAGGAAGGAAAGGAGGAAGGAAGGGAGGGAGGGAGGAAGGAAGGAAGGAGGGAAGGAAAGGAGGAAGGAAGAGGGAGGGAAGGAAGGAAGGAGGGAAGGAAGGAGGGAGGGAGGGAGGGAGGGAAGGAGGGAGGAAGGAAGGAAGGAAGGTAGGAAGGAGGGAGAGAAGGAAGGAAGGAAGGAAGGAAGGAAGGAAGGAAGGAGAGAAGGAAATGAGGAAGGAAGGGAGGGAGGAGGGAAGGAAGGAAGGAGGGAAGGAAGGAGGGAGGGAGGAAGGAAGGAAGGAGGGAGGGGAGGAAGGAGGGAGGGAGGGAAGGAAGGAAGGAAGGAAGGAAGGAAGGAAGGAAGGGGGGAAGGAAGGAGGGAGGGGGGAAGGAAGGAGGGAGGGAGGGAGGAAGGAAGGAAGGAGGGAAGGAGGGAGGGAGGGAGGGAGGGGAGGAAGGAGGGAGGGAGGGAGGGAAGGAAGGAAGGAGGGAAGGAAGGAAGGAGGGAGGGAGGGAGGGAGGGGAGGAAGGAGGGAGGGAGGGAGTGAGGGAGGGAGGGAGGGAGGGAGGGAGGGAGGGAAGGAAGGAAGGAAGGAAAGAGGGAGGGAGGAAGGAAGGAAGGAGGGAGGGAGGGAGGGAGATAGGGAGGGAGGACTCTGTCCTGGTCCATCCTGGTCTGTCCCACTGTCCTAGAAGGAGGACAGCAAGTGGCACAAGGCAGAGGAGCCTCTCCAAGCAGGTGCAGAGCAACGGGGCGTCCCAGGCGCCAGGGCCCGTGGGTCACCGGGAAGAGGCAGCCGGGCCCAAGGAGCGGCCCTGAGTGCCCTTGCTCTGTGCCCCTCCCGCCGTGCCCCGCCCGAGAAGCACAGCCATCCCCAGCCTGCTGCCCGGCAATGACCCGTGAAGTCAACTAAGCAACTCAACGTGAAGCAAATGACAAAATCCGGAGGCAAACGCACCTTCCCGGTATCCATCAAAGCGGCTGCTCTCCGTGGAAACAGATGGAACAATGAAGTGTTTGTGGATCCCAACCAGCATCTGGTCACAACCGATGGCCCATCTGACAGCGGGTTAGCACTGGTTTTCTAGCATCATTAAAGACGGGTTATTTATCTCCACGCGCCATTTCTGGGCCCGACACGGAGACCCTCAGACATGCCAGCGGGCTCTGTCCGGGGACCCGTAATTCAGCGGCGTCCTCTGGCCTCCTCAGCTGCGTTCCCGAGGCCTCTCTGGCCCGTCCGCTCTCTGCTCAGGTGACCGACTGATCGAGCTCTCCCTTCCCCTTCCGGGCTCAGACCGCACTTGGGCAATGACATGAATTGTGTTCTGGCCTCGACAGATCGCTTCCGGCGGGGGTGGGGTGGGGTGGGGAACTTCAGAAACACAGGAGCATGTGTCACAAAGGAGGAGAAGGCAAGACTCCCCAGGCCGTCAACCCTGGGCTCCCGTGAAAGAGGCGGGGACTGTGTTCTTCTTAAGAAAACTACTTAAAAATAAAGGATGCGTTTATTTTCCTAATTGCTACCCCTGCAGGGTGGCTCCACACAGAAGCCAGCGCTGCCGAACGGAACGGCCGGCAGAAGTGTCCAGTCAACCACGGCCGAACTCGGGGCTGGCATCCTGGGTGCGTTTCATAGGCGTTGTTCTTGCTTTTTGGTTTTCATCGTGGTAAGATATAAAACTTACATTTTGTCGTGCGACCCTCAGCACCATCTGAGCCCGGGACCCGGGCGTCCTCCTGACCTGAGACCCCATCCGCAGGAGCCACGGTCCCCCAGCCCCACGACCACCATCCACTCTCTGTCCGCGGGAGTCCGAGGGCTCTGCACCGGCCACGTAAGCGCACTTGCGCGGTACTGGTCCTTCTGTGTCCGGCCGACTCCCCCTGGCAGCTGTCCTGAGGGTTCACCCGTGGTGTGACCCGTGGCACAGTTTTCTCCGTTTTGAGGGCCAGTCGTCTCCCGCTGTCTGGGTGGACCTCACTTTGCTCACCCCTTCACGCATCGACGGGACGCGTGGCTGCTTCCGCCTCTCGGCTGTTGGGGCTGGTTCTGCTGTGAACGCGGGTGTGCAAATATCCCTGAGTCCCTGCGCTCGGCTCTTGAGCGTGTGCCCCGGGGGTGCCACGTCTGGATCCCGAGGTGGTTCTCCGAGGAGCCGCCGTGCCGTTTGCCGTGGCCGTTGCTCGGCTGTCGTTCCATCAGCGACGCACAAGGCTCCCAGTTTCTCCGGGATGCGTTATGTTGGGACTCGGGGAACCAAAGCCCAGGAGCAGAGCAGGGACCCTCCGCCCCACGAGGCGGTGCGGAGCCCAGAGCACCAGCTAAGCGGCGCTGAGAGGGGCCTCCCCATCAAACGGCGCCCTGCCCGTGGGGCGCACAGCCCTGGGCTCTCTCGCTCCTCCTGGGCTCCCGTCTCTACGCCCTCCCTGCACAGACCAGGCCCGCCTAACGCCAGGACTTGCTTCCCTTTTCTGTGCCCCGGAGCCCGGCTGGGGACACGGAGCCTCCCGCCACCTGTGCCCACTGGTCACCGCAGCTCAGCCAGCACGGTGGACACGGCCAAGCGCAAACCCCACAGGCTGCCCAGCGGGCCACACCTTGCCCCGCGGGTCTGCTAACGCGACACCTGGCATGGGAATCACGCGCGTGTGTCTCCACAGGGTCTGCCTGCTTGGAGCAGACCTGATGCCCGCCCGGCTGACTGGGATTTGTCCTCTTGGCCGGCACGTCCCTGCCCTGTGCCCACGGCCAGCGGCGGCCAGCATCCTGCAGGTTGCACGTCACTGCCTCATTGGCAGGAGCACACGGGGCCGGAGACCGGGACGGCCGGAAGCCAGAGACCGGTCCGGCCTCCAATAGCATCACCTCCTGCTCCCTCCGCCAAGCCCTGCAGAGCCCCTCTTCTGGCAGATTCCATACTGTCTGAGCTCCTGGTCCACATGGCCGAGCAGACAGCTACCCCTGCAACACATGCGGGGGCACGTGGTGGGCACGCTGCCCTTGGAAGGGGAAGCAGAGCAGGTGGCCGGGACAGCGGGTGGACCAGGGAGGTGGTCCTGGGAGCAGTGCTGTGCCCCTCCCCCATCGCACGCAGCAGGGGCGGCCAGCGTTCGGCCCGCCACTGAGTTCCCAGGGCGGGCATGGTCCTGCTCATCCGAGCAGCGGGAAGGGAGAGGGCCCAGGGCTGGAAGCGGGCCCGCCCTCTGTCGGGAGTCTGGATCTGGCTCTAATCAGAGATTATTGATGATCCGAGTGGGTTTCGACCACCAGTCAATTAGGCAGGACAAGAGGATTCATGCCCAGCTTGTGGCAGTGACACACAGGACAAGACAGGACGACGAAGCCCGGTGCCCTGATGGCGGGCCAGGAAGGCTGCACAGCCTGCCCCTGGCCTGCAGCCTCGAAGCGCGGAGGGCACAGCGGTGACCAGGTGCCCCTGGCTCAGGGCCGATCAGAGTGGCCTTGAGAAGGCCCTGTGGGCCTCCCCACGTCGGGCCTCCCCACGTCGGGCCTCCCCACGTCAGCCCTCGATGGCCAGCGAGGGTGATTCAGGGAGGACAGCAGGAACGGGGGGCATGGTCTGCGGAGGAGACAGTGGAGCCACGCGGGTGGTTCTGTTGACAGCAGGGGCTCAAAACCGCGCACAGCTCACGACCGGGCGCTCCCTGCTGGGGGCACCCGGCTTCCAGCCCATGTTGGCAAGTGTGGGGTGCACACGCCTGCACCCCGCCCCGCCCACCAGGGTGTGGGTGTGAGGGCCCCTGACACGCCAGCGGGCACCCCCAGAGTCAACGGGAGTTGAACCAGGGAAGCCTCTTTGCCGCCATGACCTTGTGCCAGGGCCTCTCAGTGGGTCAAAATCCCCACAGGGCTGGCGCCTGGAGGGGGGCAGGGCGAGAGGCGCCCAGGTCAGGTGAGGGAGTCACGGTCCACCTTATGTGTCAGCCTGGCTGGGCCACGGTGCCCGGATGTTTGGTCAAATCTAATTTGGGGTCTTTCTGGGAGGTGTTTGTTTGGACGCAGTTAACATTTAAATCAGTGGATTTGCATACAGCAAATTGGCCTCCCTAATGCCGGTGGGCTCCCTCTCATCAGGTGAAGGCCAACCTGAGCTCTTCCCTGGGACCACCCCCGCTGTGCCCACACAGCCTGCAGATTTCGAACCTCCCGGCCTCCATATCTCACCAGCCATTGCTTAAAATAAATATTTCTCTGCGTGTGTACGTGTATGTGTGTGTGCGTGGGTGTGCGTGGGTGTGCCTGGGTGTGTGCATATAGTGTGCTGTGTGTGTGCATGACAGGACCCTGGCGGGGCACAGGGCCCGTCCGTGCCCAGCACAGGGGCAAAGGCAGGCGGGAGGCTGGCGCCGCGCTGGGGGCCGTGGGCCGGCCACGTGGGCAGGGACGCAGACGCGCACCGGGGCTCAAGCTCCGCCCCCCCCCCCGAGTCCTGCGCCCCGTTGAGCCCCCGAAGCCTCCTCGCCTCCCTTCCTCCGCGTGTCAAGGGAGGCTGCTGGCAGCAAGATTGTCCCGAGGCCTGAAAGCGATCGCGCGGCCGTGCTTGGGAACCTGTGAGCTGTCCCCGCTGAATGTCAGACAGTATTATTTTTGAATCAGCTTCAAGAGACCACTTCAAGAAGAAGTATTGGAAAATTGACTTTTTTTTCTCCCTTTGGTTTAACGGAATGCATCCCGGCCTTGATCTTGGTGCCGCTGGCACTGGCTGCCAGGGCCGCCCCCGCCCCCCTCCTCCCCCCTCCCCCCTCCCCGGACGGCATCCGCGGGCCTGCAGAGGGACTTTGTGGAGGACGGACAAATGCCCGAGGGTGGAAGGCAGCAGCTTGTAGAAGATGCTGGAAGTCTGGTCCCTCTGTGTCCCTCCCCTCCGGGCTCTGCGGGGGCCCAGCACTGACCGGGGTGACTCCAGGCTCCTGGACGGGGCTGTCTTTCCTGAGCCCCTCTGGTTTCCCCAACAGATGAGGGAGTTCTACAGCATCACAGAACATCCCAGGGCGAGAGGGGACCCGCTGGCGACCCGAGCCAAGCCCCTGCCCAGGCAGGTGTCCCTGCGGGGAGCACCCTGGATCCCACGTGGGCCTCTGCGGTGCAGGAGTCAGGAGCCCAGCCCCACCCTGCTTGCGGCTACAGAGTCTGGAGGGGTCTGGAAACACCCCTGCATTGGCACTCATCTGGGTCCTGCCTCTCATGGGACACGCTTGAGCCCGGGTCAGTGAAGCCAGTTCTCAGGCCCCCAAACTTCCCCTGTGCTTTTCCCCATTCATTCATTCATTCACCCCTCACTCATTCATTTCACACTAGACGGTCCCACAATGAGTTTGGGTCACTTGGGTCTCCTTTTGTAAATTGGGATAAAATAGCACATCACATAACATTCACCGTCGTGACCATTCTTTGCCCGCCCGGCCCAGTCACATCAAGCACGTTCACACCGCTGTGCGGCCGTCACCCCCCTCCGCCTCCAGGACGTTTTCATGTCCTCCAGCAGAGACTCTGTCCCCATCAAACGCCGACCCCCACCCCCTCCCCAGCCCCCGGCGCCCCCATCTAGTCCATCTCCGTGAACCTGACTCCTCTGACGGCCTCACACAAGTGGATCATACGGCCCTTTGTCCCTTTGTGACTGGCCTACTTCACCGAGCGCAATGTCCTCGAGGGCCATCTGCGCTGCGACGGGTGTCTGAAGTCCCACCCCAGCCAAGGCTGAATCGTATTCCCCCGCGTGAGTGGACCGCGTCTTGCTTATCCAGCCACCCGCTGACGGGCACTCGGGCTGTTTCCACGTCTGGCTGTTGTGAATCACGCTGCCGGGGACGTGGGTGCTGGAATGTGCGATGAGCCGTTTCAGCGCCTCTGGGAATCCACCCGGGGGGAGGGGGCTGGGCCGCTTGGGTGGCTTGGCTCCGTCGCTTGGCCCAGCCACCGTACCCGCCCCGCACCCCCCGCCCCGGGAGGCCCCCTCCGACCCCCAGGTCAGCACGGACGCCTCACCGGGGGGCCCTTTTGTGGCGCTGTGTGCTTCCTCGCAGGTGCTGGGACCGGTCCAGGGAGCAGAGGAGGACGCGTGGTGATGGGCAGTGCACCCTGGTTCAGCCCAGCCGACACTGGCAGGCTCCTGCTTGGCTCTGGGCCCTGGACTCTGGGACCCGAGCGCCCGGAGGACCCATGGGCCTTCTCCTGGGGCCCAGGCAGAGCAGGGAATGCTCACAGCCCAGGCGTGGTGGGCTCTAGGCTACCCTCAGGGTACCCCAGCTCTCTCTGCACCCCCATTCCGCCTGGAGGGAGGGGTGCTGGATGGAGAGAGGGCAGGACAATTAGCATCACATCTTCTGCCCAAGGAATCCCTTGGGGATCCCCCTCCCTACCTGACACCCCACTGGGTTTCATTTCAGGGGGACCCCTGAGGCTGTATGCCGGGGTGCCCCCCCCCTCACTTAACAGCTGTTGTCCCAAGGCAGCTGAGAACAGCTCACCCCGGGTCCTGACAGGAGGTCCTTCTTCCCGTGGTTTGCCCCGTGCTCCTGGCAGGAGACGGAGGGCTTGGTGAGGGCCAGAACTCAGCTCAGGGTCAAGGTCAAGGGAATGTCTGACACGGCTCACCCGTCTGACCTCTCAGGTCCAGCCTGGCCACGGGCTCCGTGAGCATCCAGGAGGCCTCCGCACCTGGCTCCTTTTCTTCCCAGCCCGTGGCCGTGAGTGGCCGTCACAGGAGTGGGGACGTGAGGCGGTGCCTCGTGCACACCAAGGCCTTAGGACCACCGTTTCCTTTGAGGGAGACCAGCACTCCCACCCAACAGAGGGGGACGTGACGAGGCATGGAGGCTGGAGGGCACCTGGTTCCTCTCCCCCGACACCAGTGAGCCAGGCAGGGCAGGGGCCAGGAGGCATGGGAGGAGCCTAGGCCGTGGAACCAGGACATCGGGTTACCCTCGCTGCGGCACCCGGCTCCCACAGGGCTGCCCCCACCGTGACCCAGGGCGCTTTCTGGAACCTAGAAAGCTGTAGGTGGCTGGTGGGGGGTGTGGGAGGCAGGGCCTTTGTCTGAGGATCTGCGAGGACTTTGCCTTGGGACCGGGCTGGGGCGTCCTGCCTCCGTAGGGCGCACGGCCGGCCCTGGCCCCGTCTCCAGTGAGTGCTCTTCCCGCAGGGCCCCCTGGGCGTGTCGGGGGGGCTGGCAGGGGGTGCCCGGGGCACAGGAAGCAGAGGGGGGCTGAGCGGCGGCCCCAGTGTTTATTGGACACTGGAAGCCCCATGATGAGCCTGACTTGTGGGCCCAGCTTGCTCCTCTCCAAGTGACAAGGCCACTGTGGATTTGTTTTTAATGTGCCTGTAATGGGGCTTGAAATGAACACAGCCTGTTATTTATTTTGCTTTTTGGTTCCTGGGCACCATCCATGGTGCTGGCCGCCCGGGGACCGGGGCAGGGGAGCCGAGACCTGTGCACTCCTCCACCACCAGCCCCCCGCCCCCGGCCCCGGCCAGGGCGGCTCAGCCCCTTGGCACCGCTGCTGGGGAGGGACGGGCGGTTGGTGTTCAATGGGGACACGGTTTCCATCAGGGAAGATGAGAGAGTCCCGGGGGCAGGCAACCTGAATGTGCCCATCTACTTAAAAACGGCAGAAACGACACATTTCATGTTATGTATATTTTACCACAATTCTTAAAAACGTTTTAAAAAAGAAGCCCATTGCCGTCCTGGCGCCCTGGCCGCGCCTGCTGCCCAAGGGGGAGTCCAGACCTCAGCACTGGCCAGGCCTGGGGGATGCCCGCTCCCCCTCTAGCTGGGGGCACTCCGCTGTCCTCCTAAGGCCGGTCCTTATGTCACCTCCCGGAGCCAGCTCTCCTCGACTCCCAGCCAAAAGTGGGAGACCAGCCAGACCAGGAATGACTGCGGGGGCCCGGGAGTGGCCCGGGGGCCTGGGGTCAGGATCCACCTGCGCTCGTGCCTGGTCCCTACCTGGGTCCAGCAAAGAAGGGGGCAGATTAACAGTGCCTGGGGCCATCTCCTGTCCCCCAGAACAGGGAGCTGCTGTTCCCCAAACCCAGGGGCCAGGAAGGCGTGGGGAGGGTCGACGGTGGGGGCCATCTGCATCGGGCAAGGCTGTGGGCCACTCGGGGGGGGTGTGGGACCCCAAAGAATTGCAAAGCCCCGAGCAGGTGTCCACAGCTCCCACTCGTCCAGAGCCCCACGCTCGGCTCTGTGAACGCGCCCGGGACGCGTTTGAAAGACCCCGTCCTGGAGACACGGTGCCTTCTCTCCTCCCCCTGGGGGCTCAGCCTACAGGCAATTTGGTGCCACCACAGTCCAGATGACACCAACACCGCTCCCCAAAAGGCCACACCCGGCTGAGCCACTTGGGGCCACTCGGGGTTTGCAACACAGACTACAAGTCCTGCGAAGACGTGATTTGTTCTTTTTCTGGACCCCACACAGCAAGCTATACATAAATGCAGAAAGCGATGTTCATAAATTCTTTATGCTATTTACTTAGAGCCTGTGTTTATTAAACTGGTCGGCTTCCAAAATCTCCTCGTAGACTTCGTTCTCAAAAAAGGAAGTTTGATGTCTCCAGCCCACCATGAATTAAAAATGGGTCTTGATACACTCAGCAGATTGTACCCCATCCGTGAGACTTACATAAGGGGTGGAAATAGACAATATTCATCAGCAGTTCAGACACACACGCAGATTTTTTTGCCGTCCTGTAAGCTGAACAAATTCTTAGATGGGCCTTCTCCACACTCTGCTTTTTCTTTCTTTGCTAAGATAGGTTGGAGCCTCTGGAATCCCAGCTCACTGGGGTGAGAAGGCCTTGAGAGAATCCCTCTCGTTTGAGATCGGCCTTCACATCCCTCAAGCCCGCTCGTATTTCAATTCACACTGGATCTCAGCACATCTCTCAAGACCGGCCGAGTGAGGATGAAAATGACCCCTTTCCTGGGCAGGAAACTGAGGCCCAGGGCAGGCGGTGGCTTGCCCAGGCCATAGAGCCGGAGGGCAGCCAAGCCAGCTGGGAGCCGGGCCCCCTGATCCGGGTGTCCGTGCCCCCCACCTCCCCCATCCATCTCACTGGCTGGGCAGGTCCACCGGGACCCCCCCGCCCTGCTCTGGTGGGTGGAATCCGTGTGAATGAAGCCCCTCTCTGAGGCTGGAGGGGCAGAACCCAGCCAAAGCACCCCGAGGTCCTGGGCCTGTCTTCGAGCCCCTCTGAAGTCTTGAGGTGTCCTTCCCTGCAGAATGGGGAAAGGACACCTCAGCCCCCACCCCCCAGCAGGAGTGCCCGGGGGGTCTGGGGAGACCAGGAGGGTGGGCAAGCTCTGTGAGCAGAGCCAGCGAGGGGAGCAGGGTGGAGCCTGGGTCAGACACTGGGATGGGGTGAGATGCTTGCCAAGCAGTTGTGGGGGCAGGAGTGTGGGCGCACTTTACCCACGTCACACGGAGGCAGCTCACTACGGAACCCCACGGAACCCCCACTAGCACAGCCGTCCTGTCCAGCACACCTGCACCCACTCCCCCCATCCAGGCCCCAAACGAGGGAGCATCCTGGACCAGGGACAAAGGACGTTCAGGCTGGGTGAGTCCCAGGGCCTGGGGCCCCAGGATGACAGTGCTTGTGAGCAAAGCACCCGGAACAGGAGGCAGGGGTGCCTCCAGATCGTACCCTGCTCTCTTTTCATTTGTCTGTTTGTATCCTCAGCCTCCAGGACTCTTACCTGTAGGGTGAGCTTATGATCAAGGCCAGCTACGTAACCTTCCAGGCCAGGGGAAAATGCCCAACGCGGTGTCCCTTGCTCACAAAGCAGGTGTTGATAATGATGCTAAACTATAAAGCTTTTCTCCTTTGAAATGTTTTATTACCTGCAGGGTTTAATGGGGGCAAGTAACACAAGCGACAGCAGAAACGCACAAATTGCAAAGTAATAATATTTTCCGCGTCGCCATTTATCGTAAGATGATAAATAATAATATTTTACTGATATCACGTCTTGACCGGTCATAAAATAAGTTTTCTGACTACAAATGTATTTATCGGATCACTAACATCTGGCCCTTCATTTTCCACCAATGTGATGGCAAACTCAACATTGCAAGTAACTTTTGATCCTTTTTACTTTGGGGAAGGGTCTCTGCTAACCCAACAGTTCCTGGGGCTTCTTCGAGTGTTTATAGGCAGGGGTAACACCGGGATACATTTCCCTTTTTTTTTTTTTTTTTAATGTTTACTTATTTTTGAGAGAGGGAGAGAGAGAGAGACAGACAGCATGAGCAGAGGAGGGGCAGAGAGAGAGGGAGACACAGAATCCAAAGCAGGTTCCAGGCTCCGAGCCGTCAGCACAGAGCCCGACGCGGGGCTCGAACCCACAAGCCGTGAGATCGTGACCTGAGCCGAAGTCGGACACTCAACCGACTGAGCAACCCCACCCCAGGCACCCCGGGATACATTTCTGATACGTTAGATTGAAATACAAATGTGGCATCTACAGCCAACAGTTGTCAAAGGGCGATTTTCCTCAAACGATTCAGCTTTTCGTACAAATCCGTTTTGTGTAATTCTGAATGCCCAATGTGGTGTCCCTTGCTCACAAATTTGTGTCTGTTAATTTCAGACACAAAATTATATCGTGGCATTCTACTTTTCCCTCTCTCTCGTTCATGTTTGATTTGTGGCATTACAACAAGGAACCCAGAGGGGTCTCGTGACTCGAGTGTAACTCAGATGCATTCCACGGCTCTATCTTCAATCACGAGGAAAAAAATTAATTTTAAAATGGCCTTTCTCACTCCTAATTGGATTATCTTAAGCTTCGCATGAAAATAGTATTTTTGCCATCCAGTGCAACGATTTTTAAGCTTGCTGTCTATTTGTTAAGATTGTGGATATTTGCTCTGCTGTGTCACAGCTGTTTCCAAAATGGGAGATTCTAAATTATCCGAAGGATCCAAATACTGCTTTATCGCAGCATGCATGCGAACGTTTTTCTTTTGCAACAAATGACTGGCAGAACAGTCATTCCCAGGCAGGCGCTCAGGCAGGGGCCCGCGTCCGTGCAGGCAGGCTCCTGGGACGCACCAGCGAGCTGGCCTTCCCCGGGGGGGCCCGGTGCTGCCCCACACAGACCCCTTCACCTTCCCAGGGGCCCTGGCTGGTCCACCGCCGCGCTTCACGTTGCCCCCATCGCAGCTGCCTGGGGGGCCCGGGGAATGCAGGCTCCCCAGACGCCTGCATACGCGTGGCAGGTACCCAGCCCGCTGCCCGGCACCCGCCTGCAGCGCCCAGAGGCCTCGGCATGCGTGTGCACACTGCTATTGTGGGTTTGAGCCCCGCGTCGGGCTCTGTGCTGACGGCTCGGAGCCTGGAGGCTGCTTTGGATTCTGTGTCTCCCTGTCTCTCTGCCCCTTCCCCCACTCATGCTCTGTCTCTCTCTCTCTGTCAAAAATAAATAAACATTAAAAAAAAAAAAGTAGAATCTTGAAGACATATTAAAACCCTCAGGTTCATAACATTATTCAAAATGTCCAGGGGCGCCTGGGTGGCTCAGTCGGTTAAGCGTCCGACTTCGGCTCAGGTCATGATCTCATAGTTTGTGAGTTCGAGCCCCATGTCGGGCTCTGTGCTGACGGCTCAGAGCCTGGAGCCTGCTTCGGATTCTGTGTCTCCCTCTCTCTCTGACCTCCCCCGCTCACACTCTGTGTCTCTCTCTTTCAAAAATAAATAAACATTAAAATTGTTTCAAAAAAAATCCAAAAATGAATAAACCTAATTTTTTTTTTTTTTTTTTTAAATTATGCGGTGCTCTCCATTTGCCAAGCCGGGGGCTGCAAATCCCCAAGGGCAAGGTCCTATGCCCCCCAGAGCCCAGCCTCCAGCAGGACAGACAGAGGGGACACAGACACTGGGGCCACCTAAACCCACCGGGAGTGCCAAGAGCAGGCTTCCAGTCACCCCAAACCCAGGATCAACAGTCTTAGCCTTCATCTGGGTAGCACCCTCACATGACAAGACACAAACTCTTTGAAAGGACATCAGAACGAAGAAGTTATCCATTCCCAGGGACAAGCAAGGTTATCACTCTCTACCCTGACAAATTGAGTTTCTTTCCGACAAGGTTCAAGCCTCGTTCGACGAACAAACGTCCCTTCCAGCTTATTCCACACCTGCGTTCCTATGTTACCCTCCTGGGGTTTGCTCAACGGCAGTGTGGACACTGAGTTGCTGAGGCCAGTATCTGACCAACAAAAGTGAGCGTAAGCGTCTGATTCTAGGGGCCAAATGGAGGGGTGCGGGTCCCCGCGCTGGTGCTCCTGAGGCTTGGCCCCGAGCACGTGACCTCGCATCAGGGGGCCACAGCCTCCTCTCTGGGGCAAGAGCTGCCTCCCCGGATTGCAAGGATTCAGTGCAACCATGTCCTGGAGGTGATGGTAACAGAGATCATTGGTCTGTGTGTTCCTACCAGTGTCCGGGAACAGCGGGATTTCATGTTGACTTTTTGTGCTAAGGCTGTGGACAGGCATTACTGTCTCCTTTGTGTAGACGAGATCACTGGCACTTCCAAGGAAGCAACCTGCCCAAAATCACAGGGTCGGTTTGGGACCCACCCACTCCCGCTTGTAACTGACCCCAGAATCCGGGCCATCTCCTAAAACACAACTTGTTCCATTAGCCGCGGGTTTTCCACACACGGCTCTTCTGACGTGGAGGTGATTCCCTCTACACCTGCCTTGCAGAGGGCTTTCGTCATGAACGGATGTTATACTTTGTCGAACGCTTTCTCTGCATCTGTTGAGACAATCATATGGTTTTTATCCTTTCTCTCATAATGTCAGGTATCCTGTTGATTGATTTGCAAATATTGAACTTCCCCCTGCAGCCCTGATGGTGGTGGATGGTTCTTTAAGGTACAGTTGGATTCGGTTCCTTAGCATCTCGTTGAGGAGTTTGGCATCTGTGTTGATCAGGGTACTGGCTGGTGGCCCTTTCCCTATTTTAGTGGCCCTTTCCCAGTATTTTAGGGTACTGGCTGGTGGCCTTTTCCCTATCCTTTCATCAGGATTTGGTGTCAGGGTAATGCTGGCCTTGTGGGATGCTTAGGGAAGTTTTCCTGCCTCTCGTGCTTTTTGGAACAGTTTGAGGAGGAATAGATACTAACTCTTCTTTGAATATTTGATGGAATTCACCTGTGAAGTTGTCCGGCCCTGGACTTTTGTTGGGACTTTTTGATTCCTCATTTGATTTCATTGCCGGTAATTGGTCTGTTCAGGTTTTCTATTTCTTCCCGCCTCAGTTTTGAACAATTACACGTTTCTAGGAATTTAGCCATTTCTTCCAGGTTGTCCAATGTGCTCACATATAATTTTTCATAAAGTTCTCTTATAATCACTTGCATTTCCGTGGTGTTTCCTCTTTTGTCTCCTCTTTCACTGCTGAGATTTTGTTTATTTGAGTCCTGTCTCTGTCTCTGTCTCTGTCTCTCTCTCTCTCCCTCTCTCTGTCTCTTTTTTGACAAGTCTGGCTAGAGGTTTGTCAGTTTGGTTGATCTTTTCAAAGAACCAGCTCCTGGTTTCATTGATCTGTTCCATTGTTTTTTGGGGTTTTCTTTGTTTCTACATCATTTATTTTGGCTCTAATCCTTTTTATTTCCTTTCTTCTACGGGTTTGGGGTTTCATTTGGTCTTCATCCAGCTCCTTTAGGTGTAAGGTTCGGCTGTCAATCGAGATTTTTGTTGCTTCTGGAGGTAGGCCTATATTGGTATAAACTTCCCTCTTAGAGCAGCTTTTACCTGCGTCCCAGGGATTTTGGATGATTGTGTTTTCATTTTCATATATTTCCATCTAATTTTTTATTTCTTCTTTGGTTTCATGGTTGATCCATTCATTGTTTAGTAATGTGTTATTTAACTTCCAAGTACTTGTGCCCTTTCCAGACTTTTTCTTGTGGTTGACATCTAGTTTCACAGTGTTGTAATCAGAAAATATGCCTGGTATGTCTTCAATATTTCTGAACTTGTTGAGGACCATTGTGTGGGCTCATATGTGATCTCTTCTGGAAAATGTCCCCTGTGCACTTGGAAAAAAATGTGCATTCTACTGCTTTAGGATGGAATGTTCTGTATGTATCTGTTAGGTCCATCTGGTCCAGTGTGCCCTTCAAAGCCACTGTTTCCTTGTTGACTGGCTGGAGTTTCTGCCCATCAACACAAGTGGGGCGTTAACATCCCCTGCTATGATCATATCACTGTAGGGTACTTCCTTTACCATGACATCACCTGTTAATGCAGGGAGCCGGGTGGCAGGTACTTAATGGATCCCCCCAAATCCAGGTCACTGTATTCATCTGCTAAAGCAGCTATAACAAAACACCACTGACTGGAGGCTTAAAACAGAAATGTATTCTCTCTTGGCGTTGGAGGCTGGACGTCTGAGATCAAGGTGTGGGCAGGGTGGGTTTCTCCCGAAGCCTCTCTTCTTGGATTGCAGACAGCCACCTTCCCCCTGTGTCCTCACCTGATCTCCCTCTGCGCCTCACATCTGTGGTGTCTCTACCACAGATGTCCTGTGTCCCGTAAGGACACCCCCCATACAGAATTAGTGCCCCACTGTTTTGGCCCATAACTGATTTCTTCTTTAGAGAACTTCTATCCAAAAATGGTTATATTCTGAGGGACTGGGGGTTGGGATTTTTAGCACGTGAATTTTAGGGAACACAATTCAGCCCATAACGTTCACCATCTGTAACAGGCTGAACGGGGGTCCCCAAAACCACAAGTCTATGAACAAATGTCTAGAAACCATGAATGTGACCTTATTTGGAAAAAGGGTCTTTACAGGTGAAATTGGGCAGATGATCTCAAAATGAGACCATCCTGGACTGAGATGAGCCCCAAATCAAATGACAAGTGTGCTTCAAGACACCTAGATGAGGCAGCCGGGCAAAGACAGAGGCGGGGACTGGGTGATGCAGCCACAAGCCCAGGAATGCCAGGAGCGAGAAACGACAAGGAAGGATTCTTGCCTGGAACCTCCAGAGAACACACAGCCCTGCAGACACCTTGGTTTTGGACTTTTGGCCTCAAGACCGCGAGAGAGTTCACGTCTGTTGTTGTAAGGCCCTCGGTTCATGGTCATTTGTTACAGCAGCTCCTGGACGGACATGCCTGACTCACTCGTGTCAGGCTTTGCAAAGGAAGCAGGGTCCCGGGGTGCAGCCGCATGTGTTTGAAGGCTGGTGTTGAAGAGGATGCCCGTTGGAAGGGAGGCTTGGCCTCTGCCAGGGCCCGGAGCTGGCCTTCTCCCTAAACAGACCCAGCTCAGTGCTCAGCAGTCAGGGCAGCTCTGGCTGATGCCCCTGCAGATGGGAGAGCCGCCCCCCATCTCCAAACAGCGGACTCCTCCATCCCATCAGAAATCTCCTCTGTGTCTTCCCGCCCCCGTCCCGCAACCCGTCTCTTTTCTTCCAGGGAAGAAGTAGTCAGGGTTCCTCTTCGGGACTTCGTATTTGGGTGCCATTGTGTAATTTTGCAGAAGCCTTTTGTCGTGCTTCTGTGGGGTGACCAGGGGCGGCTTTAATATAAGGGAACACTGTCTGTGAAAAGAGAGATTTGATTTGGGACCATCACTGTGTCTGCGAGGGATTTCGAAAACAGGTTTATCCTTGGTAAACAGGTCTATCCTTCGAAAACAGGTCTAGGTTGGGGGGGTGGGGGAGTGGGGCATACATATTAGTCAGAATGAGCCACGAGCCCCAGGCAGTGTTTCTCACAAGGAAATTACATCCGGCTCCCCCGAGGTCAAAGGCACTTGGCCAGAGGTGCCTGGGATGTGGCTGCCTTTGGTGCTAACGGTGTTTGTACGTCTGAATTTCTGTAAACCAAAACCAGGCGAATGCTGGGGAAACAACCTCTGTCTTAAGAACCTTCTCTGCGGCTCCCTTTGCAGAGCAGATAATGACTTCTCCAATACCTCCCCTTGCAAAGCAGGTCTGCATATCCAGGCTTCGACTTAAATGAAGAAGACAACTCTGAGCAACCTGGCGGCGAGGGCAGAGCGTGCTGATGAACCCGGCCACCATGTGGCTCATCCACACTCACAGGGACACTGCCGGGGACTCCTGAGTTCCAGTCACGCGTGCGCTTCCTCTCTTCCTCAATTAGCCCAAATCTCTCTTCTTGCACGTTCGCCCCAGCCAGAGTGGAGCATGTGGTCTTGGTAGTGGCCGTCCAAACAGTAGCTTGATGTCCCCTGGTCCCTGCCCACCTTCCCTGCCCCAGTCATGGAAGACCGTTCACCCCCAAAGGCAGCCCACCCCCCACATGGGGTCCCACCCTCCCTCTGGCAATCTCAGAGCCCCCTGCCCATGGCCGACCCAGGCAGGTCCACTGAGAACCTGCCCTCTGCTCCCCTCCCCTGCACACAACCCACACGACCCATGGACACCCCCTGGGACTTGGCGGTGCTGGAAGATCCAGGTCCAAACCAAAAGTTCCAGCAGGCCTTCCCCATGCTAAGCCTCCTGTCTCTTCAGCCCGTTCCCTTGGGAGCCCCCAACCCAGTGGCAGCTCTGAGCCCTGCCTCACCCAACACTCCCGGACCAATGGCGTCTCTTCTCACTCGCTGCCCTTTCTCCCTTGCTGGCTTAGAATCCACAGAACTTGCACACAGTTGTTAGAACCGAGTCCCTGAGATGCAGAGACCCTCAATAGCTGTGCCCTTTCCCCAAACACCTGCCAATTCCTGGCCCCAAGTGAATCTTCTCAGCTCGTTCCTGCACAGCCTTAACCCCCCTGCTCCGCCCTGTGCAGCCCAGCCCCCTCCGGGAATATTCTTCCTCTCACTCAGCCTTGGCTAACTCCTCACGTTCATATGTTGGCCTAAGTATCACACCCTCAGAAAACCCTTCTGTGATCACACACCTCCCCTCCACACACACACATGCATGCTCACACACACATTCATGCACACACACACACACACACACGTGTTGGAAAACGGCCCTCCACTTCTCTCCTTCAGGCATTATTGTCGGTTACAGCACATCCGTTCCCTCTGAAGTGACCTGATCTCCTGCACACAAAGCCACAGACCACGTGGGGAGACCCATCTCTGCCTCGTCCCCTGGGCCCCAGCACCCCATCCACCGTAGGCACTCAGCCCAGGTTCTGGAAGCAGCAGGACTCCCCCATGACAGCACCAGCCAAGCCAACAGATGACAGTAGCTTGGCTAACACGTAACCACAGCTACAGGGAGAACCAGGAAGGAAAGACTCACGCAAGCCCTCCCAGGACTCCTGGCTAACAGGAGCCATGAGGGCCAGTGAACACTTATTGTTTTAAGCTGGTAAGTGTTGAGTGATTTGCTCATCGTAGTTGATAACTAGAAGAGCATGTGGGTCCTCTCCTTCTGCACTCACTGCCCAGCTAGGGCGCCCAGACAGAGCAGGTGCAGGACGGGGAGGAAGCGTCAGGACAGGGAGTAGCATTGCTCTCACGGCCCTCAGCTTTTTAGTGCTTTTCAACATTCTGAGATGTCCATTCAGCCTGCCATCGGCCAAGACATTCCTACTAACGTATTCCTAGATTCACTCCACCAGAGCCAACTTCTGGCTGTCTATATCACCCTGGAGGCTACTGGCAGTCAGTGTAGATTCCCTGCCCCCCACCCCAGAGGCCCTTGAGACGGTTCAGAAGATTATAGAATTACATCTATGCAAAGACCATCAAAAGCTGAGAACGTCCCCTCCACTCTATTCGTCATCTGTGACGGGTAGCTTCTGGGATGGCTTCCGGTGATCCCCACCTCCTGGTGCCCAAGGCCTCCTGTGATTCCCCCACCATGACTGTGTGCTGGACCTAGTAAGTTGCTTCTAACAGAGAGGATGTGGCAAAAGGCCCGGGTGTCACTTCTGAGATTAGGTTCCAAAAGTACTGTACCTTCCATGGTGGGAGCTTCCTATTCCCTGACTTCTTCACTCCAAGCTGCCCTCTGGAGAGACCGCTGTGGTGAGGAACTGGGACAGCTTCAGCAAACAACCAGGGGAGAATAGAGATCTTCTATCTGACAGCCCCGACGAACTGCATCCTACCATCCATGGTGAGAGAGTCTGGAAGCACTTCCTGTCCCTGCCGAGCCTTCGGATGAGACCACATCATAAGCACGAGCATGAGTTCACAGGAGACCTTGCACCTGAAGGTCTAGCCAACCCACATCTGGATTCCAGACTCACAGATGCATGACAATGGAGGCCTGTTTGCAGCTGATGGACTGTGAGGCCATCTGTTACCTGGAAGTAAACAGCTAACATACCATCCCCAGTTACCTCCTGCCCTGTGGTCCAACACAACTCTCTGGAGGTTCTGCAATGAACTTAAAGATGCCCTGTTTCAGTAGCAAAACATGAAGCATAAATATAGATACTCCATAATAGAGTTTCAAAAACACAGTGAGACACACGTGCAAATATAAACTTCCCCACAATGGTGAGCATCCTTGGGCAAAGATGAAACTCAAAAGAGTAAATCCCTTTGTAAGTGAAGATTCAAAAACACTGAAACCCAAAAGGATCAGAGTCCTTTTGCCCGTGTTAGTAAGTATTCAGAGGACCATCATCATCTCCGACGTCCGTTTCTCCTAATTCTCAACCACGGTGGGAACCACATTGCTTCTCAATGCCAGGGTGGGATTGGGGCTCCATCAGTCCCCAGATGGAGCTATGGCTGAACTTTTCTCACTCAGAGGTGGTATTAGTTCAGGGAAGTGTCTCATTAGCATGACGCCTTCAGATCCCCCCTTGTTAAAGGGACAGACAAGACCATACAGCACTAGCCTCAGACCCACCAGACTTAGACATCAAGCCAAGCGTTGGTTCCTAGAAAAATTATCCCAGAAAATGGTCTTTCCAGAACCCAGGGCTTAGTGTTGCCAAGGTCTCCAAAGACATGGTAGACTCAGAGAAAGAGGATGATGGAGAAACTACTCTTGGGTTTGCTTCAGGGACACCAGCCAATCAATGCCAGTGGTCCAGCATCCATGGTTTGAGATGATAGACCCAACTGCAAAACTCTCTGAACAAGGCCTCCATCTTGAAAGCAGGGAGGAGGCACACAGAACCCAGAATCCTGTGCATCCAGAACGAAGCCTGGAGCAGCTGGCCCCGTGCCTACCCCTCCTGCATCAGCGATTACACTGGGACCCCAATGGGACTACTCCCACCGCCCAGCTGGCTTGCCCTTAGAAGGAGCAAACGTTACGGTTCTGCCTCCCCACAGTGAATGATCCTATAAAGGCTCCTTTCCCTTTCATGACATTTGCCCATCTGCCCACTGTGACCTGCAGCCCACCGACGTCTGGCCCAGGCCCATCCCTGGCCCCATCTTCCCTGCAGCTTGTGTGGTCTGATCCCTGTCTCCCTAAAAGTGGAATATGCTTCATCGAGGCAACTGCTTGCCTGGGCATGAGGCCATCTTGGCTGCCATGACCATTGGGATGGAAAATCCTGTGCCTGGAATCTGGCTGAGCATGATAAAGTGCCAGGAAACCCCTGTGGTCGGTGATGCTTTTCTGTGTATAATTTCTTAAGAGTCAAGGCCCAGTGTCGGGGCTTACGCGCACAAAACCACAGGCCTCCTGTCCGCCCTGAGCTCAGCATATGGCAGGGTGGGATCAAGAAGACAATCCTTCCTGGACTCCTGTCTGAGGGAAGGGGTCAGAGGGGCTGGTTTATTGGGGAGAGCCAAGGACCTTCCCAACATGGAGCCGGGGTGCAGAGGACCCCTGAAGCAGGAGCAGGGCAGACCCTGCTGGGGGCTGGAAAGTGCCAATGGGCTTCCTGCTCTGCTCACTGGGGAGAGGAAAGACAGAGGCAGGACTGGCTCCCCCCAGCCTGTTTCTCCAAACTCACCACCTGGTCTCTCTGTCAGGAGACTGAGCAGTGAGGGGAGAGCCAAGGCTGGCCCTCCCCATCTGGGGCCACAAGGGAGGGGGGAGGTGGGTGTTCCTACATCACAGCCACCAGGTGGGACAGGAAGACAGAGACCCTCGCTGATGACCACAAGGCCATGCCCACCCAAGAGTCCCTCAGGGAAACTTTACCTTTTTTATAGCAGCTGTTTCAGAAATTTATTACACACACACACACACACACACACGATATTTTTTTTATGTTTTTATTGTGGTAAAATTCACATTGGCAAAAATGTACCATATCAGCCATTAAGCGAGCAGGTCGGGGCACCAAGCACGTTCACTGTGGCGCAGCCAGTGTCTCCAGACTCTTCAGTGTGCGAGGCGGACACCCTGTCCCCGTTGTACTCTCACCCCCGTCTGCCTCCCCAGCCCCTGGAGCCCCCGTTCTGCCTTCTGTCTGTGGATCTGACTCCTCCAGGGACCTCATGTGAAATGGGTCCACGCGGGATTCGTCCTCGTGTGCTGGCTTCCTCCACCGAGCAGCGTCCCCAAGGCTCATCTGTGAGGCAGCGGGTGTGAGAAGTTCCTTCCTTCTGTCTCAGCACCGAGCGATATCCTGTCACCTGGACGGACCATGGGTTGTGTCCACATTTCAGCTACTGTGAGCAACTCGGCTATGAACATGGCGGACGAGCACCTTCCGATTGTTTTGGGAATATGCCCAAGAGTGGGATTGCTGAGTCAGATGAAATTCTATTTTTAATTATTTCAGGGTAACCCGGAGTCAGGGGGCAGAGGGGAAAGTGCGGGGGGCGGAGCGTGAGGAGGTGTTGGAGTGCAGGTCCGGCCTGAGGCGGCCACATTCGAGCAGAGACTGGAGGCGTGTGGTGGTCACACTGGGGAAGGTCTGTGTGGCCCCCGAGGTGCCGTCCACAGTCTCCACCTCTCTTGCCATCCCTGACCCTGTGGTGGCGACGCTTGTCCAGCTGCCCGATGGCCAGTCAGGGAGGCGAGCCTCCGACAGCCCCCAGGCCTGGCGGGATCTTAGCAAATTCCCAGAGCACTTGGAGAAGAAGCTGGGGTTGCCCTGACTGGAACTCCCCCTCCTCCCTCGCCTGACCCTCTGCCTGCAGATGACTTTTCACTCTGCACCTGCCCACCCCCCCCCACGCCTGCCTCCCCCGCCAATGCCCACTCTTTCCCCTTTTAGCCTCCCTCCTGCCTCCAGCCGTGCCGGTGACACCCCGGGCCTCCCGTGGAGTGACAGATGACGAGTGTGATGGATGGGGTGTCTCACGCGTGTGCACTACAGCCTAGCTGTGCAGACACCAGCCTGACTCCAGGCACCCCCAGCGCCTCTCGCCTGCATCACGGCCCTAGAGCATCTCAGGGCCGTCCACCTCTGCTGTTTAGTAGACGTGCACATCCAGGACACGTGACGGGCGCCCAGGTGACGGGGGCTCGTGGGACAGGGCTGGCGGAGAAGTGGCTGCAGCCATGGACGCTCGGGGCAGCGATGGACACACGGGGCTCGGGCTTCATCTGGAGTCACCCACCCAGGAGCGGGAGCTGGAGTGTGACCTCATCAGGTCTGGGGAGGGGGAGTCGGAACCCCACTGGGCAGAGGGGGATGCGGCCCTTAGCGGGAGGGATGCCAGCGACGGCACCACAGCGGGGAGGTGGGAGAAGGGAGCTGAGCCCAGGCCCCAGTAGCAGGAGGCAGCGGGAGACGTGAACCAGGTGGTGTGGGTAGAGGGGCAGTGAGAGGGGAGGTAGGGACGACCCCGGGGCTCCGCCGTGGGCGTGGGGGTGACATGCCCGGGGTCGGGTAGGGGGGAGGGTCCGGGGAGGGGCTGGCAGCAAAGGAGCCGGCCCACAGGAGTGAGGACCGTGAGCTCCGCTGGGAGCGCTGAGTCCGAGGCGCTCCTGAGACATCCAGGCAGTGGGTGTGTTTGCTACATGGAGCTGCGTCCACTTTTCAGGTCCCCGCACGGCTTGTGTGCCTTGGCACAGGAACCCGGGTGGTGGCGGGGCTCACGGAACCTCCCGCCAGCCCACCTCCGCCCTCCCCGTCCCTGTCCCCACTGGGCCAAGCAGGCTCTCCAGACCCAATGGGAGGAGCGCTCCGTGGCTTACCCATCACCTCCTTGGCCAGGGGCTGGCCGCGCGCCGATTCTCCTTTGGAAGTCACTGCAGGGTTGTGTCCCCTGTGGAGACCTTAACGCCTGCCCTCCATCAGGGGGAGGGAAGAGCCACCCTCACTGAAGGAACTTGGACAGAGCCCGGGGCCAAAGCTGGGCTGTCATTCTGGGAAAGCCTGGGGCAGCCACGGCTTTGGGGGACGAGGAATGTGACGGGGCAGTGCCCTGGACCTAGGGACAGGTGGGCGAGACATCTGAAGGCTCACCACGCGTGGTCCTTGCAGCTCTGGGTCCCTCCCTGCCGTGTCCCCCGCCCCTCCCCGGGCTTCCCATCTCTGGAGAAGGCTGCTCCCGTGTCCAGCTCAGCCAGTGCCAGGCCTGCCCTGCCCCCACCTCTCCCGGGGCCCCTGGGGACCCCGCCACCTGTCCGTGGTGGCCCAAGACACAGATTTACTAGTCTGTCTCTTTCTGACACACGACCCCCCAGGGGGAGCAGCGGCATGCAGTCGGTGCTCAATCAGCGCTCGCGGATGGAATGAAGCCACGAGTGAGCGCCGATGTCCCTGACGTCCTCCTTGGGAACGCTGCTCCTGTGTCCCCCCGGGGATGCACGGGACGGAAGAAGGGTGACTTCCGCAGGCACTTGGCCCCACCCTGCAGAGCCCCCAAGGGAACGCCACCCCTCACAGAGTGAGAAAGACATCGTTGTGTCCCGTGGCTCGAAGGAGGTGGGGGCCTTGCTTGTTCACCACGTGGCCATGCATGGACACCCAAGCTCATCCACCTGAGCGGCAGCCACGGGCCTCCCCAAGCCAGCACCGGGGCGACCAGCCCTCCTGGACCTTTCCTCAGCTCTATGGCCACCAGGCCGGCTTCCCTCCTGAGCGGCCACCCTTACCAAGGAACGATGTCCTAAAAGTGTCACGGTTGCCCCTGGTAACCAACCGTGGCTCTACCACTGTTCATACAGTTAAATCTCCGCCAAAGGAGGCTGGGTCTCCAGCCAGGGCCGCCTTGGGGCCACGAAGCCCCCGGTCCACCCCCCGCCGGCTCAGATGCGCCCCCAGGGCCGCGGGGCTCCTGGGGCGGCCCCTCCATCCTCCCCCTCTGTGAACAGCATTTGAAGAGAAAACCACAAAGTGCCACTTTCTTTCCCTGGAACAGGAGCCCCCGGGCTGCTTGCCCAAGGAAGAGGACGCCCACCCGGCCGGTGTCCCCAGGGAGGGCAGTGTGGGGTGCTGAGCACAAGGGCGGGAGCCCCTGGCCCCAGACTCTGCTCTGGGTGGCGTGCTGGCCATGGACAAGTCTTTTCCCATCCTGGTCTATGATGACAGGTAATCAGGGGGACACTGGGGGCCTCTGGGGGAGCCCCAGGCCCCTCCTACCCTCAGTCAACCCCTGCCCCTAATTACACTGTGGAGAACTGCCTGCCGTGGCTCTAAGGACAGACATGCCGGCACCTTCCAGAAGCTGGGGGCAGACTGACCCACTCCCCAGGGCAGACCTCTCATCCCCTGCCTGGCCCTCGGGCAAGGTCCCAGCCCCACTCACAGCACACGACATGGACAGAACCACGGACATGCAGAGCGGCATTGTGGGGTCTCTCTGTTCTGAGCGTTTTTCTCCCCCATGAAGGACAGTGGCAGAGCTGTGAACGGTCTCAGTTTTGAGGCTGAGACAGTGACTGGCGGGGGCTCCTGCCCTCCGGGGAGGCCGACAGTCACAGACTGGGCTGGGCAGGCCTGCCTGGGGCTGCATCTCCCACGACCTCCCACCCTGGGCTGGCAGACTCCTCAGACCCCAGGAAAGGAGTCTGGGGCTGAGGGGCTGGACAAGGGCCACTGGGACAAGGGCCGCTGGGACAGGGATGGGCCGGACCCTAAGACTCAGACACTCCAACCCATGGCTTTTGCCCCTTCCCTGCCCGAGGCCGCCGGGAACCACCGTTTCCAGACAGTGATTGTTGTCCCCACTTCCGGGCAGCTGCTGGTCCTTCTCGGCTCCCCCCACCCCAGCTCCTCCCCGGCCTTCCCCACCAGCCCCACACTCCCCTGCTCAGCCTCCTCCCCCGGGAGAGCACATTTTGGCACAAACACGTTAAAATGCTTTGGAGACAGCAGGCAGATGGAGAAACCTCAGCTTGAGGAAGAACGCCGGGCGCCTGTGTAGTGACGGAGTGGGACAGAGGGACGGGGTTCCGGTGACCTCGGCCCATTGAGCCCTGGACCCAAACACAAGGATGCTCGGAAACACACAGAATGGCTCCTGACAAGCAACCAAGCAGGGCCCAGCGTCCCCAGACGGGTGGACCCGTGTCCGTGAGCCCTGAGATCCGGCACCTTGGAGAGCGCCTGGAAGAGCGACAATGGCCCTTCCCAGATCAGGGGACCCCAGGAGCTCGGGCTGCACTGAGCCCTGGGCAGAACCGGGGTCATGGCGCCCGGCTCTGCACCCCTGGCCTCACTGTTCGGGTCCGCCGTGTGCACCAGCGGGAACAGCCTTCAGCAGGCGTAGGGCACACGACGGGGCCCCAGTGCCGCCTCCATGGCAGCTGTTCCCCGGTTGCTGCTGTTGTCCCATCACTGCCCCCTCCTTCGTGGTCCTGTGTGATGCTTCATCATCATCTGGGCAAACAGCCGCCCCCGGGCGGGAAGGACTGGGGGGTGAGCTCACAGGTGGTGCGTCCCCGCTCACGGTGTCTGTTGAACGGGGAATCTCTCTCCGAAGCCACCCGCTGTCCACGGGCCCCTCAGGATGCAGCACTGTCCTCGAACGTAAGTGCATCACCAACTTAGGCACCATGTGACGTAAAACCCGGTGAGTAACTAGACGGTTCCTCGCTCTGTGGGTGGGGGATGGAGTCCAGGCCCCGTACATTTCCGTCACTGCCTTCCTGAGTCGTCGAGGGCCCTGTGGACCAGACCGGGGCTGGATCACTGCTGCTCCGGGTCCCTCCCCGCCCTGGTGTTCCAGGAGCATCCACAGCAAAGGAGCAGGAGGGAATAGGCCTGGTGAGCTGGGATGTGCCCCCCCGGACCGCCTTCTAGGAGGGACTCATCACCAGTACTGTGCTCGCCCAGGCCTCACCAGGCACCCTCGCTCCCGAGGCGGCCCCCAGCCTGCACCCGGCTCACCTCCCCTTGCTTCCATTGACACTTCTGCTTCCTGCATCCCTGTGGCCCCAAAAGAGCACAGCACGGACATCTGCTCACTCAACACACCTCAGAGTCAGCTGTCAGGGGCCCAGGTGTGGAAGGAAGGAAGGAAGGAAGGAAGGAAGGAAGGAAGGAAGGGAAGGAAGGAAAGAAGGAAGGAAGGAAGAAGGAGGAAAAAGGGAGGAAGAGGGAGAGGAAGGGAGGGAGGAAGGAAGGAAGGAGGAGGGAGGGAGTGAGTGAGGAAGGAAGGAAGGAGGGAAGAGAGGGAGAGAGGGAGGAGGGAGGGAGGGAAGAGGGAGGAAGAGAGAGAGGAAGGAAGGAAAGAAAGGAAGGAAAGAAGGGAGAAGGGAGGGAAGGAGGAAGGGAGGAAGGAAAGGAAAAGGGGAAGGGAGGAAGGAAGGAAGGAGGGAGGGAGAGAGGAGGGAGGGAAGGAAGGAAGGAAGGAAGGAAGGAAGGAAGGAAGGGAGGAAGGAAGGAAGGAAGGGAAGGAAGGAAAGAAGGAAGGAAGGAAGAAGGAGGAAAAAGGGAGGAAGAGGGAGAGGAAGGGAGGGAGGAAGGAAGGAAGGAGGAGGGAGGGAGTGAGTGAGGAAGGAAGGAAGGAGGGAAGAGAGGGAGAGAGGGAGGAGGGAGGGAGGGAAGAGGGAGGAAGAGAGAGAGGAAGGAAGGAAAGAAAGGAAGGAAAGAAGGGAGAAGGGAGGGAAGGAGGAAGGGAGGAAGGAAAGGAAAAGGGGAAGGGAGGAAGGAAGGAAGGAGGGAGGGAGAGAGGAGGGAGGGAAGGAAGGAAGGAAGGAAGGAAGGAAGGAGGAAAGGGAGGGAGGGAGAGAGGGAAGAAGGAGGGAAGAGAGGGAGGAAGAGAGGGAGGAGGGAAGGAAGGAAGGAAGGAAGGAAGGAGGAAGGAAGAAGGAGGAAAAAGGGAGGAAGAGGGAGAGGAAGGGAAGAAAGAAAGAAAGAAAGAAAGAAAGAAAGAAAGAAGAAAGAAAGAAAAGAAGGAAGGAAGAGAGAGAGAGAAGGAGGGAGGAAGGAAGGAGGGAAGAGAGGGAAGGAGGGAAGAGAGGGAAGGAGGGAAGAGAGGGAAGGAGGGAGGGAGGGAGGAGGAAAGAGGGAGGAAGAGAGAGAGGAAGGAAGGAAAGAAAGGAAGGAAGGAAGGAAGGAAGGAAGGAAGGAAGGAAGGAAGGAAGGAAGAAAGGAGGAAGGAAGGAAGGAAGGAGGGAGGGCAGGATGTTAGCAGGACAAGCACGGTCACTTTTACTCTAAATGAGGAAAATGGGACCCAGAACTACTCCCGGTCAAGGAACCCCCTTCATGATTCAGAGAAGTCGTCCTTCCGGTCCTTCCGGCCCACGACGCGGACACACGGAAAAGCGGCTGACACAGGGACCGAGAGACGTCGGTGCGCTCTCAGGACGCGCCCGCGGACGGCGGACAGCGAGTCGTTCCCGTGGTCTGCAGGCCCAGCCACCGAGGTCGGGGCCGAATCGGGCTGTGTTCCCTCACGCCCGGCCCCAGAGCTGCCTCCTCCAGGCTGGGTAAAAATAGGTGTTTTTCTCCCAGAAATAGGTCTTTTCTCAAACCATCAGGGTTGACAACAAGCTGGGTGCCTTCGTCAGCATCCCCGAGTGGCAGGCGGCTCGGCGGTGACAGCCGCCACCCGTAGGCGCACAGCCCTCGCCCGGGAAGGCACAGCCCTGCCGGCCCTGCCCACTCGCCTCGTCTCCCCCTGCCTGTCACTGAACGGGGGGTTCATTAAGATCTTGGGTCGTGGCGGAAACGTTAGAGCGGAAGGAAAAGCTGTTGACAATGTTATTTTTAAAAGTAACAGAGAAAAGGGTGAACCTTGTAAAAATAGCAAGCGTTGCACCGGAGGCCAACTTCTGCTATAAATCAGAGTCTGGCATTAACGAGAGTGGGGAGCGAGGCGCTGCCCCCACGTCCCGGGCGCCGCCACAGAGATCCCGGGCCCCAGAGTGAAAAGCAGGACGTGGGTCCTGCGTGGGCCGCCACCGACCCCCACGCTGGTGCCGCCACGGGTTCCGCTGTCTCCCACGGGGCTCACTTCTGACGGGAACATCCCCCTGCCCCGCCCCCCAAACCCGCTCCGTGGGGTCAGGGCCACACATCACCCGATGGAATACAGAAATGTCCCGAGAAAATCTCCCATATTATCGAGTGCTTCGAAGACACAAAAGTGGGGCGCCTGGGGGCTCAGTCGTTTAAGCGTCCGACTCTTGATTTCCGCTCAGGTCGTGATCCCAGGGTCGTGGGATCGAGCCCCGTGTCCAGCTCTGTGCAGAGTGTGGAGCCTGCTTCGGATTCTCTCTCTCCTCCCTCTTCCCCTCCCTCGCTCTTTCTCTCTCTCTCTGAAAAGTAATAAAATAAATGAATGAATAAGATACAAAAGTGCTTCCAGCTTTCTTTGAAACTCCCATTTTTATTGGGCAGAACTGGGGCGTTTCCATGAGGGCAAAGACAACTCGGGAGGTCGTGGCCAGAAGGGCTGGCAGCTCCAGGGTAAAGACCTTCGCCCGGGGGACCCCAAAGCAGGAGAGAAGACTGAGCTGGGGCCCTGGCCCCAGAAGGAATGAAGGGCGGGCGGGCGGGCTGGGTCCTCCAGGGTCCCCTCCTGCTCCAAGGAAGGAAGGAAGGGAGGAGGGGAGGAATGAAGCCCGGCAGCAGCAGGCACCGAGGTCCCTGAGGCAGGACGTGTCCCTCTGGCTTTAAGGGGCAGGGGTGGAGGGGAGGCCTGAGCGCTCTGGGCTTCTGTGCGCAAACGTGCACGCAGCATGTAGAGAGAGCCTGCTGTGCACCAGGCTCTGTGCCGGGTTCTGAGGTCCCAGAGGGGAACGGGGAGCAGCAGAGGGAGCAGAGGCAGATGACCAGCCAGTGGCAATGCCGTGTGGTCCACGTCCCAGGAGAACCCAGGGGCCAGACGGTCCGCCCGGGAGGGTCGCCGGGGAGGCGGCCGGGTGGTGCTGGCACTCCGGGTCTGCGCAGAGTGGAGGGCCCCCGTCGGGAGTCAGTGTGGCGAGCCCAGACCGAAGGCCAGCTCCCCCCGGCTCCCCTGCTGGCATCCTCAGCAAGGACGGACTCTTTCGGGGACGGTGATTTAGAAGCAGACAGAGCATGCAGTCTGGAACGGGCCCAGCTCGGGAACATTTCTCTACCGCGGCTGTCAATTGATCAGATGAGGGTCCTCGAGATGGCACTTGTGGCCAAGAAGAAACACCAAAGCATTAATTAAAGCAGATTCCAGGAAGCAACAGGCATCTTCACACTCGGGTTCTCTGTCCTGCGCAGCCCGGGGCCCAGCGGCCCTGTCTCTCCACCCCCCACCCCCCACCCCCACCCCGGCACCGTCTGCAGAACTGGGGCCCAGCTCAGGAGACACCGAGTCAACAGGCCACAGGCTCTGGGGTCCCTACCATGTCCCCACGGGTCCCCCAGTGCCTGTGCCGCCAGCCCACTCACAGCATCATCTCGGGCGGGGACGGGGTGCCTTCAGACCTCAGAGCTCACTGTCCCCCCTCCCCACCTGGCAGGCCACAGGGGCCCCACGGGCAGCACCATGTCCCTCCAGCAGGGCTGGACTCGACCCGGTCCTGACAGCTCAGAGGCCTGTCACCCTCGGCGGGGACCATCACCCGGCATGTTCCCAGCTCCTGTGTTGGCCGGGGAGGCCAAGCTAACACTCGCCTTGTGGCCCCGCCCTCGCTGCCAGGTGCTCCTGGCCCTGGCATCTTGGGCTCAGCGTCCGCTCCTGGGAACCCCGGAAGGAGACCTGGGCTGTCCTTTAGTCTCTTAGTGCGGGGGGCACACACACTCCCCAACCCGCTGCAGCGGGACGCCCCAGGGCCCCGTGTCCCTTTCCACAAGCAGGTTTTCTGCTCGCCACACTACAGCCAGGGAGCCCGGAAGGACAGGCACTGGAGCTTTCTCGTGCAGCCATTGTGTGACGAATCCCTAACTCCCGAGGTCCTTCATCATCACAAAGGGGCCCGGACCCACCTACGTGGGAGCTGACAGATACCTCATAGTTCCCCAAGGTGACAGTTACCCCTCCCGGTTCAGCCTGGTCCTGAGTCCCATGGGGCCTTGGGTTTCCCCAGAGGGACTGATACAGCCCTGCCTGAATGCGACCGTCTCCACTTGCAAAGCTGACGCTTTCCTTACTATTGACGTTTATATGGGCGCGTGCCCACCGTGGGAGCCGTGCTGTGCACAGGCTTTGTTTCGGACACTGGGCAGACAGCAGCTCGTTCCAGGCTATGAAGCGGCTACTGAATCATCCCCCCGCCGTTCCAGAGAAAGGAGGCTGAGGCACAGAGAGGTTTCACTGCCCGCTGAGGTCACACAGCCCAGAGTCAAGGCCAGGCCTTGAGCCCAAACATTGTGCCTCCGTTGTCCACGTTCCGACTCCCTGCTTCGCATCCTGGCAGCCCAAAGGACTGGCCGCACTTTCAAGAAACACTCGGGAGACCGATAGCCAGAGGGGACTAACTTACGCAGGCTAAGTCAACTCCTGTGTTTACTGAGATCATGCCTCAACCAGGGTATTTTTAGGCAGTCTGGCATTACGATTCTGTAGCACTGAGAATGTATTAAACTCAGCCCTACTTACCGAAAATATGCCTTGTGTCCACATTGCCTCTCACGCTCAGGCGAGGGAGCCGGCAGGGACAAGGGGGCCCCGGCGCCCCGCCCGTGGGCCAGGCGGGCAGGGCACCCCGGTGTGGGCTCGGACGCGGGGGGTGACACCGTTCTATGAGCTCCGGCTTGGAGCGACCATTCGAAGCCTCTCAGTACCGAGGAGGGGTCTCCGCCGTAAGCTAAAAAAAAGAAGACGACGACGACGACCGGCAGAGACTGAGAAGAAAAACAGGCAGAGAGAAAAGAACAGATTCCCTAGTTTCCTTAAACAAAATAGAAAGTGGCACATAGGAGAACTTGCAAAGGAGTCTGTTCCAACGTGCCTGTTCTTTCCATCTGCTTCCTGGACGGAACAAAACACTGTATCAACAGTATCAGTGATGAGCATACGGTCCCGGGCCCGGGAAACAAGGCGAGATGGGGGAGGGAAGGGAATGAACGCTTGCCAAGCACCCACCGCGTCCCGGCCAGGGGCCAGAATCACTTTTAATCCTCAGGGCATCGCGGCGAGGCCGAGGCCGGAGGAGGAACGCACCCATCGGGAGTTCAGACATCTGCCCGAGGTCCCACCGCCAGCGCGTGTCCGCCCTACTGGGTCACAGCCCGCTCTGTCGCGGTCCCACCTACGCCAGGCTGCCTTCCAGGATGAGTTTAGAAGAAAGGAGGACGGGATGACAGCACCAGGGCTCCCGACGGGTCCAGGGTCAGCCGGACAGTTAACGTGTCACCTCAAGGCGGGACAGGTGTGTCTGGGGTGCATCCCCAGGGTGTGTGGAGCCCCGAAAGGTCCCACGCAGAGAGGGGTACCACCAGGCTTGTGCTCGACGACCACAGTGCGGGAGAGGGGGGCCCGTGGGGGAGGGAACCAAGGCTGGGGGCTCGGTCAAGGCCATGTTGAGTGTGCCAGAGAGGGCGAGCTGCAGATGAGGGGCTCAGCCTGGCCCCCCATCTGTCCTTCCCAGGACAGAAGCACCTGGCCCTCTGACTCCCCCTTTTACCTGGCACTAGGCAACCATGATTGCAGGGCTTTTCCTAATAAACTGTCACCAGAGACCAGAGGATTCTTAATAATGGAGACAGGGCTCTGGGCGAGCGAACACAGCCGTGAGAGCTTCCGGAAATGTACATTCGTGCTCCTCAAGAGCAGCCAGCAGCCCTCAGTGTGAGGACCAGGAACTCAGAGCAGCTCAGGACCTTAGAGGAGACCGGAGTCATTCACACAAGCTTTGTCCCCCGACACATAAGGGAAACTGAGGCTCCAGGCTTGAAGTGGCGACTCCCAGCTCACTCCCGCGCTAAGCCGCATGGGGACGGCCTCCAGTGTGCAGCCTGTTCCAGCCAGGGGCCTTGCAGCCTCCTGTTCACAGGGCCTCGCCCAGGGCTGGTCGGCCCCAACAGGCAGGAACCAGGCCGAAGACCAGCACGAGGGGCCATGTCCCACCCAGGACTGTCTCACCTCCTCTGACCCAGCAGCCATGAGGGTGTCAGAGCTCCGGCCAGGCCTGGACACCCCTTGGAGCCCCTCTGCTGCACCAGGACCCTGCTAGAGGCCACACGGCTGGAATTGGGTCTGGCCTCCGGGGCGTGAGAGGGCAGCCCGGGGTGCCTGGATGCCGGGGGACTTCCCACACACTGGTGGTGAGGATGCCCCCCGTTTTCATGCTATAATCTCTCTCCTCAGAAACCCACGAAATTCAGGTCATTCCAGTTGACGGGAAAACCCAGCTCCATGCCCGGGGTGGTTAACCGTGTCGTAATTAAGGGCAGTGGAATCGGGGAGCCCACTTTGCCGTTCAACAAGGAGGTGGCTTACGCTCACGTTTCATAATCCCAGGCGCCACAAAATGCTGATGTTTCAGGAAAAAGGAAAAATGCTCCCTATCAGGAAAGTGCCAACTAGCTTGGTTTTGGTTTTGAAATTGATATAAGCCTATACAGAAATATTTTGAGAAGCAATACATATGCACGAATGTATACACACAGTGTATGTATGGCTGTTCAGCACGGAGGCTCGGTTTGCCCGTGGGTCCAGGAGCCGGCGGTCACCACACAGCCCCGGATGCAGGGCACACGGGGCCACTCCCCAAGGCCCCTCCCAAAGCCCCACTCTGCACCACCAATGCCGCCTTGCACACCTACCCACCCGTCTTATTTCAGCGTATGTTTGTGAGATCACTCCGTGTCTACTCGGTGTGTGTTCCCTGCTTACGGGTCGATCTCACCCCTAATGCCGGCGGCTGATGAAGGGAATCTTTGGATGAAAAATACTCGTCTGCCACTTCGTGAGCCTCTGTGAGCACGGCTGGCACACTCAGGCCAGGGTGAGGCTCAGAGTGGGGGGAGAGCCAGAATAGGAGCATCCCATGCAGACAGGGCATGGGGGTCCTGACTCTCACACGAGAAGGAGTTTGGTGCAGGAGGTCCACAGCTAGAGCGACACAGGTTCTCCTGGACCCTGTCCCACCACACATGGACTCCATCCTGATCCAAACGGCAGCAATGCAATTGTCCAAAATGGCTGCAACTGCTTCAGCCATTACATCTGCATTCCCACCAGCCATCAAAAAGGACAAGGAAAGATTAGGAGCATTTCCCTTCCTTTGCACACAACCTTGGCCATTTCAATGGCCAAAATTCTAGTCTCACAGTTGCATCTAGCTAGGAAGGAGGCTGGGAATAGAGGTCTTTATTTTGGGCAATGTTGTGTCCAGCTAAAAATCAGGGTGCAGTTATGAGACAAGAGTGAGTGTTGGGGGCTAGCAGAAGTCTCTTCACAATTGATTATATGCATTAATGCCCTATATCTGGTAACCACTGAGTGCATGGAGATAAGTAAATTATGTTGCTTATTCTCTTATGAATATACATTTAAAATAAATAGGGGTGCCTGGGTGGCTCAGTCGGTTAAGCGTCCGACTTTGGCTCAGGTCACGATCTCATGGTCTGTGGGTTTGAGGCCCACGTCAGGCTCTGGGCTGACAGCTCGGAGCCTGGAGCCTGCTTCTGGTTCTGTGTCTCCCTCTCTCTCTGCCCTTCCCCCGTTCATGCTCTGTCTCTCTGTGTTTCAAAAATAAATAAACATTAAAAAAATTAAAATAAATAGATTTTATTTCTTCGAACAGTTTTACGTTTCCAGAAAAACTGGACAAAATGCACAGAGAATTCCCATATGTTACACACACACACACACACACACACACACACACACAGTATTTCCCCAGCTGGTTAGTGTGGTGTATTTCTTACCCTTGATGAACCAATGCTGATACATTTTTTTTGAATTTTTTTTTTTTTTTGAGAGAGAGACAGATGGACAGAACACGAGCAGGGGAGGGGCAGAAAGAGAAGGAGACACAGAATCCGAAGCAGGCTCCAGACTCTGAGCTGTCCGCACAGAGCCCGACGCGGGGCTCGAACTCATGGAGTGTGAGATCACGACCTGAGCTGAAGTCAGATGTTCAACCAACTGAGCCACCCAGACGCCCCAATACATTATTAACTGTGCACATAGGGGCTCATTCCTTGTGCTATAAACTCTATGGGTTTGAACAAATGTGTAATTACACACGCCCACCATTCTGATATCACACAGAGTGGTCTCACTGCCCTGAAACTCCTCTGTGCTCCCCCCGTTCATCCCGCTGTCCCCCGACCTCCTGTCGACCATTGGTTCTTTTACTGCCTCCATGCTCGTGCCTTTTCCAGAATGTGACATAGAACTGGAATCAGACGGCGTGTGGCCTTTTCAGAGGGGCTTGTCTCGCTCACTGATGTGCATTTAAGTTTCTTCCTTGTCTCTTCATGGCTCCGTAGCTCATTCGCTTTTAGGGCTGAACAGTGCTCCCGAGTCGGGCTGGGCCGCAGTCTATGTGTGCATTCACCGAAGAATGTCCTGGTTTCTTTCCAGCTTGGGTGATCACGAACCAGCATCAGTGCGCAGTTTTTTTGTGTGGACATGCGTTTTCAACTCATCTGAGTAAACCCAAAAGAGCATGGATGCTGGATCATACAGTAAGAGTCTGTTCGGCTTCCTAAGAAAACTCCAAACCGCCCTCCAGAGCGGCTCGCGGTTCCGGGTGCCTGCCAGCCGTGAGTGAGCGTTCCTGGGGCTCCGTGTCCCTGCCGGCACGTGCTGTTGTCAGTGTTTTCCATTTTATTTAAAAAAAACAATTTTTTTTTAACCTTTATTGATTTTTGAGACAGAGAGAGAGAGCATGAACGGGGGAGGGTCAGAGAGAGAGCGAGACACAGAATCTGAAACAGACTCCAGGCTCTGAGCTGTCAGCACAGAGCCCGACGTGGGGCTCGAACTCACGGACTGTGACATCATGACCTGAGCCGAAGTCGGACGCTCAACCGACTGAGCCACCCAGGCGCCCAGTGTTTTCCATTTTAACCGTGCTCAGGAGTGCACGTTAACTCACAGTCCCCTAATGCCACATGTCGTCTTTTGTGAGGTTTCTATTCAAAGCTCCCACCCACCTCGTAATTGGGTTCTTCCCTTAATGTTGACCTTCTGCGGTCCTTTGCAGACTTTGGATGGAAGTCCTTCATCAGACGTGGCTTCACAAGCACGGTCCCCCATTGGTGGCTTTTCCTTGTTCTCTCAGTGGGGCTGAGTACCGAGCAGGGGCATTTAATTTTAACAGTAAGCCCAACTTACTGTTTTTTTTTTTTTCTTTCATGGATCGTACTTGTGGTGTGGCATCTAAAAACTCATCACCAAACTCAAGGTCATCTGTATTTCCTCCTATTTCCTCTTCCGGGAGTTTTATCATTTGCATTTTACATTGAAGTCTGTGATCTTTTACGAGTTCATTTTTGTGAAAGGTATAAGGTAAGTGTCTACATTCATTTTTTTTTTTTTGCATGTGTGTCTCTTTGTGAATATTTTTGCAACTATTAAATATTAATTATGGGGACCTACAAAGAGACCAGAAAATATTATGATATGATGTTAAGTGGAGGGTGGTGGGCAAAATCCATTCTCTGCAGTAGCTTCAGATATAGGGGAACAGGAGGCAAGAGAGAAGAGAGGGACAGGATGGTGGGGGAAGGAGCATGGTCTGCAGAGAGCCAGAAGGGTAGATGTAGCCAAGCACCACCACCCCCCCCCCCCAGGGCCTTGGGCTACACGCCTGTGTCCTGCAGGAACATACAAAGCTTGGACAGGGCCTGGAGGAGGACCAAGTCCTGGAGAGGTCCTAACAAAGCAGCGAGGAGGGGAGGGCTGAAAGCCACAGATGCTTCCCTTGAAGAGCCACCTGCTAACTCAGAGCCCTGCACAGGCTCGCCGGCGAGGGCTCTTACTAATAATCTGAGCAGCAGCAGAACCAGGGCTGGATGCAAGGTCTCCTGAGCTCCAAGGTCAGGTGTATCTCACGGTTGTAAGGAGGCAAGATGAATACCCACTGCTGGTTTTCCACCAAGTCTTTGGGCTCAACTCCACGTGACAACCCTGGTTCTGACAAATGTAGGTTGAGTGTGGGACAAGGGGGCCTGTGTCTGACGACCTGGTTGGCCTAAATGGGCCAGACCCAAAGCAGGATGGGCCTCCTCTGCCTACCTTTCTCTCGGGCCATGCATCTCCCAAAGTCTGGAGTGCAAGGCCAGATGCTAGGCAACTGACACCCCACATTTTCTGGCCAGTCCTTCATCCCCAATCCTCCTCAGGAGCAGAACCAGATCAGGCTCTGTCTGTCCCTCCCGAGGTACAGACATGCAGCCCAGGGCATTGCAGGGTGTTGTGGGAGGGGGCAGAAGTTGGCGATACTGGCCCTTATTTACAGCTCCATGCAGACTTGGCCACACATCCCTCCCTTCTTTCTTCCTTCCCATTACCCCAAATCCCAGCATGAAGTCTCAACAGCCTGAATGGTGGGTGTTGACCACAAGTACCACAAGCCAGCTCCTAGTGAGGGTCTGTCCTTACACAGACCCTCCAGTGGGACCTCTATTCAGGAACCGTCCTTACACAGACCCGCCAGGGGAACATCTCTTCAGGGTCTGTTCTTACACAGAGCCTCCAGGGGGACATCTATTCAGGAACCGTCCTCACAGAGAACATCCATGGGGACATCTATTCAGAGTCTGTCCTTACAGAGACCCTCCAGTGGGACATCTATTCAGGAACCGTCCTTACAGAGAAATCCAGTGGGGCATCAATTCAGGGTCTATCCTTACACAGAGCCTCCAGTGGGACATCTCCTCAGGGTCTGTCCTTGCACGGAACTTCAAGAGCCCTTACGAAGGGAAGAGTTTCCTGAGTGTTGTGGATATCCTAAATATCCAACATCTATGAAGCTCCGGTGAATTTGTTAAAATAAAAAGGTGCTGATGGTCATTTGCTGTGAGTTTAATCCAATTAGATAACTTACTTAAAATAAGGCTTTTCATAGGAAAACAGGAGCACGTGCAAATCAGCAGCACACTGACCCCTCTCCATCCAGGAATCTTCCAGATGAGTCTAGACAAGTGAACAGCCACTCTCTGCTCAAAGACGCCCGAGGACTGGGAGCATGCTGGCAGCCCAGTACATCTGAATGGTTCCAAAAGTCACAACGTTCTTTCTTGTAATAATCAGAACCTGTTGTTCCTGAAGCTTCCATCCGTCAAAGCTGTGCCTATTTCCCTCAGTCAGCAGCACAAAACAGATCTGTTCCCTGGTCCCTGGAAAAGGGACAGATCCTTGCATGTCTGAAAGGAGCTGTCATCTCCCCAGTGCCCTGCCCCCACCACCTCTGCAACCCAGAGAGAGAAAGCTGACACTTAGGAGACCCACTGTTTGTCAAGCATTTTATTTGGGTCAAAACACAGCAATTCTCATTTAGGATGAAGGAGCCAGGTTCAGACAGGTGAACTGCTCACCCAGGGTCAAACTCGGAGGAGAAGACGCCTATACAGATTCACCCCCTTTCACCCTGAAAGCCGCCTTCTCTCCAGGTCCCGCAGAGTGATGACCTCTCTCTGGCACAGGAGCACAGCACCCCCGGTCCCATCAGTGTCTCTGGGGTCAAGGGACCCCTCCCCTCACCCTGCCATCAGCCCTTTTACAAAAGGGAACTCTCAATATTCCCCCCCCCCAGTTGCAAAGATGCCCCTCCTGCACCTCAGGTGGGGACTCTCTCCTCTTCCTCTTCTGCATCTTTTAAGAATGGCTCCAAATGAGATTCCAGAATGGTCGGCCAGCAGAGTCTTAAACAAATAGGGTGGTTTGAGAGCCTGGGGTAGGCAGCCCAGGCTGCCTTTGTGGCTCAAAACCACCATCAAGAGCTCAAGCTCTTCTGTATCTCACCGCCTACGGCAAATGGCCTGTTGCCTCACGTTTGCAAAATGGCAGATGTTCCTCCAGGCACGACATCCTTCAGGAAGAGGGACGGACAAAGGCTTTCTCCTCAGGGTGCTCTGTCTTCATTCCAGAAGGGAAACACTCCCCCACACATCTCCTACATCTCAGTCAGAACTAGGCCATACAGCCTCCAAAGACCAATCGTTGGCCAAGAGAGATGAAATGAGCACTAACTGTCTTGGATGGACCAAGCCTCCTTCCCAGGGGTGGGGTGGACACTCTTCTGCATCCCTGGCAGTCACATGGACACAAAGGGCTCTGTCAGCTGGAGAATGGAGTGGAGTCCATGTGCTGGCCGTTAAGAAGGCCAAGGAGGGTGTTGGCTTCACCTTCGGAAATTTAATCACCCTGAAATGCCAATGCCTAAAAATCTCTGTTGGAAGCATTTCTTTTTAAGAGGGATCAGAAACTTTAGCAAAAGTAACAACAATCTAATATTGAAATCTTAGGCACTACCTGCCAGTAGGCCATGGTGTCCATAGCAGGGTAGATGGGGAGAGGTCACTAAAAGGGAGTTCAATAAATACAGAGGGAGAGAGGAAGGGAGGGAGGAAATGAGGGATGAGGGAGGGAGGGATGGTATGGGTGTATGGAGAGAGGGAAGGAAGGTGGACAGATGGATGGATGGATGGATGGATCTATGGGTAGAAGGATGAAGGGAAGGAGGTATGGTACATATGTGGGTGGGTATAAAGAGAGAATGAAGAAAGGATGGATGGATGGATGGATGGACGGATGGATGGCAGATGGATGAAGGCAAGCTTTTTCACAGGATTCCTTTTGGAAAAATTTTTTTTTCTATTTTTCTCAATTACTAAGGAATTGGCTTTGGTTGAAAACTGCCCAAGTGGAGGGCTGAGTGCTTTGCTGTCTTTTAAACTCTTCTGGGGTTTTCTAAGCTCTGAACAAAGCACAGCTGCCATCAAGGAAACAAGAGCTGGCAAAGCACTTCTTCCCATTCTCAAGCTAAAGCAGGTGGATAGACGGTAGTGCTCTCTGGAGTGGTCTTTTCTCCCCACTGGCATGGTCCTTGACTTCAGCCATAAAGGCCCCTCACCTGGGCAGAGTTTGGGTTGGCCCCCTCAGACCATCCTCCATGGGAGGCATCAAGCAGGGCGCAGAAAGAATCCTCAAAGGATGGATTAGTTCACACCTGGATGGTGTGTGGGGGCCACAGATTCAGCAGAGGTTCTTTGGCCACTGTGTGCTCCCTGAAGAAGGGGCCTCTTTAGCTGAGCACGATTTGCCCTCATCAAAGAGTCGGGGACACAGGGTCCATACAGCTGCAGGCTTAAGGAACAGTGCAAAACATAGAATGGTGGGTGTGGAAGTACTTCCACTGTGAGAGGACATCACCGCCTCCCACTGGGCTGGCTATCCAAGGGTGTAGAGGGGAGATAATGCTCTCTGACCTGCATCTGTCCCCGTGGGCCCTCTCCTGGTGTGCACTGTTGGGGGGGGGTGCTTTCCTGAGGTCACCCGAGGACCCCGAGTTGGGAAAAGAGGTGCTAACCTAAGTTAACAGTGCATTCCCAGAGCCCCCCACCCCCCATCCTCAAAACAGCAGGGATGCCCTTCCCAGGCTTCAACCGGGGTCACAACAAGACCCAAGTTTTGTGCCCCTGTCGTGCAGAAGGAGCAGGACCTTGTCCCTCGTAGGGACAGGCAGGGGGTGCCCACATCAAAGCCAGGGGTCAGAGAGAGGCCTCCAGGCCACAAGCTGGGGATCCAGCAGGTGGCACAGAGGCCACGAGCCTGGGATGTTAAAAGACCAGGATCCAGTGCCCGGAGTGGGTCTGTTTGTGGCTCGTCTGTGCCTCCATAGTTCTTCGTTTTCCTTCAGATCTCAGCAAAGTCCCTTTGGAAAATTCCAGCCTGGCTCAGCTGTGCTGAGGACACGGGAAGCGTCAGAGACCGTCAGAGACTTGAGTCTGAGCAGGCACCTGCAATCAGAGTGCTGAGCGTCCCTGGCAGGGGGTGGTGGGAGGCAAACATAGGAGAAGGAGAAGCCCCAGGTGGGGGGACAGCCCCTCCCATGGAGCTCTTTGAGCACAGACTTCAGAGGGTTCTGGGCCGGTGGTGACCCGTGTCTGCTTAGTGAGGAAGGCTGTTTCCTGCAGGTTAAGAGGGGCTGCCCACACTTGCAGCCTGGACAGACAGGGGCAGGCCAGGCCCCACCTCACCCCACTCAGCTTTCTGACCTTGGCAGCCATAGGCCCTCTTTGAAACGAGGAGGCAGAGGCCTGGGGTACAGTGTTGGGGGTGCTGGAGGGGCTGCATGGAGGCCAGCACAAAGTGGGTGTCACTGTGGGTCACCAGCACTTCATCCCTGATGGAAATGAGGGAGTCAGCGGTGCAGGGAGGTCACACTTTGCCCAGACCACGTATGCACACACACGGGCGCACGCACATGCACACACGTGTAGCTGTTTAGTGAGCTGGAATTCACGCTCTCCACAGCCTACCCACCCCATCCCAACTGCACCTGCCCTTAGCAGACAGGCTGGGCATTTCCAGACGAGAAGCATATGGCAGACAAGCTGAGTTGTAAGAGCAGGACAGAGAGGGGAAGGCTCTCAGCACATCGTAGATCTGAGGAGGTCCAGCCACCTGTCACATGCTCAGTGGGCTGACCGAGGCCCTCACGCACCTGACCGCAAAAGCACCAGACAGACATGGAGTGAAAACCAGCCCCTTCATGACAGCACTGAGTGTAGGCTGTTTAACCTTTTCTGACAAGAGACAGAGCAAAGACTCTGAGGTCAGGATAAACCGGAAAGACACAGCCTGTGGCAAACCATATAATAAAGGACCTGGCTGGCCTTTGACCCCCTTACTGGAAGGGAACCTCTAAATCTTTGGAATTTCCCCAGAGGTAGGAGAGTGTGTTATTCATCAGGGACAGAGGGTCTTGGAGTTTATATTAATGAGACGATGTCACCAGGCCCTCATCAGGATGGGGGCCAGTCCCTCCAGAAACACCAACAGAACGAGTGGAGACTTAGGACTTTGAGTCATTAGATATCAGCCCAGTCTCCCCACCTCTGGGGAGGGGGTCGGGCTGGAGGCCTCCTGGCCATGGATTGATTCTGCCAGCAACAACCTCACCTATGTACTGAAACCTGGATCAAAACTCTGGACCCTGAAACTCAGGCAGCTTCCCTGGTTGACAACATTCTGTATATATTGTCACACCTGGGTGTACTGGAGGGAAAGGTGCCCCTGGGGACCATGGGAGCTTCACTTGCAGGGTTCTCCCAGCCCCACGATACATCTGTCTCTGGGCTGGTCCTTACTTGTGTCCTTTTGCTCTAATAAAATTACAAGCACAGACTTCGTGCTTTATGACTTTTCAGGGTTGTCCCAGTGATTTAGTGAACTTGAGGAAGCTTGTGGCCCATGGAGACCCTTGGATTTGTGCCCACCTAGTCAGAGGTGAGGCCTGGGAGGCCGGCACCATAGCCAGGGCCTGAAGTGAGGGCTGTGTTGGGGAGACGGAGCCTTGCACCTGCACACCTACAAATAACACAGAAAAACCGTGGTGTATTGTGACGGGAAATATCCCAGAGTGGCTGCTCAGAGCAAATAAAGCATAGGGTGGGCGACTTTAATTTCCAACACTGCGTATTTCAATGTAAACAAAATGGAATGGAATGCACTGTCCACGTGCATTGTTAATATCTTAATTCTACAATGTAGATATATTATAATCCCGCATACGCTGACCAAAATGACATAAAAATAAAAGCCTGCAACTCCTGAAAATCTCTTAGGCTACAGAATACAGAAAACTGATAAAGCCTGAAATAATTGGAATGATGTAATTATCCAGCAAAGTAATACAGAGAGAGACTCTGTATTATTTCCAATAATTCTTGGACATTGCAGACATTATCTTAATCTATTCCATAAGAATCCCAACAAATTTTCGAAAGTGAAAATTGCAGAGTACATTCTCTTGCTAAATGAGAATTTACCATAAAAGCAAACAGATATACACATGGTGTTTATGTCTAAAGCTGAAGGATAGGGGCCCAAGTTGTACTCAGAAGTGCAAGTTCTTGGTCTCCTGGAAAAGAAAGGATGGAGGAGGGAGGGAGGGGGGAAGAGAAGGGAAGGAGGGAGGGGGGAAGAGAAGGGAAGGAGGGAGGGGGGAAGAGGAGGGAGGGCGGGAGGGACCATTATTTCTATTGCTGACATCAGAACAAACATGAACAGATGATCACTCAGGAAGAGAGACCACTCTGGCCCCTGGCTCCCTCCATTGCATCCATGTTTCATGCTCCCTGGGTGCCCTGTGTGTCCCCCTTCACCTCTATACACAGCCACTGCCCTCTGCCTGGACCACCTGGGCCATGTGTTTGCAGAATCCACTTTCTGTCACAATAGCAGTGAGATGTCCTCTCCTCAGGGCACTCTTTTCAGCCCCTAGGCTGAGGTAGGGACTCCCGAGTATCTCCCTTGGGCTCATGCCTGTTCTGTTCCTCATCAGGCTGTCCCACATGCCCTGGCCATGCCTCTGTCCTTCCCAGGAGACCGGAGATCCTGGGGCAAAGCCTTGCCTGCATCATCACCCAACCATCAAGGGACAAAGTGCCCTGTACCTGGGAAACACTCAAAAAATACTTTTGAATAAATTAATATTCATACATACAGATCAATTCATTAGAAGCATGAAAAGTCAAGGAATCGATACAACAGCTGAGGACCTAAGACATTGATACATAAACACAGCAAACAGACAAAATCTGACTGAAGACAGCAGGGAGTCAAACACACCAACAGGAGGAAGATCCCAGTAGAAAGAGGGTATGAGGACCTGTGTAAACACTTTGGAATGTGAGAGATGGTGGACAATGCAACAGATAAATTTGAAGTGATGGGTGAAATGGAGAATAATCTGTGCAGATACAAATCACCCACATGGACTAGAGGATTTGAGGAGGGGAAGCATGGCTGGAGGGCACCCAGAGCATCCTGCTTAGATGCCCCTGGAGCTCCTGTGAATCCCAGGCCCTGCAGCATGCTACTCTCGAACCTGTGGACAGATGAGCTTCCCTTATGTCTGGTGCCTGATAAGAAGGGAGAACAAGAGCCATGCAGACACCTGCCCTTGGGGACAGGGCTGTTACTGCAGCTCACAGAGGTGACGGCAAGAGGGACCCTGAGCCTGAAAATACTGTCCTTGAAAACTAAACTGAAAATGAGCCACACGATTAAGCAAGAGCTTGATTCCAGCAGGATATTAAAGACACAGCCAGATGCCCAGGACCACAGAGATTGCCACCTCTCCCCTCCACTCATCAGCTGGCTGGCTGTTGGCCTCTGTTTCCTTTTCTGTAAAATGAAGACAGGGTGTCCTCCACACATCAGGATCATTTTGAGGATTGAGCGAATTAAAATGTGAAATGTTGGAAATCAGGCCGAGCACACTCGGAGGGATGCAGCGGGTTGGCTGTTACTATTCAGGGAACGACATGTCATACTGCTATCCTAGCATCATCCTCAGGTTGGTCCAGCACCCTGGCTGTGACCCTCAGCCCCCAAGCACCCCTCCAAAGTTTGCAGACTTGTTCTCTTCAGGTCATGGCACCCAGGCTGTGGCCCAACCTCCCTGGGCCACGCCCTTCTGTCACCCAGCAGGGCCTGCTGATCACTCGGCCACACACTGATGTGCCTGCTGTGTCCCCACCTCACACGAACCCCAAGCTTGGGCCTTTTCCACCCTAAACGTGCCACAGTGCCCACCCCACCCAGAGGACAGTGCCAGAGCATTCCTGTCAGATTAATCGAATAAATAAATGAATGAGATTTGAAACTCCTTGAGCTCATCCTTTTATAATTCCACGACTTGGTATGGAAAGTGGGGTCCAGACGACTATCTTGTCTCCACTGGTGATGGAGACCTGACTGGAAGGCTCCTGTTCGAGTTTGCCTCTCAAGAGGTAGCAGGCAGTGAGAGTCTGGGGTCTTTGAGCCCCAGACCTGTGGATGAAGCCAGCAACACTCTCGTGGCAACTTTGCTGCGGGTTGTCTGGATCAGGTGGGGCTGGCCGCTCCCACAGGCATCCCTGTTGGTCTGTGAGTTCCCTTCCCGGCACAGGCCATATCTGGGTGCCTGGAGCCCCGGGTGCCCAGTGTCCTGCTGGGACTTCTCCCAGCCCTGGGCCCAACATGTGCGGCATCAGGGCCACAGGGTGAGAGGGTGATGCTGGGCCCTGTTTGCCCTTCCCTTTGCTGTCTGGGTCTAGCTGTTCTTCCTGACCCTTGCCCACTGACCCCCGCAACACCAGGCCAGAGGTCCCACGTGTGGCGATGGTGGCTTCTTCCCCAGCACCCTTAGCCACACTAAGCCCCATATTATACAAAATCCCGTGGTCCAGCTTTTCCAGTTGTTGTGAGTATTTGCTGGTTCTCTTCCCAAATCCATTTTCACCCTTTCCCCCTTGCTCGGTGCCTACAGATTTCTCTTTGGGACACTGTCCCTACTGTGAGGGCACCTGTGTCTGGAGAGGCCATTGCAGACCCGCATCCCAGGTGGGGTCTAAGCCCATGGCACTGGCTATGGGGTGTATCTATCATCATAAGCCACAGAGACAGGGTGGCTGAGCTCCTCCCATGCAAACATCACCCCGTCCAGCCTCCTTTATGAGGGGACCCATCCTGAGGTCCATGCTGACCACGGGAGGAGGCAATGCCAAATCATTCAGAGCAAAAATGGGGGACAGTCAGAGTGCTGATCACCCCATGCCTGAAGCCTGTCTTCTCTGGCCTCCTTGGTCGGTCTGCAGGCAGTGTCTCCTTTGCTGGCCAAACCTACCTAAGACTCCTTTTTTTTTTTTTTTTTGGTCCCTTGCTGTAGCAAGCATTCTAATGAGGCTAGAAAAAGGCCAGGGAACACAGAATATCCATAAAAGCAATAAGAAATACACACTGATTAGCAGTATACAGTTCTCACGTGAGGGAAGGAGACATTAGCACTGAAAGGGGTAACAGATGGTCTGGCTCAAGGGAGCGATGCCCTGTGCTGTTGAATAAGAAGAAAATAGTGAATATTTTCTTTTCCATATTAACGTGCATATTTAATGTAATTCTAATTTTAAAAAACTCTATGGGGATTATTCTGACAAGGTGATAAAATCATTCCTAAGTTTATTTGGAGGGAAAAGGGCATATACTAACATCCTCACGTATGTAAATACGGGCGAGCGGGGGGAACTTGTTCGACCAGACACCAAACTACATGGGAAGCTGCAAACACAGAACCTGATATATGGATGCAGGTCCGGGCGAACGTTAATGGAACAGAATCAATAGACCTAAAACCTCCCTACTTAACACAGGATAGAGGAAAGATTACAAAGCGGTGCTGGAAGATGGATTGTTCCAGGAAGGTTTCTGGGAAAGAGGGTCTTCACATAAAATTCACTTGGACTCTGACTTCACAGCCCTCACCAACATGCCTTCCAACCCTGTGAAGAGTAGGCTCTGAACCACCTCTGCAGGTCAGGGAGGCCATCGAAGGTGGGAGCAGAGACGAAAGTCTCTTTTTCCCAAATAGCAGAATGAGGACAGAGGGAGGCTCGGCCATTCATCACGCCCAGCTGCTGCTTCCCATCCGCATTGTCTGTTTTAGTCTGTGTTCGGTAACGGACCTTGTGCCACCTCTTGTTGGGCGTGGACCTGGGTGGATGGCGCTTTCCCAGGCCACGGGACATGAGGTGGGGCCTTGCAGGGCCCAGCGGGATGTGGCGAACACGCAATCCGGACATAACACACCCGCAGGTGCATGGAACTAGGCCCCGACATCCCTTCTGCCTGGAGTTCCATTTCAGAAAGGGGCAGTTTGAGTTATCCCAGGCTTTCAACATGACCGAGGGAGAAAAAATTCTCCCAATCTGAAAAAGAGACGGAAAGAGGGGAGACAGAAAAATAAAATGTCAAATCTGCAAATGTGCTGCATTTTAAATGATCCAAGCACTTGCTGTAATTAGTATTCCCAGCTAGGCAAGAGCAGAAAGTCAAAATCTACATTTAAATGAAGATCTTTGCAGCCCCTGACCCCTTCTGTCTGCACCAGCTCCAGGTCCCCCAGGTGGCCCACACTGGCCCCGTCCTCCCTGTGCTGCCTGGGAGGGAGGCAGGCGGGAGCTTCAGTTAGGCTTGTCCCCCAGTGTAGACACCCAGCAGTGAGGGGCAGGACAGCTGCAGAATTTATTTCAAATGCAGATGGCCTGGCACAGGTTGCTGTTCCTCAGAGCAAGGTGCTTTTCCCAGGACAGGAGGGGACCCGCGTGCTGGTTCACTCCCTCCATGCAGCCCTGGGAAGGAGGGGACCCTTGGACACAACCCATCCTCCCAGAACCCATGTAAACCTGGCTGGCGGCTTAGGGCCCCATGAGTGTAACCAGAACAGCTGCACTGTTTCACTCAAGTGTCTGCAGAGAGAAGACACCAGGAGAGGCATTTAGGCAGAGGGATCCCTGTCTCTGTGCTGGTAGAATCCCTCCCTGGGGACCACTCAGGCCCTCCCAGGAAGGGTCTCCATCACATCACTGGGAGGCTGTGCCTCAGCAGGAAGCTGGAAGCAGGAGGCAGGCGGCTGCGGACTCTCAGGCTTAGCTGAGGTCTACAGTTTCCACGGGTTAGCTCCCTGTCCTCGAGCACTGACAAGGGAGTCACAATCAGAGCGGCCCCTGCCGGAGGCTGTGCAGCCTGTTACACAGGCTCACAGGGTTACGAGCCCCATGTTTCCATTGGAGAGCATGAGGCAGAGCTGACCCTCAGCAGGCCAGGGCTGCCCCGGGTCACATGCCCAGTGGAGCCCACCTGGCTCGTTGGCAGAGCTGACCCCAAACCCCAGGAGCGTCCAGACATCCAATCACCTGCAAAGCTTCCCAGAAAGGCCTCAGATGCTTCTGGAACAAGGTGGATGAAACTTCACATCTGTAATCTAGTCTTCTGGGCAAGTGGCCACCGGCCACAGAAACACCATGCTCAGCGTTGAGCCTCGATGGAGTCGCTTCGTCCTCACGGGGGGACAAGAGCGAGAACTCCCATTTTATGAATGAGGAAACTGAAGTTGAGTGAGGTTAGGCGTCTTCCCCAAATGTTCACACCCGGCACATTCCAGGCTGCCTCTGCTATGCCATGGCCTTGGCCTTGACCTTGACCTCAGCTCTTAAGGATGTGCACCCACACGCAGAGTCAGCTAACATGCTGGTGGGTCCCGGGGACCCCACAGCAGGGGCAGATTTCAGGTCAGGAGCTGGTACTTCAAGCCCCTTATGGAAAGTCTCCGCTTTCAGAGACGCTGAACAATATTGGGTACTGGAAGGTCTTTTCCCCTCTTCTTTTATGATTTTGTTCATCGACAAAATTCACACATTTTCTTACTGCATCCAAGTCCTCTTTCTCTGTGTGTCTCCCACAACTGGCTCACCTCACCTGCCCAGACCCGCCTTCACACCCCTCCCTCCTCCCTTGTCCATAAGCATGAGCCTCCTCCTCGAACCAGCTGGTGGCTGGGGAGGCATGAACTGGACAAGGACCACAGCGGCAAAAGAGCTGGTGGCTGGGGAGGCATGAACTGGACAAGGACCACAGCGGCAAGAGCATGGGGCGGCCCTGCCTGGACGCACACCTGCACCGGGATCCAGAGGCCCTGTCTTGGGACCAGCTGGGAGCATGGGCAGACACAGCCTGTGACTCCCATCTCTCTGTCTGCAGACCTGTTATTTCTCCCCAGGACGTCAGGCTTCGAGCCCGGCCATGCAGACCCTTCTCCTCTCTGGGGCCAGTGGCCCCACATGGCATCTTCCTGTGCATTATCAGAGGAGTTCAGGCATCACCCCAGATGCTTCCCCAGCTGCCCCGCCCCCCTTCAAGCCCTGAACAAACCACCAGTAATGATTTGTTTGCACAAGATGAAAAAGTCAGTAAGTGAGTTTTTTCCGAACTGCAAGCAGGGCTGTTTGTCATATAAATAGGAAGCTCTGTGCCTGCAGCAGGCCTGACTTTGAGCCGCTCCCAGAGAAAAAGTCCATTTGCTTAAATGTGCTCTGCAGGCACTCGCTTCTCCAGCTGGGGAAACGGATTAAGAGACGGTACCCGCTTGAGCTGGTCAAGAAATTCTCCCAAACGTGGCTGTTTGCGAACAAGCAGGATTTGGGGTTCGGAGGCAGTGGGAAGTCTTACCCAAAATGCTGTGCCATAAACGCGATTCTTGGAGTACTGTCGATGCATGAGAAGCCGCAGCCCTGTGTCAGCACCCTGGGCTGATGTCCTGGTGCCACCGGACAGCCCCGTGTCCCCGCAGATGGCGGACCAGGCTCAGCACCAGGCGGGGCTGCAAGAGGGCTAGGGTGTGGCCGGGGAGTCCTGGTCAGGTGCTCAACGTCCCAACGCCCGTAGGCCCCTAGTGTGTCACACCCATGTGCCTCGGGCCTTCCCCAAGGCCTCCGCTCGCTGGGGCTACTGGTCTGTGTGCTCAATCACCCCGCAGGAGAGCCTCCAAGAGCCTGCACCCCCGAGGGTCTCTGTGAAGAGATTCCTGGAGCCAGAGAGCAAGACTGGAGTCTGACAGACAAAGAGGAGAAGGAACCTCAGTCCCTGGGGGGCACCATGGGCTCTCATGGCCGCCTGCACTGGAAATACCTCTCTTGCCGTGAGCGATCTGAGGGCTCCGTCGAGTCCCATGAATAGTGAAGGAAGCAACATCGGCACACACTCTGCCCACGGGAAGGACAGGAGCATTCGGATTGGGGATCTGCACTTTTTCAGCTTCTAGGCATTAACGGCAGGGGCTGGGAAACACCATGCAAAGCACCTGAGGTTTTCAAGGTACTGGCTACAATTGGTATGAACTGTGAATCGAGTGGTGTCGGCATCTGTGCATCTTTCCGTGGAAGTGTAGTTGACTTCCCAGAGGAAGTCTGAGGGGCCGTGACTAATTAAAGGTGGCATTTCCTAATGTGGCATCATCGTGATTCCCAGGTCGGAGCCCCCTGGCAGCTGGCAGGGGGTTGGGAGGGACAGGCATGTGGAAGGGACGTAGAGCCCCTGACTCGGGGCCCCCAGCAGCGTGGCTTCTAGAAGACAACCGGAGCCAGGGGTGGGGGGGGGAGCTTGGACGTGGGGTCTGTAGACTCAGGCAACGCTCAAGTCCCCTTGGAAGCCAGGGAGCATCATCTCCTACGTAACTCCCTGGGCAGCGACAGAGAAGCCAGCTGGCCCCTGCTCACTGACCTGACGTGCTCCCTCTAGAAACCCAGCCGCCATGCTGGTAAAGAACCAAGCCACATAGAGAGGCCACAGAGAGAGCTCAGGTCCCCAGTCCCAGCTGCGCTGGCCGTCAGGACACCCCCAGCCCTCACGTCTGTGCAAACCGCGGAACTGCAGGATTCGCAAGTAGAAGAAAATCAGCCGTGCTTTAGCCGAGGTCCGGCTGCCGTGTCGCACGGCGGGAGACGGCCAGCACACCGCCCAGTCGGCCCCCTGGCCACCCTGGGGCCTCATCCTGGGGCTCCGGTGGGCAGTGGCAGCTTGTCCAGAAAGGCTGGGGCCCAAGTCCCCCAGGTGTGTATCAGCCCCACGGGCACGCCTCCGTCCAGCCACACCCCCGCACCTGCTGCGCTCGCTCCCACGGGGCTGTCATTCTTCTTCCTCCAACAGGTGACGGTTGGAAAGGTGCTCTCAAATATGCTAATTCATTAAAGAAAACAACCTTTAAGGCTGAGGTTCTTTACCCATTTTTATAGAAACTCTCAAAGCTCAGAGAAGCAATGCGACTTGTTCAGAGTCACTGAATATTAAAAGAAAACTTGGGTCGCCTGGATGGCTCAGTCGGTGAGGCGGCCGACTTCGGCTCAGGTCATGATCTCGCGGTCCGTGAGTTCGAGCCCCATGTCGGGCTCTGTGCTGACAGCTCGAAACCTGGAGCTACTTCGGATTCTGTGTCTCCCTCTCTCTCAGCCCCTCCCCCACTCATGCTCTGTCTCTGTCTCAGAAATAAATAAACATTAAAAAAAAGTTTAAAAAAAACACACTAAGGGGCGCCTGGGTGGCTCAGTCGGTTAAGCGGCTGACTTCAGCTCAGGTCATGATCTCGCTGTCCGTGAGTTCGAGCCCCCACATCGGGCTCTGTGCTGACAGCTCAGAGCCTCAAGCCTGTTTCAGACTCTGTGCCTCCCTCTCTCTGACCCTCCCCCGGTCATGCTCTGTCTCTCTCTGTCTCAAAAATAAATACACGCTTAAAAAAATAAATTTAAGGAAAACTCAAACCAACAGAAGGCGGCCTCGGGCTGGTTTCTGTCCACTGCTGCCAGAGCTCACGACACTCATTCCTGAAGCCTTAACACAGCAGTCAGGCCCCCACAGGATCTGGCCCAAAAAAACCTCCTTCTCTGTTTCTGTTATAGCAGCGACTTCCTTTTGGGAATTAGCAAGGCCACGAAGGGAACGAGGAAATGACAATCAGGTCTGGCAGTTTCGCTCGTTGGAGAATGTGCACCACGTGCTTATCTTGTTTCACCTTTTGCCCCGACTGCTGGGAAGCTCCACACAGGGCCAGACGCAGCTTGACCTTAACAACAGTGCAGGACTCCAGGATCTGCTGGCTCAGCATTATTTTCCCTATAACTGTTTTTTTTTCCCCCTCTTCCCTCTACATTGTATTCTTTCCTGCCTGGCCTTTGTTTTTATGGAGCACGTAAGATAAGATTTTTGCGTATTTAGTCCATTGATGAATTCACCGAGTCCAAGACTGAGCCAGGTACACAGTAAGCAGTGAACGAATGAATGAATGCACAAAGGAATTGCTCCCCATGTTACGGGGACACCTGTGGAAGGCATTTCACAAGGCTGATGTATTAAATACATCACCATGTAGCGGAATCTAGTCTTTATTTCAGACGGAGGACCCTGGGAAACACAGGGAGAGACTGGACAGCCACCGGCCCTGAGTGAAGAAGGGTCAGTGGTGGCATCCGGGGTCTCATGGGGGGACACAGGTCCTCACATGGTGATCTCCGCTTTCCTGAACATCTGAAAACTTTCATAACAACTTATTATGGACCTGTGCTTTGTCTGAGTGACTCTGGCCTCTTCCATCATGGAAGCACCCATGACAGACGGAGGCAGGAATCTGCCGCTTGTCCTGGAATTGGCCTCGAGGGTGGAGGTCAGTGGTTGAGGGATGGACTCTAAAACCGGCTGGCTGGGGTTGGAATCCCCTGGCGAAGGTCCATGTAGGCGGTGGCTCCCACTGGCCCCGTGAGTCCTCCTACCCCTCCCGGGCAGCCCACGTGGATGGTAGCATCTCGCCAGGCGATGGTGATCTGGGCACACACCGCTAGGCACCACTTGTCCAGAGCACACGGGCCGGCAGGCACCATGGGGGCATTTCGCTGCTGGAGGTGCTGATCCTGAGAACCTCTTCTGGGGACGCCCTGGCCCCCCGCTGTCCCCGAGCAGGGCTCTTCCGGTACCTTCCATCTTTTAAGCAGAAATTAACTGGGAAGCATGATTTTCCTGGACAAGCATCATCGAGAGGAAACCCAGAGCTCAGAAGCTGGCGTCCCTCATACTCCAAGTTCACAGGCTGGACCGAACTAGAGTAGATGCAGGGTGGACAGACAGCACCCTCCGATCAAACGTGCGGTGGCAGGGGGCAGAAGGAGCCTCTCTTTTCAAGTCCAGTCTTCAAAATCTGCGACCCGGGGGCTGGGGTTCTGTGGCCCCTATAAGAGTTCCTGTGTTGCCCAAGGACGCTGCCCGAGAGGCAGCCTCACGTGGCCATTCTGCACCCAAGAAACAGCTACGAATGGCGTGAGCCTCCCAGGACAGCAGACCAGGGGCCCTCGGGTTCCCAAACTCCAGAAAGCACCGCGGTGTCTGTCACACTGCTCCCCAGCCCCAGAGAAAGAAGGGGGCAGCCATATGCCCAGAAAGAGACCACACAGCGCGAGGCATTTAACACCCAGGGCACCGGCTTCGGCGTCAGCCTGGGGCTCAGACCCTTGACCCTTTTGCAACTACTTGTTCCTCTGACCCCCATTTTCAACATTTGGAAAGTGGGGGTAATGAGGACCGCTTCCCCAACCACGCTTTGGATTCTGTGAGTTAATTCAAGCACAGTCGGGCGTCTGCACAGAACTGAGAATCCCCACAAAATCGCAGGACTCTGTCTCGGCCGCAGCAGGTGCAGGAGGTGAGTGGTGGGTGGGGAGACGGCCACAGAAGCCGGTATCCAGGTGTCCCTCGAGTGTCCCTAGTGAGAGAGTAAACCGCTCTCCCACCGGACGTATTCCCATCGCCACTGAAGCACCAAGCCCACCAGAGCCGCCTGATCATGGGGCTGGTGAGCCGCTCCTGCTGCGTAGGTTCACGGGCCGGGCTCCTGCCCAGGAGGATGCTGAGAGACGGGCAGCCTGGACCTCCACGTGCACAGGAGGAGGAGGGTGCCCCCACACCTGGAGGGCACGGCGTCCCTAGGTTGCTGGAGCAGGGACCCTCCCCAGCCTCCCGTGTCGGGACATTTGGGATCTGAGTTCTGGCTGGAAGACTGTGGGTCGAAGGGACGTGAGGCTCTCAACATGGGCCCTTAAGCCATCCCGCAGGACTCTGCTTGAACTGTGGACACAGCACGGCCAACGAAAGGGTCACAGACTGCACATCTGCGTCCCTGAAATTCATACATTGAAGCCCCCTGGTGTGGCTGCATGTGGACGTGGGGCTCTAAGGGGGTGATTCGGGTTATATGAGGCTGCGAGGGCCGGCCCTGACCCCCCAGGCCGGGAGTCCTTCTAAAAGGAGACACTGGAGCTCCGTCTCTCTCTCTCCACTTGCACAGAGACGGGGTCATGCGAGCACGTAGCAGGGACGAGCCCAGCTACAAGCCAGGCTGAAAGTCCTCACAGAAAACTGGATCCTCAGGCCCTCTGTCTTGGAACTTCCAGGCTCCAGAGCCGTGAGGAAGTTTACTTCTGTTACTCAAGCCCCCAGCCTGCAGGGTTTCGTTCTGGGGGCTCGCTGCCCCAGGCAGGAGGTGCGGACCGGTGGGGACCTTCAGGACGGGGCGGCCGCGGGGTGCACCAGTTAGGGACCAGGCCTTTTCCTTCTCATGGTTCCGAGATTGAAATTGTGCACTGGACCCACCTCCTCTCCTCAGTGAAGGGGGTGTAAGTTAAAAATAAGATATGTTTTTTAATATTAGACTTACTTTTAGGACAGTTTTAGATGAATAGAAACATTGAAAAGATAGTGCAGGACGCTCCCACCTACGCCGCAGCGGGTTTCGCTGCCGCTAACGCCTTGCCCCGGTAATGGCGCGTTGTCCCACGTACGTTTTTCTGTTCCAGCACCCACCCCAGGACAGTGACGGGACTGCCACAGACTTCCCTTCTTTCCCATGACCTTGGCGGTCTTGAGGAGGGCCAGGTGGGTGCTTTGTAAGGCGGCCGTCCCCTGGGATCTGCCTGACACTCTTCTCATGACTGACCGGGCGTCTTGCTCGCCGGGAGGAAGACTGGAGATGTGTCTTCTCAGCCCGTCCTGGGAGAGCCACCTGCCATCAGCATGAGCTGTGACTCCTGGGGTTCCCCCTACTCTGCCCGACCTGCTCTTGGTCAGGCTTCTGTGCCGTAAGCTCCACCCCACACGTTCCCCTCCTGTCCTCAACGGAAGGAGGCCATCAGGTGAAAGCCCCGCTTCGCAGGTGGGCATCGCGTCCCCCTCTTGGAGGGTAGAGCAGCTACATAAATTATCTGGAATTTTCCTGCATGAGATCTGCTGCTTTTACCCTATTTGTTTATGTTTACAATGATTCGTTTCTATAGATACGGACTTGAAAATTTACGTTATACTTCAGGTTTTAATTTAATATTATTTTATTTATTCTTTTGCACCCAATTTTCCCGACTTTGGCCCCTGGGAGCAATTTCAGTGGCTCCTGTGTCCCTCCGAAATCACTTTCTCTCCCCCTTGTTTGGTGTTTTTGCATCGGTGCGGTTTTTGCTTTCGTTTTGTTCATTAGCTCTTCCTTACTTTCTGGGAACTACAAGGCCGCAGGCCTATTGTACATGTATCTTCCCCCCCGGTCCTGGACTCAGATCCGTCATTTCTCCCCGGAGCCCTGGTTCCTCCTGTTGGAAAGTCGCATCAGAGACCAAGATCTGAGCTCACGGCTTGCTCTCTGCAGAGCGAGAGGAAGCACGTCTAAACGCTAACCTGTGTGCTGGCATATACGCACGTCACCGTGAACGTTTCTGTATGCAGCCGTCAGAAATTATATTACATCAAACACGACTTTGTATTGATGCAGCCAATTTCATGTGAATACTTCCAGCCTCTTCTCCTGGCTTCTCTGTAAATTTCCACCCCGACGTGACAAACCTGGCCCCCACCCTCGGCGTTTCTTTTACCGAATTGCTCAAATCCGTGTTACAGTCACAAGAGCGTCCGATTGTCAACCGCCGCCCCTGGGGGCGGACTTCGGCGGGATCTCAGGGCACATGGGCCTTTCCTCTGCATCACAGACCCCACTCATTTTCAGTTCCCTAGGTCAGCACCTGGCCCCACGCGCTGAGGCGAGGTCGGTCGGCATGTTTGCGATGCAGTGAGCTTCTCTGCGAGCGGGAGAGTGAGAGCCTCCCTTCCTGTACCTTCGCTATTCCTTCCCGGGGTCCCATAACCTCTTAAATGATGGCTCAAATTTGGATACATTACGCGTCACTCTTTGTGCTGTAAAGTTCTATGAGTTTTGACAGATGCGTAATGTCATCTGCTCACAGGACCCAGCATCCATCATCCATACATACATATTATACGTATAATTTATCATGCACGCAGCTGTCAGACAGAACAGTCCCATAGCCCTGGCAGAGCTGCGTGCTCCAAGTACTTAGCACTCTTCCCTCCTCCTGACACCCTGGCAACCACACTCTTACTGTCTCTGCAACTTTGCCCGTTCCGGGATATCATATAATCGGGATCATATAGTGTGCAGGCTTTCTCAGACTGGCTTCCTTCATTTCGTGCATTTAAGGTTGACCCATGCTTATTGTGACGTCCTAGCCCCTCTGTTTTTAGAACTTAATAACATGCCATTGTCTGGATGTACCCTGGGTTGCTCATCCGCCCACCTGCTGAAGGACATCTCGGCTGCTTTGAGTTTGGGGTGATGACGAACAAGGCCGCGAGAAGCATTCATGCGCGGGTTTTATGTGGACACGAGTCTCCAAATCAGGTGAGTGAGTACCGAGGCGTGGGACCACAAACGGTGAGACTGCGGCTGTGAAAGAATCATCCTGCTTATCCTCCACGGTGGCTGCACCTTCTGCATTCGTGGCAGCCGCAGATGAGTTTTCTTGTTGCACCACATCCCCACCAGCATGCGGTGTGGCCAGCTGTGTGTGTGCGTGTGCACGCACGTGTCTGTGTGCGTGCGTGCGTGTGTCAGCCATTCTAACAGGTGAATCTGCATCCCGTTACTGGTCTAATTTGCAACTCCGTAACGGTGATTATGTCGAGCGTCTTCTTGTGTCCTTACCTGCGATCTATGGATCTTTCTTAGCTGAGGGGTCTGTGCCAAGCCCTTCCCCGCCTCGCACCGGGGCTGTTTCCTCGCAGGGCTCTCTGAGTATTTGCACACGGCTCCTTCTGAGACACGCATCTGGCATGTTTTCTCCCAGCCTGCGATGGGTCTTCTATCCTCTTGAGGCTTCGCAGAGCAGAAGTTAATCGTTCTAAACAAAGTCCAGCTCGCTTTTCTGCTTCACGGGTTGTGCTTCTGTTGTTACATCGAAAGTCTTGTCGTGAGACCACGGTCACGTCCTTTGCCGTCCCTGCTCTCTGTTTTGTAACTGTGCATTTTGCCTCTAGGTCCGTGACCTGGATGTAGCTAACCTTTGTGAAAGGTGTAAGGAACGTGTTGTTGGTTTGGTTTGGTTTTGCATTTTCTTCCAGCACCTGGAAAGACTATCTCTTCTGCCCTGACTTGCCTTTCCTCCCTCCCCAGGGGTCAGTTGACCATCCTTTGTGGGTTGTTCCTGGACAGCTCATTCTTCTTCCATTACCTATGGCCTATTCTTTCTCCAAGGCAGGCCCTCCTGACACTGAGACTTTCCGCTAAGTCTTAAAGTCAAAGCGCGACTCCTCCGAGCTTGGTTCTCGGTTTTATCACTGCTGTGTTGGCTGTTCTGGGTCTTACACTTTTCTATGTACGCTTTAGAATCACCTCATCAATATCTACAAAATAGCTTTCTGGGATTTTGTTGGGATGACATTGAATCCACAGACCCAATCAGAAAGAGCAGACATTTTTTAAATGTCGAGTCTTTCAATTCATGAACACAGACGATCTCCCCATCGACTTAGAACTTTGATTTAGCTCATCAGGGTTTTATGGGTTACTGCACATAGATCCTGAGCACATTCTGTTAAGTTTCTATCTAAGCGTATTATCATTTGTGGTTTCTTTGATGGGGAGAATACACATGGTATTCACTTTATGGATTTCAAATCCCAATTGTTCATAGATGGTACAGAAGAAATCAATTGACTCGTGTATTAACCTAGTATCCTACAGCCTTCTATAATCTGGTATCCATTCCAGAAGTTAGTGTGTCTTCTCTTTGGGGTTTTCTACATAGATGATCATGTCATCTGTGAACAAATTTTATTTCTTCCCAATCTGTATACACTTTTCCCTCATCTTGCCTTATTGCGCTAGCTGAGACTTCCAGAAGACGCTTAGGAGGACTTTTGAGAGAGCACATCCTGGCCTTGTTCCTGGTGTTGAGGGGAAGCATCAACTTTCTTGCCATGAAGTGTGAGCTATAGGTGTTTTCTAGATGTTCTTTACCAAATTTGAAAGTTCCCCTCTATTCCTAGTTTTCTGATATAGATGGGTGCTAGGTTTTTGTCAAATATTTTTTCTGCATCTACTGATATGATCCTATGATCTTTTTTTTTCTTCTTTACCCTGTTGATGTGATGGATTACATTAACTGACTTTTTTGAAAGTTGAACAAATCTTGCATACCTAAAACAAATCCCACTTGGTCTTGGTCGTAATGCATAATTCATTTTATACATAGTTGGATTCAATTTGCAAATATACTACTGAGGATTTTTGCACCTATGGTCATGAGAGATATTGATCTACAGTTTTCCTTTCTTGTAATTCTTATCTGATGTCGATATTAGGGTAATGCGGGCCTTATAAAATGATTTAAGGAAGTATTCCCTCTGCTCATAATTTTTGGAAGAGATAGTAAAGAATTGGTATAATTTGTTCCTTAAATGTTTGGTAGAATTCACCAGGGAATCCGTCTGGGCCTGGTGCTTTCTATTTTGGAAGGTTATTAATTATTGATTCAATTTTTAATAGATATAGACCATTCCAATGATCTATTTTTCCTTGTGTGAGTTTTGGTGGATTTTTCTCTTTAAAGAAATTGTTCCATTTCATCTAAGGTATTAACTTTGTGGATATAAAGTTATTCATAGTGTTCCTTTAGTATCCTTTTAATGCCCACGGGATCATCCATGATGACCTCTCTTACAATTTGTGCCCCCTCCATCTTGGTTAGCCTGCCCAGATGTTTATCCGTTGTATCATTGATCTCTTCTAGGGCCCTGTTTTGAGTTTGGTTGGTTTTCTGTATTGTCTTCCTGTTTTCAGCTGCATTTCTTTCTGCTGTAATTTTTATTATCTCTTCTCATCTGCTTCTTTTAGGCATAATTTTCCCTTCTTTTTTCCTGGGGTCTCTAAGACAGTAGCTTATTGATTTTAAATCTTTCTTCCTTTTTCATATATGAATGCAATGCTTAAAAATACCCTCTATGCACTGCTCTCACTGAATCCCACAAATTTTCACAAGTCCTGTTTAGTTCAAAGTATATTTTAATTTCCTTTAAGACTTCTTTGACCCATGTCAAAGGAGGTTGACATTATTTAGGAGGTTCCTGTTTGGTCTCCAGATATTTGGGGTGTGGGGGTTTCTGATCCCTGTTGTTGATTTCTATTTTAATTCCACTGTGGTCTGAGACCATAGCTTATATTATTTTTATGCTTTTAAATTTGTTAAGGTGTGCGTTATGGCCCAGTATGTGGTTTTTCTTGATGAAATTTGATGTCAGCAGGAGACGAATGCTGGATGGAGTATTCTGTAGATGCCAGTTAGATCAAGGGACTGATGATGGTGTCCATGTCAACTCTGCCTCCTGATGGTCTGCAGACTGGATCTATCAGTGCCCCAAGATGGGTGTTGACGTCTTCAACCGTGATGGCGGATGTGTCCATTTCTCATTCAAGTTCCGTTAGCTATTGCCTCACACTTTTGACATTCTGACTTTAGATATATGCACAACAAGGGCTGCCATGGCTTCGTAGAGCTTTAACCCCTTTATCATTAAGTATTGACCCTCTTCATCCCTGGTAACATTCTTTGCCTATAGTCTGTTCCGTCTAGAATAAACGCAGCTACTTTTCTCCTGATTAGTGTTAACATGACCTATCTTTCTCCATCTCTTTACTGTTATTCTCTATGTGTCTTTATACTTAAAGTGAGTTTCTTGTAGACAACATATAGTTGGGTCTTGTGGTTTTTCTCCACTCTGACAAGCTTTGTCTTTGAGAGATTTAGAGCCTTCACATTTAAAATGATTATTGATATAGTTGAACGAATAGCTATCATGTTTCATTGTCTTTGTTTTATTATTTTCTCCCCCTCTTCTGCTTTTGAGCATTCTGTGTATTCCGTTTTCCCTTATGTCTTATATCCCCATCATATCCCCCTTTCAATGGATTTTCCCGGGTTTGCCTACATTTACAATTAATCCAAGTGTACTATCCAATTACACCATGGTGCTTCAAATTAGTGCATAGGACTTGTAACAGAGGGTACTAATTCCTTCCTCCCTATAATACTGTTATTGTTCTCTTCACTTATTCACATGTTCTTCCGTTGTGGGGCTTGAACTCACAACCCTGAGGTCAAGGGTCACACACTGTACCGACTGAGCCAGCCAGGCACCCCATCACTTATCCATATGTTCTAGTCACCCAATATATCATTACTATTATTGCTTTCGGTGCTTGTATTTTAGATAAATTAAAACAAAGGAAAAAATGTAAGTCACTTTACCTTCATTTCTTTCTTCTCTGACGCTCCTCCTCCCTGTAGATCTGACTTCATCATTCTCCTTCTTCCTGGGTAAATCCTGACATTTCTTGCAGGGTTTCTTGTTGGGCAATGAATTCATGTTTTTCTGAGAAAGTCTTTGTTTTGATTTTATTTTCGAATGCTAATTCAATGGATATGGAATTTTAGATTAACCTTTGTTTTCTTCCAACACTGTAAATATTTTATTCCATTCTCTCTTTGTCCTTGTGGTTCCTGAAGATATTGGCAGCACAGTTCTTATCTCCATTCCTCTACAGGTAAGGTAACTTTTCTTTTAGCTTCTTTCAAGATTGCCTCTTTGTGTAAATATGATGTGCTTTGTGCAGATTTTTTATCTTGTTTCCTAGATCTATGGTTTGGTGTCTGTCATTAATGTTGGAAATTTTTTTTGCCATTATAACTTTAAACATTCTTTCTTCTTCTCCTTCTGTATTCCCATTGTGCAAATAATTTTTTATCATCTCACAATTATTGCTTATTTTCTACCCCCACCTTGTTTTTATTTCATTTTTTTTTTCCTCTTTGCATTTCATTTTGGGAAGTTTCTACTGACATACCTTCACCCACTGATTCTCCTTTCCTCTGTATCCAGTCTACTTGTGAGTACCTGCAAAGCAAGTGTCATTTCTGTTACAGAATGGAGAATGAATGTCCTCCTCAGTGGAGGGGAGCAAAATTGGCCACCCCAAAACGTGTCCCCTTAGCATGTGGATTGTGTTAGGCTGATTATTGTTGGGAAACAGGAGGCTCAGGAAGGACTTTTGACCTTCCCCCCATACTGCCTTAAAGAATTTAGATGGAGGGCCTGGTCTGGGAAGGGAGCTAACACCACAGATAACTAGGGTATAATATGAACTAGGTGTGGTAGACAAAGTCTGATTGTTAAAATTCCTCTCTATGTCCCACTGTTCCTGCGGGGCCCAGAAAATATTTTTTTACCAAACATTTACTCTTTTTCATCTTCCTGTAAATTGCCTTCCTCCTATTTATGGTCCCAGCCCTTTCCCCCCTTCTCCTTAGCTCAGGATGACATATAGACCTCATGTTGCCTGAGTGTCTTTGGAATCTTGTATCTGTAAATATTTCATCAAATTTGATTTTCTCCTGTTAATCTATATCCTGTCAATGTAATTCGTAGACAATCAGAAGAATCTTGAAGAGTACAGGAGAATATTTCCTCCCTAACATTAGGATTTCCTTTTGATTCTGTCTCATAATTTCTGTCTCTCTCCTACCTTACTCATCTGTTCTTGCCTATGGAAGACTTTTTCCCTTAACGTTTTAATCACAGTTATTTTAAATTCCTTGTCTGGGGGTGCTTGGGTCACTCAGCTGATTCAGTGTCAGATTTTTGATTTCGGCTCAGGTCATGATCTCACAGTTCATGGGGTCGAGCTCCACATCAGGCTCTGAGCTGACCGCACGGAGCCTGCTTGAGATTCTCTTTCTCCCTCTCTCTCTGCCCCTCCCCCACCTCAAAATAAATAAACCTAAAAAAATGAAATTCCTTGTCTGATAATTTCAAACTCTGTGTCATATCTCAGTCTGTTTCTGATGCTTACTTTGTGTCTTAAGAGTGTGTTTTTTTCTTGCCTTTAGCATGCCTTGTGATTTTTTTTTTGTTGAAGTCTGGACAGGGTTTATTGGGTAGAAATGGAGATAAAAGGTCTTCGGTGTGTTTCACCATAACCTGGCTAGGGGTCAACCTGTATTTCATGCTCACTGTAGCCTAGCCCATCAGAGGGTTCAAATTCCTGGAATGTCCTTGCTTTTGTCACCTCTGATGTCTCTGGGTTTTCCTAATAACTCCTCCTTCTGATTCTGGACATTTTGGCTCTTTTGGCTGCAATCTGCTTTATCGTGGTGCAGTCCTGTGGACAGGGTGGTAGGGGTGGGATACGGGAGAAGTCCAGTCTTAGAATGAGATCTCTGTTTGTCAGTGGTGCTGTGACCCTCACAGGTGTTTCTTAGCTTTCTTCCTCCTCCCTGGTGGGGCAGGAGGGCTGCAGGGGACTGGAGTCCACCTCCACCCCCACCCCCCCCCCCCCCCCCCCCCGCCCTTCCCCCTCTGGCCCAGGTAGGAGGAGATTCTGTGGAAGGTGTTTCTCTAGAGAGTAGGTCATTGTGATGGAAAATGCTCTGGGCACATCTCAGCAAGGTTACTTCCCCTCCCCTGCAGGAGCCACTGAGGGGGGAGGGGAGGGGTGGTTCCTGAGCTCCTCACTGTAAGAACCCTACAGGGGCTCCTGTGGGCAAAATCCGAGGAGCGATGGGGCCCGCGGCAATGTCTCACTCCCAAGTCATGCTTGTTCAGCCTCTGTCATTTGTCAAAATTAGCACCGAAGTCTTCCTTTCGGTTTGCCGCTGCTGCTCCAGATAAGCTGATCTCAGCCCTGATTCTCCTCATTTCTGTCTCTCCGGATTGTGGGGGGCATGTTGTCCTGCCCCCTCCATTCTCTGACGGTTCAAGGAAAGTCATTGGTTTCCAGTTTGTTCAGCTTTTTTTCTCATTGTAAAGATTAGAGCGGCAACTTTCAAGCTCCTTCCTTGTCACAGTTGAAACCGGATGTCCCTAAATAGACTTTTATTTTAGAATTTACAGAAAAGTTGCAAAAATAGTACACTGAGTTCCTATATACACCCACACCCAATTTCCCCTATTGTTAGCATCCTTCATTCCTATGGTACATTTGTCACAACTAATGAACCAATATCGACATGTTATTATTAACTGAAGTTCATGCTGTATCCAGATGTCATTCGTGTTTTCCCCTAATTTCCTTTTTCTGTCCTAGGATCCCATCCAGGGACATGCCATAACATTGAGCCTGCTCAGACATCCTGGGCTGTGACAGCTTCTCAGAGCGTTCTTGTTTGAGATGACCTTGACCGCCGGAGGACCATCCCTCAATTTGGGTTTGTCTGACATTTTGCGCACGTTTAAACCGTGGGTGTGAGTTTCAGGTAGGAAACCCACAGAGGTCAAGTGTCTCTGTTACCATATCATATCAGGGGCACATGCTGTCAACACGACTTACTGCTGTCGATGCCGACCTTAGTCACGGGCTGAGGTGTGCTTGTCGGGGCTGCCCCCTGACCTTCTGCCCTGTGCTCTATAGAGGGACATCACCAAGCATGGCCCACACTGAAGGGTGGGGAAGAAATGGATCCTTTGAACTAGGAAATGAGAGTGGAGTGTGTGTTGGGGGGTGGGGATCGTATGAGATTCTTTAGCAGGTGGAGGTAAGATACATTCTCAAATAGGTGTGTGTGTGTGTGTGTGTATTCTACCTCCACTGCCTAAAGGAGGCACACACACACACACACACACACCCTTGGAGTTCATCTTCCTCACTGCTGTGTGCACCCATGTACGTATACGTATACACGTACATGTACAGGTGAGTAGGGCCCAAGTTCAAGAATGCAAAGGAGGGAGGCCCAGAGCTCATAAACTAAAGCAGGGGCGATGAAAATGGGGCTGAAGACACAGAGCCAGGAGACCTTGCCCTGTGGTGACGGAAAGTCCACGTACACGGCCTCATTGGTTCAAACACAACATTTGAGTCTGAACGCGGCCCCTCCGCGGACCCGGCGCTCAGAGAGCAGCCAGCAAGCCCGGGTCCCGGCAGACAGCGGCGCACTGACAGGACCCCACGGGAGGGTCCCGGGCCACCTGGGGGTCCTCAGGGGGTGGGGGCGCCTCTCATTCTGAGCTGCGGCCACCTTCGTGCAGATCCCGGGAGCTGAGGGTAAAACTGTGGTCCTCCCACCCCACAGAGCACCTGATGCCCAACGCCAGGATCACACCTACGCTCAGGCCTCAGGCAGAAAAGGGTTTCTGTCGGCGATTTGCTACTTTCTTGCGTCGCTGCCTGTCTCTGGAAGGCAGGATCCTGAGGCCGCCATCACCCCCAAAGTGAGCCACGTGAGCCACGGGACACCGTCCGTGTCTGCGTCGCTGCCCCGGGACCCTGCGTCCCCCGCACCCTGGGGGTCAGACGTGCGAGGCCCGGGTTCCAGGCCCGACCCGGGCTCTGGTTCCCGCCAGCCTTGCACGGCAGACCCCAGAACTTCCTGCAAAGCGTGCCCCCTCCATCACGGTTTGGAAATTTCGGGTACAGAGAACACGCAGCGAGGCCCCACACCCACCACCGGCCTCTCGCCGCCTGAGACACACGTCCGCCTCTGTTTCAGCACAACCCCTCTCGCTGACACCCCCCGGGAGGACTGATGACCAGTTGTCGACACGACCAAGGGCTCAGTGCCACCGCGGAAGGAGAAGGACTCGCCTCTCGGCATCGCGGGGGCCCCGGAACGTCCCCTGAGCCTGCGAGGCTCCGCCGTCGGCTGCCTCCTGCACGGGGCTCGCGTGGGTCGTTCCCTACGCCCAGACCAGGTGCCGCTACCTCGGGCTGCCGTCTGAAGGTCCCTGCGTCTGAGGACGACGCTCTCCTCCCAGCGTGTGTTTGCCAGGAGTGGAGGCCCCGGGTGTGGTCAGTTTGTTGCTGAGGAAAGAAGGTCACTTGCCCTGTGGACACACCAAGGTCACCCTCCTGCTGCTTGTAACGTGTCCCCAGCCCCTCCTGTTGGATCACAGCCAGCCTGGGGTTCCCCTGTGGGCAAGGGCACCGCGCGCACGTGGGGTGTGCCCCTGGGGCTGCACGACACGAGGAAGCAGGTCGCAGATTAGCGGGGACGGGTTGGTCACGCCCATCGTAACCTGTGCCTCAACCTCTCACCTGAGTGGAGAAAATTGCCGAGGTCTGACATCCATTTAGGTGTGTGTGTGACAGAGACACAGAGACAGAGACACAGAGACAGACAGACAGAGACGGAAAGACATAGAGAGACAGAGACACAGAGAGAGACAGACACAGAGAGACAGAGACAGACAGACAGAGATGGAAAGACATAGAGACAGAGACACAGAGAGAGACAGACACAGAGAGACAGAGACAGACAGAGATGGAAAGACATAGAGACAGAGACACAGAGAGAGACAGACACAGAGAGACAGATGGAGACAGAGACAGAGCAGAGACAGACACAGAGAGACAGAGACACAGAGACATAGAGAGACAGAGACAGAGAGACAGATGGAGACAAAGATAGAGACAGAGACACAGAGAAAGAGACAGACAGAGACAGAGAGACAGATAAACATAGAGACACAGACAGACAGAGACAGAGACAGACACAGAGAGACAGAAAGACAGAGAGACAGAGACAGAGACAAAGAGACAGATGGAGGCAGAGACACAGAGACAGAGATAGATGGACACAGATGGGTGTCTGCCTCCCCGTGGGCTGTGAGTGGAAACCTTGTTCTCACTTTGGCCTTTCTTCCCGAACATGGTCGTGCACTGTCCAGGTGACCCCAGGGCCTGCCAGATTCTCCATAAACATGATCTGAAGAAGGAACAGGCGTCCCCTCAGAGGCCGGAGTTCAAAGAAAACCGAATAGAGAGGACACCCCCATCGAGCCCAAATCGTTATTTAAAACCCAATTTGCACCGTTTTCCCTTATTACTGGGTTTTACGATCTTGCTGCTAAAATCACAGCGACCAAAGCATGTTTTCCCCTTGTACCCTGAGACCACCCACCGAGGTGAACCTTCCCACGGATGAGGGTCAGGACTGGGGACCAGTGGGGCGGCCGCGACCCATCTGTGCCCTTCACTTGTGCGGCGGGGTGCCCAGAAAAAGGGGAACTGACGTCCGTCCCCTTCGGGGAATGACCCAGTCTGGACACCCGGTGCCGGGTCTCGGAGGTGCCACGGTCCTGTGGTTGCCGGCCTCCAGACACGGGTCCTGGGCTGCGCGGGCTTCTCCCCCGGCTCCCTGAGGGGGGGCGTCTGCACAGGGTGACTGACCCCCCCTTCTGCCGTGTGGCTCGGCCTCACTTTCCCACGGGGTGGCCTCTGCTGTCACACCACCGGAGGTCCCCAGACCGTGCTCTCCCGTCCCAGAGCCCTCACCTGAAGTACGTCCAGTCCACGGCAAGTTCTTTCACACCCACGATGAGCGGTTCTTCATGAGAGAGGTTTCTCAGTTACACTGGTAACACCAAGTCTAGTGCCGAGAGCCCCACGGTGATGGCTGTACTCACACGTGTGGTCCCGCCCTGCCTCAGGCGAACGAGTGAATGAACAAGTGAGTGAATGAAGGAGTGAGTGAACGAACATATGAATGAATGAATGAATGAGCAAGAGAGCCCCAGCGATTTAATGCTGGTCTTGCCATCGTCCCGGCAGGGCGCTGGGGAAACGGAGACTGTCTCCCGGGAGGTAAATATTGCGCGAGGCGGAGACCGCTCTGGGGTGACCCACGGAGAAGGTCCGAGGTCCCGGAATCCGCCTCCTCCCCGGGGCCTGGGGGCCGAGCCCAGCCGTGTGACTGCCCTTGTCACTTTCAGAACAAACCAGGAAGATGTTCTAAGGGGAAGCGGGTTAATTTAATGACTCCTGCCATTTCAAGCTCCAGAAATCTGCTCACTTTACCCTCCGGGAAAAGCTGCGTTCTACAAAAATCAGGCCACTTGCCCAAGAAGAGGAAAACAGAGCCGGAGAGGCGCATCCCTCACGTCAGCCTGCGTTTCCATCATGCTCCTCACGCTCCCGTGGCGGCCGGAGGTCGCTGGAATGTGAACCGCCACCCACTGCTCCGGGCAGGTCCCCGCCGCAGACCGGCTGCCCCTGGGGGGGCCCCGGCATGAAGTCAGGGCCAGGGCTGTGGCCCAGCCAACACCACGGCCCCCACAGCCAGACCTAGACACAACCCGGCCTCTGCGGTGTGGCCTCTCTCCATGTCCCAGCTCTGCCCTGCTCTGTACTGAGCCTCGTTCCGGCACCTTCTTCCATGAGGGGACCACGGTGGCCAACAGCTGCCCTGGTCTGCACGCAGACTGCTCCAGAGTATTTGGGGGTGAGGCCTTCTTCTCAATGGCTGCAGGAAAAGCCCCCACGTAGGTCATGTGCCCACCCCCGGAGCACTCGGGGGGCAGGGGCATTGACTGGTATGCTGACTGATGCAGTGGTCAGCTTGGGCTGTGTAACAAATACCACAGACAGGGAGGCTTTAACAACAGACATTTATCCTCCCATAGTCCGAGATCATGGCGTGGGCAGGCTGCTGCCTCCTGAGCCTCTCTCCCGGGCTGGTAGACCAGCATCCTCCCTGTGTCCTCACGTGGCTGACCCTCCTGTGCCTGTCTGTGTCCTGGCCTCCTCTTCTTATGAGGACCTCAGCCAGCCTGGGTGAGGGCCCACCCGAAGGACCTTGTTTTACCTTAACCACCTCCGCAAAAACCCTGACTCCAAATACAGTCACGTTCTACAGTCCTGGGGTTCGGGACTCTGATGTATGGAATCAGGGGGAACACGTCCGCCCACCGTACCAAGCACAGAGCACACCCCCGAAACTTCTGGGGTCAGAAAGCTCCTCCCACCATGACTACAGACCACCAGACCACGAGACCACCAGACTACAGACCACTCTTACCAGAGTAAGAGGTTGAATTTGAGGCAGGAGAAACAATAAAGGGGTTGTGTGCTCGCCCCACCTGGGCTGCAGGAGCTGATAGAAAACAGCAGAAGGCACGGGATCGCTGCCCGAGGGACACACAGATGCTGGAAAGTGTGGCTGACCCGGCCAAGCAAAGAGCCGACTGCCCGACGCTCACACCCAACCCGCCGGGTGCCATCAGCCACCAAGCAGCAACAGCAGGTGCACCCGGGTGGGCGGGAGGCAGCGCCTTCCTGGGGGAGCGCCCCAGGAGCGACAGAGCCCAGGTTTCACAAGACACAGGCTCCTGACCAACCCCCACGGAAACAGCATCCGCACGGGAATCTGCAGGCTTCAGGGCGGCAAAGACAGGCACGTTCTCTGCTTGGCCACACGGTCACAGTGCCGGCGTGCATGGTGTGGATGTGGATCGTCTGGAAAACATGTACCTAAACATGCACCTCAGAGGCCTGGGGATGCGTATCACACTTGGTAGTCAAGTTTCCGGTTCCAGCAAGAGGACAGATCAATGAATTAAAAACAAAATCCCTTACAAATGTAAGATAAAATGCAATGAACACATACTTTTCATAGAAGAGCTAAGCTTGCAAAAGGTGGGGGGGGGGGAGGAGGAAAGACAGATTCATGAGCGAGAACATAAGAAGAGCACAGAGCACGCTGGGTCAGGGATCAACTCCAGAGCGGCATCCCTGGATGCTCTGCGGGAGGAAGGGGCCACCGTGGTTGAGCCAGCAGCTCTGTTTCCCTTCATCCTCCTCCTTGGGGTTCCATCGCTGAGCGTGAGATTTGGGAAGGTGGACATAACACAGAGCCATTGCTCTAAAGCTCATGATTAGAGAAGGAAGTTAACAGACGCTAAGGTGCCTGGCAGGCTCCAGGCCACCCCCACACCGCTGCACATCCGCTCCTTATTGGACCACCTCACTGCGGACCATGGGCGCCAGATGCCTGGCTGAGGACACACAGAGGAAGGGCTGCCCTTCCACCACCTCCCGTGGGCTCCCACTGCCAATCCCAGCAGGTTGCTGGACACACGTGGCTCTCCATTTCCAACTTCAGGCTCCATGCCTTGTTCCCACGATGCCCTCTCCGGTCCTGCCTTCTCCAGCCCGTCTACAATGACAAAAAGTTAAACTCCCGCCCTAAGCTTCCTATCCCATGCCGGATGCTTGCATATGCTGCGAGGCAGTATAAGCTCACGCAACAGCCATTTCGTAACATCAAGGAAAAGCCAAAGATGCGTAGACCTTCCAACCCAGAAGTTTTGGAAACGACCTTCCATTAACAGATGCAAGGAGATTTTGCCACATGAATACGGAGCCATACTGTCAGCATTTCAAACGCAAAATGCCGAATCTTAAAACTGCATGGGTTTCTGTAAGGATAAAACTCAACACGTAATGTTGAACAAAAAAAGAACGAGTTGCAAAAGGAAAGATAGCAATTCTAGCAACATAAAACTTTGAAGCAATAGAAATCAATAATATATCTCACTTATTCATGAATGCATACATCGTATACATATAAAAATAGGAGTGTGAAAACCAGAAGCCAAACTCAGGAGGGGAGGAAGAGAACTGGAAAAGGTGGGGTTCCGCTGAACTTTAATGCATCATTTCTTTTAAGAAATGCTTTGAAAGAAAGAAGGAAGTGTAACAATCTAACAGCCTTGGGTGCGTGTTACGTATTATCTTTGCATGCTTGAAACGTATCGGAAAGCATTTCCAATGATGTCAAGCACTCAGCACATAATCATATACGCAAAGTGTCTGGCTCAGATAAAGTGTCGGCTTCCAGTTGATTCGGCCCCCCTTGTTCACTGAGCTGACCATCCACTAAGCTGGAAATCACGTATCGTGTTGCAATTTCCTTCCCGCCCTAATTTTCCTTTGTTGTTTAGTTTTATCGTCACGCAACCTTTTTTGCCTGGATCATACTTTTACAAGAAGAAAGGACTTGTCCTTCTTCGAAGGGTCTGTCCTTTTTTTTCTTGCCAATTACAACTGGTTTGCTGTTAAAATGCATCCGCCCTTTACCAGACCGTTTTGATAAACTTTTCTTTCAGGAAGAACTTCAGATTGGCACAGAGGTTGCAAAGAGATTACAAAGAGTTTCCATCTACGCCACATAGTCGCTTTTTATTAATACCTTATATTAACGTAGTACATTTGTCACAACTGATGAAGTGAGATTAATGCCATATTATTAACTAAAGTTGATACTCCACCCGGACTCTCTTACGTTTTACCTAAAGTCCTGTTTCTTTTCTGGGATTCCACCCGTGGTACCACATTACTCAGCCACCACGCCCCCTTGGGTGACTCTTGGCGCTGACCGTTTCATAGACTTGCCTTGTTTTTTACGAAGCTGACAGTTTTGCCTTCTATTACATGGAAGGTCCTCCCCTGGGGTTTGTGTGCTGTTTTCCTCATGGTTACACCGGGTTCTGGATCTGGAAGAGTATCCCTAATGGTGAAGTGCCTTTCCCATCACACTGTAGTGAGGACTCGCACCGTCCACGTGACCGATGGCACTGGTGTCGAGCTGGACCACCGGGCTGAAGCGTGTCGCCAAGTCGCTCTCCTGGCCACATGGTCCTCTTTGGAAGGAAGCCACAACATGCAGCCCACATGTGAGCGGTCAGGAGCCTTGCTCCTTCTCCTCAAGGACAGATTATCTGTATAAATCATTCGGGATTTGTCTACGTGAGAGACTTTGTCTTACCCCATTTATCTATCTGTGCAATCTTTTACATCAGCCTGTACTCACGAGTACTTATACTTTGGGTGGTAACCCAACACTGCTCTATTTATTTCGGTGTCCCGATCCGTCTGGCTTTGGCCATCGGGAGCTCTTTGATGTGGCTCATGTTTCCATTTGATGTGCCTCCGTCCCGGTTGTTTGACTTCCCTGAGAGCTTTCGGACTTTCTGGCTCCAGAGCCTGCTTCAGACTCCTCTCATGTACTTCCTGCCCCAGCCCGGAAATCAGCCGCTTCTCCAAAGAGGCTTGGTTTTCGGTTTTCGCTTCGGTCAGTAGGTTTGTTTTTAGAGAATGGAACCGGAAACCAAAATCTGATGTTGCGTATGTGTGATAGTTGCCATTAGGGAGTCGCTGCTCCTGGACCCTCCAGCTCCAGAGAGGGAATATACGTGTTATACAAACCCATGAATATACACAGACCTATAAATATCCCATACACAGCCATCAGCAGCTATATTAGGCTAAACATGAGCTCATCGTGTCTATCACCTCATGGATCGTTCCAGGCTCTTCCGGCTGCTTATCTGTAAACCCAGCTCTAACACTATGAACTCATCCACACTCCGTTTACCGAACTGGTCGGTTCTAGCACATCCACGTAGCGGTATTAGCATTGCTAACCCACACGGCTGTGGGAAACAGCTTGGGCAACCAGAGTGCAGATCTCACGCACAGACTGCATCCGGTCCCCAGGTCGCTCGCCTCAGACCCTGGGGGTCACCTGGAGCCACCAGAAGCTGGAACAGGCAAGGAGGGACCCTTCCCTGCTGGGGCTTCTGGAGGCAGTGTTGCACCAGTGGGCACCTGGCTTGTGCACGTTGGCTCCCCAGAGCTGTGAGAGGACAGGTTTCTGGTTCCAGAGACCTCTGGGAGGACAGCCCTGAGAAGGGGGCGTGGCTCCCACCGTCCACTCCCATGAGCACTTGCCACGTGGGCAGGGAGGCCCCACCTTGGGCACACGGGAAGGCCGGAGGGGGCTCCTGTGGGGGCCGAGAGCCTTTCCCCAGCTGGGACAAGAACTCGGAAATGCTTCTGGCAAAGTCCTGTGCCCTACAAAGTAGGCACTCACTATAGTGAAGGCTCTGGCATATGTCGCGAGGGTTACCCTTCCTTCCCCCGGCCAGGGCCACCTGACTCAGCTCACAGAAGCTTCTGTCTCTCCCGCCAGCATACTGTCAGCCTCCAGCAACATGTCAACACGACCATCTACGTATTCCCACCAGCTTATGGCCTCAGAGACTTCTGCTTGGGCCCCGATTGGCAATTCTGTCCCTCTGGACATGCCCATCTCTGGGGTGCAGTGATTTGCCCCTCTGTCCTCCATCATCCAATGCCTCCTGAAGAGTTGCCGATTCTTAGAGTTTGCGGTTTCTTCGTATAAGAATGAGGGTAGTGACTTCTAGGGTTTGTACACGTAGGAGCAGAAACGGAGGGTCCTCGTTAATGTTTGATATATGTTGTGCGTTATTAACTCTTAAAGCTCAGTCAGAGGCACTTAACTGGTTAATCAGCTAATTCATCCTTTTTTGACCACTAGTCTCTGGGGATTTAGAAATGTCAGGATGTGCTCTCTCCAGCGGCTCACTTCAGGGGAAGGGGAGCTGAGACCCAGAGGGAACGACCTGGTCTGTTCCTATAGTTTGCTGCTGGAAGAGTAAGCTGGCCAGAGCGGTTCCTTCCCAGCAAGGACAGGAGATGCTTTCAGGTGGGCTTGCCCTGGGGGCACGGGAAACTTCCTGGGTGCGGCTAAGTTCCCGCTGACGACTCAGGTCTTGTGGGCCAAGAACCCAGGCACCACCGCAAAGGGCAAAGGAGAGAGGAGGAAAATCTTGGCGAGCAGGGGGGATGGTGGTGGGGAGCCTGGTTTTCGTGCTCTGAGAGGCTAGAAGTATGCACAAAAGCCTAACGGGAGGGAGAAAGTTTTATTTGGAAGGAAGTGGTCATCAAGGGCCCCCCCCGCCAATCTTTCTGTGCTGCACAGGGGTCACCTCCTACCAGAGGCTTTGTGCTGGGGACTCACGGCGGCTCCAAGAGCCTGGCTCACTTGCCCTGTATTTGTACGTATGTATCTTTTGACGAGAGTCGTTTTACTGGGGTGTGGGTTTTTGCTTTTGTTTTTGTTTTTTGACTTTACAAGCCATTTACTCTGTATGAGCAATTTTTTATTAATTTCCAGTGTAATGCATTAGAATTAATTGACGTCGCGCTGGCCTATTTTGCAAACGTTTCATAGCAGCTTAAAAGGACGCCACGGTAGTTCTGTGCCATAGAGTGTTGGATAGGAACGCGTTCGTTGCAACATCCTGAGTAAGACTATTCAAATCGATCAGGTCTTTACCGTACATACTGTCCGTTTCACACAGAATCTCTTATCAGTGAGTTTCTGCTCACTTCTGTCTGTATTCCTCAGTGCCCTGTTTGTACATTTAGATGCTGGTATTTCGTGCCAAACGTTCAAGATGGGTACGTCCTCACTGCATGGCACGATGCTGCTCTTATCAACACACAAGGCCTGTCTGTCCACTAAATGATCGCCGCCTGGAATCTGACCTTTATTTTGAATTCATACGGCCGTCCCTCCTTTCTTTACCTTTGCTTTTGCTCAGCAAATCGCACTTGCTGTTTTATGATTTATCTGCAACCTTTCCAGGGCTGTGGCAGGGCAGGGGCAGTGTTTCACCAGCCATCACATTGGGGCCTGCACACCGGCTGCTCACTTAAGAGACATGTGGCCTTAGGAAAATCACTTAACTTCTCAGAGCTTGTACCTCACTTGTAAATCGCGAGCCAGAATAGCTCTTCAAGGGGTTGTTGGAAGAGTTAAATGAGATAGTGAACTTAAGGCCCATCCGTGAACAAGTGCTCACAGTGCTGGGCCCTGTCAGAGGCAGGATTCGGGACAGCGCGACGCACAGGCTGTTCTCCAGGACCTTGTGATGGACTGGACGACCCATGGGTACAAGTATTCCATAGAAGATCTCTCGTGCGCACAGGCCATCAAGGGGAACTGAGGGGTTGTCGGGGCGCCTACAAGAGGGATATCCAATCGGGAAAGCCCTGTTCACCGTGTGGCGTCCAGCAATTGATGGACAGTACGCGGCCACGTTCTCTTTATCGTGACGATCCATAAATTACCGTTCGTTTCATGTATGCCTTCCATAAGTGCACTTTATACTGTGCCCCCTATCGGGTGGTCTTTGTCATTTAATAGGAGGGTTTAGCTCATTAATATTTATTGCCATTCAGTCGTGTTCTGTCGTTCTTCTGTCATGAAAACATAGAGCTTACTACGAAAAATATTCAGAACAAAATGGCAGAGTCTTAATCTCCCCGGCACCTCCAGAGCGCTTATCCGCCACGAACGAAAACAGTGGCTGAAGAGATAAGTCACCGGGTGAGGCCCCCAACGTGAAAAATGCTCAGCTTCACAAGTAATTCTAAAATGCAAATGGGAACAATTAGGGAACTTTTTTCATCTTCCAAATTGGCAATTTAGAAGCATAGTACTTGATGTTAGGGAGGGTGGAGTGAAATGGCTATGTTTTACCCTGCCGGTGGAAACGTAGACTAGAATTGCCTCTCTCCGAAGCAATTTGGTAATATATGGCAATAGAGTGGAAAGAGTTTATACCCGTTAATGTCATAATCATACTTCCCAGAACCTATCCTTGGAGCAAAAGAGATGCACACAGAGATTCACGTGTGAACGCCCCTCACAGCGGTCACGGGCCTGCTCTCAACCAGCTGGAGGGATGGGGCTGGGAGCGGGAGCCCAGCAAGCCCATCCGGGCCAAGCGTTTAGAGGGATTTCTACTAAATATCAGGGACCCCCTTTTTCCTGGTGGAATCCAGTTTAAAAAATTTGTGTGAGTTTGGGAGTGATTAACAGTATTAATAATATTAGTTAATAGTATTCCCATAGTTACTTCCCTAGACAGTTGAACTGTTACAGTGGTCTACACAGAGTCACGGGCTCTCCAGACCGTTCCCCATCTTAAGCGGGTTGGCAGGAAAGGAGTTTCCATCACATCCAGAGCCATGGACCCAATGAGGCCATGACTGCTGCCCCACACGAAATGTTTATCCTTGGGGACAATGCTCATTTCCCTCCTTCTTGAGGGAAGCTGTCCTGCTCTCACACCTGACCAGAAACTTCAGAAGGCCCGCTTGCCTGTGCCCCTCTCATGGTATGGTTACTTTCTTGCCCATGCCCAGCTGCCCAGGATGCAGACTTTTGCCCAGTAGAGCCAGGACCCAGGACAGGGACTGGTTCTGCTCATGTGGCCCCAGGTGTGAGGCTCCTACGTACCTGAGGATCCTAAATTCAACCCTTAACCTCCAGGACATTAGGACAGCACATTCGTCTAAGGTGGAGGTTAGAACACAATGCATTTAACAGATTCCTTAAGTTTGTTTTAATGTTTATTCATTATTTTTGAGAGAGAGAGAGAGAGAGAGAGAGAGAGAGCAGGGGAGGGGCAGAGAGAGGGAGACAGAATCCGAAGCAGGCTCCAGGCTCTGAGCTGTCAGCACAGAGCCCGACACGGGGCTCGAACCCACGGACCGCGAGATCATGACCTGAGCCGAAGTCGGACGCCCAACTGACGGAGCCCCCCAGGCCCCTCTGGCAGATTCTTAACTCAGACGTTCAGACAGAATGTGCTCTTCCTTCAGTTCCCCAGAAGCGTCAGAGCCAGTCTTGCAGGATGTCCCCCTCTGACGTCCCCCTCTCACCTGAGATCTGGCAAACCAGTAGGTGCAGACCCCGTGATGTCCTCTGAGAGAAACAGGTACAGAAAGGGAGGGTCTTTCTCTGTCTTTGTTCCAACTGCTTTTCCAAATCATCCAGAAGACGCTCCCTCTGCAGCGCTCGGTAGGCGAGCTCCACGTAAACAAGAACCACGGCGCAGAGATCCTCTGGTTCACGCAGAAACTTCAGGTACAAATTGCAGCGTTTAAGGTACGCATCCTGGTGATATCCTCCCACACTTAGCGCGTCGACTGGAGACTTTCCTGAGAAGTGAGACAAGAAATTCAAAATACATCTCATCAGAGCGTGATTATTCTTGATTATTCACCAGATGAATTGGGGAGAAACACACCATTGCTGTCTGCGGTTGGGAACCACCAGGGGAGGCGCCCGCGTAGACCAGCAGCCTCCGGTCTCGAGCCCTGGAGCAGCTGTGGCCGTGGGAGCAGAGGGGGTGTGGACGTGGCCTTGAATGCCAGGCTAAAGATTTTAATTCAATGATTTAAGCCATCAGGTGGGTGACTGGCTCTCAGGACAGGCTTTTTGTCTTCAAACACAACGTATGAATTTATGTGTTTACATTAAGTGGTTTGATTGTCAGAAAATATATATGTATTTTGCATTTTGAAGTACTTTCCTTATGTCCCTTAACATGGAGTTGTCCGCGGGGAGTTCAGCCAAGGAACCTGTAGTCGGCCTCGGTTTACCTCTCCCCTCTGGTGCTCACGGAGCCCGCAGTTTATAGGGCCAGGCGCTGAATTGATTAGGTGTGAATTCCAAGCTGATAGCTACTCATCACTTCGCGTTACCAAACTGTATCAAAGCCGGGGAATAAAAGTGCTTTTACACGTCTCTTCATCTTTTTTCATACTTTCTTGCTCCAAGGAGGAGTTCTTATCACCTCTCTGTGGAATTTAATAGCTGTGAATTACGAAGCCAACAGCACTGGGAACCTGTCTCCTGTCCACTAAGGAGCCGGGCTGAGTGTTTTCCTTCTGCAAACTCAACGCCAGCTGTTTACAAAGTCCAGGGCATGCGGACTGAGGCTTCCAGCGGGAAGCGTGTCCCTGAGAACACCCAGAACTTAGGAGACCTGGCCTGGGAGTGCGTCCCGGCCACCGCCTGTGGGACCGGCCAGGACCCGAAACCTGGCCCAGCGCCCACACGCCCGCTCACACGGGGAGCGAGTGAGCCACGTAGAGACCCAGGTTTTAGCAGAGAGGCAGACAGTCTGCGTGAAGTTGCTTCTCTGCTGGGACACGCGCCGACCCACAGCTCGTGTGGACTCACCTCCCAGCCCAGTGAGGACGCCGATGCCCTCACGTTCCTCCCGCAGATCTCCGGGCCGTGCGCTGGGTCGTGCTGACGGTGAGGCAGCTAGTGGGCTACTCACGGCACCTGCCCATCAGAGTCAGGTGATTGCAGCCTGCAACCTGCATGGTGGGCAGGAGATAAAGAAGGTGACCTTGCGCCCTGGTGCTCGGTGGGAGTCACCTGCTGTCTTCAGGGCGCCCCTCCCCACCCGCCGACCTCCCGGGGCCTGGGGAACAATGCACTGTCCTCTGGCAAGCTAACAAAGACAGGGGACTCCCGGGCACTTAGCAGGACAGAGACAGAGGTGAACGAGTCCTTGACTGGTGACCAAGCAGAGGGGGCGAGGGAGAGCCCTTCCAGATGGCGGGGTCACTGACACCTGCCGAGAGCAAAGGTACCAGGAGCCCTCCACTCAGGGCGGGGCTGGGAGCGGGCCCAGCTCGGGCCTGGACAGAGGCCGCCCCAGCATGTGCCGCCGCCTTGGTGGGCAGATCATTTGGAGCCAAAGACACAAAAGGCTGCAGACTTAGGAAGAGTTTTGCCCCCCAGCCCCCCAGCCCCAGCTCTCCATGTAACTGAAAGATCCGGACTCTGACTGACCCGGAAGAGAGAGGTCATCAGAAGTAGGTTCTTTGCTTTGTATCAGAAAGCTTCATCCCCACGGCTAGTAAATGCTTAGCAAACATTTGCTCCTCAGTCTCCCTGGGACTCCTGTCCCTCCCCTCCCGACCCCCAGGCCCCCGCCTGCCCCTCAGCCCAGCCTCCATTGCCTGAGTGTCCCTGTGGGGCTCCCGTATGCACCATGTTAAGTGTGTTTTTCTCCTGTTCCTCTGTTTTATGTCAATTTAGTTAACAGGCAGCCAACGAAGCCAGAAGACAGGTGTCTTCCTACGCCAGGCTCTCCACGTGGCCAGGCTCCTCCTGGCCCAGAACACCTCGCAGGGCTTCTGGTGGGGCGTCGAAGCAAGGTGACCCGCTCCATCAAGTCAGGAAACTTCCCGAAAAGGGGGGCATCGGGCAGGCAGGGGAGAGGGGACAGAGCAAGGCAGGGGCAGGGGCAGCAGGTGGACCTCTCTGGGTGCCAGACTGGGCTTCCTCCATCCGGTTTCTCTGCCCGCGGGGAAGGCTCAGCTGCCCCCCGTCTTGCAGGCCAGCAACTTTGGGATCAGAGTCGAGTACCTGCCCCAGCGACCCTCAGCCTTGAGATGCGTCCGGTCACTGTGTGGACGGGGTGTCCCGATGGAGAGACCTTTGTCTTCCCGCTGCTTTGTTGCCCCCGAAGAAGAAACCCCTGCAGGACGCTTGGACCCGCATCTCAGACCCAGCAGCGGAGGGGCCGGAAGGGCCAGGGGGGTGGGATGCTCAGTCTGAGCAGCCGGGGGCTGGGGGGTGGGGTCTCCCTCCTGCACCTGCCCGGCTCCTCCCCGAGGCTCCTCCCCAAGGCCGCCTGCGTCGCCGGGCTCACCAGTGGCCACGTGCGCGTATCCTGCGTGGTGACAGGACTCACGAGATGGAGGCGTAGGGCTCAAGAGGAAATGTTCCCTTAACCCGGCTGAGGAATCGGCAGGAGAGAAGGCCAACGTGTCACTTGTCAGAGGCGTGTCAGACACATCCCCTGACTGGGGAGCCCGTGCGGGAGCCAGCCACGGCCAGGCAGCCGCGCAGATAGGGATTATCCCACAGGGAGGTTTTCCACTCAGGAACCCCCTCCCGTGTCTGAGAAAAGGAAGGAAGGCCCCCCGGGCCCCAGCAACAACGCCAGCCGCCCCGCGCCCCGGCCACTCAGGCTCACCAGCCCTCGTGCTCAAAACCAACCTCCCCGTTTCCTTCCTGAACCGTGGCGAAAGCTGGCCTTCCTTCGAGCTCTTTTTGAATCGCGTTTGCCCTGCTGTTCCCGAGTAAACTCGTCTCCTGAAGCAACTGGCTATTTTACATGAAAGATCCACACAAAGCAGGTGGCTGAGGCCGTGCGGCTTTCCAACGGCATCGCAAGAAAACAGGGCAGGTGCGCTGGGGCGGGGGCGGGGGGGCCCGGGCTATGGGGTCTGCTCCCCGCTCTGTTTCGCGGGATGACCGGGGCCAGCCTGCGCAAGGACGCCACCTCAGAACATGCTTCTCTGCCATAAGGATTATTTTGAGCTGCTTATTTTAAGAAACAGCAGAAGCAGGAGGTCTGAAGGCAGGGTGGCGCTCACCCTTTTGTGAGGGGAGCCAAGGCCCTCTTGGCCGTCGGTGCGGGAGCCAGAAGAGGAGACTCCAGATCACAGGCCATTCTTATCCGTGGAGGGAGCAGGACTTCAGCTGCATAATAACAATCTGGCCCTTGTTGCCGGGTTCTTTCCTGGTCGCCTCCCAACATTGACTCCCAGCCCCCCAGGATTCTCCTTTGTCTTCAGCTGAAGACAACCCACTCGGGAGGTGGTGGCCGGGGCATCTTGCAGAGTTACTTTCCCAAACAAAATGTAAACGATTAAAGCAAAGGAGTTTTTGTGGACACTTTGAGTACATCAGTCTCCGACACGGGGGTGCGTGCTACGATTCACAAACTGACTAGGCACAATCTGCTTCAAGGGGTCTCCTCGCAAGACCACCTGGGACACACCCAAGTAGGACCTTGTGCCGTGAAGGAATTCGGGGCAGGCCGGCCTCCTCCCCCACAGGGCTGGCGCTCATTCGGTCTGCCCCTGCACAGCCGATCTGGGACTCTGAACTTGGACTTCCTCAGCTGGAATAAAGACGTCAGCAGCGGCCTGGGGGCCTTGAAGCCAGCCGTGGAGGGGGTCTGCGCACCTAGGGCCTCCGAGGACGCAGCTCCATCACAGGCTCCTTGAGCAAGAGACAGGTGATGGCAATATTTATCCGGATTCAGCTCCCCATCTTCTCCGTGTTCCGGAAAAGCTGCTTCCTTAACTTCTTACCTCATTCTGCTATTGTCATTTTAAAGGGATCCGGAGTAAGGGAAGCAAAGGCCCCCAACAGAGACCACAAGTCCGTTAGATCAAACATCTGCTATTTTATTAATTCCTTTGAAAGAGCCCAAGGGAGGTCCCTGCTGCCCCTGCTGGAGGGCTTCCTGGAGGCAAGGGGCTCCTGCAGGCAGGGAGGAAGTGGGGGGCGGGGGTGGCCTCCAGGGGGCAGCAGTGAGGAGGGGAAACTTCTATGCTGCCTCAGAAGAGGGTTTTTTTTTTTTTTAATTTTCTTTCTCTTTTTCTTTTTCTTTTCTTTTCTTTCTTTCTTTTTTTTTTTTTTTTGGAGGAAATAAATCTTTAGAAGTGAGAATTATAATTGAACCAAGTTCAGGATAGCCAAGTGTAATTTTAGCAACAAAAGTAGATGGCTCCAGAAAAAGACGCTCAGGAACAGTCCGATTAAGCTGCAAGGAGATAATTGGATGGAGTTTGGTTAGACAGTGCTTTGAGTGTTAAGAGGGAAAAAATATCATCTTCGGAAAGGAGAAACCGATGCCTTTGATTGTGGTAACGTGGAGGAATGCAGAGCAGGGTAATTCTGAGAGTGTGAGGCTGGGAGGTTTCATCCGAAATCTCTGATGGAGAGCCTGGGACCAGCCGAGAATTATCCAGGAAAACGTGATCCCTTTAAACCTGACACTGTCTCCTCCTTGGAAACTCTCTCTCTGTTGCCCGTGCACCCGGAGGGCAGGTGGCCAGAGATGCCTGGCCCAGGACCACTCTGTGTTGCTGAGCAAGCCATCCCCCTACCCCCGCCGCCCCCAACAGAGTCCAGAACAACAGCAAACCTTCAAAGGTGCTTCACAGATGAGGGACATGGGTTTTTATTACCAGCCTGTCGTTCAAGTTACCGGAAGTGGCAATGTAGCTCTCTTCTCCAAGTTCTGCTGTTCATATTTTAAGGTCCTGGGCTTGGGGGCGGAAGAACATTTACATACAGACATTGTATCTATTGTTTGATAGCTTCCTGTGAGGCGAGCTGGCATTCTGAATCCAAGGGGACCAAGTCTTCCCTCTAGAAATAGTAACTAAATGAATACTTTGATACATGGTGTATCAGTTTCCTAAGGTTCCCCCCCCCCCCCCCCCCCCCGCAAATGATCACAGGTGGGTGGTTCCGGAAGCCACGAGTCCAAAATCAAGGTGTCTGCAGCACTGTGCCATCTGGACTCCGAAGACAGTGCTCCATGTCTCCCTGGCTTTTGTTGGTGCCGGCCGGACGTCCTCCGGGCTTCTTGCCTTGAAGACACACGGCTGCGGTGTCTGCCCGACTTTGCATGACCTCCTTCCCTTCTCTCTGTGTCTCGCCTCCGTCTCCTATAAGGAGCCCTTGGATAATCCAGGATGATCTCCACCGGAGCTCCTTAAAGTCATGGAATCTGCATAGACCCTTTCTCAAATACGGTCACATTCGTGGGTTCCACGTGGACTTATTTTCAGGGGCCACCGTTTATCTCACTGCACGTGGCTGTATCTCTCGCTCGTCAGTTAAACCACTCCATGACAAGACAACCAGAATGAGGGTCCGGGGACAGGGAGTATTTTGGGCCGTCCAACCTCCTCTCACTAATTCAGATTCATTGTTGAAATGATTGCTCTCAGTGACTGGAGGGTCTGAATTATCCCATCTTACAAAGAAATATAATCTCATTATTTTGAGCTCTATGGAGCAGATCTGATGGGGCCCACAGGTCATCCTTCCTGACTTGTGACCTGTCAGCACCTCATCCACAGCCACCTGCCACTCCAGCAGGGCCCACAGGGAAGTGCTGGAGGATATTATCTGCTCCGTGATTGCCCCAATGAGGCATCACTGATGAAAATGCTTCAGATCTGAATGCGAAGCAAGGATTTGCTTAACACACTGGCGTGTTTTCTCCCACTAGACAGTAAGGATTTGTAACTGGCTGCCCTTGCGTTTTCTACCAAGAAACTCAGAACCAAATGTGTGTTCCCATTTGTTGCAGATCCAGAACTCCGGACCTAAATGGGTTTGTAGCCATCTTCCCACTGGCCAGACAACTGATTCGGATGATACTTTCTCAGATTCCAGCATATTGACTATTTTATTTCCTATATTTTCTTCTTTTTTTTTTTAAATTTTTTTTTCAATGTTTTTTATTTATTTTTGGGACAGAGAGAGACAGAGCATGAACGGGGGAGGGGCAGAGAGAGAGAGGGAGACACAGAATCGGAAACAGGCTCCAGGCTCCGAGCCATCAGCCCAGAGCCTGACGCGGGGCTCGAACTCACGGACCGCGAGATCGTGACCTGGCTGAAGTCGGACGCTTAACCGACTGTGCCACCCAGGCGCCCCTTACTATATTTTCTTCTAAACGAGTTTAAACTTTGTGGAATGAATGAATTAAGGACTGAATGAATGGCTAGCTGGCTGGATCAACAGACGATGGATGGTTAAATGGTTGCGTGGATGGATGGATGGACGGATGGACGGATGGATGGATGGATGGATGGATGGATAGGTAGATGGATGGACAGACAGACAGATGGATGGATGGACAGACAGGTGATGGATGGACAGACGGATAGATGGATGGACGGATGGATGGATGGATAGGTGGATGGATGGAAGACAGGATGGATGGATGGGTGGATAGATGGATGGGCAGACAGACAGACGGATGTATAGGTGGAGGGACGGATGGATGGATAGATAGGTGGATGGATGGATGTGGATGGATGGACGGACAGACAGACAGGTGGATGGACGGACGGACGGATGGATGGATGGTTGGATAGATGGCTAGCTTACAGAAATAGGATATTTTTAATCCATATAGAAATCTGATTCAATGAACGTAAATATTAAACATAGAATTACAACTACTGATCAAGGTTTACCAGAATAGAAATTTTCAATCTATTTTAAGTCCCTATTATTTTTTAAAGGATTCAGAGAAATAATTTGTTTTCATTTTTATTTTACTGAAATTAATTTTGTGGGAATCGATTGTTTCATATAAATTACACAATAGATATCCGACTCAACGATCGGTTTGGCCACAAAAGGTTTTGCCAGCTATACCAACGATAAACACCGGTTGCTTTCTAAGTGCAAAATTCGACACAGTTCAAATTTTCCTAGTTAAATTTTGCATATTTAAATTTTGTGGAAACGATAATAATACATTTCGCTGTGTGAAGTTTTATTCCTTGCCACATTTATTTTGTGTTATTTCTACCAGCAATGTTCAGTATGAAATAAATAAAATGGAGAGTCCATATGTCTCTTTTATTTCAAAGGAAAATTGTGAGAAATTCTCCTCAGATACTTGAGATTCACTGTTTGGTCCAGGATTTCTTTCCATGGTTGCCATGTTTTCTGAGAACCAACAAGCAAACAGAGGGTTTAAAATAGTTGATGTCAACACAAGAGGGTCAGAGGCAGGTGCAGGGCTCACCCTGGGGGGTGCTAAGAGTGTCCTGGGGGCTAACTCCAGGGAGGAAGAGGGTACCCGTGATTTCCTCTCAAACTCAGCGAGGGCCCCACGGGGGCGGCTCTGGGAAGGCGGTGGCAGCTGCGGGGTGGGAACCGAACGCCCTCCATCTTCGCCTGGCCCAGCCACCAGCAGCAGCCCCTTGCCCACCCGGATGTCTTTCCATTGTCCCAGAGACTGCTGGCTTCTCTGTCACCTGCCAGGGGCAGGCTCACAGCTCACCTGTCCCCTCCTGAAACCGGTCTCAGCCCTGTGCGGCCTCACAAGTCCGTTTTCCCCGACTGAGTCCTTTCTCCCAGGACTGAAGGACCCACATAGTCCTTGGGTGTGTGCACTGTAGGAGCACCGTGCTGGAGCACTCCCCACGCAGCACCCCGCTGGAATACCCCGCTGGCCGGAGGCAGGTGAGCAGGGTAAGCTCCAGCCTGCCCTCTCTTCCTGGCTCTGCTTTAACAACTTCCTCTGCTTTCTGTCCCTCTGACCCCTCCAGGCCTGCCTTCCCAGAAACCTCAGCCCCCCCCAGGACAGGGTTTCTCTGACTCCCCCCCTTTCCATGGGAACCCAACACTCGTTCTCTGGGGTCTCCAGGGGCTCAGACATCGTAAGACAAAGGCTGGAGGAGTGTCTCCAACAACGGCGGCTTCCTCCCGCCTCTCTAGTCTGTTACTCTCTGGGCTCGGGCCTCTTCCGGAACAGGCACTGGACTCGTGTGAGGGAGGTGATCCTGAGAAGGGCGGGCGGGGGTGGGGGGAGGCAGGATTGGGAAGGAAGAGAAAGGGGGAAGTTGCCTCGTGAGGCATTACCCATGTGAGCGCTCCGTGCCATCCCATCGGGAGCCCCCCCAGAGGTGTCCTGCCTGGGGCTGGGCCTTTACCACCAACTCCATCCCGCACAACAGGCTCCAGCTGGTGGCACAGTGGGGACGTCTGCTGCAGGGACCTGTGCGGGGGATCCCCATGCAGCCCCCTGGAGAATGGAGGGGGAAGCAAGTGGATAATGGGGATGTTACCAGAAAAACCTTCATGGCTGATGTGACACGTGTCCACAGCCCGAAGGGAAGCAGTTTCATCTGGAAGGACGCCCCAGGCAGAGCACCGTGTGCACAAAGACGCATGGCATGCAGGGAATCGGGGCACCTTCCCTGTTGGTCCCTGTGGTGTCACCAAAGAGACCGTAAAGCTGTCTATAAATATGCACATCTTCCCCAAAGGCCAGAAAGTAAAAAGATGGTCAGCTTTCTGGGTCACATGGTCTCCACTACAACCCCCCCCGCCCCCACCTCAACTCCACCTCTGCAGCTTGAAAGCAGCTGTGGGTAACAAAGGAGACAGCCGGCGGTGGGAAACGTGCCAATAAAACTTTATTTACAAAACGGGCCGAGGGCCAGCCCCGGCTGCAGGCATTAGTCTGCCCATCTCTGCTCTAGCGGGGCTTGGGCTCTTTTGGGGAGCAGGTAAAAGGGGACCAAGTCCCTCTGGCTTCCGGAAGAGGAAACGAAGGGTAGACGGGACGTATGGGTGTGTAAACGCACACACAGCAGTGTATCTGCCCTCCGGGGATGGGGGACGGCAGTGCGGGTCGTGGGGAAGGGCAGCTGCTCTGTGCACACGGCTGTCTTCTGCCCTTGGCCCGTGGGCGACCTCCATGATTACTGAAGGCCCATGGACAAGCTGGCCTGGGGACGGAGCCGGGGACGGAGCCGGGGACAGCACAGTGCGGGTACTTCAGACGGAGGGGACGTTCAGACGTCGAGAATGTCTCTTCCCCTGAATTCTGAGGATTGTGGGGTGCAAAGGGCACCCCAGCACAGCACCTCTGATTCACGGCTTGCCTATTCTTTTGTGGGATTCCCTAAATATTTTGCGGGAATGTCTTCACCTGACCAGGAGGGCCCAAGTGGCGTTGGAATAACGATCTTCACGTGTTTTTCATTTCTCTGAGGAACACGGGAACAATACGACTCACCCTGGTTCCTCAGCAGGAAGGATTTAGGAGGGAGCCTCCGATCTGGCGAGGGTGGGGGGGGTGTCACGTTGGGGCCTCCGGCTCCCTCCCCGCGAAAGGCCCGAGGGGAAAAGAGGTTCATTTACGCCTCACAGCTCTGCTGTCTGGAGGGAGCCCTAATTCTACTTCAGACACTTTCAGAAACTCTGGCTGTTGGCGAAATTTATGAACAGAAGAGAAGGGGCCTGACTGTGCGGGGAGACACTCGCGAGGCCCAGAGCTGCTCTCAGTGACAGGAGAGGGAGCAGGGGTCTCCCTCTGGCACTTGGCTTTGGCTTTGCAGAAACCGGCCCTGGAGGTTTCTCCAGGGAGGAGAAACCTGGGAGGAGAGCGCAGTGGGGGGACACAGCAGTGAGGAGGGGGCCGGACGGGCCAGGCATGAGAGGGAGAAGCACAAAGCAGGAGAGGGGGAAGGGGGGATGGGGTCAGGGCTGTGATTTTAGACAGGACACTGTGAGCCTCTGCGAAGGCAGGCCAACTCCACACAAAGGCCCTGGGTGTGCGCGCACAGCGCTGGGGGAACAGTGGGGGAGGGGGGCGGTGCAGGGGGAGGAGGATCCAGGACGGAGGTCATGGGCAGATTTTCGAAGAGGAAAGGGGCCCTGAAAGGGTTTGGGGCTGTCTTTGTATTTTAAACTGGTCCTGAGGCCTATGCTTATTTGCATATTCTTCTGTATTAGAGACCATCCCCTGAGGAAGGACCCCGAACCATGTCACGGGAGAGCCCACATCACAGGGCACGCCAAGCATCAGTGTTCCCAGGCCTGGAAGGAAGGCAGCGTTCACCTGGCACCTGGGGCCAGACGCAGAGGTAGGATCTGAGGGGACTCCTTGGACCTCACTACAGGGGTGTCTGGGAAGGGCACACCTTCCCCCTTCTGTATACAGGGCCCGGGGGGCGGTGACCGGCAGGGAGATCGGAGGGGCAGGCATGGCCTGGGCCCAGGTCTTGGGGGACCATCTGACACTAAGCAGGCCCTCCCAGGTGCTTGTGGGAGGCAGAGGAAGGGGTGAGGGGAGGGGGCAGGGTGGGGGAGGGAGGGAGTGTCCAAGCACAAGCCTGTGCAGCTGGGGCCTCCTGGGGACCTGCCCCGAGTGGTGGGGCCCATCCCTTCCAAGCCCACGGGATTTCCATTCTCACGCAGGGCTCAAGTTAGACACCAAAGGGCAGGAAAACCCAGCTCCCTGCTCCCTGTTAGGTCACTGTCACCGTGCAGTGGGTCCCTCACTCACAGAGGGGGCAGGTGGCTGCAGTAACAAACGTGCAGGCTGAGTGGCTTCAAAGGACACAATTTATCATCTCCCATTTCTGGGGGTGAGGCGTCCAACAGGTGTCAGCACCACGGCGTTTCTCCAGGGGCCCTTTGGCGAAAATCAGGAGGCCACTGAATGGACAGAAGCCCTGGCCGGAACCGGCAGGTGGGGTCACTGTGCTTTGCTCCCCGGGAACCCGGATTGTAACCCAGCATCCTGTAGCCGCCCTGCGGACTCCCACCCTCCGAGTGCGGCTCTCGCAGAACACGCAGTGTCATCAGAGAGAAAAACAGGTCTGTTTAAAAGCCCCAGATCCAGGAGGTTACAAACAGAGCATTGATCAAAGGGTTTTACTTGGGGAAAGACTGCCACGCCCGCGGCTGATTCCGTTTGGGGAGGAAAAGCCAGACTCCACCCTGGTCAGTCTGCACCGACCCACCAAAGGCCCGCAGCCCGAGCGGCTTAAAACAGCACGGACTTACTACCGGACACTGCTGGAGGTCAGAGGTCAGGCATGCTCTCCCTCTAAGGGAGAATCGCTTCCGGGCTGTGATTGTGGGAGTGACCACGAGGAATTTGTCTTTGCTTTTCCTTCCTTCCGGGCCCTGAGCTCCCCAGGGGCGGGGCTGGCTCCAGCCCCACCCTCTGACCGCTGACCTCTGGGAAGGGGGAGGGGCTGAGGTCCAACATGGCCCCAACCCCCCATTGAATCCTGCTTGCAGAAATAATGACACCAGCAGGAAGACCCAAAGGCTGGGGTCAGTGAGCGCGTAGACATTCTGGGCAAGGCGCAGGCACCCCAGGCCCCGCCCACACGCAGCCTCCCGCCCCGCACTCATCCAGACCCCGCCCACCCAGGCCCCGCCCCCACTCTCATCCAGGCCCCGCCCCAGCCCCGCCCCGCCCCCCCGCTCATCCAGGCCCCGCCCACAAACTGACCCAGGCCCCGCCCACACCCAGGTCCCGCCCTCTGCATCCGGTCCTCCTGGCTGATCCTGAGTTGTTTCCTTTGTAAGGTCAGGTCCCCTGACCTCCTGGGCCTGTGTTGGGTCTGAGCCGGGGGCCGTCTCGTGGGTCAGAATTGCTGGGCGTGGAAAGCGCACACACAGGGTGTCAGAAGCTCGTGAGCGATAGAGGGAGAAGCGGGGTTCCCCTGGTTGGTGCGGAGCAGTCACGCCTGCTCACCTGCATGTCTGGACGGTGGCCCCAAGTCCCCTGCCTGTCCGCTGCTGCTTCCACTGTCGTCTCTGCTGGGACCCCCCACCTCCCTCCTGCGGGAGCCTTGTGGCTACAGGAAGCATCCACTATCATCACGCAGGGTCACCTCCTCCTCTCAGACCCTTCTGTTCCCCGGCAAAGTCCCTGTGCCCGTCAGGCGATATGTCCGCGGGTCCATGGATGGGGACCGTGATTCAGCCTGGTGGGCAAGAAAAGCGGCTTTTGCCAGAGGAGCTGAGCGCCACCGCCACGCGGCAGGTCGAGATGGCTCGGGGCAGCCTCTCCTGGGTCTTGTCGTCCGTGGCGAAAAAGAGCCGAGATTTCTGTGGTCGCAGAACCGAGGGGGGGGTGTGACTTGTGTTGTGCAAGGCGTGGCGCCTTCCGTGTGCCCCGGGCGGGTGGACCTTGTTGCCAGCTGTTGTGTCTGCTTTCTCCACAACCATCAGGAGTTTGCGCCCAGGCGTGGGAGGATTGTGTGCGCATGTGCAGGTGTGAGCCTGCGTTGTGTGTGCACGTGTGTAAGCGTGTGGTCGCCGTGATGCTTCATCCCTCCCTGACTGTCACTTGGAGGTGTCACAGCCACCGCACCCCACTGCTGCAAGAACCCTGTGAGCCACGCGCTTCTTTCGTGGCCCCAGAAGCACCCGAGGGCTTTGCTTGGCTCCCCGCCAAGGGCTCTGCGCTCTCCATCCGACCTCAGAAGCACCCAGCACCCTTGTCCCAGCTGTTGGCCGTGCACCCTGGGGCCCCAGCTGCCTACTTCGCAGGGGAGTTCAGGGCGAAATGGGGGAAGCACAGCACTAAACCCCGGAAGCCCGCATGGGAGACCCCCCGCCCCTGCTGCTGAGGAGTCTGGGCCTCCAGCCGGTCCCCCCTGTCCGTGGCCTTTTGGGAGGAGGCTGACGTGGCCCTCCCGAGGGACAGACACCCACACAAGGCGCCAAGCCCTGGAGACAGGGGCCCCAAGCCAGCCTTCCGGGCCTGGGAGAGCCTCCGGACAGAGGGTGGCCTGGGGCGTGGTGACCACACCCCTGAGGCACACACCTGGCCGGGCCCGCGCCCCCACGCCCCCCAGCCACGCACACCTGGCAGGTGCAGGAGAGGCGGGGATCCCAGACCCGCCGGGGCCCTGCCCCCCAGTTCGCTGAGCGGGAGAGACGACGCCTGTATGCCTACTGTCCCCGATCAGTGCGTCCCCGGGAGGCAGAATCTGTGTCCCCAAGAGAGGCAAACAGGAGGACGGGGCCCAAATCCGTCTCGCGGGGTAATGAGCTGGATTTATAGAAAAGGAAACACAATATGATTCCGCGTAATGGCTGTTGACAGAGATTCAGGCTGTTTGTTCTAGGATATTAAATTGACAAACAGCGCAGGTTTGCCGGGCTCCGGGCTCTGATTTGCGGGTGTCTGTCAGGGGTGTGAGCGAGGTTTCCCGAGAAGGAGCCGTGCAGGGAGAGCCCGGGAGGGCGGCCGGCGGGTGGTGAGGACAAGCGATTCCAACGCCTCCCGAGGAACCACCGGCTCCGCGGACCAGCCGATGCGGAAGGAAGCAGGGTGCCAACGCCATCCCGCAGGTTCCAGAGAGAACAGGCCACGTTTTGAAAAATTTAATTAAGGCCTTAGATCAGGTTTGCGTAATTAGGTTTGTGCTGTGGGTAAGCAGGATGATAGATGAGCTTCCTTCTTGACGCCCGGGAGAGGTGAGGAGGCGTCCCCGTCCCCCAGGCAGGTCCCCCCCCCCCCCGCCTGGCCCCCACGCCTTCCATCCCAGGCTGCGGCTCCCTGGCGAGATGCGCTCCCCACGTCGTTGGGTGTCTTTCTTAATCTCTGAGGAAGGTTCTCCACGTGAGAGCGAGCCAGGCAGAGTGGGATGAAGGGAATTCTCCCGCCCTCCTCGCACACCCCTGCAGCCGCGTGTCCCTGTGGTCCCGGCCTGAGCCCCTTCTGGGGGAGACAGGCCCCGGGGGCTCTGAGAAGCGGAACGTTCCCCCACAGCCCATGCGGCTGCAGAAGTGGGTCACGTGCCTGGCAAGTCCTCCGTCAGCAAATAACACCCCACGGAAGAGATTCATCAGGACGGGAAATGATTGTTTCGAGGGCAGCTTACTTAGGGAAGCGCGAAAGAGGGAGGGGCCAGGGAATTGTAGGAAGTTTTGAATAAAAACAGGAAGGTGGCACCCGGCATTTTTATTTTTATTTTTATTTTTTAATGTTTATTTATTTTTGAGAGAGAGGGAGACAGAGAGAGTCCCAAGCAGGCTCCACACTGTCGGCACATAAGCCTGACGCGGAGCTCGAACCCACGAACCATGAGTCCGTGACCTGAGCCGAAACCAAGAGTTGGACACTTAACCAACCGAGGCACCGCACCCGACACCCCAACATCTGGCATTTTTAGAAGAAAGAGAGCACTTCCAGGAACAGGAGGAGCACAGGGGAGGAGCAGGGCCGGTGGAGGGTGCGAGAGGAAGGCCGGTGGGGAGAGACTGGGACCCCACAAAGCCTGTAGATGATGCCCCCCCTCAGGGCCAGAGCTCTGTCCCGCGTGCTTGGCCCCCAGGGGCTCTTGGAACCTCGCACTTGCATTTTTCCCCTAGACGCCTCCAGGGCGTGAGACCAAACTTTAGCCACAAACTCCTAGCCCACGAAAGGGCAGGTGGATCGGACACACGAACCTGAGTGCACGTGGCCGGGCTCCACCAAGCTCGGGGACAAGAGCCACCGACAGAACCATCACGAGGAGGCAGCCAAGACTGGTGGAAAAGCGTGAACGGAGGGAGTGGCTTCCTCCCGGGGAGCCCGCGGGTCGGGGGGGGCGCCGACCCCGAAGCCCAGCCTTCACCCGCTTCCCTCCATTCGGCGGATGCGTGGTTCTAATATCCGTAAATCCGTTCCAAGATGTAAACAGGGTGATTGTGCCTTCGCGAGGTATTAATAACTTAATGAGTCTGTGCCATTTGTTTATGTAAATGGATAATGGGATCTCTACAGGGGCCAGATATGATATTACAAGCTGGTAATTCAATGACTGCTATTAAACACACACACAAATAGGATGTTGTTGGAGAAACTAAGTTCAGAGCCGTGATGGGATAAATACCAGCGCAGGTCCCTTCGTGGCCCCCGGGAAGAGCTGCGTCTGCGGCTTCTCCCTGCGGAGGGGTGAGTCCCAGGGCCCCGGGGAGGGCTGGCGTCTACACGCCAAGGAGAGAGGAGGCCTCAGCAGGCACCAGCCCCGCCCAGGCCTGGATCTCGGGCTGCAGCCGCCAGAACGGAGACCGGACCTGCGGGTGCATGAATACAGGCCTTCGCCCCAGGTCCCCGCCGCCTGTCCAGCCCCACAGTGACTCCCCCCTCCCAGCACCCCTGTCTGGGAAGGTAGGACCAAGGCTGTGCACAGAGAAATGTCCCCCTCTCTGCAGCCAGGACTCTAGGACCAGCCAGAGGTCATGAGCAGGGCCTCCTTGGGCCTCAATGTGCCCCACCAGCCGGTCTGCGGGACTCACGGACCCGACAGCCAGTCAAGACTGGGCCGGGGAAACCCGACAGCCCGGTCCTGGCCCCTCGAGGGGGTGAACTGGGATCCTGCTGGGTGACTCCCAACAGGCCGGCCAACCGCTCTGGTGCGAAATGCAGGCAATGGGAACCATCTTGCTAGAATGTTCCCCAGGACTATTGCAAACATTAAGAGCCCTCATGCCAGCGACAGAGCCGGGTACCAAGAAGTGGGGCCCCTGGGGCCTCAGTGCAGCTGCCCCCTCGGCACCTCGTTTGTCCGTTGGCCCTTGGGTCCCCCCACCCCACTCGCTCAGGACAGGGCAGCTCCTCCCACCCCTGCCCACCCCTCCTAACCCCCCCTACCCCGGCTCTGCCCCTCAGAGAGGAGGGTTCCCCAGCTCCGCCCCAACCTGTCCCATCTTTGCATCCCAGAGGCCACTGGGTGATTGCTTCCGTCAACTACAATCATCTGGAGTTAAAAAGAGAAAGGAGAGGAAATACCTGCCTGCCACTCATGTGAGGACGACAGGACTCACAATTAAACTCGGAAGATGTACAGTCCTTCAGCGAGGGATCCCTCTACCACTCAGCTGCCCCACGGTGAGCAGAGGGGGCTGTGCCGCGCCGGTGATGAGGCCCGTCACGGCCACACGCCCCTCTGTCCTCTGGGGCCCCGGCTTCGCTTGAGGTGATGGGGTCTCTCTCACCTGCACTCCTGACCTTAGGAGCTGGGGTGTTTGTTGCTGACCCTGCAGGATGTCAGTAACCCAGGAGCAACCCCCACAGAGTTGTAACAACGTCTCCCAGGTTCCAAGGCATCCTTCCCTCTCCTGCCTCCGTCCTCCCTCTCCTGCCCCTCGTCCTCCCTCTCCTGTCCCTCATCCTCCCTCTCCTGTCCTCCGTCCTCTCTTTCCTGCTCCCCGTCCTCCCGTCTCCTGCCCCTGTCCTCCCTCTCCTGTCCTCCATCCTCCCTCTCCTGTCCCCCATCTTCCCTCTCCTGCCACCCATCCTCCCTCTCCTGTCTCCTGTCCTCCCTCTTCTGTCCCCTGTCCTCCCCTCTTGTCCCCTGTCCTCACCTCTTGTCCCCTGTCCTCCCCTCTCCTGCCCTGCGTCCTCCCTCTCCTACCCCCCATCCTCCCTCTCCTGTCCCCCGTCCTCCGTCCTTCCTCTTCTGTCCCCCGTCCTCCCCTGTCTTGTCCCTTGTCCTCCCCTCTCCTACCCTCATCCTCCCCTCTCCTGTGCTCCGTCCTCCTCTCTCCTGTCCCTCGTCCTCCGTTTCCTGCCCCCGTCCTCCCTCTCCTGTCCGCCATCCTCCCTCTCCTGCCTTCCGTCCTCCCTCTCCTATCCCCATCCTCCTTCTCTTCTGTCTCCCATCCTCCCCTGTCTTGTCTCCTGTCTTCCCCTCTCCTACCCCCATCCTCCCCTCTCCTGTCCTCCGTCCTCCCCTCTCCTGTCCCCTGTCCTCCCTCTCCTGTCCCCCGTCCTCTCTCTCCTGCCTTCTGTCCTCCCTCTCCTACCCCCATCCTCCTTCTCTTCTGTCTCCCATCCTCCCCTGTCTTGTCTCCTGTCCTCCCCTCTCCTGTCCCCCGTCCTCCCTCTCCTGTCCCCTGTCCTCCCTCTCCTGTCCCCCGTCCTCCCTCTCCTGTCCCCCGTCCTCCCTCTCCTGTCCTCCGTCCTCCCTCTCCTGCCTTCTGTCCTCCCTCTCTTACCCCCATCCTCCTTCTCTTCTGTCTCCCATCCTCCCCTGTCTTGTCTCCTGTCCTCCCCTCTCCTGTCCCCCATCCTCCCTCTCCTGTCCCCCGTCCTCCCTCTCCTACCCCCATCCTCCTTCTCTTCTGTCTCCCATCCAACCCTGTCTTGTCTCCTGTCCTCCCCTCTCCTACTCCCATCCTCCCTCTCCTGTCCTCCGTCCTCCCTCTCCTGTCCCCCGTCCTCCCTCTCCTGCCCCCCGTCCTGCCTCTCCTGTCCCCCGTTCTCCCTCTCCTGTTCCCTGTCCTCCCTTTCCTGCCCCCATCCTCCCTCTCCTGCGCCTCCCGCCCCTTCCTCTTCTGCCTCGTCTTCAGAGTGTCACATATGTGGGCACCTTCATGAGGCTAACTCTGCCCTCGTCACATGCGAGCCTCCGTGTCCATATCTGTAGGATGGGTGAGGCTGTCCACCTTGCGGAGTGAAGACAAAGGTCAGCTCGAAGGTCATGTCTGGATTGCAAGGTGCTGTGGATGGAGGTTTGTACCCCAAACCTGTGCTGCACTTTAACCCCCAGTGGGACAGGCTCGGGAGGTGGGGGCCTGGGGACGTGATTAGGTCACAAGTGAGCTCAGGAAGGGAGCCTAGTGTCCAGGAGGCTGGGAAGTCCATGCTGTTGAGGTCGGGCCAGGGGCTGTTAGGGCTCCTGAGCTGACCGTGACCCGGGTGCATCCCGACCACCTCTTCTCAGTCGGGAAGCGTGCTGAGTCCCTGCGGGTGCCACTGGACACACAGGACAGCAGGTGTCAGGGCCTCACCGCTCCCGTTCCAGGCGGTTATCGCCCCGCCTGCCCGCGGGTCCCCCCGCTGCACCAGGACCGGGCTCTGAGCTGAGTTACCCTCGCCTTCCTCCCTCTGTCGGGCTCTCTCTATAAGACCAGCAGCCGCGGGGTGGAACCCGGGGCTCTGGGTGCCCACCTCGTGTCCACACACCCCCTCGCTCCGCGGGTCCAGCCCCGCGAGTGAGGACACTGCCTTCCACACCTGTCTCCTCTGCCCCCTTCTCCGGACAGCCCACCTGCGTGATAACCCCGGGGCTCACCATCTTTGAGTATTTCTGTTGTGTTGGCTTTTCCATGTTTATTTGTGAGCTACAGTGCGAAACAGTTACTAATCCAGATTTTTACTGTGGATAAACAAATACAGAAAATTAACAGATGTGTTTTGCAGATGTACTTAACAAAAATAACATCCCTCGTGATGAGGGAAGCATCCTCCGGGGCTGAGCCACAAGGAGGCTCTGAGCGCCTCTGGACGCCCTTCCCGGCTCCTGCGGTGGGGGTCCGAGAGGCACAGAGAGGTGCACAGAGGGACAGGTAAGACCTGAGACACCGGAGCTGCTGGTGGGGGCGTGACTGATGGGTCGGGGGGGGTGGGGGCAGGGAGCCAGGGTGTGTGCAGGGGGCCGTGAGCTCACCCGCAGCCCCCAGGGTGGGGGGCCAAGAAGTCCCAGAGATCAGGAAGCCACGTGGACCAGAGAGTGGATTTCAGGGTACACGGGGGAGGGACACAGGCCCGTGGGGATTTGACCCCAGGAATGGAAATGGGACCCAGACACCTGGGACACTGAGCCTCTCCACCAGGTGGCCTCGTCCCCCACCCCCATTCAAGATGCCTGGCGGTCGTGGGGGTGGAGAGAGTGCTTCCCGGGAAAGAGAACCCGACAGGTGTCCCCACGCTGTCCTCCGCAAACCCCTTTGCCCTTTGCTTGAGCCGGTCTGAGTCCCCGTCTGACCCTCGCAGCCTGAAGGGCCCTGCCCAGAACCACCGGCCCGATGACGCCCTGGTGTCCCTCCTCCCGGGCAGGAGAGGTGCCGGCAGGACCCGTCTGGCTGCCCCCACACGGCAGGTGGTTCTGGCTCCGAGCTCCCGGCCCAGGCACCTGTCAGGCGGCCACGTGGTCCTGGGGGTCCGGCCCTTCTTGTATTTGGGTGTTTGCACATGGACGTGTGCATCTAACCTGCATGTGTACTCTGTTTATAAAAGATGTGTTGGGGGTGCCTGGGCGGCTCGGTGGGTTAAACATCCAGCTCTTGATTTCGGCTCAGGTCGTGATCTCATAGTCTGTGGGTTCGAGCCCCACATTGGGCTTTGTGGTGGCAGCACTGAACCTGCTTGGGATTCTCTCTCCCTTTCTCTCTGCCCCTCCCCCAGCTGTCTCTCTCTGTCTCTCAAAATAAATGAGTAAACTTCAAAAAAAAAAGAAATAGTCTTTTCGTGTTAAAAACATGTTTCAGTGAGGGAGGTAATTTGGAGTTAACTGAAAAATTTTTTTTTTCTTTTTTTCTTTTAAGGCTTTAGGGGACCAGATACTATTTGTAAATTATCCTGGTAAGAAGAAAATTATTTTTTTAATGATAAGAGCCGTCAGTTTTCTGTGGGTGAAGATGAGCCTTTCTGTTCAGTTTTTCAAGCATGTTACAAATACAGGGTGACAAATTTATATTATAACCCTATTATAAGGGCACCTGGGTGGCTCAGTCAGTTAAGCGTCCGACTTCGGCTCAGGTCATGATCTCGCGGTCCGTGAGGGCTGTGAGTTCGAGCCCCGTGTCGGGCTCTGTGCCGACAGCTCAGAGCCTGGAGCCTGCTTCCGATTCTGTGTCTCCCCCCGCTCTCTGCCCCTCCCCCCGCTCAAGCTCTGTCTCTGTCTTCCTCTCCCTTCACTTCTGCCCCAGTCAGGTTCTCTGAGTCTCTGTCTCTCTCTCTCTCAAGATAAATAAGTAAACTTAAAAACATGATATTTAAACAAATGCGTCAGTCTACCAACTTTAACCAGGAAACACATGGAATTCTTCTGTTCTTTGGCTAAACAGGAAACAGAGCTCATGGCGTTGGGGTTTCTTCTCTGGGTCTCAGTTTCCCACAGGCGTCAGGTCCCTCCCCATCCTTCCCCAAATGACTGAGCCCCTCACACACACACACACACACACACACTCACACGTGTGCGTCCACAAGCACATGGATACACCCGCATCGCCCCACGCTTCTCCGTGCGTCGCCTTCCTCCTGCGGGCCTGGACAGCCGCCCTGAGGCACCTGCACTGAATGAAACAAAGGCCTGTCCTCCTCAGCAGGCAGGGCTGGTCCTGGGCAGGAAGCGTTCTGTACAAATTTTATTTCTTCTTCCGTGAAAGAAGACACAGCCCCACAGGAATAGTTTAATTTGCCTTTTCTTAGAAGTGACCGTTACACAGAGGAAGCTTTCTTCTCATCTAATTTAACCCAAAAATAAAGTAAAAGACCCAAAGAATATAGAACGGAAAGGGAACGGTTTAGTTCAACCCCCTGTGCGACTTGGGGACAGGGGACGGGGGGACGGCCGTCCCTGTGTTCCCGTCTCTAATCTCTCCTGATGAGAATGCCGGCTTGGGAGGGCTCGGGCCCACCCTCAGGACCTCAGTGTACCTTGGTCACCTCTGTAAGGACCCCTCCCCCTGGGCAACCCCCCGCCCCCCCCGCCACCTGCTGTGGTCCTGGGGGTGGGGACTTGACGTGGGGGCTTTGACTTCTGGACTCCAGTGCACCCCCCCCATGCTCGAGCTGGGGACAACGATCTCTCAGCCCTTGGAGGACCCCGCCAGCCGGCCGAGAGGAGACAGAGAGGCCAGGGGAGCGGAAGCACGGAGAACCTTCCCAACCAGATGGAGTGTTCCCTTTCCACACAGGAGGCTGGCATCGTCCCGGGTTCCCCGTGTGTGTAACGAGGTAAAATGGCCATTCCCTGTCTTTCTTCCTTTGCGTGAACGTGAGGTCGCCTGATGTTCCCGAGTTTAAGGTCCACAGAAGAAAAACGTGTGCCGTGAAGCAGATTGCAGATCTGACACCTTCTGCTCAGGTTCTCTCAGCACCGCGGCCACGGCGGCTTTATCAGCATAATCCAGGGAGACACGTAAATTCATCACACGTTCTCCCAAAAGTGGCTTTTGAGAGTGAAATAGGTATAATTTATGCGGAGTCTCGTCCCCCACTGTCTGACTGACGGTCACAAATGGCGGTGCGGCCTCTCTGCAGTGGCATTATGAAGGGGTCCTCGGGCTAATGCATCACCGGGGGCTCCAGGGAACATACAAATGGGTGTGTGACAGAATCAGCACAGCGTCCCCGCCTGTCCCCCCCCCCCCCCCCCCCCCCCCCGCCGCGCCGTCTCCTCCAATTTACCTGCTTAGCTTGCACAGGTCACACAGGGACACACATCCTGCTCAGCCCCTCACGGCAGCCCCGTGTCCCCTTTCCTGTTCACCAGCCGACCACCCCTCGGCACTGGCCTCCCCCCCTCAGCTCACGGGCCCACAGCCAGCACCGTCCCCCTGTGGCACGGTTGGTCTCCCTGCCACGGCGCAGAGAGTGCCACGGCCGTCCCCGGGCGCTTTGCTGATGGCGGAATCCCACCTGCTGCCGCTCCTGACCTGGGTCACCAGTGTCCTGAGGGCAAGACCCTGTGTTTAGCACCAGCCACTCTGGCCTGGGGGTGCCCGGGAATGATGGGGTTCCACGGCCCACCTTCAGCGGCCACCCAGCCCGACAGTCTCGCGTGTCTGCAGGGACGTGTCCCTCAGACCCCGCTGGCCATCCCCGGGCTCCCCCAGAGGGAAGGCCCTCCCCATCCCACCGCCCCCCCCGCCGCCCCGTCGTGGTCTTCCCCCCTGCAAGGCTTTCACACAGCAGAGGACAGAGCAGAGAGCAGGAAAGTCATGCCCCGCGTCTGCGTGGTCCCGTATGATGATTTTATTGATACATTTGATTGTGTTAGATCAACACCAGCTAATAGGCGACCAGTGACGGCGAGAACGAAAATCAGGGCAGCACAAGTGAGCCGGGGCTATGCTTCTCTCGGTGTCCCGGGCTCGAACCCCGCGTGGATGGAGGACAGGCAGCTTCCCGGGTCGGAAGGATGGGGAGACGGCGAAGCCCAGGACACGGCCAGGGCGGCTCCTGCCACCTTTCACCTCGTTCTCCTGAACCCGGACAGCCCAGGGACAGAGAGAACGCCCGAGTCCTGGGCCCCTCGCTCCCTGCGTCTGGCAGTGTAGACA